>NC_140086.1:109709586-111157349 GCF_964237585.1 Gallinula chloropus
CATGTTGGCCGGAGAGTGCTTCTCGGGCCGCGAACTGCAACCTTGCAGGTACCTCCCAGGTCCCCTGCCCAACGAAAGCCCCCAGACCCAAATGGAGAGGGGCTGCTTGGGGGCCCCCTGGGGGCCCTTCAGGCCAGCTAGGTCTTTGAGTGCTGGCTCCTTTGGTTTGGGAGCTGTTGCTGGACTTTGGGCATGTTGGCCGGAGAGTGCTTCTCGGGCCGCGAACTGCAACCTTGCAGGTACCTCCCAGGTTCCCGGCCCAACGAAAGCCCCCAGACCCAAATTGAGACGGGCTGCTTGGGGGCCCCCTGGGGGCCCTTCAGGCCAGCTATGTCTTTGGGTCCTGGCTCCTTCGCTTTGGGAGCTGTTGCTGGACGTTGGGCATGTTGGCCAGAGAGTGCTTCTCGGGCCGTGAACTGCAACCTTGCAGGTACCTCCTAGGTCCCCGGCCCAACAAAAGCCCCCAGACCCAAATGGAGAGGGGCTGCTTGGGGGCCCCCTGGGGGCCCTTCAGGCCAGCTAGGTCTTTGGGTCCTGGCTCCTTCGGTTTGGGAGCTGTTGCTGGACGTTGGGCATGTTGGCCGGAGAGTGCTTCTCGGGCCGCGAACTGCAACCTTGCAGGTACCTCCCAGGTTCCCGGCCCAACGAAAGCCCCCAGACCCAAATGGAGAGGGGCTGCTTGGGGCCCCCTGGGGGCCCTTCAGGCCAGCTAGGTCTTTGGGTCCTGGCTCCTTCGGTTTGGGAGCTGTTGCTGGACGTTGGGCATGTTGGCCGGAGAGTGCTTCTCGGGCCGCGAACTGCAACCTGGCAGGTACCTCCAAGTTTCCCGGCTCAACGAAAGCCCCCAGACCCAAATGGAGAGGGGCTGCTTGGGGGCCCCCTGGGGGCCCTTCAGGCCAGCTAGGTCTTTGGGTCCTGGCTCCTTCGGTTTGGGAGCTGTTGCTGGACGTTGGGCATGTTGGCCGGAGAGTGCTTCTCGGGCCGCGAACTGCAACCTTGCAGGTACCTCACAGGTCCCCGTCCCAACGAAAGCCCCCAGACCCAAATGGAGATGGGCTGATTGGGGGCCCCTTGGGGGCCCTTCAGGCCAGCTAGGTCTTTGGGTCCTGGCTCCTTCGGTTTGGGAGCTGTTGCTGGACGTTGGGCATGTTGGCCGGAGAGTGCTTCTCGGGCCACGAACTGCAACGTTGCAGGTACCTCCCAGGTTCCCGGCCCAACGAAAGCCCCCAGACCCAAATGGAGAGGGGCTGCTTGGGGCCCCCTGGGGGCCCTTCAGGCCAGCTAGGTCTTTGGGTCCTGGCTCCTTCGGTTTGGGAGCTGTTGCTGGACGTTTGGCATGTTGGCCGGAGAGTGCTTCTCGGGCCGCGAACTGCAACCTTGCAGGTACCTCCCAGGTTCCCGGCCCAACGAAAGCCCCCAGACCCAAATGGAGAGGGGCTGCTTGGGGGCCCCCTGGGGGCCCTTCAGGCCAGCTAGGTCTTTGGGTCCTGGCTCCTTCGGTTTGGGAGCTGTTGCTGGACTTTGGGTATGTTGGCCGGAGAGTGCTTCTCTGGCTGCGAACTGCAACCTTGCAGGTACCTCCCAGGTTCCCGGCCGAACGAAAGCCCCCAGACCCAAATGGAGAGGGGCTGCTTGGGGGCCCCCTGGGGGCCCTTCAGGCCAGCTAGGTCTTTGGGTCCTGGCTCCTTCGCTTTGGGAGCTGTTGCTGGACGTTGGGCATGTTGGCCGGAGAGTGCTTCTCGGGCCGCGAACTGCAACCTTGCAGGTACCTCCCAGGTTCCCGGCCCAACGAAAGCCCCCAGACCCAAATGGAGAGGGGCTGCTTGGGGGCCCCCTGGGGGCCCTTCAGGCCAGCTAGGTCTTTGGGTCCTGGCTCCTTCGGTTTGGGAGCTGTTGCTGGACTTTGGGTATGTTGGCCGGAGAGTGCTTCTCTGGCTGCGAACTGCAACCTTGCAGGTACCTCCCAGGTTCCCGGCCGAACGAAAGCCCCCAGACCCAAATGGAGAGGGGCTGCTTGGGGGCCCCCTGGGGGCCCTTCAGGCCAGCTAGGTCTTTGGGTCCTGGCTCCTTCGCTTTGGGAGCTTTTGATGGACGTTTGGCATGTTGGCCGGAGAGTGCTTCTCGGGCCGCGAACTGCAACCTTGCAGGTACCTCCCAGGTTCCCGGCCCAACGAAAGCCCCCAGACCCAAATTGAGACGGGCTGCTTGGGGGCCCCTGGGGGCCCTCCAGGCCAGCTAGGTCTTTGGGTCCTGGCTCCTTCGGTTTGGGAGCTGTTGCTGGACTTTGGGTATGTTGGCCGGAGAGTGCTTCTCTGGCTGCGAACTGCAACCTTGCAGGTACCTCCCACGTTCCCGGCCGAACGAAAGCCCCCAGACCCAAATGGAGAGGGGCTGCTTGGGGGCCCCCTGGGGGCCCTTCAGGCCAGCTAGGTCTTTGGGTCCTGGCTCCTTCGCTTTGGGAGCTTTTGATGGACGTTTGGCATGTTGGCCGGAGAGTGCTTCTCGGGCCGCGAACTGCAACCTTGCAGGTACCTCCCAGGTTCCCGGCCCAACGAAAGCCCCCAGACCCAAATGGAGAGGGGCTGCTTGGGGCCCCCTGGGGGCCCTCCAGGCCAGCTAGGTCTTTGGGTCCTGGCTCCTTCGGTTTGGGAGCTGTTGCTAGACTTTGGGCATGTTGGCCGGAGAGTGCTTCTCGGGCCGCGAACTGCAACCTTGCAGGTACCTCCCAGGTCCCCGGCCCAACGAAAGCCCCCAGACCCAAATGGAGAGGGGCTGCTTGGGGGCCCCCTGGGGGCCCTTCAGGCCAGCTAGGTCTTTGAGTGCTGGCTCCTTTGGTTTGGGAGCTGTTGCTGGACTTTGGGCATGTTGGCCGGAGAGTGCTTCTCGGGCCGCGAACTGCAACCTTGCAGGTACCTCCCAGGTTCCCGGCCCAACGAAAGCCCCCAGACCCAAATTGAGACGGGCTGCTTGGGGGCCCCCTGGGGGCCCTTCAGGCCAGCTATGTCTTTGGGTCCTGGCTCCTTCGCTTTGGGAGCTGTTGCTGGACGTTGGGCATGTTGGCCAGAGAGTGCTTCTCGGGCCGCGAACTGCAACCTTGCAGGTACCTCCTAGGTCCCCGGCCCAACAAAAGCCCCCAGACCCAAATGGAGAGGGGCTGCTTGGGGGCCCCCTGGGGGCCCTTCAGGCCAGCTAGGTCTTTGGGTCCTGGCTCCTTCGGTTTGGGAGCTGTTGCTGGACGTTGGGCATGTTGGCCGGAGAGTGCTTCTCGGGCCGCGAACTGCAACCTTGCAGGTACCTCCCAGGTTCCCGGCCCAACGAAAGCCCCCAGACCCAAATGGAGAGGGGCTGCTTGGGGCCCCCTGGGGGCCCTTCAGGCCAGCTAGGTATTTGGGTCCTGGCTCCTTCGGTTTGGGAGCTGTTGCTGGACGTTGGGCATGTTGGCCGGAGAGTGCTTCTCGGGCCGCGAACTGCAACCTGGCAGGTACCTCCAAGTTTCCCGGCTCAACGAAAGCCCCCAGACCCAAATGGAGAGGGGCTGCTTGGGGGCCCCCTGGGGGCCCTTCAGGCCAGCTAGGTCTTTGGGTCCTGGCTCCTTCGGTTTGGGAGCTGTTGCTGGACGTTGGGCATGTTGGCCGGAGAGTGCTTCTCGGGCCGCGAACTGCAACCTTGCAGGTACCTCACAGGTCCCCGTCCCAACGAAAGCCCCCAGACCCAAATGGAGAGGGGCTGCTTGGGGGCCCCCTGGGGGCCCTTCAGGCCAGCTAGGTCTTTGGGTCCTGGCTCCTTCGGTTTGGGAGCTGTTGCTGGACGTTGGGCATGTTGGCCGGAGAGTGCTTCTCGGGCCACGAACTGCAACGTTGCAGGTACCTCCCAGGTTCCCGGCCCAACGAAAGCCCCCAGACCCAAATGGAGAGGGGCTGCTTGGGGCCCCCTGGGGGCCCTTCAGGCCAGCTAGGTCTTTGGGTCCTGGCTCCTTCGGTTTGGGAGCTGTTGCTGGACGTTGGGCATGTTGGCCGGAGAGTGCTTCTCGGGACGCGAACTGCAACCTTGCAGGTACCTCCCAGGTTCCCGGCCCAACGAAAGCCCCCAGACCCAAATGGAGAGGGGCTGCTTGGGGGCCCCCTGGGGGCCCTTCAGGCCAGCTAGGTCTTTGGGTCCTGGCTCCTTCGGTTTGGGAGCTGTTGCTGGACGTTGGGCATGTTGGCCGGAGAGTGCTTCTCGGGCCGCGAACTGCAACCTTGCAGGTACCTCCCAGGTCCCCGGCCCAACGAAAGCCCCCAGACCCAAATTGAGACAGGCTGCTTGGGGGCCCCCTGGGGGCCCTTCAGGCCAGCTAGGTCTTTGGGTCCTGGCTCCTTCGCTTTGGGAGCTGTTGCTGGACGTTGGGCATGTTGGCCGGAGAGTGCTTCTCGGGCCGCGAACTGCAACCTTGCAGGTACCTCCCAGGTTCCCGGGCCCAACGAAAGCCCCCAGACCCAAATGGAGAGGGGCTGCTTGGGGGCCCCTTGGGGGCCCTTCAGGCCAGCTAGGTCTTTGGGTCCTGGCTCCTTCGGTTTGGGAGCTGTTGCTGGACGTTGGGCATGTTGGCGGGAGAGTGCTTCTCGGGCCGCGAACTGCAACCTTGCAGGTACCTCCCAGGTTCCCGGCCCAACGAAAGCCCCCAGACCCAAATGGAGAGGGGCTGCTTTGGGGCCCCCTGGGGGCCCTTTAGGCCAGCTAGGTCTTTGGGTCCTGGCTCCTTCGCTTTGGGAGCTGTTGCTGGACGTTTGGCATGTTGGCCGGAGAGTGCTTCTCAGGCCGCGAACTGCAACCTTGCAGGTACCTCCTAGGTCCCCGGCCCAACGAAAGCCCCCAGACCCAAATGGAGAGGGGCTGCTTGGGGGCCCCCTGGGGGCCCTTCAGGCCAGCTAGGTCTTTGGGTCCTGGCTCCTTCGCTTTGGGAGCAGTCGCTGGACGTTGGGCATGTTGGCCGGAGAGTGCTTCTCGGGCCGCGAACTGCAACCTTGCAGGTACCTCCCAGGTCCCGGGCCCAACGAAAGCCCCCAGACCCAAAAGGAGAGGGGCTGCTTGGGCCCCCCTGGGGGCCCTTCAGGCCAGCTAGGTCTTTGGGTCCTGGCTCCTTCGCTTTGGGAGCTGTTGCTGGACGTTGGGCATGTTGGCCGGAGAGTGCTTCTCGGGCCGCGATCTGCAACCTTGCAGGTACCTCCCAGGTACCCGGCCCAACGAAAGCCCCCAGACCCAAATGGAGAGGGGCTGCTTGGGGGCCCCCTGGGGGCCCTTCAGGCCAGCTAGGTCTTTGGGTCCTGGCTCCTTCGGTTTGGGAGCTGTTGCTTGACGTTGGGTATGTTGGCCGGAGAGTGCTTCTCTGGCCGCGAACTGCAATCTTGCAGGTACCTCCAAGGTTCCCGGCCCAACGAAAGCCCCCAGACCCAAATTGAGAGGGGCTGCTTGGGGGCCCCCTGGGTTCCCTTCAGGCCAGCTAGGTCTTTGGGTCCTGGCTCCTTCGGTTTGGGAGCTTTTGATTGACGTTTGGCATGTTGTCCGGAGAGTGCTTCTCGGGCCGCGAACTGCAACCTTGCAGGTACCTCCCAGGTTCCCGGCCCAACGAAAGCCCCCAGACCCAAATTGAGACGGGCTGCTTGGGGGCCCCTGGGGGCCCTCCAGGCCAGCTAGATCTTTGGGTTCTGGCTCCTTTGGTTTGGCAGCTGTTGCTGGACGTTTGGCATGTTGGCCGGAGAGTGCTTCTCGGGCCGCCAACTGCAACCTTGCAGGTACCTCCCAGGTCCCCGGCCCAACGAAAGCCCCCAGACCCAAATGGAGAGGGGCTGCTTGGGGGCCCCTTGGGGGCCCTTCAGGCCAGCTAGGTCTTTGCGTCCTGGCTCCTTCGCTTTGGGAGCTGTTGCTGGACGTTGGGCATGTTGGCCGGAGAGTGCTTCTCGGGCCGCGAACTGCAACCTTGCAGGTACCTCCCAGGTTCCCGGCCCAACGAAAGCCCCCAGACCCAAATGGAGAGGGGCTGCTTGGGGGCCCTCTGGGTTCCCTCCAGGCCAGCAAGGTCTTTGGGTCCTGGCTCCTTCAGTTTGGGAGCTGTTGCTGGACGTTGGGCATGTTGGCCGGAGAGTGCTTCTCGGGCCGCGAACTGCAACCTTGCAGGTACCTCCCAGGTTCCCGGCCCAACGAAAGCCCCCAGACCCAAATTGAGACAGGCTGCTTGGAGGCCCCCTGGGGGCCCTTCAGGCCAGCTAGGTCTTTGGGTCCTGGCTCCTTCGCTTTGGGAGCTGTTGCTGGACGTTGGGCATGTTGGCCGGAGAGTGCTTCTCGGGCCGCGAACTGCAACCTTGCAGGTACCTCCCAGGTTCCCGGCCCAACGAAAGCCCCCAGACCCAAATGGAGAGGGGCTGCTTGGGGGCCCCTTGGGGGCCCTTCAGGCCAGCTAGGTCTTTGGGTCCTGGCTCCTTCGGTTTGGGAGCTGTTGCTGGACGTTTGGCATGTTGGCGGGAGAGTGCTTCTCGGGCCGCGAACTGCAACCTTGCAGGTACCTCCCAGGTTCCCGGCCCAACGAAAGCCCCCAGACCCAAATGGAGAGGGGCTGCTTGGGGGCCCCCTGGGGGCCCTTCAGGCCAGCTAGGTCTTTGGGTCCTGGCTCCTTCGCTTTGGGAGCTGTTGCTGGACGTTTGGCATGTTGGCCGGAGAGTGCTTCTCGGGCCGCGAACTGCAACCTTGCAGGTACCTCCCAGGTCGCCGGCCCAACTAAAGCCCCCAGACCCAAATGGAGAGGGGCTGCTTGGGGGCCCCCTGGGGGCCCTTCAGGCCAGCTAGGTCTTTGGGTCCTGGCTCCTTCGCTTTGGGAGCAGTCGCTGGACGTTGGGCATGTTGGCCGGAGAGTGCTTCTCGGGCCGCGAACTGCAACCTTGCAGGTACCTTCCAGGTCCCCGGCCCAACGAAAGACCCCAGACCCAAATTGAGACGGGCTGCTTGGGCCCCCCTGGGGGCCCTTCAGGCCAGCTAGGTCTTTGGGTCCTGGCTCCTTCGGTTTGGGAGCTGTTGCTGGACGTTGGGCATGTTGGCCGGAGAGTGCTTCTCGGGCCGCGATCTGCAACCTTGCAGGTACCTCCCAGGTACCCGGCCCAACGAAAGCCCCCAGACCCAAATGGAGAGGGGCTGCTTGGGGGCCCCCTGGGGGCCCTTCAGGCCAGCTAGGTCTTTGGGTCCTGGCTCCTTCGGTTTGGGAGCTGTTGCTGGACGTTGGGTATGTTGGCCGGAGAGTGCTTCTCGGGCCGCGAACTGCAATCTTGCAGGTACCTCCAAGGTTCCCGGCCCAACGAAAGCCCCCAGACCCAAATTGAGAGGGGCTGCTTGGGGGCCCCCTGGGTTCCCTCCAGGCCAGCTAGGTCTTTGGGTCCTGGCTCCTTCGGTTTGGGAGCTATTGATTGACGTTTGGCATGTTGGCCGGAGAGTGCTTCTCGGGCCGCGAACTGCAACCTTGCAGGTACCTCCCAGGTTCCCGGCCCAACGAAAGCCCCCAGACCCAAATTGAGACGGGCTGCTTGGGGGCCCCTGGGGGCCCTCCAGGCCAGCTAGATCTTTGGGTCCTGGCTCCTTTGGTTTGGCAGCTGTTGCTGGACGTTGGGCATGTTGGCCGGAGAGTGCTTCTCGGGCCGCGAACTGCAACCTTGCAGGTACCTCCCAGGTCCCCGGCCGAACGAAAGCCCCCAGACCCAAATGGAGAGGGGCTGCTTGGGGGCCCCCTGGGGGCCCTTCAGGCCAGCTAGGTCTTTGGGTCCTGGCTCCTTCGGTTTGGGAGCTGTTGCTGGACGTTGGGCATGTTGGCCGGAGAGTGCTTCTCTGGCCGCGAACTGCAACCTTGCAGGTACCTCCCAGGTTCCCGGGCCCAACGAAAGCCCCCAGACCCAAATGGAGAGGAGCTGCTTGGGGGCCCCCTGGGGGCCCTTCAGGCCAGCTAGGTCTTTGGGTCCTGGCTCCTTTGGTTTGGGAGCTGTTGCTGGACGTTTGGCATGTTGGCGGGAGAGTGCTTCTCGGGCCACGAACTGCAAACTTGCAGGTACCTCCCAGGTTCCCGGCCCAACGAAAGCCCCCAGACCCAAATGGAGAGGGGCTGCTTGGGGGCCCCCTGGGGGCCCTTCAGGCCAGCTAGGTCTTTGGGTCCTGGCTCCTTCGCTTTGGGAGCTGTTGCTGGACGTTTGGCATGTTGGCCGGAGAGTGCTTCTCGGGCCGCCAACTGCAACCTTGCAGGTACCTCCCAGGTCGCCGGCCCAACGAAAGCCCCCAGACCCAAATGGAGAGGGGCTGCTTGGGGGCCCCCTGGGGGCCCTTCAGGCCAGCTAGGTCTTTGGGTCCTGGCTCCTTCGGTTTGGGAGCTGTTGCTGGACGTTTGGCATGTTGGCCGGAGAGTGCTTCTCGGAACGCGAACTGCAACCTTGCAGGTACCTCCCAGGTTCCCGGCCCAACGAAAGCCCCCAGACCCAAATGGAGAGGAGCTGATTGGGGGCCCCTTGGGGGCCCTTCAGGCCAGCTAGGTCTTTGGGTCCTGGCTCCTTCGGTTTGGGAGCTGTTGCTGGACGTTTGGCATGTTGGCCGGAGAGTGCTTCTCGGGCCGCTAACTGCAACCTTGCAGGTACCTCCCAGTTTCCCGGCCCAATGAAAGCTCCCAGACCAAAATGGAGAGGGGCTGCTTGGGGGCCCTATGGGTTCCCTCCAGGCCAGCTAGGTCTTTGGGTCCTGGCTCCTTCGGTTTGGTAGCTGTTGCTGGACGTTGGGCATGTTGGCCGGAGAGTGCTTCTCGGGCCGCGAACTGCAACCTTGCAGGTACCTCACAGGTCCCCGTCCCAACGAAAGCCCCCAGACCCAAATGGAGAGGGGCTGCTTGGGGGCCCCCTGGGGGCCCTTCAGGCCAGCTAGGTCTTTGGGTCCTGGCTCCTTCGGTTTGGGAGCTGTTGCTGGACGTTGGGCATGTTGGCCGGAGAGTGCTTCTCGGGCCACGAACTGCAACGTTGCAGGTACCTCCCAGGTTCCCGGCCCAACGAAAGCCCCCAGACCCAAATGGAGAGGGGCTGCTTGGGGCCCCCTGGGGGCCCTTCAGGCCAGCTAGGTCTTTGGGTCCTGGCTCCTTCGGTTTGGGAGCTGTTGCTGGACGTTGGGCATGTTGGCCGGAGAGTGCTTCTCGGGCCGCGAACTGCAACCTTGCAGGTACCTCCCAGGTTCCCGGCCCAACGAAAGCCCCCAGACCCAAATGGAGAGGGGCTGCTTGGGGGCCCCCTGGGGGCCCTTCAGGCCAGCTAGGTCTTTGGGTCCTGGCTCCTTCGCTTTGGGAGCAGTCGCTGGACGTTGGGCATGTTGGCCGGAGAGTGCTTCTCGGGCCGCGAACTGCAACCTTGCAGGTACCTTCCAGGTCCCCGGCCCAACGAAAGCCCCCAGACCCAAATTGAGACGGGCTGCTTGGGCCCCCCTGGGGGCCCTTCAGGCCAGCTAGGTCTTTGGGTCCTGGCTCCTTCGCTTTGGGAGCTGTTGCTGGACGTTGGGCATGTTGGCCGGAGAGTGCTTCTCGGGCCGCGATCTGCAACCTTGCAGGTACCTCCCAGGTACCCGGCCCAACGAAAGCCCCCAGACCCAAATGGAGAGGGGCTGCTTGGGGGCCCCCTGGGGGCCCTTCAGGCCAGCTAGGTCTTTGGGTCCTGGCTCCTTCGGTTTGGGAGCTGTTGCTGGACGTTGGGTATGTTGGCCGGAGAGTGCTTCTCTGGCCGCGAACTGCAATCTTGCAGGTACCTCCAAGGTTCCCGGCCCAACGAAAGCCCCCAGACCCAAATTGAGAGGGGCTGCTTGGGGGCCCCCTGGGTACCCTCCAGGCCAGCTAGGTCTTTGGGTCCTGGCTCCTTCGGTTTGGGAGCTTTTGATTGACGTTTGGCATGTTGGCCGGAGAGTGCTTCTCGGGCCGCGAACTGCAACCTTGCAGGTACCTCCCAGGTTCCCGGCCCAACGAAAGCCCCCAGACCCAAATTGAGACGGGCTGCTTGGGGGCCCCTGGGGGCCCTCCAGGCCAGCTAGATCTTTGGGTCCTGGCTCCTTTGGTTTGGCAGCTGTTGCTGGACGTTGGGCATGTTGGCCGGAGAGTGCTTCTCGGGCCGCGAACTGCAACCTTGCAGGTACCTCCCAGGTCCCCGGCCGAACGAAAGCCCCCAGACCCAAATGGAGAGGGGCTGCTTGGGGGCCCCCTGGGGGCCCTTCAGGCCAGCTAGGTCTTTGGGTCCTGGCTCCTTCGGTTTGGGAGCTGTTGCTGGACGTTGGGCATGTTGGCCGGAGAGTGCTTCTCTGGCCGCGAACTGCAACCTTGCAGGTACCTCCCAGGTTCCCGGGCCCAACGAAAGCCCCCAGACCCAAATGGAGAGGAGCTGCTTGGGGGCCCCCTGGGGGCCCTTCAGGCCAGCTAGGTCTTTGGGTCCTGGCTCCTTTGGTTTGGGAGCTGTTGCTGGACGTTTGGCATGTTGGCCGGAGAGTGCTTCTCGGGCCACGAACTGCAAACTTGCAGGTACCTCCCAGGTTCCCGGCCCAACGAAAGCCCCCAGACCCAAATGGAGAGGGGCTGCTTGGGGGCCCCCTGGGGGCCCTTCAGGCCAGCTAGGTCTTTGGGTCCTGGCTCCTTCGCTTTGGGAGCTGTTGCTGGACGTTTGGCATGTTGGCCGGAGAGTGCTTCTCGGGCCGCGAACTGCAACCTTGCAGGTACCTCCCAGGTCGCCGGCCCAACGAAAGCCCCCAGACCCAAATGGAGAGGGGCTGCTTGGGGGCCCCCTGGGGGCCCTTCAGGCCAGCTAGGTCTTTGGGTCCTGGCTCCTTCGGTTTGGGAGCAGTCGCTGGACGTTGGGCATGTTGGCCGGAGAGTGCTTCTCGGGCCGCGAACTGCAACCTTGCAGGTACCTCCCAGGTCCCGGGCCCAACAAAAGCCCCCAGACCCAAATGGAGAGGGGCTGCTTGGGGGCCCCCTGGGGGCCCTTCAGGCCAGCTAGGTCTTTGGGTCCTGGCTCCTTCGGTTTGGGAGCTGTTGCTGGACGTTTGGCATGTTGGCCGGAGAGTGCTTCTCGGGCCGCGAACTGCAACCTTGCAGGTACCTCCCAGGTTCCCGGCCCAACGAAAGCCCCCAGACCCAAATTGAGAGGAGCTGATTGGGGGCCCCTTGGGGGCCCTTCAGGCCAGCTAGGTCTTTGGGTCCTGGCTCCTTCGGTTTGGGAGCTGTTGCTGGACGTTTGGCATGTTGGCCGGAGAGTGCTTCTCGGGCCGCTAACTGCAACCTTGCAGGTACCTCCCAGGTTCCCGGCCCAACGAAAGCTCCCAGACCAAAATGGAGAGGGGCTGCTTGGGGGCCCTCTGGGTTCCCTCCAGGCCAGCTAGGTCTTTGGGTCCTGGCTCCTTCGGTTTGGGAGCTGTTGCTGGACGTTGGGCATGTTGGCCGGAGAGTGCTTCTCGGGCCGCGAACTGCAACCTTGCAGGTACCTCACAGGTCCCCGTCCCAACGAAAGCCCCCAGACCCAAATGGAGAGGGGCTGCTTGGGGGCCCCCTGGGGGCCCTTCAGGCCAGCTAGGTCTTTGGGTCCTGGCTCCTTCGGTTTGGGAGCTGTTGCTGGACGTTGGGCATGTTGGCCGGAGAGTGCTTCTCGGGCCGCGAACTGCAACCTTGCAGGTACCTCCCAGGTTCCCGGCCCAACGAAAGCCCCCAGACCCAAATGGAGAGGGGCTGCTTGGGGGCCCCCTGGGGGCCCTTCAGGCCAGCTAGGTCTTTGGGTCCTGGCTCCTTCGGTTTGGGAGCTGTTGCTGGACTTTGGGCATGTTGGCCGGAGAGTGCTTCTCTGGCCGCGAACTGCAACCTTGCAGGTACCTCCCAGGTTCCCGGCCGAACGAAAGCCCCCAGACCCAAATGGAGAGGGGCTGCTTGGGGGCCCCCTGGGGGCCCTTCAGGCCAGCTAGGTCTTTCGGTCCTGGCTCCTTCGGTTTGGGAGCTGTTGCTGGACTTTGGGTATGTTGGCCGGAGAGTGCTTCTCTGGCTGCGAACTGCAACCTTGCAGGTACCTCCCAGGTTCCCGGCCCAACGAAAGCCCCCAGACCCAAATGGAGAGGGGCTGCTTGGGGGCCCCCTGGGGGCCCTTCAGGCCAGCTAGGTCTTTGCGTCCTGGCTCCTTCGCTTTGGGAGCTTTTGATGGACGTTTGGCATGTTGGCCGGAGAGTGCTTCTCGGGCCGCGAACTGCAACCTTGCAGGTACCTCCCAGGTTCCCGGCCCAACGAAAGCCCCCAGACCCAAATTGAGACGGGCTGCTTGGGGGCCCCTGGGGGCCCTTCAGGCCAGCTAGGTCTTTGGGTCCTGGCTCCTTCGCTTTGGGAGCTGTTGCTGGACGTTGGGCATGTTGGCCGGAGAGTGCTTCTCGGGCCGCGATCTGCAACCTTGCAGGTACCTCCCAGGTACCCGGCCCAACGAAAGCCCCCAGACCCAAATGGAGAGGGTCTGCTTGGGGGCCCCCTGGGGGCCCTTCAGGCCAGCTAGGTCTTTGGGTCCTGGCTCCTTCGGTTTGGGAGCTGTTGCTGGACGTTGGGTATGTTGGCCGGAGAGTGCTTCTCTGGCCGCGAACTGCAATCTTGCAGGTACCTCCAAGGTTCCTGGCCCAACGAAAGCCCCCAGACCCAAATTGAGAGGGGCTGCTTGGGGGCCCCCTGGGTTCCCTCCAGGCCAGCTAGGTCTTTGGGTCCTGGCTCCTTCGGTTTGGGAGCTTTTGATTGACGTTTGGCATGTTGGCCGGAGAGTGCTTCTCGGGCCGCGAACTGCAACCTTGCAGGTACCTCCCAGGTTCCCGGCCCAACGAAAGCCCCCAGACCCAAATTGAGACGGGCTGCTTGGGGGCCTCTGGGGGCCCTCCAGGCCAGCTAGATCTTTGGGTCCTGGCTCCTTTGGTTTGGCAGCTGTTGCTGGACGTTGGGCATGTTGGCCGGAGAGTGCTTCTCGGGCCGCCAACTGCAACCTTGCAGGTACCTCCCAGGTCCCCGGCCCAACGAAAGCCCCCAGACCCAAATGGAGAGGGGCTGCTTGGGGGCCCCCTGGGGGCCCTTCAGGCCAGCTAGGTCTTTGGGTGCTGGCTCCTTCGCTTTGGGAGCTGTTGCTGGACGTTGGGCATGTTGGCCGGAGAGTGCTTCTCTGGCCGCGAACTGCAACCTTGCAGGTACCTCCCAGGTTCCCGGGCCCAACGAAAGCCCCCAGACCCAAATGGAGAGGAGCTGCTTGGGGGCCCCCTGGGGGCCCTTCAGGCCAGCTAGGTCTTTGGGTCCTGGCTCCTTCGGTTTGGGAGCTGTTGCTGGACGATTGGCATGTTGGCGGGAGAGTGCTTCTCGGGCCACGAACTGCAACCTTGCAGGTACCTCCCAGGTTCCCGGCCCAACGAAAGCCCCCAGACCCAAATGGAGAGGGGCTGCTTGGGGGCCCCCTGGGGGCCCTTCAGGCCAGCTAGGTCTTTGGGTCCTGGCTCCTTCGGTTTGGGAGCTGTTGCTGGACGTTTGGCATGTTGGCCGGAGAGTGCTTCTCGGGCCGCGAACTGCAACCTTGCAGGTACCTCCCAGGTTCCCGGCCCAACGAAAGCCCCCAGACCCAAATGGAGAGGAGCTGATTGGGGGCCCCTTGGGGGCCCTTCAGGCCAGCTAGGTCTTTGGGTCCTGGCTCCTTCGGTTTGGGAGCTGTTGCTGGACGTTTGGCATGTTGGCCGGAGAGTGCTTCTCGGGCCGCTAACTGCAACCTTGCAGGTACCTCCCAGGTTCCCGGCCCAACGAAAGCTCCCAGACCAAAATGGAGAGGGGCTGCTTGGGGGCCCTCTGGGTTCCCTCCAGGCCAGCTAGGTCTTTGGGTCCTGGCTCCTTCGGTTTGGGAGCTGTTGCTGGACGTTGGGCATGTTGGCCGGAGAGTGCTTCTCGGGCCGCGAACTGCAACCTTGCAGGTACCTCCCAGGTTCCCGGCCCAACGAAAGCCCCCAGACCCAAATTGAGACGGGCTGCTTGGGGGCCCCTGGGGGCCCTTCAGGCCAGCTAGATCTTTGGGTCCTGGCTCCTTTGGTTTGGGAGCTGTTGCTGGACGTTGGGCATGTTGGCCGGAGAGTGCTGCTCGGGCCGCAAACTGCAACCTTGCAGGTACCTCCCAGGTTCCCGGGCCCAACGAAAGCCCCCAGACCCAAATGGAGAGGAGCTGCTTGGGGGCCCCTTGGGGGACCTTCAGGCCAGCTAGGTCTTTGGGTCCTGGCTCCTTAGGTTTGGGAGCTGTTGCTGGACGTTGGGCATGTTGGCCGGAGAGTGCTTCTCGGGCCGCCAAGTGCAACCTTGCAGGTACCTCCCAGGTTCCCGGCCCAACGAAAGCCCCCAGACCCAAATGGAGAGGGGCTGCTTGGGGGCTCTCTGGGTTCCCTCCAGGCCAGCTAGGTCTTTGGGTCCTGGCTCCTTCGGTTTGGGAGCTGTTGCTGGACGTTGGGCATGTTGGCCGGAGAGTGCTTCTCGGGCCGCGAACTGCAACCTTGCAGGTACCTCCCAGGTTCCCGGGCCCAACGAAAGCCCCCAGACCCAAATGGAGAGGAGCTGCTTTGGGGCCCCTTGGGGGCCCTTCAGGCCAGCTAGGTCTTTGGGTCCTGGCTCCTTCGGTTTGGGAGCTGTTGCTGGACGTTGGGCATGTTGGCCGGAGAGTGCTTCTCGGGCCGCGAACTGCAACCTTGCAGGTACCTCCCAGGTTCCCGGCCCAACGAAAGCTCCGAGACCAAAATGGAGAGGGGCTGCTTGGGGGCCCTCTGGGTTCCCTCCAGGCCAGCTAGGTCTTTGGGTCCTGGCTCCTTCGGTTTGGGAGCTGTTGCTGGACGTTGGGCATGTTGGCCGGAGAGTGCTTCTCGGGCCGCGAACTGCAACCTTGCAGGTACCTCCCAGGTCGCCGGCCCAACGAAAGCCCCCAGACCCAAATGGAGAGGGGCTGCTTGGGGGCCCCCTGGGGGCCCTTCAGGCCAGCTAGGTCTTTGGGTCCTGGCTCCTTCGCTTTGGGAGCAGTCGCTGGACGTTGGGCATGTTGGCCGGAGAGTGCTTCTCGGGCCGCGAACTGCAACGTTGCAGGTACCTCCCAGGTCCCGGGCCCAACAAAAGCCCCCAGACCCAAATGGAGAGGGGCTGCTTGGGGGCCCCCTGGGGGCCCTTCAGGCCAGCTAGGTCTTTGGGTCCTGGCTCCTTCGGTTTGGGAGCTGTTGCTGGACGTTTGGCATGTTGGCCGGAGAGTGCTTCTCGGGCCGCGAACTGCAACCTTGCAGGTACCTCCCAGGTTGCCGGCCCAACGAAAGCCCCCAGACCCAAATGGAGAGGAGCTGCTTGGGGGCCCCTTGGGGGCCCTTCAGGCCAGCTAGGTCTTTGGGTCCTGGCTCCTTCGGTTTGGGAGCTGTTGCTGGACGTTGGGCATGTTGGCCGGAGAGTGCTTCTCGGGCCACGAACTGCAACCTTGCAGGTACCTCCCAGGTTCCCGGCCCAACGAAAGCCCCCAGACCCAAATGGAGAGGGGCTGCTTGGGGGCCCCCTGGGGGCCCTTCAGACCAGCTAGGTCTTTTGGTCCTGGCTCCTTCGCTTTGGGAGCTGTTTCTGGACTTTTGGCATGTTGGCCGGAGAGTGCTTCTCGGGCCGCGAACTGCAACCTTGCAGGTACCTCCCAGGTTCCCGGCCCAACGAAAGCCCCCAGACCCAAATGGAGAGGGGCTGCTTGGGGGCCCCCTGGGTTCCCTCCAGGCCAGCAAGGTCTTTGGGTCCTGGCTCCTTCAGTTTGGGAGCTGTTGCTGGACGTTTGGCATGTTGGCCGGAGAGTGCTTCTCGGGCCGCGAATTGCAACCTTGCAGGTACCTCCCAGGTTCCCGGCCCAACGAAAGCCCCCAGACCCAAATTGAGACGGGCTGCTTGGGGGCCCCTGGGGGCCCTGCAGGCCAGCTAGATCTTTGGGTCCTGGCTCCTTTGGTTTGGCAGCTGTTGCTGGACGTTGGGCATGTTGGCGGGAGAGTGCTTCTCGGGCCGCGAACTGCAACCTTGCAGGTACCTCCCAGGTCCCCGGCCCAACTAAAGCCCCCAGACCCAAATGGAGAGGGGCTGCTTGGGGGCCCCCTGGGGGCCCTTCAGGCCAGCTAGGTCTTTGGGTCCTGGCTCCTTCGCTTTGGGAGCTGTTGCTGGACGTTGGGCATGTTGGCCGGAGAGTGCTTCTCGGGCCGCGAACTGCAACCTTGCAGGTACCTCCCAGGTACCCGGCCCAACGAAAGCCCCCAGACCCAAATGGAGAGGGTCTGCTTGGGGGCCCCCTGGGGGCCCTTCAGGCCAGCTAGGTCTTTGGGTCCTGGCTCCTTCGGTTTGGGAGCTGTTGCTGGACGTTGGGTATGTTGGCCGGAGAGTGCTTCTCGGGCCGCGAACTGCAACCTTGCAGGTACCTCCAAGGTTCCCGGCCCAACGAAAGCCCCCAGACCCAAATTGAGAGGGGCTGCTTGGGGGCCCCCTGGGTTCCCTTCAGGCCAGCTAGGTCTTTGGGTCCTGGCTCCTTCGGTTTGGGAGCTTTTGATGGACGTTTGGCATGTTGGCCGGAGAGTGCTTCTCGGGCCGCGAACTGCAACCTTGCAGGTACCTCCCAGGTTCCCGGGCCAACGAAAGCCCCCGGACCCAAATTGAGACGGGCTGCTTGGGGGCCCCTGGGGGCCCTCCAGGCCAGCTAGATCTTTGGGTCCTGGCTCCTTTGGTTTGGCAGCTGTTGCTGGACGTTGGGCATGTTGGCCGGAGAGTGCTTCTCGGGCTGCGAACTGCAACCTTGCAGGTACCTCCCAGGTCCCCGGCCCAACGAAAGCCCCCAGACCCAAATGGAGAGGGGCTGCTTGGGGGCCCCCTGGGGGCCCTTCAGGCCAGCTAGGTCTTTGCGTCCTGGCTCCTTCGCTTTGGGAGCTGTTGCTGGACGTTGGGCATGTTGGCCGGAGAGTGCTTCTCGGGCCGCGAACTGCAACCTTGCAGGTACCTCCCAGGTTCCCGGCCCAACGAAAGCCCCCAGACCCAAATGGAGAGGGGCTGCTTGGGGGCCCTCTGGGTTCCCTCCAGGCCAGCTAGGTCTTTGGGTCCTGGCTCCTTCGGTTTGGGAGCTGTTGCTGGACGTTGGGCATGTTGGCCGGAGAGTGCTTCTCGGGCCGCGAACTGCAACCTTGCAGGTACCTCCCAGGTTCCCGGCCCAACGAAAGCTCCCAGACCCAAATGGAGAGGGGCTGCTTGGGGGCTCTCTGGTTTCCCTCCAGGCCAGCTAGGTCTTTGGGTCCTGGCTCCTTCGGTTTGGGAGCTGTTGCTGGACGTTGGGCATGTTGGCCGGAGAGTGCTTCTCGGGCCGCGAACTGCAACCTTGCAGGTACCTCCCAGGTCGCCGGCCCAACGAAAGCCCCCAGACCCAAATGGAGAGGGGCTGCTTGGGGGCCCCCTGGGGGCCCTTCAGGCCAGCTAGGTCTTTGGGTCCTGGCTCCTTCGCTTTGGGAGCAGTCGCTGGACGTTGGGCATGTTGGCTGGAGAGTGCTTCTCTGGCCGCGAACTGCAACCTTGCAGGTACCTCCCAGGTCCCGGGCCCAACAAAAGCCCCCAGACCCAAATGGAGAGGGGCTGCTTGGGGGCCCCCTGGGGGCCCTTCAGGCCAGCTAGGTCTTTGGGTCCTGGCTCCTTCGGTTTGGGTGCTGTTGCTGGACGTTTGGCATGTTGGCCGGAGAGTGCTTCTCGGGCCGCGAACTGCAACCTTGCAGGTACCTCCCAGGTTGCCGGCCCAACGAAAGCCCCCAGACCCAAATGGAGAGGAGCTGCTTGGGGGCCCCTTGGGGGCCCTTCAGGCCAGCTAGGTCTTTGGGTCCTGGCTCCTTCGGTTTGGGAGCTGTTGCTGGACGTTGGGCATGTTGGCCGGAGAGTGCTTCTCGGGCCGCGAACTGCAACCTTGCAGGTACCTCCCAGGTTCCCGGCCCAACGAAAGCCCCCAGACCCAAATGGAGAGGGGCTGCTTGGGGGCCCCCTGGGGGCCCTTCAGACCAGCTAGGTCTTTTGGTGCTGGCTCCTTCGCTTTGGGAGCTGTTGCTGGACGTTTGGCATGTTGGCCGGAGAGTGCTTCTCGGGCCGCGAACTGCAACCTTGCAGGTACCTCCCAGGTTCCCGGCCCAACGAAAGCCCCCAGACCCAAATGGAGAGGGGCTGCTTGGGGGCCCTCTGGGTTCCCTCCAGGCCAGCAAGGTCTTTGGGTCCTGGCTCCTTCGGTTTGGGAGCTGTTGCTGGACGTTGGGCATGTTGGCCGGAGAGTGGTTCTTGGGCCGCGAACTGCAACCTTGCAGGTACCTCACAGGTCCCCGGCCCAACGAAAGCTCCCAGACCCAAATGGAGAGGGGCTGCTTGGGGGCCCTCTGGGTTCCCTCCAGGCCAGCTAGGTCTTTGGGTCCTGGCTCCTTCGCTTTGGGAGCAGTCGCTGGACGTTGGGCATGTTGGCCGGAGAGTGCTTCTCGGGCCGCGAACTGCAACCTTGCAGGTACCTCCCAGGTCCCGGGCCCAACGAAAGCCCCCAGACCCAAATGGAGAGGGGCTGCTTGAGGGCCCCCTGGGGGCCCTTCAGGCCAGCTAGGTCTTTGGGTCCTGGCTCCTTCGGTTTGGGAGCTGTTCCTGGACGTTGGGCATGTTGGCCGGAGAGTGCTTCTCGGGCCGCGAACTGCAACCTTGCAGGTACCTCCCAGGTTCCCGGCCCAACGAAAGCCCCCAGACCCAAATGGAGAGGGGCTGCTTGGGGGCCCCCTGGGGGCCCTTCAGCCCAGCTAGGTCTTTGGGTCCTGGCTCCTTCGGTTTGGGAGCTGTTGCTGGACGTTTGGCATGTTGTCCGGAGAGTGCTTCTCGGGCCGCCAACTGCAACCTTGCAGGTACCTCCCAGGTTCCCGGCCCAACGAAAGCCCCCAGACCCAAATGGAGAGGGGCTGCCTGGGGGCCCCCTGGGTTCCATCCAGGCCAGCTAGGTCTTTGGGTCCTGGCTCCTTGGGTTTGGGAGCTGTTGCTGGACGTTGGGCATGTTGGCGGGAGAGTGCTTCTCGGGCCGCGAACTGCAACCTTGCAGGTACCTCCCAGGTTCCCGGCCCAACGAAAGCCCCCAGACCCAAATGGAGAGGGGCTGCTTGGGGGCCCTCTGGGTTCCCTCCAGGCCAGCTAGGTCTTTGGGTGCTGGCTCCTTCGGTTTGGGAGCTGTTGCTGGACGTTTGGCATGTTGTCCGGAGAGTGCTTCTCGGGCCGCCAACTGCAACCTTGCAGGTACCTCCCAGGTTCCCGGCCCAACGAAAGCCCCCAGACCCAAATGGAGAGGGGCTGCCTGGGGGCCCCCTGGGTTCCATCCAGGCCAGCTAGGTCTTTGGGTCCTGGCTCCTTCGCTTTGGGAGCTGTTGCTGGAAGTTGGGCATGTTGGCCGGAGAGTGCTTCTCGGGCCGCGAACTGCAACCTTGCAGGTACCTCCCAGGTTCCCGGCCCAACGAAAGCCCCCAGACCCAAATGGAGAGGGGCTGCTTGGGGGCCCCCTGGGGGCCCTTCAGGCCAGCTAGGTCTTTGGGTGCTGGCTCCTTCGGTTTGGGAGCTGTTGCTGGACGTTGGGCATGTTGGCCGGAGAGTGCTTCTCGGGCCACGAACTGCAACCTTGCAGGTACCTCCCAGGTTCCCGGCCCAACGAAAGCCCCCAGACCCAAATGGAGAGGGGCTGCTTGGGGGCCCCCTGGGGGCCCTTCAGGCCAGCTAGGTCTTTGGGTCCTGGCTCCTTCGGTTTGGGACCTGTTGCTGGACGTTGGGCATGTTGTCCGGAGAGTGCTTCTCGGGCCGCCAACTGCAACCTTGCAGGTACCTCCCAGGTTCCCGGCCCAACGAAAGCCCCCAGACCCAAATGGAGAGGGGCTGCCTGGGGGCCCCCTGGGTTCCATCCAGGCCAGCTAGGTCTTTGGGTCCTGGCTCCTTGGGTTTGGGAGCTGTTGCTGGACGTTGGGCATGTTGGCGGGAGAGTGCTTCTCGGGCCGCGAACTGCAACCTTGCAGGTACCTCCCAGGTTCCCGGCCCAACGAAAGCCCCCAGACCCAAATGGAGAGGGGCTGCTTGGGGGCCCTCTGGGTTCCCTCCAGGCCAGCTAGGTCTTTGGGTCCTGGCTCCTTCGGTTTGGGAGCTGTTGCTGGACGTTGGGCATGTTGGCCGGAGAGTGCTTCTCGGGCCGCGAACTGCAACCTTGCAGGTACCTCCCAGGTTCCCGGGCCCAACGAAAGCCCCCAGACCCAAATGGAGAGGAGCTGATTGGGGGCCCCTTGGGGGCCCTTCAGGCTAGCTAGGTCTTTGGGTCCTGGCTCCTTCGGTTTGGGAGCTGTTGCTGGACGTTGGGCATGTTGGCCGGAGAGTGCTTCTCTGGCCGCGAACTGCAACCTTGCAGGTACCTCCCAGGTCGCCGGCCCAACGAAAGCCCCCAGACCCAAATGGAGAGGGGCTGCTTGGGGGCCCTCTGGGTTCCCTCCAGGCCAGCTAGGTCTTTGGGTCCTGGCTCCTTCGGTTTGGGAGCTGTTGCTGGACGTTGGGCATGTTGGCCGGAGAGTGCTTCTCGGGCCGCGAACTGCAACCTTGCAGGTACCTCCCAGGTCCCTGGCCCAACGAAAGCCCCCAGACCCAAATTGAGAGGGGCTGCTTGGGGGCCCTCTGGGTTCCCTCCAGGCCAGCTAGGTCTTTGGGTCCTGGCTCCTTCGGTTTGGGAGCTGTTGCTGGACGTTGGGCATGTTGGCCGGAGAGTGCTTCTCGGGCCGCGAACTGCAACCTTGCAGGTACCTCCCAGGTTCCCGGCCCAACGAAAGCCCCCAGACCCAAATGGAGAGGGTCTGTTTGGGGGCCCCCTGGGGGCCCTTCAGCCCAGCTAGGTCTTTGGGTCCTGGCTCCTTCGGTTTGGGAGCTGTTGCTGGACGTTGGGCATGTTGGCGGGAGAGTTCATCTTGGGCCGCGAACTGCAACCTTGCAGGTACCTCCCAGGTTCCCGGCCCAACGAAAGCCCCCAGACCCAAATGGAGAGGGGCTGCTTGGGGGCCCTCTGGGTTCCCTCCAGGCCAGCTAGGTCTTTGGGTCCTGGCTCCTTCGGTGTGGGAGCTGTTGCTGGACGTTGGGCATGTTGGCCGGAGAGTGCTTCTCGGGCCGCGAACTGCAACCTTGCAGGTACCTCCCAGGTTCCCGGCCCAACGAAATCTCCCAGACCCAAATGGAGAGGGGCTGCTTGGGGGCCCTCTGGGTTCCCTCCAGGCCAACTAGGTCTTTGGGTCCTGGCTCCTTCGCTTTGGGAGCTGTTGCTGGACGTTGGGCATGTTGGCCGGAGAGTGCTTCTCGGGCCGCGAACTGCAACCTTGCAGGTACCTCCCAGGTTCCCGGCCCAACGAAAGCCCCCAGACCCAAATGGAGAGGGGCTGCTTGGGGGCCCCTTGGGGGCCCTTCAGGCCAGCTAGGTCTTTGGGTCCTGGCTCCTTCGCTTTGGGAGCTGTTGCTGGACGTTGGGCATGTTGGCCGGAGAGTGCTTCTCGGGCCGCGAACTGCAACCTTGCAGGTACCTCCCAGGTTCCCGGCCCAACGAAAGCCCCCAGACCCAAATGGAGAGGGGCTGCTTGGGGGCCCCCTGGGGGCCCTTCAGGCCAGCTAGGTCTTTGGGTCCTGGCTCCTTCGCTTTGGGAGCAGTCGCTGGACGTTGGGCATGTTGGCCGGAGAGTGCTTCTCGGGCCGCCAACTGCAACCTTGCAGGTACCTCCCAGGTCCCGGGCCCAACGAAAGCCCCCAGACCCAAATGGAGAGGGGCTGCTTGGGGGCCCCCTGGGGGCCCTTCAGGCCAGCTAGGTCTTTGGGTCCTGGCTCCTTCGGTTTGGGAGCTGTTCCTGGACGTTGGGCATGTTGGCCGGAGAGTGCTTCTCGGGCCGCGAACTGCAACCTTGCAGGTACCTCCCAGGTTCCCGGCCCAACGAAAGCCCCCAGACCCAAATGGAGAGGGGCTGCTTGGGGGCCCCCTGGGGGCCCTTCAGCCCAGCTAGGTCTTTGGGTCCTGGCTCCTTCGGTTTGGGAGCTGTTGCTGGACGTTTGGCATGTTGTCCGGAGAGTGCTTCTCGGGCCGCCAACTGCAACCTTGCAGGTACCTCCCAGGTTCCCGGCCCAACGAAAGCCCCCAGACCCAAATGGAGAGGGGCTGCCTGGGGGCCCCCTGGGTTCCATCCAGGCCAGCTAGGTCTTTGGGTCCTGGCTCCTTGGGTTTGGGAGCTGTTGCTGGACGTTGGGCATGTTGGCGGGAGAGTGCTTCTCGGGCCGCGAACTGCAACCTTGCAGGTACCTCCCAGGTTCCCGGCCCAACAAAAGCCCCCAGACCCAAATGGAGAGGGGCTGCTTGGGGGCCCTCTGGGTTCCCTCTAGGCCAGCTAGGTCTTTGGGTCCTGGCTCCTTCGGTTTGGGAGCTGTTGCTGGACGTTTGGCATGTTGTCCGGAGAGTGCTTCTCGGGCCGCCAACTGCAACCTTGCAGGTACCTCCCAGGTTCCCGGCCCAACGAAAGCCCCCAGACCCAAATGGAGAGGGGCTGCCTGGGGGCCCCCTGGGTTCCATCCAGGCCAGCTAGGTCTTTGGGTCCTGGCTCCTTCGCTTTGGGAGCTGTTGCTGGAAGTTGGGCATGTTGTCCGGAGAGTGCTTCTCGGGCCGCGAACTGCAACCTTGCAGGTACCTCCCAGGTTCCCGGCCCAACGAAAGCCCCCAGACCCAAATGGAGAGGGGCTGCTTGGGGGCCCCCTGGGGGCCCTTCAGGCCAGCTAGGTCTTTGGGTCCTGGCTCCTTCGCTTTGGGAGCTGTTGCTGGACGTTGGGCATGTTGGCCGGAGAGTGCTTCTCGGGCCGCGAACTGCAACCTTGCAGGTACCTCCCAGGTTCCCGGCCCAACGAAAGCCCCCAGACCCAAATGGAGAGGGGCTGCTTGGGGGCCCCCTGGGGGCCCTTCAGCCCAGCTAGGTCTTTGGGTCCTGGCTCCTTCGGTTTGGGAGCTGTTGCTGGACGTTTGGCATGTTGTCCGGAGAGTGCTTCTCGGGCCGCCAACTGCAACCTTGCAGGTACCTCCCAGGTTCCCGGCCCAACGAAAGCCCCCAGACCCAAATGGAGAGGGGCTGCCTGGGGGCCCCCTGGGTTCCATCCAGGCCAGCTAGGTCTTTGGGTCCTGGCTCCTTGGGTTTGGGAGCTGTTGCTGGACGTTGGGCATGTTGGCGGGAGAGTGCTTCTCGGGCCGCGAACTGCAACCTTGCAGGTACCTCCCAGGTTCCCGGCCTAACGAAAGCCCCCAGACCCAAATGGAGAGGGGCTGCTTGGGGGCCCTCTGGGTTCCCTCCAGGCCAGCTAGGTCTTTGGGTCCTGGCTCCTTCGGTTTGGGAGCTGTTGCTGGACGTTGGGCATGTTGGCCGGAGAGTGCTTCTCGGGCCACGAACTGCAACCTTGCAGGTACCTCCCAGGTTCCCGGGCCCAACGAAAGCCCCCAGACCCAAATGGAGAGGAGCTGATTGGGGGCCCCTTGGGGGCCCTTCAGGCTAGCTAGGTCTTTGGGTCCTGGCTCCTTCGGTTTGGGAGCTGTTGCTGGACGTTGGGCATGTTGGCCGGAGAGTGCTTCTCGGGCCGCGAACTGCAACCTTGCAGGTACCTCCCAGGTCGCCGGCCCAACGAAAGCCCCCAGACCCAAATGGAGAGGGGCTGCTTGGGGGCCCTCTGGGTTCCCTCCAGGCCAGCTAGGTCTTTGGGTCCTGGCTCCTTGGGTTTGGGAGCTGTTGCTGGACGTTGGGCATGTTGGCCGGAGAGTGCTTCTCGGGCCGCGAACTGCAACCTTGCAGGTACCTCCCAGGTCCCGGGCCCAACGAAAGCCCCCAGACCCAAATTGAGAGGGGCTGCTTGGGGGCCCTCTGGGTTCCCTCCAGGCCAGCTAGGTCTTTGGGTCCTGGCTCCTTCGCTTTGGGAGCTGTTGCTGGACGTTGGGCATGTTGGCCGGAGAGTGCTTCTCGGGCCGCGAACTGCAACCTTGCAGGTACCTCCCAGGTTCCCGGCCCAACGAAAGCCCCCAGACCCAAATGGAGAGGGTCTGTTTGGGGGCCCCCTGGGGGCCCTTCAGGCCAGCTAGGTCTTTGGGTCCTGGCTCCTTCGGTTTGGGAGCTGTTGCTGGACGTTGGGCATGTTGGCCGGAGAGTTCATCTTGGGCCGCGAACTGCAACCTTGCAGGTACCTCCCAGGTTCCCGGCCCAACGAAAGCCCCCAGACCCAAATGGAGAGGGGCTGCTTGGGGGCCCTCTGGGTTCCCTCCAGGCCAGCTAGGTCTTTGGGTCCTGGCTCCTTCGGTGTGGGAGCTGTTGCTGGACGTTGGGCATGTTGGCCGGAGAGTGCTTCTCGGGCCGCGAACTGCAACCTTGCAGGTACCTCCCAGGTTCCCGGGCCCAACGAAATCTCCCAGACCCAAATGGAGAGGGGCTGCTTGGGGGCCCTCTGGGTTCCCTCCAGGCCAGCTAGGTCTTTGGGTCCTGGCTCCTTGGGTTTGGGAGCTGTTGCTGGACGTTGGGCATGTTGGCCGGAGAGTGCTTCTCGGGCCGCGAACTGCAACCTTGCAGGTACCTCCCAGGTCCCCGGCCCAACGAAAGCTCCCAGACCCAAATGGAGAGGGGCTGCTTGGGGGCCCCCTGGGGGCCCTTCAGGCCAGCTAGGTCTTTGGGTCCTGGCTCCTTCGCTTTGGGAGCAGTCGCTGGACGTTGGGCATGTTGGCCGGAGAGTGCTTCTCGGGCCGCGAACTGCAACCTTGCAGGTACCTCCCAGTTCGCCGGGCCAACGAAAGCCCCCAGACCCAAATTGAGAGGGGCTGCTTGGGGGCCCCCTGGGTTCCATCCAGGCCAGCTAGGTCTTTGGGTCCTGGCTCCTTGGGTTTGGGAGCTGTTGCTGGACGTTGGGCATGTTGGCCGGAGAGTGCTTCTCGGGCCACGAACTGCAACCTTGCAGGTACCTCCCAGGTTCCCGGGCCCAACGAAAGCCCCCAGACCCAAATTGAGAGGGGCTGCTTGGGGGCCCCCTGGGGGCCCTTCAGGCCAGCTAGGTCTTTGGGTCCTGGCTCCTTCGCTTTGGGAGCTGTTGCTGGACGTTGGGCATGTTGGCCGGAGAGTGCTTCTCGGGCCGCGAACTGCAACCTTGCAGGTACCTCCCAGGTTCCCGGCCCAACGAAAGCCCCCAGACCCAAATGGAGAGGGTCTGCTTGGGGGCCCTCTGGGTTCCCTCCAGGCCAGCTAGGTCTTTGGGTCCTGGCTCCTTCGGTTTGGGACCTGTTGCTGGACGTTGGGCATGTTGGCCGGAGAGTGATTCTCGGGCCGCGAACTGCAACCTTGCAGGTACCTCCCAGGTTCCCGGCCCAACGAAAGCTCCCAGACCCAAATGGAGAGGGGCTGTTTGGGGGCCCTCTGGGTTCCCTCCAGGCCAGCTAGGTCTTTGGGTCCTGGCTCCTTGGGTTTGGGAGCTGTTGCTGGACGTTGGGCATGTTGTCCGGAGAGTGCTTCTCGGGCCGCGAACTGCAACCTTGCAGGTACCTCCCAGGTTCCCGGCCCAACGAAAGCCCCCAGACCCAAATTGAGACAGGCTGCTTGGGGGCCCCCTGGGGGCCCTTCAGACCAGCTAGGTCTTTTGGTCCTGGCTCCTTCGCTTTGGGAGCTGTTGCTGGACGTTGGGCATGTTGGCCGGAGAGTGCTTCTCGGGCCGCCAACTGCAACCTTGCAGGTACCTCCCAGGTTCCCGGCCCAACGAAAGCCCCCAGACCCAAATTGAGAGGGGCTGCTTGGGGGCCCCCTGGGGTCCCTTCAGGCCAGCTAGGTCTTTGGGTCCTGGCTCCTTCGGTTTGGGAGCTGTTGCTGGACGTTGGGCATGTTGGCCGGAGAGTGCTTCTCGGGCCGCGAACTGCAACCTTGCAGGTACCTCCCAGGTTCCCGGCCCAACGAAAGCCCCCAGACCCAAATGGAGAGGGGCTGCTTGGGGGCCCCCTGGGGGCCCTTCAGGCCAGCTAGGTCTTTGGGTCCTTGCTCCTTCGCTTTGGGAGCAGTCGCTGGACGTTGGGCATGTTGGCCGGAGAGTGCTTCTCGGGCCGCGAACTGCAACCTTGCAGGTACCTCCCAGGTCCCGGGCCCAACGAAAGCCCCCAGACCCAAATTGAGAGGGGCTGCTTGGGGGCCCCCTGGGGGCCCTTCAGGCCAGCTAGGTCTTTGGGTCCTGGCTCCTTCGGTTTGGGAGCTGTTCCTGGACGTTGGGCATGTTGGCCGGAGAGTGCTTCTCGGACCGCAAACTGCAACCTTGCAGGTACCTCCCAGGTTCCCGGCCCAACGAAAGCCCCCAGACCCAAATGGAGAGGGGCTGCTTGGGGGCCCCCTGGGGGCCCTTCAGCCCAGCTAGGTCTTTGGGTCCTGGCTCCTTCGGTTTGGGAGCTGTTGCTGGACGTTTGGCTTGTTGGCCGGAGAGTGCTTCTCGGGCCGCGAACTGCAACCTTGCAGGTACCTCCCAGGTTCCCGGCCCAACGAAAGCCCCCAGACCCAAATGGAGAGGGGCTGCCTGGGGGCCCCCTGGGTTCCATCCAGGCCAGCTAGGTCTTTGGGTCCTGGCTCCTTGGGTTTGGGAGCTGTTGCTGGACGTTGGGCATGTTGGCCGGAGAGTGCTTCTCGGGCCACGAACTGCAACCTTGCAGGTACCTCCCAGGTTCCTGGCCCAACGAAAGCCCCCAGACCCAAATGGAGAGGGGCTGCTTGGGGGCCCCTTGGGGGCCCTTCAGGCCAGCTAGGTCTTTGGGTCCTGGCTCCTTCGCTTTGGGAGCTGTTGCTGGACGTTGGGCATGTTGGCCGGAGAGTGCTTCTCGGGCCGCGAACTGCAACCTTGCAGGTACCTCCCAGGTCCCCGACCCAACGAAAGCTCCCAGACCCAAATGGAGAGGGGCTGCTTGGGGGCCCCCTGGGGGCCCTTCAGGCCAGCTAGGTCTTTGGGTCCTGGCTCCTTCGCTTTGGGAGCAGTCGCTGGACGTTGGGCATGTTGGCCGGAGAGTGCTTCTCGGGCCGCGAACTGCAACCTTGCAGGTACCTCCCAGGTCCCGGGCCCAACGAAAGCCCCCAGACCCAAATGGAGAGGGGCTGCTTGGGGGCCCCCTGGGGGCCCTTCAGGCCAGCTAGGTCTTTGGGTCCTGGCTCCTTCGGTTTGGGAGCTGTTCCTGGACGTTGGGCATGTTGGCCGGAGAGTGCTTCTCGGGCCGCGAACTGCAACCTTGCAGGTACCTCCCAGGTTCCCGGCCCAACGAAAGCCCCCAGACCCAAATGGAGAGGGTCTGTTTGGGGGCCCCCTGGGGGCCCTTCAGCCCAGCTAGGTCTTTGGGTCCTGGCTCCTTCGGTTTGGGAGCTGTTGCTGGACGTTTGGCATGTTGTCCGGAGAGTGCTTCTCGGGCCGCCAACTGCAACCTTGCAGGTACCTCCCAGGTTCCCGGCCCAACGAAAGCCCCCAGACCCAAATGGAGAGGGGCTGCCTGGGGGCCCCCTGGGTTCCATCCAGGCCAGCTAGGTCTTTGGGTCCTGGCTCCTTGGGTTTGGGAGCTGTTGCTGGACGTTGGGCATGTTGGCGGGAGAGTGCTTCTCGGGCCGCGAACTGCAACCTTGCAGGTACCTCCCAGGTTCCCGGCCCAACGAAAGCCCCCAGACCCAAATGGAGAGGGGCTGCTTGGGGGCCCTCTGGGTTCCCTCCAGGCCAGCTAGGTCTTTGGGTCCTGGCTCCTTCGGTTTGGGAGCTGTTGCTGGACGTTGGGCCTGTTGGCCGGAGAGTGCTTCTCGGGCCGCGAACTGCAACCTTGCAGGTACCTCCCAGGTTCCCGGCCCAACGAAAGCCCCCAGACCCAAATGGAGAGGGGCTGCTTGGGGGCCCCCTGGGGTCCCTTCAGGCCAGCTAGGTCTTTGGGTCCTGGCTCCTTCGGTTTGGGAGCTGTTGCTGGACGTTGGGCATGTTGGCCGGAGAGTGCTTCTCGGGCCGCGAACTGCAACCTTGCAGGTACCTCCCAGGTTCCCGGGCCCAACGAAAGCCCCCAGACCCAAATGGAGAGGGGCTGCTTGGGGGCCCCCTGGGGGCCCTTCAGGCCAGCTAGGTCTTTGGGTCCTTGCTCCTTCGCTTTGGTAGCTGTTGCTGGACGTTGGGCATGTTGGCCGGAGAGTGCTTCTCGGGCCGCGAACTGCAACCTTGCAGGTACCTCCCAGGTCCCGGGCCCAACGAAAGCCCCCAGACCCAAATTGAGAGGGGCTGCTTGGGGGCCCTCTGGGTTCCCTCCAGGCCAGCTAGGTCTTTGGGTCCTGGCTCCTTCGGTTTGGGAGCTGTTGCTGGACGTTGGGCATGTTGGCCGGAGAGTGCTTCTCGGGCCGCGAACTGCAACCTTGCAGGTACCTCCCAGGTTCCCGGCCCAACGAAAGCCCCCAGACCCAAATGGAGAGGGTCTGTTTGGGGGCCCCCTGGGGGCCCTTCAGCCCAGCTAGGTCTTTGGGTCCTGGCTCCTTCGGTTTGGGAGCTGTTGCTGGACGTTGGGCATGTTGGCGGGAGAGTTCTTCTTGGGCCGCGAACTGCAACCTTGCAGGTACCTCCCAGGTTCCCGGCCCAACGAAAGCCCCCAGACCCAAATGGAGAGGGGCTGCTTGGGGGCCCTCTGGGTTCCCTCCAGGCCAGCTAGGTCTTTGGGTCCTGGCTCCTTCGGTTTGGGAGCTGTTGCTGGACGTTGGGCAAGTTGGCCGGAGAGTGCTTCTCGGGCCGCGAACTGCAACCTTGCAGGTACCTCCCAGGTTCCCGGCCCAACGAAATCTCCCAGACCCAAATGGAGAGGGGCTGCTTGGGGGCCCTCTGGGTTCCCTCCAGGCCAGCTAGGTCTTTGGGTCCTGGCTCCTTCGGTTTGGGAGCTGTTGCTGGACGTTGGGCATGTTGGCCGGAGAGTGCTTCTCGGGCCGCGAACTGCAACCTTGCAGGTACCTCCCAGGTTCCCGGCCCAACGAAAGCCCCCAGACCCAAATGGAGAGGGGCTGCTTGGGGGCCCCCTGGGGGCCCTTCAGGCCAGCTAGGTCTTTGGGTCCTGGCTCCTTCGCTTTGGGAGCTGTTGCTGGACGTTGGGCATGTTGGCCGGAGAGTGCTTCTCGGGCCGCGAACTGCAACCTTGCAGGTACCTCCCAGGTTCCCGGCCCAACGAAAGCCCCCAGACCCAAATGGAGAGGGGCTGCTTGGGGGCCCCTTGGGGGCCCTTCAGGCCAGCTAGGTCTTTGGGTCCTGGCTCCTTCGCTTTGGGAGCTGTTGCTGGACGTTGGGCATGTTGGCCGGAGAGTGCTTCTCGGGCCGCGAACTGCAACCTTGCAGGTACCTCCCAGGTCCCCGGCCCAACGAAAGCTCCCAGACCCAAATGGAGAGGGGCTGCTTGGGGGCCCCCTGGGGGCCCTTCAGGCCAGCTAGGTCTTTGGGTCCTGGCTCCTTCGCTTTGGGAGCAGTCGCTGGACGTTGGGCATGTTGGCCGGAGAGTGCTTCTCGGGCCGCGAACTGCAACCTTGCAGGTACCTCCCAGTTCGCCGGGCCAACGAAAGCCCCCAGACCCAAATGGAGAGGGGCTGCTTGGGGGCCCCCTGGGTTCCATCCAGGCCAGCTAGGTCTTTGGGTCCTGGCTCCTTGGGTTTGGGAGCTGTTGCTGGACGTTGGGCATGTTGGCCGGAGAGTGCTTCTCGGGCCACGAACTGCAACCTTGCAGGTACCTCCCAGGTTCCCGGGCCCAACGAAAGCCCCCAGACCCAAATTGAGAGGGGCTGCTTGGGGGCCCCCTGGGGGCCCTTCAGGCCAGCTAGGTCTTTGGGTCCTGGCTCCTTCGCTTTGGGAGCTGTTGCTGGACGTTGGGCATGTTGGCCGGAGAGTGCTTCTCGGGCCGCGAACTGCAACCTTGCAGGTACCTCCCAGGTTCCCGGCCCAACGAAAGCCCCCAGACCCAAATGGAGAGGGGCTGCTTGGGGGCCCCCTGGGGGCCCTTCAGCCCAGCTAGGTTTTTGGGTCCTGGCTCCTTCGGTTTGGGAGCTGTTGCTGGACGTTTGGCATGTTGTCCGGAGAGTGCTTCTCGGGCCGCGAACTGCAACCTTGCAGGTACCTCCCAGGTTCCCGGCCCAACGAAAGCCCCCAGACCCAAATGGAGAGGGGCTGCTTGGGGGCCCCCTGGGTTCCATCCAGGCCAGCTAGGTCTTTGGGTCCTGGCTCCTTGGGTTTGGGAGCTGTTGCTGGACGTTGGGCATGTTGGCGGGAGAGTGCTTCTCGGGCCGCTAACTGCAACCTTGCAGGTACCTCCCAGGTTCCCGGCCCAACGAAAGCCCCCAGACCCAAATGGAGAGGGGCTGCTTGGGGGCCCTCTGGGTTCCCTCCAGGCCAGCTAGGTCTTTGGGTCCTGGCTCCTTCGGTTTGGGAGCTGTTGCTGGACGTTGGGCATGTTGGCCGGAGAGTGCTTCTCGGGCCGCGAACTGCAACCTTGCAGGTACCTCCCAGGTTCCCGGCCCAACGAAAGCCCCCAGACCCAAATGGAGAGGGGCTGCTTGGGGGCCCCCTGGGGTCCCTTCAGGCCAGCTAGGTCTTTGGGTCCTGGCTCCTTCGGTTTGGGAGCTGTTGCTGGACGTTGGGCATGTTGGCCGGAGAGTGCTTCTCGGGCCGCGAACTGCAACCTTGCAGGTACCTCCCAGGTTCCCGGCCCAACGAAAGCCCCCAGACCCAAATGGAGAGGGGCTGCTTGGGGGCCCCCTGGGGGCCCTTCAGGCCAGCTAGGTCTTTGGGTCCTTGCTCCTTCGCTTTGGTAGCTGTTGCTGGACGTTGGGCATGTTGGCCGGAGAGTGCTTCTCGGGCCGCGAACTGCAACCTTGCAGGTACCTCCCAGGTCCCGGGCCCAACGAAAGCCCCCAGACCCAAATTGAGAGGGGCTGCTTGGGGGCCCTCTGGGTTCCCTCCAGGCCAGCTAGGTCTTTGGGTCCTGGCTCCTTCGCTTTGGGAGCTGTTGCTGGACGTTGGGCATGTTGGCCGGAGAGTGCTTCTCGGGCCGCGAACTGCAACCTTGCAGGTACCTCCCAGGTTCCCGGCCCAACGAAAGCCCCCAGACCCAAATGGAGTGGGTCTGTTTGGGGGCCCCCTGGGGGCCCTTCAGCCCAGCTAGGTCTTTGGGTCCTGGCTCCTTCGGTTTGGGAGCTGTTGCTGGACGTTGGGCATGTTGGCGGGAGAGTTCTTCTTGGGCCGCGAACTGCAACCTTGCAGGTACCTCCCAGGTTCCCGGCCCAACGAAAGCCCCCAGACCCAAATGGAGAGGGGCTGCTTGGGGGCCCTCTGGGTTCCCTCCAGGCCAGCTAGGTCTTTGGGTCCTGGCTCCTTCGGTTTGGGAGCTGTTGCTGGACGTTGGGCATGTTGGCCGGAGAGTGCTTCTCGGGCCGCGAACTGCAACCTTGCAGGTACCTCCCAGGTTCCCGGCCCAACGAAATCTCCCAGACCCAAATGGAGAGGGGCTGCTTGGGGGCCCTCTGGGTTCCCTCCAGGCCAGCTAGGTCTTTGGGTCCTGGCTCCTTCGGTTTGGGAGCTGTTGCTGGACGTTGGGCATGTTGGCCGGAGAGTGCTTCTCGGGCCGCGAACTGCAACCTTGCAGGTACCTCCCAGGTTCCCGGCCCAACGAAAGCCCCCAGACCCAAATGGAGAGGGGCTGCTTGGGGGCCCCCTGGGGGCCCTTCAGGCCAGCTAGGTCTTTGGGTCCTGGCTCCTTCGCTTTGGGAGCTGTTGCTGGACGTTGGGCATGTTGGCCGGAGAGTGCTTCTCGGGCCGCGAACTGCAACCTTGCAGGTACCTCCCAGGTTCCCGGCCCAACGAAAGCCCCCAGACCCAAATGGAGAGGGGCTGCTTGGGGGCCCCTTGGGGGCCCTTCAGGCCAGCTAGGTCTTTGGGTCCTTGCTCCTTCGCTTTGGGAGCTGTTGCTGGACGTTGGGCATGTTGGCCGGAGAGTGCTTCTCGGGCCGCGAACTGCAACCTTGCAGGTACCTCCCAGGTTCCCGGCCCAACGAAAGCCCCCAGACCCAAATGGAGAGGGGCTGCTTGGGGGCCCCCTGGGGGCCCTTCAGACCAGCTAGGTCTTTGGGTCCTGGCTCCTTCGGTTTGGGAGCTGTTGCTGGACGTTTGGCATGTTGTCCGGAGAGTGCTTCTCGGGCCGCCAACTGCAACCTTGCAGGTACCTCCCAGGTTCCCGGCCCAACGAAAGCCCCCAGACCCAAATGGAGAGGGGCTGCCTGGGGGCCCCCTGGGTTCCATCCAGGCCAGCTAGGTCTTTGGGTCCTGGCTCCTTGGGTTTGGGAGCTGTTGCTGGACGTTGGGCATGTTGGCGGGAGAGTGCTTCTCGGGCCGCGAACTGCAACCTTGCAGGTACCTCCCAGGTTCCCGGCCCAACGAAAGCCCCCAGACCCAAATGGAGAGGGGCTGCTTGGGGGCCCTCTGGGTTCCCTCCAGGCCAGCTAGGTCTTTGGGTCCTGGCTCCTTCGGTTTGGGAGCTGTTGCTGGACGTTGGGCATGTTGGCCGGAGAGTGCTTCTCGGGCCACGAACTGCAACCTTGCAGGTACCTCCCAGGTTCCCGGCCCAACGAAAGCCCCCAGACCCAAATGGAGAGGGGCTGCTTGGGGGCCCCCTGGGGGCCCTTCAGGCCAGCTAGGTCTTTGGGTCCTGGCTCCTTCGGTTTGGGAGCTGTTGCTGGACGTTGGGCATGTTGGCCGGAGAGTGCTTCTCGGGCCGCGAACTGCAACCTTGCAGGTACCTCCCAGGTTCCCGGCCCAACGAAAGCCCCCAGACCCAAATGGAGAGGGGCTGCTTGGGGGCCCCCTGGGGGCCCTTCAGGCCAGCTAGGTCTTTGGGTCCTTGCTCCTTCGCTTTGGTAGCTGTTGCTGGACGTTGGGCATGTTGGCCGGAGAGTGCTTCTCGGGCCGCGAACTGCAACCTTGCAGGTACCTCCCAGGTCCCCGGCCCAAGGAAAGCCCCCAGACCCAAATTGAGAGGGGCTGCTTGGGGGCCCTCTGGGTTCCCTCCAGGCCAGCTAGGTCTTTGGGTCCTGGCTCCTTCGGTTTGGGAGCTGTTGCTGGACGTTGGGCATGTTGGCCGGAGAGTGCTTCTCGGGCCGCGAACTGCAACCTTGCAGGTACCTCCCAGGTTCCCGGCCCAACGAAAGCCCCCAGACCCAAATGGAGAGGGGCTGCTTGGGGGCCCCCTGGGGGCCCTTCAGGCCAGCTAGGTCTTTGGGTCCTGGCTCCTTCGGTTTGGGAGCTGTTCCTGGACGTTGGGCATGTTGGCCGGAGAGTGCTTCTCGGGCCGCGAACTGCAACCTTGCAGGTACCTCCCAGGTTCCCGGCCCAACGAAAGCCCCCAGACCCAAATGGAGAGGGGCTGCTTGGGGGCCCCCTGGGGGCCCTTCAGCCCAGCTAGGTCTTTGGGTCCTGGCTCCTTCGGTTTGGGAGCTGTTGCTGGACGTTTGGCATGTTGTCCGGAGAGTGCTTCTCGGGCCGCCAACTGCAACCTTGCAGGTACCTCCCAGGTTCCCGGCCCAACGAAAGCCCCCAGACCCAAATGGAGAGGGGCTGCCTGGGGGCCCCCTGGGTTCCATCCAGGCCAGCTAGGTCTTTGGGTCCTGGCTCCTTGGGTTTGGGAGCTGTTGCTGGACGTTGGGCATGTTGGCCGGAGAGTGCTTCTCGGGCCGCGAACTGCAACCTTGCAGGTACCTCCCAGGTTCCCGGCCCAACGAAAGCCCCCAGACCCAAATGGAGAGGGGCTGCTTGGGGGCCCTCTGGGTTCCCTCCAGGCCAGCTAGGTCTTTGGGTCCTGGCTCCTTCGGTTTGGGAGCTGTTGCTGGACGTTGGGCATGTTGGCCGGAGAGTGCTTCTCGGGCCGCGAACTGCAACCTTGCAGGTACCTCCCAGGTTCCCGGCCCAACGAAAGCCCCCAGACCCAAATGGAGAGGGGCTGCTTGGGGGCCCCCTGGGGTCCCTTCAGGCCAGCTAGGTCTTTGGGTCCTGGCTCCTTCGGTTTGGGAGCTGTTGCTGGACGTTGGGCATGTTGGCCGGAGAGTGCTTCTCGGGCCGCGAACTGCAACCTTGCAGGTACCTCCCAGGTTCCCGGCCCAACGAAAGCCCCCAGACCCAAATGGAGAGGGGCTGCTTGGGGGCCCCCTGGGGGCCCTTCAGGCCAGCTAGGTCTTTGGGTCCTTGCTCCTTCGCTTTGGTAGCTGTTGCTGGACGTTGGGCATGTTGGCCGGAGAGTGCTTCTCGGGCCGCGAACTGCAACCTTGCAGGTACCTCCCAGGTCCCGGGCCCAACGAAAGCCCCCAGACCCAAATTGAGAGGGGCTGCTTGGGGGCCCTCTGGGTTCCCTCCAGGCCAGCTAGGTCTTTGGGTCCTGGCTCCTTCGGTTTGGGAGCTGTTGCTGGACGTTGGGCATGTTGGCCGGAGAGTGCTTCTCGGGCCGCGAACTGCAACCTTGCAGGATTCTCCCAGGTTCCCGGCCCAACGAAAGCCCCCAGACCCAAATTGAGAGGGGCTGCTTGGGGGCCCCCTGGGGGCCCTTCAGGCCAGCTAGGTCTTTGGGTCCTGGCTCCTTCGGTTTGGGAGCTGTTGCTGGACGTTGGGCATGTTGGCGGGAGAGTTCTTCTTGGGCCGCGAACTGCAACCTTGCAGGTACCTCCCAGGTTCCTCGCCCAACGAAAGCCCCCAGACCCAAATGGAGAGGGGCTGCTTGGGGGCCCTCTGGGTTCCCTCCAGGCCAGCTAGGTCTTTGGGTCCTGGCTCCTTCGGTTTGGGAGCTGTTGCTGGACGTTGGGCAAGTTGGCCGGAGAGTGCTTCTCGGGCCGCGAACTGCAACCTTGCAGGTACCTCCCAGGTTCCCGGCCCAACGAAATCTCCCAGACCCAAATGGAGAGGGGCTGCTTGGGGGCCCTCTGGGTTCCCTCCAGGCCAGCTAGGTCTTTGGGTCCTGGCTCCTTCGGTTTGGGAGCTGTTGCTGGACGTTGGGCATGTTGGCCGGAGAGTGCTTCTCGGGCCGCGAACTGCAACCTTGCAGGTACCTCCCAGGTTCCCGGCCCAACGAAAGCCCCCAGACCCAAATGGAGTGGGTCTGTTTGGGGGCCCCCTGGGGGCCCTTCAGCCCAGCTAGGTCTTTGGGTCCTGGCTCCTTCGGTTTGGGAGCTGTTGCTGGACGTTGGGCATGTTGGCGGGAGAGTTCTTCTTGGGCCGCGAACTGCAACCTTGCAGGTACCTCCCAGGTTCCCGGCCCAACGAAAGCCCCCAGACCCAAATGGAGAGGGGCTGCTTGGGGGCCCTCTGGGTTCCCTCCAGGCCAGCTAGGTCTTTGGGTCCTGGCTCCTTCGGTTTGGGAGCTGTTGCTGGACGTTGGGCATGTTGGCCGGAGAGTGCTTCTCGGGCCGCGAACTGCAACCTTGCAGGTACCTCCCAGGTTCCCGGCCCAACGAAATCTCCCAGACCCAAATGGAGAGGGGCTGCTTGGGGGCCCTCTGGGTTCCCTCCAGGCCAGCTAGGTCTTTGGGTCCTGGCTCCTTCGGTTTGGGAGCTGTTGCTGGACGTTGGGCATGTTGGCCGGAGAGTGCTTCTCGGGCCGCGAACTGCAACCTTGCAGGTACCTCCCAGGTTCCCGGCCCAACGAAAGCCCCCAGACCCAAATGGAGAGGGGCTGCTTGGGGGCCCCCTGGGGGCCCTTCAGGCCAGCTAGGTCTTTGGGTCCTGGCTCCTTCGCTTTGGGAGCTGTTGCTGGACGTTGGGCATGTTGGCCGGAGAGTGCTTCTCGGGCCGCGAACTGCAACCTTGCAGGTACCTCCCAGGTTCCCGGCCCAACGAAAGCCCCCAGACCCAAATGGAGAGGGGCTGCTTGGGGGCCCCTTGGGGGCCCTTCAGGCCAGCTAGGTCTTTGGGTCCTTGCTCCTTCGCTTTGGTAGCTGTTGCTGGACGTTGGGCATGTTGGCCGGAGAGTGCTTCTCGGGCCGCGAACTGCAACCTTGCAGGTACCTCCCAGGTTCCCGGCCCAACGAAAGCCCCCAGACCCAAATGGAGAGGGGCTGCTTGGGGGCCCCCTGGGGGCCCTTCAGACCAGCTAGGTCTTTGGGTCCTGGCTCCTTCGGTTTGGGAGCTGTTGCTGGACGTTTGGCATGTTGTCCGGAGAGTGCTTCTCGGGCCGCCAACTGCAACCTTGCAGGTACCTCCCAGGTTCCCGGCCCAACGAAAGCCCCCAGACCCAAATGGAGAGGGGCTGCCTGGGGGCCCCCTGGGTTCCATCCAGGCCAGCTAGGTCTTTGGGTCCTGGCTCCTTGGGTTTGGGAGCTGTTGCTGGACGTTGGGCATGTTGGCGGGAGAGTGCTTCTCGGGCCGCGAACTGCAACCTTGCAGGTACCTCCCAGGTTCCCGGCCCAACGAAAGCCCCCAGACCCAAATGGAGAGGGGCTGCTTGGGGGCCCTCTGGGTTCCCTCCAGGCCAGCTAGGTCTTTGGGTCCTGGCTCCTTCGGTTTGGGAGCTGTTGCTGGACGTTGGGCATGTTGGCCGGAGAGTGCTTCTCGGGCCACGAACTGCAACCTTGCAGGTACCTCCCAGGTTCCCGGCCCAACGAAAGCCCCCAGACCCAAATGGAGAGGGGCTGCTTGGGGGCCCCCTGGGGTCCCTTCAGGCCAGCTAGGTCTTTGGGTCCTGGCTCCTTCGGTTTGGGAGCTGTTGCTGGACGTTGGGCATGTTGGCCGGAGAGTGCTTCTCGGGCCGCGAACTGCAACCTTGCAGGTACCTCCCAGGTTCCCGGCCCAACGAAAGCCCCCAGACCCAAATGGAGAGGGGCTGCTTGGGGGCCCCCTGGGGGCCCTTCAGGCCAGCTAGGTCTTTGGGTCCTTGCTCCTTCGCTTTGGTAGCTGTTGCTGGACGTTGGGCATGTTGGCCGGAGAGTGCTTCTCGGGCCGCGAACTGCAACCTTGCAGGTACCTCCCAGGTCCCCGGCCCAACGAAAGCCCCCAGACCCAAATTGAGAGGGGCTGCTTGGGGGCCCTCTGGGTTCCCTCCAGGCCAGCTAGGTCTTTGGGTCCTGGCTCCTTCGGTTTGGGAGCTGTTGCTGGACGTTGGGCATGTTGGCCGGAGAGTGCTTCTCGGGCCGCGAACTGCAACCTTGCAGGTACCTCCCAGGTTCCCGGCCCAACGAAAGCCCCCAGACCCAAATGGAGAGGGGCTGCTTGGGGGCCCCCTGGGGGCCCTTCAGGCCAGCTAGGTCTTTGGGTCCTGGCTCCTTCGGTTTGGGAGCTGTTCCTGGACGTTGGGCATGTTGGCCGGAGAGTGCTTCTCGGGCCGCGAACTGCAACCTTGCAGGTACCTCCCAGGTTCCCGGCCCAACGAAAGCCCCCAGACACAAATGGAGAGGGGCTGCTTGGGGGCCCCCTGGGGGCCCTTCAGCCCAGCTAGGTCTTTGGGTCCTGGCTCCTTCGGTTTGGGAGCTGTTGCTGGACGTTTGGCATGTTGTCCGGAGAGTGCTTCTCGGGCCGCCAACTGCAACCTTGCAGGTACCTCCCAGGTTCCCGGCCCAACGAAAGCCCCCAGACCCAAATGGAGAGGGGCTGCCTGGGGGCCCCCTGGGTTCCATCCAGGCCAGCTAGGTCTTTGGGTCCTGGCTCCTTGGGTTTGGGAGCTGTTGCTGGACGTTGGGCATGTTGGCGGGAGAGTGCTTCTCGGGCCGCGAACTGCAACCTTGCAGGTACCTCCCAGGTTCCCGGCCCAACGAAAGCCCCCAGACCCAAATGGAGAGGGGCTGCTTGGGGGCCCTCTGGGTTCCCTCCAGGCCAGCTAGGTCTTTGGGTCCTGGCTCCTTCGGTTTGGGAGCTGTTGCTGGACGTTGGGCATGTTGGCCGGAGAGTGCTTCTCGGGCCGCGAACTGCAACCTTGCAGGTACCTCCCAGGTTCCCGGCCCAACGAAAGCCCCCAGACCCAAATGGAGAGGGGCTGCTTGGGGGCCCCCTGGGGTCCCTTCAGGCCAGCTAGGTCTTTGGGTCCTGGCTCCTTCGGTTTGGGAGCTGTTGCTGGACGTTGGGCATGTTGGCCGGAGAGTGCTTCTCGGGCCGCGAACTGCAACCTTGCAGGTACCTCCCAGGTTCCCGGCCCAACGAAAGCCCCCAGACCCAAATGGAGAGGGGCTGCTTGGGGGCCCCCTGGGGGCCCTTCAGGCCAGCTAGGTCTTTGGGTCCTTGCTCCTTCGCTTTGGTAGCTGTTGCTGGACGTTGGGCATGTTGGCCGGAGAGTGCTTCTCGGGCCGCGAACTGCAACCTTGCAGGTACCTCCCAGGTCCCGGGCCCAACGAAAGCCCCCAGACCCAAATTGAGAGGGGCTGCTTGGGGGCCCTCTGGGTTCCCTCCAGGCCAGCTAGGTCTTTGGGTCCTGGCTCCTTCGGTTTGGGAGCTGTTGCTGGACGTTGGGCATGTTGGCCGGAGAGTGCTTCTCGGGCCGCGAACTGCAACCTTGCAGGTACCTCCCAGGTTCCCGGCCCAACGAAAGCCCCCAGACCCAAATGGAGAGGGTCTGTTTGGGGGCCCCCTGGGGGCCCTTCAGCCCAGCTAGGTCTTTGGGTCCTGGCTCCTTCGGTTTGGGAGCTGTTGCTGGACGTTGGGCATGTTGGCGGGAGAGTTCTTCTTGGGCCGCGAACTGCAACCTTGCAGGTACCTCCCAGGTTCCCGGCCCAACGAAAGCCCCCAGACCCAAATGGAGAGGGGCTGCTTGGGGGCCCTCTGGGTTCCCTCCAGGCCAGCTAGGTCTTTGGGTCCTGGCTCCTTCGGTTTGGGAGCTGTTGCTGGACGTTGGGCAAGTTGGCCGGAGAGTGCTTCTCGGGCCGCGAACTGCAACCTTGCAGGTACCTCCCAGGTTCCCGGCCCAACGAAATCTCCCAGACCCAAATGGAGAGGGGCTGCTTGGGGGCCCTCTGGGTTCCCTCCAGGCCAGCTAGGTCTTTGGGTCCTGGCTCCTTGGGTTTGGGAGCTGTTGCTGGACGTTGGGCATGTTGGCCGGAGAGTGCTTCTCGGGCCGCGAACTGCAACCTTGCAGGTACCTCCCAGGTTCCCGGCCCAACGAAAGCCCCCAGACCCAAATGGAGAGGGGCTGCTTGGGGGCCCCCTGGGGGCCCTTCAGGCCAGCTAGGTCTTTGGGTCCTGGCTCCTTCGCTTTGGGAGCTGTTGCTGGACGTTGGGCATGTTGGCCGGAGAGTGCTTCTCGGGCCGCGAACTGCAACCTTGCAGGTACCTCCCAGGTTCCCGGCCCAACGAAAGCCCCCAGACCCAAATGGAGAGGGGCTGCTTGGGGGCCCCTTGGGGGCCCTTCAGGCCAGCTAGGTCTTTGGGTCCTGGCTCCTTCGCTTTGGGAGCTGTTGCTGGACGTTGGGCATGTTGGCCGGAGAGTGCTTCTCGGGCCGCGAACTGCAACCTTGCAGGTACCTCCCAGGTCCCCGGCCCAACGAAAGCTCCCAGACCCAAATGGAGAGGGGCGGCTTGGGGGCCCCCTGGGGGCCCTTCAGGCCAGCTAGGTCTTTGGGTCCTGGCTCCTTCGCTTTGGGAGCAGTCGCTGGACGTTGGGCATGTTGGCCGGAGAGTGCTTCTCGGGCCGCGAACTGCAACCTTGCAGGTACCTCCCAGTTCGCCGGGCCAACGAAAGCCCCCAGACCCAAATGGAGAGGGGCTGCTTGGGGGCCCCCTGGGTTCCATCCAGGCCAGCTAGGTCTTTGGGTCCTGGCTCCTTGGGTTTGGGAGCTGTTGCTGGACGTTGGGCATGTTGGCCGGAGAGTGCTTCTCGGGCCACGAACTGCAACCTTGCAGGTACCTCCCAGGTTCCCGGGCCCAACGAAAGCCCCCAGACCCAAATTGAGAGGGGCTGCTTGGGGGCCCCCTGGGGGCCCTTCAGGCCAGCTAGGTCTTTGGGTCCTGGCTCCTTCGGTTTGGGAGCTGTTCCTGGACGTTGGGCATGTTGGCCGGAGAGTGCTTCTCGGGCCGCGAACTGCAACCTTGCAGGTACCTCCCAGGTTCCCGGCCCAACGAAAGCCCCCAGACCCAAATGGAGAGGGTCTGCTTGGGGGCCCCCTGGGGGCCCTTCAGCCCAGCTAGGTTTTTGGGTCCTGGCTCCTTCGGTTTGGGAGCTGTTGCTGGACGTTTGGCATGTTGTCCGGAGAGTGCTTCTCGGGCCGCGAACTGCAACCTTGCAGGTACCTCCCAGGTTCCCGGCCCAACGAAAGCCCCCAGACCCAAATGGAGAGGGGCTGCTTGGGGGCCCCCTGGGTTCCATCCAGGCCAGCTAGGTCTTTGGGTCCTGGCTCCTTCGCTTTGGGAGCTGTTGCTGGACGTTGGGCATGTTGGCGGGAGAGTGCTTCTCGGGCCGCTAACTGCAACCTTGCAGGTACCTCCCAGGTTCCCGGCCCAACGAAAGCCCCCAGACCCAAATGGAGAGGGGCTGCTTGGGGGCCCTCTGGGTTCCCTCCAGGCCAGCTAGGTCTTTGGGTCCTGGCTCCTTCGGTTTGGGAGCTGTTGCTGGACGTTGGGCATGTTGGCCGGAGAGTGCTTCTCGGGCCGCGAACTGCAACCTTGCAGGTACCTCCCAGGTTCCCGGCCCAACGAAAGCCCCCAGACCCAAATGGAGAGGGGCTGCTTGGGGGCCCCCTGGGGGCCCTTCAGGCCAGCTAGGTCTTTGGGTCCTGGCTCCTTCGCTTTGGGAGCTGTTGCTGGACGTTGGGCATGTTGGCCGGAGAGTGCTTCTCGGGCCGCGAACTGCAACCTTGCAGGTACCTCCCAGGTTCCCGGCCCAACGAAAGCCCCCAGACCCAAATGGAGAGGGGCTGCTTGGGGGCCCCCTGGGGGCCCTTCAGGCCAGCTAGGTCTTTGGGTCCTTGCTCCTTCGCTTTGGTAGCTGTTGCTGGACGTTGGGCATGTTGGCCGGAGAGTGCTTCTCGGGCCGCGAACTGCAACCTTGCAGGTACCTCCCAGGTCCCGGGCCCAACGAAAGCCCCCAGACCCAAATTGAGAGGGGCTGCTTGGGGGCCCTCTGGGTTCCCTCCAGGCCAGCTAGGTCTTTGGGTCCTGGCTCCTTCGGTTTGGGAGCTGTTGCTGGACGTTGGGCATGTTGGCCGGAGAGTGCTTCTCGGGCCGCGAACTGCAACCTTGCAGGTACCTCCCAGGTTCCCGGCCCAACGAAAGCCCCCAGACCCAAATGGAGTGGGTCTGTTTGGGGGCCCCCTGGGGGCCCTTCAGCCCAGCTAGGTCTTTGGGTCCTGGCTCCTTCGGTTTGGGAGCTGTTGCTGGACGTTGGGCATGTTGGCGGGAGAGTTCTTCTTGGGCCGCGAACTGCAACCTTGCAGGTACCTCCCAGGTTCCCGGCCCAACGAAAGCCCCCAGACCCAAATGGAGAGGGGCTGCTTGGGGGCCCTCTGGGTTCCCTCCAGGCCAGCTAGGTCTTTGGGTCCTGGCTCCTTCGGTTTGGGAGCTGTTGCTGGACGTTGGGCATGTTGGCCGGAGAGTGCTTCTCGGGCCGCGAACTGCAACCTTGCAGGTACCTCCCAGGTTCCCGGCCCAACGAAATCTCCCAGACCCAAATGGAGAGGGGCTGCTTGGGGGCCCTCTGGGTTCCCTCCAGGCCAGCTAGGTCTTTGGGTCCTGGCTCCTTCGGTTTGGGAGCTGTTGCTGGACGTTGGGCATGTTGGCCGGAGAGTGCTTCTCGGGCCGCGAACTGCAACCTTGCAGGTACCTCCCAGGTTCCCGGCCCAACGAAAGCCCCCAGACCCAAATGGAGAGGGGCTGCTTGGGGGCCCCCTGGGGGCCCTTCAGGCCAGCTAGGTCTTTGGGTCCTGGCTCCTTCGCTTTGGGAGCTGTTGCTGGACGTTGGGCATGTTGGCCGGAGAGTGCTTCTCGGGCCGCGAACTGCAACCTTGCAGGTACCTCCCAGGTTCCCGGCCCAACGAAAGCCCCCAGACCCAAATGGAGAGGGGCTGCTTGGGGGCCCCTTGGGGGCCCTTCAGGCCAGCTAGGTCTTTGGGTCCTGGCTCCTTCGCTTTGGGAGCTGTTGCTGGACGTTGGGCATGTTGGCCGGAGAGTGCTTCTCGGGCCGCGAACTGCAACCTTGCAGGTACCTCCCAGGTTCCCGGCCCAACGAAAGCCCCCAGACCCAAATGGAGAGGGGCTGCTTGGGGGCCCCCTGGGGGCCCTTCAGACCAGCTAGGTCTTTGGGTCCTGGCTCCTTCGGTTTGGGAGCTGTTGCTGGACGTTTGGCATGTTGGCCGGAGAGTGCTTCTCGGGCCGCCAACTGCAACCTTGCAGGTACCTCCCAGGTTCCCGGCCCAACGAAAGCCCCCAGACCCAAATGGAGAGGGGCTGCCTGGGGGCCCCCTGGGTTCCATCCAGGCCAGCTAGGTCTTTGGGTCCTGGCTCCTTGGGTTTGGGAGCTGTTGCTGGACGTTGGGCATGTTGGCGGGAGAGTGCTTCTCGGGCCGCGAACTGCAACCTTGCAGGTACCTCCCAGGTTCCCGGCCCAACGAAAGCCCCCAGACCCAAATGGAGAGGGGCTGCTTGGGGGCCCTCTGGGTTCCCTCCAGGCCAGCTAGGTCTTTGGGTCCTGGCTCCTTCGGTTTGGGAGCTGTTGCTGGACGTTGGGCATGTTGGCCGGAGAGTGCTTCTCGGGCCACGAACTGCAACCTTGCAGGTACCTCCCAGGTTCCCGGCCCAACGAAAGCCCCCAGACCCAAATGGAGAGGGGCTGCTTGGGGGCCCCCTGGGGTCCCTTCAGGCCAGCTAGGTCTTTGGGTCCTGGCTCCTTCGGTTTGGGAGCTGTTGCTGGACGTTGGGCATGTTGGCCGGAGAGTGCTTCTCGGGCCGCGAACTGCAACCTTGCAGGTACCTCCCAGGTTCCCGGCCCAACGAAAGCCCCCAGACCCAAATGGAGAGGGGCTGCTTGGGGGCCCCCTGGGGGCCCTTCAGGCCAGCTAGGTCTTTGGGTCCTTGCTCCTTCGCTTTGGTAGCTGTTGCTGGACGTTGGGCATGTTGGCCGGAGAGTGCTTCTCGGGCCGCGAACTGCAACCTTGCAGGTACCTCCCAGGTCCCCGGCCCAACGAAAGCCCCCAGACCCAAATTGAGAGGGGCTGCTTGGGGGCCCTCTGGGTTCCCTCCAGGCCAGCTAGGTCTTTGGGTCCTGGCTCCTTCGGTTTGGGAGCTGTTGCTGGACGTTGGGCATGTTGGCCGGAGAGTGCTTATCGGGCCGCGAACTGCAACCTTGCAGGTACCTCCCAGGTTCCCGGCCCAACGAAAGCCCCCAGACCCAAATGGAGAGGGTCTGTTTGGGGGCCCCCTGGGGGCCCTTCAGCCCAGCTAGGTCTTTGGGTCCTGGCTCCTTCGGTTTGGGAGCTGTTGCTGGACGTTGGGCATGTTGGCGGGAGAGTTCTTCTTGGGCCGCGAACTGCAACATTGCAGGTACCTCCCAGGTTCCCGGCCCAACGAAAGCCCCCAGACCCAAATGGAGAGGGGCTGCTTGGGGGCCCTCTGGGTTCCCTCCAGGCCAGCTAGGTCTTTGGGTCCTGGCTCCTTCGGTTTGGGAGCTGTTGCTGGACGTTGGGCATGTTGGCCGGAGAGTGCTTCTCGGGCCGCGAACTGCAACCTTGCAGGTACCTCCCAGGTTCCCGGCCCAACGAAAGCCCCCAGACCCAAATGGAGAGGGGCTGCTTGGGGGCCCCCTGGGGGCCCTTCAGGCCAGCTAGGTCTTTGGGTCCTGGCTCCTTCGGTTTGGGAGCTGTTGCTGGACGTTGGGCATGTTGGCCGGAGAGTGCTTCTCGGGCCGCGAACTGCAACCTTGCAGGTACCTCCCAGGTTCCCGGCCCAACGAAAGCCCCCAGACCCAAATGGAGAGGGGCTGCTTGGGGGCCCCTTGGGGGCCCTTCAGGCCAGCTAGGTCTTTGGGTCCTGGCTCCTTCGCTTTGGGAGCTGTTGCTGGACGTTGGGCATGTTGGCCGGAGAGTGCTTCTCGGGCCGCGAACTGCAACCTTGCAGGTACCTCCCAGGTCCCCGGCCCAACGAAAGCTCCCAGACCCAAATGGAGAGGGGCTGCTTGGGGGCCCCCTGGGGGCCCTTCAGGCCAGCTAGGTCTTTGGGTCCTGGCTCCTTCGCTTTGGGAGCAGTCGCTGGACGTTGGGCATGTTGGCCGGAGAGTGCTTCTCGGGCCGCGAACTGCAACCTTGCAGGTACCTCCCAGTTCGCCGGGCCAACGAAAGCCCCCAGACCCAAATGGAGAGGGGCTGCTTGGGGGCCCCCTGGGGGCCCTTCAGCCCAGCTAGGTCTTTGGGTCCTGGCTCCTTCGGTTTGGGAGCTGTTGCTGGACGTTTGGCATGTTGTCCGGAGAGTGCTTCTCGGGCCGCGAACTGCAACCTTGCAGGTACCTCCCAGGTTCCCGGCCCAACGAAAGCCCCCAGACCCAAATGGAGAGGGGCTGCCTGGGGCCCCCTGGGTTCCATCCAGGCCAGCTAGGTCTTTGGGTCCTGGCTCCTTGGGTTTGGGAGCTGTTGCTGGACGTTGGGCATGTTGGCGGGAGAGTGCTTCTCGGGCCGCGAACTGCAACCTTGCAGGTACCTCCCAGTTTCCCGGCCCAACGAAAGCCCCCAGACCCAAATGGAGAGGGGCTGCTTGGGGGCCCCCTGGGGTCCCTTCAGGCCAGCTAGGTCTTTGGGTCCTGGCTCCTTCGGTTTGGGAGCTGTTGCTGGACGTTGGGCATGTTGGCCGGAGAGTGCTTCTCGGGCCGCGAACTGCAACCTTGCAGGTACCTCCCAGGTTCCCGGCCCAACGAAAGCCCCCAGACCCAAATGGAGAGGGGCTGCTTGGGGGCCCCCTGGGGGCCCTTCAGGCCAGCTAGGTCTTTGGGTCCTTGCTCCTTCGCTTTGGTAGCTGTTGCTGGACGTTGGGCATGTTGGCCGGAGAGTGCTTCTCGGGCCGCGAACTGCAACCTTGCAGGTACCTCCCAGGTCCCGGGCCCAACGAAAGCCCCCAGACCCAAATTGAGAGGGGCTGCTTGGGGGCCCTCTGGGTTCCCTCCAGGCCAGCTAGGTCTTTGGGTCCTGGCTCCTTCGGTTTGGGAGCTGTTGCTGGACGTTGGGCATGTTGGCCGGAGAGTGCTTCTCGGGCCGCGAACTGCAACCTTGCAGGTACCTCCCAGGTTCCCGGCCCAACGAAAGCCCCCAGACCCAAATGGAGTGGGTCTGTTTGGGGGCCCCCTGGGGGCCCTTCAGCCCAGCTAGGTCTTTGGGTCCTGGCTCCTTCGGTTTGGGAGCTGTTGCTGGACGTTGGGCATGTTGGCGGGAGAGTTCTTCTTGGGCCGCGAACTGCAACCTTGCAGGTACCTCCCAGGTTCCCGGCCCAACGAAAGCCCCCAGACCCAAATGGAGAGGGGCTGCTTGGGGGCCCTCTGGGTTCCCTCCAGGCCAGCTAGGTCTTTGGGTCCTGGCTCCTTCGGTTTGGGAGCTGTTGCTGGACGTTGGGCATGTTGGCCGGAGAGTGCTTCTCGGGCCGCGAACTGCAACCTTGCAGGTACCTCCCAGGTTCCCGGCCCAACGAAATCTCCCAGACCCAAATGGAGAGGGGCTGCTTGGGGGCCCTCTGGGTTCCCTCCAGGCCAGCTAGGTCTTTGGGTCCTGGCTCCTTCGGTTTGGGAGCTGTTGCTGGACGTTGGGCATGTTGGCCGGAGAGTGCTTCTCGGGCCGCGAACTGCAACCTTGCAGGTACCTCCCAGGTTCCCGGCCCAACGAAAGCCCCCAGACCCAAATGGAGAGGGGCTGCTTGGGGGCCCCCTGGGGGCCCTTCAGGCCAGCTAGGTCTTTGGGTCCTGGCTCCTTCGCTTTGGGAGCTGTTGCTGGACGTTGGGCATGTTGGCCGGAGAGTGCTTCTCGGGCCGCGAACTGCAACCTTGCAGGTACCTCCCAGGTTCCCGGCCCAACGAAAGCCCCCAGACCCAAATGGAGAGGGGCTGCTTGGGGGCCCCTTGGGGGCCCTTCAGGCCAGCTAGGTCTTTGGGTCCTGGCTCCTTCGCTTTGGGAGCTGTTGCTGGACGTTGGGCATGTTGGCCGGAGAGTGCTTCTCGGGCCGCGAACTGCAACCTTGCAGGTACCTCCCAGGTCCCCGGCCCAACGAAAGCTCCCAGACCCAAATGGAGAGGGGCTGCTTGGGGGCCCCCTGGGGGCCCTTCAGGCCAGCTAGGTCTTTGGGTCCTGGCTCCTTCGCTTTGGGAGCTGTTGCTGGACGTTGGGCATGTTGGCCGGAGAGTGCTTCTCGGGCCGCGAACTGCAACCTTGCAGGTACCTCCCAGTTCGCCGGGCCAACGAAAGCCCCCAGACCCAAATGGAGAGGGGCTGCTTGGGGGCCCCCTGGGTTCCATCCAGGCCAGCTAGGTCTTTGGGTCCTGGCTCCTTGGGTTTGGGAGCTGTTGCTGGACGTTGGGCATGTTGGCCGGAGAGTGCTTCTCGGGCCGCGAACTGCAACCTTGCAGGTACCTCCCAGGTTCCCGGGCCCAACGAAAGCCCCCAGACCCAAATTGAGAGGGGCTGCTTGGGGGCCCCCTGGGGGCCCTTCAGGCCAGCTAGGTCTTTGGGTCCTGGCTCCTTCGCTTTGGGAGCTGTTGCTGGACGTTGGGCATGTTGGCCGGAGAGTGCTTCTCGGGCCGCGAACTGCAAACTTGCAGGTACCTCCCAGGTTCCCGGCCCAACGAAAGCCCCCAGACCCAAATGGAGAGGGTCTGCTTGGGGGCCCCCTGGGGGCCCTTCAGCCCAGCTAGGTCTTTGGGTCCTGGCTCCTTCGCTTTGGGAGCTGTTGCTGGACGTTTGGCATGTTGGCCGGAGAGTGCTTCTCGGGCCGCGAACTGCAACCTTGCAGGTACCTCCCAGGTTCCCGGCCCAACGAAAGCCCCCAGACCCAAATGGAGAGGGGCTGCCTGGGGGCCCCCTGGGTTCCATCCAGGCCAGCTAGGTCTTTGGGTCCTGGCTCCTTGGGTTTGGGAGCTGTTGCTGGACGTTGGGCATGTTGGCCGGAGAGTGCTTCTCGGGCCACGAACTGCAACCTTGCAGGTACCTCCCAGGTTCCCGGCCCAACGAAAGCCCCCAGACCCAAATGGAGAGGGGCTGCTTGGGGGCCCCTTGGGGGCCATTCAGGCCAGCTAGGTCTTTGGGTCCTGGCTCCTTCGCTTTGGGAGCTGTTGCTGGACGTTGGGCATGTTGGCCGGAGAGTGCTTCTCGGGCCGCGAACTGCAACCTTGCAGGTACCTCCCAGGTCCCCGGCCCAACGAAAGCTCCCAGACCCAAATGGAGAGGGGCTGCTTGGGGGCCCCCTGGGGTCCCTTCAGGCCAGCTAGGTCTTTATGTCCTGGCTCCTTCGCTTTGGGAGCAGTCGCTGGACGTTGGGCATGTTGGCCGGCGAGTGCTTCTCGGGCCGCGAACTGCAACCTTGCAGGTACCTCCCAGGTTCCCGGCCCAACGAAAGCCCCCAGACCCAAATTGAGAGGGGCTGCTTGGGGGCCCCTGGGGGCCCTTCAGGCCAGCTAGGTCTTTGGGTCCTGGCTCCTTCGGTTTGGGAGCTGTTGCTGGACGTTTGGCATGTTGGCCGGAGAGTGCTTCTCGGGCCGCGAACTGCAACCTTGCAGGTACCTCCCAGGTTCCCGGCCCAACGAAAGCCCCCAGACCCAAATGGAGAGGGGCTGCCTGGGGGCCCCCTGGGGGCCCTTCAGCCCAGCTAGGTCTTTGGGTCCTGGCTCCTTCGCTTTGGGAGCTGTTGCTGGACGTTTGGCATGTTGGCCGGAGAGTGCTTCTCGGGCCGCGAACTGCAACCTTGCAGGTACCTCCCAGGTTCCCGGCCCAACGAAAGCCCCCAGACCCAAATGGAGAGGGGCTGCTTGGGGGCCCCTTGGGGGCCCTTCAGGCCAGCTAGGTCTTTGGGTCCTGGCTCCTTCGCTTTGGGAGCTGTTGCTGGACGTTGGGCATGTTGGCCGGAGAGTGCTTCTCGGGCCGCGAACTGCAACCTTGCAGGTACCTCCCAGGTTCCCGGCCCAACGAAAGCCCCCAGACCCAAATGGAGAGGGGCTGCTTGGGGGCCCTCTGGGTTCCCTCCAGGCCAGCAAGGTCTTTGGGTCCTGGCTCCTTCGGTTTGGGAGCTGTTGCTGGACGTTGGGCATGTTGGCCGGAGAGTGCTTCTCGGGCCGCGAACTGCAACCTTGCAGGTACCTCCCAGGTTCCCGGCCCAACGAAAGCCCCCAGACCCAAATTGAGACGGGCTGCTTGGGGGACCCTGGGGGCCCTCCAGGCCAGCTAGATCTTTGGGTCCTGGCTCCTTTGGTTTGGGAGCTGTTGCTGGACGTTGGGCATGTTGGCCGGAGAGTGCTTCTCGGGCCGCAAACTGCAACCTTGCAGGTACCTCCCAGGTTCCCGGGCCCAAGGAAAGCCCCCAGACCCAAATGGAGAGGAGCTGCTTGGGGGCCCCTTGGGGGCCATTCAGGCCAGCTAGGTCTTTGGGTCCTGGCTCCTTCGCTTTGGGAGCTGTTGCTGGACGTTGGGCATGTTGGCCGGAGAGTGCTTCTCGGGCCGCGAACTGCAACCTTGCAGGTACCTCCCAGGTTCCCGGCCCAACGAAAGCTCCCAGACCCAAATGGAGAGGGGCTGCTTGGGGGCCCTCTGGGTTCCCTCCAGGCCAGCTAGGTCTTTGGGTCCTGGCTCCTTCGGTTTGGGAGCTGTTGCTGGACGTTGGGCATGTTGGCCGGAGAGTGCTTCTCGGGCCGCGAACTGCAACCTTGCAGGTACCTCCCAGGTCCCCGGCCCAACGAAAGCCCCCAGACCCAAATGGAGAGGGGCTGCTTGGGGGCCCCCTGGGGGCCCTTCAGACCAGCTAGGTCTTTGGGTCCTGGCTCCTTCGCTTTGGGAGCTGTTGCTGGACGTTTGGCATGTTGGCCGGAGAGTGCTTCTCGGGCCGCGAACTGCAACCTTGCAGGTACCTCCCAGGTTCCCGGCCCAACGAAAGCTCCCAGACCCAAATGGAGAGGGGCTGCTTGGGGGCCCTCTGGGTTCCCTCCAGGCCAGCTAGGTCTTTGGGTCCTGGCTCCTTCGGTTTGGGAGCTGTTGCTGGACGTTGGGCATGTTGGCCGGAGAGTGCTTCTCGGGCCGCGAACTGCAACCTTGCAGGTACCTCCCAGGTCGCCGGCCCAACGAAAGCCCCCAGACCCAAATGGAGAGGGGCTGCTTGGGGGCCCCCTGGGGGCCCTTCAGACCAGCTAGGTCTTTGGGTCCTGGCTCCTTCGCTTTGGGAGCTGTTGCTGGACGTTTGGCATGTTGGCCGGAGAGTGCTTCTCGGGCCGCGAACTGCAACCTTGCAGGTACCTCCCAGGTTCCCGGCCCAACGAAAGCCCCCAGACCCAAATGGAGAGGGGCTGCTTGGGGGCCCTCTGGGTTTCCTCCAGGCCAGCAAGGTCTTTGGGTCCTGGCTCCTTCAGTTTGGGAGCTGTTGCTGGACGTTGGGCAGGTTGGCCGGAGAGTGCTTCTCGGGCCGCGAACTGCAACCTTGCAGGTACCTCCCAGGTTCCCGGCCCAACGAAAGCCCCCAGACCCAAATTGAGACGGGCTGCTTGGGGGCCCCTGGGGGCCCTCCAGGCCAGCTAGATCTTTGGGTCCTGGCTCCTTTGGTTTGGGAGCTGTTGCTGGACGTTGGGCATGTTGGCCGGAGAGTGCTTCTCGGGCCGCGAACTGCAACCTTGCAGGTACCTCCCAGGTCGCCGGCCCAACGAAAGCCCCCAGACCCAAAAGGAGAGGGGCTGCTTGGGGGCCCCCTGGGGGCCCTTCAGGCCAGCTAGGTCTTTGGGTCCTGGCTCCTTCGGTTTGGGAGCTGTTGCTGGACGTTGGGCATGTTGGCCGGAGAGTGCTTCTCGGGCCGCGAACTGCAACCTTGCAGGTACCTCCCAGGTTCCCGGCCCAACGAAAGCCCCCAGACCCAAATTGAGAGGGGCTGCTTGGGGGCCCCCTGGGGTCCCTTCAGTCCAGCTAGGTCTTTGGGTCCTGGCTCCTTCGCTTTGGGAGCTGTTGCTGGACGTTGGGCATGTTGGCCGGAGAGTGCTTCTCGGGCCGCGAACTGCAACCTTGCAGGTACCTCCCAGGTTCCCGGCCCAACGAAAGCCCCCAGACCCAAATGGAGAGGGGCTGCTTGGGGGCCCTCTGGGTTCCATCCAGGCCAGCTAGGTCTTTGGGTCCTGGCTCCTTCGGTTTGGGAGCTGTTGCTGGACGTTGGGCATGTTGGCCGGAGAGTGCTTCTCGGGCCGCGAACTGCAACCTTGCAGGTACCTCCCAGGTTCCCGGCCCAACGAAAGCTCCCAGACCCAAATGGAGAGGGGCTGCTTGGGGGCCCTCTGGGTTCCCTCCAGGCCAGCTAGGTCTTTGGGTCCTGGCTCCTTCGGTTTGGGAGCTGTTGCTGGACGTTGGGCATGTTGGCCGGAGAGTGCTTCTCGGGCCGCGAACTGCAACCTTGCAGGTACCTCCCAGGTTCCCGGCCCAACGAAAGTCCCCAGACCCAAATTGAGAGGGGCTGCTTGGGGGCCCCCTGGGGGCCCTTCAGACCAGCTAGGTCTTTTGGTCCTGGCTCCTTCGCTTTGGGAGCTGTTGCTGGACGTTGGGCATGTTGGCCGGAGAGTGCTTCTCGGGCCGCGAACTGCAACCTTGCAGGTACCTCCCAGGTTCCCGGCCCAACGAAAGCCCCCAGACCCAAATGGAGAGGGGCTGCTTGGGGTCCCCCTGGGGTCCCTTCAGGCCAGCTAGGTCTTTGGGTCCTGGCTCCTTCGGTTTGGGAGCTGTTGCTGGACGTTGGGCATGTTGGCCGGAGAGTGCTTCTCGGGCCACGAACTGCAACCTTGCAGGTACCTCCCAGGTTCCCGGCCCAACGAAAGCCCCCAGACCCAAATGGAGAGGGGCTGCTTGGGGGCCCCCTGGGGGCCCTTCAGGCCAGCTAGGTCTTTGGGTCCTTGCTCCTTCGCTTTGGGAGCAGTCGCTGGACGTTGGGCATGTTGGCCGGAGAGTGCTTCTCGGGCCGCGAACTGCAACCTTGCAGGTACCTCCCAGGTCCCGGGCCCAACGAAAGCCCCCAGACCCAAATTGAGAGGGGCTGCTTGGGGGCCCCCTGGGGGCCCTTCAGGCCAGCTAGGTCTTTGGGTCCTGGCTCCTTCGCTTTGGGAGCTGTTGCTGGACGTTGGGCATGTTGGCCGGAGAGTGCTTCTCGGGCCGCGAACTGCAACCTTGCAGGTACCTCCCAGGTTCCCGGCCCAACGAAAGCCCCCAGACCCAAATGGAGAGGGGCTGCTTGGGGGCCCCCTGGGGGCCCTTCAGGCCAGCTAGGTCTTTGGGTCCTTGCTCCTTCGCTTTGGGAGCAGTCGCTGGACGTTTGGCATGTTGGCCGGAGAGTGCTTCTCGGGCCGCGAACTGCAACCTTGCAGGTACCTCCCAGGTCCCGGGCCCAACGAAAGCCCCCAGACCCAAATTGAGAGGGTCTGCTTGGGGGCCCCCTGGGGGCCCTTCAGGCCAGCTAGGTCTTTGGGTCCTGGCTCCTTCGCTTTGGGAGCTGTTGCTGGACGTTGGGCATGTTGGCCGGAGAGTGCTTCTCGGGCCACGAACTGCAACCTTGCAGGTACCTCCCAGGTTCCTGGCCCAACGAAAGCCCCAAGACCCAAATGCAGAGGGGCTGCTTGGGGGCCCCCTGGGGGCCCTTCAGGCCAGCTAGGTCTTTGGGTCCTGGCTCCTTCGGTTTGGGAGCTGTTGCTGGACGTTTGGCATGTTGGCCGGAGAGTGCTTCTCGGGCCGCGAACTGCAACCTTGCAGGTACCTCCCAGGTCCCGGGCCCAACGAAAGCCCCCAGACCCAAATTGAGAGGGGCTGCTTGGGGTCCCCCTGGGGGCCCTTCAGGCCAGCTAGGTCTTTGGGTCCTGGCTCCTTCGGTTTGGGACCTGTTGCTGGACGTTGGGCATGTTGGCCGGAGAGTGCTTCTCGGGCCGCGAACTGCAACCTTGCAGGTACCTCCCAGGTTCCCGGCCCAACGAAAGCCCCCAGACCCAAATGGAGAGGGGCTGCTTGGGGGCTCCCTGGGGGCCCTTCAGCCCAGCTAGGTCTTTGGGTCCTGGCTCCTTCGGTTTGGGAGCTGTTGCTGGACGTTTGGCATGTTGTCCGGAGAGTGCTTCTCGGGCCGCCAACTGCAACCTTGCAGGTACCTCCCAGGTTCCCGGCCCAACGAAAGCCCCCAGACCCAAATGGAGAGGGGCTGCCTGGGGGCCCCCTGGGTTCCATCCAGGCCAGCTAGGTCTTTGGGTCCTGGCTCCTTGGGTTTGGGAGCTGTTGCTGGACGTTGGGCATGTTGGCGGGAGAGTGCTTCTCGGGCCGCGAACTGCAACCTTGCAGGTACCTCCCAGGTTCCCGGCCCAACGAAAGCCCCCAGACCCAAATGGAGAGGGGCTGCTTGGTGGCCCTCTGGGTTCCCTCCAGGCCAGCTAGGTCTTTGGGTCCTGGCTCCTTCGGTTTGGGAGCTGTTGCTGGACGTTGGGCATGTTGGCCGGAGAGTGCTTCTCGGGCCGCGAACTGCAACCTTGCAGGTACCTCCCAGGTTCCCGGCCCAACGAAAGCCCCCAGACCCAAATGGAGAGGGGCTGCTTGGGGGCCCCCTGGGGTCCCTTCAGGCCAGCTAGGTCTTTGGGTCCTGGCTCCTTCGGTTTGGGAGCTGTTGCTGGACGTTGGGCATGTTGGCGGGAGAGTGCTTCTCGGGCCGCGAACTGCAACCTTGCAGGTACCTCCCAGGTTCCCGGCCCAACGAAAGCCCCCAGACCCAAATGGAGTGGGTCTGTTTGGGGGCCCCCTGGGGGCCCTTCAGCCCAGCTAGGTCTTTGGGTCCTGGCTCCTTCGGTTTGGGAGCTGTTGCTGGACGTTGGGCATGTTGGCGGGAGAGTTCTTCTTGGGCCGCGAACTGCAACCTTGCAGGTACCTCCCAGGTTCCCGGCCCAACGAAAGCCCCCAGACCCAAATGGAGAGGGGCTGCTTGGGGGCCCTCTGGGTTCCCTCCAGGCCAGCTAGGTCTTTGGGTCCTGGCTCCTTCGGTTTGGGAGCTGTTGCTGGACGTTGGGCATGTTGGCCGGAGAGTGCTTCTCGGGCCGCGAACTGCAACCTTGCAGGTACCTCCCAGGTTCCCGGCCCAACGAAATCTCCCAGACCCAAATGGAGAGGGGCTGCTTGGGGGCCCTCTGGGTTCCCTCCAGGCCAGCTAGGTCTTTGGGTCCTGGCTCCTTCGGTTTGGGAGCTGTTGCTAGACGTTGGGCATGTTGGCCGGAGAGTGCTTCTCGGGCCGCGAACTGCAACCTTGCAGGTACCTCCCAGGTTCCGGCCCAACGAAAGCCCCCAGACCCAAATGGAGAGGGGCTGCTTGGGGGCCCCCTGGGGGCCCTTCAGGCCAGCTAGGTCTTTGGGTCCTGGCTCCTTCGCTTTGGGAGCTGTTGCTGGACGTTGGGCATGTTGGCCGGAGAGTGCTTCTCGGGCCGCGAACTGCAACCTTGCAGGTACCTCCCAGGTTCCCGGCCCAACGAAAGCCCCCAGACCCAAATGGAGAGGGGCTGCTTGGGGGCCCCCTGGGGGCCCTTCAGGCCAGCTAGGTCTTTGGGTCCTTGCTCCTTCGCTTTGGGAGCAGTCGCTGGACGTTTGGCATGTTGGCCGGAGAGTGCTTCTCGGGCCGCGAACTGCAACCTTGCAGGTACCTCCCAGGTCCCGGGCCCAACGAAAGCCCCCAGACCCAAATGGAGAGGGGCTGCTTGGGGGCCCCCTGGGGGCCCTTCAGGCCAGCTAGGTCTTTGGGTCCTGGCTCCTTCGGTTTGGGAGCTGTTGCTGGACGTTGGGCATGTTGGCCGGAGAGTGCTTCTCGGGCCGCGAACTGCAACCTTGCAGGTACCTCCCAGGTTCCCGGCCCAACGAAAGCCCCCAGACCCAAATGGAGAGGGGCTGCTTGGGGGCCCCCTGGGGGCCCTTCAGGCCAGCTAGGTCTTTGGGTCCTGGCTCCTTCGGTTTGGGAGCTGTTGCTGGACGTTTGGCATGTTGGCCGGAGAGTGCTTCTCGGGCCGCGAACTGCAACCTTGCAGGTACCTCCCAGGTTCCCGGCCCAACGAAAGCCCCCAGACCCAAATGGAGAGGGGCTGCCTGGGGGCCCCCTGGGTTCCATCCAGGCCAGCTAGGTCTTTGGGTCCTGGCTCCTTGGGTTTGGGAGCTGTTGCTGGACGTTGGGCATGTTGGCCGGAGAGTGCTTCTCGGGCCACGAACTGCAACCTTGCAGGTACCTCCCAGGTTCCCGGCCCAACGAAAGCCCCCAGACCCAAATGGAGAGGGGCTGCTTGGGGGCCCCCTGGGGGCCCTTCAGGCCAGCTAGGTCTTTGGGTCCTGGCTCCTTCGGTTTGGGAGCTGTTGCTGGACGTTGGGCATGTTGGCCGGAGAGTGCTTCTCGGGCCGCGAACTGCAACCTTGCAGGTACCTCCCAGGTCCCCGGCCCAACGAAAGCTCCCAGACCCAAATGGAGAGGGGCTGCTTGGGGGCCCCCTGGGGGCCCTTCAGGCCAGCTAGGTCTTTGGGTCCTGGCTCCTTCGCTTTGGGAGCAGTCGCTGGACGTTGGGCATGTTGGCCGGAGAGTGCTTCTCGGGCCGCGAACTGCAACCTTGCAGGTACCTCCCAGGTCCCGGGCCCAACGAAAGCCCCCAGACCCAAATTGAGAGGGGCTGCTTGGGGGCCCCCTGGGGGCCCTTCAGGCCAGCTAGGTCTTTGGGTCCTGGCTCCTTCGGTTTGGGAGCTGTTCCTGGACGTTGGGCATGTTGGCCGGAGAGTGCTTCTCGGGCCGCGAACTGCAACCTTGCAGGTACCTCCCAGGTTCCCGGCCCAACGAAAGCCCCCAGACCCAAATGGAGAGGGTCTGCTTGGGGGCCCCCTGGGGGCCCTTCAGCCCAGCTAGGTCTTTGGGTCCTGGCTCCTTCGGTTTGGGAGCTGTTGCTGGACGTTTGGCATGTTGGCCGGAGAGTGCTTCTCGGGCCGCGAACTGCAACCTTGCAGGTACCTCCCAGGTCCCCGGCCCAACGAAAGCTCCCAGACCCAAATGGAGAGGGGCTGCTTGGGGGCCCCCTGGGGGCCCTTCAGGCCAGCTAGGTCTTTGGGTCCTGGCTCCTTGGGTTTGGGAGCTGTTGCTGGACGTTGGGCATGTTGGCCGGAGAGTGCTTCTCGGGCCGCGAACTGCAACCTTGCAGGTACCTCCCAGGTCCCGGGCCCAACGAAAGCCCCCAGACCCAAATTGAGAGGGGCTGCTTGGGGGCCCCTGGGGGCCCTTCAGGCCAGCTAGGTCTTTGGGTCCTGGCTCCTTCGGTTTGGGAGCTGTTGCTGGACGTTGGGCATGTTGGCCGGAGAGTGCTTCTCGGGCCGCGAACTGCAACCTTGCAGGTACCTCCCAGGTTCCCGGCCCAACGAAAGCCCCCAGACCCAAATGGAGACAGGCTGCTTGGGGGCCCCCTGGGGGCCCTTCAGCCCAGCTAGGTCTTTGGGTCCTGGCTCCTTCGGTTTGGGAGCTGTTGCTGGACGTTTGGCATGTTGGCCGGAGAGTGCTTCTCGGGCCGCGAACTGCAACCTTGCAGGTACCTCCCAGGTTCCCGGCCCAACGAAAGCCCCCAGACCCAAATGGAGAGGGGCTGCTTGGGGGCCCCTTGGGGGCCCTTCAGGCCAGCTAGGTCTTTGGGTCCTGGCTCCTTGGGTTTGGGAGCTGTTGCTGGACGTTGGGCATGTTGGCCGGAGAGTGCTTCTCGGGCCACGAACTGCAACCTTGCAGGTACCTCCCAGGTCCCCGGCCCAACGAAAGCTCCCAGACCCAAATGGAGAGGGGCTGCTTGGGGGCCCCCTGGGGGCCCTTCAGGCCAGCTAGGTCTTTGGGTCCTGGCTCCTTCGCTTTGGGAGCAGTCGCTGGACGTTGGGCATGTTGGCCGGAGAGTGCTTCTCGGGCCGCGAACTGCAACCTTGCAGGTACCTCCCAGTTCGCCGGGCCAACGAAAGCCCCCAGACCCAAATTGAGAGGGGCTGCTTGGGGGCCCCCTGGGTTCCATCCAGGCCAGCTAGGTCTTTGGGTCCTGGCTCCTTGGGTTTGGGAGCTGTTGCTGGACGTTGGGCATGTTGGCCGGAGAGTGCTTCTCGGGCCACGAACTGCAACCTTGCAGGTACCTCCCAGGTTCCCGGGCCCAACGAAAGCCCCCAGACCCAAATTGAGAGGGGCTGCTTGGGGCCCCCCTGGGGGCCCTTCAGGCCAGCTAGGTCTTTGGGTCCTGGCTCCTTCGCTTTGGGAGCTGTTGCTGGACGTTGGGCATGTTGGCCGGAGAGTGCTTCTCGGGCCGCCAACTGCAACCTTGCAGGTACCTCCCAGGTTCCCGGCCCAACGAAAGCCCCCAGACCCAAATGGAGACAGGCTGCTTGGGGGCCCCCTGGGGGCCCTTCAGCCCAGCTAGGTCTTTGGGTCCTGGCTCCTTCGGTTTGGGAGCTGTTGCTGGACGTTTGGCATGTTGGCCGGAGAGTGCTTCTCGGGCCGCGAACTGCAAACTTGCAGGTACCTCCCAGGTTCCCGGCCCAACGAAAGCCCCCAGACCCAAATGGAGAGGGGCTGCTTGGGGGCCCCTTGGGGGCCATTCAGGCCAGCTAGGTCTTTGGGTCCTGGCTCCTTCGCTTTGGGAGCTGTTGCTGGACGTTTGGCATGTTGTCCGGAGAGTGCTTCTCGGGCCGCCAACTGCAACCTTGCAGGTACCTCCCAGGTTCCCGGCCCAACGAAAGCCCCCAGACCCAAATGGAGAGGGGCTGCCTGGGGGCCCCCTGGGTTCCATCCAGGCCAGCTAGGTCTTTGGGTCCTGGCTCCTTGGGTTTGGGAGCTGTTGCTGGACGTTGGGCATGTTGGCGGGAGAGTGCTTCTCGGGCCGCGAACTGCAACCTTGCAGGTACCTCCCAGGTTCCCGGCCCAACGAAAGCCCCCAGACCCAAATGGAGAGGGGCTGCTTGGGGGCCCTCTGGGTTCCCTCCAGGCCAGCTAGGTCTTTGGGTCCTGGCTCCTTCGGTTTGGGAGCTGTTGCTGGACGTTGGGCATGTTGGCCGGAGAGTGCTTCTCGGGCCGCGAACTGCAACCTTGCAGGTACCTCCCAGGTTCCCGGCCCAACGAAAGCCCCCAGACCCAAATTGAGAGGGGCTGCTTGGGGGCCCCCTGGGGTCCCTTCAGGCCAGCTAGGTCTTTGGGTCCTGGCTCCTTCGGTTTGGGAGCTGTTGCTGGACGTTGGGCATGTTGGCCAGAGAGTGCTTCTCGGGCCGCGAACTGCAACCTTGCAGGTACCTCCCAGGTTCCCGGCCCAACGAAAGCCCCCAGACCCAAATGGAGAGGGGCTGCTTGGGGGCCCCCTGGGGGCCCTTCAGGCCAGCTAGGTCTTTGGGTCCTTGCTCCTTCGCTTTGGGAGCTGTTGCTGGACGTTGGGCATGTTGGCCAGAGAGTGCTTCTCGGGCCGCGAACTGCAACCTTGCAGGTACCTCCCAGGTCCCGGGCCCAACGAAAGCCCCCAGACCCAAATTGAGAGGGGCTGCTTGGGGGCCCTCTGGGTTCCCTCCAGGCCAGCTAGGTCTTTGGGTCCTGGCTCCTTCGGTTTGGGAGCTGTTGCTGGACGTTGGGCATGTTGGCCGGAGAGTGCTTCTCGGGCCGCGAACTGCAACCTTGCAGGTACCTCCCAGGTTCCCGGCCCAACGAAAGCCCCCAGACCCAAATGGAGAGGGGCTGCTTGGGGGCCCCCTGGGGGCCCTTCAGCCCAGCTAGGTCTTTGGGTCCTGGCTCCTTCGGTTTGGGAGCTGTTGCTGGACGTTGGGCATGTTGGCGGGAGAGTTCTTCTTGGGCCGCGAACTGCAACCTTGCAGGTACCTCCCAGGTTCCCGGCCCAACGAAAGCCCCCAGACCCAAATGGAGAGGGGCTGCTTGGGGGCCCTCTGGGTTCCCTCCAGGCCAGCTAGGTCTTTGGGTCCTGGCTCCTTCGGTTTGGGAGCTGTTGCTGGACGTTGGGCATGTTGGCCGGAGAGTGCTTCTCGGGCCGCGAACTGCAACCTTGCAGGTACCTCCCAGGTTCCCGGCCCAACGAAATCTCCCAGACCCAAATGGAGAGGGGCTGCTTGGGGGCCCTCTGGGTTCCCTCCAGGCCAGCTAGGTCTTTGGGTCCTGGCTCCTTCGGTTTGGGAGCTGTTGCTGGACGTTGGGCATGTTGGCCGGAGAGTGCTTCTCGGGCCGCGAACTGCAACCTGGCAGGTACCTCCCAGGTTCCCGGCCCAACGAAAGCCCCCAGACCCAAATGGAGAGGGGCTGCTTGGGGGCCCCCTGGGGGCCCTTCAGGCCAGCTAGGTCTTTGGGTCCTGGCTCCTTCGCTTTGGGAGCTGTTGCTGGACGTTGGGCATGTTGGCCGGAGAGTGCTTCTCGGGCCGCGAACTGCAACCTTGCAGGTACCTCCCAGGTTCCCGGCCCAACGAAAGCCCCCAGACCCAAATGGAGAGGGGCTGCTTGGGGGCCCCCTGGGGGCCCTTCAGGCCAGCTAGGTCTTTGGGTCCTTGCTCCTTCGGTTTGGGAGCAGTCGCTGGACGTTTGGCATGTTGGCCGGAGAGTGCTTCTCGGGCCGCGAACTGCAACCTTGCAGGTACCTCCCAGGTTCCCGGCCCAACGAAAGCCCCCAGACCCAAATGGAGAGGGGCTGCTTGGGGGCCCCCTGGGGGCCCTTCAGGCCAGCTAGGTCTTTGGGTCCTGGCTCCTTCGGTTTGGGAGCTGTTGCTGGACGTTGGGCATGTTGGCCGGAGAGTGCTTCTCGGGCCGCGAACAGCAACCTTGCAGGTACCTCCCAGGTTCCCGGCCCAACGAAAGCCCCCAGACCCAAATGGAGAGGGGCTGCCTGGGGGCCCCCTGGGTTCCATCCAGGCCAGCTAGGTCTTTGGGTCCTGGCTCCTTGGGTTTGGGAGCTGTTGCTGGACGTTGGGCATGTTGGCCGGAGAGTGCTTCTCGGGCCACGAACTGCAACCTTGCAGGTACCTCCCAGGTTCCCGGCCCAACGAAAGCCCCCAGACCCAAATGGAGAGGGGCTGCTTGGGGGCCCCCTGGGGGCCCTTCAGGCCAGCTAGGTCTTTGGGTCCTGGCTCCTTCGCTTTGGGAGCTGTTGCTGGACGTTGGGCATGTTGGCCGGAGAGTGCTTCTCGGGCCGCGAACTGCAACCTTGCAGGTACCTCCCAGGTCCCCGGCCCAACGAAAGCCCCCAGACCCAAATTGAGAGGGGCTGCTTGGGGGCCCCTGGGGGCCCTTCAGGCCAGCTAGGTCTTTGGGTCCTGGCTCCTTCGGTTTGGGAGCTGTTGCTGGACGTTGGGCATGTTGGCCGGAGAGTGCTTCTCGGGCCGCGAACTGCAACCTTGCAGGTACCTCCCAGGTTCCCGGCCCAACGAAAGCCCCCAGACCCAAATGGAGAGGGGCTGCTTGGGGGCCCCTTGGGGGCCCTTCAGGCCAGCTAGGTCTTTGGGTCCTGGCTCCTTGGGTTTGGGAGCTGTTGCTGGACGTTGGGCATGTTGGCCGGAGAGTGCTTCTCGGGCCACGAACTGCAACCTTGCAGGTACCTCCCAGGTCCCCGGCCCAACGAAAGCTCCCAGACCCAAATGGAGAGGGGCTGCTTGGGGGCCCCCTGGGGGCCCTTCAGGCCAGCTAGGTCTTTGGGTCCTGGCTCCTTCGCTTTGGGAGCAGTCGCTGGACGTTGGGCATGTTGGCCGGAGAGTGCTTCTCGGGCCGCGAACTGCAACCTTGCAGGTACCTCCCAGTTCGCCGGGCCAACGAAAGCCCCCAGACCCAAATTGAGAGGGGCTGCTTGGGGGCCCCCTGGGTTCCATCCAGGCCAGCTAGGTCTTTGGGTCCTGGCTCCTTGGGTTTGGGAGCTGTTGCTGGACGTTGGGCATGTTGGCCGGAGAGTGCTTCTCGGGCCACGAACTGCAACCTTGCAGGTACCTCCCAGGTTCCCGGGCCCAACGAAAGCCCCCAGACCCAAATTGAGAGGGGCTGCTTGGGGGGCCCTTCAGGCCAGCTAGGTCTTTGGGTCCTGGCTCCTTCGCTTTGGGAGCTGTTGCTGGACGTTGGGCATGTTGGCCGGAGAGTGCTTCTCGGGCCGCGAACTGCAACCTTGCAGGTACCTCCCAGGTTCCCGGCCCAACGAAAGCCCACACACCCAAATGGAGAGGGTCTGCTTGGGGGCCCCCTGGGGGCCCTTCAGCCCAGCTAGGTCTTTGGGTCCTGGCTCCTTCGGTTTGGGAGCTGTTGCTGGACGTTTGGCATGTTGGCCGGAGAGTGCTTCTCGGGCCGCGAACTGCAACCTTGCAGGTACCTCCCAGGTTCCCGGCCCAACGAAAGCCCCCAGACCCAAATGGAGAGGGGCTGCTTGGGGGCCCCTTGGGGGCCATTCAGGCCAGCTTGGTCTTTGGGTCCTGGCTCCTTCGCTTTGGGAGCTGTTGCTGGACGTTGGGCATGTTGGCCGGAGAGTGCTTCTCGGGCCGCGAACTGCAACCTTGCAGGTACCTCCCAGGTCCCCGGCCCAACGAAAGCTCCCAGACCCAAATGGAGAGGGGCTGCTTGGGGGCCCCCTGGGGGCCCTTCAGGCCAGCTAGGTCTTTGGGTCCTGGCTCCTTCGGTTTGGGAGCAGTCGCTGGACGTTGGGCATGTTGGCCGGAGAGTGCTTCTCGGGCCGCGAACTGCAACCTTGCAGGTACCTCCCAGGTCCCGGGCACAACGAAAGCCCCCAGACCCAAATTGAGAGGGGCTGCCTGGGGGCCCCCTGGGTTCCATCCAGGCCAGCTAGGTCTTTGGGTCCTGGCTCCTTCGGTTTGGGAGCTGTTGCTGGACGTTGGGCATGTTGTCCGGAGAGTGCTTCTCGGGCCGCCAACTGCAACCTTGCAGGTACCTCCCAGGTTCCCGGCCCAACGAAAGCCCCCAGACCCAAATGGAGAGGGGCTGCCTGGGGGCCCCCTGGGTTCCATCCAGGCCAGCTAGGTCTTTGGGTCCTGGCTCCTTGGGTTTGGGAGCTGTTGCTGGACGTTGGGCATGTTGGCGGGAGAGTGCTTCTCGGGCCGCGAACTGCAACCTTGCAGGTACCTCCCAGGTTCCTGGCCCAACGAAAGCCCCCAGACCCAAATGGAGAGGGGCTGCTTGGGGGCCCTCTGGGTTCCCTCCAGGCCAGCTAGGTCTTTGGGTCCTGGCTCCTTCGGTTTGGGAGCTGTTGCTGGACGTTGGGCATGTTGGCCGGAGAGTGCTTCTCGGGCCGCGAACTGCAACCTTGCAGGTACCTCCCAGGTTCCCGGCCCAACGAAAGCCCCCAGACCCAAATTGAGAGGGGCTGCTTGGGGGCCCCCTGGGGTCCCTTCAGGCCAGCTAGGTCTTTGGGTCCTGGCTCCTTCGGTTTGGGAGCTGTTGCTGGACGTTGGGCATGTTGGCGGGAGAGTGCTTCTCGGGCCGCGAACTGCAACCTTGCAGGTACCTCCCAGGTTCCCGGCCCAACGAAAGCCCCCAGACCCAAATGGAGAGGGGCTGCTTGGGGGCCCCCTGGGGGCCCTTCAGGCCAGCTAGGTCTTTGGGTCCTTGCTCCTTCGCTTTGGGAGCTGTTGCTGGACGTTGGGCATGTTGGCCGGAGAGTGCTTCTCGGGCCGCGAACTGCAACCTTGCAGGTACCTCCCAGGTCCCGGGCCCAACGAAAGCCCCCAGACCCAAATTGAGAGGGGCTGCTTGGGGGCCCTCTGGGTTCCCTCCAGGCCAGCTAGGTCTTTGGGTCCTGGCTCCTTCGGTTTGGGAGCTGTTGCTGGACGTTGGGCATGTTGGCCGGAGAGTGCTTCTCGGGCCGCGAACTGCAACCTTGCAGGTACCTCCCAGGTTCCCGGCCCAACGAAAGCCCCCAGACCCAAATGGAGAGGGGCTGCTTGGGGGCCCCCTGGGGGCCCTTCAGGCCAGCTAGGTCTTTGGGTCCTGGCTCCTTCGCTTTGGGAGCTGTTGCTGGACGTTGGGCATGTTGGCGGGAGAGTTCTTCTTGGGCCGCGAACTGCAACCTTGCAGGTACCTCCCAGGTTCCCGGCCCAACGAAAGCCCCCAGACCCAAATGGAGAGGGGCTGCTTGGGGGCCCTCTGGGTTCCCTCCAGGCCAGCTAGGTCTTTGGGTCCTGGCTCCTTCGGTTTGGGAGCTGTTGCTGGACGTTGGGCATGTTGGCCGGAGAGTGCTTCTCGGGCCGCGAACTGCAACCTTGCAGGTACCTCCCAGGTTCCCGGCCCAACGAAATCTCCCAGACCCAAATGGAGAGGGGCTGCTTGGGGGCCCTCTGGGTTCCCTCCAGGCCAGCTAGGTCTTTGGGTCCTGGCTCCTTCGGTTTGGGAGCTGTTGCTGGACGTTGGGCATGTTGGCCGGAGAGTGCTTCTCGGGCCGCGAACTGCAACCTGGCAGGTACCTCCCAGGTTCCCGGCCCAACGAAAGCCCCCAGACCCAAATGGAGAGGGGCTGCTTGGGGGCCCCCTGGGGGCCCTTCAGGCCAGCTAGGTCTTTGGGTCCTGGCTCCTTCGCTTTGGGAGCTGTTGCTGGACGTTGGGCATGTTGGCCGGAGAGTGCTTCTCGGGCCGCGAACTGCAACCTTGCAGGTACCTCCCAGGTTCCCGGCCCAACGAAAGCCCCCAGACCCAAATGGAGAGGGCCTGCTTGGGTGCCCCCTGGGGGCCCTTCAGGCCAGCTAGGTCTTTGGGTCCTTGCTCCTTCGCTTTGGGAGCAGTCGCTGGACGTTTGGCATGTTGGCCGGAGAGTGCTTCTCGGGCCGCGAACTGCAACCTTGCAGGTACCTCCCAGGTTCCCGGCCCAACGAAAGCCCCCAGACCCAAATGGAGAGGGGCTGTTTGGGGGCCCCCTGGGGGCCCTTCAGGCCAGCTAGGTCTTTGGGTCCTGGCTCCTTCGGTTTGGGAGCTGTTGCTGGACGTTTGGCATGTTGGCCGGAGAGTGCTTCTCGGGCCGCGAACTGCAACCTTGCAGGTACCTCCCAGGTTCCCGGCCCAACGAAAGCCCCCAGACCCAAATGGAGAGGGGCTGCCTGGGGGCCCCCTGGGTTCCATCCAGGCCAGCTAGGTCTTTGGGTCCTGGCTCCTTGGGTTTGGGAGCTGTTGCTGGACGTTGGGCATGTTGGCCGGAGAGTGCTTCTCGGGCCACGAACTGCAACCTTGCAGGTACCTCCCAGGTTCCCGGCAAACGAAAGCCCCCAGACCCAAATGGAGAGGGGTGGGTGCCCCCTGGGGGCCCTTCAGGCCAGCTAGGTCTTTGGGTCCTGGCTCCTTCGCTTTGGGAGCTGTTGCTGGACGTTGGGCATGTTGGCCGGAGAGTGCTTCTCGGGCCGCGAACTGCAACCTTGCAGGTACCTCCCAGGTCCCCGGCCCAACGAAAGCTCCCAGACCCAAATGGAGAGGGGCTGCTTGGGGGCCCCCTGGGGGCCCTTCAGGCCAGCTAGGTCTTTGGGTCCTGGCTCCTTCGCTTTGGGAGCAGTCGCTGGACGTTGGGCATGTTGGCCGGAGAGTGCTTCTCGGGCCGCGAACTGCAACCTTGCAGGTACCTCCCAGGTCCCGGGCCCAACGAAAGCCCCCAGACCCAAATTGAGAGGGGCTGCTTGGGGGCCCCCTGGGGGCCCTTCAGGCCAGCTAGGTCTTTGGGTCCTGGCTCCTTCGGTCTGGGAGCTGTTCCTGGACGTTGGGCATGTTGGCCGGAGAGTGCTTCTCGGGCCGCGAACTGCAACCTTGCAGGTACCTCCCAGGTTCCCGGCCCAACGAAAGCCCCCAGACCCAAATGGAGAGGGGCTGCTTGGGGGCCCCCTGGGGGCCCTTCAGCCCAGCTAGGTCTTTGGGTCCTGGCTCCTTCGCTTTGGGAGCTGTTGCTGGACGTTGGGCATGTTGGCCGGAGAGTGCTTCTCGGGCCGCGAACTGCAACCTTGCAGGTACCTCCCAGGTCCCCGGCCCAACGAAAGCTCCCAGACCCAAATGGAGACAGGCTGCTTGGGGGCCCCCTGGGGGCCCTTCAGGCCAGCTAGGTCTTTGGGTCCTGGCTCCTTCGCTTTGGGATCAGTCGCTGGACGTTGGGCATGTTGGCCGGAGAGTGCTTCTCGGGCCGCGAACTGCAACCTTGCAGGTACGTCCCAGGTCCCGGGCCCAACGAAAGCCCCCAGACCCAAATTGAGAGGGGCTGCTTGGGGGCCCCTGGGGGCCCTTCAGGCCAGCTAGGTCTTTGGGTCCTGGCTCCTTCGGTTTGGGAGCTGTTGCTGGACGTTGGGCATGTTGGCCGGAGAGTGCTTCTCGGGCCGCGAACTGCAACCTTGCAGGTACCTCCCAGGTTCCCGGCCCAACGAAAGCCCCCAGACCCAAATGGAGACAGGCTGCTTGGGGGCCCCCTGGGGGCCCTTCAGCCCAGCTAGGTCTTTGGGTTCTGGCTCCTTCGGTTTGGGAGCTGTTGCTGGACGTTTGGCATGTTGGCCGGAGAGTGCTTCTCGGGCCGCGAACTGCAACCTTGCAGGTACCTCCCAGGTTCCCGGCCCAACGAAAGCCCCCAGACCCAAATGGAGAGGGGCTGCTTGGGGGCCCCTTGGGGGCCCTTCAGGCCAGCTAGGTCTTTGGGTCCTGGCTCCTTGGGTTTGGGAGCTGTTGCTGGACGTTGGGCATGTTGGCCGGAGAGTGCTTCTCGGGCCACGAACTGCAACCTTGCAGGTACCTCCCAGGTCCCCGGCCCAACGAAAGCTCCCAGACCCAAATGGAGAGGGGCTGCTTGGGGGACCCCTGGGGGCCCTTCAGGCCAGCTAGGTCTTTGGGTCCTGGCTCCTTCGCTTTGGGAGCAGTCGCTGGACGTTGGGCATGTTGGCCGGAGAGTGCTTCTCGGGCCGCGAACTGCAACCTTGCAGGTACCTCCCAGTTCGCCGGGCCAACGAAAGCCCCCAGACCCAAATTGAGAGGGGCTGCTTGGGGGCCCCCTGGGTTCCATCCAGGCCAGCTAGGTCTTTGGGTCCTGGCTCCTTGGGTTTGGGAGCTGTTGCTGGACGTTGGGCATGTTGGCCGGAGAGTGCTTCTCGGGCCACGAACTGCAACCTTGCAGGTACCTCCCAGGTTCCCGGGCCCAACGAAAGCCCCCAGACCCAAATTGAGAGGGGCTGCTTGGGGGCCCCCTGGGGGCCCTTCAGGCCAGCTAGGTCTTTGGGTCCTGGCTCCTTCGCTTTGGGAGCTGTTGCTGGACGTTGGGCATGTTGGCCGGAGAGTGCTTCTCGGGCCGCGAACTGCAACCTTGCAGGTACCTCCCAGGTTCCCGGCCCAACGAAAGCCCCCAGACCCAAATGGAGAGGGTCTGCTTGGGGGCCCCCTGGGGGCCCTTCAGCCCAGCTAGGTCTTTGGGTCCTGGCTCCTTCGGTTTGGGAGCTGTTGCTGGACGTTTGGCATGTTGGCCGGAGAGTGCTTCTCGGGCCGCGAACTGCAACCTTGCAGGTACCTCCCAGGTTCCCGGCCCAACGAAAGCCCCCAGACCCAAATGGAGAGGGGCTGCTTGGGGGCCCCTTGGGGGCCATTCAGGCCAGCTTGGTCTTTGGGTCCTGGCTCCTTCGCTTTGGGAGCTGTTGCTGGACGTTGGGCATGTTGGCCGGAGAGTGCTTCTCGGGCCGCGAACTGCAACCTTGCAGGTACCTCCCAGGTCCCCGGCCCAACGAAAGCTCCCAGACCCAAATGGAGAGGGGCTGCTTGGGGGCCCCCTGGGGGCCCTTCAGGCCAGCTAGGTCTTTGGGTCCTGGCTCCTTCGCTTTGGGAGCAGTCGCTGGACGTTGGGCATGTTGGCCGGAGAGTGCTTCTCGGGCCACGAACTGCAACCTTGCAGGTACCTCCCAGGTCCCGGGCCCAACGAAAGCCCCCAGACCCAAATTGACAGGGGCTGCTTGGGGGCCCCTGGGGGCCCTTCAGGCCAGCTAGGTCTTTGGGTCCTGGCTCCTTCGGTTTGGGAGCTGTTGCTGGACGTTGGGCATGTTGGCCGGAGAGTGCTTCTCGGGCCGCGAACTGCAACCTTGCAGGTACCTCCCAGGTTCCCGGCCCAACGAAAGCCCCCAGACCCAAATGGAGACAGGCTGCTTGGGGGCCCCCTGGGGGCCCTTCAGGCCAGCTAGGTCTTTGGGTCCTGGCTCCTTCGCTTTGGGAGCAGTCGCTGGACGTTGGGCATGTTGGCCGGAGAGTGCTTCTCGGGCCACAAACTGCAACCTTGCAGGTACCTCCCAGGTCCCGGGCCCAACGAAAGCCCCCAGACCCAAATGGAGAGGGTCTGCTTGGGGGCCCCCTGGGGGCCCTTCAGGCCAGCTAGGTCTTTGGGTCCTGGCTCCTTCGGTTTGGGAGCTGTTGCTGGACGTTTGGCATGTTGGCCGGAGAGTGCTTCTCGGGCCGCGAACTGCAACCTTGCAGGTACCTCCCAGGTTCCCGGCCCAACGAAAGCCCCCAGACCCAAATGGAGAGGGGCTGCCTGGGGGCCCCCTGGGTTCCATCCAGGCCAGCTAGGTCTTTGGGTCCTGGCTCCTTGGGTTTGGGAGCTGTTGCTGGACGTTGGGCATGTTGGCCGGAGAGTGCTTCTCGGGCCACGAACTGCAACCTTGCAGGTACCTCCCAGGTTCCCGGCCCAACGAAAGGCCCCAGACCCAAATGGAGAGGGGCTGCTTGGGGGCCCCCTGGGGGCCCTTCAGGCCAGCTAGGTCTTTGGGTCCTGGCTCCTTCGCTTTGGGAGCAGTCGCTGGACGTTGGGCATGTTGGCCGGAGAGTGCTTCTCGGGCCGCGAACTGCAACCTTGCAGGTACCTCCCAGTTCGCCGGGCCAACGAAAGCCCCCAGACCCAAATTGAGAGGGGCTGCTTGGGGGCCCCCTGGGTTCCATCCAGGCCAGCTAGGTCTTTGGGTCCTGGCTCCTTGGGTTTGGGAGCTGTTGCTGGACGTTGGGCATGTTGGCCGGAGAGTGCTTCTCGGGCCACGAACTGCAACCTTGCAGGTACCTCCTAGGTTCCCGGGCCCAACGAAAGCCCCCAGACCCAAATTGAGAGGGGCTGCTTGGGGGCCCCCTGGGGGCCCTTCAGGCCAGCTAGGTCTTTGGGTCCTGGCTCCTTCGCTTTGGGAGCTGTTGCTGGACGTTGGGCATGTTGGCCGGAGAGTGCTTCTCGGGCCGCGAACTGCAACCTTGCAGGTACCTCCCAGGTTCCCGTCCCAACGAAAGCCCCCAGACCCAAATGGAGAGGGTCTGCTTGGGGGCCCCCTGGGGGCCCTTCAGGCCAGCTAGGTCTTTGGGTCCTGGCTCCTTCGGTTTGGGAGCTGTTGCTGGACGTTGGGCATGTTGGCCGGAGAGTGCTTCTCGGGCCACGAACTGCAACCTTGCAGGTACCTCCCAGGTTCCCGGCCCAACGAAAGCCCCCAGACCCAAATGGAGAGGGGCTGCTTGGGGGCCCCTTGGGGGCCATTCAGGCCAGCTTGGTCTTTGGGTCCTGGCTCCTTCGCTTTGGGAGCTGTTGCTGGACGTTGGGCATGTTGGCCGGAGAGTGCTTCTCGGGCCGCGAACTGCAACCTTGCAGGTACCTCCCAGGTCCCCGGCCCAACGAAAGCTCCCAGACCCAAATGGAGAGGGGCTGCTTGGGGGCCCCCTGGGGGCCCTTCAGGCCAGCTAGGTCTTTGGGTCCTGGCTCCTTCGGTTTGGGAGCTGTTGCTGGACGTTTGGCATGTTGGCCGGAGAGTGCTTCTCGGGCCGCAAACTGCAACCTTGTAGGTACCTCCCAGGTCCCCGGCCCAACGAAAGCCCCCAGACCCAAATGGAGAGGGGCTGCTTGGGGGCCCCCTGGGGGCCCTTCAGGCCAGCTAGGTCTTTGGGTCCTTGCTCCTTCGCTTTGGGAGCAGTCGCTGGACGTTGGGCATGTTGGCCGGAGAGTGCTTCTCGGGCCGCGAACTGCAACCTTGCAGGTACCTCCCAGGTTCCCGGCCCAACGAAAGCCCCCAGACCCAAATGGAGAGGGGCTGCCTGGGGGCCCCCTGGGTTCCATCCAGGCCAGCTAGGTCTTTGGGTCCTGGCTCCTTGGGTTTGGGAGCTGTTGCTGGACGTTGGGCATGTTGGCCGGAGAGTGCTTCTCGGGCCACGAACTGCAACCTTGCAGGTACCTCCCAGGTTCCCGGCCCAACGAAAGCCCCCAGACCCAAATGGAGAGGGGCTGCTTGGGGGCCCCTTGGGGGCCCTTCAGGCCAGCTAGGTCTTTGGGTCCTGGCTCCTTCGCTTTGGGAGCAGTCGCTTGACGTTGGGCATGTTGGTCGGAGAGTGCTTCTCGGGCCGCGAACTGCAACCTTGCAGGTACCTCCCAGGTCCCCGGCCCAATGAAAGCCCCCAGACCCAAATTGAGAGGGGCTGCTTGGGGGCCCCCTGGGTTCCATCCAGGCCAGCTAGGTCTTTGGGTCCTGGCTCCTTGGGTTTGGGAGCTGTTGCTGGACGTTGGGCATGTTGGCCGGAGAGTGCTTCTCGGGCCACGAACTGCAACCTTGCAGGTACCTCCCAGGTTCCCTGCCCAACGAAAGCTCCCAGACCAAAATGGAGAGGGGCTGCTTGGGGGCCCCCTGGGGGCCCTTCAGGCCAGCTAGGTCTTTGGGTCCTGGCTCCTTCGGTTTGGGAGCTGTTGCTGGACGTTGGGCATGTTGGCCGGAGAGTGCTTCTCGGGCCGCGAACTGCAACCTTGCAGGTACCTCCCAGGTTCCCGGCCCAACGAAAGCCCCCAGACCCAAATGGAGAGGGGCTTCTTGGGGGGCCCCTGGGGGCCCTTCAGGCCAGCTAGGTCTTTGGGTCCTGGCTCCTTCGGTTTGGGAGCTGTTGCTGGACGTTTGGCATGTTGGCCGGAGAGTGCTTCTCGGGCCGCAAACTGCAACCTTGTAGGTACCTCCCAGGTCCCCGGCCCAACGAAAGCCCCCAGACCCAAATGGAGAGGGGCTGCTTGGGGGCCCCCTGGGGGCCCTTCAGGCCAGCTAGGTCTTTGGGTCCTTGCTCCTTCGCTTTGGGAGCAGTCGCTGGACGTTGGGCATGTTGGCCGGAGAGTGCTTCTCGGGCCACGAACTGCAACCTTGCAGGTACCTCCCAGGTCCCGGGCTCAACGAAAGCCCCCAGACCCAAATGGAGACGAGCTGCGTGGGGGCCCCCTGGGGGCCCTTCAGGCCAGCTAGGTCTTTGGGTCCTGGCTCCTTCGGTTTGGGAGCTGTTGCTGGACGTTGGGCATGTTGGCCGGAGAGTGCTTCTCGGGCCGCGAACTGCAACCTTGCAGGTACCTCCCAGGTTCACGGCCCAACGAAAGCCCCCAGACCCAAATGGAGAGGGGCTGCTTGGGGGCCCCCTTGGGGCCCTTCAGGCCAGCTAGGTCTTTGGGTCCTGGCTCCTTCGCGTTGGGAGCTGTTGCTGGACGTTGGGCATGTTGGCGGGAGAGTGCTTCTCGGGCCGCGAACTGCAACCTTGCAGGTACCTCCCAGGTTCCCGGGCCCAACGAAAGCCCCCAGACCCAAATGGACACGAGCTGCGTGGGTGCCCCCTGGGGGCCCTTCAGGCCAGCTAGGTCTTTGGGTCCTGGCTCCTTCGGTTTGGGAGCTGTTGCTGGACGTTTGGCATGTTGGCCGGAGAGTGCTTCTTGGGCCGCAAACTGCAACCTTGTAGGTACCTCCCAGGTCCCCGGCCCAACGAAAGCCCCCAGACCCAAATGGAGAGGGGCTGCTTGGGGGCCCCCTGGGGGCCCTTCAGGCCAGCTAGGTCTTTGGGTCCTTGCTCCTTCGCTTTGGGATCAGTCGCTGGACGTTGGGCATGTTGGCCGGAGAGTGCTTCTCGGGCCACGAACTGCAACCTTGCAGGTAGCTCCCAGGTTCCCGGCCCAACGAAAGCCCCCAGACCCAAATGGAGAGGGGCTGCTTGGGGGCCCCCTGGGGGCCCTTCAGGCCAGCTAGGTCTTTGGGTCCTGGCTCCTTCGGTTTGGGAGCTGTTGCTGGACGTTGGGCATGTTGGCCGGAGAGTGCTTCTCGGGCCGCGAACTGCAACCTGGCAGGTACCTCCCAGGTCCCGGGCCCAACGAAAGCCCCCAGACCCAAATGGAGAGGGGCTGCTTGGGGGCCCCTTGGGTTCCCTCCAGGCCAGCTAGGTCTTTGGGTCCTGGCTCCTTCGCTTTGGGAGCTGTTGCTGGACGTTGGGCATGTTGGCCGGAGAGTGCTTCTCGGGCCGCGAACTGCAACCTTGCAGGTACCTCCCAGGTTCCCGGCCCAACGAAAGCCCCCAGACCCAAATGGAGAGGGGCTGCTTGGGGGCCCCCTGGGGGCCCTTCAGGCCAGCTAGGTCTTTGGGTCCTGGCTCCTTCGCTTTGGGAGCTGTTGCTGGACGTTGGGCATGTTGGCCGGAGAGTGCTTCTCGGGCCGTGAACTGCAACCTTGCAGGTACCTCCCAGGTTCCCGGCCCAACGAAAGCCCCCAGACCCAAATGGAGAGGGGCTGCTTGGGGGCCCCCTGGGGGCCCTTCAGGCCAGCTAGGTCTTTGGGTCCTGGCTCCTTCGGTCTGGGAGCTGTTCCTGGACGTTGGGCATGTTGGCCGGAGAGTGCTTCTCGGGCCGCGAACTGCAACCTTGCAGGTACCTCCCAGGTTCCCGGCCCAACGAAAGCCCCCAGACCCAAATGGAGAGGGGCTGCTTGGGGGCCCCCTGGGGGCCCTTCAGCCCAGCTAGGTCTTTGGGTCCTGGCTCCTTCGCTTTGGGAGCTGTTGCTGGACGTTGGGCATGTTGGCCGGAGAGTGCTTCTCGGGCCGCGAACTGCAACCTTGCAGGTACCTCCCAGGTCCCCGGCCCAACGAAAGCTCCCAGACCCAAATGGAGACAGGCTGCTTGGGGGCCCCCTGGGGGCCCTTCAGGCCAGCTAGGTCTTTGGGTCCTGGCTCCTTCGCTTTGGGATCAGTCGCTGGACGTTGGGCATGTTGGCCGGAGAGTGCTTCTCGGGCCGCGAACTGCAACCTTGCAGGTACGTCCCAGGTCCCGGGCCCAACGAAAGCCCCCAGACCCAAATTGAGAGGGGCTGCTTGGGGGCCCCTGGGGGCCCTTCAGGCCAGCTAGGTCTTTGGGTCCTGGCTCCTTCGGTTTGGGAGCTGTTGCTGGACGTTGGGCATGTTGGCCGGAGAGTGCTTCTCGGGCCGCGAACTGCAACCTTGCAGGTACCTCCCAGGTTCCCGGCCCAACGAAAGCCCCCAGACCCAAATGGAGACAGGCTGCTTGGGGGCCCCCTGGGGGCCCTTCAGGCCAGCTAGGTCTTTGGGTTCTGGCTCCTTCGGTTTGGGAGCTGTTGCTGGACGTTTGGCATGTTGGCCGGAGAGTGCTTCTCGGGCCGCGAACTGCAACCTTGCAGGTACCTCCCAGGTTCCCGGCCCAACGAAAGCCCCCAGACCCAAATGGAGAGGGGCTGCTTGGGGGCCCCTTGGGGGCCCTTCAGGCCAGCTAGGTCTTTGGGTCCTGGCTCCTTGGGTTTGGGAGCTGTTGCTGGACGTTGGGCATGTTGGCCGGAGAGTGCTTCTCGGGCCACGAACTGCAACCTTGCAGGTACCTCCCAGGTCCCCGGCCCAACGAAAGCTCCCAGACCCAAATGGAGAGGGGCTGCTTGGGGGACCCCTGGGGGCCCTTCAGGCCAGCTAGGTCTTTGGGTCCTGGCTCCTTCGCTTTGGGAGCAGTCGCTGGACGTTGGGCATGTTGGCCGGAGAGTGCTTCTCGGGCCGCGAACTGCAACCTTGCAGGTACCTCCCAGTTCGCCGGGCCAACGAAAGCCCCCAGACCCAAATTGAGAGGGGCTGCTTGGGGGCCCCCTGGGTTCCATCCAGGCCAGCTAGGTCTTTGGGTCCTGGCTCCTTGGGTTTGGGAGCTGTTGCTGGACGTTGGGCATGTTGGCCGGAGAGTGCTTCTCGGGCCACGAACTGCAACCTTGCAGGTACCTCCCAGGTTCCCGGGCCCAACGAAAGCCCCCAGACCCAAATTGAGAGGGGCTGCTTGGGGGCCCCCTGGGGGCCCTTCAGGCCAGCTAGGTCTTTGGGTCCTGGCTCCTTCGCTTTGGGAGCTGTTGCTGGACGTTGGGCATGTTGGCCGGAGAGTGCTTCTCGGGCCGCGAACTGCAACCTTGCAGGTACCTCCCAGGTTCCCGGCCCAACGAAAGCCCCCAGACCCAAATGGAGAGGGTCTGCTTGGGGGCCCCCTGGGGGCCCTTCAGCCCAGCTAGGTCTTTGGGTCCTGGCTCCTTCGGTTTGGGAGCTGTTGCTGGACGTTTGGCATGTTGGCCGGAGAGTGCTTCTCGGGCCGCGAACTGCAACCTTGCAGGTACCTCCCAGGTTCCCGGCCCAACGAAAGCCCCCAGACCCAAATGGAGAGGGGCTGCTTGGGGGCCCCTTGGGGGCCATTCAGGCCAGCTTGGTCTTTGGGTCCTGGCTCCTTCGCTTTGGGAGCTGTTGCTGGACGTTGGGCATGTTGGCCGGAGAGTGCTTCTCGGGCCGCGAACTGCAACCTTGCAGGTACCTCCCAGGTCCCCGGCCCAACGAAAGCTCCCAGACCCAAATGGAGAGGGGCTGCTTGGGGGCCCCCTGGGGGCCCTTCAGGCCAGCTAGGTCTTTGGGTCCTGGCTCCTTCGCTTTGGGAGCAGTCGCTGGACGTTGGGCATGTTGGCCGGAGAGTGCTTCTCGGGCCACGAACTGCAACCTTGCAGGTACCTCCCAGGTCCCGGGCCCAACGAAAGCCCCCAGACCCAAATTGACAGGGGCTGCTTGGGGGCCCCTGGGGGCCCTTCAGGCCAGCTAGGTCTTTGGGTCCTGGCTCCTTCGGTTTGGGAGCTGTTGCTGGACGTTGGGCATGTTGGCCGGAGAGTGCTTCTCGGGCCGCGAACTGCAACCTTGCAGGTACCTCCCAGGTTCCCGGCCCAACGAAAGCCCCCAGACCCAAATGGAGACAGGCTGCTTGGGGGCCCCCTGGGGGCCCTTCAGGCCAGCTAGGTCTTTGGGTCCTGGCTCCTTCGCTTTGGGAGCAGTCGCTGGACGTTGGGCATGTTGGCCGGAGAGTGCTTCTCGGGCCACAAACTGCAACCTTGCAGGTACCTCCCAGGTCCCGGGCCCAACGAAAGCCCCCAGACCCAAATGGAGAGGGTCTGCTTGGGGGCCCCCTGGGGGCCCTTCAGGCCAGCTAGGTCTTTGGGTCCTGGCTCCTTCGGTTTGGGAGCTGTTGCTGGACGTTTGGCATGTTGGCCGGAGAGTGCTTCTCGGGCCGCGAACTGCAACCTTGCAGGTACCTCCCAGGTTCCCGGCCCAACGAAAGCCCCCAGACCCAAATGGAGAGGGGCTGCCTGGGGGCCCCCTGGGTTCCATCCAGGCCAGCTAGGTCTTTGGGTCCTGGCTCCTTGGGTTTGGGAGCTGTTGCTGGACGTTGGGCATGTTGGCCGGAGAGTGCTTCTCGGGCCACGAACTGCAACCTTGCAGGTACCTCCCAGGTTCCCGGCCCAACGAAAGGCCCCAGACCCAAATGGAGAGGGGCTGCTTGGGGGCCCCCTGGGGGCCCTTCAGGCCAGCTAGGTCTTTGGGTCCTGGCTCCTTCGCTTTGGGAGCAGTCGCTGGACGTTGGGCATGTTGGCCGGAGAGTGCTTCTCGGGCCGCGAACTGCAACCTTGCAGGTACCTCCCAGTTCGCCGGGCCAACGAAAGCCCCCAGACCCAAATTGAGAGGGGCTGCTTGGGGGCCCCCTGGGTTCCATCCAGGCCAGCTAGGTCTTTGGGTCCTGGCTCCTTGGGTTTGGGAGCTGTTGCTGGACGTTGGGCATGTTGGCCGGAGAGTGCTTCTCGGGCCACGAACTGCAACCTTGCAGGTACCTCCTAGGTTCCCGGGCCCAACGAAAGCCCCCAGACCCAAATTGAGAGGGGCTGCTTGGGGGCCCCCTGGGGGCCCTTCAGGCCAGCTAGGTCTTTGGGTCCTGGCTCCTTCGCTTTGGGAGCTGTTGCTGGACGTTGGGCATGTTGGCCGGAGAGTGCTTCTCGGGCCGCGAACTGCAACCTTGCAGGTACCTCCCAGGTTCCCGTCCCAACGAAAGCCCCCAGACCCAAATGGAGAGGGTCTGCTTGGGGGCCCCCTGGGGGCCCTTCAGGCCAGCTAGGTCTTTGGGTCCTGGCTCCTTCGGTTTGGGAGCTGTTGCTGGACGTTGGGCATGTTGGCCGGAGAGTGCTTCTCGGGCCACGAACTGCAACCTTGCAGGTACCTCCCAGGTTCCCGGCCCAACGAAAGCCCCCAGACCCAAATGGAGAGGGGCTGCTTGGGGGCCCCTTGGGGGCCATTCAGGCCAGCTTGGTCTTTGGGTCCTGGCTCCTTCGCTTTGGGAGCTGTTGCTGGACGTTGGGCATGTTGGCCGGAGAGTGCTTCTCGGGCCGCGAACTGCAACCTTGCAGGTACCTCCCAGGTCCCCGGCCCAACGAAAGCTCCCAGACCCAAATGGAGAGGGGCTGCTTGGGGGCCCCCTGGGGGCCCTTCAGGCCAGCTAGGTCTTTGGGTCCTGGCTCCTTCGGTTTGGGAGCTGTTGCTGGACGTTTGGCATGTTGGCCGGAGAGTGCTTCTCGGGCCGCAAACTGCAACCTTGTAGGTACCTCCCAGGTCCCCGGCCCAACGAAAGCCCCCAGACCCAAATGGAGAGGGGCTGCTTGGGGGCCCCCTGGGGGCCCTTCAGGCCAGCTAGGTCTTTGGGTCCTTGCTCCTTCGCTTTGGGAGCAGTCGCTGGACGTTGGGCATGTTGGCCGGAGAGTGCTTCTCGGGCCGCGAACTGCAACCTTGCAGGTACCTCCCAGGTTCCCGGCCCAACGAAAGCCCCCAGACCCAAATGGAGAGGGGCTGCCTGGGGGCCCCCTGGGTTCCATCCAGGCCAGCTAGGTCTTTGGGTCCTGGCTCCTTGGGTTTGGGAGCTGTTGCTGGACGTTGGGCATGTTGGCCGGAGAGTGCTTCTCGGGCCACGAACTGCAACCTTGCAGGTACCTCCCAGGTTGCCGGCCCAACGAAAGCCCCCAGACCCAAATGGAGAGGGGCTGCTTGGGGGCCCCTTGGGGGCCCTTCAGGCCAGCTAGGTCTTTGGGTCCTGGCTCCTTCGCTTTGGGAGCAGTCGCTTGACGTTGGGCATGTTGGTCGGAGAGTGCTTCTCGGGCCGCGAACTGCAACCTTGCAGGTACCTCCCAGGTCCCCGGCCCAATGAAAGCCCCCAGACCCAAATTGAGAGGGGCTGCTTGGGGGCCCCCTGGGTTCCATCCAGGCCAGCTAGGTCTTTGGGTCCTGGCTCCTTGGGTTTGGGAGCTGTTGCTGGACGTTGGGCATGTTGGCCGGAGAGTGCTTCTCGGGCCACGAACTGCAACCTTGCAGGTACCTCCCAGGTTCCCTGCCCAACGAAAGCTCCCAGACCAAAATGGAGAGGGGCTGCTTGGGGGCCCCCTGGGGGCCCTTCAGGCCAGCTAGGTCTTTGGGTCCTGGCTCCTTCGGTTTGGGAGCTGTTGCTGGACGTTGGGCATGTTGGCCGGAGAGTGCTTCTCGGGCCGCGAACTGCAACCTTGCAGGTACCTCCCAGGTTCCCGGCCCAACGAAAGCCCCCAGACCCAAATGGAGAGGGGCTTCTTGGGGGGCCCCTGGGGGCCCTTCAGGCCAGCTAGGTCTTTGGGTCCTGGCTCCTTCGGTTTGGGAGCTGTTGCTGGACGTTTGGCATGTTGGCCGGAGAGTGCTTCTCGGGCCGCAAACTGCAACCTTGTAGGTACCTCCCAGGTCCCCGGCCCAACGAAAGCCCCCAGACCCAAATGGAGAGGGGCTGCTTGGGGGCCCCCTGGGGGCCCTTCAGGCCAGCTAGGTCTTTGGGTCCTTGCTCCTTCGCTTTGGGAGCAGTCGCTGGACGTTGGGCATGTTGGCCGGAGAGTGCTTCTCGGGCCACGAACTGCAACCTTGCAGGTACCTCCCAGGTCCCGGGCTCAACGAAAGCCCCCAGACCCAAATGGAGACGAGCTGCGTGGGGGCCCCCTGGGGGCCCTTCAGGCCAGCTAGGTCTTTGGGTCCTGGCTCCTTCGGTTTGGGAGCTGTTGCTGGACGTTGGGCATGTTGGCCGGAGAGTGCTTCTCGGGCCGCGAACTGCAACCTTGCAGGTACCTCCCAGGTTCACGGCCCAACGAAAGCCCCCAGACCCAAATGGAGAGGGGCTGCTTGGGGGCCCCCTTGGGGCCCTTCAGGCCAGCTAGGTCTTTGGGTCCTGGCTCCTTCGCGTTGGGAGCTGTTGCTGGACGTTGGGCATGTTGGCGGGAGAGTGCTTCTCGGGCCGCGAACTGCAACCTTGCAGGTACCTCCCAGGTTCCCGGGCCCAACGAAAGCCCCCAGACCCAAATGGACACGAGCTGCGTGGGTGCCCCCTGGGGGCCCTTCAGGCCAGCTAGGTCTTTGGGTCCTGGCTCCTTCGGTTTGGGAGCTGTTGCTGGACGTTTGGCATGTTGGCCGGAGAGTGCTTCTTGGGCCGCAAACTGCAACCTTGTAGGTACCTCCCAGGTCCCCGGCCCAACGAAAGCCCCCAGACCCAAATGGAGAGGGGCTGCTTGGGGGCCCCCTGGGGGCCCTTCAGGCCAGCTAGGTCTTTGGGTCCTTGCTCCTTCGCTTTGGGAGCAGTCGCTGGACGTTGGGCATGTTGGCCGGAGAGTGCTTCTCGGGCCACGAACTGCAACCTTGCAGGTAGCTCCCAGGTTCCCGGCCCAACGAAAGCCCCCAGACCCAAATGGAGAGGGGCTGCTTGGGGGCCCCCTGGGGGCCCTTCAGGCCAGCTAGGTCTTTGGGTCCTGGCTCCTTCGGTTTGGGAGCTGTTGCTGGACGTTGGGCATGTTGGCCGGAGAGTGCTTCTCGGGCCGCGAACTGCAACCTGGCAGGTACCTCCCAGGTCCCGGGCCCAACGAAAGCCCCCAGACCCAAATGGAGAGGGGCTGCTTGGGGGCCCCTTGGGTTCCCTCCAGGCCAGCTAGGTCTTTGGGTCCTGGCTCCTTCGCTTTGGGAGCTGTTGCTGGACGTTGGGCATGTTGGCCGGAGAGTGCTTCTCGGGCCGCGAACTGCAACCTTGCAGGTACCTCCCAGGTTCCCGGCCCAACGAAAGCCCCCAGACCCAAATGGAGAGGGGCTGCTTGGGGGCCCCCTGGGGGCCCTTCAGGCCAGCTAGGTCTTTGGGTCCTGGCTCCTTCGGTTTGGGAGCTGTTGCTGGACGTTGGGCATGTTGGCCGGAGAGTGCTTCTCGGGCCGTGAACTGCAACCTTGCAGGTACCTCCCAGGTTCCCGGCCCAACGAAAGCCCCCAGACCCAAATGGAGAGGGGCTGCTTGGGGGCCCCCTGGGGGCCCTTCAGCCCAGCTAGGTCTTTGGGTCCTGGCTCCTTCGGTTTGGGAGCTGTTGCTGGACGTTTGGCATGTTGGCCGGAGAGTGCTTCTCGGGCCGCGAACTGCAACCTTGCAGGTACCTCCCAGGTTGCCGGCCCAACGAAAGCCCCCAGACCCAAATGGAGAGGGGCTGCTTGGGGGCCCCCTGGGGGCCCTTCAGGCCAGCTAGGTCTTTGGGTCCTGGCTCCTTCGGTTTGGGAGCTGTTGCTGGACGTTGGGCATGTTGGCCGGAGAGTGCTTCTCGGGCCGCGAACTGCAACCTTGCAGGTACCTCCCAGGTTCCCGGCCCAACGAAAGCCCCCAGACCCAAATGGAGAGGGGCTTCTTGGGGGGCCCCTGGGGGCCCTTCAGGCCAGCTAGGTCTTTGGGTCCTGGCTCCTTCGGTTTGGGAGCTGTTGCTGGACTTTTGGCATGTTGGCCGGAGAGTGCTTCTCGGGCCGCAAACTGCAACCTTGTAGGTACCTCCCAGGTTCCCGGCCGAACGAAAGCCCCCAGACCCAAATGGAGAGGGGCTGCTTGGGGGCCCCCTGGGGGCCCTTCAGGCCAGCTAGGTCTTTGGGTCCTGGCTCCTTCGCTTTGGGAGCTGTTGCTGGACGTTGGGCATGTTGGCCGGAGAGTGCTTCTCGGGCCGCGAACTGCAACCTTGCAGGTACCTCCCAGGTTCCCGGCCCAACGAAAGCCCCCAGACCCAAATGGAGAGGGGCTGCTTGGGGGCCCCCTTGGGGCCCTTCAGGCCAGCTAGGTCTTTGGGTCCTGGCTCCTTCGCTTTGGGAGCTGTTGCTGGACGTTGGGCATGTTGGCGGGAGAGTGCTTCTCGGGCCGCGAACTGCAACCTTGCAGGTACCTCCCAGGTTCCCGGGCCCAACGAAAGCCCCCAGACCCAAATGGAGACGAGCTGCGTGGGGGCCCCCTGGGGGCCCTTCAGGCCAGCTAGGTCTTTGGGTCCTTGCTCCTTCGCTTTGGGAGCAGTCGCTGGACGTTGGGCATGTTGGCCGGAGAGTGCTTCTCGGGCCACAAACTGCAACCTTGCAGGTACCTCCCAGTTCCCGGGCCCAACGAAAGCCCCCAGACCCAAATGGAGACGAGCTGCGTGGGGGCCCCCTGGGGGCCCTTCAGGCCAGCTAGGTCTTTGGGTCCTGGCTCCTTCGGTTTGGGAGCTGTTGCTGGACGTTGGGCATGTTGGCCGGAGAGTGCTTCTCGGGCCGCGAACTGCAACCTTGCAGGTACCTCCCAGGTTCCCGGCCCAACGAAAGCCCCCAGACCCAAATGGAGAGGGGCTGCTTGGGGGCCCCCTGGGGGCCCTTCAGGCCAGCTAGGTCTTTGGGTCCTGGCTCCTTCGGTTTGGGAGCTGTTGCTGGACGTTTGGCATGTTGGCCGGAGAGTGCTTCTCGCGCCGCAAACTGCAACCTTGTAGGTACCTCCCAGGTCCCCGGCCCAACGAAAGCCCCCAGACCCAAATGGAGAGGGGCTGCTTGGGGGCCCCCTGGGGGCCCTTCAGGCCAGCTAGGTCTTTGGGTCCTTGCTCCTTCGCTTTGGGAGCAGTCGCTGGACGTTGGGCATGTTGGTCGGAGAGTGCTTCTCGGGCCACAAACTGCAACCTTGCAGGTACCTCCCAGGTCCCGGGCCCAACGAAAGCCCCCAGACCCAAATGGAGACGAGCTGCGTGGGGGCCCCCTGGGGGCCCTTCAGGCCAGCTAGGTCTTTGGGTCCTGGCTCCTTCGGTTTGGGAGCTGTTGCTGGACGTTGGGCATGTTGGCCGGAGAGTGCTTCTCGGGCCGCGAACTGCAACCTTGCAGGTACCTCCCAGGTTCCCGGCCCAACGAAAGCCCCCAGACCCAAATGGAGAGGGGCTGCTTGGGGGCCCCCTGGGGTCCCTTCAGGCCAGCTAGGTCTTTGGGTCCTGGCTCCTTCGGTTTGGGAGCTGTTGCTGGACGTTTGGCATGTTGGCCGGAGAGTGCTTCTCGGGCCGCGAACTGCAACCTTGCAGGTACCTCCCAGGTTCCCGGCCCAACGAAAGCCCCCAGACCCAAATGGAGAGGGGCTGCTTGGGGGCCCCTTGGGTTCCCTCCAGGCCAGCAAGGTCTTTGGGTCCTGGCTCCTTCAGTTTGGGAGCTGTTGCTGGACGTTGGGCATGTTGGCCGGAGAGTACTTCTCGGGACGCGAACTGCAACCTTGCAGGTACCTCCCAGGTTCCCGGCCCAACGAAAGCCCCCAGACCCAAATTGAGACGGGCTGCTTGGGGGCCCCTGGGGGCCCTCCAGGCCAGCTAGAACTTTGGGTCCTGGCTCCTTTGGTTTGGGAGCTGTTGCTGGACGTTGGGCATGTTGGCCGGAGAGTGCTTCTCGGGCCGCGAACTGCAACCTTGCAGGTACCTCCCAGGTCGCCGGCCCAACGAAAGCCCCCAGACCCAAAAGGATAGTGGCTGCTTGGGGGCCCCCTGGGGTCCCTTCAGGCCAGCTAGGTCTTTGGGTCCTGGCTCCTTCGGTTTGGGAGCTGTTGCTGGACGTTGGGCATGTTGGCCGGAGAGTGCTTCTCGGGCCGCGAACTGCAACCTTGCAGGTACCTCCCAGGTTCCCGGCCCAACGAAAGCCCCCAGACCCAAATGGAGAGGGGCTGCTTGGGGGCCCCCTGGGTTCCCTCCAGGCCAGCTAGGTCTTTGGGTCCTGGCTCCTTCGCTTTGGGAGCTGTTGCTGGACGTTGGGCATGTTGGCCGGAGAGTGCTTCTCGGGCCGCGAACTGCAACCTTGCAGGTACCTCCCAGGTTCCCGGCCCAACGAAAGCTCCCAGACCCAAATGGAGAGGGGCTGCTTGGGGGCCCTCTGGGTTCCCTTCAGGCCAGCTAGGTCTTTGGGTCCTGGCTCCTTCGGTTTGGGAGCTGTTGCTGGACGTTGGGCATGTTGGCCGGAGAGTGCTTCTCGGGCCGCGAACTGCAACCTTGCAGGTACCTCCCAGGTTCCCGGCCCAAGGAAAGCCCCCAGACCCAAATGGAGAGGGGCTGCTTGGGGGCCCCCTGGGGGCCCTTCAGGCCAGCTAGGTCTTTTGGTCCTGGCTCCTTCGGTTTGGGAGCTGTTGCTGGACGTTGGGCATGTTGGCCGGAGAGTTCTTCTCGGGCCGCGAACTGCAACCTTGCAGGTACCTCCCAGGTTCCCCGCCCAACGAAAGCCCCCAGACCCAAATGGAGAGGGGCTGCTTGGGGGCCCCCTGGGGTCCCTTCAGGCCAGCTAGGTCTTTGGGTCCTGGCTCCTTCGGTTTGGGAGCTGTTGCTGGACGTTGGGCATGTTGGCCGGAGAGTGCTTCTCGGGCCGCGAACTGCAACTTTGCAGGTACCTCCCAGGTTCCCGGCCCAACGAAAGCCCCCAGACCCAAATGGAGAGGGGCTGCTTGGGGGCCCCCTGGGGGCCCTACCGGCCAGCTAGGTCTTTGGGTCCCGGCTCCTTTGGTTTGGCAGCTGTTGCTGGACGTTGGGCATGTTGGCCGGAGAGTGCTTCTCGGGCCACGAACTGCAACCTTGCAGGTACCTCCCAAATTCCCGGGCCCAACGAAAGCCCCCAGACCCAAATGGAGAGGGTCTGCTTGGGGGCCCCCTGGGGGCCCTTCAGGCCAGCTAGGTCTTTGGGTCCTGGCTCCTTCGCTTTGGGAGCAGTCGCTGGACGTTGGGCATGTTGGCCGGAGAGTGCTTCTCGGGCCGCAAACTGCATCCTTGTAGGTACCTCCCAGGTTCCCGGCCCAACGAAAGCCCCCAGATCCAAATGGAGAGGGGCTGCTTGGGGGCCCCCTGGGTTCCCTCCAGGCCAGCTAGGTCTTTGGGTCCTGGCTCCTTCGGTTTGGGAGCTGTTGCTGGACGTTGGGCATGTTGGCCGGAGAGTGCTTCTCGGGCCGCGAACTGCAACCTTGCAGGTACCTCCCAGGTTCCCGGCCCAACGAAAGCTCCCAGACCCAAATGGAGAGGGGCTGCTTGGGGGCCCTCTGGGTTCCCTTCAGGCCAGCTAGGTCTTTGGGTCCTGGCTCCTTCGGTTTGGGAGCTGTTGCTGGACGTTGGGCATGTTGGCCGGAGAGTGCTTCTCGGGCCGCGAACTGCAACCTTGCAGGTACCTCCCAGGTTCCCGGCCCAACGAAAGCCCCCAGACCCAAATGGAGAGGGGCTGCTTGGGGGCCCCCTGGGGGCCCTTCAGGCCAGCTAGGTCTTTTGGTCCTGGCTCCTTCGGTTTGGGAGCTGTTGCTGGACGTTGGGCATGTTGGCCGGAGAGTTCTTCTCGGGCCGCGAACTGCAACCTTGCAGGTACCTCCCAGGTTCCCCGCCCAACGAAAGCCCCCAGACCCAAATGGAGAGGGGCTGCTTGGGGGCCCCCTGGGGTCCCTTCAGGCCAGCTAGGTCTTTGGGTCCTGGCTCCTTCGGTTTGGGAGCTGTTGCTGGACGTTGGGCATGTTGGCCGGAGAGTGCTTCTCGGGCCGCGAACTGCAACCTTGCAGGTACCTCCCAGGTTCCCGGGCCCAACGAAAGCCCCCAGACCCAAATGGACACGAGCTGCGTGGGTGCCCCCTGGGGGCCCTTCAGGCCAGCTAGGTCTTTGGGTCCTGGCTCCTTCGGTTTGGGAGCTGTTGCTGGACGTTTGGCATGTTGGCCGGAGAGTGCTTCTTGGGCCGCAAACTGCAACCTTGTAGGTACCTCCCAGGTCCCCGGCCCAACGAAAGCCCCCAGACCCAAATGGAGAGGGGCTGCTTGGGGGCCCCCTGGGGGCCCTTCAGGCCAGCTAGGTCTTTGGGTCCTTGCTCCTTCGCTTTGGGAGCAGTCGCTGGACGTTGGGCATGTTGGCCGGAGAGTGCTTCTCGGGCCACGAACTGCAACCTTGCAGGTAGCTCCCAGGTTCCCGGCCCAACGAAAGCCCCCAGACCCAAATGGAGAGGGGCTGCTTGGGGGCCCCCTGGGGGCCCTTCAGGCCAGCTAGGTCTTTGGGTCCTGGCTCCTTCGGTTTGGGAGCTGTTGCTGGACGTTGGGCATGTTGGCCGGAGAGTGCTTCTCGGGCCGCGAACTGCAACCTGGCAGGTACCTCCCAGGTCCCGGGCCCAACGAAAGCCCCCAGACCCAAATGGAGAGGGGCTGCTTGGGGGCCCCTTGGGTTCCCTCCAGGCCAGCTAGGTCTTTGGGTCCTGGCTCCTTCGCTTTGGGAGCTGTTGCTGGACGTTGGGCATGTTGGCCGGAGAGTGCTTCTCGGGCCGCGAACTGCAACCTTGCAGGTACCTCCCAGGTTCCCGGCCCAACGAAAGCCCCCAGACCCAAATGGAGAGGGGCTGCTTGGGGGCCCCCTGGGGGCCCTTCAGGCCAGCTAGGTCTTTGGGTCCTGGCTCCTTCGCTTTGGGAGCTGTTGCTGGACGTTGGGCATGTTGGCCGGAGAGTGCTTCTCGGGCCGTGAACTGCAACCTTGCAGGTACCTCCCAGGTTCCCGGCCCAACGAAAGCCCCCAGACCCAAATGGAGAGGGGCTGCTTGGGGGCCCCCTGGGGGCCCTTCAGGCCAGCTAGGTCTTTGGGTCCTGGCTCCTTCGGTCTGGGAGCTGTTCCTGGACGTTGGGCATGTTGGCCGGAGAGTGCTTCTCGGGCCGCGAACTGCAACCTTGCAGGTACCTCCCAGGTTCCCGGCCCAACGAAAGCCCCCAGACCCAAATGGAGAGGGGCTGCTTGGGGGCCCCCTGGGGGCCCTTCAGCCCAGCTAGGTCTTTGGGTCCTGGCTCCTTCGCTTTGGGAGCTGTTGCTGGACGTTGGGCATGTTGGCCGGAGAGTGCTTCTCGGGCCGCGAACTGCAACCTTGCAGGTACCTCCCAGGTCCCCGGCCCAACGAAAGCTCCCAGACCCAAATGGAGACAGGCTGCTTGGGGGCCCCCTGGGGGCCCTTCAGGCCAGCTAGGTCTTTGGGTCCTGGCTCCTTCGCTTTGGGATCAGTCGCTGGACGTTGGGCATGTTGGCCGGAGAGTGCTTCTCGGGCCGCGAACTGCAACCTTGCAGGTACGTCCCAGGTCCCGGGCCCAACGAAAGCCCCCAGACCCAAATTGAGAGGGGCTGCTTGGGGGCCCCTGGGGGCCCTTCAGGCCAGCTAGGTCTTTGGGTCCTGGCTCCTTCGGTTTGGGAGCTGTTGCTGGACGTTGGGCATGTTGGCCGGAGAGTGCTTCTCGGGCCGCGAACTGCAACCTTGCAGGTACCTCCCAGGTTCCCGGCCCAACGAAAGCCCCCAGACCCAAATGGAGACAGGCTGCTTGGGGGCCCCCTGGGGGCCCTTCAGGCCAGCTAGGTCTTTGGGTTCTGGCTCCTTCGGTTTGGGAGCTGTTGCTGGACGTTTGGCATGTTGGCCGGAGAGTGCTTCTCGGGCCGCGAACTGCAACCTTGCAGGTACCTCCCAGGTTCCCGGCCCAACGAAAGCCCCCAGACCCAAATGGAGAGGGGCTGCTTGGGGGCCCCTTGGGGGCCCTTCAGGCCAGCTAGGTCTTTGGGTCCTGGCTCCTTGGGTTTGGGAGCTGTTGCTGGACGTTGGGCATGTTGGCCGGAGAGTGCTTCTCGGGCCACGAACTGCAACCTTGCAGGTACCTCCCAGGTCCCCGGCCCAACGAAAGCTCCCAGACCCAAATGGAGAGGGGCTGCTTGGGGGACCCCTGGGGGCCCTTCAGGCCAGCTAGGTCTTTGGGTCCTGGCTCCTTCGCTTTGGGAGCAGTCGCTGGACGTTGGGCATGTTGGCCGGAGAGTGCTTCTCGGGCCGCGAACTGCAACCTTGCAGGTACCTCCCAGTTCGCCGGGCCAACGAAAGCCCCCAGACCCAAATTGAGAGGGGCTGCTTGGGGGCCCCCTGGGTTCCATCCAGGCCAGCTAGGTCTTTGGGTCCTGGCTCCTTGGGTTTGGGAGCTGTTGCTGGACGTTGGGCATGTTGGCCGGAGAGTGCTTCTCGGGCCACGAACTGCAACCTTGCAGGTACCTCCCAGGTTCCCGGGCCCAACGAAAGCCCCCAGACCCAAATTGAGAGGGGCTGCTTGGGGGCCCCCTGGGGGCCCTTCAGGCCAGCTAGGTCTTTGGGTCCTGGCTCCTTCGCTTTGGGAGCTGTTGCTGGACGTTGGGCATGTTGGCCGGAGAGTGCTTCTCGGGCCGCGAACTGCAACCTTGCAGGTACCTCCCAGGTTCCCGGCCCAACGAAAGCCCCCAGACCCAAATGGAGAGGGTCTGCTTGGGGGCCCCCTGGGGGCCCTTCAGCCCAGCTAGGTCTTTGGGTCCTGGCTCCTTCGGTTTGGGAGCTGTTGCTGGACGTTTGGCATGTTGGCCGGAGAGTGCTTCTCGGGCCGCGAACTGCAACCTTGCAGGTACCTCCCAGGTTCCCGGCCCAACGAAAGCCCCCAGACCCAAATGGAGAGGGGCTGCTTGGGGGCCCCTTGGGGGCCATTCAGGCCAGCTTGGTCTTTGGGTCCTGGCTCCTTCGCTTTGGGAGCTGTTGCTGGACGTTGGGCATGTTGGCCGGAGAGTGCTTCTCGGGCCGCGAACTGCAACCTTGCAGGTACCTCCCAGGTCCCCGGCCCAACGAAAGCTCCCAGACCCAAATGGAGAGGGGCTGCTTGGGGGCCCCCTGGGGGCCCTTCAGGCCAGCTAGGTCTTTGGGTCCTGGCTCCTTCGCTTTGGGAGCAGTCGCTGGACGTTGGGCATGTTGGCCGGAGAGTGCTTCTCGGGCCACGAACTGCAACCTTGCAGGTACCTCCCAGGTCCCGGGCCCAACGAAAGCCCCCAGACCCAAATTGACAGGGGCTGCTTGGGGGCCCCTGGGGGCCCTTCAGGCCAGCTAGGTCTTTGGGTCCTGGCTCCTTCGGTTTGGGAGCTGTTGCTGGACGTTGGGCATGTTGGCCGGAGAGTGCTTCTCGGGCCGCGAACTGCAACCTTGCAGGTACCTCCCAGGTTCCCGGCCCAACGAAAGCCCCCAGACCCAAATGGAGACAGGCTGCTTGGGGGCCCCCTGGGGGCCCTTCAGGCCAGCTAGGTCTTTGGGTCCTGGCTCCTTCGCTTTGGGAGCAGTCGCTGGACGTTGGGCATGTTGGCCGGAGAGTGCTTCTCGGGCCACAAACTGCAACCTTGCAGGTACCTCCCAGGTCCCGGGCCCAACGAAAGCCCCCAGACCCAAATGGAGAGGGTCTGCTTGGGGGCCCCCTGGGGGCCCTTCAGGCCAGCTAGGTCTTTGGGTCCTGGCTCCTTCGGTTTGGGAGCTGTTGCTGGACGTTTGGCATGTTGGCCGGAGAGTGCTTCTCGGGCCGCGAACTGCAACCTTGCAGGTACCTCCCAGGTTCCCGGCCCAACGAAAGCCCCCAGACCCAAATGGAGAGGGGCTGCCTGGGGGCCCCCTGGGTTCCATCCAGGCCAGCTAGGTCTTTGGGTCCTGGCTCCTTGGGTTTGGGAGCTGTTGCTGGACGTTGGGCATGTTGGCCGGAGAGTGCTTCTCGGGCCACGAACTGCAACCTTGCAGGTACCTCCCAGGTTCCCGGCCCAACGAAAGGCCCCAGACCCAAATGGAGAGGGGCTGCTTGGGGGCCCCCTGGGGGCCCTTCAGGCCAGCTAGGTCTTTGGGTCCTGGCTCCTTCGCTTTGGGAGCAGTCGCTGGACGTTGGGCATGTTGGCCGGAGAGTGCTTCTCGGGCCGCGAACTGCAACCTTGCAGGTACCTCCCAGTTCGCCGGGCCAACGAAAGCCCCCAGACCCAAATTGAGAGGGGCTGCTTGGGGGCCCCCTGGGTTCCATCCAGGCCAGCTAGGTCTTTGGGTCCTGGCTCCTTGGGTTTGGGAGCTGTTGCTGGACGTTGGGCATGTTGGCCGGAGAGTGCTTCTCGGGCCACGAACTGCAACCTTGCAGGTACCTCCTAGGTTCCCGGGCCCAACGAAAGCCCCCAGACCCAAATTGAGAGGGGCTGCTTGGGGGCCCCCTGGGGGCCCTTCAGGCCAGCTAGGTCTTTGGGTCCTGGCTCCTTCGCTTTGGGAGCTGTTGCTGGACGTTGGGCATGTTGGCCGGAGAGTGCTTCTCGGGCCGCGAACTGCAACCTTGCAGGTACCTCCCAGGTTCCCGTCCCAACGAAAGCCCCCAGACCCAAATGGAGAGGGTCTGCTTGGGGGCCCCCTGGGGGCCCTTCAGGCCAGCTAGGTCTTTGGGTCCTGGCTCCTTCGGTTTGGGAGCTGTTGCTGGACGTTGGGCATGTTGGCCGGAGAGTGCTTCTCGGGCCACGAACTGCAACCTTGCAGGTACCTCCCAGGTTCCCGGCCCAACGAAAGCCCCCAGACCCAAATGGAGAGGGGCTGCTTGGGGGCCCCTTGGGGGCCATTCAGGCCAGCTTGGTCTTTGGGTCCTGGCTCCTTCGCTTTGGGAGCTGTTGCTGGACGTTGGGCATGTTGGCCGGAGAGTGCTTCTCGGGCCGCGAACTGCAACCTTGCAGGTACCTCCCAGGTCCCCGGCCCAACGAAAGCTCCCAGACCCAAATGGAGAGGGGCTGCTTGGGGGCCCCCTGGGGGCCCTTCAGGCCAGCTAGGTCTTTGGGTCCTGGCTCCTTCGGTTTGGGAGCTGTTGCTGGACGTTTGGCATGTTGGCCGGAGAGTGCTTCTCGGGCCGCAAACTGCAACCTTGTAGGTACCTCCCAGGTCCCCGGCCCAACGAAAGCCCCCAGACCCAAATGGAGAGGGGCTGCTTGGGGGCCCCCTGGGGGCCCTTCAGGCCAGCTAGGTCTTTGGGTCCTTGCTCCTTCGCTTTGGGAGCAGTCGCTGGACGTTGGGCATGTTGGCCGGAGAGTGCTTCTCGGGCCGCGAACTGCAACCTTGCAGGTACCTCCCAGGTTCCCGGCCCAACGAAAGCCCCCAGACCCAAATGGAGAGGGGCTGCCTGGGGGCCCCCTGGGTTCCATCCAGGCCAGCTAGGTCTTTGGGTCCTGGCTCCTTGGGTTTGGGAGCTGTTGCTGGACGTTGGGCATGTTGGCCGGAGAGTGCTTCTCGGGCCACGAACTGCAACCTTGCAGGTACCTCCCAGGTTGCCGGCCCAACGAAAGCCCCCAGACCCAAATGGAGAGGGGCTGCTTGGGGGCCCCTTGGGGGCCCTTCAGGCCAGCTAGGTCTTTGGGTCCTGGCTCCTTCGCTTTGGGAGCAGTCGCTTGACGTTGGGCATGTTGGTCGGAGAGTGCTTCTCGGGCCGCGAACTGCAACCTTGCAGGTACCTCCCAGGTCCCCGGCCCAATGAAAGCCCCCAGACCCAAATTGAGAGGGGCTGCTTGGGGGCCCCCTGGGTTCCATCCAGGCCAGCTAGGTCTTTGGGTCCTGGCTCCTTGGGTTTGGGAGCTGTTGCTGGACGTTGGGCATGTTGGCCGGAGAGTGCTTCTCGGGCCACGAACTGCAACCTTGCAGGTACCTCCCAGGTTCCCTGCCCAACGAAAGCTCCCAGACCAAAATGGAGAGGGGCTGCTTGGGGGCCCCCTGGGGGCCCTTCAGGCCAGCTAGGTCTTTGGGTCCTGGCTCCTTCGGTTTGGGAGCTGTTGCTGGACGTTGGGCATGTTGGCCGGAGAGTGCTTCTCGGGCCGCGAACTGCAACCTTGCAGGTACCTCCCAGGTTCCCGGCCCAACGAAAGCCCCCAGACCCAAATGGAGAGGGGCTTCTTGGGGGGCCCCTGGGGGCCCTTCAGGCCAGCTAGGTCTTTGGGTCCTGGCTCCTTCGGTTTGGGAGCTGTTGCTGGACGTTTGGCATGTTGGCCGGAGAGTGCTTCTCGGGCCGCAAACTGCAACCTTGTAGGTACCTCCCAGGTCCCCGGCCCAACGAAAGCCCCCAGACCCAAATGGAGAGGGGCTGCTTGGGGGCCCCCTGGGGGCCCTTCAGGCCAGCTAGGTCTTTGGGTCCTTGCTCCTTCGCTTTGGGAGCAGTCGCTGGACGTTGGGCATGTTGGCCGGAGAGTGCTTCTCGGGCCACGAACTGCAACCTTGCAGGTACCTCCCAGGTCCCGGGCTCAACGAAAGCCCCCAGACCCAAATGGAGACGAGCTGCGTGGGGGCCCCCTGGGGGCCCTTCAGGCCAGCTAGGTCTTTGGGTCCTGGCTCCTTCGGTTTGGGAGCTGTTGCTGGACGTTGGGCATGTTGGCCGGAGAGTGCTTCTCGGGCCGCGAACTGCAACCTTGCAGGTACCTCCCAGGTTCACGGCCCAACGAAAGCCCCCAGACCCAAATGGAGAGGGGCTGCTTGGGGGCCCCCTTGGGGCCCTTCAGGCCAGCTAGGTCTTTGGGTCCTGGCTCCTTCGCGTTGGGAGCTGTTGCTGGACGTTGGGCATGTTGGCGGGAGAGTGCTTCTCGGGCCGCGAACTGCAACCTTGCAGGTACCTCCCAGGTTCCCGGGCCCAACGAAAGCCCCCAGACCCAAATGGACACGAGCTGCGTGGGTGCCCCCTGGGGGCCCTTCAGGCCAGCTAGGTCTTTGGGTCCTGGCTCCTTCGGTTTGGGAGCTGTTGCTGGACGTTTGGCATGTTGGCCGGAGAGTGCTTCTTGGGCCGCAAACTGCAACCTTGTAGGTACCTCCCAGGTCCCCGGCCCAACGAAAGCCCCCAGACCCAAATGGAGAGGGGCTGCTTGGGGGCCCCCTGGGGGCCCTTCAGGCCAGCTAGGTCTTTGGGTCCTTGCTCCTTCGCTTTGGGAGCAGTCGCTGGACGTTGGGCATGTTGGCCGGAGAGTGCTTCTCGGGCCACGAACTGCAACCTTGCAGGTAGCTCCCAGGTTCCCGGCCCAACGAAAGCCCCCAGACCCAAATGGAGAGGGGCTGCTTGGGGGCCCCCTGGGGGCCCTTCAGGCCAGCTAGGTCTTTGGGTCCTGGCTCCTTCGGTTTGGGAGCTGTTGCTGGACGTTGGGCATGTTGGCCGGAGAGTGCTTCTCGGGCCGCGAACTGCAACCTGGCAGGTACCTCCCAGGTCCCGGGCCCAACGAAAGCCCCCAGACCCAAATGGAGAGGGGCTGCTTGGGGGCCCCTTGGGTTCCCTCCAGGCCAGCTAGGTCTTTGGGTCCTGGCTCCTTCGCTTTGGGAGCTGTTGCTGGACGTTGGGCATGTTGGCCGGAGAGTGCTTCTCGGGCCGCGAACTGCAACCTTGCAGGTACCTCCCAGGTTCCCGGCCCAACGAAAGCCCCCAGACCCAAATGGAGAGGGGCTGCTTGGGGGCCCCCTGGGGGCCCTTCAGGCCAGCTAGGTCTTTGGGTCCTGGCTCCTTCGGTTTGGGAGCTGTTGCTGGACGTTGGGCATGTTGGCCGGAGAGTGCTTCTCGGGCCGTGAACTGCAACCTTGCAGGTACCTCCCAGGTTCCCGGCCCAACGAAAGCCCCCAGACCCAAATGGAGAGGGGCTGCTTGGGGGCCCCCTGGGGGCCCTTCAGCCCAGCTAGGTCTTTGGGTCCTGGCTCCTTCGGTTTGGGAGCTGTTGCTGGACGTTTGGCATGTTGGCCGGAGAGTGCTTCTCGGGCCGCGAACTGCAACCTTGCAGGTACCTCCCAGGTTGCCGGCCCAACGAAAGCCCCCAGACCCAAATGGAGAGGGGCTGCTTGGGGGCCCCCTGGGGGCCCTTCAGGCCAGCTAGGTCTTTGGGTCCTGGCTCCTTCGGTTTGGGAGCTGTTGCTGGACGTTGGGCAAGTTGGCCGGAGAGTGCTTCTCGGGCCGCGAACTGCAACCTTGCAGGTACCTCCCAGGTTCCCGGCCCAACGAAAGCCCCCAGACCCAAATGGAGAGGGGCTTCTTGGGGGGCCCCTGGGGGCCCTTCAGGCCAGCTAGGTCTTTGGGTCCTGGCTCCTTCGGTTTGGGAGCTGTTGCTGGACTTTTGGCATGTTGGCCGGAGAGTGCTTCTCGGGCCGCAAACTGCAACCTTGTAGGTACCTCCCAGGTTCCCGGCCGAACGAAAGCCCCCAGACCCAAATGGAGAGGGGCTGCTTGGGGGCCCCCTGGGGGCCCTTCAGGCCAGCTAGGTCTTTGGGTCCTGGCTCCTTCGCTTTGGGAGCTGTTGCTGGACGTTGGGCATGTTGGCCGGAGAGTGCTTCTCGGGCCGCGAACTGCAACCTTGCAGGTACCTCCCAGGTTCCCGGCCCAACGAAAGCCCCCAGACCCAAATGGAGAGGGGCTGCTTGGGGGCCCCCTTGGGGCCCTTCAGGCCAGCTAGGTCTTTGGGTCCTGGCTCCTTCGCTTTGGGAGCTGTTGCTGGACGTTGGGCATGTTGGCGGGAGAGTGCTTCTCGGGCCGCGAACTGCAACCTTGCAGGTACCTCCCAGGTTCCCGGGCCCAACGAAAGCCCCCAGACCCAAATGGAGACGAGCTGCGTGGGGGCCCCCTGGGGGCCCTTCAGGCCAGCTAGGTCTTTGGGTCCTTGCTCCTTCGCTTTGGGAGCAGTCGCTGGACGTTGGGCATGTTGGCCGGAGAGTGCTTCTCGGGCCACAAACTGCAACCTTGCAGGTACCTCCCAGTTCCCGGGCCCAACGAAAGCCCCCAGACCCAAATGGAGACGAGCTGCGTGGGGGCCCCCTGGGGGCCCTTCAGGCCAGCTAGGTCTTTGGGTCCTGGCTCCTTCGGTTTGGGAGCTGTTGCTGGACGTTGGGCATGTTGGCCGGAGAGTGCTTCTCGGGCCGCGAACTGCAACCTTGCAGGTACCTCCCAGGTTCCCGGCCCAACGAAAGCCCCCAGACCCAAATGGAGAGGGGCTGCTTGGGGGCCCCCTGGGGGCCCTTCAGGCCAGCTAGGTCTTTGGGTCCTGGCTCCTTCGGTTTGGGAGCTGTTGCTGGACGTTTGGCATGTTGGCCGGAGAGTGCTTCTCGCGCCGCAAACTGCAACCTTGTAGGTACCTCCCAGGTCCCCGGCCCAACGAAAGCCCCCAGACCCAAATGGAGAGGGGCTGCTTGGGGGCCCCCTGGGGGCCCTTCAGGCCAGCTAGGTCTTTGGGTCCTTGCTCCTTCGCTTTGGGAGCAGTCGCTGGACGTTGGGCATGTTGGTCGGAGAGTGCTTCTCGGGCCACAAACTGCAACCTTGCAGGTACCTCCCAGGTCCCGGGCCCAACGAAAGCCCCCAGACCCAAATGGAGACGAGCTGCGTGGGGGCCCCCTGGGGGCCCTTCAGGCCAGCTAGGTCTTTGGGTCCTGGCTCCTTCGGTTTGGGAGCTGTTGCTGGACGTTGGGCATGTTGGCCGGAGAGTGCTTCTCGGGCCGCGAACTGCAACCTTGCAGGTACCTCCCAGGTTCCCGGCCCAACGAAAGCCCCCAGACCCAAATGGAGAGGGGCTGCTTGGGGGCCCCCTGGGGTCCCTTCAGGCCAGCTAGGTCTTTGGGTCCTGGCTCCTTCGGTTTGGGAGCTGTTGCTGGACGTTTGGCATGTTGGCCGGAGAGTGCTTCTCGGGCCGCGAACTGCAACCTTGCAGGTACCTCCCAGGTTCCCGGCCCAACGAAAGCCCCCAGACCCAAATGGAGAGGGGCTGCTTGGGGGCCCCTTGGGTTCCCTCCAGGCCAGCAAGGTCTTTGGGTCCTGGCTCCTTCAGTTTGGGAGCTGTTGCTGGACGTTGGGCATGTTGGCCGGAGAGTACTTCTCGGGACGCGAACTGCAACCTTGCAGGTACCTCCCAGGTTCCCGGCCCAACGAAAGCCCCCAGACCCAAATTGAGACGGGCTGCTTGGGGGCCCCTGGGGGCCCTCCAGGCCAGCTAGAACTTTGGGTCCTGGCTCCTTTGGTTTGGGAGCTGTTGCTGGACGTTGGGCATGTTGGCCGGAGAGTGCTTCTCGGGCCGCGAACTGCAACCTTGCAGGTACCTCCCAGGTCGCCGGCCCAACGAAAGCCCCCAGACCCAAAAGGATAGTGGCTGCTTGGGGGCCCCCTGGGGTCCCTTCAGGCCAGCTAGGTCTTTGGGTCCTGGCTCCTTCGGTTTGGGAGCTGTTGCTGGACGTTGGGCATGTTGGCCGGAGAGTGCTTCTCGGGCCGCGAACTGCAACCTTGCAGGTACCTCCCAGGTTCCCGGCCCAACGAAAGCCCCCAGACCCAAATGGAGAGGGGCTGCTTGGGGGCCCCCTGGGTTCCCTCCAGGCCAGCTAGGTCTTTGGGTCCTGGCTCCTTCGCTTTGGGAGCTGTTGCTGGACGTTGGGCATGTTGGCCGGAGAGTGCTTCTCGGGCCGCGAACTGCAACCTTGCAGGTACCTCCCAGGTTCCCGGCCCAACGAAAGCTCCCAGACCCAAATGGAGAGGGGCTGCTTGGGGGCCCTCTGGGTTCCCTTCAGGCCAGCTAGGTCTTTGGGTCCTGGCTCCTTCGGTTTGGGAGCTGTTGCTGGACGTTGGGCATGTTGGCCGGAGAGTGCTTCTCGGGCCGCGAACTGCAACCTTGCAGGTACCTCCCAGGTTCCCGGCCCAAGGAAAGCCCCCAGACCCAAATGGAGAGGGGCTGCTTGGGGGCCCCCTGGGGGCCCTTCAGGCCAGCTAGGTCTTTTGGTCCTGGCTCCTTCGGTTTGGGAGCTGTTGCTGGACGTTGGGCATGTTGGCCGGAGAGTTCTTCTCGGGCCGCGAACTGCAACCTTGCAGGTACCTCCCAGGTTCCCCGCCCAACGAAAGCCCCCAGACCCAAATGGAGAGGGGCTGCTTGGGGGCCCCCTGGGGTCCCTTCAGGCCAGCTAGGTCTTTGGGTCCTGGCTCCTTCGGTTTGGGAGCTGTTGCTGGACGTTGGGCATGTTGGCCGGAGAGTGCTTCTCGGGCCGCGAACTGCAACTTTGCAGGTACCTCCCAGGTTCCCGGCCCAACGAAAGCCCCCAGACCCAAATGGAGAGGGGCTGCTTGGGGGCCCCCTGGGGGCCCTACCGGCCAGCTAGGTCTTTGGGTCCCGGCTCCTTTGGTTTGGCAGCTGTTGCTGGACGTTGGGCATGTTGGCCGGAGAGTGCTTCTCGGGCCACGAACTGCAACCTTGCAGGTACCTCCCAAATTCCCGGGCCCAACGAAAGCCCCCAGACCCAAATGGAGAGGGTCTGCTTGGGGGCCCCCTGGGGGCCCTTCAGGCCAGCTAGGTCTTTGGGTCCTGGCTCCTTCGCTTTGGGAGCAGTCGCTGGACGTTGGGCATGTTGGCCGGAGAGTGCTTCTCGGGCCGCAAACTGCATCCTTGTAGGTACCTCCCAGGTTCCCGGCCCAACGAAAGCCCCCAGATCCAAATGGAGAGGGGCTGCTTGGGGGCCCCCTGGGTTCCCTCCAGGCCAGCTAGGTCTTTGGGTCCTGGCTCCTTCGGTTTGGGAGCTGTTGCTGGACGTTGGGCATGTTGGCCGGAGAGTGCTTCTCGGGCCGCGAACTGCAACCTTGCAGGTACCTCCCAGGTTCCCGGCCCAACGAAAGCTCCCAGACCCAAATGGAGAGGGGCTGCTTGGGGGCCCTCTGGGTTCCCTTCAGGCCAGCTAGGTCTTTGGGTCCTGGCTCCTTCGGTTTGGGAGCTGTTGCTGGACGTTGGGCATGTTGGCCGGAGAGTGCTTCTCGGGCCGCGAACTGCAACCTTGCAGGTACCTCCCAGGTTCCCGGCCCAACGAAAGCCCCCAGACCCAAATGGAGAGGGGCTGCTTGGGGGCCCCCTGGGGGCCCTTCAGGCCAGCTAGGTCTTTTGGTCCTGGCTCCTTCGGTTTGGGAGCTGTTGCTGGACGTTGGGCATGTTGGCCGGAGAGTTCTTCTCGGGCCGCGAACTGCAACCTTGCAGGTACCTCCCAGGTTCCCCGCCCAACGAAAGCCCCCAGACCCAAATGGAGAGGGGCTGCTTGGGGGCCCCCTGGGGTCCCTTCAGGCCAGCTAGGTCTTTGGGTCCTGGCTCCTTCGGTTTGGGAGCTGTTGCTGGACGTTGGGCATGTTGGCCGGAGAGTGCTTCTCGGGCCGCGAACTGCAACCTTGCAGGTACCTCCCAGGTTCCCGGCCCAACGAAAGCCCCCAGACCCAAATGGAGAGGGGCTGCTTGGGGGCTCCCTGGGGGCCCTCCAGGCCAGCTAGGTCTTTGGGTCCTGGCTCCTTTGGTTTGGCAGCTGTTGCTGGACGTTGGGCATGTTGGCCGGAGAGTGCTTCTCGGGACGCGAACTGCAACCTTGCAGGTACCTCCCAAATTCCCGGGCCCAACGAAAGCCCCCAGACCCAAATGGAGAGGGTCTGCTTTGGGGCCCCCTGGGGGCCCTTCAGGCCAGCTAGGTCTTTGGGTCCTGGCTCCTTCGCTTTGGGAGCAGTCGCTGGACGTTGGGCATGTTGGCCGGAGAGTGCTTCTCGGGCCGCAAACTGCATCCTTGTAGGTACCTCCCAGGTCCCAGGCCCAACGAAAGCCCCCAGACCCAAATGGAGAGGGGCTGCTTGGGGGCCCCCTGGGGGCCCTTCAGGCCAGCTAGGTCTTTGGGTCCTTGCTCCTTCGCTTTGGGAGCAGTCGCTGGACGTTGGGCATGTTGGCCGGAGAGTGCTTCTCGGGCCGCGAACTGCAAACTTGCAGGTACCTCCCAGGTCCCGGGCCCAACGAAAGCCCCCAGACCCAAATGGAGAGGGGCTGCTTGGGGGCCCCCTGGGGGCCCTTCAGGCCAGCTAGGTCTTTGGGTCCTGGCTCCTTCAGTTTGGGAGCTGTTGCTGGACGTTGGGCATGTTGGCCGGAGAGTGCTTCTCGGGCCGCGAACTGCAACCTTGCAGGTACCTCCCAGGTTCCCGGCCCAACGAAAGCCCCCAGACCCAAATGGAGAGGGGCTGCTTGGGGGCCCCCTGGGGTCCCTTCAGGCCAGCTAGGTCTTTGGGTCCTGGCTCCTTCGGTTTGGGAGCTGTTGCTGGACGTTTGGCATGTTGGCCGGAGAGTGCTTCTCGGGCCGCGAACTGCAACCTTGCAGGTACCTCCCAGGTTCCCGGCCCAACGAAAGCCCCCAGACCCAAATGGAGACGAGCTGCTTGGGGGCCCCCTGGGGGCCCTTCAGGCCAGCTAGGTCTTTGGGTCCTGGCTCCTTCGGTTTGGGAGCTGTTGCTGGACGTTGGGCATGTTGGCCGGAGAGTGCTTCTCGGGCCGCGAACTGCAACCTTGCAGGTACCTCCCAGGTCCCGGGCCCAACGAAAGCCCCCAGACCCAAATGGAGAGGGGCTGCTTGGGGGCCCCTTGGGTTCCCTCCAGGCCAGCTAGGTCTTTGGGTCCTGGCTCCTTCGCTTTGGGAGCTGTTGCTGGACGTTGGGCATGTTGGCCGGAGAGTGCTTCTCGGGCCGCGAACTGCAACCTTGCAGGTACCTCCCAGGTTCCCGGCCCAACGAAAGCCCCCAGACCCAAATGGAGAGGGGCTGCTTGGGGGCCCCCTGGGGGCCCTTCAGGCCAGCTAGGTCTTTTGGTCCTGGCTCCTTCGCTTTGGGAGCTGTTGCTGGACGTTGGGCATGTTGGCCGGAGAGTGCTTCTCGGGCCGCGAACTGCAACCTTGCAGGTACCTCCCAGGTTGCCGGCCCAACGAAAGCCCCCAGACCCAAATGGAGAGGGGCTGCTTGGGGGCCCCCTTGGGGCCCTTCAGGCCAGCTAGGTCTTTGGGTCCTGGCTCCTTCGCTTTGGGAGCTGTTGCTGGACGTTGGGCATGTTGGCGGGAGAGTGCTTCTCGGGCCGCGAACTGCAACCTTGCAGGTACCTCCCAGGTTCCCGGGCCCAACGAAAGCCCCCAGACCCAAATGGAGACGAGCTGCGTGGGGGCCCCCTGGGGGCCCTTCAGGCCAGCTAGGTCTTTGGGTCCTGGCTCCTTCGGTTTGGGAGCTGTTGCTGGACATTTGGCATGTTGGCCGGAGAGTGCTTCTCGGGCCACGAACTGCAACCTTGCAGGTACCTCCCAGGTTCCTGGCCCAACGAAAGCCCCCAGACCCAAATGGAGAGGGGCTGCTTGGGGGCCCCCTGGGGGCCCTTCAGGCCAGCTAGGTCTTTGGGTCCTGGCTCCTTCGGTTTGGGACATGTTGCTGGACGTTGGGCATGTTGGCCGGAGAGTGCTTCTCGGGCCGCGAACTGCAACCTTGCAGGTACCTCCCAGGTTCCCGGCCCAACGAAAGCCCCCAGACCCAAATGGAGAGGGGCTGCTTGGGGGCCCCCTGGGGGCCCTTCAGGCCAGCTAGGTCTTTGGGTCCTGGCTCCTTCGCTTTGGGAGCAGTCGCTTGACGTTGGGCATGTTGGCCGGAGAGTGCTTCTCGGGCCGCGAACTGCAACCTTGCAGGTACCTCCCAGGTCGCCGGCCCAACGAAAGCCCCCAGACCCAAATTGAGAGGGGCTGCTTGGGGGCCCCCTGGGTTCCATCCAGGCCAGCTAGGTCTTTGGGTCCTGGCTCCTTGGGTTTGGGAGCTGTTGCTGGACGTTGGGCATGTTGGCCGGAGAGTGCTTCTCGGGCCACGAACTGCAAACTTGCAGGTACCTCCCAGGTTCCCGGCCCAACGAAAGCCCCCAGACCCAAATGGAGAGGGGCTGCTTGGGGGCCCCCTGGGGGCCCTTCAGGCCAGCTAGGTCTTTGGGTCCTGGCTCCTTCGGTTTGGGAGCTGTTGCTGGACGTTTGGCATGTTGGCCGGAGAGTGCTTCTCGCGCCGCAAACTGCAACCTTGTAGGTACCTCCCAGGTCCCCGGCCCAACGAAAGCCCCCAGACCCAAATGGAGAGGGGCTGCTTGGGGGCCCCCTGGGGGCCCTTCAGGCCAGCTAGGTCTTTGGGTCCTTGCTCCTTCGCTTTGGGAGCAGTCGCTGGACGTTGGGCATGTTGGCCGGAGAGTGCTTCTCGGGCCACAAACTGCAACCTTGCAGGTACCTCCCAGGTCCCGGGCCCAACGAAAGCCCCCAGACCCAAATGGAGACGAGCTGCGTGGGGGCCCCCTGGGGGCCCTTCAGGCCAGCTAGGTCTTTGGGTCCTGGCTCCTTCGGTTTGGGAGCTGTTGCTGGACGTTGGGCATGTTGGCCGGAGAGTGCTTCTCGGGCCGCGAACTGCAACCTTGCAGGTACCTCCCAGGTTCCCGGCCCAACGAAAGCCCCCAGACCCAAATGGAGAGGGGCTGCTTGGGGTCCCCCTGGGGGCCCTTCAGGCCAGCTAGGTCTTTGGGTCCTGGCTCCTTCGGTTTGGGAGCTGTTGCTGGACGTTGGGCATGTTGGCCGGAGAGTGCTTCTCGGGCCGCGAACTACAACCTTGCAGGTACCTCCCAGGTTCCCGGCCCAACGAAAGCCCCCAGACCCAAATGGAGAGGGGCTGCTTGGGGGCCCCTTGGGTTCCCTCCAGGCCAGCTAGGTCTTTGGGTCCTGGCTCCTTCGCTTTGGGAGCTGTTGCTGGACGTTGGGCATGTTGGCCGGAGAGTGCTTCTCGGGCCGCGAACTGAAACCTTGCAGGTACCTCCCAGGTTCCCGGCCCAACGAAAGCCCCCAGACCCAAATGGAGAGGGGCTGCTTGGGGGCTCCCTGGGGGCCCTCCAGGCCAGCTAGGTCTTTGGGTCCTGGCTCCTTTGGTTTGGCAGCTGTTGCTGGACGTTGGGCATGTTGGCCGGAGAGTGCTTCTCGGGACGCGAACTGCAACCTTGCAGGTACCTCCCAAATTCCCGGGCCCAACGAAAGCCCCCAGACCCAAATGGAGAGGGTCTGCTTTGGGGCCCCCTGGGGGCCCTTCAGGCCAGCTAGGTCTTTGGGTCCTGGCTCCTTCGCTTTGGGAGCAGTCGCTGGACGTTGGGCATGTTGGCCGGAGAGTGCTTCTCGGGCCGCAAACTGCATCCTTGTAGGTACCTCCAAGGTCCCAGGCCCAACGAAAGCCCCCAGACCCAAATGGAGAGGGGCTGCTTGGGGGCCCCCTGGGGGCCCTTCAGGCCAGCTAGGTCTTTGGGTCCTTGCTCCTTCGCTTTGGGAGCAGTCGCTGGACGTTGGGCATGTTGGCCGGAGAGTGCTTCTCGGGCCGCGAACTGCAAACTTGCAGGTACCTCCCAGGTCCCGGGCCCAACGAAAGCCCCCAGACCCAAATGGAGAGGGGCTGCTTGGGGGCCCCCTGGGGGCCCTTCAGGCCAGCTAGGTCTTTGGGTCCTGGCTCCTTCGCTTTGGGAGCTGTTGCTGGACGTTGGGCATGTTGGCCGGAGAGTGCTTCTCGGGCCGCGAACTGAAACCTTGCAGGTACCTCCCAGGTTCCCGGGCCCAACGAAAGCCCCCAGACCCAAATGGAGACGAGCTGCTTGGGGGCCCCTTGGGGGCCCTTCAGGCCAGCTAGGTCTTTGGGTCCTGGCTCCTTCGGTTTGGGAGCTGTTGCTGGACGTTGGGCATGTTGGCCGGAGAGTGCTTCTCGGGCCGCTAACTGCAACCTTGCAGGTACCTCCCAGGTTCCCGGCCCAACGAAAGCTCCCAGACCCAAATGGAGAGGGGCTGCTTGGGGGCCCTCTGGGTTCCCTCCAGGCCAGCTAGGTCTTTGGGTCCTGGCTCCTTCGGTTTGGGAGCTGTTGCTGGACGTTTGGAATGTTGGCCGGAGAGTGCTTAGCGGGCCGCGAACTGCAACCTTGCAGGTACCTCCCAGGTTCCCGGCCCAACGAAAGCCCCCAGACCCAAATGGAGAGGGGCTGCTTGGGGGCCCCCTGGGGGCCCTTCAGACCAGATAGGTCTTTGGGTCCTGGCTCCTTCGGTTTGGGTGCTGTTGCTGGACGTTTGGCATGTTGGCCGGAGAGTGCTTCTCGGGCCGCGAACTGCAACCTTGCAGGTACCTCCCAGGTTCCCGGCCCAACGAAAGCCCCCAGACCCAAATGGAGAGGGGCTGCTTGGGGGCCCCTGGGGGCCCTCCAGGCCAGCTAGAACTTTGGGTCCTGGCTCCTTTGGTTTGGGAGCTGTTGCTGGACGTTTGGCATGTTGGCCGGAGAGTGCTTCTCGGGCCGCGAACTGCAACCTTGCAGGTACCTCCCAGGTCGCCGGCCCAACGAAAGCCCCCAGACCCAAAAGGATAGTGGCTGCTTGGGGGCCCCCTGGGGGCCATTCAGGCCAGCTAGGTCTTTGGGTCCTGGCTCCTTCGCTTTGGGAGCTGTTGCTGGACGTTGGGCATGTTGGCCGGAGAGTGCTTCTCGGGCCGCGAACTGCAACCTTGCAGGTACCTCCCAGGTTCCCGGCCCAACGAAAGCCCCCAGACCCAAATTGAGAGGGGCTGTTTGGGGGCCCCCTGGGGTCCCTTCAGGCCAGCTAGGTCTTTGGGTCCTGGCTCCTTCGCTTTGGGAGCTGTTGCTGGACGTTGGGCATGTTGGCCGGAGAGTGCTTCTCGGGCCGCAAACTGCAACCTTGCAGGTACCTCCCAGGTTCCCGGCCCAACGAAAGCCCCCAGACCCAAATGGAGACGGGCTGCTTGGGGGCCCCCTGGGTTCCCTCCAGGCCAGCTAGGTCTTTGGGTCCTGGCTCCTTCGCTTTGGGAGCTGTTGCTGGACGTTGGGCATGTTGGCCGGAGAGTGCTTCTCGGGCCGCGAACTGCAACCTTGCAGGTACCTCCCAGGTTCCCGGCCCAACGAAAGCTCCCAGACCCAAATGGAGAGGGGCTGCTTGGGGGCCCTCTGGGTTCCCTTCAGGCCAGCTAGGTCTTTGGGTCCTGGCTCCTTCGGTTTGGGAGCTGTTGCTGGACGTTGGGCATGTTGGCCGGAGAGTGCTTCTCGGGCCGCGAACTGCAACCTTGCAGGTACCTCCCAGGTTCCCGGCCCAACGAAAGCCCCCAGACCCAAATGGAGAGGGGCTGCTTGGGGGCCCCCTGGGGGCCCTTCAGGCCAGCTAGGTCTTTTGGTCCTGGCTCCTTCGGTTTGGGAGCTGTTGCTGGACGTTGGGCATGTTGGCCGGAGAGTGCTTCTCGGGCCGCGAACTGCAACCTTGCAGGTACCTCCCAGGTTCCCGGGCCCAACGAAAGCCCCCAGACCCAAATGGAGAGGGGCTGCTTGGGGGCCCCCTGGGGTCCCTTCAGGCCAGCTAGGTCTTTGGGTCCTGGCTCCTTTGGTTTGGCAGCTGTTGCTGGACGTTGGGCATGTTGGCCGGAGAGTGCTTCTCAGGACGCGAACTGCAACCTTGCAGGTACCTCCCAAATTCCCGGGCCCAACGAAAGCCCCCAGACCCAAATGGAGAGGGTCTGCTTGGGGGCCCCCTGGGGGCCCTTCAGGCCAGCTAGGTCTTTGGGTCCTGGCTCCTTCGCTTTGGGAGCAGTCGCTGAACGTTTGGCATGTTGGCCGGAGAGTGCTTCTCGGGCCGCGAACTGCAAACTTGCAGGTACCTCCCAGGTCCCGGGCCCAACGAAAGCCCCCAGACCCAAATGGAGAGGGGCTGCTTGGGGGCCCCCTGGGGGCCCTTCAGGCCAGCTAGGTCTTTGGGTCCTGGCTCCTTCGGTTTGGGAGCTGTTGCTGGACGTTGGGCATGTTGGCCGGAGAGTGCTTCTCGGGCCGCGAACTGCAACCTTGCAGGTACCTCCCAGGTTCCCGGCCCAACGAAAGCCCCCAGACCCAAATGGAGAGGGGCTGCTTGGGGGCCCCCTGGGGGCCCTTCAGGCCAGCTAGGTCTTTGGGTCCTGGCTCCTTCGGTTTGGGAGCTGTTGCTGGACGTTGGGCATGTTGGCCGGAGAGTGCTTCTCGGGCCGCGAACTGCAACCTTGCAGGTACCTCCCAGGTTCCCGGCCCAACGAAAGCCCCCAGACCCAAATGGAGAGGGGCTGCTTGGGGGCCCCCTGGGGGCCCTTCAGGCCAGCTAGGTCTTTGGGTCCTGGCTCCTTCGGTTTGGGAGCTGTTGCTGGACGTTGGGCATGTTGGCGGGAGAGTGCTTCTCGGGCCGCGAACTGCAACCTTGCAGGTACCTCCCAGGTTCCCGGGCCCAACAAAAGCCCCCAGACCCAAATGGAGACGAGCTGCGTGGGGGCCCCCTGGGGGCCCTTCAGGCCAGCTAGGTCTTTGGGTCCTGGCTCCTTCGGTTTGGGAGCTGTTGCTGGACGTTGGGCATGTTGGCCGGAGAGTGCTTCTCGGGCCACGAACTGCAACCTTGCAGGTACCTCCCAGGTTCCTGGCCCAACGAAAGCCCCCAGACCCAAATGGAGAGGGGCTGCTTGGGGGCCCCTTGGGGGCCCTTCAGGCCAGCTAGGTCTTTGGGTCCTGGCTCCTTCGCTTTGGGAGCTGTTGCTGGACGTTGGGCATGTTGGCCGGAGAGTGCTTCTCGGGCCGCGAACTGCAACCTTGCAGGTACCTCCCAGGTTCCCGGCCCAACGAAAGCTCCCAGACCCAAATGGAGAGGGGCTGCTTGGGGGCCCCCTGGGGTCCCTTCAGGCCAGCTAGGTCTTTGGGTCCTGGCTCCTTCGCTTTGGGAGCAGTCGCTTGACGTTGGGCATGTTGGCCGGAGAGTGCTTCTCGGGCCGCGAACTGCAACCTTGCAGGTACCTCCCAGGTCGCCGGCCCAACGAAAGCCCCCAGACCCAAATTGAGAGGGGCTGCTTGGGGGCCCCCTGGGTTCCATCCAGGCCAGCTAGGTCTTTGGGTCCTGGCTCCTTGGGTTTGGGAGCTGTTGCTGGACGTTGGGCATGTTGGCCGGAGAGTGCTTCTCGGGCCACGAACTGCAAACTTGCAGGTACCTCCCAGGTTCCCGGCCCAACGAAAGCCCCCAGACCCAAATGGAGAGGGGCTGCTTGGGGGCCCCCTGGGGGCCCTTCAGGCCAGCTAGGTCTTTGGGTCCTGGCTCCTTCGGTTTGGGAGCTGTTGCTGGACGTTTGGCATGTTGGCCGGAGAGTGCTTCTCGGGCCGCAAACTGCAATCTTGTAGGTACCTCCCAGGTCCCCGGCCCAAAGAAAGCCCCCAGACCCAAATGGAGAGGGGCTGCTTGGGGGCCCCCTGGGGGCCCTTCAGGCCAGCTAGGTCTTTGGGTCCTTGCTCCTTCGCTTTGGGAGCAGTCGCTGGACGTTGGGCATGTTGGCCGGAGAGTGCTTCTCGGGCCACAAACTGCAACCTTGCAGGTACCTCCCAGGTCCCGGGCCCAACGAAAGCCCCCAGACCCAAATGGAGACGAGCTGCGTGGGGGCCCCCTGGGGGCCCTTCAGGCCAGCTAGGTCTTTGGGTCCTGGCTCCTTCGGTTTGGGAGCTGTTGCTGGACGTTTGGAATGTTGGCCGGAGAGTGCTTCTCGGGCCGCGAACTGCAACCTTGCAGGTACCTCCCAGGTTCCCGGCCCAACGAAAGCCCCCAGACCCAAATGGAGAGGGGCTGCTTGGGGGCCCCCTGGGGGCCCTTCAGGCCAGCTAGGTCTTTGGGTCCTGGCTCCTTCGGTTTGGGAGCTGTTGCTGGACGTTGGGCATGTTGGCCGGAGAGTGCTTCTCGGGCCGCGAACTGCAACCTTGCAGGTACCTCCCAGGTTCCCGGCCCAACGAAAGCCCCCAGACCCAAATGGAGAGGGGCTGCTTGGGGGCCCCCTGGGGGCCCTTCAGGCCAGCTAGGTCTTTGGGTCCTGGCTCCTTCGGTTTGGGAGCTGTTGCTGGACGTTGGGCATGTTGGCGGGAGAGTGCTTCTCGGGCCGCGAACTGCAACCTTGCAGGTACCTCCCAGGTTCCCGGCCCAACGAAAGCCCCCAGACCCAAATGGAGAGGGGCTGCTTGGGGGCCCCCTGGGGGCCCTTCAGGCCAGCTAGGTCTTTGGGTCCTGGCTCCTTCGGTTTGGGAGCTGTTGCTGGACGTTGGGCATGTTGGCCGGAGAGTGCTTCTCGGGCCGCTAACTGCAACCTTGCAGGTACCTCCCAGGTTCCCGGCCCAACGAAAGCTCCCAGACCCAAATGGAGAGGGGCTGCTTGGGGGCCCTCTGGGTTCCCTCCAGGCCAGCTAGGTCTTTGGGTCCTGGCTCCTTCGGTTTGGGAGCTGTTGCTGGACGTTTGGAATGTTGGCCGGAGAGTGCTTCTCGGGCCGCGAACTGCAACCTTGCAGGTACCTCCCAGGTTCCCGGCCCAACGAAAGCCCCCAGACCCAAATTGAGACGGGCTGCTTGGGGGCCACTGGGGGCCCTCCAGGCCAGCTAGAACTTTGGGTCCTGGCTCCTTTGGTTTGGGAGCTGTTGCTGGACGTTTGGCATGTTGGCCGGAGAGTGCTTCTCGGGCCGCGAACTGCAACCTTGCAGGTACCTCCCAGGTCGCCGGCCCAACGAAAGCCCCCAGACCCAAAAGGATAGTGGCTGCTTGGGGGCCCCCTGGGGGCCATTCAGGCCAGCTAGGTCTTTGGGTCCTGGCTCCTTCGCTTTGGGAGCTGTTGCTGGACGTTGGGCATGTTGGCCGGAGAGTGCTTCTCGGGCCGCGAACTGCAACCTTGCAGGTACCTCCCAGGTTCCCGGCCCAACGAAAGCCCCCAGACCCAAACTGAGAGGGGCTGTTTGGGGGCCCCCTGGGGTCCCTTCAGGCCAGCAAGGTCTTTGGGTCCTGGCTCCTTCGGTTTGGGAGCTGTTGCTGGACGTTGGGCATGTTGGCCGGAGAGTGCTTCTCGGGCCACGAACTGCAACCTTGCAGGTACCTCCCAGGTTCCCGGCCCAACGAAAGCCCCCAGACCCAAATGGAGAGGGGCTGCTTGGGGGCCCCCTGGGTTCCCTCCAGGCCAGCTAGGTCTTTGGGTCCTGGCTCCTTCGGTTTGGGAGCTGTTGCTGGACGTTGGGCATGTTGGCCGGAGAGTGCTTCTCGGGCCGCGAACTGCAACCTTGCAGGTACCTCCCAGGTTCCCGGCCCAACGAAAGCTCCCAGACCCAAATGGAGAGGGGCTGCTTGGGGGCCCTCTGGGTTCCCTTCAGGCCAGCTAGGTCTTTGGGTCCTGGCTCCTTCGGTTTGGGAGCTGTTGCTGGACGTTGGGCATGTTGGCCGGAGAGTGCTTCTCGGGCTGCGAACTGCAACCTTGCAGGTACCTCCCAGGTTCCCGGCCCAACGAAAGCCCCCAGACCCAAATGGAGAGGGGCTGCTTGGGGGCCCCCTGGGGGCCCTTCAGGCCAGCTAGGTCTTTTGGTCCTGGCTCCTTCGCTTTGGGAGCTGTTGCTGGACGTTGGGCATGTTGGCCGGAGAGTGCTTCTCGGGCCGCGAACTGCAACCTTGCAGGTACCTCCCAGGTTCCCGGGCCCAACGAAAGCCCCCAGACCCAAATGGAGAGGGGCTGCTTGGGGGCCCCCTGGGGTCCCTTCAGGCCAGCTAGGTCTTTGGGTCCTGGCTCCTTCGGTTTGGGAGCTGTTGCTGGACGTTGGGCATGTTGGCCGGAGAGTGCTTCTCGGGCCGCGAACTGCAACCTTGCAGGTACCTCCCAGGTTCCCGGCCCAACGAAAGCCCCCAGACCCAAATGGAGAGGGGCTGCTTGGGGGCCCCCTGGGGGCCCTCCAGGCCAGCTAGGTCTTTGGGTCCTGGCTCCTTTGGTTTGGCAGCTGTTGCTGGACGTTGGGCATGTTGGCCGGAGAGTGCTTCTCGGGACGCGAACTGCAACCTTGCAGGTACCTCCCAAATTCCCGGGCCCAACGAAAGCCCCCAGACCCAAATGGAGAGGGTCTGCTTGGGGGCCCCCTGGGGGCCCTTCAGGCCAGCTAGGTCTTTGGGTCCTGGCTCCTTCGCTTTGGGAGCAGTCGCTGAACGTTTGGCATGTTGGCCGGAGAGCGCTTCTCGGGCCGCGAACTGCAAACTTGCAGGTACCTCCCAGGTCCCGGGCCCAACGAAAGCCCCCAGACCCAAATGGAGAGGGGCTGCTTGGGGGCCCCCTGGGGGCCCTTCAGGCCAGCTAGGTCTTTGGGTCCTGGCTCCTTCGGTTTGGGAGCTGTTGCTGGACGTTGGGCATGTTGGCCGGAGAGTGCTTCTCGGGCCGCGAACTGCAACCTTGCAGGTACCTCCCAGGTTCCCGGCCCAACGAAAGCCCCCAGACCCAAATGGAGAGGGGCTGCTTGGGGGCCCCCTTGGGGCCCTTCAGGCCAGCTAGGTCTTTGGGTCCTGGCTCCTTCGCTTTGGGAGCTGTTGCTGGACGTTGGGCATGTTGGCGGGAGAGTGCTTCTCGGGCCGCGAACTGCAACCTTGCAGGTACCTCCCAAATTCCCGGGCCCAACGAAAGCCCCCAGACCCAAATGGAGAGGGTCTGCTTGGGGGCCCCCTGGGGGCCCTTCAGGCCAGCTAGGTCTTTGGGTCCTGGCTCCTTCGCTTTGGGAGCAGTCGCTGAACGTTTGGCATGTTGGCCGGAGAGTGCTTCTCGGGCCGCGAACTGCAAACTTGCAGGTACCTCCCAGGTCCCGGGCCCAACGAAAGCCCCCAGACCCAAATGGAGAGGGGCTGCTTGGGGGCCCCCTGGGGGCCCTTCAGGCCAGCTAGGTCTTTGGGTCCTGGCTCCTTCGGTTTGGGAGCTGTTGCTGGACGTTGGGCATGTTGGCCGGAGAGTGCTTCTCGGGCCGCGAACTGCAACCTTGCAGGTACCTCCCAGGTTCCCGGCCCAACGAAAGCCCCCAGACCCAAATGGAGAGGGGCTGCTTGGGGGCCCCCTGGGGGCCCTTCAGGCCAGCTAGGTCTTTGGGTCCTGGCTCCTTCGGTTTGGGAGCTGTTGCTGGACGTTGGGCATGTTGGCCGGAGAGTGCTTCTCGGGCCGCGAACTGCAACCTTGCAGGTACCTCCCAGGTTCCCGGCCCAACGAAAGCCCCCAGACCCAAATGGAGAGGGGCTGCTTGGGGGCCCCCTTGGGGCCCTTCAGGCCAGCTAGGTCTTTGGGTCCTGGCTCCTTCGCTTTGGGAGCTGTTGCTGGACGTTGGGCATGTTGGCCGGAGAGTGCTTCTCGGGCCGCGAACTGCAACCTTGCAGGTACCTCCCAGGTTCCCGGCCCAACGAAAGCCCCCAGACCCAAATGGAGACGAGCTGCGTGGGGGCCCCCTGGGGGCCCTTCAGGCCAACTAGGTCTTTGGGTCCTGGCTCCTTCGGTTTGGGAGCTGTTGCTGGACGTTGGGCATGTTGGCCGGAGAGTGCTTCTCGGGCCACGAACTGCAACCTTGCAGGTACCTCCCAGGTTCCTGGCCCAACGAAAGCCCCCAGACCCAAATGGAGAGGGGCTGCTTGGGGGCCCCTTGGGGGCCCTTCAGGCCAGCTAGGTCTTTGGGTCCTGGCTCCTTCGCTTTGGGAGCTGTTGCTGGACGTTGGGCATGTTGGCCGGAGAGTGCTTCTCGGGCCGCGAACTGCAACCTTGCAGGTACCTCCCAGGTTCCCGGCCCAACGAAAGCTCCCAGACCCAAATGGAGAGGGGCTGCTTGGGGCCCCCCTGGGGTCCCTTCAGGCCAGCTAGGTCTTTGGGTCCTGGCTCCTTCGCTTTGGGAGCAGTCGCTTGACGTTGGGCATGTTGGCCGGAGAGTGCTTCTCGGGCCGCGAACTGCAACCTTGCAGGTACCTCCCAGGTCGCCGGCCCAACGAAAGCCCCCAGACCCAAATTGAGAGGGGCTGCTTGGGGGCCCCCTGGGTTCCATCCAGGCCAGCTAGGTCTTTGGGTCCTGGCTTCTTGGGTTTGGGAGCTGTTGCTGGACGTTGGGCATGTTGGCCGGAGAGTGCTTCTCGGGCCACGAACTGCAACCTTGCAGGTACCTCCCAGGTTCCCGGCCCATCGAAAGCCCCCAGACCCAAATGGAGAGGGGCTGCTTGGGGGCCCCCTGGGGGCCCTTCAGGCCAGCTAGGTCTTTGGGTCCTGGCTCCTTCGCTTTGGGAGCTGTTGCTGGACGTTTGGCATGTTGGCCGGAGAGTGCTTCTCGGGCCGCAAACTGCAACCTTGTAGGTACCTCCCAGGTCCCCGGCCCAACGAAAGCCCCCAGACCCAAATGGAGAGGGGCTGCTTGGGGGCCCCCTGGGGTCCCTTCAGGCCAGCTAGGTCTTTGGGTCCTGGCTCCTTCGGTTTGGGAGCTGTTGCTGGACGTTGGGCATGTTGGCCGGAGAGTGCTTCTCGGGCCGCGAACTGCAACCTTGCAGGTACCTCCCAGGTTCCCGGCCCAACGAAAGCCCCCAGACCCAAATGGAGAGGGGCTGCTTGGGGGCCCCTTGGGTTCCCTCCAGGCCAGCTAGGTCTTTGGGTCCTGGCTCCTTCGCTTTGGGAGCTGTTGCTGGACGTTGGGCATGTTGGCCGGAGAGTGCTTCTCGGGCCGCGAACTGCAACCTTGCAGGTACCTCCCAGTTCGCCGGCCCAACGAAAGCCCCCAGACCCAAAAGGATAGTGGCTGCTTGGGGGCCCCCTGGGGGCCATTCAGGCCAGCTAGGTCTTTGGGTCCTGGCTCCTTCGGTTTGGGAGCTGTTGCTGGACGTTGGGCATGTTGGCCGGAGAGTGCTTCTCGGGCCGCGAACTGCAACCTTGCAGGTACCTCCCAGGTTCCCGGCCCAACGAAAGCCCCCAGACCCAAATTGAGAGGGGCTGCTTGGGGGCCCCCTGGGGTCCCTTCAGGCCAGCTAGGTCTTTGGGTCCTGGCTCCTTCGGTTTGGGAGCTGTTGCTGGACGTTGGGCATGTTGGCCGGAGAGTGCTTCTCGGGCCGCGAACTGCAACCTTGCAGGTACCTCCCAGGTTCCCGGCCCAACGAAAGCCCCCAGACCCAAATGGAGAGGGGCTGCTTGGGGGCCCCCTGGGTTCCCTCCAGGCCAGCTAGGTCTTTGGGTCCTGGCTCCTTCGGTTTGGGAGCTGTTGCTGGACGTTGGGCATGTTGGCCGGAGAGTGCTTCTCGGGCCGCGAACTGCAACCTTGCAGGTACCTCCCAGGTTCCCGGCCCAACGAAAGCCCCCAGACCCAAATGGAGAGGGGCTGCTTGGGGGCCCCCTGGGGGCCCTTCAGGCCAGCTAGGTCTTTGGGTCCTGGCTCCTTCGGTTTGGGAGCTGTTGCTGGACGTTGGGCATGTTGGCCGGAGAGTGCTTCTCGGGCCGCGAACTGCAACCTTGCAGGTACCTCCCAGGTTCCCGGCCTAACGAAAGCCCCCAGACCCAAATGGAGAGGGGCTGCTTGGGGGCCCCCTGGGGGCCCTTCAGGCCAGCTAGGTCTTTGGGTCCTGGCTCCTTCGGTTTGGGAGCTGTTGCTGGACGTTGGGCATGTTGGCCGGAGAGTGCTTCTCGGGCCGCGAACTGCAACCTTGCAGGTACCTCCCAGGTTCCCCGCCCAACGAAAGCCCCCAGACCCAAATGGAGAGGGGCTGCTTGGGGGCCCCCTGGGGTCCCTTCAGGCCAGCTAGGTCTTTGGGTCCTGGCTCCTTCGGTTTGGGAGCTGTTGCTGGACGTTGGGCATGTTGGCCGGAGAGTGCTTCTCGGGCCGCGAACTGCAACCTTGCAGGTACCTCCCAGGTTCCCGGCCCAACGAAAGCCCCCAGACCCAAATGGAGAGGGGCTGCTTGGGGGCCCCCTGGGGGCCCTCCAGGCCAGCTAGGTCTTTGGGTCCTGGCTCCTTTGGTTTGGCAGCTGTTGCTGGACGTTGGGCATGTTGGCCGGAGAGTGCTTCTCGGGACGCGAACTGCAACCTTGCAGGTACCTCCCAGGTTCCCGGCCCAACGAAAGCCCCCAGACCCAAATGGAGACGAGCTGCTTGGGGGCCCCCTGGGGGCCCTTCAGGCCAGCTAGGTCTTTGGGTCCTGGCTCCTTCGGTTTGGGAGCTGTTGCTGGACGTTGGGCATGTTGGCCGGAGAGTGCTTCTCGGGCCGCGAACTGCAACCTTGCAGGTACCTCCCAGGTCCCGGGCCCAACGAAAGCCCCCAGACCCAAATGGAGAGGGGCTGCTTGGGGGCCCCTTGGGTTCCCTCCAGGCCAGCTAGGTCTTTGGGTCCTGGCTCCTTCGCTTTGGGAGCTGTTGCTGGACGTTGGGCATGTTGGCCGGAGAGTGCTTCTCGGGCCGCGAACTGCAACCTTGCAGGTACCTCCCAGGTTCCCGGCCCAACGAAAGCCCCCAGACCCAAATGGAGAGGGGCTGCTTGGGGGCCCCCTGGGGGCCCTTCAGGCCAGCTAGGTCTTTGGGTCCTGGCTCCTTCGCTTTGGGAGCTGTTGCTGGACGTTGGGCATGTTGGCCGGAGAGTGCTTCTCGGGCCACGAACTGCAAACTTGCAGGTACCTCCCAGGTTCCCGGCCCAACGAAAGCCCCCAGACCCAAATGGAGAGGGGCTGCTTGGGGGCCCCCTGGGGGCCCTTCAGGCCAGCTAGGTCTTTGGGTCCTGGCTCCTTCGCTTTGGGAGCTGTTGCTGGACGTTTGGCATGTTGGCCGGAGAGTGCTTCTCGCGCCGCAAACTGCAACCTTGTAGGTACCTCCCAGGTCCCCGGCCCAACGAAAGCCCCCAGACCCAAATGGAGAGGGGCTGCTTGGGGGCCCCCTGGGGGCCCTTCAGGCCAGCTAGGTCTTTGGGTCCTTGCTCCTTCGCTTTGGGAGCAGTCGCTGGACATTGGGCATGTTGGCCGGAGAGTGCTTCTCGGGCCACAAACTGCAACCTTGCAGGTACCTCCCAGGTCCCGGGCCCAACGAAAGCCCCCAGACCCAAATGGAGACGAGCTGCGTGGGGCCCCCCTGGGGGCCCTTCAGGCCAGCTAGGTCTTTGGGTCCTGGCTCCTTCGGTTTGGGAGCTGTTGCTGGACGTTGGGCATGTTGGCCGGAGAGTGCTTCTCGGGCCGCGAACTGCAACCTTGCAGGTACCTCCCAGGTTCCCGGCCCAACGAAAGCTCCCAGACCCAAATGGAGAGGGGCTGCTTGGGGGCCCTCTGGGTTCCCTCCAGGCCAGCTAGGTCTTTGGGTCCTGGCTCCTTCGGTTTGGGAGCTGTTGCTGGACGTTGGGCATGTTGGCCGGAGAGTGCTTCTCGGGCCGCGAACTGCAACCTTGCAGGTACCTCCCAGGTTCCCGGCCCAACGAAAGCCCCCAGACCCAAATGGAGAGGGTCTGCTTGGGGGCCCCCTGGGGGCCCTTCAGACCAGCTAGGTCTTTGGGTCCTGGCTCCTTCGGTTTGGGAGCTGTTGCTGGACGTTGGGCATGTTGGCCGGAGAGTGCTTCTCGGGCCGCGAACTGCAACCTTGCAGGTACCTCCCAGGTTCCCGGCCCAACGAAAGCCCCCAGACCCAAATGGAGAGGGGCTGCTTGGGGGCCCCTTGGGTTCCCTCCAGGCCAGCAAGGTCTTTGGGTCCTGGCTCCTTCAGTTTGGGAGCTGTTGCTGGACGTTGGGCATGTTGGCCGGAGAGTGCTTCTCGGGCCGCGAACTGCAACCTTGCAGGTACCTCCCAGGTTCCCGGCCCAACGAAAGCCCCCAGACCCAAATTGAGACGGGCTGCTTGGGGGCCCCTGGGGGCCCTCCAGGCCAGCTAGAACTTTGGGTCCTGGCTCCTTTGGTTTGGGAGCTGTTGCTGGACGTTGGGCATGTTGGCCGGAGAGTGCTTCTCGGGCCGCGAACTGCAACCTTGCAGGTACCTCCCAGGTCGCCGGCCCAACGAAAGCCCCCAGACCCAAAAGGATAGTGGCTGCTTGGGGGCCCCCTGGGGGCCATTCAGGCCAGCTAGGTCTTTGGGTCCTGGCTCCTTCGGTTTGGGAGCTGTTGCTGGACGTTGGGCATGTTGGCCGGAGAGTGCTTCTCGGGCCGCGAACTGCAACCTTGCAGGTACCTCCCAGGTTCCCGGCCCAACGAAAGCCCCCAGACCCAAATGGAGAGGGGCTGCTTGGGGGCCCCCTGGGGTCCCTTCAGGCCAGCTAGGTCTTTGGGTCCTGGCTCCTTCGGTTTGGGAGCTGTTGCTGGACGTTGGGCATGTTGGCCGGAGAGTGCTTCTCGGGCCGCGAACTGCAACCTTGCAGGTACCTCCCAGGTTCCCGGCCCAACGAAAGCCCCCAGACCCAAATGGAGACGAGCTGCTTGGGGGCCCCCTGGGGGCCCTTCAGGCCAGCTAGGTCTTTGGGTCCTGGCTCCTTCGGTTTGGGAGCTGTTGCTGGACGTTGGGCATGTTGGCCGGAGAGTGCTTCTCGGGCCGCGAACTGCAACCTTGCAGGTACCTCCCAGGTCGCCGGCCCAACGAAAGCCCCCAGACCCAAAAGGATAGTGGCTGCTTGGGGGCCCCCTGGGGGCCATTCAGGCCAGCTAGGTCTTTGGGTCCTGGCTCCTTCGCTTTGGGAGCTGTTGCTGGACGTTGGGCATGTTGGCCGGAGAGTGCTTCTCGGGCCGCGAACTGCAACCTTGCAGGTACCTCCCAGGTTCCCGGCCCAACGAAAGCCCCCAGACCCAAATGGAGAGGGGCTGCTTGGGGGCCCCCTGGGGTCCCTTCAGGCCAGCTAGGTCTTTGGGTCCTGGCTCCTTCGGTTTGGGAGCTGTTGCTGGACGTTGGGCATGTTGGCCGGAGAGTGCTTCTCGGGCCGCGAACTGCAACCTTGCAGGTACCTCCCAGGTTCCCGGCCCAACGAAAGCCCCCAGACCCAAATGGAGAGGGGCTGCTTGGGGGCCCCCTGGGTTCCCTCCAGGCCAGCTAGGTCTTTGGGTCCTGGCTCCTTCGGTTTGGGAGCTGTTGCTGGACGTTGGGCATGTTGGCCGGAGAGTGCTTCTCGGGCCGCGAACTGCAACCTTGCAGGTACCTCCCAGGTTCCCGGCCCAACGAAAGCTCCCAGACCCAAATGGAGAGGGGCTGCTTGGGGGCCCTCTGGGTTCCCTTCAGGCCAGCTAGGTCTTTGGGTCCTGGCTCCTTCGGTTTGGGAGCTGTTGCTGGACGTTGGGCATGTTGGCCGGAGAGTGCTTCTCGGGCCGCGAACTGCAACCTTGCAGGTACCTCCCAGGTTCCCGGCCCAACGAAAGCCCCCAGACCCAAATGGAGAGGGGCTGCTTGGGGGCCCCCTGGGGTCCCTTCAGGCCAGCTAGGTCTTTGGGTCCTGGCTCCTTCGGTTTGGGAGCTGTTGCTGGACGTTGGGCATGTTGGCCGGAGAGTGCTTCTCGGGCCGCGAACTGCAACCTTGCAGGTACCTCCCAGGTTCCCGGCCCAACGAAAGCCCCCAGACCCAAATGGAGAGGGGCTGCTTGGGGGCCCCCTGGGGGCCCTCCAGGCCAGCTAGGTCTTTGGGTCCTGGCTCCTTTGGTTTGGCAGCTGTTGCTGGACGTTGGGCATGTTGGCCGGAGAGTGCTTCTCGGGACGCGAACTGCAACCTTGCAGGTACCTCCCAAATTCCCGGGCCCAACGAAAGCCCCCAGACCCAAATGGAGAGGGTCTGCTTGGGGGCCCCCTGGGGGCCCTTCAGGCCAGCTAGGTCTTTGGGTCCTGGCTCCTTCGCTTTGGGAGCAGTCGCTGGACGTTGGGCATGTTGGCCGGAGAGTGCTTCTCGGGCCGCAAACTGCATCCTTGTAGGTACCTCCCAGGTCCCGGGCCCAACGAAAGCCCCCAGACCCAAATGGAGAGGGGCTGCTTGGGGGCCCCCTGGGGGCCCTTCAGGCCAGCTAGGTCTTTGGGTCCTGGCTCCTTCAGTTTGGGAGCTGTTGCTGGACGTTGGGCATGTTGGCCGGAGAGTGCTTCTCGGGCCTCGAACTGCAAACTTGCAGGTACCTCCCAGGTCCCGGGCCCAACGAAAGCCCCCAGACCCAAATGGAGAGGGGCTGCTTGGGGGCCCCCTGGGGGCCCTTCAGGCCAGCTAGGTCTTTGGGTCCTGGCTCCTTCAGTTTGGGAGCTGTTGCTGGACGTTGGGCATGTTGGCCGGAGAGTGCTTCTCGGGCCGCGAACTGCAACCTTGCAGGTACCTCCCAGGTTCCCGGCCCAACGAAAGCCCCCAGACCCAAATGGAGAGGGGCTGCTTGGGGGCCCCCTGGGGGCCCTTCAGGCCAGCTAGGTCTTTGGGTCCTGGCTCCTTCGGTTTGGGAGCTGTTGCTGGACGTTGGGCATGTTGGCCGGAGAGTGCTTCTCGGGCCGCGAACTGCAACCTTGCAGGTACCTCCCAGGTTCCCGGCCCAACGAAAGCCCCCAGACCCAAATGGAGAGGGACTGCTTGGGGGCCCCTGGGGGCCCTTCAGGCCAGCTAGGTCTTTGGGTCCTGGCTCCTTTGGTTTGGCAGCTGTTGCTGGACGTTGGGCATGTTGGCCGGAGAGTGCTTCTCGGACTGTGAACTGCAACCTTGCAGGTACCTCCCAGGTTCCCGGCCCAACGAAAGCCCCCAGACCCAAATGGAGAGGGGCTGCTTGGGGGCCCCCTGGGGGCCCTTCAGGCCAGCTAGGTCTTTGGGTCCTGGCTCCTTCGGTTTGGGAGCTGTTGCTGGACGTTGGGCATGTTGGCCGGAGAGTGCTTCTCGGGCCGCGAACTGCAACCTTGCAGGTACCTCCCAGGTTCCCGGCCCAACGAAAGCCCCCAGACCCAAATGGAGAGGGGCTGCTTGGGGGCCCCCTGGGGGCCCTTCAGGCCAGCTAGGTCTTTGGGTCCTGGCTCCTTCGGTTTGGGAGCTGTTGCTGGACGTTTGGCATGTTGGCCGGAGAGTGCTTCTCGGGCCGCAAACTGCAACCTTGCTGGTACCTCCCAGGTCCCCGGCCCAACGAAAGCCCCCAGACCCAAATGGAGAGGGGCTGCTTGGGGGCCCCCTGGGGGCCCTTCAGGCCAGCTAGGTCTTTGGGTCCTTGCTCCTTCGGTTTGGGAGCAGTCGCTGGACGTTGGGCATGTTGGCCGGAGAGTGCTTCTCGGGCCTCGAACTGCATCCTTGCAGGTACCTCCCAGGTCCCGGGCCCAACGAAAGCCCCCAGACCCAAATGGAGAGGGGCTGCTTGGGGGCCCCCTGGGGGCCCTTCAGGCCAGCTAGGTCTTTGGGTCCTGGCTCCTTTGGTTTGGGAGCTGTTGCTGGACGTTGGGCATGTTGGCCGGAGAGTGCTTCTCGGGCCGCGAACTGCAACCTTGCAGGTACCTCCCAGGTTCCCGGCCCAACGAAAGCCCCCAGACCCAAATGGAGAGGGGCTGCTTGGGGGCCCCCTGGGGGCCCTTCAGGCCAGCTAGGTCTTTGGGTCCTGGCTCCTTCGGTTTGGGAGCTGTTGCTGGACGTTGGGCATGTTGGCCGGAGAGTGCTTCTCGGGCCGCGAACTGCAACCTTGCAGGTACCTCCCAGGTTCCCGGCCCAACGAAAGCCCCCAGACCCAAATGGAGAGGGGCTGCTTGGGGGCCCCCTGGGGGCCCTTCAGGCCAGCTAGGTCTTTGGGTCCTGGCTCCTTCGCTTTGGGAGCTGTTGCTGGACGTTGGGCATGTTGGCCGGAGAGTGCTTCTCGGGCCGCGAACTGCAACCTTGCACGTACCGCCCAGGTTCCCGGCCCAACGAAAGCCCCCAGACCCAAATGGAGAGGGGCTGCTTGGGGGCCCCCTGGGAGCCCTCCAGACCAGCTAGGTCTTTGGATTCTGGCTCCTTCGGTTTGGGACCTGTTGCTGGACGTTGGGCATGTTGGCCGGAGAGTGCTTCTCGGGCCGCTAACTGCAACCTTGCAGGTACTTCCCAAATTCCCGGACCCAACGAAAGCCCCCAGACCCAAATGGAGAGGGGCTGCTTGGGGGCCCCTTGTGGGCCCTTCAGGCCAGCTAGGTCTTTGGGTCCTGGCTCCTTCTGTTTGGGAGCTGTTGCTGGACGTTGGGCATGTTGGCCGGAGAGTGCTTCTCGGGCCGCGAACTGCAACCTTGCAGGTACCTCCCAGGTTCCCGGCCCTACAAAAGCCCCCAGACCCAAATGGAGAGGGGCTGCTTGGGGGCCCCCTGAGGGGCTTTCAGGCCAGCTAGGTTTTTGGGTCCTGGCTCCTTCGGTTTGGGAGCTGTTGCTGGACGTTGGCATGTTGGCCGGAGAGTGCTTCTCGGGCCGCCAACTGCAACCTTGCAGGTACCTCCCAGGCTTCCGGCCCAACGAAAGCCCCCAGACCCAAATTGAGAGGGGCTGCTTGGGGGCATCCTTGGGGGCTTTCAGGCCACGTATGTATTTCGGTCCTGGCTCCTTCGGTTTGGGAGCTGTTGCTGGACGTTGGGCATGTTGGCCGGAGAGTGCTTCTCGGGCCGCGAACTGCAACCTTGCAGGTACCTCCCAGGTTCCCGGCCCAACGAAAGCCCCCAGACCCAAATGGAGAGGGGCTGCTTGGGGGCCCCCTGGGGTCCCTTCAGGCCAGCTAGGTCTTTGGGTCCTGGCTCCTTCGGTTTGGGAGCTGTTGCTGGACGTTGGGCATGTTGGCCGGAGAGTGCTTCTCGGGCCGCGAACTGCAACCTTGCAGGTACCTCCCAGGTTCCCGGCCCAACGAAAGCCCCCAGACCCAAATGGAGAGGGGCTGCTTGGGGGCCCCCTGGGGGCCCTCCAGGCCAGCTAGGTCTTTTTGTCCTGGCTCCTTTGGTTTGGCAGCTGTTGCTGGACGTTGGGCATGTTGGCCGGAGAGTGCTTCTCGGGACGCGAACTGCAACCTTGCAGGTACCTCCCAAATTCCCGGGCCCAACGAAAGCCCCCAGACCCAAATGGAGAGGGTCTGCTTGGGGGCCCCCTGGGGGCCCTTCAGGCCAGCTAGGTCTTTGGGTCCTGGCTCCTTCGCTTTGGGAGCAGTCGCTGGACGTTGGGCATGTTGGCCGGAGAGTGCTTCTCGGGCCGCAAACTGCATCCTTGTAGGTACCTCCCAGGTCCCAGGCCCAACGAAAGCCCCCAGACCCAAATGGAGAGGGGCTGCTTGGGGGCCCCCTGGGGGCCCTTCAGGCCAGCTAGGTCTTTGGGTCCTTGCTCCTTCGCTTTGGGAGCAGTCGCTGGACGTTGGGCATGTTGGCCGGAGAGTGCTTCTCGGGCCTCGAACTGCAAACTTGCAGGTACCTCCCAGGTCCCGGGCCCAACGAAAGCCCCCAGACCCAAATGGAGAGGGGCTGCTTGGGGGCCCCCTGGGGGCCCTTCAGGCCAGCTAGGTCTTTGGGTCCTGGCTCCTTCAGTTTGGGAGCTGTTGCTGGACGTTGGGCATGTTGGCCGGAGAGTGCTTCTCGGGCCGCGAACTGCAACCTTGCAGGTACCTCCCAGGTTCCCGGCCCAACGAAAGCCCCCAGACCCAAATGGAGAGGGACTGCTTGGGGGCCCCTGGGGGCCCTTCAGGCCAGCTAGGTCTTTGGGTCCTGGCTCCTTTGGTTTGGCAGCTGTTGCTGGACGTTGGGCATGTTGGCCGGAGAGTGCTTCTCGGACTGTGAACTGCAACCTTGCAGGTACCTCCCAGGTTCCCGGCCCAACGAAAGCCCCCAGACCCAAATGGAGAGGGGCTGCTTGGGGGCCCCCTGGGGGCCCTTCAGGCCAGCTAGGTCTTTGGGTCCTGGCTCCTTCGGTTTGGGAGCTGTTGCTGGACGTTGGGCATGTTGGCCGGAGAGTGCTTCTCGGGCCGCGAACTGCAACCTTGCAGGTACCTCCCAGGTTCCCGGCCCAACGAAAGCCCCCAGACCCAAATGGAGAGGGGCTGCTTGGGGGCCCCCTGGGGGCCCTTCAGGCCAGCTAGGTCTTTGGGTCCTGGCTCCTTCGGTTTGGGAGCTGTTGCTGGACGTTTGGCATGTTGGCCGGAGAGTGCTTCTCGGGCCGCAAACTGCAACCTTGCTGGTACCTCCCAGGTCCCCGGCCCAACGAAAGCCCCCAGACCCAAATGGAGAGGGGCTGCTTGGGGGCCCCCTGGGGGCCCTTCAGGCCAGCTAGGTCTTTGGGTCCTTGCTCCTTCGGTTTGGGAGCAGTCGCTGGACGTTGGGCATGTTGGCCGGAGAGTGCTTCTCGGGCCTCGAACTGCATCCTTGCAGGTACCTCCCAGGTCCCGGGCCCAACGAAAGCCCCCAGACCCAAATGGAGAGGGGCTGCTTGGGGGCCCCCTGGGGGCCCTTCAGGCCAGCTAGGTCTTTGGGTCCTGGCTCCTTCGGTTTGGGAGCTGTTGCTGGACGTTGGGCATGTTGGCCGGAGAGTGCTTCTCGGGCCGCGAACTGCAACCTTGCAGGTACCTCCCAGGTTCCCGGCCCAACGAAAGCCCCCAGACCCAAATGGAGAGGGGCTGCTTGGGGGCCCCCTGGGGGCCCTTCAGGCCAGCTAGGTCTTTGGGTCCTGGCTCCTTCGGTTTGGGAGCTGTTGCTGGACGTTGGGCATGTTGGCCGGAGAGTGCTTCTTGGGCCGCGAACTGCAACCTTGCAGGTACCTCCCAGGTTCCCGGCCCAACGAAAGCCCCCAGACCCAAATGGAGAGGGGCTGCTTGGGGGCCCCCTGGGGGCCCTTCAGGCCAGCTAGGTCTTTGGGTCCTGGCTCCTTCGCTTTGGGAGCTGTTGCTGGACGTTGGGCATGTTGGCCGGAGAGTGCTTCTCGGGCCGCGAACTGCAACCTTGCACGTACCGCCCAGGTTCCCGGCCCAACGAAAGCCCCCAGACCCAAATTGAGAGGGGCTGCTTGGGGGCCCCCTGGGAGCCCTCCAGACCAGCTAGGTCTTTGGATTCTGGCTCCTTCGGTTTGGGACCTGTTGCTGGACGTTGGGCATGTTGGCCGGAGAGTGCTTCTCGGGCCGCTAACTGCAACCTTGCAGGTACTTCCCAAATTCCCGGACCCAACGAAAGCCCCCAGACCCAAATGGAGAGGGGCTGCTTGGGGGCCCCTTGTGGGCCCTTCAGGCCAGCTAGGTCTTTGGGTCCTGGCTCCTTCTGTTTGGGAGCTGTTGCTGGACGTTGGGCATGTTGGCCGGAGAGTGCTTCTCGGGCCGCGAACTGCAACCTTGCAGGTACCTCCCAGGTTCCCGGCCCTACAAAAGCCCCCAGACCCAAATGGAGAGGGGCTGCTTGGGGGCCCCCTGAGGGGCTTTCAGGCCAGCTAGGTTTTTGGGTCCTGGCTCCTTCGGTTTGGGAGCTGTTGCTGGACGTTGGCATGTTGGCCGGAGAGTGCTTCTCGGGCCGCCAACTGCAACCTTGCAGGTACCTCCCAGGCTTCCGGCCCAACGAAAGCCCCCAGACCCAAATGGAGAGGGGCTGCTTGGGGGCATCCTTGGGGGCTTTCAGGCCACGTATGTATTTCGGTCCTGGCTCCTTCGGTTTGGGAGCTGTTGCTGGACCTTGGGCATGTTGGCCGGAGAGTGCTTCTCGGGCCGCGAACTGCAACCTTGCAGGTACCTCCCAGGTTCCCGGCCCAACGAAAGCCCCCAGACCCAAATGGAGAGGGGCTGCTTGGGGGCCCCCTGGGGGCCCTTCAGGCCAGCTAGGTCTTTGGGTCCTTGCTCCTTCGCTTTGGAAGCTGTTGCTGGACGTTGGGCATGTTGGCCGGAGAGTGCTTCTCGGGCCGTGAACTGCAACCTTGCAGGTACCTCCCAGGTTCCCGGCCCAACGAAAGCCCCCAGACCCAAATGGAGAGGGGCTGCTTGGGGGCCCCCTGGGGGCCCTTCAGGCCAGCTAGGTCTTTGGGTGCTGGCTCCTTCGGTTTGGGAGCTGTTGCTGGACGTTGGGCATGTTGGCCGGAGAGTGCTTCTCGGGCCGCGAACTGCAACCTTGCAGGTACCTCCCGGGTTCCCGGCCCAACGAAAGCCCCCAGACCCAAATTGAGAGGGGCTGCTTGGGGGCCCCCTGGGGCCCTTCAGGCCAGCTAGGTCTTTGGGTCCTGGCTCCTTCGGTTTGGGAGCTGTTGCTGGACGTTGGGCATGTTGGCCGGAGAGTGCTTCTCGGGCCGCGAACTGCAACCTTGCAGGTACCTCCCAGGTTCCCGGCCCAACGAAAGCCCCCAGACCCAAATTGAGAGGGGCTGCTTGGGGGCCCCCTGGGGGCCCTTCAGGCCAGCTAGGTCTTTGGGTGCTGGCTCCTTCTGTTTGGGAGCTGTTGCTGGACGTTGGGATGTTGGCCGGAGAGTGCTTCTCGGGCCGCGAACTGCAACCTTGCAGGTACCTCCCAGGTTCCCGGCCCAACGAAAGCCCCCAGACCCAAATGGAGAGGGGCTGCTTGGGGGCCCCCTGGGGGCCCTTCAGGCCAGGTATGTATTTCGGTCCTGGCTCCTTCGCTTTGGGAGATGTTGCTGGACATTTGGCATGTTGGCCGGAGAGTGCTTCTCGGACTGTGAACTGCAACCTTGCAGGTACCTCCCAGGTTCCCGGCCCAACGAAAGCCCCCAGACCCAAATGGAGAGGGGCTGCTTGGGGGCCCCCTGGGAGCCCTTCAGGCCAGCTAGGTCTTTGGGTCCTGGCTCCTTCGGTTTGGGAGCTGTTGCTGGACGTTGGGCATGTTGGCAGGAGAGTGCTTCTCGTACTGCGAACTGCAACCTTGCAGGTACCTCTCAGGTTCCCGGCCCAACGAAAGCCCCCAGACCCAAATGGAGAGGGGCTGCTTGGGGGCCCCCTGGGTTCCCTTCAGGCCAGCTAGGTCTTTGGGTCCTGGCTCCTTCGGTTTGGGAGCTGTTGCTGGACGTTGGGCATGTTGGCCGGAGAGTGCTTCTCGTACTGCGAACTGCAACCTTGCAGGTACCTCTCAGGTTCCCGGCCCAACGAAAGCCCCCAGACCCAAATTGAGAGGGGCTGCTTGGGGGACCCCTGGGTTCCCTTCAGGCCAGCTAGGTCTTTGGGTCCTGGCTCCTTCGGTTTGGGAGCTGTTGCTGGACGTTGGGCATGTTGGCCGGAGAGTGCTTCTCGGGCCGCCAACTGCAACCTTGCACGTACCTCCCAGGTTCCCGGCCCAACGAAAGCACCCAGACCCAAATGGAGAGGGGCTGCTTGGGGGCCCCCTGGGAGCCCTCCAGGCCAGCTAGGTCTTTGGATTCTGGCTCCTTCGGTTTGGGAGCTGTTGCTGGAAGTTGGGCAAGTTGGCCGGAGAATGCTTCTCGGGCCGTGAACTGCAACCTTGCAGGTACCTCCCAGGTTCCTGGCCCAACGAAAGCCCCCAGACCCAAATGGAGAGGGGCTGCTTGGGGCCCCCCTGGGGGCCCTTCAGGCCAGCTAGGTCTTTGGGTCCTGGCTCCTTCGGTTTGGGATCTGTTGCTGTACGTTGGGCATGTTGGCCGGAGATTGCTTCTCGTACTGCGAACTGCAATCTTGCACGTATGTCCCAGGTTCCCAGCCCAACGAAAGCCCCCAGACCCAAATGGAGAGGGGCTGCTTGGGGGCCCCCTGGGAGGCTCTCAGGCCAGCTAGGTCTTTGGATCCTGGCTCCTTCGGTTTGGGAGCTGTTGCTGGACATTTGGCATGTTGGCCGGAGAGTGCTTCTTGGGCCGCGAACTGCAACCTTGCAGGTACCTCCCAGGCTTCCGGCCCAACGAAAGCCCCCAGACCCAAATGGAGAGGGGCTGCTTGGGGGCCCCCTGGGGGCCCTTCAGGCCAGCTAGGTCTTTGGGTCCTTGCTCCTTCGCTTTGGGAGCTGTTGCTGGACGTTGGGCATGTTGGCCGGAGAGTGCTTCTCGGGCCGTGAACTGCAACCTTGCAGGTACCTCCCAGGTTCCCGGCCCAACGAAAGCCCCCAGACCCAAATGGAGAGGGGCTGCTTGGAGCCCCCTGGGGGCCCTTCAGGCCAGCTAGGTCTTTGGGTGCTGGCTCCTTCGGTTTGGGAGCTGTTGCTGGACGTTGGGCATGTTGGCCGGAGAGTGCTTCTCGGGCCGCGAACTGCAACCTTGCAGGTACCTCCCGGGTTCCCGGCCCAACGAAAGCCCCCAGACCCAAATTGAGAGGGGCTGCTTGGGGGCCCCCTGGGGTCCCTTCAGGCCAGCTAGGTCTTTGGGTCCTGGCTCCTTCGGTTTGGGAGCTGTTGCTGGACGTTGGGCATGTTGGCCGGAGAGTGCTTCTCGGGCCGCGAACTGCAACCTTGCAGGTACCTCCCAGGTTCCCGGCCCAACGAAAGCCCCCAGACCCAAATTGAGAGGGGCTGCTTGGGGGCCCCCTGGGGGCCCTTCAGGCCAGCTAGGTCTTTGGGTCCTGGCTCCTTCTGTTTGGGAGCTGTTGCTGGACGTTGGGATGTTGGCCGGAGAGTGCTTCTCGGGCCGCGAACTGCAACCTTGCAGGTACCTCCCAGGTTCCCGGCCCAACGAAAGCCCCCAGACCCAAATGGAGAGGGGCTGCTTGGGGGCCCCGTGGGGCCCTTCAGGCCAGGTATGTATTTCGGTCCTGGCTCCTTCGCTTTGGGAGATGTTGCTGGACATTTGGCATGTTGGCCGGAGAGTGCTTCTCGGACTGTGAACTGCAACCTTGCAGGTACCTCCCAGGTTCCCGGCCCAACGAAAGCCCCCAGACCCAAATGGAGAGGGGCTGCTTGGGGGCCCCCTGGGAGCCCTTCAGGCCAGCTAGGTCTTTGGGTCCTGGCTCCTTTGGTTTGGGAGCTGTTGCTGGACGTTGGGCATGTTGGCAGGAGAGTGCTTCTCGTACTGCGAACTGCAACCTTGCAGGTACCTCTCAGGTTCCCGGCCCAACGAAAGCCCCCAGACCCAAATGGAGAGGGGCTGCTTGGGGGCCCCCTGGGTTCCCTTCAGGCCAGCTAGGTCTTTGGGTCCTGGCTCCTTCGGTTTGGGAGCTGTTGCTGGACGTTGGGCATGTTGGCCGGAGAGTGCTTCTCGGGCCACGAACTGCAACCTTGCAGGTACCTCCCCGGTTCCCGGCCCAACTAAAGCCCCCAGACCCAAATGGAGACGGGCTGCTTGGGGGCCCCCTGGGTTCCCTCCACGCCAGCTAGGTCTTTGGGTCCTGGCTCCTTCGCTTTGGGAGCTGTTGCTGGATGTTTGGCATGTTGGCCGGAGAGTGCTTCTCGGGCCGCGAACTGCAACCTTGCAGCCTCCTCCCAGGTTCCCGGCCGAACTAAAGCACCCAGACCCAAATTGACTTGGGCTGCTTGAGGGCGCCCTGGGGGGCTTTCAGGCCAGCTAGGTCTTTGGGTCCCGGCTCCTTTGGTTTGGCAGCTGTTGCTGAACGTTTGGCATGTTGGCCGGGGAGTGCTTCTCGGGCCTCGAACTGCAAACTTGCAGGTACCTCCCAGGTTCCCGGCCCTACAAAAGCCCCCAGACCCAAATGGAGAGGGGCTGCTTGGGGGCCCCCTGGGGGGCTTTCAGGCCAGCTAGGTCTTTGGGTCCTGGCTCCTTCGGTTTGGGAGCTGTTGCTGGACGTTGGGCATGTTGGCCGGAGAGTGATTCTTGGGCCGCGAACTGCAAACTTGCAGGTACCTCCCAGGCACCCTGCCCAACGAAAGCCCCCAGACCCAAATGGAGAGGGTCTGCTTGGGGGCACCCTGGGGGCCCTTCAGGCCAGCTAGGTTTTTGGGTCCTGGCTCCTTCTGTTTGGGAGCTGTTGCTGGACGTTGGCATGTTGGCCGGAGAGTGCTTCTCGGGCCGCGAACTGCAACCTTGCAGGTACCTCCCAGGTTCCCGGCCCAACGAAAGCCCCCAGACCCAAATGGAGAGGGGCTGCTTGGGGGCCCCCTGGGGCCCTTCAGGCCAGCTAGGTCTTTGGGTCCTGGCTCCTTCGGTTTGGGAGCTGTTGCTGGACGTTGGGCATGTTGGCCGGAGAGTGCTTCTCGGGCCGCGAACTGCAACCTTGCAGGTACCTCCCAGGTTCCCGGCCCAACGAAAGCCCCCAGACCCAAATTGAGAGGGGCTGCTTGGGGGCCCCCTGGGTTCCCTTCAGGCCAGCTAGGTCTTTGGGTCCTGGCTCCTTCTGTTTGGGAGCTGTTGCTGGACGTTGGGATGTTGGCCGGAGAGTGCTTCTCGTGCCGCGAACTGCAACCTTGCAGGTACCTCCCAGGTTCCCGGCCCAACGAAAGCCCCCAGACCCAAATGGAGAGGGGCTGCTTGGGGGCCCCGTGGGGCCCTTCAGGCCAGGTATGTATTTCGGTCCTGGCTCCTTCGCTTTGGGAGATGTTGCTGGACATTTGGCATGTTGGCCGGAGAGTGCTTCTCGGACTGTGAACTGCAACCTTGCAGGTACCTCCCAGGTTCCCGGCCCAACGAAAGCCCCCAGACCTAAATTGAGACGGGCTGCTTGGGGGCCCCCTGGGGGCCCTTCAGGCCAGCTAGGTCTTTGGGTCCTGGCTCCTTCGGTTTGGGAGCTGTTGCTGGACGTTGGGCATGTTGGCATGAGAGTGCTTCTCGTACTGCGAACTGCAACCTTGCAGGTACCTCTCAGGTTCCCGGCCCAACGAAAGCCCCCAGACCCAAATGGAGAGGGGCTGCTTGGGGGACCCCTGGGTTCCCTTCAGGCCAGCTAGGTCTTTGGGTCCTGGCTCCTTCGCTTTGGGAGCTGTTGCTGGACGTTGGGCATGTTGGCCGGAGAGTGCTTCTCGGGCCGCCAACTGCAACCTTGCACGTACCTCCCAGGTTCCCGGCCCAACGAAAGCCCCCAGACCCAAATTGAGAGGGGCTGCTTGGGGGCCCCCTGGGAGCCCTCCAGGCCAGCTAGGTCTTTGGATTCTGGCTCCTTCGGTTTGGGAGCTGTTGCTGGACGTTGGGCAAGTTGGCCGGAGAATGCTTCTCGGGCCGTGAACTGCAACCTTGCAGGTACCTCCCAGGTTCCTGGCCCAACGAAAGCCCCCAGACCCAAATGGAGAGGGGCTGCTTGGGGCCCCCCTGGGGGCCCTTCAGGCCAGCTAGGTCTTTGGGTCCTGGCTCCTTCGGTTTGGGATCTGTTGCTGTACGTTGGGCATGTTGGCCGGAGATTGCTTCTCGTACTGCGAACTGCAATCTTGCACGTAAGTCCCAGGTTCCCAGCCCAACGAAAGCCCCCAGACCCAAATGGAGAGGGGCTGCTTGGGGGCCCCCTGGGAGGCTCTCAGGCCAGCTAGGTCTTTGGGTCCTGGCTCCTTCGGTTTGGGAGCTGTTGCTGGACATTTGGCATGTTGGCCGGAGAGTGCTTCTTGGGCCGCGAACTGCAACCTTGCAGGTACCTCCCAGGCTTCCGGCCCAACGAAAGCCCCCAGACCCAAATTGAGAGGGCCTGCTTGGGGGCATCCTTGGGGGCTTTCAGGCCACGTATGTATTTCGGTCCTGGCTCCTTCGGTTTGGGAGCTGTTGCTGGACGTTGGCCATGTTGGCCGGAGAGTGCTTCTCGGGCCGCGAACTGCAACCTTGCAGGTACCTCCCAGGTTCCCGGCCCAACGAAAGCCCCCAGACCCAAATGGAGAGGGGCTGCTTGGGGGCCCCCTGGGGGCCCTTCAGGCCAGCTAGGTCTTTGGGTCCTTGCTCCTTCGCTTTGGGAGCTGTTGCTGGACGTTGGGCATGTTGGCCGGAGAGTGCTTCTCGGGCCGTGAACTGCAACCTTGCAGGTACCTCCCAGGTTCCCGGCCCAACGAAAGCCCCCAGACCCAAATGGAGAGGGGCTGCTTGGGGGCCCCCTGGGGGCCCTTCAGGCCAGCTAGGTCTTTGGGTGCTGGCTCCTTCGGTTTGGGAGCTGTTGCTGGACGTTGGGCATATTGGCCGGAGAGTGCTTCTCGGGCCGCGAACTGCAACCTTGCAGGTACCTCCCAGGTTCCCGGCCCAACGAAAGCCCCCAGACCCAAATTGAGAGGGGCTACTTGGGGGCCCCCTGGGGGGCTTTCAGGCCAGGTATGTATTTCGGTCCTGGCTCCTTCGCTTTGGGAGCTGTTGCTGGACATTTGGCATGTTGGCCGGAGAGTGCTTCTCGGACTGTGAACTGCAACCTTGCAGGTACCTCCCAGGTTCCCGGCCCAACGAAAGCCCCCAGACCCAAATGGAGAGGGGCTGCTTGGGGGCCCCCTGGGGGCCCTTCAGGCCAGCTAGGTCTTTGGGTCCTGGCTCCTTCTGTTTGGGAGCTGTTGCTGGACGTTGGTCATGTTGGCAGGAGAGTGCTTCTCGTACTGCGAACTGCAATCTTGCACGTACCTCCCAGGTTCCCAGCCCAACGAAAGCCCCCAGACCCAAATGGAGAGGGGCCTGCTTGGGGGCCCCCTGGGGGGCTTTCAGGCCACCTAGGTCTTTGGGTCCTGGCTCCTTCGGTTTGGGAGCTGTTGCTGGACATTTGGCATGTTGGCCGGAGAGTGGTTCTTGGGCCGCGAACTGCAACCTTGCAGGTACCTCCCAGGTTCCCGGCCCAACGAAAGCCCCCAGACCCAAATTGAGAGGGGCTGTTTGGGGGCCCCCTGGGGTCCCTTCAGGCCAGCTAGGTCTTTGGGTCCTGGCTCCTTCGGTTTGGGAGCTGTTGCTGGACGTTGGGCATGTTGGCCGGAGAGTGCTTCTCGGGCCACGAACTGCAACCTTGCAGGTACCTCCCAGGTTCCCGGCCCAATGAAAGCCCCCAGACCCAAATGGAGAGGGGCTGCTTGGGGGCCCCCTGGGTTCCCTCCAGGCCAGCTAGGTCTTTGGGTCCTGGCTCCTTCGGTTTGGGAGCTGTTGCTGGACGTTGGGCATGTTGGCCGGAGAGTGCTTCTCGGGCCGCGAACTGCAACCTTGCAGGTACCTCCCAGGTTCCCGGCCCAACGAAAGCTCCCAGACCCAAATGGAGAGGGGCTGCTTGGGGGCCCTCTGGGTTCCCTTCAGGCCAGCTAGGTCTTTGGGTCCTGGCTCCTTCGCTTTGGGAGCTGTTGCTGGACGTTGGGCATGTTGGCCGGAGAGTGCTTCTCGGGCCGCGAACTGCAACCTTGCAGGTACCTCCCAGGTTCCCGGCCCAACGAAAGCCCCCAGACCCAAATGGAGAGGGGCTGCTTGGGGGCCCCCTGGGGGCCCTTCAGGCCAGCTAGGTCTTTTGGTCCTGGCTCCTTCGCTTTGGGAGCTGTTGCTGGACGTTGGGCATGTTGGCCGGAGAGTGCTTCTCGGGCCGCGAACTGCAACCTTGCAGGTACCTCCCAGGTTCCCGGCCCAACGAAAGCCCCCAGACCCAAATGGAGAGGGGCTGCTTGGGGGCCCCCTGGGGTCCCTTCAGGCCAGCTAGGTCTTTGGGTCCTGGCTCCTTCGGTTTGGGAGCTGTTGCTGGACGTTGGGCATGTTGGCCGGAGAGTGCTTCTCGGGACGCGAACTGCAACCTTGCAGGTACCTCCCAAATTCCCGGGCCCAACGAAAGCCCCCAGACCCAAATGGAGAGGGTCTGCTTGGGGGCCCCCTGGGGGCCCTTCAGGCCAGCTAGGTCTTTGGGTCCTGGCTCCTTCGCTTTGGGAGCAGTCGCTGAACGTTTGGCATGTTGGCCGGAGAGTGCTTCTCGGGCCGCGAACTGCAAACTTGCAGGTACCTCCCAGGTCCCGGGCCCAACGAAAGCCCCCAGACCCAAATGGAGAGGGGCTGCTTGGGGGCCCCCTGGGGGCCCTTCAGGCCAGCTAGGTCTTTGGGTCCTGGCTCCTTCGGTTTGGGAGCTGTTGCTGGACGTTGGGCATGTTGGCCGGAGAGTGCTTCTCGGGCCGCGAACTGCAACCTTGCAGGTACCTCCCAGGTTCCCGGCCCAACGAAAGCCCCCAGACCCAAATGGAGAGGGGCTGCTTGGGGGCCCCCTTGGGGCCCTTCAGGCCAGCTAGGTCTTTGGGTCCTGGCTCCTTCGCTTTGGGAGCTGTTGCTGGACGTTGGGCATGTTGGCGGGAGAGTGCTTCTCGGGCCGCGAACTGCAACCTTGCAGGTACCTCCCAAATTCCCGGGCCCAACAAAAGCCCCCAGACCCAAATGGAGAGGGTCTGCTTGGGGGCCCCCTGGGGGCCCTTCAGGCCAGCTAGGTCTTTGGGTCCTGGCTCCTTCGCTTTGGGAGCAGTCGCTGAACGTTTGGCATGTTGGCCGGAGAGTGCTTCTCGGGCCGCGAACTGCAAACTTGCAGGTACCTCCCAGGTCCCGGGCCCAACGAAAGCCCCCAGACCCAAATGGAGAGGGGCTGCTTGGGGGCCCCCTGGGGGCCCTTCAGGCCAGCTAGGTCTTTGGGTCCTGGCTCCTTCGGTTTGTGAGCTGTTGCTGGACGTTGGGCATGTTGGCCGGAGAGTGCTTCTCGGGCCGCGAACTGCAACCTTGCAGGTACCTCCCAGGTTCCCGGCCCAACGAAAGCCCCCAGACCCAAATGGAGAGGGGCTGCTTGGGGGCCCCCTGGGGGCCCTTCAGGCCAGCTATGTCTTTGGGTCCTGGCTCCTTCGGTTTGGGAGCTGTTGCTGGACGTTGGGCATGTTGGCCGGAGAGTGCTTCTCGGGCCGCGAACTGCAACCTTGCAGGTACCTCCCAGGTTCCCGGCCCAACGAAAGCCCCCAGACCCAAATGGAGAGGGGCTGCTTGGGGGCCCCCTTGGGGCCCTTCAGGCCAGCTAGGTCTTTGGGTCCTGGCTCCTTCGCTTTGGGAGCTGTTGCTGGACGTTGGGCATGTTGGCCGGAGAGTGCTTCTCGGGCCGCGAACTGCAACCTTGCAGGTACCTCCCAGGTTCCCGGGCCCAACGAAAGCCCCCAGACCCAAATGGAGACGAGCTGCGTGGGGGCCCCCTGGGGGCCCTTCAGGCCAACTAGGTCTTTGGGTCCTGGCTCCTTCGGTTTGGGAGCTGTTGCTGGACGTTGGGCATGTTGGCCGGAGAGTGCTTCTCGGGCCACGAACTGCAACCTTGCAGGTACCTCCCAGGTTCCTGGCCCAACGAAAGCCCCCAGACCCAAATGGAGAGGGGCTGCTTGGGGGCCCCTTGGGGGCCCTTCAGGCCAGCTAGGTCTTTGGGTCCTGGCTCCTTCGCTTTGGGAGCTGTTGCTGGACGTTGGGCATGTTGGCCGGAGAGTGCTTCTCGGGCCGCGAACTGCAACCTTGCAGGTACCTCCCAGGTTCCCGGCCCAACGAAAGCTCCCAGACCCAAATGGAGAGGGGCTGCTTGGGGGCCCCCTGGGGTCCCTTCAGGCCAGCTAGGTCTTTGGGTCCTGGCTCCTTCGCTTTGGGAGCAGTCGCTTGACGTTGGGCATGTTGGCCGGAGAGTGCTTCTCGGGCCGCGAACTGCAACCTTGCAGGTACCTCCCAGGTCGCCGGCCCAACGAAAGCCCCCAGACCCAAATTGAGAGGGGCTGCTTGGGGGCCCCCTGGGTTCCATCCAGGCCAGCTAGGTCTTTGGGTCCTGGCTTCTTGGGTTTGGGAGCTGTTGCTGGACGTTGGGCATGTTGGCCGGAGAGTGCTTCTCGGGCCACGAACTGCAACCTTGCAGGTACCTCCCAGGTTCCCGGCCCATCGAAAGCCCCCAGACCCAAATGGAGAGGGGCTGCTTGGGGGCCCCCTGGGGGCCCTTCAGGCCAGCTAGGTCTTTGGGTCCTGGCTCCTTCGCTTTGGGAGCTGTTGCTGGACGTTTGGCATGTTGGCCGGAGAGTGCTTCTCGGGCCGCAAACTGCAACCTTGTAGGTACCTCCCAGGTCCCCGGCCCAACGAAAGCCCCCAGACCCAAATGGAGAGGGGCTGCTTGGGGGCCCCCTGGGGTCCCTTCAGGCCAGCTAGGTCTTTGGGTCCTGGCTCCTTCGCTTTGGGAGCTGTTGCTGGACGTTGGGCATGTTGGCCGGAGAGTGCTTCTCGGGCCGCGAACTGCAACCTTGCAGGTACCTCCCAGGTTCCCGGCCCAACGAAAGCCCCCAGACCCAAATGGAGAGGGGCTGCTTGGGGGCCCCTTGGGTTCCCTCCAGGCCAGCTAGGTCTTTGGGTCCTGGCTCCTTCGGTTTGGGAGCTGTTGCTGGACGTTGGGCATGTTGGCCGGAGAGTGCTTCTCGGGCCGCGAACTGCAACCTTGCAGGTACCTCCCAGTTCGCCGGCCCAACGAAAGCCCCCAGACCCAAAAGGATAGTGGCTGCTTGGGGGCCCCCTGGGGGCCATTCAGGCCAGCTAGGTCTTTGGGTCCTGGCTCCTTCGGTTTGGGAGCTGTTGCTGGACGTTGGGCATGTTGGCCGGAGAGTGCTTCTCGGGCCGCGAACTGCAACCTTGCAGGTACCTCCCAGGTTCCCGGCCCAACGAAAGCCCCCAGACCCAAATTGAGAGGGGCTGCTTGGGGGCCCCCTGGGGTCCCTTCAGGCCAGCTAGGTCTTTGGGTCCTGGCTCCTTCGGTTTGGGAGCTGTTGCTGGACGTTGGGCATGTTGGCCGGAGAGTGCTTCTCGGGCCGCGAACTGCAACCTTGCAGGTACCTCCCAGGTTCCCGGCCCAACGAAAGCCCCCAGACCCAAATGGAGAGGGGCTGCTTGGGGGCCCCCTGGGTTCCCTCCAGGCCAGCTAGGTCTTTGGGTCCTGGCTCCTTCGGTTTGGGAGCTGTTGCTGGACGTTGGGCATGTTGGCCGGAGAGTGCTTCTCGGGCCGCGAACTGCAACCTTGCAGGTACCTCCCAGGTTCCCGGCCCAACGAAAGCCCCCAGACCCAAATGGAGAGGGGCTGCTTGGGGGCCCCCTGGGGGCCCTTCAGGCCAGCTAGGTCTTTGGGTCCTGGCTCCTTCGGTTTGGGAGCTGTTGCTGGACGTTGGGCATGTTGGCCGGAGAGTGCTTCTCGGGCCGCGAACTGCAACCTTGCAGGTACCTCCCAGGTTCCCGGCCTAACGAAAGCCCCCAGACCCAAATGGAGAGGGGCTGCTTGGGGGCCCCCTGGGGGCCCTTCAGGCCAGCTAGGTCTTTGGGTCCTGGCTCCTTCGGTTTGGGAGCTGTTGCTGGACGTTGGGCATGTTGGCCGGAGAGTGCTTCTCGGGCCGCGAACTGCAACCTTGCAGGTACCTCCCAGGTTCCCCGCCCAACGAAAGCCCCCAGACCCAAATGGAGAGGGGCTGCTTGGGGGCCCCCTGGGGTCCCTTCAGGCCAGCTAGGTCTTTGGGTCCTGGCTCCTTCGGTTTGGGAGCTGTTGCTGGACGTTGGGCATGTTGGCCGGAGAGTGCTTCTCGGGCCGCGAACTGCAACCTTGCAGGTACCTCCCAGGTTCCCGGCCCAACGAAAGCCCCCAGACCCAAATGGAGAGGGGCTGCTTGGGGGCCCCCTGGGGGCCCTCCAGGCCAGCTAGGTCTTTGGGTCCTGGCTCCTTTGGTTTGGCAGCTGTTGCTGGACGTTGGGCATGTTGGCCGGAGAGTGCTTCTCGGGACGCGAACTGCAACCTTGCAGGTACCTCCCAGGTTCCCGGCCCAACGAAAGCCCCCAGACCCAAATGGAGACGAGCTGCTTGGGGGCCCCCTGGGGGCCCTTCAGGCCAGCTAGGTCTTTGGGTCCTGGCTCCTTCGGTTTGGGAGCTGTTGCTGGACGTTGGGCATGTTGGCCGGAGAGTGCTTCTCGGGCCGCGAACTGCAACCTTGCAGGTACCTCCCAGGTCCCGGGCCCAACGAAAGCCCCCAGACCCAAATGGAGAGGGGCTGCTTGGGGGCCCCTTGGGTTCCCTCCAGGCCAGCTAGGTCTTTGGGTCCTGGCTCCTTCGCTTTGGGAGCTGTTGCTGGACGTTGGGCATGTTGGCCGGAGAGTGCTTCTCGGGCCGCGAACTGCAACCTTGCAGGTACCTCCCAGGTTCCCGGCCCAACGAAAGCCCCCAGACCCAAATGGAGAGGGGCTGCTTGGGGGCCCCCTGGGGGCCCTTCAGGCCAGCTAGGTCTTTGGGTCCTGGCTCCTTCGCTTTGGGAGCTGTTGCTGGACGTTGGGCATGTTGGCCGGAGAGTGCTTCTCGGGCCACGAACTGCAAACTTGCAGGTACCTCCCAGGTTCCCGGCCCAACGAAAGCCCCCAGACCCAAATGGAGAGGGGCTGCTTGGGGGCCCCCTGGGGGCCCTTCAGGCCAGCTAGGTCTTTGGGTCCTGGCTCCTTCGGTTTGGGAGCTGTTGCTGGACGTTTGGCATGTTGGCCGGAGAGTGCTTCTCGCGCCGCAAACTGCAACCTTGTAGGTACCTCCCAGGTCCCCGGCCCAACGAAAGCCCCCAGACCCAAATGGAGAGGGGCTGCTTGGGGGCCCCCTGGGGGCCCTTCAGGCCAGCTAGGTCTTTGGGTCCTTGCTCCTTCGCTTTGGGAGCAGTCGCTGGACATTGGGCATGTTGGCCGGAGAGTGCTTCTCGGGCCACAAACTGCAACCTTGCAGGTACCTCCCAGGTCCCGGGCCCAACGAAAGCCCCCAGACCCAAATGGAGACGAGCTGCGTGGGGCCCCCCTGGGGGCCCTTCAGGCCAGCTAGGTCTTTGGGTCCTGGCTCCTTCGGTTTGGGAGCTGTTGCTGGACGTTGGGCATGTTGGCCGGAGAGTGCTTCTCGGGCCGCGAACTGCAACCTTGCAGGTACCTCCCAGGTTCCCGGCCCAACGAAAGCTCCCAGACCCAAATGGAGAGGGGCTGCTTGGGGGCCCTCTGGGTTCCCTCCAGGCCAGCTAGGTCTTTGGGTCCTGGCTCCTTCGGTTTGGGAGCTGTTGCTGGACGTTGGGCATGTTGGCCGGAGAGTGCTTCTCGGGCCGTGAACTGCAACCTTGCAGGTACCTCCCAGGTTCCCGGCCCAACGAAAGCCCCCAGACCCAAATGGAGAGGGTCTGCTTGGGGGCCCCCTGGGGGCCCTTCAGACCAGCTAGGTCTTTGGGTCCTGGCTCCTTCGGTTTGGGAGCTGTTGCTGGACGTTGGGCATGTTGGCCGGAGAGTGCTTCTCGGGCCGCGAACTGCAACCTTGCAGGTACCTCCCAGGTTCCCGGCCCAACGAAAGCCCCCAGACCCAAATGGAGAGGGGCTGCTTGGGGGCCCCTTGGGTTCCCTCCAGGCCAGCAAGGTCTTTGGGTCCTGGCTCCTTCAGTTTGGGAGCTGTTGCTGGACGTTGGGCATGTTGGCCGGAGAGTGCTTCTCGGGCCGCGAACTGCAACCTTGCAGGTACCTCCCAGGTTCCCGGCCCAACGAAAGCCCCCAGACCCAAATTGAGACGGGCTGCTTGGGGGCCCCTGGGGGCCCTCCAGGCCAGCTAGAACTTTGGGTCCTGGCTCCTTTGGTTTGGGAGCTGTTGCTGGACGTTGGGCATGTTGGCCGGAGAGTGCTTCTCGGGCCGCGAACTGCAACCTTGCAGGTACCTCCCAGGTCGCCGGCCCAACGAAAGCCCCCAGACCCAAAAGGATAGTGGCTGCTTGGGGGCCCCCTGGGGGCCATTCAGGCCAGCTAGGTCTTTGGGTCCTGGCTCCTTCGGTTTGGGAGCTGTTGCTGGACGTTGGGCATGTTGGCCGGAGAGTGCTTCTCGGGCCGCGAACTGCAACCTTGCAGGTACCTCCCAGGTTCCCGGCCCAACGAAAGCCCCCAGACCCAAATGGAGAGGGGCTGCTTGGGGGCCCCCTGGGGTCCCTTCAGGCCAGCTAGGTCTTTGGGTCCTGGCTCCTTCGGTTTGGGAGCTGTTGCTGGACGTTGGGCATGTTGGCCGGAGAGTGCTTCTCGGGCCGCGAACTGCAACCTTGCAGGTACCTCCCAGGTTCCCGGCCCAACGAAAGCCCCCAGACCCAAATGGAGACGAGCTGCTTGGGGGCCCCCTGGGGGCCCTTCAGGCCAGCTAGGTCTTTGGGTCCTGGCTCCTTCGGTTTGGGAGCTGTTGCTGGACGTTGGGCATGTTGGCCGGAGAGTGCTTCTCGGGCCGCGAACTGCAACCTTGCAGGTACCTCCCAGGTCGCCGGCCCAACGAAAGCCCCCAGACCCAAAAGGATAGTGGCTGCTTGGGGGCCCCCTGGGGGCCATTCAGGCCAGCTAGGTCTTTGGGTCCTGGCTCCTTCGCTTTGGGAGCTGTTGCTGGACGTTGGGCATGTTGGCCGGAGAGTGCTTCTCGGGCCGCGAACTGCAACCTTGCAGGTACCTCCCAGGTTCCCGGCCCAACGAAAGCCCCCAGACCCAAATGGAGAGGGGCTGCTTGGGGGCCCCCTGGGGTCCCTTCAGGCCAGCTAGGTCTTTGGGTCCTGGCTCCTTCGGTTTGGGAGCTGTTGCTGGACGTTGGGCATGTTGGCCGGAGAGTGCTTCTCGGGCCGCGAACTGCAACCTTGCAGGTACCTCCCAGGTTCCCGGCCCAACGAAAGCCCCCAGACCCAAATGGAGAGGGGCTGCTTGGGGGCCCCCTGGGTTCCCTCCAGGCCAGCTAGGTCTTTGGGTCCTGGCTCCTTCGGTTTGGGAGCTGTTGCTGGACGTTGGGCATGTTGGCCGGAGAGTGCTTCTCGGGCCGCGAACTGCAACCTTGCAGGTACCTCCCAGGTTCCCGGCCCAACGAAAGCTCCCAGACCCAAATGGAGAGGGGCTGCTTGGGGGCCCTCTGGGTTCCCTTCAGGCCAGCTAGGTCTTTGGGTCCTGGCTCCTTCGGTTTGGGAGCTGTTGCTGGACGTTGGGCATGTTGGCCGGAGAGTGCTTCTCGGGCCGCGAACTGCAACCTTGCAGGTACCTCCCAGGTTCCCGGCCCAACGAAAGCCCCCAGACCCAAATGGAGAGGGGCTGCTTGGGGGCCCCCTGGGGTCCCTTCAGGCCAGCTAGGTCTTTGGGTCCTGGCTCCTTCGGTTTGGGAGCTGTTGCTGGACGTTGGGCATGTTGGCCGGAGAGTGCTTCTCGGGCCGCGAACTGCAACCTTGCAGGTACCTCCCAGGTTCCCGGCCCAACGAAAGCCCCCAGACCCAAATGGAGAGGGGCTGCTTGGGGGCCCCCTGGGGGCCCTTCAGGCCAGCTAGGTCTTTGGGTCCTGGCTCCTTCGCTTTGGGAGCTGTTGCTGGACGTTGGGCATGTTGGCCGGAGAGTGCTTCTCGGGCCACGAACTGCAAACTTGCAGGTACCTCCCAGGTTCCCGGCCCAACGAAAGCCCCCAGACCCAAATGGAGAGGGGCTGCTTGGGGGCCCCCTGGGGGCCCTTCAGGCCAGCTAGGTCTTTGGGTCCTGGCTCCTTCGGTTTGGGAGCTGTTGCTGGACGTTTGGCATGTTGGCCGGAGAGTGCTTCTCGCGCCGCAAACTGCAACCTTGTAGGTACCTCCCAGGTCCCCGGCCCAACGAAAGCCCCCAGACCCAAATGGAGAGGGGCTGCTTGGGGGCCCCCTGGGGGCCCTTCAGGCCAGCTAGGTCTTTGGGTCCTTGCTCCTTCGCTTTGGGAGCAGTCGCTGGACATTGGGCATGTTGGCCGGAGAGTGCTTCTCGGGCCACAAACTGCAACCTTGCAGGTACCTCCCAGGTCCCGGGCCCAACGAAAGCCCCCAGACCCAAATGGAGACGAGCTGCGTGGGGCCCCCCTGGGGGCCCTTCAGGCCAGCTAGGTCTTTGGGTCCTGGCTCCTTCGGTTTGGGAGCTGTTGCTGGACGTTGGGCATGTTGGCCGGAGAGTGCTTCTCGGGCCGCGAACTGCAACCTTGCAGGTACCTCCCAGGTTCCCGGCCCAACGAAAGCTCCCAGACCCAAATGGAGAGGGGCTGCTTGGGGGCCCTCTGGGTTCCCTCCAGGCCAGCTAGGTCTTTGGGTCCTGGCTCCTTCGGTTTGGGAGCTGTTGCTGGACGTTGGGCATGTTGGCCGGAGAGTGCTTCTCGGGCCGTGAACTGCAACCTTGCAGGTACCTCCCAGGTTCCCGGCCCAACGAAAGCCCCCAGACCCAAATGGAGAGGGTCTGCTTGGGGGCCCCCTGGGGGCCCTTCAGACCAGCTAGGTCTTTGGGTCCTGGCTCCTTCGGTTTGGGAGCTGTTGCTGGACGTTGGGCATGTTGGCCGGAGAGTGCTTCTCGGGCCGCGAACTGCAACCTTGCAGGTACCTCCCAGGTTCCCGGCCCAACGAAAGCCCCCAGACCCAAATGGAGAGGGGCTGCTTGGGGGCCCCTTGGGTTCCCTCCAGGCCAGCAAGGTCTTTGGGTCCTGGCTCCTTCAGTTTGGGAGCTGTTGCTGGACGTTGGGCATGTTGGCCGGAGAGTGCTTCTCGGGCCGCGAACTGCAACCTTGCAGGTACCTCCCAGGTTCCCGGCCCAACGAAAGCCCCCAGACCCAAATTGAGACGGGCTGCTTGGGGGCCCCTGGGGGCCCTCCAGGCCAGCTAGAACTTTGGGTCCTGGCTCCTTTGGTTTGGGAGCTGTTGCTGGACGTTGGGCATGTTGGCCGGAGAGTGCTTCTCGGGCCGCGAACTGCAACCTTGCAGGTACCTCCCAGGTCGCCGGCCCAACGAAAGCCCCCAGACCCAAAAGGATAGTGGCTGCTTGGGGGCCCCCTGGGGGCCATTCAGGCCAGCTAGGTCTTTGGGTCCTGGCTCCTTCGGTTTGGGAGCTGTTGCTGGACGTTGGGCATGTTGGCCGGAGAGTGCTTCTCGGGCCGCGAACTGCAACCTTGCAGGTACCTCCCAGGTTCCCGGCCCAACGAAAGCCCCCAGACCCAAATGGAGAGGGGCTGCTTGGGGGCCCCCTGGGGTCCCTTCAGGCCAGCTAGGTCTTTGGGTCCTGGCTCCTTCGGTTTGGGAGCTGTTGCTGGACGTTGGGCATGTTGGCCGGAGAGTGCTTCTCGGGCCGCGAACTGCAACCTTGCAGGTACCTCCCAGGTTCCCGGCCCAACGAAAGCCCCCAGACCCAAATGGAGACGAGCTGCTTGGGGGCCCCCTGGGGGCCCTTCAGGCCAGCTAGGTCTTTGGGTCCTGGCTCCTTCGGTTTGGGAGCTGTTGCTGGACGTTGGGCATGTTGGCCGGAGAGTGCTTCTCGGGCCGCGAACTGCAACCTTGCAGGTACCTCCCAGGTCGCCGGCCCAACGAAAGCCCCCAGACCCAAAAGGATAGTGGCTGCTTGGGGGCCCCCTGGGGGCCATTCAGGCCAGCTAGGTCTTTGGGTCCTGGCTCCTTCGCTTTGGGAGCTGTTGCTGGACGTTGGGCATGTTGGCCGGAGAGTGCTTCTCGGGCCGCGAACTGCAACCTTGCAGGTACCTCCCAGGTTCCCGGCCCAACGAAAGCCCCCAGACCCAAATGGAGAGGGGCTGCTTGGGGGCCCCCTGGGGTCCCTTCAGGCCAGCTAGGTCTTTGGGTCCTGGCTCCTTCGGTTTGGGAGCTGTTGCTGGACGTTGGGCATGTTGGCCGGAGAGTGCTTCTCGGGCCGCGAACTGCAACCTTGCAGGTACCTCCCAGGTTCCCGGCCCAACGAAAGCCCCCAGACCCAAATGGAGAGGGGCTGCTTGGGGGCCCCCTGGGTTCCCTCCAGGCCAGCTAGGTCTTTGGGTCCTGGCTCCTTCGGTTTGGGAGCTGTTGCTGGACGTTGGGCATGTTGGCCGGAGAGTGCTTCTCGGGCCGCGAACTGCAACCTTGCAGGTACCTCCCAGGTTCCCGGCCCAACGAAAGCTCCCAGACCCAAATGGAGAGGGGCTGCTTGGGGGCCCTCTGGGTTCCCTTCAGGCCAGCTAGGTCTTTGGGTCCTGGCTCCTTCGGTTTGGGAGCTGTTGCTGGACGTTGGGCATGTTGGCCGGAGAGTGCTTCTCGGGCCGCGAACTGCAACCTTGCAGGTACCTCCCAGGTTCCCGGCCCAACGAAAGCCCCCAGACCCAAATGGAGAGGGGCTGCTTGGGGGCCCCCTGGGGTCCCTTCAGGCCAGCTAGGTCTTTGGGTCCTGGCTCCTTCGGTTTGGGAGCTGTTGCTGGACGTTGGGCATGTTGGCCGGAGAGTGCTTCTCGGGCCGCGAACTGCAACCTTGCAGGTACCTCCCAGGTTCCCGGCCCAACGAAAGCCCCCAGACCCAAATGGAGAGGGGCTGCTTGGGGGCCCCCTGGGGGCCCTCCAGGCCAGCTAGGTCTTTGGGTCCTGGCTCCTTTGGTTTGGCAGCTGTTGCTGGACGTTGGGCATGTTGGCCGGAGAGTGCTTCTCGGGACGCGAACTGCAACCTTGCAGGTACCTCCCAAATTCCCGGGCCCAACGAAAGCCCCCAGACCCAAATGGAGAGGGTCTGCTTGGGGGCCCCCTGGGGGCCCTTCAGGCCAGCTAGGTCTTTGGGTCCTGGCTCCTTCGCTTTGGGAGCAGTCGCTGGACGTTGGGCAGGTTGGCCGGAGAGTGCTTCTCGGGCCGCAAACTGCATCCTTGTAGGTACCTCCCAGGTCCCGGGCCCAACGAAAGCCCCCAGACCCAAATGGAGAGGGGCTGCTTGGGGGCCCCCTGGGGGCCCTTCAGGCCAGCTAGGTCTTTGGGTCCTGGCTCCTTCAGTTTGGGAGCTGTTGCTGGACGTTGGGCATGTTGGCCGGAGAGTGCTTCTCGGGCCTCGAACTGCAAACTTGCAGGTACCTCCCAGGTCCCGGGCCCAACGAAAGCCCCCAGACCCAAATGGAGAGGGGCTGCTTGGGGGCCCCCTGGGGGCCCTTCAGGCCAGCTAGGTCTTTGGGTCCTGGCTCCTTCAGTTTGGGAGCTGTTGCTGGACGTTGGGCATGTTGGCCGGAGAGTGCTTCTCGGGCCGCGAACTGCAACCTTGCAGGTACCTCCCAGGTTCCCGGCCCAACGAAAGCCCCCAGACCCAAATGGAGAGGGGCTGCTTGGGGGCCCCCTGGGGGCCCTTCAGGCCAGCTAGGTCTTTGGGTCCTGGCTCCTTCGGTTTGGGAGCTGTTGCTGGACGTTGGGCATGTTGGCCGGAGAGTGCTTCTCGGGCCGCGAACTGCAACCTTGCAGGTACCTCCCAGGTTCCCGGCCCAACAAAAGCCCCCAGACCCAAATGGAGAGGGACTGCTTGGGGGCCCCTGGGGGCCCTTCAGGCCAGCTAGGTCTTTGGGTCCTGGCTCCTTTGGTTTGGCAGCTGTTGCTGGACGTTGGGCATGTTGGCCGGAGAGTGCTTCTCGGACTGTGAACTGCAACCTTGCAGGTACCTCCCAGGTTCCCGGCCCAACGAAAGCCCCCAGACCCAAATGGAGAGGGGCTGCTTGGGGGCCCCCTGGGGGCCCTTCAGGCCAGCTAGGTCTTTGGGTCCTGGCTCCTTCGGTTTGGGAGCTGTTGCTGGACGTTGGGCATGTTGGCTGGAGAGTGCTTCTCGGGCCGCGAACTGCAACCTTGCAGGTACCTCCCAGGTTCCCGGCCCAACGAAAGCCCCCAGACCCAAATGGAGAGGGGCTGCTTGGGGGCCCCCTGGGGGCCCTTCAGGCCAGCTAGGTCTTTGGGTCCTGGCTCCTTCGGTTTGGGAGCTGTTGCTGGACGTTTGGCATGTTGGCCGGAGAGTGCTTCTCGGGCCGCAAACTGCAACCTTGCTGGTACCTCCCAGGTCCCCGGCCCAACGAAAGCCCCCAGACCCAAATGGAGAGGGGCTGCTTGGGGGCCCCCTGGGGGCCCTTCAGGCCAGCTAGGTCTTTGGGTCCTTGCTCCTTCGGTTTGGGAGCAGTCGCTGGACGTTGGGCATGTTGGCCGGAGAGTGCTTCTCGGGCCTCGAACTGCATCCTTGCAGGTACCTCCCAGGTCCCGGGCCCAACGAAAGCCCCCAGACCCAAATGGAGAGGGGCTGCTTGGGGGCCCCCTGGGGGCCCTTCAGGCCAGCTAGGTCTTTGGGTCCTGGCTCCTTTGGTTTGGGAGCTGTTGCTGGACGTTGGGCATGTTGGCCGGAGAGTGCTTCTCGGGCCGCGAACTGCAACCTTGCAGGTACCTCCCAGGTTCCCGGCCCAACGAAAGCCCCCAGACCCAAATGGAGAGGGGCTGCTTGGGGGCCCCCTGGGGGCCCTTCAGGCCAGCTAGGTCTTTGGGTCCTGGCTCCTTCGGTTTGGGAGCTGTTGCTGGACGTTGGGCATGTTGGCCGGAGAGTGCTTCTCGGGCCGCGAACTGCAACCTTGCAGGTACCTCCCAGGTTCCCGGCCCAACGAAAGCCCCCAGACCCAAATGGAGAGGGGCTGCTTGGGGGCCCCCTGGGGGCCCTTCAGGCCAGCTAGGTCTTTGGGTCCTGGCTCCTTCGCTTTGGGAGCTGTTGCTGGACGTTGGGCATGTTGGCCGGAGAGTGCTTCTCGGGCCGCGAACTGCAACCTTGCACGTACCGCCCAGGTTCCCGGCCCAACGAAAGCCCCCAGACCCAAATTGAGAGGGGCTGCTTGGGGGCCCCCTGGGAGCCCTCCAGACCAGCTAGGTCTTTGGATTCTGGCTCCTTCGGTTTGGGACCTGTTGCTGGACGTTGGGCATGTTGGCCGGAGAGTGCTTCTCGGGCCGCTAACTGCAACCTTGCAGGTACTTCCCAAATTCCCGGACCCAACGAAAGCCCCCAGACCCAAATGGAGAGGGGCTGCTTGGGGGCCCCTTGTGGGCCCTTCAGGCCAGCTAGGTCTTTGGGTCCTGGCTCCTTCGGTTTGGGAGCTGTTGCTGGACGTTGGGCATGTTGGCCGGAGAGTGCTTCTCGGGCCGCGAACTGCAACCTTGCAGGTACCTCCCAGGTTCCCGGCCCTACAAAAGCCCCCAGACCCAAATGGAGAGGGGCTGCTTGGGGGCCCCCTGAGGGGCTTTCAGGCCAGCTAGGTTTTTGGGTCCTGGCTCCTTCGGTTTGGGAGCTGTTGCTGGACGTTGGCATGTTGGCCGGAGAGTGCTTCTCGGGCCGCCAACTGCAACCTTGCAGGTACCTCCCAGGCTTCCGGCCCAACGAAAGCCCCCAGACCCAAATTGAGAGGGGCTGCTTGGGGGCATCCTTGGGGGCTTTCAGGCCACGTATGTATTTCGGTCCTGGCTCCTTCGGTTTGGGAGCTGTTGCTGGACGTTGGGCATGTTGGCCGGAGAGTGCTTCTCGGGCCGCGAACTGCAACCTTGCAGGTACCTCCCAGGTTCCCGGCCCAACGAAAGCCCCCAGACCCAAATGGAGAGGGGCTGCTTGGGGGCCCCCTGGGGTCCCTTCAGGCCAGCTAGGTCTTTGGGTCCTGGCTCCTTCGGTTTGGGAGCTGTTGCTGGACGTTGGGCATGTTGGCCGGAGAGTGCTTCTCGGGCCGCGAACTGCAACCTTGCAGGTACCTCCCAGGTTCCCGGCCCAACGAAAGCCCCCAGACCCAAATGGAGAGGGGCTGCTTGGGGGCCCCCTGGGGGCCCTCCAGGCCAGCTAGGTCTTTTTGTCCTGGCTCCTTTGGTTTGGCAGCTGTTGCTGGACGTTGGGCATGTTGGCCGGAGAGTGCTTCTCGGGACGCGAACTGCAACCTTGCAGGTACCTCCCAAATTCCCGGGCCCAACGAAAGCCCCCAGACCCAAATGGAGAGGGTCTGCTTGGGGGCCCCCTGGGGGCCCTTCAGGCCAGCTAGGTCTTTGGGTCCTGGCTCCTTCGCTTTGGGAGCAGTCGCTGGACGTTGGGCATGTTGGCCGGAGAGTGCTTCTCGGGCCGCAAACTGCATCCTTGTAGGTACCTCCCAGGTCCCAGGCCCAACGAAAGCCCCCAGACCCAAATGGAGAGGGGCTGCTTGGGGGCCCCCTGGGGGCCCTTCAGGCCAGCTAGGTCTTTGGGTCCTTGCTCCTTCGCTTTGGGAGCAGTCGCTGGACGTTGGGCATGTTGGCCGGAGAGTGCTTCTCGGGCCTCGAACTGCAAACTTGCAGGTACCTCCCAGGTCCCGGGCCCAACGAAAGCCCCCAGACCCAAATGGAGAGGGGCTGCTTGGGGGCCCCCTGGGGGCCCTTCAGGCCAGCTAGGTCTTTGGGTCCTGGCTCCTTCAGTTTGGGAGCTGTTGCTGGACGTTGGGCATGTTGGCCGGAGAGTGCTTCTCGGGCCGCGAACTGCAACCTTGCAGGTACCTCCCAGGTTCCCGGCCCAACGAAAGCCCCCAGACCCAAATGGAGAGGGGCTGCTTGGGGGCCCCCTGGGGGCCCTTCAGGCCAGCTAGGTCTTTGGGTCCTGGCTCCTTCGGTTTGGGAGCTGTTGCTGGACGTTGGGCATGTTGGCCGGAGAGTGCTTCTCGGGCCGCGAACTGCAACCTTGCAGGTACCTCCCAGGTTCCCGGCCCAACGAAAGCCCCCAGACCCAAATGGAGAGGGACTGCTTGGGGGCCCCTGGGGGCCCTTCAGGCCAGCTAGGTCTTTGGGTCCTGGCTCCTTTGGTTTGGCAGCTGTTGCTGGACGTTGGGCATGTTGGCCGGAGAGTGCTTCTCGGACTGTGAACTGCAACCTTGCAGGTACCTCCCAGGTTCCCGGCCCAACGAAAGCCCCCAGACCCAAATGGAGAGGGGCTGCTTGGGGGCCCCCTGGGGGCCCTTCAGGCCAGCTAGGTCTTTGGGTCCTGGCTCCTTCGGTTTGGGAGCTGTTGCTGGACGTTGGGCATGTTGGCCGGAGAGTGCTTCTCGGGCCGCGAACTGCAACCTTGCAGGTACCTCCCAGGTTCCCGGCCCAACGAAAGCCCCCAGACCCAAATGGAGAGGGGCTGCTTGGGGGCCCCCTGGGGGCCCTTCAGGCCAGCTAGGTCTTTGGGTCCTGGCTCCTTCGGTTTGGGAGCTGTTGCTGGACGTTTGGCATGTTGGCCGGAGAGTGCTTCTCGGGCCGCAAACTGCAACCTTGCTGGTACCTCCCAGGTCCCCGGCCCAACGAAAGCCCCCAGACCCAAATGGAGAGGGGCTGCTTGGGGGCCCCCTGGGGGCCCTTCAGGCCAGCTAGGTCTTTGGGTCCTTGCTCCTTCGGTTTGGGAGCAGTCGCTGGACGTTGGGCATGTTGGCCGGAGAGTGCTTCTCGGGCCTCGAACTGCATCCTTGCAGGTACCTCCCAGGTCCCGGGCCCAACGAAAGCCCCCAGACCCAAATGGAGAGGGGCTGCTTGGGGGCCCCCTGGGGGCCCTTCAGGCCAGCTAGGTCTTTGGGTCCTGGCTCCTTCGGTTTGGGAGCTGTTGCTGGACGTTGGGCATGTTGGCCGGAGAGTGCTTCTCGGGCCGCGAACTGCAACCTTGCAGGTACCTCCCAGGTTCCCGGCCCAACGAAAGCCCCCAGACCCAAATGGAGAGGGGCTGCTTGGGGGCCCCCTGGGGGCCCTTCAGGCCAGCTAGGTCTTTGGGTCCTGGCTCCTTCGGTTTGGGAGCTGTTGCTGGACGTTGGGCATGTTGGCCGGAGAGTGCTTCTTGGGCCGCGAACTGCAACCTTGCAGGTACCTCCCAGGTTCCCGGCCCAACGAAAGCCCCCAGACCCAAATGGAGAGGGGCTGCTTGGGGGCCCCCTGGGGGCCCTTCAGGCCAGCTAGGTCTTTGGGTCCTGGCTCCTTCGCTTTGGGAGCTGTTGCTGGACGTTGGGCATGTTGGCCGGAGAGTGCTTCTCGGGCCGCGAACTGCAACCTTGCACGTACCGCCCAGGTTCCCGGCCCAACGAAAGCCCCCAGACCCAAATTGAGAGGGGCTGCTTGGGGGCCCCCTGGGAGCCCTCCAGACCAGCTAGGTCTTTGGATTCTGGCTCCTTCGGTTTGGGACCTGTTGCTGGACGTTGGGCATGTTGGCCGGAGAGTGCTTCTCGGGCCGCTAACTGCAACCTTGCAGGTACTTCCCAAATTCCCGGACCCAACGAAAGCCCCCAGACCCAAATGGAGAGGGGCTGCTTGGGGGCCCCTTGTGGGCCCTTCAGGCCAGCTAGGTCTTTGGGTCCTGGCTCCTTCTGTTTGGGAGCTGTTGCTGGACGTTGGGCATGTTGGCCGGAGAGTGCTTCTCGGGCCGCGAACTGCAACCTTGCAGGTACCTCCCAGGTTCCCGGCCCTACAAAAGCCCCCAGACCCAAATGGAGAGGGGCTGCTTGGGGGCCCCCTGAGGGGCTTTCAGGCCAGCTAGGTTTTTGGGTCCTGGCTCCTTCGGTTTGGGAGCTGTTGCTGGACGTTGGCATGTTGGCCGGAGAGTGCTTCTCGGGCCGCCAACTGCAACCTTGCAGGTACCTCCCAGGCTTCCGGCCCAACGAAAGCCCCCAGACCCAAATGGAGAGGGGCTGCTTGGGGGCATCCTTGGGGGCTTTCAGGCCACGTATGTATTTCGGTCCTGGCTCCTTCGGTTTGGGAGCTGTTGCTGGACGTTGGGCATGTTGGCCGGAGAGTGCTTCTCGGGCCGCGAACTGCAACCTTGCAGGTACCTCCCAGGTTCCCGGCCCAACGAAAGCCCCCAGACCCAAATGGAGAGGGGCTGCTTGGGGGCCCCCTGGGGGCCCTTCAGGCCAGCTAGGTCTTTGGGTCCTTGCTCCTTCGCTTTGGGAGCTGTTGCTGGACGTTGGGCATGTTGGCCGGAGAGTGCTTCTCGGGCCGTGAACTGCAACCTTGCAGGTACCTCCCAGGTTCCCGGCCCAACGAAAGCCCCCAGACCCAAATGGAGAGGGGCTGCTTGGGGGCCCCCTGGGTTCCCTTCAGGCCAGCTAGGTCTTTGGGTGCTGGCTCCTTCGGTTTGGGAGCTGTTGCTGGACGTTGGGCATGTTGGCCGGAGAGTGCTTCTCGGGCCGCGAACTGCAACCTTGCAGGTACCTCCCGGGTTCCCGGCCCAACGAAAGCCCCCAGACCCAAATTGAGAGGGGCTGCTTGGGGGCCCCCTGGGGCCCTTCAGGCCAGCTAGGTCTTTGGGTCCTGGCTCCTTCGGTTTGGGAGCTGTTGCTGGACGTTGGGCATGTTGGCCGGAGAGTGCTTCTCGGGCCGCGAACTGCAACCTTGCAGGTACCTCCCAGGTTCCCGGCCCAACGAAAGCCCCCAGACCCAAATTGAGAGGGGCTGCTTGGGGGCCCCCTGGGGGCCCTTCAGGCCAGCTAGGTCTTTGGGTGCTGGCTCCTTCTGTTTGGGAGCTGTTGCTGGACGTTGGGATGTTGGCCGGAGAGTGCTTCTCGGGCCGCGAACTGCAACCTTGCAGGTACCTCCCAGGTTCCCGGCCCAACGAAAGCCCCCAGACCCAAATGGAGAGGGGCTGCTTGGGGGCCCCGTGGGGCCCTTCAGGCCAGGTATGTATTTCGGTCCTGGCTCCTTCGCTTTGGGAGATGTTGCTGGACATTTGGCATGTTGGCCGGAGAGTGCTTCTCGGACTGTGAACTGCAACCTTGCAGGTACCTCCCAGGTTCCCGGCCCAACGAAAGCCCCCAGACCCAAATGGAGAGGGGCTGCTTGGGGGCCCCCTGGGAGCCCTTCAGGCCAGCTAGGTCTTTGGGTCCTGGCTCCTTCGGTTTGGGAGCTGTTGCTGGACGTTGGGCATGTTGGCAGGAGAGTGCTTCTCGTACTGCGAACTGCAACCTTGCAGGTACCTCTCAGGTTCCCGGCCCAACGAAAGCCCCCAGACCCAAATGGAGAGGGGCTGCTTGGGGGCCCCCTGGGGGCCCTCCAGGCCAGCTAGGTCTTTTTGTCCTGGCTCCTTTGGTTTGGCAGCTGTTGCTGGACGTTGGGCATGTTGGCCGGAGAGTGCTTCTCGGGACGCGAACTGCAACCTTGCAGGTACCTCCCAAATTCACGGGCCCAACGAAAGCCCCCAGACCCAAATGGAGAGGGTCTGCTTGGGGGCCCCCTGGGGGCCCTTCAGGCCAGCTAGGTCTTTGGGTCCTGGCTCCTTCGCTTTGGGAGCAGTCGCTGGACGTTGGGCATGTTGGCCGGAGAGTGCTTCTCGGGCCGCAAACTGCATCCTTGTAGGTACCTCCCAGGTCCCAGGCCCAACGAAAGCCCCCAGACCCAAATGGAGAGGGGCTGCTTGGGGGCCCCCTGGGGGCCCTTCAGGCCAGCTAGGTCTTTGGGTCCTTGCTCCTTCGCTTTGGGAGCAGTCGCTGGACGTTGGGCATGTTGGCCGGAGAGTGCTTCTCGGGCCTCGAACTGCAAACTTGCAGGTACCTCCCAGGTCCCGGGCCCAACGAAAGCCCCCAGACCCAAATGGAGAGGGGCTGCTTGGGGGCCCCCTGGGGGCCCTTCAGGCCAGCTAGGTCTTTGGGTCCTGGCTCCTTCAGTTTGGGAGCTGTTGCTGGACGTTGGGCATGTTGGCCGGAGAGTGCTTCTCGGGCCGCGAACTGCAACCTTGCAGGTACCTCCCAGGTTCCCGGCCCAACGAAAGCCCCCAGACCCAAATGGAGAGGGGCTGCTTGGGGGCCCCCTGGGGGCCCTTCAGGCCAGCTAGGTCTTTGGGTCCTGGCTCCTTCGGTTTGGGAGCTGTTGCTGGACGTTGGGCATGTTGGCCGGAGAGTGCTTCTCGGGCCGCGAACTGCAACCTTGCAGGTACCTCCCAGGTTCCCGGCCCAACGAAAGCCCCCAGACCCAAATGGAGAGGGACTGCTTGGGGGCCCCTGGGGGCCCTTCAGGCCAGCTAGGTCTTTGGGTCCTGGCTCCTTTGGTTTGGCAGCTGTTGCTGGACGTTGGGCATGTTGGCCGGAGAGTGCTTCTCGGACTGTGAACTGCAACCTTGCAGGTACCTCCCAGGTTCCCGGCCCAACGAAAGCCCCCAGACCCAAATGGAGAGGGGCTGCTTGGGGGCCCCCTGGGGGCCCTTCAGGCCAGCTAGGTCTTTGGGTCCTGGCTCCTTCGGTTTGGGAGCTGTTGCTGGACGTTGGGCATGTTGGCCGGAGAGTGCTTCTCGGGCCGCGAACTGCAACCTTGCAGGTACCTCCCAGGTTCCCGGCCCAACGAAAGCCCCCAGACCCAAATGGAGAGGGGCTGCTTGGGGGTCCCCTGGGGGCCCTTCAGGCCAGCTAGGTCTTTGGGTCCTGGCTCCTTCGGTTTGGGAGCTGTTGCTGGACGTTTGGCATGTTGGCCGGAGAGTGCTTCTCGGGCCGCAAACTGCAACCTTGCTGGTACCTCCCAGGTCCCCGGCCCAACGAAAGCCCCCAGACCCAAATGGAGAGGGGCTGCTTGGGGGCCCCCTGGGGGCCCTTCAGGCCAGCTAGGTCTTTGGGTCCTTGCTCCTTCGGTTTGGGAGCAGTCGCTGGACGTTGGGCATGTTGGCCGGAGAGTGCTTCTCGGGCCTCGAACTGCATCCTTGCAGGTACCTCCCAGGTCCCGGGCCCAACGAAAGCCCCCAGACCCAAATGGAGAGGGGCTGCTTGGGGGCCCCCTGGGGGCCCTTCAGGCCAGCTAGGTCTTTGGGTCCTGGCTCCTTCGGTTTGGGAGCTGTTGCTGGACGTTGGGCATGTTGGCCGGAGAGTGCTTCTCGGGCCGCGAACTGCAACCTTGCAGGTACCTCCCAGGTTCCCGGCCCAACGAAAGCCCCCAGACCCAAATGGAGAGGGGCTGCTTGGGGGCCCCCTGGGGGCCCTTCAGGCCAGCTAGGTCTTTGGGTCCTGGCTCCTTCGGTTTGGGAGCTGTTGCTGGACGTTGGGCATGTTGGCCGGAGAGTGCTTCTTGGGCCGCGAACTGCAACCTTGCAGGTACCTCCCAGGTTCCCGGCCCAACGAAAGCCCCCAGACCCAAATGGAGAGGGGCTGCTTGGGGGCCCCCTGGGGGCCCTTCAGGCCAGCTAGGTCTTTGGGTCCTGGCTCCTTCGCTTTGGGAGCTGTTGCTGGACGTTGGGCATGTTGGCCGGAGAGTGCTTCTCGGGCCGCGAACTGCAACCTTGCACGTACCGCCCAGGTTCCCGGCCCAACGAAAGCCCCCAGACCCAAATTGAGAGGGGCTGCTTGGGGGCCCCCTGGGAGCCCTCCAGACCAGCTAGGTCTTTGGATTCTGGCTCCTTCGGTTTGGGACCTGTTGCTGGACGTTGGGCATGTTGGCCGGAGAGTGCTTCTCGGGCCGCTAACTGCAACCTTGCAGGTACTTCCCAAATTCCCGGACCCAACGAAAGCCCCCAGACCCAAATGGAGAGGGGCTGCTTGGGGGCCCCTTGTGGGCCCTTCAGGCCAGCTAGGTCTTTGGGTCCTGGCTCCTTCTGTTTGGGAGCTGTTGCTGGACGTTGGGCATGTTGGCCGGAGAGTGCTTCTCGGGCCGCGAACTGCAACCTTGCAGGTACCTCCCAGGTTCCCGGCCCTACAAAAGCCCCCAGACCCAAATGGAGAGGGGCTGCTTGGGGGCCCCCTGAGGGGCTTTCAGGCCAGCTAGGTTTTTGGGTCCTGGCTCCTTCGGTTTGGGAGCTGTTGCTGGACGTTGGCATGTTGGCCGGAGAGTGCTTCTCGGGCCGCCAACTGCAACCTTGCAGGTACCTCCCAGGCTTCCGGCCCAACGAAAGCCCCCAGACCCAAATGGAGAGGGGCTGCTTGGGGGCATCCTTGGGGGCTTTCAGGCCACGTATGTATTTCGGTCCTGGCTCCTTCGGTTTGGGAGCTGTTGCTGGACGTTGGGCATGTTGGCCGGAGAGTGCTTCTCGGGCCGCGAACTGCAACCTTGCAGGTACCTCCCAGGTTCCCGGCCCAACGAAAGCCCCCAGACCCAAATGGAGAGGGGCTGCTTGGGGGCCCCCTGGGGGCCCTTCAGGCCAGCTAGGTCTTTGGGTCCTTGCTCCTTCGCTTTGGGAGCTGTTGCTGGACGTTGGGCATGTTGGCCGGAGAGTGCTTCTCGGGCCGTGAACTGCAACCTTGCAGGTACCTCCCAGGTTCCCGGCCCAACGAAAGCCCCCAGACCCAAATGGAGAGGGGCTGCTTGGGGGCCCCCTGGGGGCCCTTCAGGCCAGCTAGGTCTTTGGGTGCTGGCTCCTTCGGTTTGGGAGCTGTTGCTGGACGTTGGGCATGTTGGCCGGAGAGTGCTTCTCGGGCCGCGAACTGCAACCTTGCAGGTACCTCCCGGGTTCCCGGCCCAACGAAAGCCCCCAGACCCAAATTGAGAGGGGCTGCTTGGGGGCCCCCTGGGGCCCTTCAGGCCAGCTAGGTCTTTGGGTCCTGGCTCCTTCGGTTTGGGAGCTGTTGCTGGACGTTGGGCATGTTGGCCGGAGAGTGCTTCTCGGGCCGCGAACTGCAACCTTGCAGGTACCTCCCAGGTTCCCGGCCCAACGAAAGCCCCCAGACCCAAATTGAGAGGGGCTGCTTGGGGGCCCCCTGGGGGCCCTTCAGGCCAGCTAGGTCTTTGGGTGCTGGCTCCTTCTGTTTGGGAGCTGTTGCTGGACTTTGGGATGTTGGCCGGAGAGTGCTTCTCGGGCCGCGAACTGCAACCTTGCAGGTACCTCCCAGGTTCCCGGCCCAACGAAAGCCCCCAGACCCAAATGGAGAGGGGCTGCTTGGGGGCCCCGTGGGGCCCTTCAGGCCAGGTATGTATTTCGGTCCTGGCTCCTTCGCTTTGGGAGATGTTGCTGGACATTTGGCATGTTGGCCGGAGAGTGCTTCTCGGACTGTGAACTGCAACCTTGCAGGTACCTCCCAGGTTCCCGGCCCAACGAAAGCCCCCAGACCCAAATGGAGAGGGGCTGCTTGGGGGCCCCCTGGGAGCCCTTCAGGCCAGCTAGGTCTTTGGGTCCTGGCTCCTTCGGTTTGGGAGCTGTTGCTGGACGTTGGGCATGTTGGCAGGAGAGTGCTTCTCGTACTGCGAACTGCAACCTTGCAGGTACCTCTCAGGTTCCCGGCCCAACGAAAGCCCCCAGACCCAAATGGAGAGGGGCTGCTTGGGGGCCCCCTGGGTTCCCTTCAGGCCAGCTAGGTCTTTGGGTCCTGGCTCCTTCGGTTTGGGAGCTGTTGCTGGACGTTGGGCATGTTGGCCGGAGAGTGCTTCTCGTACTGCGAACTGCAACCTTGCAGGTACCTCTCAGGTTCCCGGCCCAACGAAAGCCCCCAGACCCAAATTGAGAGGGGCTGCTTGGGGGACCCCTGGGTTCCCTCCAGGCCAGCTAGGTCTTTGGGTCCTGGCTCCTTCGGTTTGGGAGCTGTTGCTGGACGTTGGGCATGTTGGCCGGAGAGTGCTTCTCGGGCCGCCAACTGCAACCTTGCACGTACCTCCCAGGTTCCCGGCCCAACGAAAGCACCCAGACCCAAATGGAGAGGGGCTGCTTGGGGGCCCCCTGGGAGCCCTCCAGGCCAGCTAGGTCTTTGGATTCTGGCTCCTTCGGTTTGGGAGCTGTTGCTGGACGTTGGGCAAGTTGGCCGGAGAATGCTTCTCGGGCCGTGAACTGCAACCTTGCAGGTACCTCCCAGGTTCCTGGCCCAACGAAAGCCCCCAGACCCAAATGGAGAGGGGCTGCTTGGGGCCCCCCTGGGGGCCCTTCAGGCCAGCTAGGTCTTTGGGTCCTGGCTCCTTCGGTTTGGGATCTGTTGCTGTACGTTGGGCATGTTGGCCGGAGATTGCTTCTCGTACTGCGAACTGCAATCTTGCACGTATGTCCCAGGTTCCCAGCCCAACGAAAGCCCCCAGACCCAAATGGAGAGGGGCTGCTTGGGGGCCCCCTGGGAGGCTCTCAGGCCAGCTAGGTCTTTGGGTCCTGGCTCCTTCGGTTTGGGAGCTGTTGCTGGACATTTGGCATGTTGGCCGGAGAGTGCTTCTTGGGCCGCGAACTGCAACCTTGCAGGTACCTCCCAGGCTTCCGGCCCAACGAAAGCCCCCAGACCCAAATGGAGAGGGGCTGCTTGGGGGCCCCCTGGGGGCCCTTCAGGCCAGCTAGGTCTTTGGGTCCTTGCTCCTTCGCTTTGGGAGCTGTTGCTGGACGTTGGGCATGTTGGCCGGAGAGTGCTTCTCGGGCCGTGAACTGCAACCTTGCAGGTACCTCCCAGGTTCCCGGCCCAACGAAAGCCCCCAGACCCAAATGGAGAGGGGCTGCTTGGGGGCCCCCTGGGGGCCCTTCAGGCCAGCTAGGTCTTTGGGTGCTGGCTCCTTCGGTTTGGGAGCTGTTGCTGGACGTTGGGCATGTTGGCCGGAGAGTGCTTCTCGGGCCGCGAACTGCAACCTTGCAGGTACCTCCCGGGTTCCCGGCCCAACGAAAGCCCCCAGACCCAAATTGAGAGGGGCTGCTTGGGGGCCCCCTGGGGTCCCTTCAGGCCAGCTAGGTCTTTGGGTCCTGGCTCCTTCGGTTTGGGAGCTGTTGCTGGACGTTGGGCATGTTGGCCGGAGAGTGCTTCTCGGGCCGCGAACTGCAACCTTGCAGGTACCTCCCAGGTTCCCGGCCCAACGAAAGCCCCCAGACCCAAATTGAGAGGGGCTGCTTGGGGGCCCCCTGGGGGCCCTTCAGGCCAGCTAGGTCTTTGGGTCCTGGCTCCTTCTGTTTGGGAGCTGTTGCTGGACGTTGGGATGTTGGCCGGAGAGTGCTTCTCGGGCCGCGAACTTCAACCTTGCAGGTACCTCCCAGGTTCCCGGCCCAACGAAAGCCCCCAGACCCAAATGGAGAGGGGCTGCTTGGGGGCCCCGTGGGGCCCTTCAGGCCAGGTATGTATTTCGGTCCTGGCTCCTTCGCTTTGGGAGATGTTGCTGGACATTTGGCATGTTGGCCGGAGAGTGCTTCTCGGACTGTGAACTGCAACCTTGCAGGTACCTCCCAGGTTCCCGGCCCAACGAAAGCCCCCAGACCCAAATGGAGAGGGGATGCTTGGGGGCCCCCTGGGAGCCCTTCAGGCCAGCTAGGTCTTTGGGTCCTGGCTCCTTCGGTTTGGGAGCTGTTGCTGGACGTTGGGCATGTTGGCAGGAGAGTGCTTCTCGTACTGCGAACTGCAACCTTGCAGGTACCTCTCAGGTTCCCGGCCCAACGAAAGCCCCCAGACCCAAATGGAGAGGGGCTGCTTGGGGGCCCCCTGGGTTCCCTTCAGGCCAGCTAGGTCTTTGGGTCCTGGCTCCTTCGGTTTGGGAGCTGTTGCTGGACGTTGGGCATGTTGGCCGGAGAGTGCTTCTCGGGCCACGAACTGCAACCTTGCAGGTACCTCCCCGGTTCCCGGCCCAACTAAAGCCCCCAGACCCAAATGGAGACGGGCTGCTTGGGGGCCCCCTGGGTTCCCTCCACGCCAGCTAGGTCTTTGGGTCCTGGCTCCTTCGCTTTGGGAGCTGTTGCTGGATGTTTGGCATGTTGGCCGGAGAGTGCTTCTCGGGCCGCGAACTGCAACCTTGCAGCCTCCTCCCAGGTTCCCGGCCGAACTAAAGCACCCAGACCCAAATTGACTTGGGCTGCTTGAGGGCGCCCTGGGGGGCTTTCAGGCCAGCTAGGTCTTTGGGTCCCGGCTCCTTTGGTTTGGCAGCTGTTGCTGAACGTTTGGCATGTTGGCCGGGGAGTGCTTCTCGGGCCTCGAACTGCAAACTTGCAGGTACCTCCCAGGTTCCCGGCCCTACAAAAGCCCCCAGACCCAAATGGAGAGGGGCTGCTTGGGGGCCCCCTGGGGGGCTTTCAGGCCAGCTAGGTCTTTGGGTCCTGGCTCCTTCGGTTTGGGAGCTGTTGCTGGACGTTGGGCATGTTGGCCGGAGAGTGATTCTTGGGCCGCGAACTGCAAACTTGCAGGTACCTCCCAGGCACCCTGCCCAACGAAAGCCCCCAGACCCAAATGGAGAGGGTCTGCTTGGGGGCACCCTGGGGGCCCTTCAGGCCAGCTAGGTTTTTGGGTCCTGGCTCCTTCTGTTTGGGAGCTGTTGCTGGACGTTGGCATGTTGGCCGGAGAGTGCTTCTCGGGCCGCGAACTGCAACCTTGCAGGTACCTCCCAGGTTCCCGGCCCAACGAAAGCCCCCAGACCCAAATGGAGAGGGGCTGCTTGGGGGCCCCCTGGGGCCCTTCAGGCCAGCTAGGTCTTTGGGTCCTGGCTCCTTCGGTTTGGGAGCTGTTGCTGGACGTTGGGCATGTTGGCCGGAGAGTGCTTCTCGGGCCGCGAACTGCAACCTTGCAGGTACCTCCCAGGTTCCCGGCCCAACGAAAGCCCCCAGACCCAAATTGAGAGGGGCTGCTTGGGGACCCCCTGGGTTCCCTTCAGGCCAGCTAGGTCTTTGGGTCCTGGCTCCTTCTGTTTGGGAGCTGTTGCTGGACGTTGGGATGTTGGCCGGAGAGTGCTTCTCGTGCCGCGAACTGCAACCTTGCAGGTACCTCCCAGGTTCCCGGCCCAACGAAAGCCCCCAGACCCAAATGGAGAGGGGCTGCTTGGGGGCCCCGTGGGGCCCTTCAGGCCAGGTATGTATTTCGGTCCTGGCTCCTTCGCTTTGGGAGATGTTGCTGGACATTTGGCATGTTGGCCGGAGAGTGCTTCTCGGACTGTGAACTGCAACCTTGCAGGTACCTCCCAGGTTCCCGGCCCAACGAAAGCCCCCAGACCTAAATTGAGACGGGCTGCTTGGGGGCCCCCTGGGGGCCCTTCAGGCCAGCTAGGTCTTTGGGTCCTGGCTCCTTCGGTTTGGGAGCTGTTGCTGGACGTTGGGCATGTTGGCATGAGAGTGCTTCTCGTACTGCGAACTGCAACCTTGCAGGTACCTCTCAGGTTCCCGGCCCAACGAAAGCCCCCAGACCCAAATGGAGAGGGGCTGCTTGGGGGACCCCTGGGTTCCCTTCAGGCCAGCTAGGTCTTTGGGTCCTGGCTCCTTCGCTTTGGGAGCTGTTGCTGGACGTTGGGCATGTTGGCCGGAGAGTGCTTCTCGGGCCGCCAACTGCAACCTTGCACGTACCTCCCAGGTTCCCGGCCCAACGAAAGCCCCCAGACCCAAATTGAGAGGGGCTGCTTGGGGGCCCCCTGGGAGCCCTCCAGGCCAGCTAGGTCTTTGGATTCTGGCTCCTTCGGTTTGGGAGCTGTTGCTGGACGTTGGGCAAGTTGGCCGGAGAATGCTTCTCGGGCCGTGAACTGCAACCTTGCAGGTACCTCCCAGGTTCCTGGCCCAACGAAAGCCCCCAGACCCAAATGGAGAGGGGCTGCTTGGGGCCCCCCTGGGGGCCCTTCAGGCCAGCTAGGTCTTTGGGTCCTGGCTCCTTCGGTTTGGGATCTGTTGCTGTACGTTGGGCATGTTGGCCGGAGATTGCTTCTCGTACTGCGAACTGCAATCTTGCACGTAAGTCCCAGGTTCCCAGCCCAACGAAAGCCCCCAGACCCAAATGGAGAGGGGCTGCTTGGGGGCCCCCTGGGAGGCTCTCAGGCCAGCTAGGTCTTTGGGTCCTGGCTCCTTCGGTTTGGGAGCTGTTGCTGGACATTTGGCATGTTGGCCGGAGAGTGCTTCTTGGGCCGCGAACTGCAACCTTGCAGGTACCTCCCAGGCTTCCGGCCCAACGAAAGCCCCCAGACCCAAATTGAGAGGGCCTGCTTGGGGGCATCCTTGGGGGCTTTCAGGCCACGTATGTATTTCGGTCCTGGCTCCTTCGGTTTGGGAGCTGTTGCTGGACGTTGGCCATGTTGGCCGGAGAGTGCTTCTCGGGCCGCGAACTGCAACCTTGCAGGTACCTCCCAGGTTCCCGGCCCAACGAAAGCCCCCAGACCCAAATGGAGAGGGGCTGCTTGGGGGCCCCCTGGGGGCCCTTCAGGCCAGCTAGGTCTTTGGGTCCTTGCTCCTTCGCTTTGGGAGCTGTTACTGGACGTTGGGCATGTTGGCCGGAGAGTGCTTCTCGGGCCGTGAACTGCAACCTTGCAGGTACCTCCCAGGTTCCCGGCCCAACGAAAGCCCCCAGACCCAAATGGAGAGGGGCTGCTTGGGGGCCCCCTGGGGGCCCTTCAGGCCAGCTAGGTCTTTGGGTGCTGGCTCCTTCGGTTTGGGAGCTGTTGCTGGACGTTGGGCATATTGGCCGGAGAGTGCTTCTCGGGCCGCGAACTGCAACCTTGCAGGTACCTCCCAGGTTCCCGGCCCAACGAAAGCCCCCAGACCCAAATTGAGAGGGGCTACTTGGGGGCCCCCTGGGGGGCTTTCAGGCCAGGTATGTATTTCGGTCCTGGCTCCTTCGCTTTGGGAGCTGTTGCTGGACATTTGGCATGTTGGCCGGAGAGTGCTTCTCGGACTGTGAACTGCAACCTTGCAGGTACCTCCCAGGTTCCCGGCCCAACGAAAGCCCCCAGACCCAAATGGAGAGGGGCTGCTTGGGGGCCCCCTGGGGGCCCTTCAGGCCAGCTAGGTCTTTGGGTCCTGGCTCCTTCTGTTTGGGAGCTGTTGCTGGACGTTGGTCATGTTGGCAGGAGAGTGCTTCTCGTACTGCGAACTGCAATCTTGCACGTACCTCCCAGGTTCCCAGCCCAACGAAAGCCCCCAGACCCAAATGGAGAGGGGCCTGCTTGGGGGCCCCCTGGGGGGCTTTCAGGCCACCTAGGTCTTTGGGTCCTGGCTCCTTCGGTTTGGGAGCTGTTGCTGGACATTTGGCATGTTGGCCGGAGAGTGGTTCTTGGGCCGCGAACTGCAACCTTGCAGGTACCTCCCAGGTTCCCGGCCCAAAGAAAGCCCCCAGACCCAAATGGAGAGGGGCTGCTTGGGGGCCCCCTGGGGGGCTTTCAGGCCAGGTATGTATTTCGGTCCTGGCTCCTTCGCTTTGGGAGATGTTGCTCGACATTTGGCATGTTGGCCGGAGAGTGCTTCTCGGACTGTGAACTGCAACCTTGCAGGTACCTCCCAGGTTCCCGGCCCAACGAAAGCCCCCAGAGCCAAATGGAGAGGGGCTGCTTGGGGGCCCCCTGGGGGCCCTTCAGGCCAGCTAGGTCTTTGGGTCCTGGCTCCTTCTGTTTGGGAGCTGTTGCTGGACGTTTGCCATGTTGGCAGGAGAGTGCTTCTCGTACTGCGAACTGCAATCTTGCACGTACCTCCCAGGTTCCCAGCCCAACGAAAGCCCCCAGACCCAAATGGAGAGGGGCTGCTTGGGGGCCCCCTGGGTTCCCTCCAGACCAGCTAGGTCTTTGGGTCCTGGCTCCTTCGCTTTGGGAGCTGTTGCTGGACGTTGGGCATGTTGGCCGGAGAGTGCTTCTCGGGCCGCGAACTGCAACCTTGCAGGTACCTCCCAGGTTCCCGGCCCTACAAAAGCCCCCAGACCCAAATGGAGAGGGGCTGCTTGGGGGCCCCCTGGGGGCCCTTCAGGCCAGCTAGGTCTTTGGGTGCTGGCTCCTTCGGTTTGGGAGCTGTTGCTGGACGTTGGCCATGTTTGCCGGAGAGTGCTTCTCGGGCCACGAACTGCAACCTTGCAGGTACCTCCCCGGTTCCCGGCCCAACTAAAGCCCCCAGACCCAAATGGAGAGGGGCTGCTTGGGGGCCCCCTGGGGGCCCTTCAGGCCAGCTAGGTCTTTGGGTCCTGGCTCCTTCTGTTTGGGAGCTGTTGCTGGACGTTGGTCATGTTGGCAGGAGAGTGCTTCTCGTACTGCGAACTGCAATCTTGCACGTACCTCCCAGGTTCCCAGCCCAACGAAAGCCCCCAGACCCAAATGGAGAGGGGCCTGCTTGGGGGCCCCCTGGGGGGCTTTCAGGCCACCTAGGTCTTTGGGTCCTGGCTCCTTTGGTTTGGGAGCTGTTGCTGGACATTTGGCATGTTGGCCGGAGAGTGGTTCTCGGGCCGCGAACTGCAACCTTGCAGGTACCTCCCAGGTTCCCGGCCCAAAGAAAGCCCCCAGACCCAAATGGAGAGGGGCTGCTTGGGGGCCCCCTGGGGGGCTTTCAGGCCAGGTATGTATTTCGGTCCTGGCTCCTTCGCTTTGGGAGATGTTGCTCGACATTTGGCATGTTGGCCGGAGAGTGCTTCTCGGACTGTGAACTGCAACCTTGCAGGTACCTCCCAGGTTCCCGGCCCAACGAAAGCCCCCAGACCCAAATGGAGAGGGGCTGCTTGGGGGCCCCCTGGGGGCCCTTCAGGCCAGCTAGGTCTTTGGGTCCTGGCTCCTTCTGTTTGGGAGCTGTTGCTGGACGTTTGCCATGTTGGCAGGAGAGTGCTTCTCGTACTGCGAACTGCAATCTTGCACGTACCTCCCAGGTTCCCAGCCCAACGAAAGCCCCCAGACCCAAATGGAGAGGGGCTGCTTGGGGGCCCCCTGGGTTCCCTCCAGACCAGCTAGGTCTTTGGGTCCTGGCTCCTTCGCTTTGGGAGCTGTTGCTGGACGTTGGGCATGTTGGCCGGAGAGTGCTTCTCGGGCCGCGAACTGCAACCTTGCAGGTACCTCCCAGGTTCCCGGCCCTACAAAAGCCCCCAGACCCAAATGGAGAGGGGCTGCTTGGGGGCCCCCTGGGGGCCCTTCAGGCCAGCTAGGTCTTTGGGTGCTGGCTCCTTCGGTTTGGGAGCTGTTGCTGGACGTTGGCCATGTTTGCCGGAGAGTGCTTCTCGGGCCACGAACTGCAACCTTGCAGGTACCTCCCCGGTTCCCGGCCCAACGAAAGCCCACATACCCAAATGGAGACGGGCTGCTTGTGGGCCCCCTGGGGGCCCTTCAGGCCAGCTAGGTCTTTGGGTCCTGGCTCCTTCGCTTTGGGAGCTGTTGCTGGACGTTTGGCATGTTGGCGGGAGAGTGCTTCTCGGGCCGCGAACTGCAACCTTGCAGCCTCCTCCCAGGTTCCCGGCCCAACTAAAGCCCCCAGACCCAAATTGAGGGGCTGCTTGAGGGCGCACTGGGGGGCTTTCAGGCCAGCTAGGTCTTTGGGTCCCGGCTCCTTTGGTTTGGCAGCTGTTGCTGAACGTTTGGCATGTTGGCCGGGGAGTGCTTCTCGGGCCGCGAACTGCAACCTTGCAGGTACCTCCCAGGTTCCCGGCCCAATGAAAGCCCCCAGACCGAAACTGAGAGGGGCTGCTTGGGGGTCCCCTCGGGGGGGCTTTCAGGCCACCTAGGAATTTGGGTCCTGGCTCCTTCGGTTTGGGAGCTGTTGCTGGACGTTGGGCATGTTGGCCGGAGAGTGCTTCTCGGGCCGCGAACTGCAACCTTGCAGGTACCTCCCAGGTTCCCAGCCCAAAGAAAGCCCCCAGACTCAAATTGAGATGGGTTGCTTGGGGGCCCCCTGGGGGGCTTTCAGGCCAGCTAGGACTTTGGGTCCTGGCTCCTTCGGTTTGGGAGCTGTTGCTGGACGTTGGGCATGTTGGCCGGAGAGTGCTTCTCGGGCCGCCAACTGCAACCTTGCAGGTACCTCCCAGGTTCCCGGCCCAACGAAAGCCCCCAGACCCAAATTGAGACAGGCTGCTTGGGGGCCCCCTGGGGGGCTTTCAGGCCACCTAGGTCTTTGGGTCCTGGCTCCTTCGGTTTGGGAGCTGTTGCTGGACGTTGGGCATGTTGGTTGGAGAGTGCTTCTCGGGCCGTGAACTGCAACCTTGCAGGTACCTCCCAGGTTCCCGGCCCAACAAAAGCCCCCAGACCCAAATTGAGAAGGGCTGCTTGGGGGTCCCCTGGGGGGCTTTCAGGCCAGCTAGGTGTTTTTGTCCCGGTAGCTTCCGTTTGGGAGCTGTTGCTGGACGTTGGGCATGTTGGCCGGAGAGTGCTTCTCGGGCCGCGAACTGCAACCTTTCAGCTACATCCCAGGTTCCCGGCCCAACTATGGAGATAGCTGCAAGGTTCCCTGGCAAACGAAAGCCCTCGGAGCCACAATGCTAAGTGATGCTTGTTGGCCGCCTCGGGAGCTGTCAGGACAGCTATGTCTTTCGATCCTGGCTCCTTTGATTTTGAATGTATAGCTGGACGTTCGGCCTGTTGGCCGCGGAGCTCTTTTCGGGTCGCAAATTGCAACTTTGGTGATATCACCAAGGTTCCCTGGCAAACGAAATAGCTCAGAACCACAATATTAGGGGCTGCTTGTGAGCCGCCTGGGGAGATTTCAAGCCAGCTATGTCTTTCGGTCCTGGCTCCTTGGGTTTTGAAGGTATTGCTGGACGTTCGGCATGTTAGCCGGGGAACTCTTTTTGGGCCACGAACTGATATTATGGAGATATCTCCAAGGATACCTGGCAAACGAAAGCAGATAGCTTTCTGAAACTATGCAGATAGCTCCAAGGTTCGCAGGCCACAAGCTCCCTAGGATGTTCACAAGCAGCCCCTAGCGCTTTGGCTCTGAGGGCTTTCATTTGCCAGGGATCCTTGTAGATATCTCCATAGTTGCAATTGGCGGCCCGAGAAGCACTTCCCGGCCAACATGCCGAACGTCCAGCAATAGCTCCCAAACCAAAGGAGCCAGGACCGAAAGAAGTAGCTGGCCTGAAATCTCCCCAGGGGGCCCACAACCAGCCCCTAGCATTGTGGCTCTGAGGGCTTTCTTTTGCCAGGTTACCTTGGAACCTTGGAGCATTCTACATTGTTGCACTTCGTGGCCCGAAAACCGCTCTACGCCCAACATTCCGAACGTCCAGCAATAGCTCGCAAACCAAAGGAGCCACAACCGAAAGACACAGGTGGCCTGAAAGCTCCCAAGGTGGCCCAGAAGCAGTCCCTACCATTGTGGCTCTGAGGAATTCGCACCACGAAAAGAGCTCCCAGGTGAACTTTCTGAACGTCCAGCAATATCTCCAAAATCAAAGTAGCCAGGACCGAAAGAAATAGCTGGCCTGAAAGATTCCCAGGCGGCCCACAATCAGCCCCTAGCATTGTGGCTCTGAGGGCTTTCGTTTGCCAGGGAACCTTGGAGGTATCTATATAGTTGCAGTTCGCGGCCCGAGAAGCGCTCCCCAGCCAACATGCCGAACGTCCACCAATAGCTCCCAAACCAAAGGAGCCAGGACGGAAGGACATATCTGGTCTGAAAGCTCCCCAGGAGGCCCATAAACAGCCCATAGCATTGTGGCTCTGAGGGCTTTCATTGGCCAGGGAACATTGCAACCTTAGAGCTATCTCCATAGTTTCAGATCACGGCCCGAGAACACTCCCCAGCCAACAAGCCAAATGTCCAGCAATAGCTCCCAAACCAAAGGAGCCAGGACCGAAAGACATAGCTGGCCTGAAAGCTCCCCAGGGTGCCCACAAGCAGTCCCTAGCATTGTGGCTCTGAGGGCTTTCGTTTGCCAGGGTACATTGGAACTTCGGCGCTATCTCCATAGTTGCAGTTCGCAGCCGGAGAAGCACTCCCCGGATAATATGCCGCAAGACCAGCAAGAGCTCCCAAACCAAAGGAGCCAGGACCGAAAGACACAGCTGGCATGAAAGATCCCCAGGCGGCCCGCAAGCAGCCGCTACCGTTGTAGCTCTGTGGGCTTTCGTTTCCCAGGAAGCTTTCTAAATATTTCTGGGGTTAAGTTTACAGTTAGGGTTAGGCTTATTTTTAGGCATAGGGTTCCTGTTAGGGTTAGGTTTAGGGTTAGGTTTAGCATTATGTTTACGTTTAGGATTTGGGAGCAATAGCTCCCTAACCAAAGGAGACAGGACTGAAAGACCTAGCTGGCCTGAAACCTCCCCAGGGTGCCCACAAGCAGTCCCTAGCATTGTGGCTTTGACGGCTTTCTTTTGCCAGGAAACTTTTGATATATGTCCTCCATAGGTGCCTTTCACGGACGCAGAATTACTTGCTTGAAAACATGCCAAATGTCCAGCAATAGCTTCTAACCAAAGGAGCCAGGACTGAAAGACATAGCTGGCCTCAAACCTCCCCAGGCATCCCAAAAGCAGCCCCTAGCATTGTAGCTCTAAGGGCTTTCATTTGCTAGGAAGCTTTCGAAATATTTCAGGGGTTAAGGTTACTTTTAGGGTTAGGGTTAGGGTTAGGGTTACATTTAGGGTTAGGGTTCCTTTTAGTCTTAGGGTTAAGGTTAGGGTTAGTTTTAGCATTTTGTTTACATTTAGGTTTTGGGATCAATAGCTCTCATACCAAAGGATCTAGGACTGAAAGACATAGCAAGCCGCAACCTCTCCAGGCAGCCCACAAGCAGCCCCTAGCATTGTGGTTCTAAAGGCTTTTGTTTGCCACGGAACCTTGGAGATATCTCCATAGTTTTAATTCGCGGCCCGAGAAGCGTTCCCCGGCCAACATGCTGAACGTCCAGCAATACCTCCAAAACCAAAGGAGCCAGGACCGTAAGAAATAGCTGGCCTGAAAGCTCCCCAGGCGGCCCAGAAACAGGCCCTAGCATTGTGGCTCTGAGGGCTTTGGTTTGCCAGGAAACTTTCCATATAGCTCCTACATAGGTGCCTTACTCTGCCGCAGAAGCACTTAGTTCAAAACATGCCAAACGTCCAGCAATAGCTCCCAAAACCAAAGAAGCCAGGACTGAAAGACATAGCTGGCCTGAAACCTCTCCAGGCAGCCCGCAACAGTGCCTAGCATTGTGGCTTTGAGTGCTTTCGTTTCCCAGGGAGACGATGAAAGAAATATCAAAGATGTTGAAGGCAATGATGACTATGAAAGGAGAAGTCAAAAATTGTAAGTGTGGTATGGTACCATGGAATACTTTACAAAGTATGGCACCGAGCAATGACAAAAGCATTCTTCTGTCATTCCCCAACTTGGTCTGCTGTGCTTCTTTGCCAGTAACACTTGAAAAAACGCTCCCTTGAAATTGCCTGCCCTGGGCCTGTATTGCCCATAGGCAGAGGGGAAATGCAGCAGCTCCTTCTTGAAGGTGCAGCAAGTCCAGAGCCCTTCCAAGCAATTCCAGGCTGTTTTGCGCAAGCAAGAACTCCTGGGGAAATGGAGCCAAGGGAATAGCAGAGATTGCTCCTGCTATATACCTGCCACGGGCAAGAGACCTCGAGAGAGGCAGAGCTTGACCAGCACCTTGGAGGTGCCAGAGCAGCAGGCAAGAATCTATCCAAAAGAGCCCAGAGCAACCCTGACTAGGAGCTGTGCTCAGTGCTACAGAGGACAAGAAGACAGCCTCCCTTAGAGCTGGATCTGGCAGTCCAAAGATCTTCCTCCCCCTGGATGCAGGGCACGAGGGCCACCTTTGTGGAGCATGAGCAGCAGGCCCCGAGCAACAAGGGCCCAAAGAAGCCCTGGCAAGGGGCCATGCTCAAAGCAGGAGAGAAGGCAAAACCCCCCCCCAGGGACATTTGCTAGGCCACCAGGGAGGGGTGGGGGTGGCGGAAAAAGCCTTCGTCTCCCCAGCTGCAGGGCACGAGGCGCCACCTTCTGGTTGCACAAGCAGCAGCAGGCAGTGAGCCAGCCCAGATGGTCCAGAGGAGCCCTGACAAGGGGTCCTGCTCAGTGCTGCAGAGGAAGGTAAAAAGCCCCTGAGGACCAGTGCCAGTCCACACCGGGGGAAAATTCCTTTCTGACCCCAGCAGCAGAGCTGGCAATTGGCTAGTCCCTGAGCATGTGAGCAAGACCGGCTCCCTCCTCCCACTGGCTGGTCAAGCCTCCCAGGAGATGCCCTAGCCCTGTTCTCCCTCAGCCTGGAACCATCTCAGGAGCAGCCCCAAGTGGCCAGGTGTCCCCGGCCTGATGGACCTTGGGGACAAGTGTCCTTCCCTTGCACCTGCTGGGACACCAACGGGTGCTGCAAAGCAGCAGGACCCTTGCCACTTCCCTACATCCCATTTCTTACAGCTGTGCTGCTGCCCCTGACTTCAAGGCAGGTGAGGATGGTGAGCTCTGCAGTGCTTCTCCAGAAGGCATTACTTTGCTCTGGCCATGGCTTTCCAGTAGAAAAGGCCTGAGAGCATCAGGCCTTGGTGGTGGTTCTCAGGTCATCTGGGTCTTGCGTTTGTTCCTCAAGACTGAAGCAGTATTTATATCATTAGATAAGCTTTGAATGTAGCCAAGGCAGTTTTGCTGCTACATTCTTGTCCTGGTTTTGGTCAGGATGGAGTTAACTTCATTTGTAGCAGCGGATGGAATGCTGTGTTTGAGAGTTAAAATGGGAGTAGTGCTGATAACACCCTGATGTTTTTAGTTGCTGTCAGACAGTCAAGGACTTTCTCATCTCTTCATGAGAAAGGAGGGGCGAAGCCAGGACAGGTGACCTAACTGACCTAAGAGAGTATTCCACACCAATTACGTCCTGCCCAGGATATCGGGGGGCTGACAGGAGGAAGGCCGAGGGTGGCTCTGGGACGCACAGTTCTTGGGGGACGGTCAGGTTCTGGGACGGCTCTGGGTGGCACGGCCTGAGTTGTGTGGTTTGGTGAGAAACTGCATTGTGTATCAACAGCTTCATATATTTTTGCTCTAAAGTCCTGTTAGCATTGTTATATTGTATCTTTCTGTTATCTTAGTAAACTATCCTTATCCCAACCCACGGGCCTCTTAGTTTCTTGGGTTTGGGGTTATTTGCCCCTTCCTTTTCCCTTTCCTTGCCTCTCACACCCCGCCCCCCCTTCCCTCTTCCCCTGCTCTTTTCCTTTAAGGAGCAGGCAGCTGCGTGGATCTCGGCTCTCAGCCAGGGTGAAACCACGACAACTCTACAGTGAGGTCTTCTTTGTGGAACGAAGTGTTATAAATGGCAGTGACAAATTTGTAAATTTCCAAACACAATTTATTTAAGCAAGATGCGAGCAGGCAAAACAGTGCTGGGTGTCCAGAGGAGATCCTTGCTCCTGCAAACGGCATGCACCTCACCCCTCTAGAGGCCCCTTTTTATAGTCCGATAGTTCCAGGTACATGTGGCATATCCTGGTGTTTTTCTGTGGCCGTGTAAGCTGGTGATGGGGGTCATCCTGGTCCCTCGTAGTCCTCCTCTACATTGTGTTCTGTGTCTTATTTGGTTAACTCATTTAATCCTATCAGGATGTTGCTAATGATAAAACAATGGTTCCCCTTTGCCCTGGTTTACCTATTCACAGTCATAGTCTGCCACAGGAGCCAACTCAGCAAGGCCTGAAGTTCTTTCAGGTATTGCTAGTGATGAAACAATGGTTCCCCTTTGCCCTAGTTACCTATTTACAGTCATAGTAGGTTTGAGAACAATTCCTAGTTAGTCTACTTATCACATGAAGTCACATTATCACAGAATCACAGAAGTCCTGAATTGTCTTCTCTTCTTGGGTGTATTTTCCCTTTCACAAGAGCGCTTTTCCTCCTCTGGCTCGACACCTTTCTGGAAAGGCTTAGCAGCCTTCTCAGACTTCAGCTTGCTTCTTCCAGTTGTTTCCATTTTCAGGACTCTGATATTGTCAAGCAGTTTCCTAGGTAGTCATTGTAGTTTCCTTTGTGATTTAACTTAGCTCCTTGTCCCCTCTCCTCCTTCCCTTCCTTCTTTTCAGTACAGTATTAAAGCTTAATTTAATTATGAAAAGCAACAGAAAACAGGTGTTAATTCAAGGTGCATTCTAGTTACTTGTTCTCATTTACTATTTTAAGAAGCAAGAGGGTGGTGCTTAACCAGCTACAAAAGGTCCTTTTAATGTTTTGCTAATCTGTTTACAAGATTGCTCCTCTGTGTCTACTGTAGACTTACTCAAGCTGCAGGTAGGTATTCTGCCAGAGTGCTGAAACGGCCGTGCTTTGCAAACTAAATCAGCTTCACTCTATGATTTTTGAGGGCACCTTGGAGGGAAAAAAAAGGGAATAAAACCATTCCGGTTAGACATCTTTCATACCATATTTTTCATTTAGTCACTTTTTAACTTCGTAAGTATAGCAGAAATGTGTGAGAAAAAAATTCATAGTACAGGTGTGATCTTTGTTTCCAGAGTTAATTTTATATAATATAGTTCTCAATGCATAGTAAAGGTCAGGATGAAATGAAATGTCCAAACTCTGACCTTCCTGCAGTGATACTTACAACTTCTGCACATTTAGTTACTACCACCAATGGACAGCTAACACGCTCTTTTTTAGAACAAATGATGTGTTCCAAAGTGGGAGCGTTTTCTCTAGCTTATCCCATCATTCAGAGTCCCTCCTCTGTTACCTGCTAAGGAGTGCTACAAAGCACTAAATATATTCTTATTACTAGCTCTTACCCTGTGCCCTCATCTGCACATTACTCAAAAGATTAGCTCGATTATAGACTTTGACACACAGTGCATACAAGACAACCCAGAGTCTCATTGCCCTCAATATACCTCAGACCGAATTTGCTCAGCTCTGGCCAGCTAATATAATCTTCCCTGTGATAGATGAGCCTTTGTTCAGTAAACCACATGTACCTTGAAACTGGTCATAACATTCTGATTTTGTAAGAATGATTGTGTAACATACATTGTAAGTTACTAACGAAGCATAGAATTGAGTTATAGGTAACTTAGAAGTGGAAACCATAGAAATCAAGTAGCCAATGAATGAGCTTGCTCTTAAAGATGACCAAATATGGGAGAGGGCTCAACAAAGGGACAAGTGAGGAAGAGGAGCAACTTCATCCCATCGACCACCAGGAGGTAGAAGACGACCCCCTAACAACAACTGGTGCATGTGCAGAATAAGCCTCAGTGAAACAATTGGGTTCCGGAACTAGAAGACTATAAAAACCTAAATTTGGACTGGGACCGTGCGCGCCGTTGGTAGAGCTGAGACTCTCCGGCCGCCCAGCACTGCCCAAGCTTATTTGCCGCCTGCTAAATTAATAAAAATAAGTTTGTAACTGAATTAACTGGTTTCCGACTGGTGATTGGGAAACCCACAATTACAATTTGGTGCCGTGACTCGGATGGAGAACAACCGGACGTGAGCCTCTGAGCAGGGAGGCGCCCCGCTGTATCATTGGCCCTGCCTGAGTATCCGCTCGGCTCTCTATTGACAAACTGAAATTCTCGGCAATAAGCAAAGGAAAGCCGTCAAAGCCCCTTAATCTTTGTGCAAGAAACCCCGGACGAAGACACAGGACGCATGAGTATAGGCCAGTTTACCGTTCAGTTGGGGCTAGATTTCCTGGGGCGGAAGACGTACAAACCCCGATAGGTGGGTAAGAGTACAGACCCTGGAAGATGGGACAGAGGAAAAGCAGGCCCACTGTCACCATGGGTGGGGGAGATCCTGGGAATCTTCACCCAATACCCCCGAGTAGTCCATTGGGACTGATGATTAAGTACTGGCATCATTACCCCTTCTAGGCGGGGTAAGAGTAAAGTAAAGATGATACAGTACTGTATGGAAGTCTGGGCAGGACAACCCATAAGGGGCGAATCTGTTCACTGGCCCAGGATTGGTTCCTTTGAGGATTGGGTATGTTAAGCTCTAAATTTGTATGTAAATGCAAAGGAACTGTTTAGTTTGGAAGAAAGTGAATATGCAGCCCTTTGGATAATTTTTGAAACAAGGGCAAATTTATACCCTTTAATTGAATAAGAATGAGCTTGTAGGAGAAGGGTACAAGAGGAGGATGAGATACCAATGTCGCCTCCCCCATATATACCACCTCCCCTTACCACGGTCCCCTTAGCACCCAATCCGCTAGACCAGGCTGGGGGTGCGGGTCCAAGCTCTGGGACTACTCCAGAATGCCATAGAATTACACGGAGTCAGTCCCGAAAGAAATTAAAACAGGAAAGATAGTACCCCTTACAAGAAGTGGCAATGGGGGGATGAGAAAATGATTAAAGAAGACTAGGGGTGTCAAGAACTTTATTTGCTGGGGACAAGGAGTAAGACAGAGCCCCTGGTAAAACTAAAAGTATGTCCCCAGCAGCAAGAAATTGAGTTCCTCGTGGACTCAGGGATGGAAAGATCTACTGTCCAAAGTTTACCCCGGGGATGTAAAATTTCCTCGGAGACAGTATGGGAATTGTAGGTAGTTAGGGTCTGGCGTTCGGAAGATGTCGTGCTGTATGGAAATCTAGGACCCTTCTAGGATACTGCTAGAACCCTTCCAGGACCTTCTCAGGACTTTCTTAGGTAGCCAATAGTGTTAAGCCTATGATGTAAGCGGGCGGAAGTGATGTCATGAATGTAAGCTATATAAGGCTGTTGTAACGACCATTAAACGCCATTTTGCCGTCCACCACATTGGTGTCTGCGTGCTGATGGCCCAAGTGGCCAGAGTGTGGCCGCCGTGCCGTTACTGAACCAGGTCGCCTCGCCGTGAACGGCGACAAGTGGTGCCAAAACCCGGGAACCGCCTGGAATTCGGGGAACTCGCCTGGACTTCGGGGAACGGCGGCCGGTGCAGCTGGACCAGCCCGGCAGAGGGGACGCCCTCGGACCCATGAGGAGGATGGAAGCCCTTACAAAGGTCGTATTACAATTGCATAAGCAATGGGGTATCGATTGTAAAGCTAAAGATTTTACCCTCGTTGTTACGAGGTTTTTACAAGCTGGGGTTATTGAGCAGCCGGTGCATATTCTCCACCCTGCATTGTGGGACAAATGTACCAAAGCCCTGGCCGAGGAGGCTATGTCTTCAGGCAAAGGGAAATACCTTTTATCGTGGGGAAAAGTTGTACAGGTTTTGCAAAAAGCCTTTCAGGAACAGGACACCTGGAAAACTGCAAGGAAATGTTTGCTGGCTACCCTGAAATTGGGAGCCGGGGCTGCCACACAAACTTTGCATCTCCAAGATTTTAATGGTACTACAGACCTTAAAGGTTCATCTGAGGGTGACATACCTCTTCAACCCCTGAACCTCGATCCGCTTTCTGAGGAACAAGAGCAAGAAAGATCTTTGCGGGATGGGCTAGCTGAGGGAGCCAGAGGCGCCGCCAAGATCTTAGAATCTCAGGAAATAAGGCCGCCACCACGTGCGCCCAAAGATGGCGCTGGCAGCGAAGAAGAAGGGCGGGGCAAAGGCGCCTCTCACGAGAACAGGGAGGAAATACCGCGGCTAGCTAGCTCACATGGACAGGAAAGGGAAAACAACTTGAGCGACAGGCGGAGAATCAATCGGGACCCGCCTAGAAGGCGGGGCGGGTCGAGGGGGAGGAAACAAGAACGGAGCAATCGCAGACGTTATGGGCGGGGCCGGAGCCCAACAAAAAGGAGTAAGAACCCGGAAATGGCTTGGCAATCGAGTTCCGGCTCCGAGTTAGACACGAGTCAGGGTGAGCAGCTCACAACCGATTCCAGCTCAGAGGAGGAGGAATCGGGAATCAATCAAATTAAAAACCTGACTTTCTCCACCAAAAGTAAAAAGGAGCCGTGAGAGGTAACACTTGGTCTCATGGATTGGAAGGAAATTCAGAATACATGCGGCGATTAGGTGCCAGCATCCGTGCTAGCATTCCCAGTCCAGGTGGTGAGCAGAGGACAGAAAGCTTACTCAGCAGTAAACCCTAAGACTGTGCAAAGTATTCTTAAAGCGATCACTGAGAAGGGACTCAATTCGGCCATGGTCTCTACCCTTATAGATAGTCTGTTTGGGGGAGACGACCTGCTCCCTTTTGACATAATGCAAATTTGTAGAATGATTTTTGGTGGAGCAGGGGTGATCGTTTTTAAACAAGAATGGAGGGATAACTGTACAAGGTTACTGGCACAAGTAACTGGTAGTAATCATCCTCTAGAAGGCTCCAGCTTGCCGCGATTAATGGGTTCAGATCCAACAATGCTTACCCCCCAAGCACAAGCTGAGAGACTGAGAGATGCTGAGATTATGGCAACTACTCATGCAGCCAGGGAGGCTATTCGCACAGTCTCTAAAACACTTGCCAAACCATCGCCATGGGCCACAATAAAGCAAAGTGAAAGTGAAGGCTTCACACAATTTGTGGATCGCCTCCAGGCAGCGGTCGACTCGTCGTCACTGCCTCCGGAAGCAAAAGGCCCGGTCGTGACAGAATGCATACGTCAGCAGTGTAATTCGGCAACCAGAGAAATTCTGCAGTCATTGCCAGCAGGGGCGAGTCTTGCAGACATGATTAAGCATGTTGCAAGGGAAGAACAGCTAGTTCCACTCCAGGCAGCTGTTCGCACCGCAGTAGCTGACATGGTGGCGGGTCTCAAATGCGGTCCGACTGGGCACGAAGCAGCGTATTGCCCCCGATGTAAGAACTCATCAGCAGCAATTCCCCTGCATCAATGCCGGTCCAGGGGACCGTGTTGGGCCTGTGGGAAAAAGAGGCATTTTGCCAGGGATTGCAAGTGTAAGTCCCAGGGAAACAGGAGGGGGAGAGGGCACCAGGGGCCGCACACAGCCTTCTCCCACCTGGAGTGCGAGGCTGTCCGATTACGTCAACCCCAGATGGGGTGGGGCACCCCTGAACTCGCTGCCCCCTCAAGGTATGACCAATTATACGGCCCAACCAACACTTCAAGCAAACCTGACTTTGCCCCCGACAATTCAAGCAAATTTGACTTTCCCTCAGGGACAGCAAAAACCCACGGACGGGACCCCAGGGTGGCCCTAGCCGTGAGGTGTGATGGCCCACCAGTGGTGGGGGGGGTCTGCTCCCTCTACTATTCTTTAGATGACACTACCATCAGTGTCCTATTTTTGATTGATACTGGAGCAGACGTTACAGTCATCCCTGAAACAAATTGGCCCCAGCACTGGAGACTGGAAGATGCCCCCATGGTGGGTGGAGTTGGGGGAGTGTCTCGAGCCCGGAAAAGTGTCCAATTAATAGTAATCACACTTCATACTGAAGGAGGGCCAGAGAAACCCATCGCCCTCTTTCCATATGTCATATCAGGAGTCCCACCCTTACTGAGAAGGGACGCTTTGGCCCTATTGAATGCTAAAGTGACAAATTTATCGTGAGGGCCACTGCTGCATACCCACTTCCACCAATTAAACTGACCTGGAAGTCATCTGACTCAGTGTGGGTTGAGCAGTGGCCCCTGACAAAGCCTCGAATGGATGCACTTCCTTAGCTACTTGACCGTGAATTACAGCGAGGTCATATAGAGCCTTCCACCAGTCCATGGAATACTCCAGTTTTTGTAATACCTAAACGAACCAGCCAAGGGTTTCGCCTCCTGCATGACCTCCGTGAAGTAAATAAAAGAATTCAGCCTATGGGCCCTGTCCAAACACTGCTGCCCATGAACTCTATGATACCAAAAGGGCAACCTTGTGCTGTTCTTGACATTAAAGACTGTTTTTTCTCTATACCTTTGCATGAGGAGGACAAGGAGCGGTTTGCTTTTTCTGTTGTGTTTCCAAACAGCCAACGCCCTAACCTGCGCTTCCAGTGGAAGGTACTACCTCAGGGCATGATCAACTCACCTACCATCTGCCAAATCACAGTGGATCGAGCACTGGCACCAGTACGACGCAGCGACCCAACCGCGACTATCATTCAGTATATGGATGACATTTTGATCGCTGCACCAACAGGGAGTCAAGTGGACCAGCTGGTAACAACGGTCTCTGAGACCCTAAAATTGAACGGGTTCGAAATCACGAGCGCGAAAATTAAGAAAGGGCCGTGTGTGAGTTTCTTGGGGGTGGGGATAACAAGCTCTTATGTAACCCCGCCTCTAATAAAAATCCGTCGGGACATCAAAACGCTTCATGACATGCAATAGTTAGTGGGATCTTTGCAATGGCTTCGCAATATCGTCCTGATCCCTCCAGAAATCATGAATCCCTTGTATGATCTCTTGAAAGGGAAACACCCTTGGGAGCAGAAAAGTCTGACAGCAGAAGCAAGGAACTCTCTCGACTTTATCGAGCAACAGATACCATCAAGTACCCTCAACAGATGGAACCCGGAGGTACCACTTGACCTGTATGTACATTTCACAGAAGGAGGGGGTGTAGGAGCATTAGCTCAAGGCCCCCCTGAAAAAGCCCAACCGATACAGTGGATAGTCCTGGGGAAGCCATCGCGTGTATTCGCTCCAGGAGTTGAGTGCCTTGGTAACCTTATCATGAAAGGCAGAAAACTCGCCCTAAGACACCTGGGCGTCAAACCAGCCAAGATATACCTACCCTTCCGCAAACAGCTCCCAACACAATCAGTGGCAATGTCAAAGTGTCTGGCTATAGCCCTGGTTGGATTCGGTGGGGAAATCGCAAAGCCCCCTTGGACTCAAATGCTGAAAATCGTTGACATTGACCTTCCACAAAAAGTCTTGGACTGACCCCAACAGGGACCAACGGTTTTTACAGATGCATCCTCAGCAACCTCAACAGCAGCTGCGGTATGGCAATCAGAAGAAAAATGGCACTGCATTAAAATGACTGACTATGCACTTTCAGTACAGCAGCTAGAAGCAATGGCCATCGTACTGGCATGCGGACTGTTTCCAACAGAGCACCTTAAGATAGTGACTGACTCAATGTTTGCAGCCAAGCTTTGCTTAGCCATGTCAGGACCTGGTGTGTCAACATCTGCAATAGCTTTAATGCTAGAAGAAGCACTTTCTTCCCGAGAGGGCACCATATCAGTCATCCACATCAACAGCCACAGCCCGATAAAAGGGTTTTTCCAAACAGGCAATGACAAAGCAGACACCGCTGCAAAAGGACTATGGACGCTAAGAGACACTTGCCAGCTGCACGAATCTCTCCATATTGGAGCTAAAGCACTAGCAAAGAGATGCAGGATCTCAGTCACGGACGCGAAACACGTGGTAGCCACATGCCCTTACTGCCAGAAATCACCGCTGTGGTGCAGTGGAGTCAATCCCAGAGGCCTTAAAGCCTCTGAGGTGTGGCAGTCGGATTTAACACTCTGTCAGCTGCTGAAACCTCGAGCGTGGCTAGCGGTAACTGTGGACACATACAGTGGAGTAATTGCAGCTACACAACACTCTAAGTTTGACTCTAAAGCGACCATCCAGCATTGGTTAACAGCCATGGCATGGCTCGGCATTCCTAGTCAAATTAAGACAGACAATGGCTCAAACTTTGTCTCTAAATCAGTTCAGGCATTCGCTCACAAATGGGGTATCACCCTAACATACGGGATTCCGTATAACAGCACAGGTCAAGCCATAGTCGAGCGAGCGAATCAAACACTTAAATCTAAGTTAGAAGTGTTAGCGAAAGCAGAAGGATTTACAAATACCATTCCTTCAGGAGATCAAGCACGCCTGTTGGCAACTGCTCTATTAGCACTAAACCAATTCCCCAGGGGAGAGGAAGTGAATAGCCCCACTCAAAAACATTGGGCCATGCAAGCGTTAGAAGAAGGCCCACTGGTTATAATTAGGAATGAACTAGGGGAATGGGAACAAGGGTGGAGGTTGGTCCTTACGGGACGAGGCTATGCTGCTGTTAAAAAAGATGGTAGAGTTAAATGGTGTCCACTTAAATCTATTAAGCCAGACCTCCGGAATAAAACTAATGAAAACTGTGAGTTTTTATCCACAGGATCAGATCATCGGACGCACTTGTGACCCATGCACCCTGGTGACAAAGGAGGACAACAAGCCAGCAAACATCCTGCTCGCACTTGGAGGTTCCACGCTGGCAGAATCCAAACAACGGCGAAGCAACCTCCGTGGGGAAGTGCAGAGATGGTTTTTTACTTTTTGGGTTTGTCGCACCAACTATGGGTTTGTATGAACATCAACCATGGGAATGGGTGCTAGGAAGATGGGAGGATCAGAAAATATTACAAAAGATCGTCACCTCAGGGGCCCCAAGCTTTGAGGTGTCCCCCTGTGATCTAGTCCCAGTGAAGCCTTGCTTAAGCGATGTGAGGTACTATTTGTGTCTTAGCTTTAATCCTGGCAAATCTCATTGCAACTCCCCAAGTCACTACTACTGTCCTTCTTGGGGATGTGAGTCCATAGCCTCTGACTGGAAACCAGGAGCAGGACCGGATAAGTACCTAAAGGTTCAATTCGGACCTCACAAATGCCTTAGGTACAAAGATCAAACATAGGTGAGAACTTCAAGAATTCAGATGGCAATAAAACCTAAGGATAGAGAGTTATGTGAATATCTTATGTTAAATGTAACCAATGAAAATGACCTGGGATGGACTATCAGTAAGACCTGGGGATTTAGGTATTGGGAATCTGGCAAGGATAGGGGGGACTGTTTTTTATTAAAAAACAGGAGCTAAAAAGCATTTCAGCAATCAGTCCCAATGTCGTAATCAAAAGCAATAATCAGCAAGGAAGAGACAACTTACCAATTCCTACCTCTGTCCCAACCAGTTCCCTACCACCTAAACAAATGGTCTTCTCAGGTAAATTGGTCACGCATTCTCACCATTTGACCGACAAACCATTTTTTGGTGTGTTGGATGCTACCTTTAGATCATTGAATCAATCCAAGCCAAATCTCACAAAATCATGTTGGTTGTGCTATGATGTCTGTCCTCCTTTCTATGAGGGCATTGCCCTCGACACTCCTTTTAGCTATTCATCGGACGATAATCCGACTCAGTGCAAGTGGGATACACCACGGAGAGGAATCACTTTGAACCAGGTTAGAGGCCGAGGCATATGCTTTGGCAATGCCACCTTAGCAAGCTGGAACAGTGCAGTTTGTGCAGAAACGGTTGCGATCGATAGGAGCTATAAATGGGCAATTCCATCAGCATCAGGGATGTGGATCTGTCATCAGACAGGTCTGACCCCCCGTGTGTCCCTTGAGCGTTTCAACCCTGCAACTGACTTTTGTGCACAAATTTTGATTGTTCCCAGGGCCCTATATCATTCGGATGAAGAAATATACTATCACTGGGGAGAAGCTGACGACAGACTCCAAAAGAGAGAAATACTGACAGCTGTGACAATAGCAACACTGCTTGGCCTGGGAGCAGCCGGCACAGCCACCAGAGTGGCCTCTCTGGTGACCCAACAGCGAGACCTGTCTCAACTACAAACCGCCATCGATGAAGATCTGCAAAAAATCGAGCAATCTATAACCTTTCTAGAACAGTCTGTCTCCTCACTCTCAGAGGTTGTTTTGCAGAACAGATGGGGTTTAGACCTCCTGTTCATGCAACAAGGAGGCCTTTGTGCCGCCTTGAAAGAGGAGTGTTGCTTTTATGCTGACCACACTGGGGTAGTTAGACATTCGATGGCCCAACTAAAAGAAAGGTTGGCTAAGAGAAAAAGAGAAAGAGAGGCCCAACAAGGATGGTTGGAATCGTGGTTTAATTATTCACCGTGGCTGACCACTCTAATATCTACTCTAATAGGGCCTATCACAATGGTCATAATAGCATTAATTTTCGGACCCTGTAGTCTCAACAAGCTCGCATCATTTGTCAAGAGTCGGTTAGAGAAGGTTAATATTTTCTTCCTAGACAACCAACAGATGCTTTAAGAATGCAACTTATAAGTACTATCTTTACTATCTTGCACTATCTAGTTGTCCTTAGTATGAACTACTATCCAGATTACCTCTATCCTTTACCTAGTGTGCCTTATACTGTCAGTATTACAAGCTATCAGTGTTATAAGCTATCATTACTATAAGCTATCAGTGTTGTAAGCCACTTTGCACTTTCAGTAGATTAAGTAAGCATAAAGGGGGGGGGGGGGGGGGGGAGATGTAGGTAGTTAGGGTCTGGCGTTCAGAAGATGTCGTGCTGTACAGAAATCTAGGACCCTTCTAGGATACTGCTAGAACCCTTCCAGGACCTTCTCAGGACTTTCTTAGGTAGCCAATAGCGTTAAGCCTATGATGTAAGCGGGCGGAAGTGATGTCATGAATGTAAGCTATATAAGGCTGTTGTAACGACCATTAAACGCCATTTTGCCGTCCACCACATTGGTGTCTGCGTGCTGATGGCCCGAGTGGCCAGAGTGTGGCCGCCGTGCTGTTACTGAACCAGGTCGCCTCGCTGTGAACGGCGACAGGAATACAAAAGAATAGTTCAGGAACCTGAGAATTACCTGACAGCCGAGAGGTTTTTCCTAAAACAATGGCCCTCAAAATTTTACAAAGAATACACAGCGGTATACACTGGGGCACTCAAGCCTTAATTGACCAATTTGTAATTAAGTATATGTGCATTGGTTTATATGATCTGGCCCAGCAAATTTTAAGGGGATGTATAACATGTCTGTTATCGTGGGTTTCCCAGTCACCAGTCGGAAACCAGTTAATTCAGTTACAAACTTAATTTTATTAATTTAGCAGGCGGCAATTAAGCAAACAGCGCTGGGTGGCCAGAGCGTCTCAGCTCTATCAACGGCACGCACCGTCCCTCTCCGAATTCAGGTTTTTATAGTCCTTTAGTTCCGGGTCCCAATTGTTTCACTGAGGCTTATTCTGCACATGCACCAGTTGTTGTTAGGGGGTCGTCTTCTACCTTCTAGTGGTCAATGGGATGAAGTTGCTCCTCTTCCTCACTTGTCCCTTAGTTGACCCCTCTCCCATATTTGGTCATCTTTAACAGCAAGCTCATTCATTGGCTACTTAATTTCTATGGTTTCCACTTCTAAGTTACCTATAACTCAGTTCTATGCTTCGTTAGCAACTAACAATATACTTTACACAATCATTCTTACAAAATCAGAACGTTACGACTTGTTTCAAGGTACATGTGGTTTACTGAACAAAGGCTCATCTATCACAATCCCCCCTTTTTCTTTTTATCACCATTTTGTTCAGTAAACCATTGTAATTCTCGGTGGCTTAGTATAAAATTTTATTCAACCAGGGAAAGAGTTAAACCATGATTCATACCAGCCTTGTTGAGATTCTCTTTCTTGTCATCTCTTTTCCAACCCTTCCCTAAGTTTAGCCACAGTATCTCTAACAATGCCGGTATGATCTGCATAAATACAGCATTCTTCTCCTAAGGCTACACAAAGTCCCCCTTGTTTTAAAAATAGGAGATCTAAACCTCTCCTGTTCTGTAACACCACCTCAGATCGTGATCTTAGAGATTTTTCCGTTAACATTAACTTTAAGGACCTTTGAATCCTCCCACCTAACAAGGGTCCTTGACATGGTCTAATTAATTGCTCCCAGATACATACAATAATTAAAATAATCAGCCAGGATGGATGGTGGTATTCCGACTTCCTACAAGGTTTTTCTTGATCCATTTATTGCCCTTTAGCCCCCCTTTTTCTTTTCCTAGGTGGGTGTGTTCCTGAGGCAGTGTTAAGCTGGGATTTGCACTAGGGCAGCTTCTCCGAGGCTTGCGCATTACTCTAATCTCGGCGTTCCGTCCTCCACAGTTTTTTTACACCTCTGCCTCGCCCGTCAGCTCGATTGCTTCGAGTCACGGGGTGTTCCATCTTCCTGGCAGCAGGGGTATTCTTCAGGAGGCTCCGAGATTTTTCTCTTAGCGCACCTTCGTTTGAATTTCTCCCAGTTATTCGTTTTACTCTGGGGAGCTGCACCATACTCCACTTAGGTCTCTCCGGCAACACACCTGGACAATAGTTATTGAAAGAGGAACATGCTCGTTTGGGTGGAAACAATAATATTCTGGTAACCTATATGTATTCCACCTCTGTGGTGACCATTTTTCAATTTCCCCTTAAGCTATTTTATACTCAAATATTTCTTGTGTCAATTTCAATTTTTGTGTGTAATTATTCCCATAAATTCCCCTAGGAGGGGTTCCTTCGTAAGAATGAGACCACCACTGTCCTTGGCAGATTTTACAAATAAAACACACAAAACGATAACAATTACAACGTTTGACTTCACACTTAACTGTAAAGTTTTTACACACTTAGAGTTACAAGTTTCTCCTTCATCACTTATCTGTATAAGAACATCGGTGTTTAAGATCTCTTTAGGGTCATTCTGAGACTTCCAGGGGAATTGGTGACCTTCCAGGATGGCTCTTGCAATGTTGAATCCGAAATAGGTCCCTTCACTCGACTGGCATGTGTCCATCCACACTCAGCAGTCCTAATGGCTGTATCTGTTGTAAGTAAGACAAGAAAAGATCCCTCCCTTTGAGGTGTTAAAGAAGTTTCTTCCCAAGTCTTTATCAGGACTTTGTCACCCGGTTGTATCTTGTGTATCGCCATATCCAAGGAGGGGGGTGTTGTGCCAATATTCCTTTTCTTATTAACGCCTTTCTTCTTGCCATTAGTTGTGTTATGTAAGCCTCTACTAGGGAATCCTCCAATCGTGGATGATTCCCCGGGTTACTCATGTCATATGACATCCCATATAACATTTCAAAGGGAGAAACACCCACATCAGTTCTCGGCTGTGTTTAGATATTTAATAGAGCCAATGGTAAACACCTAATCCAGGACATCCCTGTTTCCAATTTTAATTTTGTTAATTGTTTTTTAATTTCTCCATTCATTCTTTCAACTCTGCCAGAACTCTGTGAGTGCCATGGTGTGTGTGGTGTTGTCACTCAATTCCAAATCTACAGTTTCAACAATCCCACATCGGGGAGTAATTATTTTTTTTTTTTTCTAATAATATTTTAACCTCCACCCAGGCCGTGGCTGCTATTATTTGCAGACAAATGGGCCATCCCCTGCTAGTCGGGTCTAATAGTTTGGAAATATAAGCTATAGGTTTTTGCTTCCTGCCCACTCCTGAGCCAATACCCCGTATGCGACACCTCCCCCTGTATTAACAAATAAGAAAAAGGATCTCTGCAAGTCGGGTAAACTGAGCATGGGGGCATTTGTCAATTCCCTCTTAAGTGTTTCCAATTTTTCTCCATCCTCTGGAGTCCACTTTAGCAACCCATCGTGAGCTAATTTAGCATATAAAAATTTTGCTTTTCCACTAAAATTCTCAACCCATTGTCTACAATACCCAAAAAGTCCCAATAATTGTTACACTTGTCATTTATTTCTGGGCAGAGGCATAGAGAGTATTCCATTAACCCTTTCACAATCCAATTTCTTAGTTCCTTTACTGAGTCTGTGTCCTAGGTACTTTACTACTTCTTCTACAGACTGTATTTTTTGTTTAAACACCTTTAAACCCTGTAAACCTAAAAAGTTTAAAAGTTTAATACTCTCCCGTCTAATTGTTTCCTCATCTTCTCCGACCAACAAGTCGTCCACATACTGGACGAGGGTTACTCCTTGGCCCGGCTCATATTCCCGTAAAGGTTGTTAGTCTTTTAATTTCTGGTTTCAATCCCTTCCTACCCTCCTCAGGTAATGGGCATTGTTTAATTTGTACCGGGACCTCAGGGTCCTTAATCACAATCACAAAAGGTTTAATATTTAATCTTTCCGTGGTCTCTGGGGTATACCATACCTCAGGGTTAATTTGCTTTTCGTCTTTGACTTTAAGGGAGAGTAATTTAACTCGTAATTGGTTTTTTTATTTATTTCCAAAGAAATTCCTAGTTTAACCATTAAGTCTCATCTCAGTAAATTATAGTCAGCTTCAGGCACCAGCAACAATGATTCTAAGCCAATTTTGGAGTTGCTTTCAAATAATATTTCACGGGTATCGCAAAGGGTTCCCCTTTTGCGCCAATTACCTGTACCGTCTCTGAGGAAATTTTACATCCCTGGGGGTAAACTTTGGATGGTGGATCTTTCTGTCCCTGAGTCCACGAGGAACTCAATTTCTTACTGCTGGGGACATACTTTCAGTTTTACCAGGGGCTCTGTCTTACTCCTTATCCCCATCAAATAAAGTTCTTGACACCCCTAGTCTTCTTTAAACATTTTCTCATTCCTCCATTGCCACTTCTCGTAAGGGGTTCTCTTTCACTTAAAGCGTATAAATTTGCCCTTGTTTCAGAAATTATCCAAAGGGCTGCATATTCACTTTCTTCTAAACTAAAGGGTTCCTTTGCATTTACACACAAATTTAGAGCTTGACATACCCAATCCTCAAGGGAACCAATCCTGGGCCAGTGAACAGATTCACCCCTTATGGGTTGTCCTGCCCAGACTTCCATACATTAATGTATCATCTTTACTTTACTCTTACCCCGCCTAGAAGGGTAAGCATCCCAGTACTTAATCATCAGTCCCAATGGACTACTCGGAGGTACTGGGGAAAGATTCCCAGGATCTCCCCCACCCATGGTGACAGTGGGCCTGCTTTTCCTCTGTCCCATCATCCGGGGTCTGTACTCTTACCCACCTCTCGGGGTTCGTACCTCTCCCACCCCGGGAATCCTGGCCCCAACCGAACGGTAAACTGGCCTATACTCACGTGTCCCACGTCTTCGTCCGGGGCTTCGTGCACAAAGATTAAGGGGCTTTGCCGGCTTTTCTTTGCTTATTGCCGAGAATTTCGGTTCGTCGGTGGAGAGCTGAGCGGATACTCTGGCAGGGCCGCTGATACAGCGGGGCGCCTCCCTGCTCAGAGGCTCACATCCGGTTGTTCTCCATCCGAGTCACGGCACCAAATTGTTATCGTGGGTTTCCCAGTCACCAGTCGGAAACCAGTTAATTCAGTTACAAACTTAATTTTTATTAATTTAGCAGGCGGCAATTAAGCAAACAGCGCTGGGCAGCCGGAGAGTCTCAGCTCTACCAACGGCACGCACCGTCCCTCTCCGAATTCAGGTTTTTATAGTCCTTTAGTTCCGGGTCCCGATTGTTTCACTGAGGCTTATTCTGCACATGTGCCAGTTGCTGTTAGGGGGTCGTCTTCTACCTTCTAGTGGTTGATGGGATGAAGTTGCTCCTCTTCCTCACTTGTCCCTTAGTTGACCCCTCTCCCATATTTGGTCATCTTTAACAGCAAGCTCATTCATTGGCTACTTAATTTCTGTGGTTTCCACTTCTAAATTACCTATAACTCAGTTCTATGCTTCGTTAGCAACTAACAATATACGTTACACAATCATTCTTACAAAATCAGAACGTTACGACTTGTTTCAAGGTACATGTGGTTTACTGAACAAAGGCTCATCTATCACAATGTCAAAGGGTCAATAGACAATATCTAAGAAAAATAAAACAGCTGAATCCTGTAGTTCCACAAAATGTTTTTAACTAGTATTTTTAACAGTACTGCTGCCTACAGCAATAGTCTTCCTCATCCCAGGCACTGTGCCCCTCCCCTGTGCTGGCATCTTGCTGGTGCCAGTGTATCTGTATAGTGGACGTGGCCAGGGAGATCACAGAGTTACAGCTGCATGGTGGTTTGCTGACTTAGCACGCAGCTCAGCTGCTTCCCCTGGCTGGTTCATCAAGCAAGCATGGAAGCTACTTGCACTGGCTGGAGGGCAGCACATGCACATAGAAAAAAAGTAGGAGGAAGAATCCTGGCTCATAGACCCTTTTCTAATATACAAATTGATTTTACCGATTTGACAACATGAACCACAGCCTGGGTGGTGGTTAAAATATTATTAGAAAAATAAAAATTACTCCCCAGTACGGGATTGTTGAAACTGTAGATTTGGAATTGAGTGGCAACACCACACAGCATGGCACCCACAAAGTTCTGGCAGAGTTGAAAGAGTGAATGGAGAAATTAAAAAACAATTAACCTGGGGAATCATCTGCGATTGGAGGATTCCCTAGTAGAAACTTATATAACACAGCTAATGGCAAGAAGAAAGGAGTTAATAAAAAAAGAAATATTGGCACAACGCGCCCCCCTCCCCTCCCCCCCCCCCCCACCCCCACCCCCTTCCCCGCCCTTGGATATGGCAATACGCAAGATACAACCGGGTGACAAAGTCCTGATAAAGACTTGGAAAGAAACTTCTTTAACACCTCAGTGGGAGGGACCTATTCTTGTCTTATTTACAACAGATACAGCCATTAGGACTGAATGCCCCTGGAACCACCCTGGAAGGTTACCAGTTCCCATGGAAGTCTCAGAATGACATAAAAGAGATCTTAAACACTGATGTTCTTGTACAGATAAGTGACGAAGGAGAAACTTGTAACTATAAGTGTGTAAAAACTTTACAGTTAAGTGTGGAGTCAAATGTTGTAATTGTTATCCTTTTGTGTGTTTTATTTGTAAAATCTGCCAAGGATGCTGGTGGTCTCACTGTTATGAAGGAAACCCTCCTAGGGGAATTTATGGGAATAATTACACACAAAAATTGAAATTGACAAAAGAAATATTTGAGTATAAAACAGCTTAAGGGGGAAATTGAAAAATGGTCACCACAGAGGTGGAATATATACAGGTTACCAGAATATTATTGTTTCCACCCAAACGAGCCCGTTCCTCTTTCAATAACTATTGTCCAGGTGTGTTGCCGGAGAGACCTAAGTGGAGTATGGTGTAGCTCCCCAGAAGTAAAAACGAATAACTGGGAGAAATTCAAACAAAGGTGCACTAAGAGAAAAATCTCGGGGCCTCCTGAAGAATATCCCTGCTGCCGAGAAGATGGAACACCCCGTGACTCGAAGCAATCGAGCTGACGGGCGAGGCAGAGGTGTAAAAAACTGTGGAGGATGGAACCCCAAGATTAGAGTAATGCACAAGCCTCGGAGGAGCTGCCCCAATGCTAACCCCGGCTGAACACTGTCTCAAGAACACACCTACCCAGAAAAAGAAACAGGGGTGCCAGAGGGCAATAAATGGGACCAAGTAAAACCTTATAGGGAACTGAGACACAACCACCCATCCAGGCTGACTATTTTGACTATTGTATGTATCTGGGGACTTTGCGTAGCCTTGGGAGAAGTGTGTTGTACTTATGCAGACCATACCGGCATTGTTAGAGATACCATGGCCAAACTTACGAAAAGAGACGGCAAGAAAGAGAATCTCAACAAGGCTGGTATGAATCATGGTTTAACTATTCCCCCGGTTGACTACCTTGTTGTCTATAATAGCTGGACCAGTAATTTTAATAATATTAGGATTAACATTCGGCCTTTACATTTTTTAATAATAAAGCAACACATCTTATGTTAGTATGAGTTAAATATGGACCTCTGAACAATGATGAAAAAGTTGAAACTCTTATACTAAGCCACTGAGAATTACAACGGTTTACTGAACAAAATGGTGATAAAAAAGAAAAAAGGGGGGATTGTGATAGATGAGCCATTGTTCAGTAAACCACATGTACCTTGAAACAAGTCGTAACATTCTGATTTTGTAAGAATGATTGTGTAACGTATATTGTAAGTTACTAACGAAGCATAGAATTGAGTTATAGGTAACTTAGAAGTGGAAACCATAGAAATCAAGTAGCCAATGAATGAGCTTGCTGTTAAAGATGACCAAATATGGGAGAGGGGTCAACTAAGGGACAAGTGAGGAAGAGGAGCAACTTCATCCCATCGACCACCAGGAGGTAGAAGACGACCCCCTAACAACAACTGGCGCATGTGCAGAATAAGCCTCAGTGAAACAATTGGGACCTGGAACTAGAAGACTATAAAAACCTAAATTTGGACTGGGACCGTGCGCGCCGTTGGTAGAGCTGAGACTCTCTGGCTGCCCAGTGCTGCCCAAGCTTATTTGCCGCCTGCTAAATTAATAAAAATAAGTTTGTAACTGAATTAACTGGTTTCGACTGCTCATTGGGAAACCCACAATTCCATTCGCAATCATTCAACTTTTCAGTTTCTCCATAGGCAGATGATTTAGCAAAGACTGCTAAGCAGATTTTCCTAATGAAGTTAATTATGCACTTTAGAAGGATCTCTGCAGGTGCAGGGAAAAAAAACAGTAACAGCAGTGTCTGCTTGCTGCCTTTTGTTGTCAGTTCTGAAATTTTGACAGCCCCAGGGGAGCTGCCTTCCCTTGCTTTGTGGTGACTTATGCACAGCATCTCAGGATTAGGAAGTGGTTGTTTCTAATATGTTCCTCTCATGACAAATGTTCCAGGATATTCGTAAAGTGCGTGACCTGATTTAGATTAGATTATTGCAATAAAATATTGAGGCTGGTTCTGTGAAAACCTCACCAGGTATGTACATCCGGAAATTGTAAATACAGTGGTGTGACTGCCATTTATACAACAGATCACCAGGGTAAAAATTATGGCATCAGAATGATGTTGTGATCCTGTGACAGTGAAAAATATTTTTAAACTTTTAAACTCCCGAACAGATGATCTTCAGCAATATTTATATAGTTTCATGATGTCACCAGCATTGCTTCTGCTTCCACTACAATTCACCTGCCACATCTCTTTAAATATTCATTGTGGCCATCTGCCTGAACCATGCTGGCTGAACTAGATCCCACAGGTGACAACCTGATACGCATCCCCACCTCTTCTCCGCTTTCCAGACTCTGGCCTTTCAGGTACCAAGCAGCAATTGCTGTCCTTTACCTTAGGACATGAGTGTTTCCATCCATTTGTCTAAATTTCTAATTTCCACTCCTTTCTAACTTGCAGAGGTCTCCATGGAGGGGAGGTGGAACCCACCCTTAACAATTACTGTGAAGGCTTACAAAGGAACTTGATTTCTTCAGTGATCTTAAACACTAGCTTCACACTAGTTTTGTTCCCTCTTGGATGTGATACAGTTATCAGAGGGATTAGTCTTGGGGTTTTTCCATTTCAAGAGGAGCATGTTTTCACTTCCACCTAATGACGCTGGCACACTAAGAAAAATATGCGTCTTGAAATTCACATTAAAAACCAATTAAAAGTAACAGCTGCACTGCAAATTCAGGGAAAAACTGGTCACTGTCTTTGCAACTGCACATTAAGGTTGGGTAGTGCCAAAGCTGATGTTACAATTAAAGTTTGTTTGTGCTGCACAGAGTCAAAACATGTGGATAGATGCACCCTCTGCCTTAGAGTATGAAATCCTAAGCCAAAGCTTATTCATGTCAAACAGAAGGTTTTATTGACTTTGAGAGTGGCTGGGACAGGCCTTGAAGCCCTGGAACTTCAAAAGACCTCTGTGGCTCTCTAAGGCTGTAATTAAAATTCCATTAAAAATGTAAGCAATTCCACCTGGTCTTCTACCAAGGGCTGTTTCTCAGTCACATGGGATTACAAGTGAGACCAGCATCAACCGGGCAATACACTTGACACTGTTACACTCATCTTTGTCATCCTTTACCTCTCACTCCTCATAAAGGCTGAAAACTTCCGTCCAGGGTATTTACCTCTCTTCTTGCTTACTCGTAAAACCATTTTCTTAGTGTACCTAGGTTACATGTGTTCTATCTTAGCTATAAAGATGATAATCTATATGGAAAGCATATTCTGTTTGTTTGCATCGTGATGGGTTTCAGTATGAGTGCAGACAGCTTCTCCCTCTCTCTTCCTGAGTGCTGTTTGCCTTTACTAAATTCTTTATACAGGGGAGTTTTTCGAAGTAAAAAAAGTTGCAGAAGATTATGTCAACAGAGGGGTCGTCTTGGTTCATGCTGTTAAATGATCCCAGATTCTGACATCTGTGGGTTAATTTTGGAGCTCAGAAATTGGCAACACTGCTCTTTTGGATCGAGGTTTTGAGTTATATCTCTAAGCATGTGGAAATGTGTCATGTAAACCCTACATGTTAAGCAATATTTTGATGAGTCATGTAACATAAAGCATGACTTAAAATATCTTTTCACATCTACACTACACCAGTCTGGCTCAGTTTGCTTCTTTTCTCTATCACATCGCATCGCTCCCTGCTCACCCCTACATCTCCATATGTCACCCTCACCTTTCGTCTCCTACTCAGATCATTAGACCCAGATGCAAAGAAAGAGCTCAGCCCTGCAAAGCCTACACTGCACTGCAAAGTCAGGTCTAGAGGGGCTGAGGCAGTTTCCAAAGTTTCCTGAACTCTGAGGGGTGGGAGTGGGAGGAAAGACTTGTTAACAGTTCAACCCAGACTCCTTCAGTCACTTTGTTCAGGCAGCTTCTACCATGAGCAGCTGGAAACTAATATCAGGGTTTACACAGGATATAACACGTATAATTGCAAAGCACTTCACCACTGTCTAATAGCTAAGACTGGTAAGGTACTGAGCTAACCACCCCACCACTCTAGCAATGCACTGGATGAGTCTTGGCAGGCCAAGGGCTGGCCTCTATCCCTCCTTGCAACAGGGCTGAACCTTCACATTGCAATTCAGGTCCTTGTTTTTCCCTTATATTTTAATACCTCTTAAGGTCACAGTTTTTCCTGTGAAATTCCTTCAATTTGCTGTCTCTCCCAGACTCAACAAACTTGCCTCTGCCTGCTGCTTTATTTTCCATGCTTTGCACATCTCTAGCCAATGTGTTTTCACAGTGTCTCCTCGTGCCTCAGCCATCATGGCAGCAACCTGAGCCCAAGTTGTGCAGTTGGGCTCTGTCAAAGCCAGCTCTTGGCTCATGTGTGGCCACAACCCGGGGAGGACGACTGCAAAGGGGCTCCTCGTAGCTACTCCAACTGCAGGCACACCTCTGCTAGTTGCTATGAAATGCTGAAGACAGAGATATTTCTCCCATGTAAATGTAGGTGTAGCTAGGCGTCTTTGTGAAAGCAAGACTCAGTGCCTAGTGCCTTAAATAATGATTTTTCTTCTCTGGATGGGAAGGGTGAGATTGTTACCACCCACTTGTCTAGTAATAGTCTGGCATTTGGAACATCCACTCTGCAACAGGAGATGGGTTTTGGGCTTCACTTAAAGCCTTGTCTCTCAAATCCCATGAGAGCACTGTGACCACGGGACTAGAGAGCACTCCGTTGTCAATGGCACCGGGCACTCCTGGCTTTGCAGAGGGCACCTGCCCACACTGGGTTGCCCTGGCAGAGCTCAGGAATGGCACTGCAGCACCCCACTCGCCAGCACAGCTCTTTACAGGGCTCGTGTGGAGGTTACAAGGGCGTCTCCTCACATGAGGTGCAAAATACTTCCCTGCAATCCCAGTGAAATCCTGAAAATGGACCCAAAAAGTGCAGCCAGGCTGCAATCTCTTGAGTTTTACAGTCTGCCTCAGAAATATGGGTCTGTTAGCACTCCAGTTTTTTTGATGAGGGTTGGAGAGATCATGTGAGGGAAAGATTTATATGAATGGTAAACAGGTCCGGCTGTCATGAAGGAAACTTTTATCTCTAGTCTCCCCATGAACTCTTGAGACATCACATCATCTCCTCTGAGTTTTTCATCTCATTCCTGCCCTGGGGGTTCAACTGAAGGGGCAGAAGTCTCATGCCCACTCATGCCATAGGTCTCCTCTGCACCTCTGACGTGGGTGTCATGGCAGGACCAGGCAGAGAGCTGGATTTCAACCTGTACAGTGAAGACCGAGCTGTCTTGCCTCAGTTCTCCCTGCTGCCAGCAAGGTGGGGTGTCCTCCAAGTCTGAGGTAGCATAACAAGAAAAAAAGGACTTTCCAGGAAGATTCCTCTTCTTCCTTCCCAAAAATGCCCATGTCTTTTAATCTTGCTTTTGGATTTTAGAAGGATTTTAGCAGATGTGGAAAAACTGGCTTTTTGGCAGATGTGAAGAGAATGATCAGAAGAAAATTGTTTCATCCATGACATACAGAAGCAGTGGAAGCTTTGAAGACCAGTTCATGGGTAGATACCAGCTATACTGAAATAATTAGCTTTGAGTGTATCACTGATCTGACCCGCACCTCTACACCATCTCTCAGCAGAGAGCTCCTTGTGAAGGTACACCTCAGCTGGTGCACATCAGCTCTGGTGTAGTGAAACTAGTGACACCTGTACTTACACTACTAACACTCTTAGGTTTATTTAATGCTCATCTAGTATTCCATTAACATTGATCAGAAATTCCCCCCGTGACCTTGAAGGGAACACAACTGGATCTTTTGTCTGAAAAAAAAGGTAGGAGGATACCTGAAAATGTTGGCTTTGAATCTGCTACCCCACCCACTGTAAATCTTTATTCCAGTACAGCACCAAGGGGCCTGGGCCTTCAGTCTGCTAGGAATCTCCTCTCACATCCTGTTCCTCATTTTCCTTAGTATAACAGGCTTTATTTTATTTTCAGTTCCTGTTTTATAGGTGTTCAGGGAAAACAGAGAAGTTTATTAAGTCCATGACCTCTCTCTACAGAGCAACACGTTCATTATCGATTATACAAGATGAGTTGGTCTAAAGACCTTTGCAGGGTTTTTAAATCTAATTGATATGTAACAGCCATTAATTCATTGGTGATTAAGATTTACTAAAGGTTTTCCTTTTAAAAAAGGACTGTTTCTCTATCTAACTGGTAGCCAGAACATTACATTACTGCGTAGCTCGCACTCCTGTCTTGCTGCACGTTGTTTCTGAAGACACAGCAGGGAGAAGAGTAGCAACGTATGAGCATTTCTCAGTGCCATTTTGAAGAGGGGAAAGGGAAGGGAGAAGGTGTAAAAATTTAACTTGGATGGTGTATAACTTACATTTTTACCCAGGCTGTTTCTGATAAGACATGCAAAAAGCTGCAAAAAGCTGCTTCTAAAGTAAGAGTAGCATAACATTACTATCTAAATACTTTCTTTTCTTTTTTTTTTTCTTCTTTCCTCTCCCAGAGTGTGAGAAAAATCAGTCTCACATGCCAAGGACTAGGAAGACTGCAACAGTTACTGACTTCAGTTCCTATAGTGACTGTTATAGCAACTGTTAGCATCCAAAGTGTCTTTTCATCTAATGATTGAAGTAGTTCCGAAAAATCTCCTTCCAGAGACAGCTGCTGGGTGAGTGGAGTGTTCATTACCATGCGTACATCTAGAATAAGGTGATGCAGATCAGAAGCGAGTCTGGGGAAGGGCCAAAGTTTTGCTAGGATCTGGATGCACAAGACTAACTTGTCCACAGTCACTCCAGACACTTTTTGGGGGGGGGGGGGGGGGGGGGGAGAGGGGGGAGGGAATAAACAAACCTGGTAAACAACTTTTCAGATATATTGATGAATACGCTCACCACAGCTAAATAGCAATCTCTTAAGCCAGTCAGGCCATTTACAGGTAGAGATATTTTGATTCACTCCAGAGACTGTTTCCCCTTGCAACTGTCTGAAACACCTTTGGGATGAATGATAATATAACTGGAGCCATTGTAAATAAGATTTTCTTCCTCCAAATAGAAATATATGTTGCAAATGTTCAGTGTGGTGTTCTTAACAATTTTGATGAGAGAAGTGCTGGCCTTCCCAAAGCTCTGTTGCCAGTCAGTTTGGGATTCCCTGGAACAACCTATGTATTATGGTAAGAAACAGAAAAGAAGCCAGGGCCTATCTCAGTTAAGAATGAACCATGTGATAAGAAAGAAGAGTGGAGAGACTGGAATAAGGACCCATCAAAATCAAAAGCTAGGGAGCGGTATCTTCAGAGAGTCCCTAGGTTTAAAACCTGATCTTGGACTCCAGGATTGAAAGCAACAGGTGCCACAAAGTCTTGTGAGGGGGCACCTTTTTGAAGTTCTGATTAATCCTTTGCTATGGTGTGCATTTTCCCTTATTAAAGTGCCTCTCCTATGGCCAGAGGTCACATCATTCTCTGTAGACACTGGCTTTTCAGGACATGCCTGGTGGGTCTAGGGCTAGTAGCAACAGCTGGGCAGTGCTGATCTCACAAGTCATCTTCTGTACCTCCAGAAGAAGATCCCTGCTTGCTCTAAATTGTTATTGACTCATTGAAATCAGCGAGTGTCAAGTCAAAAACATCCGATGGAGAAGAGGAGACTTCCAACCTTCATAGCCTAGCTCCAGGTGACTGGGAGGAAAATTGTACCAATTTAGAAAATGCTGTGTCAGATATTAAACCACCACAATCAGTCCACAATGGTTTATGTACATCTGTCTTCCTGAAGAAAAACAAATCCTTTGGCCTTCATAATATAATGTATTTATTATTCTGCATGTATACATTGCATTTCACAGCCTTTCTAAATTACGGGCATGCACAATCAGGATACTTGCAGCTAGTATCTTTATCCAAATTTTAAACTTTGGGATTAGAATAACACATCTTTCACTGTACCCCTCCTTCTAGCCCACATGAACAGTGGAAGCAGTGGCACCATGTAAATGCGCATTAGTACCAGGAGTAAATAGAAAGGGAGAGGCTAGATGATGCTATATTGTGTTTGTAATGCTATCATTAGCCAACTCACGAGCAAAGAGTAATTTATAGAATCAAACTGGAACCGTGCAGCTGTTCCCTTTACAAGTGCCTAACTTGTGAGAGAACCTCACCAGAGTTCACCCAGTGAAGGGGGAATGGTTTTAAAAACATAAAAAGAGACATTAAGTATTATCACAATATTAAATTTTATTGTTACATAAAAAGGTGTGGTTTTCTAGATTCTCACTATAAATACTAGGAATACCATAAATGTATTTGATATGAAGGAGAAGAGGATGGGTATGGATAATCTCACATGGAAGAACACTCTTTTTAAGCAAAGAGGCTGGCCTTCCTTTCAGACAAGATCCAGAGGGTATCCTACAGAAAGGCTTTCTACGTCTTTTAGCTTTTAGGGCAGGTATTTCTGGTTCTGGGCTGTGACCTGAAACGTGTCAAGAACATCTATGCCCCGATTTTTCAAAAACAATTTTTAACAACCTCTGAATGCTGACCTCAGAGAGACTAAGGGAGCCTGAATTTCAACTAAGTGGTTGGTGCTTTTCAGACAATGTTGTGCTTCTACAGAATCTAAGTTTGGGATCCTTTTTTTGGTTTTTTTAAATTTTTGTTATGGGAGTTTTTTCCACTTTGATGGAAAAGCTCCTATGTTGTCAGCATGGTTCTCCAAAATCCATCTTCTCTACCATTCCCTGTGTTTTTCATTTAAAATCTAACACATCAGGATGAGGCCAACCAATGCATGAGTGCCTATCCAGTGTTCATGCCTACTGTATAGGCATGAACAGCCTATACAGTCTATCAAGATACAGCCTATATATAGCCTATCAAGATACTGCACAAATGATACAACTTAAAGCCAGTTTCTTTGTGCAGCCCCTTTTGCAAGGGATACAGGTGGGCAGTTACCCTCACCAGAGGAGGGAACTGTGGATCCCTGCAGTCCTGGCTCTGCAGAAACTCATTTTTAGGTTTCAATAAAACTTCATCCTTTTCTCATCACCCTAGTCTCTTCCTCAAATATGTCTTTTATTGACATCTTACTGACTTTGACTGCATAAAAAGTCAAAATGATTGGCAGTCTGACTCCTACTTCCACCTCCTAACACTAAAGGATTTTGCATCTCTTGTCATGTCGTCATCTCTTGCAGCCACAAACCTGGAAAAACTCACCCAAAGGCAGCAGTGATTCCACGCATTCTTTTTCTAGCATTATATTTTTTTGCTTTATTGAAAGCACATTTCTCTAATTCCTTCTTTTCACAGAATCACAAGGTTGGAAGAGACCTTTGAAGATCATCAAGTCCAACTATTCCCATCCTAAGCTAAACCATATCCCTAAGTACCTCATCAACCCTTTTTCTGAACACATCCAGGGAAGGTGACTCAACCACCTCCCTGGGCAGCCTGTTCCAGGCCCTGACAACTCTTTTGGTAAAAAATTTTGTTCTAATATCCAATCTAAACCTGCCCTGGCACAGCTTCCTGCCATTTCCCCTTGTCCTATCTCCTGTCACCTGGCTGAAGAGACCATCGCCTACCTCTCTACAACCTCCCTTCAGGTAGTTGTAGGTGGTGATAAGGTCTCCCCTCAGCCTCCTCTTCTCCAAGCTAAATAGCCCCAGCTCCCTCAGCCACTCCTCATAGGATTTGCCCTCCAGCCCCTTCACCAGCCTGGTTGCCCTTCTCTTCACTTGCTTGAGAACCTCAAAGTCTTTCTTATGGTGGGGAGCTCAGAAATGCACACAGTACTCGAGGTGTGGCCTCACCAATGCTGAGTACAGGGGCACAATTACCTCCCTAGACCTACTGGCCACACTGGTTTTGATACAAGCCAAGATGCCATTGGCCTTCTTGGCTGCCCGGACACACTGCTGGCTCATATTCAGCCTGCAGTCAACCAACACCCCCAGGTCCTTCTCTTCCTGACAGCTCTTCAGCCAGCCAACCTCCCCCAAGCCTGTAGCGCTGCATGGGGTTGTTATGTCCCATGTGCACTCTACACCTGGCCATGTTAAACTTCATCCCATTGGTCTCAGCCCATCGGTCCAGTCTGCTCAGATCCCTCTGAAGAGCCTCCGTACCCTCAGGCAGATCAACACTTCCTCCTAGTTTAGTGTCATCTGCAAACTTACTGAGGGAGCATTCAATCCCTTCATTGAGGTCATTGATAAAGATGTTGAACAAGATCAGACCCAGGAGTGAGCCCTGGGGGACACCACTTGTGACTGGCCTCCAGATGGATTTTGTTCCATTCACCACCACCCTATGGGCCTGTCCATCCAGCCAGGTTTTAACCCAGCTGTCAAGGCCAGTGGCAGCCAGTTTCTCAGTCGGAATGCTGTGAGAAACCGTGTCAAAGGCTTTACTGAAGTCCAGGTAGACTACATCCACAGCCTTCCCCTTGTCCATTAAGAGGGTCACCTTGTCATAGAAGGTGATCTGGTTAGTTTGACAGGATCTACTTCTTGTAAACCCATGTTGACTAGGTTTGATCCCCTAGCCATCATGTGCTGCATGATAGCTCCCAAGATGACCCTCTCCATGACCTTCCCCAGGACTGAGGTCAGACTGACAGGCCTGTAGTTCCACGGATCCTTCTTCCAGCCATTCTTATATATGGGGGTAACACCTGCCAGCCTCCAGTCAAGTGGAACTTCCCCAGTCTGCCAGGATTTCTGGTAGATGATGGAAAGGGGTTTGGCTAGTACATCTGCCAGCACTCTCAGCACCCTCGGGTGAATCCCATCAGGTCCCATTGACTTGTTAGTGTCTAACTGGCCAAGCATTTCCTCCTTAACCATGGGAATTTTGCTATTCCTCCCCTCTCTGTCAGCCAGTTCCTAAGGATGAGCACTCAGGGAATATCCATCTTTACTATTACAGACTGAGGTAAAGAAGGAATTAAGGACCTCAACCTTGTCCTTATCCCTTGTCACTAATGTTCCCTCAGTATCCAATAAGGGCTGGAGATTCTCCTTCACCCTCCTCTTACTGTTAATGTACCTATAGAAGGACTTTTTATTATCTTTTACAGAACTGGCCCATTTGAGTTCCAGTTCAGCTTTAGCCCTTCTGATTATCTCCCTACATGATCTCACTAAATTCCTATAGTCGGCCCAAGACACCTGACCTTTCTTCCAAAGGCCATATTTTTCCCTCTTTTCCTGAAGATCTTCCTGGATCTCCCTACTCAGGCAAGTTGGCTTCCTTCCTCGCCGACTCCTCTTCCAACAGACTGGGACAGCCTGTTCTTGTGCCACCAAGATTTCCATCTTGAGGAGCAACCAACCCTCTTGGGCTCCTGTGCCCTCAAGGGCTGCCAACCACAGAATCTTATTGAGCAGCTTTCTGAACAGACCAAACTCAGCCCTATGGAAGGTGCTTGTTCTGGTGTCTCCCTTTCTTACTTCTCCCAGTACTAAGAATTCTATCAATTCATGATCACTGTGCCCCAGGTGTCCTCCAATCCTCCACTAAGCCTTCTCTGTTTACAAACCACAAGTCCAGCAGGCCACCTTCCCTGTGGGTTCATTCACCAGCTGGGTCAGGACGTTGTCTTCCAAACACTCCAGGAGCCTGCTAGCTAGACTGCTTCCTCCCTGCTGTATTGTACCTCCAGGAGACATCCGGTAAATTGAAGTCCCCGATAAGGACGAGGGCTATTGATCGTGAGACTTCTCCCAGTTGTTTAAAAAACAATTAATCAGCTTCCTCCTCCTGGTCAGGTGGTCTATAGTAGACTCCCATCACTATATCTCCCTGGTTTCGTTTTCCTCTGATTTTTACCCAGACACTCAACCCTGTCATCACCATACTCCAGCCCCAGGCTGTCAAAACATTCTCTGACATACAGGGCTACCCCACCTCCTCTCCTATCCAGCCTTTCACGCCTGTATAGTTTGTAACCAGCAATTGCAGTACTCCAATCATGTGAATTATCCCACCACTTTTCAGTGATGGCAATCACATCATAGTCTCCTTTAGTAACAAGGACTTCTAATTCCTCCTGTTTATTGCCCATACTGTGTGCATTGGTGTATATGCACTTCATCTGGTCTACTGATCTTGATATGCTCCTTATGGAAGCCTTGCTTCCCAAGTGACAGGTGATTAAGTTACCTAGCCCGTCAGTAGTAGTTACATTTCTACTCTGAATTAGCACACTATCCCCCTGATTAACTAGGGTGGCTGACTGGAGGTCATTGGCAGCACAACATCCCTCAATAACTCGACTGCCACAACCAGGCTTTTTTCCATCTAGCCTGGCCCTGTCCCCCTTCTTATCTAGTTTAAAGCTCTATTAATGAACCCTGCTAGCTTCTTTGACAGTATCCTTCTGCCCCTTGTGAATAAGTGCTCCCCATCCCTAGAAAGCAAGGCTGATGAGCCAGCCCACTGTCAAAGAACCCAAGGTTCTGTTTCTCACACCATGCTCTGAGCCAGGTATTAATTTCCTGGCTCTTCTCATTCCATGCCTCCCCATTCCCTATAGTAGGAATGATGGAGGAAAACACTACCTGTGCTCCAGATCCTCCTACCATGCATCCCAGGGCCCTTAAATCTTTCTTAAAGGAAGGTCCTCAGTTTTCTTTTATGTATTTCATTACTACCTATTTGGAAAATTAAAAGCGGATAATAATCCGTGTGCCTGACCAAGGTTGGGAGTCTCTTTGTTAAGTCCCTAACTGAAGCTCCCTTAAAGCAGTAGACTTCCCTATGTAGAGGGTCTGGCCTACAGATTGGGCCCTCAGTTCCCTCCAAAAGGGAATCACCTAAGACAATGACCCGTCTATTCGTTTTAACAGAGGCTGTTTTGATGATATGCTTAGGGGGTCTTGTCCTAGGGAACACAACCTCAGAGTAATTTTCCTATCAGCCATCTCATTATCTGACTGTTCTCCTTGTAGTAGGACCTCATATCTGTTGTTCAGAGGAACTTGCAGAGGAAGGACAGACATGGAAGGCACTCTCCTACTACCCTTTGCCACGTACCTGCTTCCATTTGTCCCTTTCATTTAGACTGACCTGCCTGGGGGAGGGTACAGGGTCTCTCTGGTCCTGGACACTATCAGCTGGGTACTCACATTTCTGCGGATGGGAGGACAGAACCTAGCTCCTCCAATCTACCTCCATTTCAGCCTTCCTGATGCTCATGAGCCTGTCTAGGTGTGACGGCATGCTTCCCCTGTTGTCCCCATGTTTTCCTGACTTTTTCGTGTTTATATGAATTGATTGATAACCATCGGTGTTGATTGTGATTTCTGCATCCATCTCACAGTGAGTTCAGGAAGATAGATAACAACACAATAGCCAAGGGTTATCTATGCTAATGTGCCCACTGGACACTGGTCAGTATCCACTGGCATATACAGGTGATATGTAAATATGACTATGAGCCAATCATCTTACTCCATAAACAGTGAGCAGTCCAAGAGCCCTTTGAGCTTTCCTGAGACAACAGCAGGCTGCACATCAGGATCTCCCCTTGAAAGGGATGCCTTTCAAGGTTACTCCTCAAGGTCGAGACAATCCTTGCTGCAACAGATCTGCAACAGATCCTCGGTAAGTGAGTTGGGAATAAGTGCACTAACATTTGTGATCTTAACTAAGAAATATAAAGGATTGATCTATATAAAATCCTTTAGACATAAACCATTGACCAAGTCTGGGACTAAGACTGAATCCAGCTGCACCTAGGCTCCTCTCTGAGCAGGAGTTTAGAAAGCAAGGAGATTCTTTCAGAACCTCCTGACTCAATGGGAGGGTTTCCCTGATAGATTCATCTGACCCTGTTCTCTATGTACTAACTAATCAAGACTACCTTACCATCGAATCTTAATCACTGTTGCGTTTATTACCAAACACCGTTACACTCTTTTGTTTTATATCAATAAACATATTATTGCCTCTCTCAAGAGAGAAGTGCATCCCTCTTATCTACCCCATCTGCAAAAAATTGGCATAGTTGGCAGGATGGTAAACTATCTCTGACTATTTAGGGAGGCATGGAGTAAATCCAAGCACCATTTTCTCAAATGAATGGGCTTGTGACAATTGGCATAACTGGGAAGCCATTGAAAAACACCTAAAAGTAACTAGAGGCCGTACAAAGGATGGAAAAAATAAAATAATCATCTGTAAAATGCTGGGTACCTGTTTACAAGCTGCCTATCAAGAAAGGAAAATAAGAGAGAAAAAGCAGAAGGATCTGGAAAAAGAAATAGAAAACAGAAAGGCAACTGTTACTGTCCTGATCAGGAAACTAATAGTAGCTCCTGAAGACTGGGATGGAGATATCTGGGGTGATAATAATGATAGGGAATCAGATGAGGAGGATGTTTTGTTCCCTACATATCATCCTGAATATGAAATCAGACCTGTGGAAAACGCTGCAAAATGTTGCTTTTGCAAACTGAAATGGGTTGTAGAAATCCTTTGTAGGGAATTTAGGATAGCATATAAAATAAGGGGGAATACTGTTAATATAGTTTTGCTATTGGTTGTGTTAAAAGAATTAAGGCAAAATCTCTCTCAAATAAGGGTTCAATTCAAATACATAGCTCTGCTAAAAGATACAGATGAACCTGGACAATGAGATAAGGGGTTAAATCGTGCCTGAGGTCATGGGCTGGAGCTTAAGGAAATCAGGCCCAACAAACAGGCTTCGACCATGCTGACTGATAATGGGGCACAAATTACCACATCAAGGCAAACAGGCAAAACAGGCAAAATGATGTGGGGTCTCAATACCATCTAAGAAATCTAATCATTTTGACCACGGGTGGAATTGCCCATTAGTAAAGATAACAAACCTTTTCAGAGGCTACAAAATTAACATGCGCAAACTGAAACCTGTATTGAGCTGTGACTTCCCTCAACTCCAGGCCCATGTCCCACTAACTCAGTTGCCAGAAAAGTAAAGATAAAGCCAAGCATCTGCAAGCTCACCTTTAACTTCAAAGGGGGCACAGACAAAAAGGGATAAGATAACTCAGGACCCTGACAGACATGAAGGTGCCTTGGTTGAACCTGTAAAATTTTGGAAAAAACTTAATTCATTAAGAAACACGAAGGAGGTGAAAAGTTCAACCTCAGGAAGACTTCGAACCTTCATCACTGAGACCCCCAACGACTACCACGAGACAGTGCGCAGATGCAGTTGGGAGGACTTTATGGAAATCACCTCTTGGAACTCATTTTAATACAAAGCGGGACAGGTGATGAATATGTATAGATGTATGATAGATGTTATAAACAGCAGTGACAAATTTGTAAATTTCCAAACACAATTTATTTAAGCAAGAAATGAGCAGGCAAAACAGCGCTGGGCAGACAGAGGAAACCCTTGCTCCTGCCAATGGCACGCGCCTCACCCCTCTAGAGTCCCCTTTTTATAGTCCCATAGTTCTGGGTACATGTAGCACACCCTGATCCCTCTGGTGGTCGTGAGGATGAAGGCCGCAGTCTTCCTCTATGTTGTGTTACATGCTTTATTTGGTTAACTCATTTTGCTGAGACAGTTAATTTATCAGGATGTTGCCACAGCCACCAACTCAGCAAAGCCTGAAGTTCTTCAGAAGGCTGCTAGGGATAAAACCATGGTTTCCCTTTACAACTGCTTACTTATTTACAGCCATAGTCAGTTTGAGAACAATTCCTAGTTAGTCTACTTGTAACAAGAGATATGGTATAAAAATGCTGCAGGCTCTGACCAAAAGTGTGCCTAATTTGTTGGGTCACGTGCTCTCGCGAGAATGTACAATAAATTACTGCTTCACTAATGTGTCTACCGAGAGTCCTTTCTTAGGACCTCTGTCATTTCTAACAGACCCGTTGTCAAAAAAGAAGAAACTATGGGACCTCGGGGTGGTCATCCATAGTATACTACATGAACCATCCCCTGGGATCCATTGCAATTGACAAATTTACAAGAGAAATATAGCAGGAACCCAGGTGAAACTGAATGTGAATACCTGTGGCAAGTTTGTCTAAGTGGTGGTGACAGAATAATGTTAAGTGAGGATGAAGCAAATGGATTTTGGGGTCCAGGAGTCTTTTTAAATTTGTGACCCAACCTAACGAATATACCCCATTCTATCACTAGCAGAGTAGCTTATTGGGCTGGTGGAATAGACATCGTGGATGTAATTGTGGGTTTCCCAATCACCAGTCCGAAACCAGTTAATTCAGTTACAAACTTATTTTTATTAATTTAGCAGGCAGCGATAAGCTTGAGCAGCGCTGGGCGGCCGGAGAGTCTCAGCTCTACCAACGGCGCGCACGGTCCCAGTCCAAATTTAGGTTTTTATAGTCTTCTAGTTCCAGGTCCCAATTGTTTCACTGAGGCTTCTTCTGCACATGTGCCAATTGTTGTTAGGGGGTCGTCTTCTACCTCCTGGTGGTCGATGGGATGAAGTTGCTCCTCTTCCTCACTTGTCCCTTTGTTGAGCCCTCTCCCATATTTGGTCATCTTTAACAGCAAGCTCATTCATCGGCTACTTGATTTCTATGGTTTCCACTTCTAATTTACCTATAACTCATTTCAATGCTTCGTTAGCAACTTACAATATACATTACACAATCATTCTTACAAAATCAGAATGTTACGACCTTTTCAAGGTACATGCAGTTTACTGAACAAAGGTTCATCTATCTTTAAGTGAACTCTCTACAGCTGTCACAAGAGCTGCTTGCATACAAGCTATGCATGAGAGAGGACTCCATGATGTCCCACTATCTGCTACAGTGAATTTTGCAATGTTAAAACCACTAATTCGAGTAGCCCCAGCACTTCCAAAATCTTATCTAGTTGCAAAACAAGATGAGATTAAAATAGATACTGAATTCAACAGGGATGGCAATAGTGCTCCTAAGCCACTGCCTACATGGGCAGAATTGATGCATGACATTGTTAACTTCAGCCGTGAAAATGGGCTGGAATGATGACATACCATCTGAAAAACAGAAGTCCTGGGGAGATAACAAAGTCAGGGGAAACAAATTTCAAAATTCACAAGCAGTATCCGCAGAACAGGGGAGTGAATTATGGAAGAATGCATTAGCTCTAGGCATTCCCAGAGCTCTGATTCAAGGTCAGCCTACTGGCAACATCTTAAGTCTAATTGAAGCATTCCAAAGGCGAGATAACAATGAAAGGAAGGAGCAAATTTCAACTCCTCCTATGCCATCCCCTAGAACTCCTCCCTAGAAGAAAATCTTTTCATCCATCTTAAAAAATTACAGGAACTGAATCCAAAAAAGTTGGGTCTGCCTGTCCGGAAAGTGGATTATCAATCGATAAGTGATGATGGCCCATATTTTAACTCCAGTTGGTCCTCGACGACAATTGGTAAAATTTTTGATAGATACTGGAGCACAAATTTCAATACTAACACAACAAGTTGCTGAGAAGCTGGGTGTGCAACCCAGACGGTGAAAGGTTAAAATTACTGGTGTGAACGGAGGGACTAATGTGTGCCCAACTGCTAAAGCCAATTTGTGGCTTCCAGGAGAGAAGCGCATGTCAACTACTTACTTTGCAATTAAAGATCATCATGAAAATATTTTAGGTTTTGATGTTTTAAACGGATGAACCTGGTACCTACCAAATACTAGTGTATGGTCTTTTGGCTCAAATATCAATTCCAATCCCACCAGAAATAGGGAGGCTAAAGTATGTGTGCATCACACAGCCCCTGCACTCCCTGATTCAAAAATCACAAACATGCCTCAAATCCGATTTCTGTAACAGCACTAAACAGAATTTCTGAAGTTATAGCTGATTTGGAGAAACAGCATATTATCTCCAGGACTCACTCCCCATATAACTCCCTTGTCTGGCTAGTTCAGAAGCCAGATGGGAGGTGGCGATTAACAGTTGATTACCGACACTTGAATGCTAATACAGCCCCATTAACAGCTGCTGTACCAAACATTGCAAACTTACCAGCTACCCTACAGGCAGCTGCACATCCCTGGATGGCAGCCTTAGATGTAAAGGACATGTTCTTTATGGTTCCCTTGAAGGAAGAGGATAAAAGTAAATTTGCGTTTAGTTGTGAAGGAATACAATATACCTTCAATATGCTCCCACAAGGGTATAAATATTCACCCACAATTACTCATGCAGCACTTGCTGAACTTTTGCAGACAGTCTCACTTCCCCAAGATGTGAAACTGTATTAATACATAGATGATATCCTAGTTGGAGGATCTTCCCCTGAAAAGGTAGTGGAAGCCGCAGCAGCAGTGTGGCAAACTCTGAATAAAGCAGAACTCGAGGTTCCACCCGAAAAATATCAAGGACCTAGTAAAGAAGTAAAATTCTTGGGTACTTGGTGGGTGGCAGGAAGTGCAGTAATTCCTCCAGATACCTTAAGAAAAATTGATGAGCAACAAATGCCTCAATCAAAGAAGGAATTACAAAAATTACTTGGAACTTTAAGATATGGGAGAAAACATATCCCTGGATTCTCCATAATTTCCCATCCGCTATATACTTCCTGAAAGGTATACCCTGGGAGTGGAAATTAGAACATGAAGAAACAGTAAAAGCTTTAACTGAAGAATTAAAAACTTATCAGTCACTGGGACGAGTACATCCACGCAACCCTATCACAGTTGAAAGGGTTTTTTCTGAACATGTTACTTACTGTCCTCTGTTCCAATCTGGCCATGAGGCACCACAAAGACCTTTATTGTTTAGCTCAACCACACTTAGAGAAACAGATACTCTGAATGGGAAAAGGAACTCTTATCTTTAGTCCGAGCAGTTAAACAAGTTGAGAAAATACATCAGGCACAACCTGTGAAAACCAGAGGACCTTTTAATTTACTAGAAGCAATTTTAAAGGGAACTGCTCCTTCAGAGGCAATTGCTCAGAAAACCACCATCAGAAATGTTAGAATTGACAAAGGTCCTAAAAACAGGACTCAAGGTAGACACATTAGTGAAGCAGCAATTTATTACACGTTCTTGCAAGAGTGGGTGACCCAACAAAGTAGGCACACTTTTGGTCAGAACCTGCAGCCTTTTTATACCATACTTCTATACATATTCATCACCTGTCCCGCTTCATATTAAGATGAGTTCTTAGAAGTGGTTTCCATAAACTCCTCCCAATTGCGTCTGCACATTGTCCTGTGGTAGTGGTCGTCGGGGGTCCCAGCGATGAAGGTTGGGAGTCTTCCTCAGGTTGAACCTTTCACCTCCTTCCTCTGTTTAACTATGGATTTTACAGGCTCAGCCAAGGGGCCCATCCACAGCAGTACACAATATAATACATATAGCATGTCTGGGAGATTCCTGCTTCCATTGGTGAAGAAAATTAAAATGTATGAGTCCTTTTGTCTGGGACAACTGCTTACTGGCAAGTAGTTGTCTTTATCTTAACTTTCCCGGCAACTGACGTGGGCCATGGGCTCAAGGAAGTCAAAGCTCCATACAGGTTTCAGTTTGTGCATGTTGATTTTGTAGCTCCTGAAAAGGTTTGTTATCTTTACTAATGGGCGATTCCACTCCTGGTCAAAATGATTAGATTGATCGAGACCCCACATCATTTTGCCTGTTTTGCCTGTTTGCCTTGATGTGGTAATTTGTGCCCCATTATCAATCAACATGGTCGAAGCCTGTTCCTTGAGCCTGATTTCCTTAAGCTCTAGCCCATGTCCTCAGTCATGATTTAACCCCTTATCTCATTGTCCAGGATCATCTGTATCTTTTAGCAGAGCTACGTACTCAAATTGAACCCTTATTTGAGAACAGTATTCCCCCTTATTTTATGTGCTATCCTAAATTCCCTACACAGGATTTCTGATGAGGCAGCCCGAGTCCTTTAAGTCAGTAAAGAATACAATAACATTTTTCAGTTTGCAAAAGCAACATTTCTTGCACTTTCCACACCTGCACCCCAAGACCTGCACTGCAACATGCTTCTGCGGTTGTTTGAACTGGGTTCCTGCTTCCACATTGGAAGGTGTTGGGTTCATGGTCCTACACCAGGTAGACACCATCACACAATATCTTACCAAAGATTAATGAGCCTCACCTGTCAGTTGCCTGAGCTCCCCTACTTCCTCTGCCCAGTAGGCAGGCAGGCAGACGGGCGGGCGGGCGGACAGGCTGGCTGTCTTGCCCAAGCTCTGCTGTCTGCTTTCCTGTGTGGTGTGGATGAGCAGCGACTACGCCTTAATCCCTTTTAAAGGTAGAGGGTGGGGTCACGTGACGTCAGGGGGAGGGTGAGCTTTGGCGAGCTTCCGGCTAGTTGCAGCAGGGCGAAGGAGCTGTACATGGGGTGCTTAGATGTAGGGAAGCTCTTTGCACAGACCGATCTCTCGCACGTCGCCTGAGCTTACCTGAGTGATTGCTGTCACCGCTGATTGTCAGTCACCGACTGGTCCAGTGAAGAGGACTTGGAGGGGGGAAAGAACATGCCTCCCCCTTGCAGAAGTCCAGCACAGACATCTGCCTGGGTGCTAATCAGGAGCAAATTTCATAGAGAAGCATCACTGGTCCTTGTTCTGTGAGGAAGGTCTTCAGGCCCCTCATTAGTATTGCTTCCCTGCTAAGGCTCGTTTTGGGGGGGTTCCAGAGCCTCAGATGTCAACCCAGCTGTTCACCAAGTAAAGTCAGTGGCAGGACAGACATCCAGTGGAACAAAGCGAGTCCAGGGCTGAACACTGCCTACCTGTACGCAGCTCTTTGAAACCAGAGAGGCTCAAACAATGAAGCTGAGGTTCAAGGGCACCTTTCAGATAAAATGCTTCCCAGTGATGGAACCGGTATTCTGTGCCAGAAGGTTAGGTACAGGTTCATGTACGCTAGCATGCTAATGACAGAGACAGAAGTGTTAATCTGAAGCCATGGCAGTGAAGGAAAAAGCAAATAAATACATTTATACTTGGCTTTAATAATGAGAGTTTTAATTAAAAGTAAATAGTCACCATGACTTTAAATATAGAACATGCATGGGTTTTAATTTCAGATTTTTATTAACATTTTCCTTTGGACTAGAATTTTTCAGGATTTGGCACCACATTTGTTTTATAAAAATGCTTTATCTTCTTTGGACATGTATTTTCCACTGTGTTCCTGGCTTTCCTTGCCTTGTGACTCTGACAGACAGCTCTCCGCTCTGTGACCCACATCCAAGGAGCAGTGAGACTTACAGAAACTGCCCTGATGATTTACCAAGTCTTTTTCTGGCCATTATATCCTGACCAAAGCTGCTAGCACAGTACCAACCAGGCATTGTTTGTAAACTGAGATTTAGGATTCCCATGCATCTGAAATAAATAAATTTCTCAAGTTGCTTTCCCATGATTACTAACCTCCTTTTCTTGACTGGCACTGAATTCAGGTCCATACATTCTGCCTCCCAAAATCCACAATTACAGTGTGACTTCAATTCCCAAGCTGTCCTGCAGTTTCATTTGGATAATCTTCATTACCCACTCTAGTGCGAAATAACCACTGGTGTGGTCATGTCTTTCCCCTGCCAGATCTGGGGGCTGAGTGGTGTGTTGTGAGGCTCCGTACACTGCTGTCGGGGAAGGCAGCAGGTCTGCCAGCAGCCTGAGTTTCCTCACAGAAGACATAGGCCCTTGAGTCCTTGAGTTCCCGTAAGACAGGAAAGTTACTCATTCTGAGACGATTTTGGTAATCACATTCTTGAAACACAGCGGCCTGGAAGCCAGGGGTACAGACTTCCCTAAACCAAGAAGGAGTTGTGGGAAGGTATTTGGGAGTAAGTGAACATGCCAAGAACCAGCCATAATAAATGGTCGTAACAGCAGGTGTGTTGATGGTTTTTGACATCAAAGGTAAACTGACAATGTTTAGCTATAAGATAGGCTTACCAGGACTCGTTATAATTACTAACCAATCAGTGTGGTGTGAACAGTGTGTGTAACCAATTAGCAGTTTTTTAGCTTGCCAGGTTTGCAGTAATAAATGTATATAATCTATGTGATTTCACCCAATAAACGGCTTCACCTAAAATTCATACCAAATTGCATGTTGCCCATTGCCAGTCTCCACATGCTGCCGTTTGCAGAGCTCCATGAGGTGAAAGTTGTGGGAGCAGTTGATACCTATGATTTAATTATCGTCGCAATCAAGATGGCTGCAAGACACCTGCCTTTTATTTCCTCTTATCAGTAGTGTAAAAGAGACTCCTGTGGACCAATGTCTTCTAATATTATCGTTTGTATGGATGGAGAGTGCTCAAAGAAGCAGAAATGCACAATGACAAACCATGCTGTTGATGAGTCAGTCAGAAGTGACGCAGATTTCTTCTAACATTGTCAGTGACCAGGGATTATCATCTGTAAAATAGTAAGACTCACTATCTCCCTTCCCCTTTGAGATTTTACATTCAAAGATCACCGCTCTATTTGGAGTATTTTTCTATGAATTGACTGATCATCCCTGCTATTCCAGAATGAAACATAGTGAAATCTCATTTTAAATTAACACCAAATGAAGAGTAACACAACAAACACAGGGAGGAAACAAGCAGGGTAATTGTAGTAAATGGCTCTTCATCTTTAAAAAACATTCATTTCAGACTAAGGTATCAACAATGTGCAGAGAAAAATTTGCTTTGATACACATCTTAATGGGGAAATTTTCTCTTAAGAGACATTTACGATAAATGCTGTATGTGACAGACATGAAGTATGGAGAGATCGGCCTGATAGTTTGCAAATAATTACCTTCCAACATCTAGCTGATACATGCACATTGATAAACCAGCCAGTGAAAAAGCCCTTTCTGGCTGTGGTGCAAGGTCATTTAATGGGGCAAAGGCAGCACACGGTGGCTGACTGAGGAGGGAGAGAGCAGCTGTGTGACTTGAGTACAGCCCACACATCTTCTTGTTCCTCATCTGCCACGAAGAGAGGGAAGAATGCTGCCAATCAATGCGATTGATAAAGCACTTCAACTTCATTGCAAGCACACACTTCCTTTTATACTATTCCTACCACGTGTTATACTTATTGTATTTTAATTGGCTCTAGGCCTAGTGCTGATTTGCTGGAGTTGAAGTTTTGTGGACTCTGATCAATATGATCAAGTGAGGTCCTTCATTGAAACACACACAGAGCTTATATAGGTTTCTATATCAGTATATGAGTTACATTACAGTGCTATTGGTTAGATGTTCTGTTCATGTGTCTCACTATTGCTACACAGTCACTTTGTTCCTCTTTAAGGTAGTTGTTAACGTTCTTGCAGTCTGTTATCTCATGGAGTTTCTGACACGCTCTTGTTCTCAGACATCTGCTCTCCTGTTGACATGTCTCTGTTAGCTTCCCCAGGTCTGATTATATGGGGGTGAGAAATAAATCTGGATGGGCCAAAACCACCATTGCTCTCAAACTGCATTAGTACAATTCCCCCTTTTTGTTTATGGACTAGCCAGATTTTTGTGAAGAGCACTATCCATCCTACCAGAGAAACACTGTGACATACACGGCAAAAATAATACTAAGGCAAAAATAACTGACAAAAACAGAAGCCCTTGTTTAACTGAATCTAAAAACCATCCCATAAACAGAAAACCATACTGTAGAGAGTGGCAAGCTAAAAACTGCTAATTGGCTACACGTACTGCTCACACCAAAGTGATTAATTAGTAATTATAACGAGTTTTGAGAAGCATATCTTATAGCTAATCATTGTTAGTTTGCCTTTGATATCTAAAAGTTATCTGCACACCTGCTGTGTTTTGGCCATCTTATTATGGCTGGTTCACAACATGTTCACTTACTTCCAAATACTTTCCTACAACTCCTTCTTGGTTTGAGGCAGTGCGTACCTTTGTCTTCAAGGTCACTATATTTGAGAATGTAATTACCAAATACCTTTCAGCATGAGTAATATTCATAGAATCATAGAATCATAGAATTGTAGGGGTTGGAAGAGACCTCGAGAGATCATCGGGTCCAACCCCCCTGCCAAAGCAGGCTCCCTAGGACATATCACTCAGATAGGCGTCCAGGTGGGTCTTGAATATCTCCAGAGATGGAGACTCCACCACCTCCCTGGGCAGCCTATTCCAGTGCTCTGTCACCCTCACTGTGAAAAAGTTTTTCCGCATCTTGGTGCGGAACTTCCTATGCTCCAACTTGCAGCCATTGCCCCTTGTCCTATCCCCACAGACCACTGAAAAGGGGCTGGCTGATTCCCCCTGCATCCCCTGCTTCAGATAATTATAAACTTTAATTAGGTCCCCCCTTAGTCTTCTCTTACTCAGCCTATCCTCATAGGGGAGATGTTCCAGGGCCCTAATCATCTTCATGGCCCTTCTCTGGACTCTCTCCAGGAGATCCCTGTCCTTTTGATACCAAGGAGCCCAGAAGTGGACGCAATACTCCAGGTGAGGCCTGACCAGGGCAGAGTAGAGAGGAAGGATCACCTCCTTTGACCTGCTGGCTATACTCCTCCGGATGCACCCCAGGATCCCATTGGCTCTCTTAGCCACCAAGGCACACTGCTGGCTCATGGCCAACCTGTCATCAACCAGGACCCCCAGGTCCTTCTCCACTGAGCTCTTCTCCAGCAGGTCATCCCCCAGCCTGTACTGATACAAAGGTTGTTCCTTCCCAGGTGCAAGACTTTACACTTGCTTTTGTTGAACTTCATCTGGTTTCTAACTGCCCAGCTCTCCAGCCTGTCCAGGTCTTGCTGGATGGCAGTGCAGTGTTCCTGCGTGTCAGCCACTCCTCCCAACTTTGTATTATCAGTGTACTTGCTGAGGGTGGATGCTATTCCCTCATCAAGGTCGTCAATGAAGATATTAAACAGAACTGGACCCAACACCGAGCCCTGGGGAACACGGTTAATAACAGGCCTCCAGTCAGATTCTGTTCCACGAATAACAACCCTCTGGGCTCGGTCCAACAGCAAATTCTCAACCCACCTCACTGTCCACTCATCTATCGCATGCTTTCTCAGCTTTGCTATCAGGGTGCCATGGGAGACAGTATCAAAGGCCCTGCTGAAGTCAAGGTAGATGACATCCTCTGCTCTCCCTCTATCTACCCAGCCTGTTATGAGATGATAGAAGGCTATGAGAGATCATAGAAGGCTATGTCTTATGGGAATTCAAGGATATTGTCTTCTGTGAGGAGAGCTAGGCCGCCCGCCGACTAGCCCATTATCCTCCTTGCCAATTTTTTCCTTTTTAGTATCTGTGTTACAAAAACTGCTTTTTTGAGGTCTCTGCAGAAAGCTCAATAAACATGACAGTAAATGTAAGACAGGTACCATAATTAACAAATCCAGTAATCTAAATTTGACCATTGACAATATCCATCATGAAATTCCCCAGTCATGAAACCAATTGTAAGTGCCTTGATACCTTTGCCGTTGTATTTGTTTGTTTTGCCAATCAGGAGTGTCATAAGTGCAGATAACATCAGCCTCACGTTTTCCTGCAGGCACTGATTGCAATCTGTGACATTAGGCTGTTCAGAAATCACTATTTCCCTAATTTTCATGCACAAACACATGCATTTTTCAAAGACTGTTAGATCATTTAAAAAATCCTGCAGCAAAGTTCAGTCCACTGTGGCCGCACTTGGAACACTTGACTTCAGTTACTGGGATCAGGATCTTGTCCTGGTTCATGCAAGCTTGAATTCTTCTGGATCCACGGCTTTATCCGCTGGGCTCCCATATCTGTAATGACACAGGCAGATCTCCTTCCCAAGTTAGCACCTGTAACTTCATTCTTAATAACACCTGACATCGACTTTTCTCTCCCTTTTTCCACCTTTTTTTTTTCCTCAAACCTTCTTTTAAACCTACTCCATGGTTCACCATTGGAGGTACCAAACTGTTCTGTGAGAGACATAAATAGTTCAAAACATAAAGAGCTTTGTGAGAGATTGGTTCATACATTCTACCATGGCTTTGCCTGTAGGCAAATGTGGCGTCCCTGTAACGTAGGCAATGTTCGTGCCATATATTCTGAGCTGTTGTCCAGTTTGATTTCACGGGGTAGCCAAATGCTGCTATAGCAGAGTACATTTACTGGATTCTCCCATTTGTGCAGTAGCTCACACTGCCAGAAAACATAATAATCTCCAATCCCTTGTGCTGGTAACTCATGAATCAAACTTTCAATGTCCAAGTTTTTTCTGTAATCAAATTCTTATCCATGTAATGATAAAAGATTAGATCAGGATGCGTTTTTCATACTGGAGCAAGTGTCCAGGCTACATAAGCCTGGCACATAGGTGGTGAACTTTTATACCTTGTGGAAGCAAGACCCAATAATACCTTTTGAAAAAAACCCAATCTCTTAAAATTTTTGCATGGTCCACAAACTTGTGGAAGGGTTTATACGCCCCGTAGTCAGTTACGCCTGTATTATACATTGCAAATGGGCAATTTTTTTTCTAAGTAAGTAGCTAGTAATCAGCCCAAACAGGGATTTTCTGTTTTCCAGGTTACATTTTTAAAGTAAAATGCCCAGTTTCAATGACCGCTATCAAAAATCCTTTTGCTAAGTAGGCAGCCTTTCTTTCAGTGGACTTTTTTTTCTCAGTGCTTTTTTTTTTTCTAAAAAGCATAAGAATAAATTAAAGGCTACCTCGTGCTCCATGGAGATTCCATCATGCTGCCGACTCTTGGCAGCTGGTGGTGCTGACTCCTGGCAGCTCCACCTCGTGCAGCTCGTTCCATGTTTGTAGTCCCGGATGGCGGGACCCTGCTATCAGGCTACCTCATGACGAGCCCCCGTTTTCAGGACGGTCCCAAGCATTCGATCAGGCACACATGTCTGGCATTTGCTGATCTGCTCACCGGTCGCTGCCCCTGGTGCCTTCCCAAACTCTCGCCGCTCCATGTCCACTCCAGGGGACAGGTCCGTATGCACTCCAGGCTCCTGTCCTCTGTGGGGGACAGGCCCGTTCAGGCGCCACTTGCCACGACGAGAGGGAAGAATGCTGCCAATCAATGTGATTGATAAAGCACTTCAACTTTATTGCAAGCACACACTTCCTTTTATACTATTCCTACCATGTGTTATACTTATTGTATTTTAATTGGCTCTCAACTAAAAGTTACATTTACATACTCCACCCATCTTGCAGCCTGGGAATCATGTCTCTTTCTCAGTCCCAGGAACACTGAATCCTTATCACACCTCCTACTCCCACATCTTGTGACCATGCTGCATGATACACAAAAATACACTGACCGATTGTTGACCCTTCTGTTCTCACCAAGACGGCGTGGGGCCTAGTCTTACTAAAATACACAGGCGACTGCTTGGACAACTGTTTCATAGGCTCATGGCCTTGCTTCTCAAGCCATTCTGCACCACTCATCCACCACCATGGGGGAAAAACCCAAAACATTTTCAGGCTTGGTGGTGGGGGTTTTGCTGTCATTATATCAGACATCATGGACAAAAGGGCACATAAGCATGTCCTCCCTCCCCCTAATAGCACAAAAACAACGAAACACACTCTGTGCTGCTGATCTGTGCTACCTTAGTTATCTTCTGGTGAAGAAAATTAACAAGGGATCAAAGTTAAGGCCACCTCTTTTCATGATTTTTTTTTTATTATTATTAAAGTGGCATGGTCTGTTTGGAATCAGATGCCAAACCAGCCAGAAAGAAAAACTATGAAGAAGATGTGAAAAATTACTTCAAAGAAGTGCCCGGTGCACATTGAGATTTTGTTTTGATCTAACAAGAGGCTGCCTGCAGTCTTTTGGATGAAAAGACTTGGTTGCTATGATGTGCTAACTTTGTTTTTATGCTTTTGTTTTGTTTTGTTTTCTCATTTTAAAAGATGCTTACGTGAGAACAAAGTAATTCTCACAGAAGTAATAAGTAGAATATAAGTGACCTTTATATAGGTCACAATTCTGTAATAAATATTGTGACTGCTGCAGTTAGTATGGTAAATCTGCTTCCTAATACCACAGGAAAATGTGCCATGCAGGTCTAGGACTGGGCATACATCAGAAATACAAGGTCTTCAGAAGCATAGCTGGACTTAGGGGTGTATGAAACACTTTCTTTTGGCAGGCACAAGGCTTTCTGGCTTGTGTTTTCTTTCAATCCGAAAAAAAAATCAATGTAGTGTTAAAAACATAGAACAGCTCCCTGTAGATAATACAGGCACAGGCTCAGAACTGGGACTTCTTTTGCTTTGTGTGGCTTTGCTGGGCTTCCTGCTGGTTTTCTATTCTCCAGATCAGGGAATTCTGTGCTTGGCAAAACAACAGAAATAAATCCCAGAAGTGTATTTGGGGCTGCAGTATCTAGGAAGGCTGACTTTGCTAACTTTGAATGACCTGTGCTGAGCAATTCTGTATTTGGAAGATTTTGGGGTTCTTGAGTACCAAGGGAGGAAGAGTGTTTTGTTGCGACTGTCCTCTAGTTTTGACCTCAAGTGATAATTTCAGGAAAAAAAAGAACCTAGTCTGCAGCCAGTTTATTACCATTGGCTGCTATACCAAGGCGGGAGTAAGAGATAGATGGGAGGATGCCGAGAGGAGCTGCACAATGGCAAGGCAATGTGTATCACTTCCATTCATCTGCATGGGCACTGTGAGGCTAACGTGGCTGCTGGCCACGCCAGCAAGACCACCTCGGGGCCAGCGAGGGGTGCTGAACCATAGCACCCTGTTATTGTGCTGAACGCCCAAAACCAATGTGAGAGATGTCGAAGGAGCTTGGAAACCCAGAGTGATTCTGACATGGTGGATTTTTCTAGGGGAATGAATGCATGCCTCACACTCCCCGTCTGTGCCAGTAGCAGATAACGGACATCAGCTGCCACAGCACTGGCAGCTTCTAGAAATCTTCTGGAAATCTTCATCCCCGTTATCTTCTTGATGCTTTTATTACCTAGAGGAACTGCCTCATCTCCAGGAGACAACGTTTCCCACCTTGCGGGGGCCCAACAGACACCTCCCCGAGAGGCCGGGCACAGGCCGCGGGGGTGGGGGGTGTGTGGGGCGCGACTCACCTGAAGCGGTAGCGGCGGCCTCGCCTCTCCTCTCTGTGTCTTTAAGGCCCTCCTCCTCCCTCTCCTCCTCCTCGCCATCCCTCCCTCTCCGCCTTCACCGCTGCCGCTCATCGCCGCCGGGCTCTGCCTCGTCTGCTTTTTCCCCCCCGCCCACCCTCCAGATCCCTGCCGCCAGCCATGGCTGACATGAAAACCGGCATCTTCGCCAAAAATGTCCAGAAACGCCTCAACCGCGCCCAGGAGAAGGTGCGTCGCGGGGCGGGACGGGGGGAGCTGGAGAGGGGCGGCTTCGCCCCGGCGGGCAGGAAGCGGCAGGGACCCGTGGCGGTGCCCAGGGGCTGCGAGGGGAGATCACTCCCCTCGCTCTCTGCCCCCGCCGCTGCGGCTTCTCCTCTCCCTGTCCGCAGGGGTGCGGAGCCGCCGCCGGGGGAGGCGGGGGGCGCGTTATTATGTAACTGGCCCATTTAGCCGCTCCAGCCGCCCCCCGCCCGGCGTCCCCGGCGCGGTCGCTCCCCTCTGCGGAGCGGTGGTGTGGGGGATGGGGCGGTGAGGGTTGCCGACGTCCACCTGCCGCAGGCCCGAGAGCAGCGCTGCTTCCTCCTGTTCACGGGGAGCTGGGCTCCCCGCAAGGGCGAATAGGCCGAGTGGCTGCGCACCGTGGAGGGGTGGTCGGGTTGCCGCTCCGGCCCGCGCGCGGAAATAAGGGTTTGCCTCGCCTCACCGCCCGCTGCCAGCCCTCCTAAGAGGATTGCATTTCCTTTAATATCCGCGTGGGCTCATCCTCGGCTGAAGAGATCCTCCTTGCTGGGCTGCCGAGCCCGCCGTGGCGCCGTGACAGAAGCCCCCTTTCGCATGGCAGAAACTCGCGGGGTGTCAGAGCGGGGAGTGCTGGAGGAGGCCCTCTCCTTGACCAGCAGCTGCTTCAGTTTTGGGGAGCTTCTCATGATGTCATGGGGCTGGTTAAAAACGTTGTGCGGCTTGATGGCGCTTGCTGCTTAGGAAACTCGGTCCCGATTCTTGTGTTTACTGTAGGCTGGACATGAGCAGCCGGCAAAGTCCGGGAGGATTTGCGCGAGTTTGATCAAAGACACGGGCTGTGTTGGACACTGTTTGGTTTTGTCACCTTCGCTAATAAAAGGCAGTAGCTATAAATGTTCCACACAGGGAACTCCAGTTTAACTGCTGTGTGTCTCAGAACAGGAGCGTGCAGACATCAAACCAAGCAGGAAAGTGTTTTGTGTGCAACTATATATAGCATCCATATCAGCTAATAGTATGGCTTGTTATAAAGCTGTTCTCAGCACGAATTTGGGAGGCACGGTTGTCAGCAGGCATTGCAAAGTCATCTGAGGGCTAATAAAAGCATTGTACCCTGCTAGCATGCATCCTGTGTTGTTATATGCCCTGTGTAATAGAGCTCTGGGGAATTAAAAGAGATTATTTTATGATCACTATTTCTCATACTTCATTGCCTATAAATCCTTACTTGCTTTTTGCCTCGCATGGATCTCTGCAGGGCTCTAAAGGAATAAAAATTGCAATGATTAACATGTAGAAAAGTCTCATATGTAGTCATGTCATTACTTAAGAATCTAATGGTTGAGGCTGTCACGGGCAAGTGATGGATTTTTCCCTTTCAAATACTCCTATCTACTGCACAAGGTCATAAAGTACTAGACTTTTTCAATGCCAAAGTCATGGTGCATTTCCATTCTTGCAGGTTAGGACTGCAACTGCTTTTGAGTAAAACACGTAATATACTCTAATAGTTTGAAGAGATCTGTGGTGTGAGCTGAGGAAGGTCAGTAGTTGGAGTAGAAGCCTAAAAATACTATTTATTTGCTTGTCTTTGTCAGGGCTTACCATCTGGTAAAGCATTGGTGATGATCTTAAAAATCACATGTACTGTTTCCAGATATGCCTGCTCAAACATGAGAGGTCTGGTTTACAGAGGAATTCATGGGCTATTAATGTGAGTTCCTGAGGTCTTGGTGTCTTGGCAAAGGCTGCTGATGTGCCAGCCCCAGGGCAGCTGCCTCCAGCCTGATGGGTGCCTTGGGTGCAAAACAGGGATGCTGGTGGGCCCTGATGGCAGGACTGCTCAACCTTTGCTTCAGCAATCAACCACACTAACAAGGGGAAAATTTATCTGGCGTGATCTGCGTGTATTGTAATTGGACATCTGGTGATTTTTGGCCTTGTTATTGCATCTGTGGTGGTTGTTTCTTATGTCACTGCTTCTAAACATTGGTTATTTGCAGGGAATGAAAGCTGTTAGTGACCTGACAGAGTAGTTCACTGTAGCATGTAACTTTGTGTCCTTGTTTTCCTCTTCATGGTGTGCATGTGTAGTTAGGGCATGAGCTATGCACATCTACTCATGCCTACGCTTCTGGTAATCTTTGCATTCCTTCATGATTATACTACATAAAGTCATAATGTTTGCTAAAACATTATTTTAAAAGCATTTTTGAAAAAGGGCCCCAAAGGGCAACAATACTGGTTTTGGTTAGTTTGTTTTGGGTACTTCATTACAATAATAAATTGTATCTAGAAGTTAAAAGTCTAAGATTTACCTCATTTCTGATGGTGTAAATAAGGATGGCATTGTGGCAGGTGTGTAATATCACATTGGCTTAAAGAGATTTTAAAGGCATTGAGTTGTTTTACCTTGCTGCTTGCATAGGATTTAGACACCTTCAGTTTTACTTGACGTGTCCCTATGTTCGATTGTGTTTATAAAGCATTTACACACAGTAAGTGATGCAACATATGCATTACAAACATGGAGTGGCTCTAAAGCTTAAACCTTCGTCTACAGAAACTGTTTTTCTAATTATTATCTGCAGTTCCTTGCAATCGAGGGGAAATTTTAGTTGCATGGTCTAAATAGTGTGTGTGCCCATGTACATGTGTGCCTAGTAACCCTTTGTATGACAAAAGCTAGATGGCTGACATGAAAACATCTCATATGGGGCAAATTATCTGTCTTGCATTAGATGAGTTAAACTCAAGAGCTAGATGGATACATCCTGTTTTCCTAGTTTAAACAAAAGTAATCGTGAATCTGTGACCAGGGAGATTCAATAATATTGTTCTTACAAAATTCCAGAAATACTTAGATTACACTGTGGAAATGGGTGGAAGTAAATGTCAATGACTTGATATGGCAGATCACATTTAAAAAAAAAGAAAGTAAGGCTAAATAAATCATCCACTTACTGTGGGTACTGAACTGAAGGGGACGGAGGCAATCGTTCAGAATGGGCTGGACCAGGCCAGTACTCAAAATGAAGCAGTTTTAAACAACTGGTCGCTCCGTTTTTCACGTCATCCAGAAGATGGTACTTTAGCATATGTGCCTTTGGCACCCTGATTTGGAATCACTGAGTGACCCATCTACTAAATAAGACTGTTCTTCACTGCATTTCTTCAATGACTTTTTCTTCCAAAACTGAGGAAGCGTGGACGTGCTGAGCTTGCAGTATCTGCTAGAAGCTGCCAAGAGTCAGCTGAAGAATTTGGATTAAAATTTGGAAATAATCAGAGCAATTTAGGAGCCTACATACCAGTCATAGAAATTAATGAAACTGATGCATTTAAATATCTGTTTATACTGAAACCTGAAAAGATAGATGGGTATGTAACTGTGGCTGGCTGAGTTAGCTTGTGGAAAACATTACTTGCATGAAAAGGCTGAGTTAGTACCTTTAGGTTTCTCTGGAAATTTGAATTTAAGTTGCTAATCCTGTTTATAGCACTAGTTATCTCCTCGCCCTCTCTTTTGTAACACAATGCTTCTACGTGAATAGAGTAGTTCAGCTGGAAGGCACCTACAACCACCATCTAGTCCAACTGCCTGTCCACTTGAGGTTTCACCAGAAGTTACAGCATGGTGCCAAGGCTACTGTTCAAATGCCTCTTCAGCATGAAATATTTTTTTCAAAACAAACTGTCAGTAATTATAAGTAAAAAACAAATTTTAGTCCCGTAAAAATCATAAGGAAAGGTTAATGAGCCTAATCAGAAGGTAAGAATTTAATTAGTTGCCTCATGTTTTTCTGATCTGTACTAACACTTCTTGTCTGTCACAGGGGAAACAGAGGTGCTAAGATCAAAGGAAAATTCATGAGTATACTCAGACCTGGAGAGATGTGGGAGCATGGCTCAATGTAGAGGCAGGTTGGTCTGATGCAGGTGTCCTCACATCTGACCTTGCTCAAGGAAGAAACACTCAGGGAGAGGAATGGGCACTAGTAACTGAAAGGACCCCAGGCAGACAAGGGATGTCTAGTTGCTGCAGCCACAGCACGGTCACCGTGGCACCATGTTCAGGCAGCAGTAGAGGAGCAGATTCATTATATGTGAAGCTGCAAGTGGAAAATCATAGAAATGTAGGGGTTGGAAGAGACCTCAAGAGATCATCGGGTCCAACCCCCCTGCCAAAGCAGGCTCCCTAGGACATATCACTCAGATAGGCGTCCAGGTGGGTCTTGAATATTTCCAGTGAAGGAGACTCCACCACCTCCCTGGGCAGCCTATTCCAGTGCTCTGTCATCCTCACTGTGAAAAAGTTTTTCCGCATCTTGGTGCGGAACTTCCTATGCTCCAACTTGCAGCCGTTGCCCCTTGTCCTATCCCCACAGACCATTGAAAAGGGGCTGGCAGATTCCCCCTGCATCCCCTGCTTCAGATAATTATAAACTTTAATTAGGTCCCCCTTTAGTCTTCTCTTCTCAAGGCTGAACAGTCGCAACTTACTCAGCCTATCCTCATAGGGGAGATGCTCCAGGCCCTTAATCATCTTCGCAGCCCTTCTCTGGACTCTCTCCAGGAGATCCCTGTCCTTTTGATACCAAGGAGCCCAGAAGTGGACACAATACTCCAGGTGAGGCCTGACCAGGGCAGAGTAGAGAGGAAGGATCACCTCCTTTGACCTGCTGGCTATACTCCTCCGGATGCACCCCAGGATCCCATTGGCTCTCTTAGCCACCAAGGCACACTGCTGGCTCATGGCCAACCTGTCATCAGCCAGGACCCCCAGGTCCTTCTCCACTGAGCTCTTCTCCAGCAGGTCATCCCCCAGCCTGTACTGATACAAACGGTTATTCCTTCCCAGGTGCAAGACTTTACACTTGCTTTTGTTGAACTTCATCTGGTTTCTAACTGCCCAGCTCTCCAGCCTGTCCAGGTCTTGCTGGATGGCAGTGCAGTGTTCCTGCGTGTCAGCCACTCCTCCCAACTTTGTATTATCAGTGTACTTGCTGAGGGTGGATGCTATTCCCTCATCAAAGTCGTCAATGAAGATATTAAACAGAACTGGACCCAACACCGAGCCCTGGGGAACACCGTTAGTAACAGGCCTCCAGTCAGATTCTGCTCCATGAATCACAACCCTCTGGGCTCGGTCCAACAGCAAATTCTCAACCCACCTCACTGTCCACTCATCTATCGCATGCTTTCTCAGCTTTGCTATCAGGGTGCCATGGGAGACAGTATCAAAGGCCTTGCTGAAGTCAAGGTAGATGACATCCACTGCTCTTCCTCCATCTACCCAGCCTGTCATGAAATTGTAGAAGGCTATGAGATTGGTTGAGCACAATTTCCCCTTGGTGAATCCATGGTGACTACTCCTCATGACCTTCTCTTCCAATTGCTTGGAGATGGTGTCCAGAACAAGATGTTCCATTACCTTTCCGGGCACAGAGGTGAGGGTGACTGGCCTATAGTTACTAGGTTCCTCCTTCTTGCCCTTTATGAAGACTGGAGTGACATTGGCTATCCTCCAGTCTTCAGGCACTTCTCCTGTCCTCCAAGACCTGTTGAAGATGATAGAGAGCAGCTCAGCAATCACCTCCGCCAGCTCCCTCAGCACATGTGGATGTAACCCATCTGGGCCCATGGATTTATGTGCATTAATCCCTTTGTGCCACTCCTGGACCTCCCCTACCTCAATCAGAGGGAAATTCTTCATTTCCCAAACACTCCTACTTTCATCCAGTGTCTGTGGGTCCCGGGGGGCCTTTGAAGTGAAGACCAAAGCAAAGGTGTCATTCAGTATCTCCACCTTCTCAGCATCCCCCGTTACCAGGACACCCTCCTCATTCAGCAAGGGACCTACATTATCCCTGGTCATCCTCTTACTGTTCACATATCTAAAAAAACCCTTTTTATTATCCTTTATGTCCCTTGCCAGCTTCATTTCCAAGAGGGCTTTAGCCTTCCTAGTTGCATCCCTACAGGCCCTGACCACATTCCTGTATTCTCCCCAGGTGCTCAGACCCTTTTTCCACAATTCATAGATCCTCTGCTTCTCACTGAGTTTACTCAATAGCTCCATGTTCATCCATACAGGTCTTCTGCCTCTCCTTCCCGATTTCTTGCTCAAAGGGATGCATCATTCCTGTGCTTGGAAGAAGCACTGTTTGAATAATAGCCAGCTCTCACAGGCTCCCATTCCTTCTAACAGTGTTGCTCATGGGATAGCCCCTATTAAGTAGCGGAGGAGATCAAAACAACCACAGCAGAATGAGGTTAATGTCCAAGTGAGAAGATGGCTGGCTAAGGTCCAAAAATAAGCCAAACATTTGGATATGAGATATGACTTTGAAATATGGAATTTGGATATCAAGAAATGTGGAAGTATAGCAGTGCAGAGAAATTTCTTTGGTTGTAAAAAATAGCACAGCCCTTTCTATTATTTTCAAATAGTTTCTGGATTAATTTGTAAAGGAATTAACACACCCCTTGGTCTTGCAAACTGCCATAATGTAGCTTTCTTGATAGCACATCTCTAAACATTGTCCCACTTGATTCTGAGAAAAAAATGTGTGGGCAGAGCTAGTACCAGCAGATGCATCTTCATTCATGTTTGTTCATCTACCCTCTTTTTTCTTCGTCCTTCACCTATCACCTTTTCCTTGCTGCTTTCTCTTCCTCGTCTTCTCTTGTAATCTAACCAAAGAAGTGGTTGCAGACTTAATAATCAAAGCCATTTAAGAAATTATGTGACTTCTGTCATGCTATCTGGCTACTTGATAGCTGATGCAGCAGCACACTTAAGACATGATCGTGCATTTAAAAATCAGTACTGAGCCTCCAAATGTTGTCAGGTTTCAGAGAGTACAGAGTGTTCTTTTTGTTTTATTGGTCTCCTGATGTGTATGTGAGGAGGGACAGATGGTGCTGCTGGAACCTGGCTCTTCCCTTGGGGTATGCAGGGCTGATCATGGTCCTCCCTGTGTGGTGGGAAGCTGGGAATAAAGTGACCATGCCCCACATGGGCAGTGCTGAGTACCTGGGGAAATGCTAAAAGACAGGGAAGGTGAAATAAAGAGCACATTTGTCTGGTAATTAAGAGAGCAGTGTGTGAAGATCAAGCATTGAGTCTGCAATGGGCCAAGTTCATAAGCTTTGTTTTTATCAGGACCTCCACCTGAGTCCACCAAAACTTAACCTAACTGGTTGCCTTACCAGTGCTGTCACTCCAGATTCAGTGAAGTCAAGGCGCTATGTGTACCCCTAGGCTTTTGAACTTACTTCTACCCTCCGTTCTTGTACTAAATAAACCTCTCAAATGAATTCACTACTTCCAGGCTGTGAAAAGCGTGTTTCAGAGAAGGCAAACCTCACTGATGTTCTGCAGAGGGGTTTGTTCTTAACACCATCCTGGCATGATGTTTCCCTGTTGCACCAGTCCAAGAACATACTTGTTGCAAGCACAGTGCCAGCATCTCTTGTGCAAAGTTTTGTATCAGGGTAAAAATAAATGGTAATTCAGAAGCTGGCTCAGGATCCAGGCTGCTTGGACAGCCAAACTGAGAAGCAAATCGGGAAGGATAGCTGACAACCACACGTGCCATTTGAATGGCCAGGAGTCATGATGTGGCAACATGGCAGGGCATGGAGGAACACACTGCTAAATATGGTGCAAATACAGACAAATATTTTGGATCAAGAACATGTGTTTGCATACTGCAGGATGAATGCAAGTTTGAGCATGTTGTGTTTTGCTCAGTGCTTCAACTCAGCTTGTGCTGTTCAGTTCTGGTTACCATAGTGAGGGCAGTTTTCAATAGGCAGTGTTTATCTGGGTTTGGCTAGGATAGGGTTAATTTTCACTGGAAGTTGGGATAGGACACAGCCACAAGTGGACCCAGCCAAACCAAAGGGGATATTCTCTACCATATGGTGTTATGCTCAGTATAAAATGGGACTAATTGGGGAGGGGTGGTGCAACTCCAGTGTATGCAGCTCAGGGACAGCCTGGCTTCCTGATGGGCCTGAGCTGCAGGACCCAAGTTGTATGGCTGCTGCTGAGAAACTGCATTGTGTATCACCATTTTTTTTGTACATTCAGCTATAAGTTCTGAGGTTGTCATTTACTCTGCAGTCCCAGCAAACTGTCCTTATCCCAACCCACAAGGTCTGTCTTTGTCTCCCTGTTCTCTTCCCCATCCTGCCAACGCAGGGGTGAGTGGCTGCCGTGGTGCTCAGCTGCTGGCTGGGGCTGAACCATAACACCGGAAAAGAGTTTAAAAAATTGGACCCCATTAAAAATATATTTTAAAAGAGGCACTGTGCAGTAGTGAGGCTGCTAAGTTCTGAAGGATCCATTTTTGTGAACAATAAATTATTTTTTCCCCCTTAATATCCAGTTTCAGGTTTGACTCAAAGCACTTTATACCACTATCTGTTTGCTAATGATCATTAGTAGCTCATCCTACCAATAAGTGTGCTGTGTAATAGTGGTATTGGATTGCTTGGTATTATCTGTCGTCAGAAGTGTTTGTGGGAATGAAGTTGTAATATAAACCTGGCCCAGGCTTTTCCCTGCTCTGGGTCAAATGAAGATATTTTTTTTTTTTCCACACTTCATTATACAGAAAAATTCCTTACTTGCAAGAAAGCAGTCAGCAATCAAGCAAATTGTATTAAAATTTAATGCATATTAGAATATTTGCACATTTAATGGATTAAAAAAAAAAAGGCAGTGAAAAGTGATTCTCAAACACAAAACTTGTTATTCCTTCTTTCCCTCTGAAGCTCAGGGTATTTTCAGTTCTGCTTCAGGGAAAGTGTTATCATTAAGTGTTGACAAACACTTGACTCTGGTGGGTTGTGATGGATTTCTGTCGTCTTTATTAAGTTTTATTAAAAAAAAAAGGTGGAAATAGCAGAAAGGTGGGTAAAAGCTTTCTAAAGAGTCACAAACCCATTTCCACTCTGATATGAACACCAACAGGTTATGTCTACATCTAAACCAGGTTTAACTATATTAGTACTAAGCAGGTGGTTTCCTATCAGACCAAAATTACCTGCCACACTACTGAAAAGTGTTAAAAAGACAGGATGTTTCATCCAAGGTTTTTAGCTCTGGGACTTTCAGAAGAGCTCAGTTGTTATTGACCTTCTTAATTTAATTTAAGGTTGCTGATAACTCAGGTCATTATTCCTGAACATGCTGCTAGCACCTACTTAAGTGTGGTACAAAGGTTTTATACCTCACATCCCTCAGTTGTCCAGAAGTGGTGACTCTGCGGAGATGCAGAGAGTACACTTTTAGGCTACTTTGTGAAAGCATGATGCGTTGTCTGCATCCTCATCTCCACCCAGTGTCTCCTGTAGCAAAACAGGAGTTCTCTGAGCCTTCATTTTGTGTGGCACAAGCCAAGGTCTCAGCTGGAGGATGTAAAGCTCTGTGCCTCGGCAGGGGGTGTCTCTGTGCAGTGCTCAAGAGAGGGATCGTGTTCATGTTCACCCAGGAAAACCCAGTGTTTTAGAGAACTAAAACAGTTAGTCTGTTCCTCACTGTATCAGCAAAAGAAGTTGTGAGAGTGCATAATTTTCTTATCCCTGATTTAATGCTTCTGTGCACAAAGAGAAGACTTCATGGCTGAACTGGTTTGATGAGCAACAGCAATGGTGGTGAACAGTTACAAAACAGACAGGTAAGAGGTGTACACTTGACACTGATAAGTGGTCAGACTGGGCATCCATTGCAGTGAATGGGACTAACAGTTGAGAAGCTTTACTGAACATCAGACTCACAGGATGTTGGTTGCAACCAGAACCTGGTAGACAACCAATGTATAGTCAAGATAAAAAGCCGCTAGCTAGGTTCTCCTGTTTTACCAAATTTGCTGTGAGGATCTGTCTGTCCTGAATGGGATGCACATAGATTTTCTTCGTAGTTCTTATTCTACAAAAGAATGCAACTACTATCCAAAGTTTCAGGAAAATATTGTATCTTCTCCTCAATCTCCTTTTCTGTGTTGCTTAGGAACTAAGATAAAAAAATTCTTTTGTCTGTGCAGTCTGAATAGACTTAGTGGGGTTTTTTCCAAACTGTATGGAATATGGAGAGCAAGCACACTTGTATTAATATAAGTTGAACCTGGACAGATGGCTGGGTGACTTATGTAATGTATGATGCTGTGAGAATTAAAGAACTCATCCTTAAAACATTTGTAATTTAGTAAACAATGAAGAAGCTGGGTCTAATCACCCATAAGATTTAGGTCTAAAGTGACACAGTAGTTAACAAAGGCCAGCACCTTCATAGAATTTCAGTTTTAGTGAGGCTAACTTTTAAAAATTAAAGGGAAAATGAGTAAATTATTAATATCTTCCCACATACTAAAATACAAAAGTGAGGACTATGGGGTTCAAATATTGACAAAAATAAACACTGCTCTGTCTGACACAAAATCTTTTTGCAGAAAGAATGTAAATTTTATAAGGTTTACAGTGAAGATGTCATATTTTCTGGAAGAGTATGTGTATTGTAGAATATGAAATCCAGTTACTGTTTGTGTTATGAAAACCTGAGCTATAGTAAAGAGCATAATAGTTTCAAAACAACAGGTTGTTTTCTAATCCAGGATGTGTGGGTGTGTATTGTCACTTGTTGCATTAAATCTGCAGTAGCTAATTTTACCAGAGACATGAGAAAATACCTGTACTCCCATCTGGGATCTAACACCCTTTGGTCTTTGAGCATAGGAGTAATAGAGCTCTTCCTTCCTCACCCTCCCTCATCAGAAAAGGCAGTGGATGATTTATGTAGGATAAATCTGGGGAATGGTTCTTTATCAACATGAGCATTTCTGTGATTCATACTCATACCAAGAGGCATTATAGTCTATCAGTAATAGTACAGAAATGTAGTGGACTATGCAGATTACTCCCATGTACACATAGCAGGAAAAAATGTGCAAAAATAGTGTCAGCCACCTTTCCACCTAGGCTTTGTTTATTCCCTTTGTCTCTTTCTTTTTCTTTTTTTTCTTTTTAAATGTTTTGATTTGGTTTAATGCCTGATTTTGACTTGAATTCTGGGGGAGTTTAATCAGAATAAAATAATTCAGATCAGAGCCACGCACTGAGAAACAGAGATTACATCCGTCATACTCTTTAGGCTTTATGCCTATTACAAATTGTAATGAACTTGATATCAAATCCCTGCAGTAGCTATCATTTAAAGGTTTGATTCTGCTTATGCTGATTTCATTTGCAGCAAGATGAGGCTCTGTGGGTTAAATATAATCCAATTCACTGTGCTAGCACAAGATTTAATGCTCTGCGTACTCTTTGTACTGGCTTGGCATGGGACTGGATTTAAGTTGCAGCTGGCTGCATAGCTTTCTGCAAATCACACCTGTGCTTATAGGCATCGTAGAGTGTATACATACATTCTGAGGTGAGATCTTTGCATTAAGGATTCCTGTGATATCAGAAGCCATGCTGTGAAATCTTAAACAGTTATAAGCCGGGCTTTCTCCTTGCTCTGAAGCAGTTTGCCTGGCTACGTGACCAGTAAATCTGTCCTGGGATCATAAAATTCCTGGTTGATCTTCCCTGTTTGACCTACACATGACCTGCATAAATCAATGCTTCCAATTTGCTGATACTGTGAGCTTTGTGGCTAATTATAGCTGTTTCAGAAAATTGGGTAAACCTGCACAGCTACCAGATCCAAGGGGGGAGGAGGGAGGCGCAAATGCCTGATACCAACTCAGTGCTAATGTTTTGCAAGGGTGCATGCAGGCTCACTTGCTGAAGCCTTTTGCTTGCTCCCCATGCAGCTAACACCTACGCAGAAATACAGAGGGCTTAATAGATCAGTCTGGGACCGTCTGTCGCTGTTTTTAATCTTGCTAATTTTGCCTTGCCTGTTTGTATCCATCAGTTGATGATCCTTGGAACATGCATGCAGTTTGATTGCTCCCTTTTCTTTTTGTGCACATCAACACCTTATTTTATTAATTTCACTTTACTTGAGTCCTGGGGACACTGGACTGGGGAAGATTAATAGTGTTTCTTCACATCTTGCTCTTACCTGCTGCAGTGCCAGGTTTATGCTATGGAAACTTGTCCTGTACATATCTATCAAAATTACTAATTTGAAGATAATATGGTGTAATCTGAAGTGGAAATACAGGGATATATTCTTAGGTGCTGTAAGCTTACATCAGCCTGCTGGCTTCACTAGCTTCTATGTTGATGACCTCATGTGAGGTGAAAACCTGAATGACTGCTGGTGACTCTACCCACATTAAATGTAGTCATCTTGCTGTGGTGACTTCTGTTCCCTGGGAGAGTCCCACATACATGCAAAGCCTTGTTGAAAATGCATTTAATCATCACACAGGCAAATGTAGTAAGTATCATTATACACAGGACCTCTCTTACCTGTTCTCTGAAAATTACAATACCCTGAGAAGAATACAAAGATGCTCAGTTATTTGAGACACGAGCCATCTGTGATTCCAAAAGCACTGGGTGAGAAAGAAGAGATTTGGAAAAAGTATGTGTCAAAACTAGATTTGATTTTATTTTTTTCCCCCCATTGCTGTTTCAGTGCCATTCCATCTGACAGGGCCCTGGAGGGGCTGTTACTGACCCTGCCCAGCATCTCTGTGCTTGCCTATGGGCCCAGGATCTCAATTCAGCCTCCCAGCTGGGAGCTACTGAATAGAGATGAAGTGGTATGTGATACTTGGCTGATTGTGCTTTGCAATATACAGCTTCAGCCACGTTACCTGAAATTTTCATCATCCGTACAGAGGACTGTAGTTGCTGTTGATACATCTGTAGCCTATTACAGAGCAGTCTTGTCTGGAAGGACTTCAGACCATTATCAAGGATGAACCTGAGGCGGCAACTGCTAAATCATAACTCACATTCCTCTGGTTTCTTACATGTGTCCTAAGCCTAAGTAAGACGTGCTTTGCTTCATCACTGCTTAGCAATAATAAACAACGCCAGAAAACTACTAACTCAAAAGAAAACAAAAACCAATTAATCTGTTCTCATGTCTAATTAGCTTAAAGCTAAGCACAAATTGAACCAAGACCTTATGGCTCACAATACGTGTGTCCTTCAGAGGATCTTGCTGCCTGAGCACATGCATGCTGAGGGCAGTAGAAGGCTTATACTTCCTCTTCCACCATCCCCCTTTGCCAGAAATTCCAACTTAGTGCTTAATAGCTCCAGATAGGTTTTGGTTTTTTTTTTTTCTATGTATATGTTGATATTTTTAATATATTTATGCTTTTGCAGCATATTTTGCTCTCTATTTCTGTTACATTCTTTTATTTAAAGTTTTTCCTGGTAAAACAGATACTCTGAAGCACAGGATAGACCCTATATGTTCTTTTATATAATAATTTTTTACTAACTGATTTTACAGACAGCGTGTATTTTTGCAGCCAGATGATTAAGGGCCTGGAACATCTACCCTACGAGGAAAGGCTGAATGAGCTGGGGCTGTTCAGCCTGGAGAAAAGAAGACTGAGGGGGGTCCTAATGAATGTTTATAAATATATTAAGTATGGGATGCAGGGGGAATCAGCCAGCCCCTTTTCAGTGGTCTGTGGAGACAGGACAAGGGGCAATGGCTGCAAACTGGAGCACAGGAAGTTCTGCACCAACATGCAGAAGAACCTTTTCACAGTGAAGGTTACAGAGCACTTGAATAGACTGCCCAGGGAGGTGGTGGAGTCTCCTTCTCTGGATATAAATAAGCCTTGTTTCCAGTGGGTTCGTGTCTCTTGTTCCAGTTGTCTGGTCAGTATTTTGATTTAAAGATGGCTTGTATCATTAGTCTGCAAGAAAAACTCCAGAGAGTCTACAGGTAGAAAAAACCTTGACTGAGAGAGGAATTATTCTGTTGTCTGAAGTAAGATTCACAATTAGGGTATTGATAAGAACATTGTTTTTTCTTTTAATATGAGTGTTGATTCTCCACTGCTTCTATGAAGTACACTGAAGCACACTAATGCTCTTTGCTCTATTGGCAGCATGTCTTCGTTCGTGTCTTCTGTCACGTGGGAGAATCATAATCTAAAAATGAGTTGAGAAATTTTGTTTTATAACTAGTATTTCTGGTAATTGAACCTTCTCAGAAGTTTTCTGGTTTTCTTCTGGAAGCTGTTTTTAAACCAGACTAGAATTTACAGACCTGGCCTTCACAAAGTTTGGTATCTTAACTTCACACTTTTCCTGGGCCTATTTGGAATGGCTGAAGAGAGCTCAGTGTCTGTTCAACTCAGGGGAACTCTTTTCTAGACTATCATTTATTTAAGAGCATTTATGTGAACTGTAATGATCACACAACTTGAAAATTTTGGTCCACAGGTTGTGGCTTGACTTGAAGGATATATATAAAAGAACTCTGAATTCACTAAGGTGATTTTAAATGGGTAGGAACTAAATTACCAATGTGAGACTGAAGAAAGATTGGAGTTCATCCCAAAATATAAACGTTGTGTGCATTTGATATTTTAAAATGCAAAATACAGTAACTTCCACATTAATGGAAGGGGGATTGCTTTATTTTGTTAAGTTTTGGACTTTCTGTTCCCCAAATAACTGTTGTCGTTTGCTAATGAAGGTCTGTGCTAGGACAAGTTGCAAAAGCCGGTCTATAAATATTTATCTTCCACAGACTTGAATCTGAATGCTGACATGAACTTGTTTATGAACTAGATTAAATTTTTGCTGCTTTTCGGTAAGATAAGAGCCACTGGAATCATTAATACCTGCAGGAAAATCTTAATAAGTATTTTTAAAGTTCTTTGACACTTGCTGAGCTGACAGTCTTTCCTTCTTTTTCTGGGAATGCTCTTTCTTGCTAGACCAGATTTGTGAGCATCCACAGGGAGACTAGCTTTTCCTGCTCCCAGGGAGGGGAGGGGGATGAAACAGTAGCCTAAAATACCCTGTCATTTAGGAAATCTCCATCATCTAGAGCTAGGCTGTAGTAACACTTATTTCTCTAGATTTGTCTCTGTTAGCAATATTAATGTGTCTCACTACTTGTTGCCTTGCAAAGCGAGAGAATACATCACAGAAGTTGATCTGCTTTGACATGGCATAATAATGTCAAGATTTGACTTTTGGGACATCTTTAGGGCACTGAGAGGATCCAAATGGAAATTTCCAACCTTAAGATGTTGGGTGCTATAAGTGCTATCCTCAGTTACAAGCCTGCCTGGGTAGTTTTCAGGTAGCCCTGAAAGGCTTTCCCTTTCAGGGAGCTGTGGGGCACTGCTAACAGCAGGCTGTTCTCAGGATCTGGACTTTGAGTAAGATTCTAGCTGCAGATCAGTTACAAGGAGAAAAGGGCTCATTCAAACCTTGGTATCATCTTGCCCTGCTCTGACAGACATTCTGAGCATGTGTAAGGCAGCGGCTTGGTGGTGTATCAGTGAGCTACCCCCAGGATAGGGCTCTACCTCAGAGGCGCAATACAGCCCTTAATTATTTATTTTGAGCATGAATTATTTCTTGACTTGAACACTATTGTCTTCTGCCAAGGCTGGAATGACTTAATGTGTTGATTGCTCACAGTTTTGTTCTCAAGCCTTGATTGTGATGCCTGAATCCAGGGAACATATTTTAATTTTGATGAATGTCTAACTCCCAGAGAGCAGTGTGTAGGCATCAGGAACAGGATGCATCTAAATGCATAAGATATAGACACAGCCAGTTGAGACATTTGTTGAGCAAATACTCCTTTTGTTGTGAAGGCCATGGAGCAAGCTGAGGAAAACTGTGTGATGGGTTACTAAATATGTGCCTGTAGCAAGCCTCACATTGCTCTGCTGTACCTATGCCACTGAACTGCAGCAGAGTGGCGTGGTTACAGGGGACTAGCCTAGCCAGGTGACTGACCCCGTGTTCACAGTTGCTACATGGCTGTGATCTTGGGGGGACCTCATTGCAGCCTTTCCAGTACCTGAAGGGAGCATACAAACAGGAGGGGAATGAACTTTTTACAGGGATAGACAATGGCAAGACAAGGGGGAATGCATTAAAGCTGAAGGAAAAAAGGTTTAGATTAGATATTAGGGGGAAGCTCTTTACAGAGAGAGGGGTGAGGTGCTGGAACAGGCTGCCCAGAGAGGTGGTGGATGCCCCGTCCCTGGAGGTGTTGAAGGCCTGGTTGGATGGGGCCCTTGGCAACCTTGTGTATATCCAGGCCTCTGGCAGGGAGGCTGGAACTCTATGATCTTTGGGGTCCCTTCCAACCCAGACCATTCTATGATTCTATGATTTCACTAGCAAAAGTGCTCTGGATATTAAACTAACATGTTTTCCTGGTACCCCAGTATGGTCTTGTTAGCAGATGCTTATCCAGAAGTAAGTTTCATTTCTCATATCTGTCACTTACTCATAAAATACGTCAAGCACTTCTGTAATCCTGTCAACCCCCTCCTGAATGGGAAAAGAGATTAAATAGAAATGCCATGGTAGAACTTGGGTGTAAATAGTAAACGTAACCAGAACACACATGTGTTGAGCAATGGTTTGTGTAGAAACACTGTGAGTCTTATATTACTGTGGGGTGAAATATAATGAGAAGTGTTAATTTACACTGTAGATTACAGTACTGTAGATTACAGTACTTGATGCTTTCTGACTCCCACTTCTTTTTGTCATCAAAGAGGGGAAGTGAGTCAAACTAACAGAGCTCATCTAAATAAAGTCTTGACTCTCTTAGTTTTGAAACAACTATCTATTTTCAAATAGAGTTTCTTTTTCCAGTTTTTTGGAGAATATTGTATACTTCTCTTCAAATGTTTAGGTCTTTATTGATTTAATCAATAAAGCATTATTTCTTTTTTTTACCACATACTCAGACTTCAATAGAAAATAAGGTACATAAGCTTGTGTCAGTGCTAAGCTTCCAGTGAGTGCTGACTGGAGCATCTGGCTCTACCTGCGTATTGTGACTTTCTTGTACCTGAAGTTAGAGGAGTAAAAATACCAGGAATAGAGCTGGTGGAGATAAAAAAGCAGGTGAACCAGACTATTTGTGTGTATCTGCCCTGCTCTGTGCAGCATCGTGCAGTGATATCCAGCTCTGAGCAAGTACCTGCAGCACTGTGGGTATGAGACCCCATCCCTCTGCTATCCAGATTTGCGGAAATACAGCCTCCTGGCATGCCTGGTAGGTGCACCCTTTCTGTGTGCAGAGGAAGCACACTGTATAATCCTCCACTCCTGAGAAAAGGCGTAAATTTTTACACTTTAGGCTCATGTCCTCCTTACAAATCCCAGAGAGTGAAATTATTATCTGAAAGTAAGTAAGTTTGAGTCGCGGGTCTGATTGTCTTCCCTACCCTCCCTCCCATGCTGCCTCAAAGCTTCACTCTGGTGGGCACTGTCCCTTGAGACACTCCTCCCGCCTTGCCGTGTTCCTGTCAGATAGCTTTCTTGTTAAATTTTGACTTACATGAAGGAAGAAAACATGTCAAGGAACTTCGCATGCATTCATCAGAAAGGTTTGATCGCTGATACCTTAAATGTAACTATATGTAAAATGTGTATTAAATATAGTATATGAACTATTCACATTTCCAACAAACAGGAGTATTTTTATACTCTTAAAATAGGATTAGATAATCCTCTGTGCTTACTTTAGATTGTGGTTATATTTAAAGAAATAAATGCTTTTTGAGGAGCAATTTAGTCTATGTAACAGTGAAATAATAAAGTGTTGAGATAAACAAGGAGCACTGCTAACAAGCATTTCATGGAATTAGCTAGCAATTAGTGCTTCAGAACTTGTTAATGAAGACTAGAAGCTGTAGGTTGCTACCAAGGATTTGAAAGCACGGTGATCAGCCAGCCCTTGATCGTTCTGAGGCCTGCTAAGTTCAGATAAAGAGCCTCAACACCTGATCTTATTTATTCATAGCCCCATCTGCATAGGAGGGGGGGAAATAGGAATGGTGCAGGAAATAAAAAAAAAAAAAAAAAAAGTAAAACAATTCTTTGAATTACGGTTTTCACCACAGTTTGTAATGCATTTCCAGATCGGGCAACTGCTACTATTATTTGTTGCTGTCAGGGATATTATCTACCAATAGCTGGTGGGGAAAATGGGCACTTAAGCCACTATCTTTTATAATTGTTTTCATGGTCTCACACAAAAAATCTGTTGGTTGTTCCACAATCTAGAAAGAGATGCACTGAAGAAAAAAAAAAAAGCACTAAAACAAGACTTCCTCCTGAAAATTAACCAGTAGCAGGCTAGACCTCCAAAAATACAAGCCTCCTGTGACTCAGGAGAAAGCCTAGAATTAAGATCTTGTTTACCTCTGTTGAATAAATAGGGGAGTCATTCCCAGTCATGAGAGGCTGCTAGCACTGCTGTGACTGCACTAGGAGGTCTCAGCACAGCTGGAGATGGCAATGCCAAAGCATGAGCAGGTGTCCAGTTACAGCTAAAGGAATTACTCTTGTGGAAATAATGTATGTCTGAATTTTATCTGATTATCTTCTTTTATGGTTTTGGACAGATTGCAATTTTTTAAGTTAGTTATTGCTCTAGCACACATTTTTAATAGCTCTTCAATCATTTTTTTTATACGTTTGCTAACCTCCAAATTGAATTTCTCTTTATTGTATTCTGTGGTTGCTCACTGTCCTGTCTATATATATTAAAAAAATAATCAAAAATCAGTGGGGAAAAAAGAGCATGGGAAAATGAGTTGAGGAGAGAAAGGAACTGGAGTTGGACGATGGACAGAGGAAGACACCAGAAATGTCAGAGATGCTGGTGCAGATTAAAAAAAAAAAAAAAAAAAAAAAAGAGTGAAAGAAAAAACAAACATTTAAAAGGAAAACGGTGGTGATAGCAGAACTGCAGGTGGAGAGAAAGAGGCAGAGAGCAGAGCTGCGCATCACTTGTGAGTCACTGATTAATGTCTGTATGTGTGTTTAATTTGGGGGAGTAACTGCTGTTTTCTCTCAAATGTTGACTAATTTTCTGGTTTTCTCACATAGTATTTCTCACACCTTGGGAGCTCAATGCAGTGTTTTGCTCTTGCACAGGAGTTTTTGTGAGAGGACATAAAATTCTGCCATAACTTTTCCTATTCTAGTTGTTGTCAATGGGATTTTTCATGCATGAAGCCATGAATCTCAGAAGCAATTGTACAGTTTAGGGCGCCTTGAAAGAAGGTTTTCTGAGTTAGCAAAGCTTACTTAGGCTGGACCCCAGTCACTGATACTTCCTTACACCTGTTACAACACAGAAAGCTGCAATACATTTCCCTGGGTTTTTCCCATCTAGGTAAGGCTGATCCTGTATTTATGGACGTCAGTCTTTTGTTCAGAACTTTCAACCAAATTTGTAACCTGTGTGGTAAAATGAAAGTGCAGTGATACTAAAGCAATATCTCCAAGAGCTGTACAGCCATATTAGCATGCCCACCAAAGCTGAAGATGGGTTTGATTAGCCAAGATGGAGCTGCTACTCTAGAAAAGCCATGCAAACCCATCCAAGCCTGGTGCCTCTGCACACCCCTACACTTCTGCTTTTTGATAAGCCATCTGGTATTCATTTAGCTGTCGTATCTGCCTCCTTCCTTTGTTGCAACAGCTTCCAAATCCTTTAAGTCAAACAACAACTTCAGACATTTGACAGCAGGATAATTAAAATATCAAATTATAAGAAATTTTAACAAAAAAGGGTATTTTTAATTGTAATTTTCTGCAGCAATCTGGTCTTTCCAATAGCAGAATTGAGGGTGGTTTTTTTTTCGTTGTTTTTAATAAAAAAATAAGGGGCTCAGTTAATGGGTGAGTATAAATTGAATCCTGCATATTGCGAAGAGTACAACCAGTACGTTTTTTCAGGAAGAAAATACTCCGTGTTCTTGCCAGCATAAATATTCCACCCTGGGGGCCACTGGTATGCCTGTGTGCTTGGAGACTCCAAAGATGTGTTGTCTTGGTACTCCGCTGTGCTCCATTAAGTAAAGCTAAGAAGCAGGTAACCTTCAGTGAGGGCTCCTAGCTAAGCTCAGCTCCTGTTAAGTTTTCTTTCTGGCAGCATCCTCCTTCCCACAGCTTCCTCAGGCAGTGACAGTGAGTGTGGATTTCCACTCTGGTGCTCAGCCTTTTCCTGAGCTGGCAGAGACAGAACTCACCTTGCCTAGGGTCATGGTGACTCAGCAGAGCAGCTCTGCTCAGAGAAACTCAACCAGAGAGCAGACCCCAGATGAGCATGGCTTTCCCCAAGAAAGGGAAAATGAACTGAACTGATGCTTCAATCCCACAAAATTTAGTTTCCAGGATTACGTTTTTCTTACAGAAGCAGCAGCATCTTCCTGTCAGAGAATATATTACTATCTGGGAAACATTTATCTGATCTCTAAGGAAAAGATCAAGAAAATGAAGATACACTGTTCTGATACCTGCTCAATGACTATAGAAGGATACTCTGATATTTCTGATCTGCTGACTGCAAACCCAGTTTCCCAATAAATGTTGGGAACACACAGTAGGAGCTTTATTATATACCCAGGTCTGCTCTGAGTTTTTCAGTGATGTTCTCCCATACCTAATTTTTCCCCACTATGTGTGAAAAGCTCATAAATTTGTGATAATCTGAAGAAATAGATTTTAGAAACAGCATAGTTGTTCACCATACTTCTTGAGGGTAAAGTGTCTTAATTTACAATTTAAAAACCCTCAAACCTTTCCTGGTCTAATATGTTGGCATGCACAGACCAGAATGTAGGAATTAAATTAAGTTCTTGCTGTCAACCAGAATTTCTTTCTCAAAATGTCAGTGAATTTAATGTAAAATGCAATCCAGTTCTCTATTGGTACAGCAATTCTCACAAAATGAGGTATAATAATTGTATTTTAAATGCTGACATTAAACACGCTTCTTGAAAGGCATTGGAAATTGTTCTGTTAAGTAAGGAGGTATTTTTATATAATGTGTTTTAATCACACGAGTCACTCTCCTTGAATAAAAGGTCAGTTGGAGAAGTGGATTTCAAAAGGGCAAACCTTGTAGATAGGCAAGAGAAAATAATTTCTGCCTTTGAATAGGGGAATTCTGTTTCTCAGTTATGGACTCTTGCTCAGTTTCTTGTGTAGATTAATAAACTTTGTAAGCGCTTGGCTGTGGAGATTAGTTGTTCTCAAATGAGTTTCATCTCTGAATTGCTCAGCTCTCAACTGGAGATGTCAATGTGATTGCCTCTGTGCAGTGTACGAAGATCAGACTCTGGATCCCACAGAAGAAGATTAAAACCTACAGCATGGGATGGGACTGCATGGCAGCACCATGTCCATCATGTCTCTTTCACTTAATGAAAATCGTTCTAGCTCTGTGTTTTAGAGACAGAAAAAACTTTTTACTTTGCCTGTGATTTTCTTGATATGTGACAGCATATTTATATTTGATCTATGGTACATTCTAGTATGCCATAAAAGGTGAAAGGGAGAATTCTGGCTGCAGAAGGGATCTGGGAAGATCTTGGGCAGAGCTCAGGAAGAATCTCATCAGTCAGTGTACAAGGGGCAAGCTCAAGGTCCTCTTGCCTTGTCCCTTGCTACGCGTAGCACACAATGCTTTCTTCCAACATGGAGCCTACCTACGATCTTGAGGAAGATACCTTTCCTTTAAGTTAGGCCAGGTGCAGAGCTGCAACTCTGAAGAGTTGAATTTTCATTGCTTTTCATATCACAGCTATTGCTAAGGCTCTTCAGCTTTCGGAAAGCTCCATGTGAATTTCCAGATTTGTGGTTTGGAATGATGTGGTACACCGAGGATTTGCGAATAGCAGGTTTTATTTGAAGGAATTATTTAGAATGGCCCTGTTAGGTTCAGATTAACCCTTGTTAAGAATCCGTGCTCACTGGCTATTAACTTTTTTCATGCCTGATTATCTACAGTAAGTCTTACTGCAGTACGTTCTGAACTGAAACTGATAGAAAAATCCTTTTGAGTTTTAATTTACCTCATGATACTGGAAACTGAAAAAAGACGTTAACGCTTTTGGACAGGCTAAAGGGCTCCAGCTTATACATAGATGAGGAGGTTTTTTTCTGTCTATGACATGGAGGTACTTTGCAATTTAATTTCTAAATATTTTTTAATGCAGCTCAACCACAGGGTCACTGAACTGTGGCCATAGTAGTGTCTAATTATCTTTCAGTCCTCATCTTCTGTTGGCGTCTTTAGTGATATCTTTTTGGAATGTAAATTCTGCTCAGAGGAGAAATAGTTGCATTGAAATTAACGGCCCGTGATTCCATGGTTGTTTGGGTGGCAAAATGCTGTAAAGTTAAAGCCTTACATTTTATGGCATGTTGTGGAAAACACATGGCATTCCTCTTCTGGCCAGTAATGTCTCTAGTAGTTTCTGGGCTTTCTATTCTGTACAAGTGTCCTGGTTTTGGTCAGGATGGAGTTAACTTCTTTTGTGGCAGTGGATGGAATGTTGTGTTTGGGTGTTAAAATGGAAGCAGTGCTGATAACATCCTGATGTTTTTTAGTTGAGTCAAGCAGTCAAGGACTTTTTCAGTTCTTCATACTTCCCTATTAATGAGAAAGGAGGGGACGAAGACAGGACAGGTGACCCAAACTGGCCAAAGAGTGTATTCCATGCCAATTGCATCATGCTCAGTATAAAGGGGGACTCTTGGGAGGAGGAGTGGGCAGCTCCAGGACGTGCGGTTTTTGGGGGACAGTCAGGTTCCGGGACAGCTCTGGGTTGCACAGACTGAGTTGTGTGGTTTGGTGAGAAACTGCATTGTGTATCAACAGTTTCATGTATTTTTTGCTCTAAAGTCCTGTTGTCATTGTTGCATTTTCTTTCTGCTATTCTAGTAAACTATCCTTATCCCAACCCACAGGTTTTTGGTTTCTTGGGTTTGGGTTATTATTTTCCCCTTCCATTTCCCTTCCATGTTGGGTGCTAAAAAAAGAACTGTGGTTGTTTAGCCCTGTCTGGATGCCAGACGTTCACCAAAGTCAGTCTATTACTCCTCTTAGTTGGACAGGGGAGAAAATACATATATATATTAAGAGGCTCAGGAGTCAAAATAAGGACAGGCAGAGATCATTGTCATCAACAATGTGGGCAGAACAGACTCAACACAAAGTGAAGAAGAGAGAAACTACTCTACTTTATTACACTGCACTACAAAGAACAGCGAACAAACCAGAGTTGAGAGCACGACCAGATCTTAAAACAAACGTAACCAGATCTTAAAACACTTTCCCCCCCACCATTCCCTCCTTAGCAGACTTTAGTCAGGATTATGCTCCCTTCTTCCCCACCTGCTCACAGTACAGGGCGGCAGGGATTGGGGAAGATGGGGTTCTCGGTAGCACCTTCCCCCCACCCCTCAATTCTAAGCAGACTTCCCTTTAGCCATGATCTTGCTCTCTTCTTCCTCCTGCTCGCAGTACAGGGGGGCAGGGACTGGGAAGAATTGGGGTTCTCAGTTACTTCTTCACGAGCTGTTTTCCTTTTCCAGATCTTAAGACACCTCTAACCTCCCTCCCCACTCCCTTCTTAGCAGACTTCACTCTAGCTATGATTTCACTCCCTTCTTCCCCCTGCTTGCAGTACAGGGGAGCAGGGACTGGGAGATGGGGGCTTCGGTCAGTCCCTTGCAAGTTGGTTTCCTTCTTGGCTGGGGGGGGGCTGGGACATGGGACACATTCATTCCACACCCTCCCCCTGCTGCACTGTGGGGTCTCACCCACAGGAGACAGTCCTCCATGAACTTCTCCGATGTGAAGCCTTTCCCCAGGGCTTTATCTATTCACCAGCTGCCCTGGCGTGGGTCACTGCTAGGGCGGGCAGTCATAAATCACAATGTGTCTCAGTCCCAGTCCTCTGTGGGGTCACCAGCCTCCCCCAGCAAACCTGTTCCAGTGCAAATCTCTCTCTCACTTGTTTGTGTCTCTGATTCTCCTCATGGCTGCAAGTGCTGGCAGCGGCTTGTTCCAACGTAGGGTCACAGCATCTCCTCTATGTCTCCACCTGCTCTATCCAGCTTGGAGCCCCTCCATGAGCTGCAGGTGGGGTCTCAGCCTTTTCCATGGGTCATCTTTCTCTCTGTCACTTGGGTTGTCTCCTCCCCAGCCCTTTCCTGGCCTTGGTGTCTGCACAGCTCATTATATCTTCTTGCTCCCTTCTCCAGTTGCAAAATTCAGCTGCTTCTGGGTTGTTTTCTCCTATATGTGATTCTGAGGTGCTCAACTATCTCTTAGGCCACGACTTTGGCCTTGAATTGCTCATTGTTTATAGTTTAGGATGGCAGAAAACTGCTGCTTAAGGAAACCGTCTCAGCAGCACAGCCTCACAAAACTGCAACAACAAGGTAACAGGGTCAATTCCCCTGTGGATACTTCAAAGTCTTCTTTAAATTATCCTGTCAGGAGTGTTCTTATTCTTAATCTCTCTGGTTACTTGATTGATTCCCTTCTGGTATCCATTCGATTTAATAGCAATGGCTTTCCAAGTTGTCCTGACTTGCAGGTGAAGTTTTCCAGAGCCCATTCTATGCCAAAATTAGGTTTGTTGGATATTTTTGGTGGTTAACGATGTATCTCTGATTGTGGTGTCCCATCCTCCCCCCCCCTTTTTAAAATTTTTTGTTCTTTAATAGAATGGACAGGCTTGCTACTTTCTTTTTTCTTTTTTTAAACAAGGAAAATCAAGAAAAGAACTCCTAAGCATGAAACAATGTTGAACATCCACTGTGTTATGGGCAAGGGGAGATGTGAGAGTGATGGGAAAATCCACTCTGATCAGAGACTAGCAGATTTCCTAGAGGTTACTTGGTGTATCTGTGAATATACCCAGCACTTTGCAACAGCTCTTGACTACCACGGGCTGGGGAGTAGGACAGACAGCACAAGGGCTGTGTCTCTCCAGACAGGGCCCTTCTTGGGGACAGGCCTCAGTCTGAGACTGAGGCATGTAATTTAGTCTAGGTGCTCTGGATGCTGATTTCTTGATTTTGTCACCCAAATACAGTACAATATCCAGAATATATCTTAACTTATTAACATTTTGGCATTTATCATGTGTATTGCGTTTGAAGTGCAAATTCTTGTGGTACTGCAAAATCTTACTGTGACTCATCCATTTGGGGCTGCTTAGTGCTATCTATCAAGTGTGCTGGGTCCTGCATTCTGCTGTAAGTGGTTCTCATCTCCACGCTTTTTTTTTCCCCTCACACAGTTTCTTGGTGAATGTGATTTACTTGCAGTGATTTTTATGCAGTTGCACAGTCATGAGTTCTTCATCTGCCTAAGTTCTGCAGTGAGGAAAAGGAAAAAAAGTGGGGGAAACGGGGAAGAAAGGCAGCCGCTCTTGGGATCTCTTTTGTATTTCTCTTTCTATTGTTTAAGACTATTAATACTTGACTGTAGGTGCTGTAAGGAGAGGGCCCTCCTCAACAGGGTGAGGGGCAGCGGGTAGGAATGCGAAGGTCTCTGGATTCTGTTATGTAAGGCTTTGAGCCCGCAGCAGTTTGCATGCAGCAAAGCTGATTCTGGCTTATGCCACATGAGTGAGGAGCCCAATGTGGGGCTCAGCGTTGCCTGCAGCAGCAGCATAATCCTTTTGTGAACCATCAGTGCTTTTCTTCCCCACTGCCTGATCAGCCTGGAGGATGTAGGAAGGTGGTAGTAAGAAAAAAAAACTTCTCTGGGGAGACCAAGCTTAACTTCTGTTAAGGACAGGCTGTTTTTAGTAGGATACCACTCTGACCGGCGTATGTGTCTTTACTTGATTTCTGAACACCCAAGCTGGATTCTTCCCTGTTTTCTTCCAGGAGCTGATAATCTCTTCTGGTCTGTTAATTTTTAATAGATTTCATACACTTTCAAATGCTACTTTCACCCCTGAAAATGAAAAACTTTCCTTGTCCATTTTCATAAGGAGTCTTGTGTGGCTGTGATAAAACTGTCTATTTTTTTTTACCCAAACATGACCCTGAAATCTGAAACATTTATGTTTGGACCAGTGTTGTAATCCATGCTCGGTGATTTCCCCTGGAATCTGCTACAGTGACAGATCTTCAGGCATTAACAGATGTGTAATTATTCTAAAACAAAATAGTAAATAGCTGAAGGTTAGCCTGAGAAATGCTGCACCAACATGGTACTTTGAATCTGAAAACCTAGCTTTAAATAGTGCCATCCTAATTTCAGAGCAGATTTAGAATCAATTAAGTTAATTATGGAAAAAGAAAGCGGAGGACTCATATGTTTTAGCCCTGTTAATCACACTGACTTGCACTAAATCACACGGTCTTACATTAATCACACAGCTTTGCATTTGTATTGTTTATTGTCCATAAGGACTGCAGTATTTTATGCAGAAACCATTTCAGGCACTACTGAAATGCAGCTTCCTTTTGAAGAATGTGGCAGATGTCCCACAGCCCGCAGCAGTGCTGACAAGGGCTTGAGGGCGAGAAGAGGAGGGCAGGAGAAAGAGGTTAAGAAAGGTGGAACATAAAAAAATGAACAGTTTTATTCTTAGTGCTGTGAAAACTATGCTGTGGTCAATACCTGGGAATAACAAGATTTATTTTCACTACTTTTATGAAAATGTGGCATCTCTGATGGCCTCCTAGTAGCCTACTGAGGTGTTGCAATTAATTGAAGTTTGAGGAAGCAATGACATCTACCAAATAACATGATTTCTTGCAAGATTCAGGATTGTCATTGTGGTTAGTGATCTTAGTAGATGCATGAAATTAATCACCCAAAGAAAAAAGAAAGGATAAAAATTATATAAAAGGCACAAAGCGAAGAATAGTAAGTCTTTCTTGTTATTACTTTGCATATTTTGAGCTTTTGATGTAGAGCCCTGAAGAGGAGCATGTGGATACCTTGGCAAGAGCTACTCTTGGAAGACTGCATCGTTACATAGGCAACCTTTCCTTTAGGTTGCATCTCATCAGCTTTCATTACCTTTACACTGTCACAGTTTAGGAATGTGTCACATAATCACCTGCCTTTGTTTTCATAAATTTACCTGTGGGTCTGCAGGAATCATCGAATCCAAAACCACTGCATGGATTAAATTAGCACAAGCCATGTTGAAATCACAATGGAGGACCCATAGAAAGACCAAGAGTGCTATGAATCACTGGCATGAGTTTCATCACTCAGCATGACTTGATGTCTAAAAGAGGCATCAGAATTTAAAGTGTGTTTGCAGTTTAGATCACAACAGGATAGGTCAGGAGTCGATTTTAAGGTTTCTGTCTCCCAGCTCTGGGATAGTTATTGATAATTAGGAAATTACATCATAACATTACACTCACTAGCACCTGATTCCTTGAATTTATAAAGTGTATTAAATAAAGCTTCTCCTGCTTTATTTTTCCACAGCTTTCTAATCTATTGATGGAGTCAGAAGAGGTACTTGATGATGTTAAATTTCCTTAATGTTGTGCTTCAGACTTCGGTACAAGTGGAGTTCCTCACTTTGTAAAAGCAAGTCTGATAAACATGACAGATATAGTCAAATCAAAAATTAAAAAAAAAACAAACATTTTGCTCAATTTATTACATTGACCTTTACCTTACGTTTGTATTCGAGAATTTTTAAAGAAATTATATATTCCAAGGAGACTTGAAAGAGTAGCATTAAGATTTTAATTCCTTTATAATGATGCATTTTAGTATTTATATTTTTATTTAAGCTATTTCATACTGGCTGTAATATAAAGAGTGGGAAAAAAAAGTCTTGTATAGAATGTTTGAAAATAGGTGAAGAGCAGAACTGTGGCTATATGATCCACACTCACTTTGTGATTTCTTAATGCTTTAAAAACCAAAACAAAACAACTGAAAAACAGCACCAAAACTGCAAGGGTGGACAATCCTGGAGCACATGAGATACCTGAATGGGGCTATACTATCTACTTGTAGCATCTGTACTATGTAAACTGGGATTAAGTTACACTTTATCAGCCAGATGTGCCATCTTGGTCCCAAGACACTACCATCCAGGATAAAATGGCACATGGTGCCAATTGGCTTTGTCTTTATCGGTTCCCTGGTGCCATGATACATGGCCTGTGTCTGCATTATGATTGGGAACTGATGATGGTCTATGTCTAGATGAAAACAGTAGGTGTGGAGGACCTGGCATGCTACACATTCCTAGGTTTTTTTAACAAACTAACTCTAGCAGCCTGGATTGAATGCCTGGTTGAGGATGAAGTGTACTTTAGAGTACATATACAGGTATGGGGGTGTGTGCATATATATACCAAAAAATTTTAAAATTATATGTAATTGTATGTGCCCCACTGGACACACACACATGTATATGTGTGGTATATGCCACATATGTGTGTGTATGTATGTATCCCTGGGCTCACAACAGATGCCTTATTCCTTGCAGGTTTATAGCCTTGTGATTACAGGGGGCATCCCATGTGCAAGGGCAGAGCAGAAGCAATATTAGTGTTGTGCTCTAGAACAAGGAGTTGCAATAAGGTATACATCAGCTATTTAATGTTAATTGGCTCCTGTGACAGGAAATCAGCATAGATTTCTAAAGTTTGCAAACATTGAGCTATCTACAGTACGTGTTGCTTTGCCGAGGAGAAAAGAGTCTTTGCTGAAAGGCAGCAAATGCTGCTTGTTTAGAAGGAAACTGGGTGCCAGAGTACTGCTGCAATAGCTGCATTTAATAGAACAAGGCTGAGGTTAGTTAATTTAGAAAAGTTTTACCTAACTACGAGACAAAGGATTTTGGTACCTTTTCCCTCATGGCGAAAAAGCTAGCCTGACAGCTTTGTAAAAATCTCTGGTCCGCAGTCTAAGGTTGTAAACCGCTTGCAGAGTAAGCAGCTTGCTTACTGAAAATACCCGGAGGGCCTTTTTTCCCCCTGTAAATAGGATTGGGCAAAGGATATGCCATAATTCCATTGACTGATGCATTAGGGGGGGCTTCAAAGAATTTGCTTCCAAAAATTCATCGATGTGGTTATCCTTTTGGTTTGTTTTGGCCCATGGTCCCCATGGAGAACTGCAGTTATTTTAGTTCTATCAGCAATTTCACGGTCTGTGCAGAGATAAATATCAGGCAAAATTTAATAGACTGCATCTTATAGTTTGTAATCTAATACTCAGAGATAAATTATAAAAGAAACAAAATATAGGCCAACTTCCATAACTTCTAATGTCAGCTATTATGGGACTTTTTGCTGTGGAATGCATTAAATCTATTAGAGTATTTTGTTACTGTCATAGTAGATAACAGGTTTCTGAAAATAATCATCTGTTTCCCTGGAAAACATGGTCTTTCTGGGAGCTTCTGCCTTAAAGTACTATTCTGATCATCTTGTACAAAAGGAGCAGAGAGGTGAAATTCAGCAAACCGAAGTATAAATATTTCTACACAGTACAAGTATTTCTATGTGTAGATCTACATCTACATATTGATGTTGGGTCAAGAGGGGTTCAATGATACTCCTGTATTACAATAACTCGCCCTTGTGCAGAAAAAGGGTTTTCACACTGTGGAGCAGGGTGTATCTCCTTCATTTTTAGACTTTTTGTAGCCATCCCTCCTTCTGCATACCTCAGCAGCCAGACATCAATACCTTCTACCACTGAGCAGAAAACAGGCTTTCTAGGGGTAGATCTGGTAATCATGTATGGTATATACTTTGCTGCCCCAAGCTGGGTGTCATGTAGATGTTTCAGATGAAAATAAGGCTGACTTGGTAGCAGTCTTCACCTTGAGATTTAAAAAAGGTTTCATCAAACCTCTCACAAATCCTGGTGAAACTGTGCCTCAGAGCATCTGGCAAACAGAGTAAAATGCCAGATAAAGACAGCAATTATATTTGGTTATAAAGGGTGATGCTTCCATCCAAGCTGAAGGAACCTCTAGAGATCAGTGAGCCCAAACACGTTCTAGGATGCAAACTGGAGGGCTTTCTGCACCATACAGGCAGGCAACAGCAGAAGGCATCTGGTAATCAGAAATTCACGCTGAGTGGAAATGCTAGAAAGCCTTTGGTGTCAGGCTGGATTTTCCAGAAGATCTCCAAAGAGACTAGCAGGCTCTGGTTCTCTTATATGTGGGCTAAGGCCTAAACACCACCGCCTAGTTCCCCCAACGTGTTTAATCCGGTTGGCTTTGAAGGGATTTACATCATTAAAGCTATGATCTTGCTCAGTCAAGGGAATCCTGAAGGTACTTGAGATCAACATCCCTGGACAGACAATTTATCCCTGCATCTTTAGTTATTTTGTTAAACCAGCTTCTGTGCTATTACAATGCATGGGGTGATCTTTGTTAGTTAGAAACTGTTTCTTTATGCATTTAAATAATAAGAAAAAACCCAGTGGTTTTTTTAAGATACCTAAACCCATCATGTATTTCCTAAAGTACTCCTGTCTAACATCCTTCATAACCCATGAGTGACAAATACTTCTGTACTGCTAGAAAAACACCTTTATATTTCTATAAATGAACAAAATGTTATGACTTTGGTGCATTTCTAATCTCTAAGTAGCTGCCAGAGGTTAAATTTGTATATATAAATGCCTACAGTTCTGCTTGCCTTTTAAAGCCATTATGGTACATTATGTGAAAAGCATCCGTTATGAAAGCATATAATCAAGATCACGTAAAAAATGTCTTTGTTAAGAAATTACTTGCTGCAGAAGCTATTTTACACAGCTGAATATTTCTGGGACTGCATTTGATACAAAGGGGAAAAAATCAAATCAGGCTTTACAGTTATAGAAATATTCCCAATAAGCTTTGATATACTTATTTTTACACCAGTATCTTTAATTTTTAACTTTTTTGCTACAAGAAATATGACAGCTTGAGTAGGTATGATAGACAATATTAAGTAATCGTTGCCATATGTATCACTTTATTTTTGGGAGTGATAGAGAAACTAATCCTGTTCGTCTTTCTCACACTTTCAGATCCACAAATGTAATTACCTAAGTGAAATAATTGAGATTTGGACCTTTTTATATCCTTGCACTTGGTTATAAATGCTTTTTTAGTGCTTTGCATTGCTCAGTAGCTGTTGAGGGAGGATTATATAGGCACAGCATTGATGCACAACATCTACACGTTCAATTTAAAGCTCTCCTTTTGGCATTTTGCTTACAGGCTGGCACAGCTACTTAATCAATTGCTGTGCCTTGGTTTCCTCCCCTGGACATGGAGGTGTTATAATCTAATCTTGGGGAGATTGTAAGAGGCGTTTAGGAGATAGTCACTGTGCTGATCAAGGTGGACAGGAATATTTAGAGTGGCTGTACATTTCAGCTCCAAATGTAACGAGAGGCTCAGGAATGGCTATCTTTTTTATGAGAGATGTGCAGAGTGTGGTTTTTTTTCCGTAGGATTTAGCCCTGAATATTATATTGTTGTAGTTTAATCTCCTTTGCTGCTTTTTCCTGTCTGACACCATTGTTTGATCCATTTTCACATGTAAGCTGATTTTAAGTGCTTAACACATTTCTTTCTACCACTAATTTTTAAATAGAGCAAGTGATATTTTTTCTCTTTTTCTTTATTTTTTTACATATGACTGATTTTCAAAGCCAATAAAAAGATAGGAAAAACAAAGAGAATTCAAGGAGCTGGAGTAATTTAAGGAAACGCTAGTTTAGACATATTACTACTAGGGAAGAAATTTACTTTCAAGCTTAAAAGAGTCCAGAATCTAGGAAAAAAGCCAAGAGGATAATCGAACATTAGAAAACTTGACTACAAGGGAAGGCTGAAGTCAGGGCATTTGCTCAATGTAGAAAAAATTAGGCTGAAGGTAGAGATGACAAGAGTCTTCTAATTTAATTTAATGAATGCATTTTTGTAAACATTTTTTTTAAGGAGAATGGTGACCATTTTTCTATCTTTGCCCCTGGATGGAAGATACTAGCACAGTTGATTTTTAGAAGAAAGACTGGAGTTGTTTGTCACTGTCCCATGCTCTTCTGTCACTTAAAGTGTGAAAGGTTATTAGCTCAGTGTCCTCTTCTCTCTGTCTGAATTCAGCAATGGACCACGGTCCTGGTGATTTTCACTAGTAGCTGGCCTGTGCCCATTTCCTGTGGAAGAAGTTCTTTCCATCTTAGGCGTGATGATGAGGATTTCTGTTGAACTGTTCACTGAAGCATGGCTTCATCCTCAGTGCAGACTGTCTGCTTCTGAAGAGTTTGAGAGGCCTCACAGCACAGGACTTGCTGATGCAGGTCACTCCACCTTGTCTTTGCTTGGTCTGTTTCTCTAGCACGCCTTGGTGACTATGCTAACAGATCATGTGGTCATTGTTATTTTGTCTCAATTCCAGCTGCTTTCTAAATTTCCTTGCACCTGCAGAGTTTGTTTTATTTTTTTCTTACCAGTTTTAAACCTCTCTCCCTATTGGAAATGTTCTTTGTCCGGATCCTCAGTTCTCTCACCTTGTTAATTGTGTACATGCCTCTGACTTTGATGTTTGTCTAAGTAAGGCCTGCTGAAAGGCATCAGAAGGTGGCTCCAGATGAGCAGCAACCCCAGAAGAACATGACATCTCTTACAGCAAGGCAGTGCTTGCGTGCCATTTCTTTCCCAGCATTACCAGAGAGGCTCCTTTTCTGGACACATTTTTAATTGGAAACTGTAACTGTTAAGACAGCTCTTAGATGTGCTGGTTGTATAGAAGCACACTGAGCAGGACAGGACTGCTGTTTGCTTGGCAAAGAGGGACTTCTCTGAAAAGCAGGCCCTACCTGTGCTCTGTGTGCTGCTGACCTGAGCAACACAGTCTCTGTTTCCCTGTTCAGCAGCTCTCAGCTCTGTCCAGAAAGGGGTTACTCTGGACACCCATCCCCAGGCTCTGTGGAAGAGGGTGAAGCCCTATTTGCCTGCAAGATGTCATGCAAAATCTAGGTGTCGAAGCCAGAGCACTGACACCAGCACTGTAGTGCTGGTAGTCCCTGCTGACCTCAGTGTCAGTTCAGAGCTTTTTTTTCCCCTTTTGTCTCTCATCCTTAAGTCCTGTTTCATTTGTGTTGTCCCCTACGCCTCCGGTGTCTGTGTGAACGTGGTTGGTTTTTCTTTGCTTTGGAAGTGACTGCTAAATAATTTCTGTGGTAACTAAAGGGTCATAATCTGGGGTGAGCATGACAAAAGATGCACATAAACTCCTGAGAAGAGGCAAGCTTATCCTTAGAGGCAGTTAGTGAGAAAAGTAGAAATATGTTATGCTAGCTGAGCAGCTTTTGGGATACTTTAGCTGTGGTGAGGTACTGTTTGACCATCAGTAATGCAAAAATGCTGAATAATTCTAAAAAACTATGAGAATGAAAACTGGTAACTTTCTTCAGAAGTATGTTTATAAATATCTTAAGCATGGGATGCAGGGGGAAATGGCCAGCCCCTTTTCAGTGGTCTGTGGAGACAGGACAAGGGGCAATGGCTGCAAGTAAGAATATAGAAAGTTCCGCACCAATATGCGGAAGAACTTTTACACAGTGAGGGTGACAGAGCCCTGGAACAGGCTGCCCAGGGAGGTTGTGGAGTCTCTGTCTCTGGAGATATTCAAGACCCTTCTGGACGCCTATCTTTGCAATATGAGCTAGGGAGCCTGCTTTGGCAGGGGGGTTGGACCCGATGATCTCTTGAGGTCCCTTCCAACCCCTACGATTCTGTGATTCTGTAATGCTAGCCATGTTATGCCGGTTTCATTATTTCTTGATAGGACTGGTCTTGGGGATCGTAGCAAGATTATGCCCTCACAAATTCTTCCAGTAAGTCAGAAATAAATCTCTTGTGGAACAGTAAGTTTTTTAAAAAGAAAGACTGACCTCATTGGCTTCAAACATTTCCTGAACTGTTAAATTACTTGAACCAATTGCATGTGCCCTAAGTTTTCATACTATTTGGAGATGATTTCATCAGTATAATGAAACAAACTTATTTGTCATTCTGTCTAGAGAGGATTGAATTCACGTTGAAGTGGTTTGTCAGTGTCACTGTCTTCCTCTGAATGAGGAGAGAGGAGAAAGGTCTAGAACATCCCAAAGGTGAAGAGTAGCTCATCAGCAAGTGTTGCCATGTCAGGCACATTGCTGATATCTACTCTGTGCAGTGTATTAATGATCTATGAAGAAAATAGTAAATTCCTCCACAGATGAACATCAATCTGGGAAATGTTTTGCAAAGTAATAGAGAAAGTTATCTTCATGTTCTGTATTGCTATGTGTGGCATGACACGAGACTGTCTTAAGAAGTGGTGAAATATTATGTTGGCAAGCCATCAAACCATGCTTGGAAACTTCTAGATTTGTTTCCCCAGGGCTCCACTGTCAGTCCTGTAATGCAGATTGGACTGAGTCTGCAGAGAGAAATCCTGTCCTTGCTGGATGTGAAGGAGCCTGAGGGTGGTCAGAATCTGCATCTCTGTGTGCTGGACCAAATACGGGTGTCTCTTTCTAGCCTCAGCCAACACCTTTCTCAAGTAAAAGTGTGGAAATGTCACAGCTCAGACTGGAGGAGGCAGTCAAGATTAGGCATCTGTATCACTACTTTGAGCATATGGATTAATTTAGAAACCAAACTGATAAAAACGTAAAGCCACTAGTAGTCTATCTTTTAGTTGTAATAGTGAAGTGGAAGGAAAGTGAATTCACCTTTTAACTCCTTGAGGCTGTGCAATGGGAAATACATGAGCTCTGTTAATTACCCATCTCAGGAATGGCTGAAGTCTTGTCTGTGGTTATCATCTCTGCATGGTACTGATGTTACTGTAACTTTGTGGACTGTAATCTCACTGGCAACCATTAGAAAACCATATTATATCAAAATACCTCTTTTAAATTGGATTTTTTTCCTCCCTAGGAATTCTGATACTTATTTGTTTTAAAAAACTTCTATCTGGCTCTTTCTCCAGGTTGAAGAAATTTATTTTCACTTTTAAATTGCCTTTTGTTTGCCTTTCATGATGAGAAGTAATCTAGAGATAGCTATAGTGCTATTAAATAAAACTTCCCAAATTTGTATCATTCTACCATGAGGACGCTGTATTTTATCACTGATGTTCTTTATTTACTTAGTGCCAAAATCAATTTCTTTTATTATAAATGTGTTCAGTTTGAGTTTAATCAAGACCAATAGGAAGTATTGTTAGTGGATCATGGAACGGAGTACAGATACTGAGGAACCGCAATACAAATAGAAGGGGAAATAGCCTGAAAAGCATCACTTAAAGTGAAAGTTCTTTAATCCGCTCAAAGCATAACATCAGAGCTAAATAAAGTAAACAAGACTCTGCTATATATACCCAGTGGAACTAGATGGTAGGAGAATGGATGTGCATTTTAAATTCAGGTCTGTTGTTTTGAATGTCATCCTTATTTTGGCCTTGTGACTGAAAAGCTTTTTGCTTGATTATTTCTTACTTCACTCCCAGCAGACAGGAAGAACATCACATACTTGCAGTGACAAATCCAGAGCGATGGTCTCTAAAGACAAAATTATCTTTTCCCAGGTAGAATGTAAATGTTTAATTAAGAAGGAAAAACTACGGTGGCCACAGATAAATTACAATTTTGTATTTGATAGGTCTTTTTGGCCCAGGAAAAACTTGATTAATTTAGAGATGGCAGATTGCCTGTCAGGTAGCATTGCCAAGGGCTCTGGTAGTATAAATTATATGATGCTTCTTGTGCAAGGATGAACTTTAGTGGTTCTTCTGTACAGGAGGCAGATTTTTTTTATTCCATTGTGACTGCTTCCAGCTTGAAATATTTTCGTGCTAAATGTCTTTGTAGTTGATTTTAATGTTCTGTTTATAAGATCTCAGAAGTAAGTTTTGAAGAAAGTTTTATGTAAGCAATTTACTTCTTTTTTAATAATTATCTAAATCTAATTTTAATAATTAAAGTTTTCTAAATGGCAGTTATGTTACGGTTTGTTCCAGGCAACTTTTTATGGATTGAAAGTATGGTAAAAAAAGTTTTTCAAATGGCTACTTTAGCCTTTTTTTCTTAGTTTGTAAAGACTAGGAATATCAGGTCAATAGACAACAGAAGAACTAGCTAGTCACTGGGTGAATATAAATGTTAGAACAGAAATTATTGTTAATTGTGACTTTCTGGTAGGATCTTCAAACAAATTAAAATGATCATCCCCTTTTCTTCAGTGCTGTACACAGATGAAGGATCAGATGGTCTCTTCTCTGAAAAGCTTGTAGGCAAAAAAGGGCCAGAAGTGAATCCAAGATCACATAAATGAAGCTGTCACATGAACACTGAAACATTACCAGGCTAGTAAATAACATGCTTGTTCCATTGGTATTACTATTTGGAGGGAGCAGTGTCTGCTCAACAGAAAGCGTATAGGGCAAACCAAAGGGGAGTAGGAAAGTGGAGGAACTGGTAAGTAAGAGGAAAGTGAAATGATGAGAAGAGTCTTAAGTGATCCTGTCTGCACAACCTGTGTGAGATGCTCTAGTGTCACTACTAGAAAGATTTCCAGGTACTTTTGAGCTAGATGAATAATTTAAGTATAGGCAGAAGCAACAGCAACTGACAGGATTTTTGGTTAGTTCAGGAGAGTAGCTTTTTTTATTTATTTGGGGTATAGTAAAGGTGACAGAAATTCAGCCAGGGATAATATTGCTAATTGTGCAGGCAGTTAAGTTTAGCTCTTGTTGAGCCAAAAGAAGTGATCAATCTTCAAGAAGCTTGAGAGCAGCAATATCCAGAGAAGGGCAAACAGATTGTCTTTCAAGTTCTTTAAGATGCCTTTTTGTTCACTCTTCCTCATCTGTGTAGATCTGATGCAGGTAATCTGAACACAGCAGATTTCTGTACAATAAATCAGAAGGACTTTCACAGGAGGACAGACCAGCGGTTAAGAAGCTAGCCTAGAATGATCAGATTTGGTACCCTGCTTGTGATTAACTTCCTCTGAACTTGGCCATACAGGTTACTTGCCTTTCCTGTATCTTGTTTCCCCAGTGGTAAAATGAGCAAGGAATGAACTGCTTGTGCATTAAGAGATTTTGTGAGGAAGAAGAGTACTCAAAAGTTTGAGGATTGTAGATCTTGCTGTGATATTCATAGCTCAATGCCCACACGTAGGCTGTTAGAGTTGTATCCTGCCTTGCCTCAAGCTGCTATTCCAGAAGATGCTTCCATGGGTCCTAGTGTCATGTTTGCCACATGCACAGAGATGTTTGAGACACTGCCATCTGAGATGCCTACACGAAAGCGAATTAATCAAACCCACCATTTCTCAAAGTTGATTCTTTGCTTTTAGCTTAGTCTCTATTCTTTCCTGATGGTTTTTTTTCTCTTAGTACTTTCTTTGATTTCTCTCTTCTTTTTTTTTTTTATCTGCATCTAATCTTGGTCTATGTTGTTTCTTGTTTCTTCCCGTTTTTGTTTTTGTCTTCAAGCTACATCCCATGAAAATCACCTTCCATACACCATTTTAGCATCTCTACCTGGATACCATCCTCTATTATACAGGCTTGGTATACAGAGCTGATTGAGGAAAGCTGGGATAAGACCTTGCCTCTCTATAGTTTATTTTTTGAAGTACAGGGCAGTTCTTTGAAGCTGTTCCAGGCTTTTACATTCACTGGGGATAAGCACCTTTCAGATTACATGCAGAGAGGGTCTAATGAACCATCTTACTTTGTGGAAGACCCCCTTAGCACTAGACCCTGTGAAGATCCAGAGAGACAAGCAGGAAAAGTCCCTAGCAGTACACTGTTGTAGCTGTTAGTATCCCTTCTTACCAGTAAAGCAAAGCCTTTAGAACTCCAAAGCTCATCCTTCAGTGTTGTGGTTTTGTGCAGCAAGGCTCTGGTGGAAGAGAGGGTGCTGCAGGGGTGACCTCTGCAAGAAGCAGCTAGAAATTTCCCCTAGGCCTGACAGAGTAAACATCAGCAGGGCTCAAGGATGGACCTGCTGCTGACCAAGGCCGAGCCTATCAGCGACGGTCACAGCACCTCTGAGAATCACATTTAAAAGAAAAAAACAAGTCACAAGCAGCTGCTTTTTGCCACCAGCGAAGGGAGTGAGAAGATGTAAGAAACTCAGCAGACACCAAAGTCAGGGAAGAAGGTGGGGAGGAGGCACCCCAGGTGCCAGAGAGAGATTCCCCTGTAGCCTGAGGAGAAGGCCATAGTGGAGCAGGCTGTGCCCCTGCAGCCCATGGAAGATGATGGGGAGCAGAGATCCCACACTGGAGTGAGTGGAGACATATGGAAGATGCTGTGACCTGCATCGGACCAAGCTCCTAGCAGAACCTGCAGCCCTAAAGGGGCCCACATGGGAGTGGGTTTTCTGGGGGAAGGAAGAGGGGGGATTGTGACTCCAAGGGTGAACAGGCTGGAGAAATCTGGGCCTGAGAGACTGAAAGGCATTCTATGATTCTGTGACTGCACCCTGTAGAAGTGACCCACACCTGGGGCAATTGGTGAAGAGATGAAGCCTTGTGGGAAAGGACTGATTTTGGACTCCTAAGCCTTTCAATATATATTTTCTCTCCTGTCCAGCTGCAAAGGGGAATGATAGAGCGACTTTGGTGGGCGTCTGGCCTCCAGCCAGAGACAAACCACCACATTCAATCTCCTTAAACTCCTACTGCCCAGATAAGTTTTACCACTGGGCCTCTTAAGATCTCACTTAGAACAATAGCCAGATACTATTATGTAAAATTTTGGAAGGGTGCCTAATTCCAGGTTTGCTGGATATTACAAAGATAGGGTGAGGAATGGTCTGTGCACTGTGATGCCCTGTGATGTGCAAGTCAGTGCTCTCTGTAAAGTACTTTGTGGTTTTAACCAAATGACCAGGGACTAATGTAGAAGTCTGAGGCTTCATTCTGAGAGGAATCAGTCTTGTTTGTTTTGTGGATCTCTCTAGAGCATTTTTACATCATCTGGCGATGATGTACAATTGGATTCTGTAATTTGCAGAAAGGTTATTATAATCATCACTCATAGCATAATGTTCATATTTGTCATTTAGGCTGTGTAGAAAGGCAACATTCCCCTCTTTCAATTTTGGTTAAGGGAACATACCTTATCATAGTATTTTATGCTTGTCTGGATATTATGCAGTGCTCTTCTCATTTGTTAGCAAACTGTTCCCATGCATCATGGTATTTTACAATACTCAAAGCACCATCAAGCAAAAGCTCACCAAAAAAATTAACAAAAGACAGGCAGCCATGAGAAAAATGAACCTTCATGCTTCTTGAAACAGCAAATGTCTTACTAGAGCTTCACAAACAGCAGGACAATCCATCAGTAAGAAAAATCCATCAGGGCTGTAAAATGTAAGGACATTATGTCAGAAGTTCATTTAAATGCAGTTTGTTAGGGGTGGGGAGAGGGTTCTGCAGGAGTGTCACTGCATGCTTGTCATGTATCTTCCCTAGGCCTCTTCTTGGGAAGGGAGTGGAGAGAGGCTGCTAGATTATATGGACAATTAGTGCGACCTGTAGAGTTGGGTTTTTTGCTCTTTCATACCTAGTACCTAGCAGCTGCCTTCTTCCATTGTGTGGACTATTCATTCTTCAAGCATTAATGCAGTTCAGGATAGGACTTCTCTTTTGCTTTGTGACCCTGTACAGCAGGAATTACCGTTGTTGTATATTAGGATAGCAGTTGTGGCGTTGCAGTCTTCCACTAAATGGTACATTCCTAAATTGCAGTTTACCATGTTGTCCCTTCTCCTCTTATATCACAGAATCACTATGTTGGAAAAGACCTTAAGATTGAGTCCAACCGTTCTCGTCCTATGCTAAACCAGATCCCTAAGTACCTCATCAACCCTTTTTTTGAACACATCCAGGGAAGGTGACTCAACCCCCTCCCTGGGCAGCCAGTCAGTTCCAGGCCCTGACAACTCTTTCAGTGAAAAGTTTTTTCCTAACATCTAATCTGACTCTGCCCTGACGCAGCTTCATGCCATTTCCCCGTGTCCTATCTTCCGTCACCTGGCTGAAGAGACTATTTCCCACAACTCTACAACTTCCCTTCAGGCAGTTGTTGGCCGTGATAAGGTCTCCTCTCAGCTTCCTCTTCTCCAGGCTGAACATCCCCAGCTGCCTCAGGTGCTCCTCATATGATTTGCTCTCCAGCTCCTTCACCAGTCTGGTTGCCCTTCTCCAGACTCACTCGAGGACCTCAATGTCCTTCTTAGGGTGAGGAGCCCAGAACTGCACACAGTACTCAAGGTGTGGCCTCACTAATGCTGAGTACAGGGGCACAATCACCTCCCTAATGTGATCCAGTGTGTCAAACTTGAGCAATGAAATTCAACTGTAAATGGTAGGCAAATGAGGATTATTTTGCCCCATTTAAGGGAAGACTGAAATGGGCAGCGGTGGACCAAATATCAATACAATAATAGAGATATAAGATACATCATGTGACAAGAAAGATTGGCTGTAATTTACTGAATGCTCAGGACTTCTCTGTATCATTAATACTGCAAGTGTGCAAAGAAATATGGGTTGGTGACTACAGATCTTCTAATGGTGATCTGGAAACCTGAGCTAAGCTTAGTCATTTGTTAACATCGGTAATAGAAACAATCTGGAGTGCAGATTCTGCTGAAGATAAGGAATGAGAGAGAGGTCAGAGGGTGAGGGCATAGGTGTTCCTTGCAAGTCTTCTGTTTCCTTCTTTTTCAGATCAAACTCTTGTAAATTTATTGGCCATCTCCACAGCAATTCAGCCTTTAAAAGTGTGTTGTGTGCTCTGGGTGGGAGGGTCATTGATTGCTCATTAATGATTTAAAGCATGCTTCCTTAAATTCTCACCTATGTGTTTTGTGCACCAGTGGATCTTCTTGAGACTTCAAAACCAGGCCACAGCATCACCCTTCTTGACACAGCTCCGGCCTTTGCCTGGTGGCCAGCTGTAGTCCTCAGGTTGCCTGGAGAAGTTCTGTGATAAACCAGCACCACCCCAAGCAATTGAACATGAGTGAAGAGCTTTATTGTAGCGTCTTCCTGCATTTTCTATAGCTTTCTTAGTAAACTGCTCAGCATGCTGTTATAAACAGGTTTTCAGGATTTTGAGAGTCTGTCAATGAGAAAAAGATGTGTTGGGTTTTTTCCCCACAACTTCCCAGCATATATTAATGAGAATGGAGGCTTGGGCAAACATTTGTCATAGCACAATGGTGGAGCAGCAGCAGCAGCAGTACAAAGGGAAGCCTTTGTTCTTTGAAAGTTGTTGTCTGTTTAGCATGGAAAGCATTAAATTCAATCAGCTGCTTGGAGAAGTGAAACGATTGAGTGTGTTGCATTGGAGCTATGTTGGATCAAAATATTTGTAGCAGAATTGGAACTGAGTGCTACGCTATTTCAGATGTTTATCTTAACTCTGTGATAAAATGGTAACTTAAACTTACTGGGTGTGTTCTGGCTGCTGATCTACTTTCTTTAAAAAATCCTAATAATTGTAACTGTGGTATGAGTTGTGGCTCCAAACTGAGCTTGTTTGGAAAGCCAAGGCTTTCACCGCAAAAAGAAAGTGTTAAATATTGTTTGGGTTTTTTTTTTTTTTTTTGTCTCTACAGTGCTCAACTGTCTGACTTACTAACAGGAAAGCCAAAGAATGTTGATCTTTTGCTCTGTTTAGTCAGAAACTTACTCTAGCACAAATGGAAATTCTTGGAGGGAAAAAAAAATATGAAAAAGCTCCAAATAAAACACACCTTTTTTACCCCCATGACTCCTTTTCACCACCTATGATGATAAAAATTCCTTTGCACACATGTTTGACAAGGGATGGATATGTGTTGGGATGTCTGATGAGGTAACTGTCAGGTCCTGTTCGTCCTGCTGCTGCAGCTCCTGTGTAAGGAGCTGAGCTGCTCTTGAGGCCTGGGTGGTCTCACACAAACAGTTTCTCCCTTTTTTTAGCTTTTTTTTTCTTTTTCTTTTGTTAATTGGTTTGTTGGTTGGTTCGTTCTTCTATATCTCAACTCCCATAGTCTTAAAACATTTTTTAGGGGAAGATGGGTACGTTTGTCTGGGTGGTATTCTCAGCAGCTATTGTAACACTCATCCTTGCCACAGGACATGAGTTTTCAATATAATCAAGCTTACTCAAGTTAATCTGTAATTTTCTCTATTATATTGGTTTTCTTTCTTTGGTATGTTGCAGACATTTAACAGCATTCACTTCACAGTCATTATTCAATTGATCATTTTAATTCAACATCAGCAAATCAGTGACGTTTTCATCTTAACGCTTTGCATCCTCACAAAACTGAAATGTGTTATTTGGTAAATGAAGGCACTTAGATGACTTGAAAGGGGAACTGTTTAGTCTTCTGTCTTTAAAAAGATTTAATGAAGATGCAACATCCCCAGATGGAAATAGTCTTGCATTTTGTATCTAGACATGTAATTGTGATGACATTTATTAATTGTATCAGACATGTTTTTCCTTGCTCAAATTGTATGTATTTGTGTTGAATCTGTCATTTATTTTATCTCAGTACAACATTGTCAGGCAATTCATCTATACATGTGTTCACCTAACAGCATCTATGTTTACCACCAGGTCAAATTTAACTTCATTCTCAATGCTAATTGGACTTAGGAATATATGAACTAAATAATTAGCAACATGCTGGGCCAACACTGATATTCATTTTAGATCCTTAGTGTAATTCAGTGCATTAAGCAAATCATACAGTTTGGAGATGACTGTTAAACCAAGAAAAAAAAAATAGAGCAGCTGGTTCATTTTTGAGTGGTGGTTGGTTGGGGGTTTTTTTGTCTTTTTGTGGCAGTTTAAGGGTAGACTTACTGCTGCATTATTTAGTCTAATGTGAAATGGGGTAGTTTTTGCCTATTTCTTTTTTTGATGGGGTGATTGCATTCAGCATGCTTACCTGGCTGCCACCTCTTTGAAAAGGAAATGTTGGATTTTTCAGGAGTTGCCTGGTGTGGATCAAAGTCATACCACAGTTGGGGGCAGACTGTTTGGCTCGTTGGTGACAAGGAGCAATATGAAGGCCTGTGATGAGTCAAAATGTTAAATTAAATGATTCCTCTGTAAAACCATCTGTGATACTTTTTAACATTTTATTAAAAGATTGGTGATGAGACCATATGAAATCTTTGGAAGTAGTAGGCAGACTTAAAAGCAACCCAAAATGCCCAGATAGGCCAGGGGAATGAAAAGCTGAAACATCGCTATAGGCAGCAGAAGGCTATTCTTTTTCCTTGCTGATGTCATTCTTTCTGTCTTTCAACTGTAAATATGTCAAAACTTCCTTCAAGTTCCACATGCCAGGTCTGTAGGTAGCATTGCATCACCTTCATGGTCATCTTGACCTGCTGGTTTCTACTGTGGCCATGCTGGACCACCCCCCACTTTGTGCAGCCCGGTGAAATGGTGGGAGGCTGGCAGTCATAGAGAGAGTATGCTGTTGTGAGAAGAATAGGAGGGGATGTTTATATGTTTATTCATAGTATCAGCTAATTTCTACTGTTTCAATTTTGTGTTGTTTCATTTGGCTTTGTTTTTTCCTGTGAAAATGGGAAACTGTCATGAGAGAGCAATCCTAGCATCACTGTGTGAGATGGTCCATCCCACATGCAGTGGGATCTCCTAAAAGATATGAGGGCTACTCGATAGGAAGAGTGAAGCCTACTTTCAGCTAGGTATAAGTCTTCAATAATAAACTGAATGGAGAGTGCTTGGATTTAAAAATAGTCTAAAGTGTAGCTGTGTCAAATTACTTTTAAGATTGCTATCACGTGAATATTGCTGACATATGCAGTGTATTTATTATCTAGTGGATGATAATCCACTCCTGAATTAGAGAAGAGCAAGTATGAGCACAATAGGAGTTTTAAATATGCATCAGTTGTAGCAGTTTTTCATGCAGCCTTACAGTTTGTTCTTTATTCTTACTCTATGACTTGATGTTGACAATCATGCAGATAAGGATGATGTTAATTCTATTCAATGCAATGGGCCATAAACAGAAGAAAAACCTAATGAAATTTGAATTTTTGTTTTTCTTTCTCTGTCTGAATGGGAGGAAAACTTGCAGTTCAAGCAAATTTCCCTCATTTTTTCTTGCTTTTAAGTCCTGGAATTCTTTGCTAAAAGAAATGTTGCCTCATTAAAGAAAAAAATATATATATATCTCCCTCCCAAGGGCTGCATACTTTGAAGAGTATTTACACATACACACACGCACCACACCCCTGCTGTTTTCCTTTTTTATTTTGACAAAACAGTTCCCTATGTGAACTTCAGAAACTTACATCTAACTGCAAGAAAAGCAGCATTGAAAGTAGTTGCCGTTTTGTTTTGTGAAATAAAGTTATTCCATTTTCTTTTCAATACAGGTACTTCAAAAATTAGGAAAAGCTGATGAAACAAAAGATGAACAGTTTGAAGAATATGTTCAAAATTTCAAACGACAAGAGGTCAGTGACTTCTCCAGTTTCCTTAATTGTGTCTTAACAACAACAAAATACACTTGAACTTGCCAATTTTGAAGGTGATGTTACAGGGTAACAGGTAAATAGAATTAATTTGCATGTGTGTGTAAGATTTTGTTTTGCTAGTTTCAGATGGAAAGACCAGTTGATTTTATACATGCAGCAGGCTAAGAAATGTGATTGTAATACAAGGACATACTGTAACCATACATAACACCATCACATTCAAAGTGCTTGGGGCCAGTGGAGGGGTGGCACATTTTCAACAGCATAAACGAAAGCGCATCACAACCCTTACTAAATACAGCTTTGTAGTGTGGTTAAGCTGCCTGTTTGTGCAGGGGCCTGTCGCGGCAGTGCTGATGAAGTACTAGTAGGAGTAAGGCTCAGTTGTTCTACGTATTTTAAACACAAGATGTGAAAATGAAAATGCTCTGAAGAGTTTATAATCTACTCCCAGTGCTATCCTAAAAACTAACCTCAATTACTCCTTGCTTTGTTGGACAGACTTCTTGGCTCAGAGGTGATTAACTGTAATTAATTGTATAGTAGCTTTCTAGAACAAATTAATGCCTACCATGAGCTGCATTAATGCCACCAAGAAAACAGTCTTGTTATGCAAGTACAAACTGAGGTGTCTGTCGTCTTTATGAGCTATCATTTAGAGCTCACACAGAAAGGCACTGGAGGGTGAAAGAACTGCTCCCACGCTTTTTATGCGATGTAAAAAATTGACTCATGTCAGTGTTTGCAATTTCTGCCCTGAGTCAGTCCTGTCTACCACAGGCACTTCCGTCCTTCCCATGTAAACACAACCCCTGCCTCAGTTATTTTGAGTACAAGAGAAAAAAAGCACTCTGTCTGCCGTGTTCACCAATAAGAAGCATATAAATTGCTTGAGTTCCGTTAGTTTTGTTCATACTTTGATCTACAGCTTGCTGGTAATGCAAAGATACAGAGCATTACAATATGCACCTGAATTATCACTCTTACTGATTAATACCTTGCTGAACTGCTGTCTTCTCTGAACTCAGGCAGCCATTTCTTCTTGGTTTACATTCAGTCCTGCCTTCAAGATTATCTCTGCAACTCTAGAGCCTTAAGGAAAAGCAGAATTAAATTCTAGGTATTAAAGAATAAAAAAGGAAGCCTGGGTCATTAATCCTTGTACTCAGGTCCACCAAACTGTTGATGTGGGCCATTGAGTTGGCTTGCAAGCCTGTTATAGCTTATCCTATCTCTTGCAGTTCCCTCCAACATTTGTCCCCGTGGTGTTTGCCAACCTAACAGAGCCTTTTTATAGCAGAGGCAGTTTGAGAGTAGATCCAAAATTTATTTTGTTTCTTACAGTGTCATTTAGCAATGGTTTAGCCATTTCATGGCCATTTGGCTCCCTGGTATACAAAAGACAGGGATCTCCAGGAAAGAGTCCAGAGGTGGGCTATGAAGATGATTAAGGGCCTGGAACATCTCCCCTATGAGGAAAGGCTGAGTGAGCTGGGACTGTTCAGAAGACTAAGGGGAGGGACCTTATTAATATTTATAAATATATTAAGCATGGGATGCAGGGGGAAATAACCAGCCCCTTTTCAGTGGTCTGTGGAGACCGGACAAGGGGCAGTGGCTGCAAGCTGGAGCACAGGAAGTTCCTCACCAACATGCGGAAGAACTTTTACACAGTGAGGGTGACAGAGCCCTGGGACAGGCTGCCCAGGGGGATTGTGGAGTCTCCTTCTCTGGAGATATTCAAGACCTGTCTGAACACCTATCTTCGCAGTATGAGCTGGGGAGCCTTCTTTGGCAGGGGGGGTTGGACCCGATGATTTCTCGAGGTCCCTTCCAACCCCTACGATTCCGATTTCATCTACCAACATTTGATTTTGAGGAAGGCTGCCACTTCAGTTCTGTGCTCTGGGAATCCTAGTAAGCTCAGAGCTGTGAAAATAGTTTTTCTTGTTTCCCTCCCTTATTGAGCCTGCAAAACTTGGGAGCTCAACTGGTCATACGGATAGAATGATCTTTTTGTTAATTTAAACACAGCAAGTGAGGACTCCCGGTTCAGCTCAGGGAAAAGAAAGAGAATAGTGCTCATTACCCAGTAGATAACTGCAAAACTGAAGTCTGAACATGCTAGTCCTTGCCTCCATAGCAGACTAGATGGTGAGTATGTACCAAACTCAACAGCAGGCTCTGTGTAAAGGTATGTCCAGCAGACCTATCTGTAGGAATAGCTCGTTAAGGCTATCCAGTGATCCATTCCCATCTCTTTCTGAATACAGCCAGATAAGAGTCTGTTCTGGACTTGACAACCCAACTTGAATTATGGAGTTGAATCACCGTGGAGAAACTGACTCAACCCTGGTCTGGAGAGAACAGAGAATAGTGGCTTTGCAGAGCCTCAGGACTTTCCCTGTTAGAAGCGGTTAAGATGCTTCAGTGGAAACCAACAGTAAAAGTCTTTGATTTTTAACAGTGAATACAGCTGTTATTCACTTTCCATTTAAGCTGTAAACTGGACATTGCCACTCTAAATAAAAAATTATGGAACAAAAAGAATGTAAAAACTCATATATCACACAGATTTTTGGTGTATTTCAAGAAATTTCTTGAGGCTTAGATTTTTTTCTCTGCACAGCTAATTGTGGATGTGCTCAGCCTCTTAATTGACCCTGAAGTTGAGAGAGAGGAAAAAAAGACAAATCCTGCATATTTCTCTCCACTGTGAAAATATCATCAAGTTGCTTGGAATTTTACCTGAAATTTCATCTCAATTCTGTTGTTCAAGCAACTGAATCTTATGCACTTTTTTTTGACAGGAGGTAAACTATCAATTCCCTTATCCCTAAGTATATTGTAATGACTCAGAGTGCTTGTTTTGATTTTGTAAGAGGTCAATATTCTAACTTGTGTCTATGCATATTTACCTCATTATTTTTCCCTTATGTAGTTATGAGACTTAGTTTACAGAGTATAATTAAAATACATTTTAGTGTTTAAAGCCATTATGTAATGTATATATACATACAGAGATATACCAGTTGCTACTAGAAAAGTGGCTGCCTGTGACATGTTGTCAGAATAAAGTCAAATGTCAAGTGCTGTTGTTGCTAGTTTTCATTCAAGTGGAAACTAAGACTCTTTTGGTTTTTTTTTTCATCATTGAGTGAGCAGAACATGCTTCTGTGGGCTGCTGTACTTAATGTGTGTCTCACAGTAACAGCTGCTTCTTGGCTGTAATTATTAGGGGTCCTGAAAAGTCTTAATCTGGCCAGGTCTGTGTTTCACACCTACAAATTTACCCGCCTTACAGCTATGGGACAATGTTGACTGAAGTTGTTCAGAGGGAAAAATAATGTTCATTAAAGTGCTTTTTTTGCATCAGACATGCCACTGATTTCATACAATTAATTAATGACCTAAGATACCAAAGATAAGATTCGCCAACTACACACAGGCACTAGACACGCCTGGCTTCAGCAGTTGCTCCAGTCACTTGGCTGTGCCCACAGTCCTGCGTCATACTTGCTGGCCCCATGGTCCTCTGGAGCACCCCATGGCATCTCCAGCAGCAACAGACACATGTTTTGGCAGCTGAACCCTGCTTCTGAGAGGTCATCCAGTGTCGGATTGTGACACCTAAATGTGAGTGTCTGCGTTGGAGTTTTTCCAGACACATGTGTGAAATTAGGCAGTGTGGTCTGGAGGGCCAAGACACAAGCCCATCAGTCTCTTAGGTCTTAATGGCTCTGTTCATTCCCATGTAGGACTCCTAACCATGTAGACAGGCCTAGAGTCCCCTTTTAGCTCAGCCCTGGGCAAGTGGTCTCTCCCTGAGCCATGTCACAAGTGTGCTGGTCCCCATGGCTTGGGGACCCGTGCTTCAGCTGCATCTTCTTGATTCCCCCAACAGACCCTGGATTGTGGTTCATACCTTTGCCAGGTGAAGGAATGCCAATTGCTTATCATACCAGCACCTGGCTCAAACCTTGCAGGAATGCACCTGTCAGTGAAGTCATGGCCTGTGCTGGGGTCACTCATGGCTTCTGGCTCAGGTCTGCTGGGTTGAGCAGCTGCTGAAGTTTGTCAGTTGCCTATATGTTGGTATCTGTTGCCACTTGCAAGTCCCTAGTGTGTCCTCCCTGGCTTCCAAATGCTATTCCACAAAGCTAGCAGCTCTCTTAAGACTGGTTTTGTTTCCTGTTTGTGGATATCTTGCACGATATCACAAAAGGCACTGGAGAGCTATGCTGAGTGAATGGATTTGGCTTTTGAGTTTCCTTAATTGCCCTCCTGACTCCACAGGCTGCAATGAAGAGCTCTGCAATGAGGAGAGGCACCCAACTCATGTAGACAGTCATAGGTGTCTTAATCTGGAGTTGAATGAAGGACATGACGAAGAAGGGAAGCATCAATATGTGCTGTAATCCTGTGATATGCAGCCTGTGTTCTGCAACACCTTCTTTTCTCTGAGAATTATTAGATTTCCTATATATATATTTGACCATCTTTAAACCTACCTTATTATAGAATCACAGAATGGCATGGGTTGGAAGGGACCCCAAGGATTACAGAGTTCCAACCCCCCTGCCACAGGCAGGGCCACCAACCTCCAGGCCTGGATCTACACAAGGTTGCCCAGGGCCCCATCCAACCTGGCCTTGAACACTTACTTCCAGGGACAGGGCATCCACCACCTCTCTGAGCAGCCTTTTCCAGCACCTCACCACTCTCTCTGTAAAAAAAGCTCACCCTAATATCTAATCTGAACCTTCCTTCCTTTAGTTTTAATCCATTCCCCCTTGTCCTGACATTATCTATTGATTCCCCTCCTATTTGTATGTTCCCTTCAGGTACTGGAAGGCTGCAATGAGGTCCCCTCACAGCCTTCTCTTCTCTAAGCTGGGCAAGCCCAGCTCCCTCATCCCTTCTTCACAGGGGAGGTGCTCCAGCCCTCTAATCATCTTCGTGGCTCTCCTGAACCCTCTTCAACAATTCTACATCTTTCTTGTATTGCAGGCCCTAGACCTGGACACAGTACTCCAGATGGGTCCTCCCCTTAGATCTCTCATTCTACTGATCTTGTGTATGGTCTTGACATAGCGAAAATAATCCAGGCAATCAATGAAAAAGTTTGAGCTTTAAAATTACTCTTACTAGGAGACACTGTTTCCCTGTAGCTGATACCCAGATTTCCTTGGTTGCCTGTGGAATCCCATACTAAACTGGAGGGGATTCTTGATACTTCTTTAGTTGCAACATACTGTTGGTTCAGTACTGCTCTGTCCATAGGATACTCCTTCGGTAAATGAAGATGATGCCAAATGCTGTCCCTGGTAGTTAATCTGAAGTAATCCAGACATGGGAAAACATGATCTAGACTAGCAGGACAGAGCTTTTTTGTTCTGTGAGCCAAGAAGCATCTGTAAAGTGCATTCAAGGGGACTGCATCTGACAGGCGTCTTTTCACGGGCAGTCCCAAAGCGTACATCAGGTACCAGATGGCCACTAAGACAAATACAGGCAATACAATGCACAAAGTATTTTGGGGGGGCTATGGGAGGGATTTTGCTGCTGATTACTATTTCATCCTGAAATGTACATTTAATAATGATCTTATGCCTGAGAGCTCATTTTTCCTGAGACAAGAAGAGACATAGTGTACTATTAAATTTTATCTCAACCTCATTAATTTCCAGTCAGGCAGGATACCCAGCAACGTGAGGTCCTCTGTTTTATGCTACAAAATTATCTCTGCAGGAGCAGCCCTGATCCATTCCAACTAATCCCTCACTTCAAAGGAGACCGCATCTGATCCAGTGTTTTTGCTTTTTCAGTTCTACCCATTGATTGCTCCAAATCTAGAGCCTAGACCACTGTCACACTGGGCTGACTTTAATTGCCCCTTGAATATAAACTATTACACCTCTGCAGCTTTAGTAACTGTGATAATTGTTTTCTCACGGGCAGTGCAGATGAATGATCAAATTATTTCTGACTATTTTTACAGCAGACTGGTATATGTTTCTTCAGGATAAGGTACCTTGGGATTTAACATGCTAACTGAGTGTGATCCAGTTCACAACAAGCAGTTCTGGACTATTTTCTACCAGACCTGTTAATAGATAGGTTATATGTTATTTAAGAATATGGTTATGGATATGCAGCTACAGAGATAAACAGGGGTCAAGTATGTTTTCAGTAAGTGTAGCTTGGCTTTTAATATGTATAGATTATTTTTAGCCGTAGAATCGTAGACTGCACTTGCTGTCTCTACACACCCCAAATTTTCATTAAAGCCATTATTCTGGCCTCTACTCTGAGGCCGTGAATATGCCTATAGGAACATTTTATAGGTATGAAGGTAGGATCCTTCTTGGACAGGGAGAGGTTTAGTTGTGAGGCAAGAAGGTTGCAATTTCATTTAAGAAGGGTGCCAAGTATTTTCTGTTCACTGCTCATCTGAAATGGAGACTGAGGTTTCAGTGAAAGGGTTAGCTGGTTGAGCATCACTGCAGGCAGAGAGCTTTCTCACCCTGCTGCTGGGAGTTTTTACTAATGTGAGGCAGAACACCATGGTGCTTACCTTTAGAGTTCATACTTTTTGGATTAGTCCATATTGTCTGAGGAGCCTGTTTGGTTTGATGCAGTTTGTTCCAATTCATCATTTTACTTCATAATTACAACAGTGAAATTCTTCCTCTTTAGCTACTTTAGTGATTGGGCCTCAATTTTGGTGCTGTCTTGGTAGGTACTAGGATGCCAAAAAACCCCTCTGTGTTTCTAGAGAAGGTTGCAAACCCAAGTATTTTCAAGTGATGCATTAGAGAAATAATTCAAAACCCAAACTACAGCTTGTAGAAAGAAAAAGGAAGAAACTAATTTCTTTAAGGAAAAGCATTCCGCAATCTGGGAGTCAGTTCTAGAAACTGTAAGACTGAGAAATGGTAAAATAGAGTATGCTGATATGTAGATATATTTTATACTGAATTATGTATTTGTCCCAATAGCTTCTTATTTTGTTAAGCTTCACTTAACAGAATAGTCCTTTGGATTCATACTTCTGAGTTCCCTAAAAGACCTACTAGTAAATACTACCTAAAGTGTTCAGAGAGACAGTGCTGCTTTACATTGCAGCTAGTAACTGCACATTACAATAAAGGTAATCATCCAGATGATACAGAAAAGGCTTTATTTTGAGCTATTTCCCTGACGTCTTAGTGATGAAATGACAAAATTCTTTAAAAAGAAAACCAAAACTAACCATAGACAAGAATCTGTAGTACTGATAAGGCTTAGTGCTGCTGTAAATACGTGTAAGACCTGTGGCTGTTGATAACATGATTCTGAAACACTGAGCCTCCTTTTCTCACTGAGTGCATGTGTCTCTACTGGCTTCATAATACTGACCTATGCAATAAGACCAGAGAGTTGAAAAGGGAAGCTGACAGCAGTACTGACTGTATGCTACAGTGTTCAGAGTAACCAGCTGTTGTTTGGGACATGGCTATGGAGACCTGTGTTGATTTTCCTAGTAAAGGATGTTGCTTTGGGTGGTCAGCATGCCTACCTTGCTCTTTTGTGAAGTTTAACTGGATTGCCGGACAGATTTCTGGTAATTTCTATCTTGAGTGTGACCAGGTGAGCTAAGACCACTGATTTTTGGTGCTGGAGCCTGGTGAGAACATGCTTGCTGTGACTGTGAGAAGTTTGCTATGAACTGTGCTGTTAAGATTTCTCTCTGGAGTTTTCTTGCATAATATGAAACTCTGACTCATATTGCTGCTTCATGTAGAACAAGTAAAAGAAATTATGAAATTATAAAGGAAGCATCACTGCTTTCTTGGGAAATCTCATTTCAGAGAAACACAACATCTGCAAAATGACACCTAGTTTTCATTCTTTTCAAGAAACTGCATCTCAATTAACAAAATTGACGGCCTTAATGAAGATACTTGTAACCGAGGTTTCAGAACTACCAGATGAATTCATCTAACAGATTGGAAACATGAAAAAGTGGGAGAATATGAAATATGTGTCATTGCTTAAAACAGTGCTTTTTAAAACAAATACACCTTGGTTTGCAAAGTTTTGGGTGCCAGTAAAGCAATTTTTTCATCCTGTGAGTATTAGTCTGTTAAGTGAGAAAAGGGTCTATACCCTCATGAACAGTGAGTTTACTATAGCAAAATGTGTGGACTAGAGGCACTCTTTCCAGAATTCACAAGGCTGAAGTCTTTTGATGCAAATTTTTATTTCTGGTGTTGTATAGAAAGGTCTGATTCTGTTGCCATTGGAACTGAAAGATTTTCTCTCAAATTCACTGGGAGCTGCCTGCCCTGTGGGGCCTTAGATGTCGTATGTTATATGTTTGCTAATGAAGAAAAATTCATAAGGCTCTGTGTTGCTTAGATATTTCAATGGCTTGTGACCTGTTAATAACCTAGACTGAGGGAGATTTGTGTTAAAATTATTCCTTTGAATGAATTGTCAGAATTTGTAACAGCACATATGGCAAGATACTGCATTGTGCTTTACTGCTTTGACTTTCCCTGCTGTGTTTTCCTGAGCAGTGGTTGCTGATGACTCATGAAGATAACCAGCAGCAAAAGATCTCATAGCAGTTTACAGTACCTGTAGTAAAAACACACCACAGCACTGTTATAAACGTGGTGTTTGAGCAGTGCGTGTTCCTGGCATGCTGTTTATGATGTGCTGCTTAGTGACAAAATGGCATGTCCATGAGTAAGTATAGGCCTTTTACTGGACATAAGGACAGCTAATAGCTCTGAACCATTCAAAGTTCTTTAATAACTAAAAATTATTACCTAATGAGCACATCTTCAGCCATATCATGATAAAGAATCAAGCTGCTATGTGTATCTGCTTCCCTTTTTCACCACAAGCCAAAAGACTATATTGCTGCTCAGGACAGAGAGGATACAAATTGGAAAGATCGTTTCTCTACCTTCGTGTGACTTCTCAAAGGACCAGGGATCCTCCCAAGAGGAGACTGGTGTTTATAAAAGGAGAACTTTCCTCCTCATTCTCCCACATATTTACACTTCCGAAGTGTGTTAGGATGCTACCGTGTTATGTAGGATGATAAAATGTGTTGTTATGATGTGTTAGGGTGGAACTTTTTACTAAAAAGGCAGTATGAAGATGTACTACACACATACGGACACAACATAAGGGACACAACACCAAGCTACCACTACTTTCAGAACTTCCATTGTTTTGTGAGTAATTAAGCTGAGGTTTAATCCAGTGATTACTCAATGTGTGCCTATCTGGCCCTTGCTTTGACACGCAGCTTTATCCCAAAGCAAGGGAAAGGTTTGCTTTCAAATCTCAAACAGGAGACAAATTTGGGGTCCGGGTGCTGCTTGTGCTCTTAACTGTTACTCAGCAGCTTCTCAGGTATTGCCTTGTTCCCTGTGCTCAGAATTTAGTTGATTGATGGATTTATATTCAGAAAGGAGTTTTACTTCAGATCAAGTTAGTGTAAAAGCAGCCTTCTGTTGAATCAATAAAGTGATATCAGTCTGCTTTCTAAGTCCTCTCAGCCATCTTTTTTACCTTCTAAACTCTAATATTTCCAGGATCTTAAAACAGTTGTTCTCTTACAGTATAATGAAAATTGGGGGCTCTTGATCCAGTTCTAAAGGCCATCAGTTCCCTGCAGGGAGCTGGAAGAGGCAAGTGAGTTTGGTAGGGGTACTGGCTAGGAAAATGGGCATTCTTTGAGAACCACCATTTGGATTTAATGTGGCTGCAGGTAGATTTATTCAAAGATCCAGACAGTACCTTTCAACCTGAATTTCTTATGATTCTCTGTGTCTGAAGGTTCTGACATCACTGTTGCTGATGGCAAATCCTATACTGATGTCAGAAGTCCTTTGACTTCAGTGGAGTTTTAGCCAGTTATACCAGTTGAGACTCTGCCTCCTAAAGTATTCACACATACGACCTGTTGGAGTCTAACTTTCATACACACACAAAAAAAAGAAAAAAGAGAGAAAACCTCTAAAACAGTCATATTTTGCAGCTGATTTTTCCATATGGTGTATGTGACAAAATATAACTGCAAGCTGATATTTCTATAGTTTCCCACTGCTGAAATAAATAATTTGAAAGGATGTTGGGAACTGATAAACACAGAGCATTTCCAGAATCTTCAGGCTACTGCAGGTGTCCTGGAGAATAGCTTTTTAACAATGCAGCACAGATTTTATTGCAAATCCTTGTTGTAAAGTTGAACTTGACATAGTCAGAGATAAAGCAACCCATGCTGTCTATTCTGAGGTTGCCAGTGGTTGTTGGTATATGGTAGAGATCTTTTTAATGTATTTACCAAAGAAGCAGTTAAGATTTCACTGCAGACTGGGATATGCTCTAGCCAAGTTAAGCAAAATAATGAATGCTATTGTTTTTTAGTAGTTATTTGCTTCCAACATATTAAAATGTTAAAATTCTTGGAAAACTGTTTGCAAAATTAGTAAGCCATTTCTGTGAGGACATGGATTTTCAGCAAGTCTAGACTATCTTTCTTTGTCTGGTTTGAAGTGAACGTACGCCATTCTTGATGGTATGGTGTGTTTCAGGTTAGGACACTGGCCAGATTGACTTGAGCTGGGCCTTGGCCATAAAATATACCTATCTTTCTTGGGCTGGAATTCTGCCATGTGCAGGTGACTGATAAAATAGAACCAGAAATTTTAGCCTAGAGAGTACACTATGTATACCATCTTGGCCAGGCCACCTTTTTTTGTGTAAGCCCATGCACGCTTGCAACGTATGATGCTGTTTATCAGCTCCCAAAACTGCTTTTTGTTGTTATGCTTGACATACTGTACGCATGTTTTAAGGCATAAAATATAACTAAAATGTGTTTTCACTTTTTTTCTTTTTTGTTTTTTTTCTTATCCAGGCAGAGGGTTCCAGGCTCCAGAGAGAGCTGAGAGGATATCTAGCAGCCATCAAAGGTGATTTTTAAGTTTTGTCATGTTTTCAGAAAGTAAACTTCTGTTAAAAATTGAGAGAGGTAGGTTTGTTTAAGGTACATAAAGACAAATTGAGTAGTCTGCTTTTCTGCTTTGAATCCAGCACAGGCTCTTTAGCCTGTTGCTAGGGATTCTGCGCCTTTGATGTCAATTCACCTGTACAGTCTTACATGTATGGCTCTTCCTTGGCTGTCCTTTATATGCAGGGCTGCTGCCCAGATTCTCACATTGCATGTATTTTGACCACCCACAAAATCTACGTGTCATCTTGCTCATATCTGCAAGTGCTGCAATGTGATAATACCCTGTGCAAGGCAAGTGATTACTTGATCTCCACAACTAACATTCCCAGGTATTACTAGCTGGACGATGATCTCCTCTCTCCAAAACCACACTCCCAGTGACAATGTGATTTCTCATGTCTTTCTGACTCCTCAATCCATTTTTTCCATGTTTAAAAATCAAATGAGATGTCTTTCAATACTGCATTGAAAGTCCAATTTAAGTCAGTGCTTACATATCAGAGATTAAGTAAACAGCTATTTAAGTCCTACTGGACATCTGTAAATCCAGCACACTCAACTTAGCACCATACACAGAGCATTCTCTTTCTCGTACCATCTCTCTTTAGAGGAATTGGAGGCCAGGTGCTAACGGAAGGGAACAGAAGTTGGTAACTAACAGAGAAATAGTGGTGACTTCTTGAGATAAATATATATGCGTGAATATATTTTAACCTGGCTCCTGTCCAGTAGGAAAAACTTTACAAATGAGTATTAGCATCCAAGGAAATCACTGTGGCATAATAAAGCTTCAGCAACTGTTGGCAGGCGGGGAAGAAAGCTCTTTTTGATGGGAATTTTAAAATGGGGAGCAAAGCAGTAACATAATGTTGTTGACTGTGCTATGTTGGATGGGCTGGGCAAGGAAAATCCTGTACGAGACAAAGGATATTTTGCCTTGTAGGGCTTTGCACAATGCCAGTCCATTATGCGATCCTATTGGACACTGATTTTATTTTCTTCTTTTTCAGTAATCCCTTCCCCCACACATTGTCAGATGGATACTCAGAAGCAGCATGATGAAGCTGTTTGTTGAGCAGATGGCTTTTCTGTCACCTAGGCTGACTGTTTACATGCTGCTTAGTGACAACAATCCTCCCCTCCGTGTTTCATTTTCTTTCTCTCTCCTTCCCTCTTCCAGTTCTTTGTGCATTCATGGTTATTTTGCTAGTTTACTCTCTTTACACCAAATTTTCATTTTAACTTGGTGAGAAATTTTTCATGGTGCATCTTTTGTCTTTTTAGCCAGGCTTTTCTGTTCAGCATCTTTCCCTTGCTGCAGTCTATAAGCCCATGTTTGAAAATAGTTTGGACTGACTTTTTTTACCAAGAGTGAAGAGTGTTCGCTAACACCTCAGTAACTATATGTCTTAAAAAAGACCCAGCTGCCATGAGCAGCTCACAAAAGGTGTTACTCCTCAAAGCCAACAAGCCACCAGTGGGCATCCTTGGTGCACATATTGGCACACCTTCACGCTGTGGAGTGGGAAGACAGCAAAAGACAGTAGTCCGCAAACACAGGGACTTTCCCAAAGCTGGGGCTTTCCCAAAGCTGACTAAATCCACGGTGGCAAAGGCACCTTCCAGATTTTGAATGGTAGAAGCAAAACAAGCATCTGCTACAGTCTCTTTGTTGCTATTCTTTGAAGTACTGCCTGCTATTGTTAAAATATTTTTGCGTGGCTGTGCACATTATGGGAACCCCTGAATTTTAGGCACTGGAGTGGGTTTTCAGCACCTAGGACATCTGAGCCTTGGAGGCATGCTGTTATCAGAGGGTCATTTTGCAGGGAAAAACGTCGGTCATATCATTGGAAAATAATGCACTTGACTTCCTTGTACTCTTCCAGGTGTGATAAAAGCAGTTCAAGCTTACGCTAAAATCATTTCATTAAGCTGATATGCTGTGAACTCTAGTAATAAGTTTCATTTTGCTGCATGCCTTTTGACTGAATATTGGAAGTTGGAAGTACTAGATGGGGGCATGATTTAAGCAAGGAATAGTTGATTGAGCATTCTTCTGACCCTCTATCCCTACATTTTAATATACTTGTCAGCTTGACGGTTAGTATGTCAGCTTGAGGGTTAGTATCACACATTCAGAGGGGCTTCTTAGTCTTGGCTGGATCTTGATCTTTACTGCTGGTTACTCAAGGCCTCAGAGGAACCATGTCATGAAGCTGTTGAACATGACACTAGTTCTTATGTGCTGTTTTATTTCACCTGCATGATAGTTTAACATTTGCTCTGTATCAGTGGTGCTTCTACTAACGAGACTGTGTACTGTTCTCCATAGCTATAGTCATCTCATGTCTGTCTTCTGTCTTTTCCAGTCTCCTTGGCAACGTGTATCTGGGTTTTCTTCCTCATGATTTATTTTTTAAAGCCTTTGAGAGCTGTAGGTGACTAACAGTTTTGTGGGCCGGTTGTTTAAGAAAACTTAAATCAGCCTCCCATTCTCTTCCCTAAGCCCTTTGCAAGTACCAGTGCAGATGGGGATGTACAGACCAAGGTGGCAGAGGTTAAAAGGAATCTTGCATTGTGAAAAAGCAGCACCATACTTTTCAGCTGGCTTAATTTAGTGAGAAATAATAACCAGTCTACAGGAAGGAAAGGAGATTTTGAAGGGCTGTAAGCCGTTTTACTGCCTAGTTGCCAGCAAATATTCTCCAGATACATAAATCTTAGAATCAATTATGTGATTTCTTAGAAGCCATAAAACTATACATCATTATTCTGTAAAAATTTGCAATGAATTATGCAATGATTTAATTGCTGCAGTGGAAACTGTATCGGGTAACTAGCAACAACAGATATATAACCCTTATGGCAGGATAGGTCATTGCATATGAAGCTCTCTTTCCCATTCAAATAATTAAATAGTAAGAGCCAGGACAAGGTGCAATCTCTGCAATCTCTAGGGTGCTTAATGGAAATGTCTCTGCACCACCAGCCCTGAGGCCCTTACCACATGGGGGCCTGTAGGAGTCCTTTGGGGTTCTGAAGACAGGAGCACTTTCCCATAGAAAGCAGGAAGATTTCATGGAAGAGCCTCAGACTTCAGTGATTGGTTTATTTGACATAATTTTTCCTGAGCGATTCAATTATTTTGGCATTTATAGTTATTAAATAAGTGACCGAATTACCAAGAAGAAGCAGTGCTAAATGAAACAATTGATACTAAATATAAATTTCTACCTGTTCATCAGCAGTAAAACATCTTTTTACATTTCTTAGTTCTTTAATGACTTGCTTTCAAACAATTCATCTTTCTCAGGGATAGCAGTTAAACACAGCAGAGAGAGAGGCAGCCTGCAGTCTATGGCTGACACTAATCCTCTTAGCTTTAGTGCTGAATAATGCATAAAAGGTATCAGTGCATAAGAAATAATTCCATGTGAAAACCAACCAAATAAAAAAACCCAAACCCCAAACATTGGGTGCTGTGAGTTTGTGCCCACAAGCATGAAAAAGAATGGGAAGCCACCAGCTTGGCATAAACCTACACACTCCTTTTGGTATGGCAGTAAACCTAGTATAGGTACAGTAGGAGGCGAGTAGGACGGATGATCTTGGCATGGGGACATTTCAGACAGAAGTCCCTGATGGAGGAAGCCAGGCATTGCAACACTCACTTGCCACATGCTGCAGCTGGATTCGATTGATATTTTGTAATGGGATGTGGTTACCAGATTCTCGGGATTGAAAAAAGTATAAAAGTTGATGCAACTTTTATCGTGACTCAGGTTTGGGATTTTAGGTGTCTTAGTCTCTTAAGCCTGAGTCCTGTACCACTTAAAAAAACAAAGTCTGCTTAGGAAAAAGGTGCTCTGCCCTAGCCTGGTTTGTGACAGAGCAGAATGTAAGCTGCAGGAGGGATTAGCAGGCAGCTCTGTTAGCCTGCCTGCCGCAGAGAATACGTGGTAGGTTTAGCAGGCAGCCTGCTTAAGGGCAAAAGTTCAGGTATCAGAAGGGGTGGAGCATGAGCCATGTCAGCCTTCTTTGTCTGTGCTTTGCCCCTGAGTGGGCAGAAGCAGCTGCCTTAAGCACGGCAATACTGTGGAGGTTTTGTTTTACCTCATGAGAAGATTAATTGTAGTGGCAATGGAGATTTTAGATGGGTCCTGCCTGGAAAAATATGTGAAGATCATCTGTAATCTGTCATATTCTAGGCAAAAAAACCCTCCTTCATTCAGGAGCCCATTCTTAGCTAGTGATATATCATCCTAAGCATTAACCACAAAGGGGAAAAGGAAAAAACACATCTTTGCATGGCAAAGTTTTGGTAGAGGTGATGGCTACTGTGTATAAAGATGGATTAATCATTCTGAGAGGGAGATTTCTTGTTAACCTGGGGGGCCTGGGTGAACATAAAGGTTTTGTTTCAGCTCTGGAAAATTAAAAAAAAAACTATGCTAGAGGGAAAAGTCAGTACATGGGGATCAAAATAAAGATATTTAGCAACTACTTTTTGTAGTTTGCAGTTATGTGTTTCTCCTCCTGTCTAATTACAGGGATGCAAGATGCCTCAAAGAAGCTTACAGAATCTCTTCATGAAGTTTATGAGCCAGATTGGTACGGACGGGAAGATGTGAAAATGATTGGAGAGGTAAGATATGTGGAAAGAGTAAAAAAAGTATTTTGGCTGCAAATGGATTAGCTGAGCTATTGAGAAGCGTACATCTAAAATTTCTGTGAATTCTTCATTAAATCCTACTTTGAGCATAGAAATTATTGGTCTTGTGAAAGGCACCTCCTGCTGACCACATGCCGCGTTTGCAGTGTCTGTTCTACAGACCACTTGTGTAAGTTCCCACTGAGGTCAACGTCTGTGTCCTGATAGCAACCGATTGGCACATTGGTGCTCGGTATCTTACTTGTGGTTTCACAGTCAGGATTCTCAATTCAACTGCGTGTTGAAAATGATAAAATCTGCTTAGCTTTTTGTGCTGCTTAATAACTGTTTAGCCAGTGATGCTAAACAGGATACTTGATGGTACGCTCACCTTGCTGTGACAAGAATATGGAATTTAAGGCCAGGCTAGGCTGCAGAGCACTATTCATCTTAGCTTTTCTGAGGTTCCTTCAGTGATCAGAGAGAAACAGGCTTTTGTAGAGGACATTGCTTAACTCAGAATTGCCTGCTTAGAGTAAACATCCTTAATTCTGGGAGGAGTCTGTCAGCAAGCATGAGGGTAGTGACAACAAAGTGTGTACAGCTTTTAACCACCCAGCATCCATTGCATAAGGCCTCCTGGAAAATATAATTAACAAGAAACTGAGAGACAGCACGGTCTTTTCAAATGTGCATAATGTTTCCTTTTCTTCTCTGTGGCTGCCTTCCTCTACTTTTCTCTGCTGCTGAAGGCATGGTGTGGGTTTGATTTTAAAAACACCCCACTTCCAAACCCTCTAAGTTAGGAAACCATAATATTTCTATTGTTTTAAGTAGAAAAGCTGGAAGATCTCCTGCTGCACCATGCTGTAGCACTTCATCTTGTATCAATGGACAGATTTTACACTCAGGAATTTGTACTTGTGCATGAAAGGAACAAAATTTGGCTCTTAATCTCTATTAGATATAGGGATAAATGTCAGATGTGTCTTCGTCCTGGTTTTGGCTGAAGTAAGAGCTAATTTTCTTTCTAGTAGTTGGTATAGCACTGTGTTTTGGAAGGGGAGGTGTGAGCAAGCAGTTGCATGATGCTTAGTTGCTGGCTGGGGTTAAACCATGACAGTCTTCTCAATAAGAGACTGATGTGGACAACATTACAAAATGTCTGCAGTCACAAATGTGGATTTATGCATCCATCAACCTGGAGTAAAGAAGAATGATATATTTGTGCAGTCCAAGATATAAATGATCATTCCAAAAGTAATTATATAAATGATCTATTGATATAATGATATATTTGTGCAGTCCTGTATATAAATGATTGTTCCACCTAAATGACCTTATTCTGTATGGTAGGGAAGGTGATTCCTTAATGAACTCTTCAGCCATGTTTTCTGAGCCCATTAGCTTTCAGAAATCATCCATGATTTTAATTTGACCAAAATATCTATCAGCAGGATACAAAGGCAAATGCATGAGACTGGCATTGCTTGCTATGATCTAATCCTGTGCTGCTCTGTAGACCACTTGTTGCAGTTTTGTGAGGCTGTGCTGCTGAGACGGTTTCCTTAAGCAGCAGTTACAGTTTTCTGCCATCCTAAACTATAAACAACGAGCAATTCAAGGCCAAAGTTGTGGCCCGAGAGATAGTCAAAGCGCTTCTGAGAATCACAGATAGGAGAAAACAATCTGGAAGTAGCTGCATTTTGCCACCGGAGAAGGGAGTGAGAAGATGTAATGAGCTGTGCAGACACCAAGGCCGGAACAGGGTAGGGGAGGAGACGACCCAAGTGCCGGAGAGAAAGATGCCCCTGCAGCCCATGGAGAAACCCATGGAAAAGGCTGAGATCCCACCTGCAGCTCATAGAGGGGCTCCACGCTGGATAGAGCAGGTGGAGACATAGAGGAAATGTTGTGACCCTACGTTGGAACAAGCTGCTGCCAGCATTTGCAGCCATGAAGAGAAACAGAGACACAGAGATGAGTGAGAGAGAGATTTGCACTGGAACAGGTTTGCTGGGGGAGGCTGGTGACCCCACAGAGGACTGGGACTGGGAGACATTGTGATTTATGACTGCCCACCATAGCAGTGACCCATGCCAGGGCAGCTGGTGAATAGATAAAGCCCTGGGGAAAGGCTTCACGTTGGAGAGGTTCATGGAGGACTGTATCCTGTGGGTGAGACCCCACAGTGCAGCAGGGGGAGGGTGTGGAATGAATGTGTCCCATGTCCCAGCCCCCCCCAGCCAAGAAGGAAACCAACTTGCAAGGGACTGACCGAAGCCCCCATCTCCCAGTCCCTGCTCCCCTGTACTGCAAGCAGGGGGAAGAAGGGAGTGAAATCATAGCTAGAGTGAAGTCTGCTAAGAAGGGAGTGGGGAGGGAGGTTAGAGGTGTCTTAAGATCTGGAAAACAGCTTGTGAAGAAGTAACTGAGAACCCCATTTTTTCCTAGTCCCTGCCTCCCTGTACTGCGAGCAGGGGGAAGAAGGGAGTAAGATCATGACTAAAAGGAAGTCTGCTTAGAATGGAGGGGTGGGGGGAAGGTGCTATCAAGAACCCCATTTTCCCCAGTCCCTGCCCCCCCTGTACTGTGAATGGGGGAAGAAGGGAGCAAAATCCTGACTCAAGTCTGCGAAGAAGGGAGTGGTGGGGGAAAGTGTTTTAAGATCTGGTTACGTTTGTTTTAAGATGTGGTCGTGCTCCCAACTCTGGTTTCTTCATTGTTCTTTGTAGTGCAGTGTAATAAAGTAGAGTAAGTTTCTCTCTTCTTCACTTTGTGTTGAGTCTGTTTTGCCCACATCGTTGATGTTAGAGTGATCTCTCCCTGTCCTTATTTTGACTCCTGAGCCTCTTAATATATATTTTCTCCCCTGTCCAACTAAAAAGGGGAGTAATAGACTGACTTTGGTGGACGTCTGGCCTCCAGCTAGGGCTAAACCACCACACCACTGTGACTAAATATTGTGTTAATAAACTAGATCTTTCTTTTAAGCATGATTAATAGGTTGAATTAATTCATTAGGGATTCTATTAGGGTAAGAAGAGAATGAACTGAATGTTGGCATCACACAGTATTTATTATATGTCCTGTAGTGGCTCACAGTGACACAAACACTAGGGAATAACTTTGCCGACTAGCCAGTGAGGATAAGAACCCTGAAAAGCAGTGCTACCCCCTTTAGCCTCCCTCCTATCAAAGGGGGGAATCCAGTGATGTTGGAAATGTTCAAAGAAAAGGGGGATCAGCATGTTTAATGCGGGCTAATGACTTGTTTGGTTGAGAACCTGGAAACTTGAGCAGTACGTCTCTGTGTAAAAGGATTTGCTTTTGGCAAGGTATCTCTCACCCTGCTCCCTATGGGGTCCTTCTCACATCAGCAGTATTAACATGTTCTTAAAAACTGGAAAAACTGCAAGGAGTGTCTCTTGGTGACTGCTGCAGAGTTGCAAAGGGAACTGGGGAAATGCACTGTAGCTTCTGGAGGAGGAGGGCTTTTGTTTATTTTGCCTGCTGATGTTGGCATATTTCATACCTGTCATCCCAATTCTCAAACAGTGTGAGATAATGTTCTTCTCTGTCCATCAGCCATTTCATCAAATGTACCTTAATGGCACAAAAAGCAACTGTATTAGAGTTGGGTCGCCACTGTTTTTATTTTAAAAACGATGAAGCAAAACTAAGTTTACAAATCTTTGTAAATTATGGGAAACCTGCTTGCTTTTTTTCCTTTTTTTTTTCCCCTTTGTTTTATCTACTCTTTTATTTTTAGTTGTACTCCTTTTCTCTGTAAGGAAGTTTCATCACCAGTGAACATACTTAGGCTTAAGAACTAGGGCAGCTTCAGAGTTTGTGTTGTTGTCAGGGACCTGAAACTCTGGGGATGAACTTGAAACCTTGATATCCTTATTTTCACAGAGCAGTTACTATTTGAAAGAACGAAAGCACAAACTAGCTGCTAAACTAAATCTTTTGTTCTGAATTAAAACCTGCAATGTCAAGTACTACTTTTCATTTACTTTGTAAGCGCACTCTGATTTACTACCATAAAGAATGTTTTAAATCTTCAAAAAGACTAATCTTTACCAGTTCCATTTGTATTTCTCCTACCTTTGGAGGGGAATTAAACTACTAAGGTTTCTCTTTTCTACCTTCACAGAAATGTGACGAACTTTGGGAAGACTTCCATCAAAAACTGGTGGATGGGTCGTTGTTGACCTTGGATACATATCTAGGACAATTTCCTGATATCAAAGTACAGTAATGATTTCCTATAAAGCACAATTTATAAGATTATCATGGAGTCATCTTCATTATGTGTTAGAGCAACCATCCTGAGAAATATATTTTAAGCATTTTTCCAACTGTAGAAAAAAAAATGTTAATTATTCATTAAACTTGCACACTATATATAAGGGAAAAAGGAGGTGTTACCACTTATTCTGGAGAAGGAGGCAAGTCTTACATAACATAGATATCTCACTTTCAAGGCCTGTAAGCCCTACGCCCACAAACCCCTTCCAAACAATCTGTAAAGTAATTCCCTATTTAAAATAAGGTGATTAGCTTGTCTCTTCTACCACGTCCATGTTCTTGCATGATATAGTAATTTTAATATGGACAGCAGAAAAGGGACAATATGTCAACAACTTAAATGACAATGGAGGTACAGTAGCTTTTTTTAAGTGCTGTTTGTCCTGACTTTCATTTCTGTCCCTGTACAGACTCGCATTGCAAAACGAAGCAGAAAGCTGGTAGACTATGACAGTGCAAGGCATCATCTAGAAGCCCTGCAGAGCTCAAAAAGAAAAGATGAAGGCAGAATTACCAAGGTAGAGCAATCATAAGGATGCTGGCAGAAGACTTCGAGAGTTTGGGTGGCATTTGTTTCTGTGCAGACTCTGAGCACAAAGTTTCTCCTCTTTTTCCTCTAGCATTAACTAGCAATATCCTTTAGCAGAAGTTTGTATTGATTATTTTGGTAGATGGGGAAGGCATGCCAAACCTCTTTCAGGAGTGAATCCCCTTTGACCCCTAACTTTCTTTCTTGATGAGACCTAGGGGACAGACGGTCCTGTGTTGGTCTCCATGGTGTGGAACTGAGTCACATCCTTGTCAAAAAATTTAAAAACCTACCAAACCAAATTTGGTAGGTTTTGCTATGTCACAGTGATTGCAGAAGTCTCTCTGTTTCATTTTGTTTTAGGCAGAAGAAGAATTTCAGAAAGCACAGAAAGTTTTTGAAGAGTTTAACACTGATTTACAAGAAGAGTTGCCATCTCTGTGGTCACGGTAAGCCTAGGCAGATGTTGTCTGGAAGGCCTAATGGTGGACTAAGTGAAGGAAACCAGGGAATTTTAAGGAGCTGATGATAAAATGCTCCAATGGCTTCTTGAAGATCCTATCCATTGTCTTTTTAAAATAATAACAGGGAAAATGCCTGAAAATGACCCAAAATTTTATTTATTGTAATGCTTCTTTCAGTGTATCTTGGCACTTAAGTTTCTTTATCATATCTTCCTTCTGAGGTGCAAAAAGGTCTCCATTGTATGGATAACAAAATGTGACAGAACAGATAACAGCAGATCATGACTGCGGCCAACTGCATCAATCACCTTTCTCGGAAACCTTGGTAGTGGATACCCAATCCTTTCCAGGAAAAAAATGCCACTTGTTAATAAAAGGGATAAAATGTTTCCACTGTCAAAAGTAACTATACAGGGCAGCCACAAACTTTTCTTGAAGATTTGCAGTGGGTCTATTTATTGGTCATTTTTCTGTAAAAGGTATTGACATGAAGAACCTTACATATGTATAAAGATTTAATGCCAGTTGTTGTTTCCCAGTTCTAATAAAATACTGGCAAAGCACTAGAAGAAGGGAAACATAATAGTATAGCTACTTCAAAATACGGTTTTGTGCTGACTATTCTGTGATGTAAAAACATTTGATGGCATAGATCATTCATTTGGGATGTATAATCATAGACTGTTTATACGGAAAATGCAGACAAAATGAATGAGAGAACAACAGCAGTAGAAAAATAAGCATCTCATTAGTGTGCGATGTTCTTTAATAAATGACTGGCTGGAGTGGAAGTACATTGTGAGTCACCGAAATATCCCTTGTCTTCTCTGCCTTCTAAATTAACTCCTGTTAAATTTCAGATCAATTAAGAGTTTTTCCTGCTGTGTTTCTGCCTATTTCAGTTGAAAAGTTTCTTAGGACTTCACAATATTTATTTTATGGGCTTACTAAAAGTAAAAGCACATATGAGTGATTTAGAGTAAGGGCCCTGTTATTTCAACACGTGTGTTGCCCACTATCTAGTCTCAGGGAAAGGGAGAATTTAATTTGAACAACAGGCATCATTTAAAAGAGCAATTGCTTTCAGGGTCCTTTATTTTTAGTTACTACAGTTCTTCAGGAAGAAAATGATCCACTGAGTTGACATTTTGCAGGCCCATCCTTAGCCAAATATGATTTTTGTAGTAGAAGTTAGGAGAAATTACACATGAAAGTTTTAAATAGGAAAATAGTAATAATAATAATAAAATTCAAAATGAAAAAATGCCTTTCTACTTTCAAAGTGTACAAAGATGTATGTATTACCCCAAGGAAGCAAGCAAGCAAGCAGATTTTTTTGACTGCATGTTTAGTCTGTATTAGAAATGTCTATCCTATATTAGAAATTCTTTTCCTCTTACACATGCATGTGTGTATTTCAGGGCTGATGTCTTTAGGGAGGGCTGAGCCCAGGACACCCACCCCCAGCTGTACTGAGATTCGTACCTTAGAGCTGCCTCAGGCACACCTGCACTGCCTGGGGCCTGCAATGGCATCTAGATCGCAGGCATTCGCAGTGCCAGAGTGGTACCTCTCTCCTTCCAGGGAATGGTTTCCTGCTGTCTGATGGGAGATAGGGTGCCCAGAGCCCCTTCCTTTCCATGTGTTTGTGCTGCATTTGTACAAATCCTTCTCTGATCTTCCCTTTCTCTAAAACAAGCTGAAGCCTCCCTGTGTGGAGTAGTCTCAAGTTGAATCACTCTGCAGAGTGAAATACGGTTCTTCACACAAGAATAATGAAGAACAAACTAGTTCAAAATTTGGACGTTCAATCATATTACTTGCTTTGCTAAGAATAAAAGTCAAGAATGTTGCTTGTAGACTGGGGGAAAAAAATAACTAACTTGCCTTTGTGGCCCTCCCACCCCTATCTTTTATTCTTTTTCTTTTCTTCATGACATCCTCCGCAGACGAGTTGGCTTCTATGTAAACACCTTCAAAAATGTATCCAGCCTCGAGGCCAAGTTTCACAAGGAAATAGCTTTAGTGAGTAAAAACTAATATCTCATGTATAATGGATTATGTGATATGTATAGCAGCAAGCATCTTGTGACGCAGCAGTAAAAATCTAACAGAGGCACGCGTGAGAATTTGCCCTAGCTCCAGATTTGTAGTATAATCTTTATATTGGTTTCTACTTGCCATTTTTGTACTTTCCTTAAGGAAAGGGTATCCCATACAATTTTGGATTACAATGCATTATCAGATGTAGCACTAAATTCACTTTCTATTTTGATAGCTTCTCTATTCCTTATAGTATATTGTCATCCTCAATATTTTTTAGTGTGTCCCATTGCTAAACATCTCCTTGCTTAATCAGTACCAGAAAAATATGTCAAGCAGTCCCTTCGAAATTGCTGTACATATTGATAATCATGCAACATTATATCTGGGACTGGTAGGCAAACAATGCAGTTTCAGGGAGGATCTTGTGAATATTCCTTGCTAAGTGGTAATGTATTCTTATCTGCAGTAACCTACTAAAAGGAATAAAAATGGTATGGAAAACTCGCTTGACTCAAGTCCCACAGAAATGCAGATTAGGTTTTTGAGGGGAAAACATTAATTTTCTCAGCAACCCATGTTGCTTTAAACTTTAGACAACCTCCTTTATCACATCAGGCAGCAGTCAGTCACACTTACATGCTTGTTCTCTGAAAACCAGCTTATGTTTTTGAAGAACTGCTGTTATATTTGACTCTGTGGGTTTTAATAGGTCTCTACTTAGGCTTTTGATATACATGGCTCTGAATATTTTTGGAAAGACCTATATGCCATTTTAAAGTTATCTGATTTAAGGTTATGAGTTATCAGACCAGATTTATCACCCATGGTTTTGTTGTTAATCATTAATATAATGCTTCATATAAACTCAGGCATGTGTTTTGTTTTCTCAGCTATGTCACAAACTATACGAAGTGATGACGAAGCTGGGAGATCAGCATGCAGACAAGGCCTTCACCATTCAAGGGGCACCAAGGTGAATTTATTGGGTTTTTTTCATTAATTGCATTGCTGTAGGCTTTCTGGGTTTCACCATATTTGTACTGATTTCTGCACAACACAGTCACTGGGTCTGTTCGTTCAGGATGTTAGATGAAAGTAGCTTGGAATAAGTCATTCTCAACATGAATAAAGGTACAACACTTCATTCATCAACCACCCATTCTTCCTTTTTTAAAAAGCATAAAAGCTGGATTCACAGCTGTTGCAGTTTAGCCTAGTTCACTGTAAACAGTTACACCAGCATGCACCAGCTACAAATATGTAGCTCATTTGTTCTTAGATGTTTACTCTACAGCAGTGTTGGTAACTGAATTTTTTTTTTTAAAGCCTTGAAATACTTAGGTGTGTGTTTAGTTCCCAAGGGCATGTGATTAGGTGGTAACCCCAACTTTTGTAAGTCAGCTTTTATCTCCTCTGCTCATGGGAGAGTCAAGAAATGTGATCTGATAGTGCATCATAAAAGCTGAAGTAAAAAGAATGCCACAAAATACCATACTTTTAATGACTTTCAAGAGAAATCATGTCTTAAAATGTAAAGGAAAGCAAAAAAAAGTTTAAAATCAGATGGTTTTCTTAAGGTCAGTTGATGTCAGTGCAGTATTTTTAATTTTTTTGCATGCAACAAATGTAACTTTTCTGCCATAATTTGATCTCTTGGCACTGTGGTCATGACAGGCAGAAGAGTGAAATTGTGAAGCAGTGAGACTTACAAAAACACAATGATACCTAGAGGGAATACACAAATCCTGAATTTCCAGCCAATCCCACCTTATCAGAAGGAATCAAGACAATGGTATAGCTACTGCTAATTTGCCCTCAAGATGGATTCAGATTAGCAACAATTTAGGCTGACCAAGCAACATAACATCTGCCTCAAACATATGGCAAAGAATTTTACATTTGTTTTGATCTCACTTCTGAAAGAACAAAGAATAGAATATCAAACCTTCTGACCAAATGCAAGCTTCACAACTCCTTTATTAATAACGTGTCCAAAATTTTTGTTTTCAATTAGTTCAGTGTTAATCTGCACTCATACATACTGCCTTCATAGAGCTGTTAGCTCATGTATCACCACTTCCAGACCCTTTTGGATGGACTCATGAGCTGTACTGTGTTTCTATGAAGCACTTGTAAAATACTTTTGTGGGACGTAGTGTTGGAAAACTTCAAGAAGTTTTTGTAAAATCCAGGTATTTTGGTCACCTAGACTATGTCCAGTGTGCACATACTCCCTCCCCCTGCATTCCCATCCTCTTCAATGAGATAAAAAAATAATTACTCTAGCTGCGAATGAGTAGGGACAGGTTAATTCAGTGTGATCTTCTTAACATATTTTTAAAATGCTTTTTAAAAAATCCATTATTTTTTTAATTACCATTTTGCTGTCCCGGTGTTGTTCACAGAGCCTTATCTGAAAACCTGGATAGATTTTGACTTCCATTATTAGTTATGGTGCTCTAAATGACTGCTCAGTAGTGAGTCTTTGTAAGATAAAACAGCCTTCCTTTTGACATGTATGAGAAGTAGATAGTAGACATCTCATCTTTCCTTTAAAGAACTGTATAAAAAGAAACATCTTAAAAATTTGTAAGAATATCCTGAAGGCAAATACTGTACCTGGGAAAGAAATTTCTTAATAACTACTCATATTTTTCTTTTTTTAATATTTTCACAGAAAGAGGTGGTGAGTGTGAGCTAAGTCTGACCTTTTCAAAGAACGAATTTTTCTTGTGTTAGCATTAGGAACACGTTGATGGTGTGGTCTCTTCAGGTAGTGCTTTTGTTCTCCCTGAAGATGTGTAGGACTCGTTCTTCTTTTACTGAGTACTGTGGTCATTGAGTGCTGTAGTTTATAGTCTCTCTGAGTTGCCAGCTTTCAGCATTTCTAGGTAGTCTTGGTGTTTGCACCAGGTCTTTTCATGGGAAAGGCAGATCCTTTCTCAGGACTTCAACAGATCTTTTCTTAGTATCAGCAGAGTTCTGTTGAAGTCACTTGACTACTGTTTGTTTATAGTTGTGGTGAGTTGTCTCTCTAAATAGTGAGTATCTTTGTAATAATCTTGGTTGTGTTTTGTTTTATTGAAACCTTTCTGAAGTTGCTGAACTTTTAAAATTATTTTTATTATTCATTGTTATGAACAGATTAAATACCCGTGGGGTTTTTATCTTTATAGCCTTTTATACTGAGAACCATGTGAAATGAAAACAATAATTCCATCTCACATTTTATGATGGTTACAAACTTATATGGGAAATATTATTTCAAATACAAAATCTGAAAAAATGCAGGTGCTGTGTTTCCCTCAAGTTATAATGATCAGGTAAACAGATGTTTTAAAAATCATCATCACTCAAAATTAAAACTTCCTTTGACACTGAAGACAACTGAACTTCAATTTAATGTAATTGCAGTTCTAGTTTCAGTCATTATTATAATTACTCAGTTCATCCCCGGTGTGTACTGCCGTTTCTGGTCACTGGCATTACATTAGGTAATTTTCTTCACAGTGGCTGGTGCAATGCACTTCAGCTGTTGCATCAAACTGCTGAGGTACTAAATCAGCATGGTACATATGTCATTGACATTGCTTTGTTCCTGTCCAGCGATTCAGGTCCACTCCGCATTGCAAAAACACCGTCACCACCAGAGGAGGGCTCTCCCCTGCCCAGCCCAACTGCTAGTCCCAATCATATGCTGACACCAGCATCTCCGGCACCAGCCCGGCCTAAGTCACCCACACAGGTAAGTGGAAACCTAACAGGAAAAACCGGTCTGCTGTGTAGTAAAAGATAGCTGAGATGATGCAGATAGTGGGTTTTTCATCTAGGAAGTAACTGAGAAATGAGAGGGAGGCCACTGGCTCCATTGCTGTCCTATTCAGTGGTTGCTCACTCCTGTGTCATCAGCATATGTGGAAAGTAGCTTTTATATAAGGAGGAATGAAGAAAATTTGAGGTGTCTGGTGAACTGGGGGGACTTTGCATGGTCTTTAAGGACCCACATCCCAGCTGTGATAGTTGGATAGTTGATTTCAAAAGCCTCCTTGTGAATCTCAGTGTTACATGTTTCTGTTCTGTATTACTGATAATTAAAGGTGTATTTGTTGTTGTTATCACTGGCTGAGAAGTTTGACACTGTTGGAGTCACTGGAATAATTTCTATTCTTACCAGTACTAGTGAAATAATATTGAGTTTCATGCGTCAGTTTCATCTGTAGCATAGGAGATGTCTGTGATACTTTGTGAACATAACAAAGGATTTTGTTGATGTTACTGATGTTTTCAGAATTCAGATAGCTGCTCTGCTGACTATTTCTACATGGGTAGCATGTCAGAATTCGTCTTTAGTTTTCTCTGGTTTCCCAAAAAATGACACCTTATTGCCTGAATATTCATATGGTACAACTCAGTTTAGCCTTACTGGTGCTAATGGTGTTACATCACCATACCACATGAAGATTATTTTTTTTGTGGATTTGTTTTTGCTATTTTGACAGATTTTAAAATTCCATGGTAGTATTTGGTGTTATTCCAAGCAATTGGTTTGTCAGTGTTACGGTTTAACCCCAGCTGGCACCAAATGACCACCCACTTGCTCACTCTCACCCCGCCGTGGTGGGATGGGGGAGAAAAGCAGAAAGGTAACAATGAGAAAACTTGTGGTTTGAGATAAAGTCAGCTTAGTAGATAAAGCAAAAGCTGCTCATGCTAGCAAAGGGAAACCAGGAATTCATTCACCACTTCCCATGGACAGGCAGGTTTTCAGCCACCCCCAGGAATGCATGGCTCCATCACATGTAACGGTGACTTGGGAAGGCAAAGACCATCGCTCTGAACGTCCCCCCCCTTCTTCCCCCAGCTTTATATGCTAAGCATGACATCATATGGTATGGAATATCCCTTTTGGTCAGTTTGGGTCAGCTGTCCTGACTGTGTCCCCTCCCAGCTTTTTGTGCATCCCCAGGTTCCTCTTTGGTGGGGTGGTATGAGCAGCAGAAAAGGCCTTGGCTCTGCATAAACATTGCTCAGCAGTAACAAAACATTCCTGAGTGATCAACACTTTTCACAACACAAAACACAGCCCTGTACCAGCCACTGTGAAGAAAATTAACTCTGTCCCAGCTGAAAGGAGCACACATAGTTATGTGAATCTCTGGAGAGCTGGGGGAATTAGTAACCTAAGCACCTGTGAAGTGCTGTGATGGTTCCCAGAGGTGATATGCTCTTAAGAGTTAAGTAGGCTTTAAAGGTAGCAACAGGTGGACAGGAGTGAGATCCCAAAGCTAAATGGAAATGAACTTAAGAAGCCAAAAAGCTGCAGAGGCCTGATTCTGTACAGTATTGCCCTTCCAACTATGGACTGCATAGGAGAGAAAGTACCTTGTGCTGTGTGCCCATCAGAGCAGAAAAAAATCAGCCAATAAATGCTTTCATGTGAAATCTTAAGCCTTGAATTAGAATGAATTTGAAACATAGAGTTGTTTTGCTGTTCCCATTATGTTTATTTCTAGGTATTTGGTGGCCAACAAATGTTTGATTCCTTTTGTTAGAAATGAAAAAAGGTCCTAAAAACAGGACTTAAGGTAGACAAGTAGTGAAGCAGTAATTTATTATACGTTCTTGCAAGAGCGGGTGACCCAACAAAAGTAGGCACACTTTTGGTCAGTGCCTGCAGCCTTTTTATACCATACATCTATACATATTCATCACCTGTCCCGCTTCGTATTAAGATGAGTTCAAAGAGGTGTTTCCATAAACTCCTCCCAATTGCGTCTGCGCGTTGTCCTGTGGTAGTGGTCGTCGGGGGTCTCAGCGATGAAGGCTCCGAGTCTTCCTCAGGTTGAACCTTTCACCTCCTTCCTCTGTTTAACTATGGATTTTACAGGCTCAGCCAAGGGCCCCATCCACAGCAGTACACAATATAATACACATGGCATGTCTGGGACATTCCCACTTCCATTGGTGAAGAAAATTAAAATGTATGAGTCCTTTTGTCTGGGACAACTGCTTACTGGCTGGGACAACTGCTTACTGGCAAGTAGTTGTCTTTATCTTAACTTTCCCGGCAACTGACAGGGCCCTGGGCTGCAGGAAGTCAAAGCTCCAATACAGGTTTCAGATTACACGTGTTAATTTTGTAGCCTCTGAAAAGGTTTGTTCTCTCCTGATCAAAATGATTAGATTTATCGAGACCCCAGAGACCCCACATCGTTTTGCCCGTTTTTCCTGTTTGCCTTGATGTACAATCAACATGGTTGAAGCCTGTTCGTTGAGCCTGATTTCCTTAAGTTCCAGCCCATGTCCTCAGTCACGATTTAACCCCTTATCTCATTGTCCAGGATCATCTGTATCTTTTAGCAGAGCTATGTACTCAAATTGAACCCTTGAGAACAGTATTCCCCCTTATTTTATGTGCTATCCTAAATTCTCTACACAGGATTCCTGATGAGGCAGCCTAAGTCCTTTAAGTCAGTAAAGAATACAATAACATTTTTCAGTTTGCAAAAGCAACATTTCTTAGCACTTTCCACACTTTCAGTTCATGACTTACTCTCACACTTAAGGTGAAACAACAGATAAAAGCCTAACACAAGCTGTTTGGGTCTAGCTTAAAGGTCTTTCTTTTATCCCTGAACTAGTCTGTGACATTTTTGCTGTCTGCCTAGCTAAGAAAAGGTCCACCAGTCCCACCGCTGCCTAAGCTCACACCCACAAAGGAGTTGCAGCAGGAGAACATCATTAACTTCTTTGATGACAACTTTGTCCCAGAAATCAATGTGACAACCCCATCACAGGTAAGCTTCTGAGGATGGTGTACGGGTCCAACCTTGCAATCACCATGACTTTGTCTAAGATAGTGGCCTTGGGACTGATCTCTGTAGAGAAGGAGGAGGGTGCGCCAGATTACCCTTTTTGTTATCTTGAAAAGGTCATGTATACAGTGTTTTCTCTGAGTAGGCCACACAAAATCACTCAAAAGGCCTATTACTGCTGATATATTGAACAAAAATGAGAGATTTCCTAAGAGGCCTGACAAAAACCACAATGAAACACAGCCATGTTTGATATTTAACTGAATCCAGGTTGAATTGCAAGGTGAGAGTTCACCTGAGGTGCTTTTTTCTAATCTTAAACATCCCAAGTGGTACTTTACAGTGATCCTTCATTATTTTCATTTCTCCATCAAAATCATAAAAAGTATTCATTTTTTCTTTTGAGTGATTTAAAAAAAAAAAAAGGCCTGGCTGCTTTAATCTACTTTTTGCAGGGATGAATAGTGCTTCAGCTAGAGTATTCATTCACTTGGTTTCGACTCATAGAAACATTAGTTACACAGCAGAGAAGTGATCAAAATTACTTTTATCTCATTATTATGAATATTTTTTTAATTGCGTCTAACAAACAGAAAAGCCAGAGTTGTGTAAAAAAAAGTCTGTCTAATTTGTATTCATTTATTCAGCTTTCATGCAGTTATGGTAGCTGCTTCATTGTTCAATAATGGACCCTTTCTATTATGGTAATTACAACTCAGAAATCTGAGCCCGGGTCTGATAGACTGGGGACAAATATGCAGATCTAAAGCTTATGCAGAATGTTTATAAATTTCTTGGGTTTATGTGAATTACTGGTTTTGTGTTAATTCATTTGACAACACAGGAGAATGTAGGCACAGCAATGAAAAATAAAATTATTGTAGAGAATTTGATTATGTGATGTTTTGTGTTCTTGTGGAGGGCAGAAAAAGGCACTGGCTGTCCAGGGGGACCTATTTGGAAGATAAAAGAGTTATTTATAGTTAAGTCCCCATGCAGTTAAAGAATTAATGGCAGCTCCCATTGCACAGCTGCATTCTGGGCCCTCCTGCTGAAGGGAGGTTGTAGGTCTGCTGCACCATTGTCCCATGACTCCATGGGAGTTACCGCTCTGACAGCATGAGCCTTGACATCAGTGGGATGAGTTGTTGTATCCTGTGCTAGGAGTGCCCCCCTGCATTAAATGCTGCATTCACCTAACCTTCACTTGTCAGGCCAGCCAGGGAAAACAGAAGTGGAATGGATTTGTTTTTTCCATTAAGAGCTGACACTAGAATAGGGCTTTAAATGAATGTAAGTCACATTTCCAGAATCTTTACAGCCTTTCTACGAGAGATTGGTATAAAAATGGAATGGCATAATAAAGGTGGGGCATGCTTCTGAGAACTGAAATCTTTTCTTTGTCTCTCAAGGAAAAATTGATCCTCCCTTCAGTGAGTCCCTCCCTCCTCTGCAGTCAGTGACCTAGGAATGACCTAAGCTATATTGCCTGGCCACCTTCTCATGATTCATCCACAATTCTCCCTCCATAAAACCCACTCCCCACCCCTAAAGCATCCTTACTCTATCTGAGATCTCAGAGTATATGCAGACATACTCAAAAAGTGAGATGTATACTTTTTATATCCTTCTTTAAGAGAAAGCAGCATCAAAAATGTATTGCAAGAAGTTGACAGGAAAAAGGATTTACTCCTCTATTCTTACAGCATCTCCTACACTCTGAGAGCCCTTGTTGGGCAGCATGGAGGAAGCTATTGAGCCTGCAGAGCCTTCTAACGGTTTAGGATTTCCCAATGGACCACTGCTGGTGTCCCTGGCACTGTCCTCCTGTAAGGGCACAAAACCAACAAGTCGATGAATAGAGCTTTGCTGCTTTAATCCCATGTTTCAGGGAGGGTTATGAACAGGCCGAACGCTTTTCTTGGGAACACAAATAACCAGCAATTGTTGTCCATCTTTCTTTACCGAGCAGTACTAATGCATTCAGTGCTGTACAAGATACTCTAAGACAGTTCTGCTTGATGCTGTTGGAATATTTTGCCCCGGATTCAGCAAAGCAGGTCACACTTCCAATGTATTCATTGTTAAGAGAGGATTTAATTACTGCTAAGTAACAGAAAGAGGTGAGAAGATGTGATACCTCAGCAACAGGATGAAACAGAACATTTAGAAATGAGTGTTCCTTGCTTTGGTTCATGTTTCCTTAACATCACATTGCTCCCTAGTGTCCAGTTACCAGCTTGGACATTGTAGGCCTTCATAATATGCCCCCTCCAGGTATTTAACATGTCTGAGTGTGTCCTACAGCTCTGAATGAACAGCCCATATCTGCTGAGGCTATTTGAAGGCTGGCTTGTGCAGACTGTGTGCAGAGAGAGAGGGTGGCAGTTTTGGTGGTCATTACAGGTTTCTTTATGCGTTCTTCATCCCCTGTGTGTACATGTCCGCTGAGAGGAACAGCTTGTCTTCTGCCACAGCTGCCTCTTTCAAATGTGCCATTTATGGATACTTTGTCATGTTGCAATGGAGTTAACAAAGGATGACTGGCAGGCTTTCCTGTCACAACTTTGTCCCTTATCTGAGGTTCCTGTTTCTCCTAAATCTCCAGCTAACTAGATATCTCAGTTATGCTGTGTGCTTATTTGGGCTTTTGTTCCCAAAGTTATGAGAAAAGTTCCCTTCATTTTGGTCTTAAGCAATGGGTAATAGCAATTTTTGCAGTGATCCAGTACCCTGCCACTACAGACCTTAGCTGTCCTCATGCAAGGCCTAAGTGAGAGTCTTGTGCATTTGACTCAGTCCTCATAAATAACAACTTCATTTTCAAACCTCACTGAAAGATAATGAACTTTTCCATCTCCATCCATTTCTGATTATATGCTAGCCGATGCTTTGTTATCTCATCAAGGTATATGACCATACAAGTGCTAGTACCTCAGGACATATGTGTTGAAATCTGAATGTATCAGATGAGAGGCATGACAGAATGAATGTGGTGCTGGTTTCTGGTAAGGAGAGCTGTTTCGGTGACCAAAAGCAGAGACCAAGGGAAGAGTAGAAGATAAGCCAAATAAAACTGATAATCCCTGTGCCCCCTTATTTTGTAGTCTCCTAGCCTCTGGCTGTTTGCCGCTCAGGGCAAACCTCAGCATGGTTTCTACTTATTTAGTAATCATCAATAGACTACTCTGCCACAAATATGTTCAGTCACTCAGCACATCTAAGATTTTACATTCATACTATCCAATGCAAGGGTGTCCCCAGGTGAACTATGTGCCACATGGAGCACCACCACCTTTTCACAGATTCAGACTTCTGCCCCCATCAACTTCTTGCTTTGGAGGAATTGTGGAGCTGTCAAACTCCTGTCAAATGCCTGTATAGACCCCACTCATGAAGCACCACAGTCATAGAACAGTGCGGGTTGGAAGGGACCCCTGGAGATCATCTATTCCAACCCTCCTGCCAAAGCAGGATCACCTAGAGCAGGCTGCACAGGATTGTATCCAGGTGCATTTTGAGCGTCACCAGAGAAGGAGACTCCACAACCTCTCTTGTCAGCCTGTCCCAGCATTCTGCCACCCTCAGAGTAAACAAGTTTTTCCTCATATTCAGATAAGAGTTCCTGTGTTCCAATTTGTGCCCGCTGCCCCTTGTCCTGTCACTGGGAACTATTGAGAAGTCTGTCATCCCCACTAGCACCCCTTTTCCAGACTGAAGAGCTCCAGGTCACTCAGTCATTCCTAGCAGGGATGCTGAGGAGCTATTTTTACTAAATTTCCAGATGACACAGAGAGATCCAATGTCTTGGGGCATATGAAGACATTATTTACTTGGATTTGAATATTTGTTTACCAATAGTAACACTAATTTGGAAAGTTTACACTCTTAAATGATTTAATAATAGAAAGACTCTTTATGTTACTGTCATCATCATTATTATCTCCTTGTTTTGCTGTTCTTAGAACAGCCCTGTTGTAGACTTCGATAAACTTGGTCACAGTCAGGGACGAGAAGCTGGGCTATGTGGTCTGACCCCATGTTACCATTCTTACATAAGATTTTATGCGAGTGTATGGGTACAAGTAATTTCCTATGCTGTAATTTCCGATCTGAACCCTTTTCAAAATAGGATGCTAATTACTTCAAAAGACAAGCTTCTCCCACTATTTAATAAACACTGAGGAGCTGGCATTAGGCAGTACTAGCCTTGTTACCAAAACCAAGATGCTTGCCTAGAATAATTATCATTAGTGATAATTAAATCTCAGCTACAGTTTCATGTTTGTTGAAGCACACTAATAATTTGTTCATGTTACATTACAGAGAGAAAGGCCTGTAGCCCATTGAACCGATATATGTATTTGCAGTGACCTCAGAGAACCTGGCTAATTCATTAATTGCAAACAAAAAAAGGTTGTAAGAGCAGATAAGTACAGGAAGAATTAGTTAATGTTATGTGAAATGTTTCCTAAAGTTTAGAACTAAGGGCAGCATTAAATGTTGTTATCGTGGGTTTCCCAGTCACCAGTCGGAAAACAGTTAATTCAGTTACAAACTTAATTTTATTAATTTAGCAGGCGGCAATTAAGCAAACAGCGCTGGGCGGCCAGAGCGTCTCAGCTCTATCAACGGCATGCACCGTCCCTCTCCGAATTCAGGTTTTTATAGTCCTTTAGTTCCGGGTCCCGATTGTTTCACTGAGGCTTATTCTGCACATGCGCCAGTTGTTGTTAGGGGGTCGTCTTCTACCTTCTAGTGGTCGATGGGATGAAGTTGCTCCTCTTCCTCACTTGTCCCTTAGTTGACCCCTCTCCCATATTTGGTCATCTTTAACAGCAAGCTCATTCATTGGCTACTTAATTTCTATGGTTTCCACTTCTAAGTTACCTATAACTCAGTTCTATGCTTCGTTAGCAACTAACAATATACGTTACACAATCATTCTTACAAAATCAGAACGTTACAACCTGTTTCAAGGTACATGTGGTTTACTGAACAAAGGCTCATCTATCACAAATGTATATTGTTATTCATTTTAAGAATTGAAACTTAATTTAAATGCATTTATGGCCTTCTGTAATGGCTTATTACTAATGTTTGTGTTTGGGGAGCAATTCCTTTATGAGAATGTATGGATATTGGGTTCCATTTTTAATTTTGGTGTCTGATTCAAAGCACTTTAAAAGGGCTTTCACAGTCAAACAATGAAGACTCTTTCAAGAGGGCTGCAATTTTTTTAGCCTGAAAAAGGCAAAGCTGTGCCACAGAGGAAACAAAGACATCATATGAGTGAAGTTCATAAATGTAAAAGCTACACTAAAGCTCAGTAAAGTCTTGAGAGCTTCCTCCCCTCCTGGCTTGTGCTGCAGCTAGGAAGTCTGTGATATAATTTTTTTTTTTTTCCCTTGGACCTCCTAATATTTTGCTGCCAAGGGCAGCATATGAAAGATGAGTTTTTCAGGAGTTATGTATGTTCTCTTCTGACAGAATGAACTTCCTGAAGCTAAGAAAGAGGAATCTTTGCTAGACCTGGACTTTGACCCTTTCAAGCCAGAAGTTGTATCAACTGGAGTTACTCATTCACCCATGTCTCAGGTATCTCTTTGTCTTGAGATAGACAAAGCATATGAATGCAAAGTGGTGTGTTTTGCAGCAAAGCTTTGCCTCATGTACTAATGAGCAGTGCATCTGCAGTGCCTGAAAAACTTCATTTTCCCGAGCAGCTCTTGACAGCCATCTACCTTTCCCCTTCAGTAACCTGCACTTGATGATGTACTGGAAGGAGAAGAAGTTGTCAGGTGGCAAAATAAGATGTTCATCAATGAGAGCGGTTGCTGGTACCTTCGCCTTGACTTTGCTGTGCCATTATTTTCCATTTTATATAATAACTCTTAGTGCCAGCATTATAATTCTCCAGTGCCTTTTTTTCTGACAACTTTTCTGACCTGGCTTTGACTTTTCATGTCTGGAGAGATGCCTCAGGGGACCTAGGTCTCACAGAGTCAGCATGCAATTGTGTTACTATGATGGAGTTTCTCTACCAATGAAGGAATATGAGCCGAGTGGTTTTGCTTTTAAAAATCTATTTTGGATCTAACCTGAAGGAAAATGACAGGATGGAGTAGGATGTTTCCTTGCAGGATGTTATGTTAAAGAAATTCTGTGTTCTATGGTAATATTTGCCATGGTTGTTTCTTGCAGGAATATGAGATGAAAAAAAAAAGTAAAAGGAAAAAAAAGCTGATGTATCAAGTTGCTGATTTTCATTGCCTTATCTTAGGGCAACTGCTATTTTAAGATCTAGAACTCTCCCTCACTACCCATAGGGCTGAAAGCACAGTAGGGAGGTTCTACTGGCCAGCAGAACTGGAGCTCTGTGTTGTATATAGACAAGGCAGTAGTATTAGGACGCTGTTAGAGAAACCTATTATCCCTGTGGCCATCACTAACCTGGCTGGTACAGTGAGATATGAGAGGACTAATCAGCTCTGTAGGAATGCGGCACTGGGAAAAGACTGAGCAGACAAGAAGCTTTAAGGCTGAGGTAGTTCTGGCTCTCTGCTGATCTCTATTATTTGGTGTGCAGTCCTGGTTATATAAGGAGATCTGCAGTGTTCTCCGATGGCATATGCACTGCCAGACAAGCAGTCTATCGTCAGTGAATTTCTCATTGAGTTTTTCTAGGAGGAGTGTTAAATTACAGCAGAGGCTTTATGCATCTTGCTTGATATTTTTCTTGCTCCCTCTAAACAGGGAAAGGGAAAGAAATTCCTTGGCATTCAGCAGTGACGGAAAACTCTGTGACTTTGCTAACTCTACCTTTTCAGCTTGTCTTGTCATAATGCTAATTAGGGCAGAGGGGTCATTTAACCAAACACATTTAACTTCTGTGACAGAACACGTTTGGGTTCTAGTGAAAAGAGTTCTTTTAAATTTAACTGTACCATGAAGTACAGAATATAATTCAGCGTAGAAAAGTATGTTTTAGGTTTTCATCAGGGTGCATAGGAAGCATTCCCTGAGCACCTTCATTCTCTCCTTTCACCTACACCATGCATGTGAGAAAGGATGGTCCACATCCACAAGAGCATGTGGATGAGTCAGAGCATCGCAATTTTAGAAGGAGGGAAGATAGCCCTGCAGTCTGGGTCTCAGTCTCACAGGATCATTGCTGTGGCACCACCAACAGAATGAAACCTGTGGTTACAATCTCTGGAGAGCCATGTGCTACTTTGCAAGGAGATAGTAAGAGAGCTTTAAATGGCATTTCTATATGTGTATAGTTTTTGCCTTAGTCATCAATATTATGCCCAACAAATTGCTGAAGTAGTGACATGAAGACAGGAGTCATCATCTGTGCCAGGATGCCTCAGGAGGCCTGGCATGGCTTGCCTGTTGATTAAATTAATTGACTCCCTCCACTGCTCTGCCAAGGTGATCAGACCACAGTTAGTGAGCCCCAGTCTGCCCTTCCTCACTTGCTTTTCTGTTTCTTTGTTTCTCCTTCATAAGTGGCCTTTCTAATGTGTCTGGCCCTCTCCTCTTCTATCTGTGGTCTGCCTTGCCTTTCCCTTAGTTTGTTCCTTCTGCCTCATTCTCAAAGCCTCACGAGCAATGAAAGGAAAATGAAAACATGAAAAATGAGCAATCTCTCCTTCCATGGAAGTCAGTAGGATGACGAGAGTTTGTATAGGTTAGCGCTATTAAGAATAGACCTATTGGCTTTCCTTAAAGGCTCAATGTTAAGCTAATAATGTTGTGTGAGAGTAAACACGTAGTCTTGTGAATTTCATCCACTGATGAAGCACATACCTGGAGTTAAACAGAATTAAACTGACTGAGAAATAGCTGTTGGTGTTAATTTGCTGTAAATCTGAGTGGTGACTATTACTGTCTCTTTCGTTTGTGAGAGCAGTAGTTGTTCAGAGAGCCATTCTGTCCTTATAAAACAAAAAAGCAGTCAAGAAAAGGAGTTAAATTTAGCAATCCTTTCTCCCAGGCAAATAATAGGTGTCACATTTAACATTTGCAAATATTTTAGGAACAGTTTTAGATTTTTTCATAGATTTTAACCTAGGAACTGAACCCAAGATGGTGTGAAAATAGTAGATCTATTTTGAAGCACCTCCAACAGCTTTAGGGCCTAATCAGCAGAGTTCTTTCTTATGTGATAGGCTATTATTATTTATCATGAAATTTGCTGCACTTCCTTCTTCAGATAAGATGAACACATTGGTCAACTTTCTCATTTTCTTTCTCAGAAAGCATGCAATTGTCTTCCTGCTGTCAGAGTTATAAGAAAACCCACATGTTCTTAGTGGATAGCTGGATGTTTTTTTTTTTTTAACTGGCTAAAAAAATCTGACCCATGTGAGTTAACTACAGCTTACACCTTGCAGAGACTCCTGTACCTGTTGAAAGTCATTCAGTCACCAGCCCAGAGTCTGGCTGTTCCTCATGCCTGTGGGTGGTGTGAGTTTGCTGGCAATCAACAGCTGCTTTGCAGTGGAGAATACCACAGCCCAGTGCAGGCTGTCCACCCTGTTAAACCAACACACCTATTATGCAAATAAGTACCCCCACACATGCACACATAGAAGTGCTAATATATAAAATGTATATGTACTATAAATATTAATTCAAATAAGCTCTCTGTCATTAATGAATGCACACAATTATGTAACATGTTGAACATACAGTACATGAATAGTATTTTTCCTAAAGCTTTTTTCTGCTCCTTTTTTCAGACATTGCCATGGGATCTATGGACGGTAAGCCTGACATTTAGCATTGCAAATCGAGATATTTCTGTGCCTCTGATTTTGTTACACCCTAAACTCAGATTTATAATGAGGTGTAATAGGGTACCTGTGATAAAACGTCAGTGGCTGTCGGGAAAGCAAAGTGTGATAAATATTCAACATACTCATAGAACTGCTTTTATAATATAATTCAGAGACTAGAAATGTGGCTTTTATTCACAGGCCTGGGATTAGTCTTCTGTGGTGTGAGGGGGGAGAGGGCCTGCCTGTTCTTTCCTAGGCCAATTTCACAACTGCTGCCAGTTTGAGAACTGCTAATTAATGAAATGCTGCTGTAATTAAGTATGACGTTCTTGTTTTCTATGTTTTCTATGTATGATTTTCTTCCATACAGACAAGCAGTGAATTGGTGCAGCCGGTAAGCAAACCTCCCCACAAAAATCACAGCCAGTTTAGAGACATGCTTCGATCAGTGTGGTGTAATATATAGTTTTCTAGTTTTGTCTATCAGTACTGCTCTTTTACATTCTGATCTACTGCTTCCAAATGCTGTAAAACACATAGCTTTTCCTTAAATTGCTTAATTTAGCCATTTTCATTCTTTAAATTAAAATTGCTCTAGTAAAATGTAAATTTTGTGTTTTCTCATCAAGTCCGCCTTTATCTTTTTCATCTTGTGTTTTTTCTTTGCTTTTCTGTCTGCTTAAAGCCTGATTCTTCAAAAAGTCTTTCCCTGTATAACCTGATCATGGAGGAAACCCCAAACAGTGTGTCATCAGAAGATATTAAGAGATCTCAAACTGATCTAGGTTCACTCAACTGGGACCTAGATGTTAGTATACCCAGTGTCAGCCAGGAGATTACTGCAGGCGGGTCTTTGCTTTTTTCCGGGGCAGAGCAAAGCTCAAGCAAATCCATGGGCACTCTGCCTGCTAGCGTTTGGCTTGCTGTAGGTGAGCAGGAGGATGCTGCACCAGGGTCAGCTTCTGTAAATGAAAACCAGAGGACTTCACTGGAGGACCAGTTGGATGCCAAAAATGTCCCATGGGAAGATGTGGTGACGAATCAGCCTTTAGAGAATATAACCAGTTTTGAAACACCCATCCTGGGAACTGATAGCTTGTTGGATGAACCCCTCCCATGTGATGTGCAAAAGGCAGAGGAAGAGCGGGAGGAAGACGAGTGGGCAGGTGTCAACCCAAGTGAACAGGTAGAGACCAGAGCTGTTAACTATGAGGAGGTAGAAGGTACAGAGGAACTGGAAGAGCAAAGTTGTGAAACCGAAGGAAATAGTGAGGCAGATCTTCACACGGGTTTAGCAAAATCAGATCTTGATGTTTTAGTTAGCGCAGAGGCAGAAAACATGTATGAGTTGGAAGATAATGGTGGGGATACTGGGAGAACTAGTGTTGCTAAGCTAGAAAACCTTAGGGAAGAAGAATTCAAGGGGCTCGGTGCCCTTCATGAGGCAGGTGGAGGAATACCATTGTTGAGCACAGAGCTGGAAGGTGGGGACAAAATTGTAGTGGACAACAGTAAAACTATAGAAAACACTGACACTGAACTTGAGAGAGTTTTTGGTGTCTGGGATCAGGACCACAGAAGGACACTTGAGGATGGCTTAGACCAAACTGACAGTAGTACTGGAGACAGTACATCCATGGAGTGTATAAACGTGATGGCACACGTTGATGTAGTGGTAACTTACCACACAGAAAAGGACCCTACAAATACTGGAGATGTTCTGTGTGATGCTGAATTATTCAGTGCAGAAGAGTGTGGTAAAGGAACTGAAGACAATAGCATCAGCCTCTTCCCAAATGGTAGTGTTGATGATGAAGGCCTAGCTGCTGCTGAGAAAGAGTGCACATTGCTGCCTGAGACAGCTGATGCTGCTGGCACAAGCTGCGGTAATCCTTGCTTAGATAATGCAGAAGACCAAGTGACAGGTAGGGTGGCAGCAGTCACTGAAGTGCTTCCTAGTAGCAGTGGTGTTCATGAAGCCTTGGAAACAGACCCCTGGCTGGCAAACTGGGATCCAACAGTTACTAACGATTCCTGGGGTTTTTCTAATCTGTCAGATGGACAAGCCAATGGACTGGATAATTGGCCCTTTTTCCCCAAGCAACAAGACTCAGAGGAAGGCAACACAGAAAATGGTTGGTTAGGCATTAGTGAGAAATGGTCTACACAAGACCTAGGAGGGACTGATAACAGCTGGGGAGAAGTAGGTGTGAGCACGAGCAATAAAAGTCAGGAGGCACCAGTAAAACCAGGCTTGCCCGGGGAGCAGGCAGGCATTAGCAATCCCGGACCGAGCAAGGATATAGCTAGACCCTTGGCTCTGTTTCAAATGGGAAATTCCAGAAATGCTAGCACCGAGAGTTCAACTAGTCCTAAAGACAATGAGACCAACAACTCAGATTTATCTGAAGATGAAATTGCTAACCGGAGATATGGATTGTTGTACCAGGAAATTGAGGCTGATAAAGAAGAGGTACCTACCCCAGTGTGTAGCCTAGTCTAGACAAAGAGTTCCTTAGGCCATGCATAACCTTGTTGTTTGAAAACAATCCATCTGTGTGTTCCCCTTTACCCCTCCTAAGCCCCTGCTATTCTCTTTTTTTTTTTTTTTAAAAAACTGCCATGCAGCTGTTCATAGTGTGGTGCCCCTCAGCCGTGTAATGAAGCAGGCTGACAAAAATGTGTTTCAAAACTGTGAATGAAGCTTTGAACTGTGAAGGCACGTTGTGTCTTGCAGGTTTTGTCTTCTATATGTGTAACTTCAAATGCACCTAGTCTTTTTTGTTATTATCATTTTGTAAAAATATTTGAGTTACTCTGCCTTTTATTTTTGCTGTTTTCTTTAAGCCTGTGGCACCTGTTATCAAATAGCACCGTTGTCAAATTTCTTGCTGCCTTACCCTTCATGTTACCTTTTTTTTCCAATGTCTGGCCTATATTTTTATTTTTCAAATAAAATCATGTTCTATTTAGTAAACAAATAATTTGTTCTGATCTTCACTTCTACTTAGGCATCCAGCACAGCATTCAACGGATTTGCACAGGTAAGGAATAAACATGTTTTGAGATTTTTTTTTCTATGATGTTATGAAGGGATTAGGACTGGATGTACAATTTCAGGAAATCTTTTCTACAGACAAGCTGCACAGCAATTTCATGCTGACTGACATTCCTAGATGTTACTGGAATGATGCTAATACTTTTGGTACTCATGGCCTGGTTGAATTTAATAGCAAAAATCTGCCTTCCTTTATTGGGACTGATGTTTTTCCTCCAAAAATGGAGGAAAATGGAGGTTTAGCTCTTTTTGTTCTCTTTTGTGGAATTTTTTTTTCACAATTCCGAAGTCCTGTATAGCATGGTTTCATTAGTTTCACATGCCGTCAGTGATTTTCTGTATGTATACATAAAGTGAGTTTTGTTTCTACATCTCTATTTTAATTTAAGATACCTTTTAATATCAAAGTTAAACCTAAATTATTTGTTTGCTGATATACTGATGATAAGACCACATTAGGAATCGCAGAGGTACAGTGTGAAGATACCACATTAATCCTTTCAAATTCCAGGCCTGTGCCAAGACCTGAAATTTCAGGTGGATAACCTGGGGTCTCATAAATTTCCAGCACCCTCTTAGAGACTGACTCATCCACATTATACTCTGCACACCATTTATAAAAGTACCCAAAAAGCCTGAGCATGTACAAGGATGGAAATGAACCTTCCAGTGCTTTAAGCCCAGGACATTTAAATTAGTAGACAATCCAGAAGGAAGGGACAAACCACAAGGCTGCCACACAGCACGCACCTCTAATAACAAAGGCAAAATATTTGCCCCAAGGAAATAAGTAGTCGATGCTTGCACTATTGAGTATTTGGCCCATCAATATTTTGCAAATTAATTGGTTCTGAATGAGATGTTGGAAAACATCTTAGGTTTTTTTGCATTCTTAACGCAGGCAAAATTTTGTGCCTGTAATTCCCCTAGTTACTATTCAAATAAAAGCCTAGAATCAAGAGGATGTGAAAGTTACTTAGAGGTGATGTACTCCCCAGACATGGGACTGCAAAAAAAGATTTTGAGTTTCACAACTTAGAAGTGCGTCGTACCTGAAACAAAATCCTTGCAATTCAAGTGTATTTAATGAAGGGTATTTCACTGCCTTTAATAACATTGCTTGGTTTAGAAGCATAGATAATATAATTGAAAAAGGAATTTATTTAATATTAATACTGCTTAACTAATTATTATTAGTACCTATTTAGATTATCTATTTATCATTTTATTCTAAGTGAATTTCCTTATGACTTTATCCGTATAAACCATTAAAAAAATCAGGTCTTGATAGATACCTGCAAACATCCCATCTCAAATATTTTTTCATTGTTTTTCATTTGTATATCTAGGATACCTCTGCATTTACAGTGCAATCAAATGAGAATGTGACAGACACTTTGGTAAGTGGTGGATTTTGCTTTCTTTTTAAATGCCTTGTAAAATAATGGCACCACTTTTCTTTACTGCAGTGAAACTTTCTACTTTTTTGTGTTTTTCCATCCCCTAAATCACAAAACCTTAATCTGGAAAAGCTGGTGGGTGATTTCCACTGCAGTTGGAAATCTGAAAACAGTCATTCTCAAGGAGAGCACAGGGAAAAAGAAAAACAGGATATTCCAAGATACTTTTACATTTCAAAGGTGTAGTCAAATGCTGTATTCATTTATTGTATTTATAGAATGGCAAGAATAAGAACTATGGTCCAGCGTAGAGCAAGTATGTGGTAGTACATGATGGCTCTTTAATGTCTCCAGTATTGCTGTAGTTTTATCCACTCTCCACATAGCAAAAGTAGGCACAGACTGCTTCAAAGGATTGGAGAATCTTTTTGGAAATGATTGTACTGGGACAGTTTCTTAGCCTTTCTTACAGTCTGTGGTTGGCCTGGAGTAAGGATGTGGAGTAGCAGCATTGCTGGGTACGTGCTATAGCTCATTAATAGCAGCAGAGTGATACTCAATATTATTTAATGTTGCTTTTGCATAGTGCCTCTGGTGGTGCTTGTGTTCATAATGGTCACTGGATACATTGAGAGCATTTGTACTTGTATCTGAAATGTGGTAGGTAGTCTGAAGATTACTTGTCAACAAGTGGCTTGAAGGACACCAATGAAATCTGCATTATAATGTTGCCTGTGAGTTTAAGCCTGAAAGTTTCTTCCAGTGTTAACCCTCAGGAATCTCATTAGTCATCTTACCTGGGATAAATCTCCTTTGTGTTTCTCATTTCAGTTCTATTTCTTCTTTGTGAAATTCCCTAGAACTGGCATTAATAGAGTACACAGAGACATTTCTGCACAGCGTGGTATGATATAATGACTGTTACTTTATGCTGTGCCAAATCCTGAAGGTCTTGCTTAGGCAGACTTCTCTGTACCTCATTAAAAATCAGTTTGCTTAAGGGATATGTGAGAAAAGAAGTGAGAGGCTATGGGTTTTTTCCTGAAAAGTATCAGAAAGGAAAAGTATTTTGGTATCTTTAAGAATTCCGTGGAAACTGTCTCTTCATCACAAGAGACCTTCTAGCCAGCTGCCAGTTATCAACTGCTAAACAGCTTTTGAGCTTCATATTATGCTGAGCGATTTATTCATGGTGAATTAACCTACTGGGGTTATTCTATCTGGTTGAGTCAGCCATCTTTATAAATGGAATATGCTGAGCACAGCTTGCATCTCCCCCCTTGTTGTTCGTGTCTGTTTGCAAAGTGATTTCTCCTTTGGAGATTGCACTTTTGCTGTGAGCTATTTTGCCACGGGACTGAATGAGTTGCAGGGCTGATGATATTTGCTAGATTGTCTTGCCAAAAAACAACTTTAGGCCAGAATTTAAAAGGGTGGAAATCCCAATATGGGCTGATAAATGGATGCCTTGTAGGTGAATGAGAGCTCAAGAGGGAATGCATTTTAATAAGAAACTACAGATTATTTTCATGCTGGCAGAATTCAAGCAGTCAGTGGTTGACCTGTACATACAAAAAAACTCTTTAAGTCTCTTCTAATTGCTTCTTACCTTCACTGGAGAAATGACTGTATCATCTGAGAACCAACAGAACTAGGAAATAGGGGCTTATTTTTAAAACTTATTTGAAGCCCAGGGGTGGTACATACAAGTGTCAGTTTCAACTCTTGACCTTGCCACCAGTTTCTGGAGCATTTCTGAGCAAACTGAGCACTGTCCCCACCACTGCTTGGGAAGCTGATGCTTTCTTTCCTTGCAAGGGAGGGATGTAAGACTGGCTCAGTTTACAAATAGAACACTGAGGATGAAAATACCCTTTAGATGCTGTACGGCCAAGAACTGCCATCTTCTCCCTGGCAAAGCCCAGCAAGATAGAGTCTTAAGCTGAACTGTGCCAGGCACAGTTTATATTCGCCTCCTCCCTCCCACTGTCATGTGCTCCTCATCAATTTTTTCACTGTCTATTTAAAAATCAATAAAACAAAAGACTGAGGCTGAAGAAGCTCCACCTGGGGAACACAAGGTTGAGGAAACCCCTGCTGCTGCTGCTGTTGTGGAAAAGGAGGCCATCCCTGCTGATCCTGCTGAGCCAGCAGAGCAAGCTGTGGTGAGTGACCTGTCCCCCATGCCACACCCTGGGCCTCATCAGAACCACCTTCCATCATGGTGAATGTGCCTGCTTCATTACAGCCATCTTTCCCATTGTCACCATCCGCAGGTTTCCCCAGCGCCCGGCTGTGTCACAGGATGTCTCTCCAGCTGTCCCCTCCTTTCAGCCCTAAAATGTCATTCCTCTTAGGATTGGCATTTTAGACCAAAGTTCAGCTGAATGATTATGGTTTCACAGATTGTTTGATTCCAGCTGAACCTCAGAAGGGGAAACAATTGATGCAATTTTAAAATTACCTTATTGGCAGTTTTTTTCATTTAATTTCAAGCTGAGCTGTAAGCTCTAAGCCAGCGTGCATCTTGTGTGGTCCTTGCTAGAGCATGGAAATACCAGAAACAAGTGATTGTGATATAAATGTCTAGAAAGCTCATGGGTTTAGAACCCAGCTCTGAGCTGAAGAGGAAACTCCAAGTACCAGTTTGGAGATTTTTACATGTCTGCGTTCACAAAACAATGGAAGGAAAAGAGATGACAGCTCTGCAATAACAACAAAGCAGGGCACCATAATATCATTAGAAACTAAGAGGTGGTCTGAGATGGTAGGCGTGGGGTTTTTTTGCTGACTAACATCTATTATCCTTTTCATCCAACTGAAGTTCCTCTTATGCATACTGCTGTCAGAGTGTCTGGGCAGTGAGTCATACCAACAGGCTAAGAAACCCTAGAGGAAAAATGCATCTGTTTTTTAATAAGCTGTTTTCATGCTTCCTTGAGGCAATAGCATGTCAAAGTTTCTAATGTGCAGATTCCTACTGAAAACCAGGACAGAAAAAGGGGCTGTTTTGTGAATCTGTTCCTCTGCCACAGAAGCCAGTGGCAGTTGTACAGCTCTGCTTTTTTGACCATTGACCACAGTTTAGTGCCATAGGTGTTCTTGGAAGAGCAAAGTTCAGCTTGCTGAACTGCTCTTGGCCTTGGGTGATTCCCTCTGTGCCTTCCTCTGCTAAATAGCAATGATGATACCAAATTCATCCTAAAAATATGTGGTTTTCAGTAAGCATTTCATACACTGCCACATGGGAAGCAATATTAAGCTGATGTAGATGCAAATTAACTGAAGAAAGTGGAAGTAGATGGCACCTATAGATGTGGCAGCACAGAGCATGGACAGAAAGAAGACTTATCAGATATGCAGCTACTGTAGTGTGTCATGGATCTGGCTCTGGAGCTGATGTTTAATATTTTCATTAATGGCAGTGGCTCAGGCACTGCTAGCCTAACTGTGGCAGTTGTCATAAAACTATTGAAGAGTGTCCAGAGGAGGGCAACAAGAATAGTGAAGAGTCTGACGGGGAATTCTTATGAGGAGAGGACAAAGTCCTTTAGTTTGTTCAGTCTGGAGAAAAGGAGGGTGAGGGGAGACCTCATCGTGGTCTGTGGCTTCCTGATGAAGGGGAGCAAAGGGACAGGAGATGATTTCCTCTCTTTGGTGACCAGTAATAGAAATTGAGGGAATGGTATGAAGATGAGACAGGGGAGGTTTAGGTTGGATATTAGGAAGAGGCTCTTCATTGAGAGGGTGGTTGGGCACTGGAACAGGCTCCCTAGGGAAGTGGTCACAGCGCTGAGCTTGGCTGAATTCAAGAAGCAATGCACTCAGTCACATGCTCTGACTTGGCTGGTCGTATGTGGAGCCAGGAGTTGGACTTAATGATCCTCATGTGTCCCTTCCAGCTCAGGATATTCTATGTTTGTGTGATTTGTCAATGACTTGAGGTTGGGTAGTGTCATTAATTTAGGGGAGTAGCATTAATCCCAAATTTGTCTGCGTGGTTCCAGCTGTCTGTACCAGGCAACTAAAAAGTGGTATCCAGCAGAAATGTTACAAAGAGGCAGGTTGAAATTTAGCTGTAGCACTGGCCTAATTCATTCTTCCCTTGCTCCTATCTTCCTAAGGGGAAAAAAAGTATTGTTGAAGGAAAGGGGGGGTGGGGAGAACTGCTGGGTGAGACGTTTTGGAAGACTTTAGGGGAAAGGGAAGATAATGCCTGTCTCTGTCAAATCTTTGCTGTTCTCTGTGGACATTTAGCAGCACTGCAGCTTTGGAGGGAAGCAGTCTGGTGTGTTCCCCAGCACTATGTTTAGACTTTAATTCTTATTTAGACTTTAATTCTTATTATGCTTGCATTAATTTTGAGTATTTATACAGTGCAGCAAGTGACTACAAGATCATCCATCTTCAATAATGTAGCTGAACAAAGAAAGCCCCACAGTCTCTGGAGACCAGGCTCTCCCTATCCTGTCTGGTTTTGGTTGACATAAATCACAGTAATAACTTGTCAGCTCTATAATAAGGCAAAGAATGAACTACTTGTCTGAGGCACATTGTTTTGTCAAGCTCTTGTCCAAGAAGCTGCACATCTAGTCAGAGTAAATTTTACAGTTTGGAATAAAGAAGGAGGGAGGGAAGTGGTTACAAACTATAAAGGCGTGACAGGCTGGGTAGGAGAGGAGGTGGGCTGGCCCTGTATGTTAGAGAATGTTTTGACTGCCTGGAGCTGGAGTATGGTGATGACAGGGTTGAGTGCCTCTGGGTAAAGATCAGGGGAAAACAAAATCAGGGAGATATAGTGATGGGAGTCTACTATAGACCACCTGACCAGGAGGAGGAAGCTGATTAATTGTTTTTTAAACAACTGGGAGAAGTCTCACGATCAATAGCCCTCGTCCTTATCGGGGACTTCAATTTACCGGATGTCTCCTGGAGGTACAATACAGCAGGGAGGAAGCAGTCTAGCAGATTCCTGTAGTGTTTGGAAGACAACTTCCTGACCCAGCTGGTTAATGAACCCACCAGGGAAGGTGCCCTGCTGAACTTGTTATTTGTAAACAGAGAAGGCCTAGTGGGGGATGTGAAGGTTGGAGGACGCCTGGGGCATAGTGATCATGAGCTGATAGAATTCTTAGTACTGGGAGAAGTAAGAAAGGGAAACACCAGAACAAGCACCTTAGACTTCCGTAGGGCTGACTTTGGTCTGTTCGGAAAGCTGCTCAATATGATTCCATGGGAGGCAGCCCTTGAGGTCAGAGGAGCCCAAGAGGGTTGGTTGCTCCTCAAAGAAGGAAGTCTTGGGGGCACAAGAACAGGCTGTCCCAGTCTGTTGGAAGAGGAGTCGGCAAGGAAGGAAGCCAGCTTGGCTGAGTAGGGAGATCCAGGAAGATCTTCGGGAAAAGAGAGAAAAATATGACCATTGGAAGAAAGGTCAGGTGTCTTGGGCCGACTATAGGAATTTAGTGAGATCATGTAGGGAGATAATCAGAAGAGCTAAAGCAGAACTGGAACTCAAACTGGCCAGTTCTGTAAAAGATAATAAAAAGTCCTTCTATAGGTACATTAACAGTAAGAGGAGGGTGAAGGAGAATCTCCAGCCTTTATTGGATACTGAGGGAACATTAGTGACAAGGGATAAAGACAAGGCTGAGGCCCTTAATTCCTTCTTGACAACAGTCTATAATAGTAAAGATGGTTATTCCCTGAGTGCTCATCCTTAGGAACTGGCTGACAGAGAGGGGAAGAACAGCAAAATTCCCATGGTTAAGGAGGAAATGATTAGCAACCTGCTTGGCCAGTTAGACACTAACAAGTCAATGGGACCTGATGGGATTCACCCGAGGGTGCTGAGAGTGCTGGCAGATGTACTAGCCAAACCCCTTTCCATCATCTACCAGAAATCCTGGCAGACTGGGGAAGTTCCACTTGACTGGAGGCTGGCAGATATAAGAACGGCTGGAAGGAGGAGCCGTGGAACTACAGGCCTGTCAGTCTGACCTCAGTCCTGGGGAAGATCATGGGGAGGGTCATCTTGGGAGCTATCATGCAGCACGTGTGATGGCCAGGGGATCAGGCCTAGTCAACATGGGTTTACAAAAGGTAGATCCTGTCAAACTAACCTGATCATCTTCTATGACAAGGTGACCCGCTTAATGGACAAGGGGAAGGCTGTGGATGTAGTCTACCTGGACTTCAGTAAAGCCTTTGACACGGTTTCTCACAGCACTCTGACTGAGAAACTGGCTGCCACTGGCCTTGACAGATGGACCCTCAACTTTGGGCCGGGCCCAAAGGGTGGTGGTGAATGCAACAAAATCCAGCTGGAGGTGGGTCACAAGTGGTGTCCCCCAGGGCTCAGTCCTGGGTCCGATCTTGTTCAACATCTTTATCAATGACCTCAATGAAGGGATTGAATGCTCCCTCAGTAAGTTTGCAGATGACACTAAACTAGGAGGAAGTGTTGATCTACCTGAGGTTAGGGAGGCTCTTCAGAGGGATCTGAGCAGACTGAACCGATGAGCTGAGACCAACGGGATGAAGTTTAACATGGCCAGGTGTAGAGTGCTGCACATAGGACATAACAACCCCATGCAGCGCTACAGGCTTGGGGGAGGTTGGCTGGCTGGAGAGCCATCAGGAAGAGAAGGACCTGGGGGTGTTGGTTGACTGCAGGCTGAATATGAGCCAGCTGTGTGCCCGGGCAGCCAAGAAGGCCAATGGCATCTTGGCTTGTATCAAAAACAGTAGGTCTAGGGAGGTAATTGTGCCCCTGTACTTGGCATTGGTGAGGCCACACCTTGAGTACTGTGTGCAGTTTTGGGCTTCCCACCATAAAAAGGGCATTGAGATCCTTGAGCAAGTGCAGAGAAGGGCAACTAGGCTGGTGAAGGGGCTGGAGGGCAAATCCTATGAGGAACGGCTGAGGGAGCTGGGGATGTTTAGCCTGAAGAAGAGGAGGCTGAGGGGAGACCTTATCACCACCTACAACTACCTGAAGGGAGGTTGTAGAGAGGTAGGCGATGGTCTCTTCAGCCAGGTGACAGGAGATAGGACAAGGGGAAATGGCAGGAAGCTGTGCCAGGGCAGGTTTAGATTGGATATTAGAAAAAAAAAATTTACTGAAAGAGTTGTCAGGGCCTGGAACAGGCTGCCCAGGGAGGTGGTTGAGTCACCATCCCTGGATGTGTTCAGAAAAAGGGTAGATGAGGTACTTAGGGAGATGGTTTAGCAGAGGATGGGAATAGTTGGACTTGATGATCTTCAAAGGTCTCTTCCAACCTTGTGATTCTGTGAAGTGGGGGAGAGGAGGGATGGGAAATCAGTCATTGATCTGGAGCACACCTATTCCTCTGAGTGAATGGGAGGGAATAATGTGGAAGAATGGGTATTAATGAAGCTGAAAAGGTGGTTTATAAATGGGTTTATTTTGATTATCTGTAAGGATTTAGTCAAGAAAAAAATCGTAAAAGTAGTTCACTGTTTTTCTGAAGGGAATCCAGCTCACACTGACAAAGCAATGGTAGAAGCCTCTTGCACTTCTTAAGCACTAATTAAATGGTAGTCTGTGGCTGCAGCGCTGGGCATCCACTCCTCAGCCAGCACAGCCTTTTCAGATGATCCATTTTGCTGCCTGTCAGTCAGTGAGGAGTTCTGGGTCCACAGTCTTTCAGCAGCTGCACTTACCAAGGGACAGGACTGGGGAGCTGTTGGGAGAGAGGCAGAGAGAAACACAGTGCAAGAGCTAGGGAAATTAAGAGCAACCTAAGAGGAAAACGATAGTCATTAAGTACAAGTATTGATTATGCTTGTACTTGGGCTCTTGTTTGTTTTTGAATCTGAAGTTTTCTTGCTGATTTGTATATATGTATATATACAAATCTATATGTATAGATTTTAAAAATTCCTAATCAGAGTGATTCTGTACTTTGGTTCTGAGGGGATTTTATTTCAGAAAGTATTTTCCAGGATTTGCAAAGAAAAGTTTTGAAGTTTAGGATTAAAAACAAATGTGATCAAAGCTAAGGAAAAGTACGCTGAATTGCAAAATACGAAAGTGTCATTTCTCAACAGCAGTTCTGCATTTGTTTGTTTTATGAGTGACAGTTTACTTTAAAATTGAAGTTGTAGAATTCTGATAGGTACTTTCTTATTGCAAAACATTTATCAAATTTGTTAAACTTCTAGTTTGGAGCAACAGCCACTGATCAGTTAATTTTTCTGTTGTGAGTTTTCTGTCCATGTCCTGTTAGTCCAGAAGATTTATGGCATGCCTCCTTCATTGAAGGAGATTCACAGTAAATTTTCTGGTAGGGTTTTTGTTTAAATTAGGCAGGGAATGGTCATGGGGAGTTTTGGATTCAGTTACTTGCTGTTTCCTAGTCTCCCTGAACAAGATCGCCCAGACCTCATTACAAGAACTCATCAGAAATGCTGTGTGAGATATTTTTGTTATGGTCTTTCAGGTCTCAAATGTCACAGAACAAAGTTAGGTTTTTTAGTAGCTGTGAACAGTGTATCCTTTTTGGGCAGGGGCCAAAATGTTTGGGAATTAAAGGGATAAAATGACCGTGTACACCAACAGAAGCAAAATTAACCATGGTTAAAAGACTGCATGGGCCTTCTGCACATTGAAACAATTATTCCTCTATTTCCATAGCATCCCCAACGGCAGCTGTAAAATCCGAAGGATACAGGCTATAGGATTTAATGCATTAACCAAATAGTACTACCCTTCTCACCACATCAATTTTTCACGTTCAAACAAGGATGACCTGAGGTCATTATAATAAAGCAAAAACTAATGAAATCTTGTTATTTCCCTTTCTTTTTTTAGATGTGAAACATGTACTTGGAGTTGAGAACTCCAAAGTTCTTGATCAGATTAAGAGAACAGTTGAGATGAGCTTTTTTACTTTTGTTATGCTCCATTAGCATGGAAATAGCCTTTCAATGCTTTGGATCTGATGCCTGCCTGGAGTCTGACCTTCTCCCAGTAAAGCAGTCACTCAGCTAAACACTATGGTGTTTGACGTTGTGTATAAGCATAGAGGAAACTACCCCCGATAAGCTCTTTGCAGACACTGAGCAAGTACAGCAGAGGCCAGGAAACAGCCTGCACCTTTGAGGGTGTCTAATTATGGTTGAATCCCACTGTAGGTACAACTCAAGGTACCCAAATGGCGAAGGATGTCATTTGGGAGAACAATACCTTATTAGATACAGAAGGCTGTCAACTGTCTCCAAATTCCAACCACGCAGCTAAGCACAGGTGCAAAGTTGGAACACAAGGCCATTAAAAATATATGGCTCTTGTCTACAGAGGGGAACTGACATGGAATAATCTCATTTTGTTGAAGAAGCAGATGTTTTTTCACTTTATGGAACCAGAGTGTTGCTTTATTCAAATGATATTTCAGTCATCCTTTTTACTAGTCTTTCATGCCCTAAAAATGGTACCAGTTATGCTGCTGTGCCCCTCCCCTCAGACCCTGCCATCCACAAAATCCCAGTTTACAGCTAATCAAAAAAGCAAAAGCATAGCGCTAGTAATATGACTCATGCACAATAGTCAAATTAGCTTTGGGAAGTCCCAAGCTTTGAGAAGCAAAGGGAGCTGTCCTCGTTTTCCCCTTTCCCACCAAAACTGGGCTTTCAATTAGTCTGGAAAACAGTCTTCATTTTAAAATATGTACATGTTTATATTAGATTCCTCTGCAAAGAGGCCCAAAGCTGTGCTAATGAGATTCTTACCAGAGAATATTGCCAGGGTATTATTAAGAAAAGGGCAGAGGCTGGTGCATTGCTGCCTATAAATACAGGATGATGTTCATTTATGAAGGAAAATTAAATTGTAAATACCGCTGATGGCAGAATTTCAGCACTTTTTAATAGTAAAAGTAGGGAATGTATTTACTGCCTTACAGTTGGGCGTAAAGCTTTTATGGGCAATAGAAATACCTGTGCACATCTCTTGTCAAAAATATTAAGTGAGGCTTCTTTGGGTGGCTGCGTATATGTGTACATCTCTAGAGTAAGAAATAATTCTGTTTGCCATTGATGTTTGCTTTTTCTATTTTAAGACCCTCTGCAGTCGTCTCAAACATAACTATAAAATTGAAAAGTCTACGGCAGAGGCTTGGCAGTTTTGGAAAAAAAGAAGGATTAATCATTAAAAAAAGAAGAAAGTAAAATAAAAGGTTATATAACACTGTAACTTTAACAGGATAAAGCTGTGAGAGGTTTGTGTGGTAACACCACTGTCAGCAGCTACCTTGCCCTGGCATCTGGATGTGTTTGGGGCTTATGAGGTGACTGTAGGCAATACCAGAAGATTAGATGAGATTAGAAAAAAACATGAGTGATATGAAGTTTGGATATAACTCAGCATCCTTGTATTAAAAAAGAAACATGCAACCACTTTAGCTGAAACTTGTAGAAATTTTGGAGTGACAGTTGTGGGCGTGTGAAGACAAGTGCACTGAGCACTTGAGGTCTCCTAATTTCTGATTGCTAAAGCAGACAGTCTAATTTACCATGCCCTGATATATCTTTGTATAACTTGACTTCAACCTTACAGCTCTGTAGAAAAATCTAACTTAGCTGTGTTTGCAAAGCAGCCTCACTGTTTATTTGCAAAGGGGGTTTCCATAATGAGGCTTTGCTTTGTTTTTCCTCAGCAGAGCATCTCTAGAAACAGCCTTTCCCCACAGGGAGTTGGGAAAAAAGCAGTTCCAACTGTTCCGAACCAAGCTTACATTTTGGGATTTTGACTGTTGAAAAGACGTAGTGTTAGACGTCATCTGTGCTGTAAAAAGTACTGTTTGGGGGATGCAATTACTGTACAGTGCACTCTTCCTCTCCAACAGCTAAATGGGTGTCAGATGTCATTCAATTTTAGGCACCTGCTGTGCACTGAATACCCACCTAGAGAAAGGTGATACTGAAACAGAGTTGTTAACTTTGTGACACACCTCTTTTGAACAGCCCCTTTAAGCGAGTTGCAGTCCGGCAAGAGCAGAAGAAGTGGTTTAGAGAGTTTGCCTTGAAAACCTGGTGAGTTGCAGGGGCAGGAGCAGGTTATAACGGGAGCAGTTTGAGTCTTGGGTGGGATAAATTTGACCTTCCTGGAAACTGCAAAGTCAGCAGCGTTGTGGGTTGTTGCTTACTGAAGAATTCTTCCAATCTGGTGCTATTATGTGAATAAAAGTAAATAAAATTGTCCTTAGCATTTGCAGTGTGATGACAATGAACTACATAAAAGGCTTAATTTGTTGGTTTTTAGCCTATAACTACTTTGATTTCAGATTATATGTGGCAGTAAGAATCATTCTGCTTGCTATATACTATCCCATTTAGCCCCAGCCATTCATTTCATCACATCCCATACACACTGTGTTTCCATTAAGCTTCATTATCGCCAATTTCTCTGCAGCCATTGCCTCAGCATGACTAAGGTGATGACCCGATTTCCTTTCTATACAGGACAGTGTCAAGGCAGGGGATAAGGAGACAACTGGAGTTGCTGAGAAAGAAAGCAAGGTACATACGAACAGCCTTGAGACTGTGATTGTGCCTTAATATCTGCAAGAGAATTGTGGCAAAAAGTACATTTGTCATGTGCATGTTACCAATATCCAGGCCGATATGATGCACCCATGATCTAGCTGTGGTATCTACTTTAGCTATGCACAGGTATATCTATATCTGCAAGATACATTCTAACACCTCGCACCTCTCATTCAGTGCAGGACCTGCTTTAGAAACTGCCTGTTGCAGCAGCACAGTGATAAATGTCTCGGGGCAGCAAAGTAGCTCCGTGGTGGAGGGAGCAATAATGTTGTTTCCCAGCAGCTTTTATACTTTGCATAAATTTGGTTGCCTAGCCTTCCTGCAAGCATCTTTATAAAAAATAAAAAAAGTTGATAAATCATTTATTTTTCCTAGCACAGAATGCCCTGAACTAAAACAGATATTTGAAAATAATCACGTTATGAGTTTGTTTGCTGAAGCATAAATCCAACATCAAGTTAGATGCAGTTAAAATCAAATTACAAAGCAACTGAAAAGCTCACTGGCATATTTTAAGCTGTGCATGTGTGGACCTGAATGCCTTTATTTTGCTTATATTTCTTCAGAGGTGATAAAATGACACACTGAATTTTTCCATGCTAATGTGAAATGATAATGTGTTCAAACGTGCAGAGACCAGCACATGATGAATGGCATCAGCACATGCAGGGATAGAGGTAGGGGCTGGGAGAGGGATTGTTATTAATCACTGAGGATTTGCATCTCAAGGTGCTGACAACCTCCTTTTTTTGTTGTTGCTACTTTTGGTCCCGCAGTGTATACAAAACCATCTGTTTGGTTTCAGAACATGGTATGTCCAGCTGTCCAAGCTTGGGTTTGTTACCCTGCTGTCAAACATCATTAGCTCAGCTATAGTCAAGGATATATCTGTGCCTCCAGTGTATCCCAGTGTCCCTGGGAAACAAGTTTGGAACTCACCGGTGCTGCACTCCTCACCAGCGCTGCCATATCCACACAGAAACCAGAGGAATTACATTATCAAGAAAGCACAGGGTGGGAGTGGTAGATCAAGCTCGGCTTGGTATAGACAGAGAGCAAGAGTGTGTTGCGTTGCTTCTCTAGTGCTGGCCTGTTACTCCCAACAACTCTGGCCTAAGAAATTCCTCGCTATTTTGTAAGCACCAAGGCTTAAGTCTTTGAAATCTCTCCCCTTCTTTCTGACACCACTTGTCCTTATAAAGTTGAGGTCTCTTATCTGGTGAGTTTGACCCTATATTCTGTTTAAAATAGCAGCATTACTGTATGCACTGACATAAGAGATCAGGCTATTTGTGAAGCTGATATCTGGCCTCCAGTGGAGGGTGGTCCCTTTGTAACTTGCATAACAAATTGTTCAGTAGTACCCCAAAAGTCTTCCAAGACTTTGCAAGCAATTGATGTATTCCCTAAGCACAATGATTAGTTCTTCTTGTCATTTATATTAGCTAGCTTAGCTGCAATTATAACCAACTGTCATAAAAATTACCCAGTCCCCTTTCTAAATCCAGCCATGTGGTGAGATCTTCAGCTCTGGAAAACTGGCATAGCTCAAGGGAACTCCTCTGGCAGACCCTGCAGCATCATGCTCAGTACCCCTCCTTCTCCTTTCTCTGGGCTTGTTCTTGCTGCTTCCAAACTGGTGGCATCATGTGGAGCTGACAGCGCTGTTAATAAGAGAGTGCAGCTGTGTGAATCGGCTGCACCACGGGTAAAGCAGTGTTCACAACTGCTGCGATTGAAACAGTGGAGTGGTGGTTCTATGGCAGCCCTTGTGACCCTTTCTTTGTCTCCTGTGTGGTTGGTATGATAGGACAAAGCCACATTTCAATAGTACCCTTAAAGAGAGCTAATTTGGAATATTATTAGGTCTAATGTTATTGATCACAGAACTACAAAGTTGGGAAAGACCTTTAAGATCATAGACTCCAACCGTTCCCATCCTATGCTAAACCATATCCCTAAGTACCTCATCCACCCATCTTTTAAACATATCCAGGGAGGGTGACTCAACCACCTCCCTGGGCAGCCTGTTCCAGGCCCTGACAACTCTTTCAGTGAAATTTTTTTTCCTAACATCTAATCTGAACCTGCCCTGGCGCAGCTTCTTGCTTATCCCCTTGTCATCTGGCTGAAGACAGCCCACCTCTCTACAACCTCCCTTCAGGTAGTTGTAGGTGGTGATAAGGTCTCCCCTCAGCCTTCTTTTCTCCAGGTTAAACATCAGCAGCTCCCTCAGCTGCTCCTCATGTGTTTTGCCCTCCAGCCTCATTGCCCTGATGACTTACAGAAAAAAGGTTTGTAGGATTGATTGTCAATATGAAGTAAGGTAATACAGGTAACTGTGTCTGCAAGTATGTGGTTCTCCACAGCTGGATGTAAATTCAGTGGGATGACCTTCCCTCTTTTTTTTTTTCTGTACTAATCCAATATATTTGAGGCTGATAGGTTCATTCTGTGCTATCTCACCTGCACTTTTGTAAAAGCTTTTTTAACCATCTAGCTTGCATTGTTTTTGTACTCGTAAGGCACAAGAAAAAATGATTATGCAGTTGTGAGCTGTGGTATATGCTCAGTGACTCATGGCTACAGCCTGTAAGTGCATCACCCTTTCACTGCAGGGCGTTTGAGAGCTGATTCATGTAAATTAGCATTCTCCTCCTCATTGAAATAAAATGGGCTGTACAAATCCAATAAATAGAAAAGAAGTGTTGATCCTAATCACAACAGACAGCAAGATCAATTTCTGCAGCATGCTGTTAGATGCACATGGTATAAAATCAATCTGATATGTACTCTGTTCCCCTCTCTTTCCTGCTAGCCTCTTCCAGGGCTTTTACACTCATCTTTTATTTGAATATCTTCTTGGGTCAGAGCTACAAAAATTGGTTAATACTATGAGTGGCAGGCTTTCATATCTTACAAGTCACAGGAGAAGAGGTCAACTTCTGCCCATGTCATTTGATGCTACTTCTTTTTACAATAGGGCATCCTACATCAGCAGCATTTTCAATTTAAACTAAAATTTCTCTAGTGATTTCTACCAAAGCCTACAGTATTTTCTGCCTTCAAGGACTCCGGAAGAATTTTATCACATCAGTTAACAGCCATGAAAAGGAGTAGTGCTGAATATTAGATATTGCTACAAAACAGTGCCTGAAGAGTGCCTATGAACATCTGCAGGTAGTTCGAGTTCAGCTAGCAGGGTTAGCCTCATTGGTGGGGGAAAGATAAACTGAGGAAACAAAGAGTATTAGGCTGTTAACTGGAGATCAGAGATATTCCTGCTAACTGTAGCTTGACACTGGTACTTAGAAAACAATTTTTCTTCTATCTATCTGCCGTACATTAAAAATTCCACATTGTAGTTAATTGGATTGCCTTCCACCCACCGAGCCTTAAGATTAACTGTAACCATGTAACCAGTATGGTACTGTAAGCATACACCAGTATATACTAATGCAAGTATTGGAGTGATACACAGATTACAACAGTCTCTGCTGGACAAATCATTCAGCATTGCACTATAGGCAGGAACTTTTCTATCACCCTTTCTGGATACTGAAACAAAACAGACATTAGCTTTCCACATGGACTGATCACAAATAGTCATATCCAGACTGAATGAGCATTAATGTATGTTTCTCTTTCTTATACTGACCTAGCTGTAGAATTTATGGTTATACTTTCTTCTGATATGTGGTGGAATCTGTGAATTTCTGATCTTTATCCATCTGCATAATATATTTCCTTGCTGATATAGACAGATTTGTCAGTCTCTTAATTAGAAAGGAATGTGTAATTAAAGTAATATTTTTGAAGCCTACCCAGGTCTAAAGGTAGGTGATAGTGGCAGGAGAAGGCTTGTAGCATCTTCCTAAGAGTGGACTCCACTAGCAGGGTCTTATGAACCCCTGGACAGCTTGCAAGCTCCTTCTCCTCAGCAGAAACCCATGGTGAATTTTTTATACAATACAACTTGAAGAGGGAAGAAAAAAAATAGTAGAGCCTTAGAAAACTGTTAGTTCACCAGTAACACCTGAGTACTCTAATAAATGTGCCTAGTGAAGTTCCATAAGTGTGTCTCTCCGAACTGTTAATCATCTCAACCGTGCAAGTCCACCTCTGTGCTCCCCACATGGTGCATCAGGGCATGAGGGCAGCCTCCAGTGCTGCTCTCCTGCAGATCAGGAGAAACCACAATGAAAGCAAGGCCATAGATTGGCACCACTCAAGGAAGCTTCAGAGCAGAGGCTGGTCTGCAGTCCCTTGAGCAGATAATCATATTTCTCCCTCCTCTTGTTTGTAGGGAGTGCTGGTCACTGAGGGGGCAGTGGCAGCAGAAGACAGTGCAGCTGTGGCAGCAGGAGCTGGTGACGGCGCTGCTACTGCTGAGCAGGAGGGTGTTGCTGAAGGTGACGAAACTCAGGGAGAAGAAAAGGAGACTGATGTGTCTCAGGTAACTTGTGCTAACGTATGGGAGAGTGTGTTAGTACATATCCAGCGGCCTGAGTGTGTCAAGGCCACCAGGTCCAAACAGTAGCAAGGGTGAGAGTCTCCTGGGATAGTCCTGGGAGGTGTCCACGTAGCATATCCATTCTTAATTTGGGTTTCACTTCCCTCTATGTTTCTGTGTTCCCCCACGCTTGTGGAGATGGGCCTTAATGGGCAGATGGCTTTTGTGATGGGCCTGAGAGCTGTATGGACAGGGTATTGTTTGGGCTCCCCCTCCTACTGCTGTCTGTGTACTCCTCTGTGGAGACAAGGTTTCTCACATAACCTCATAAGGTCTTATGGAGGAACAGGCAGAGAAAGTAATGGATTTTTCATGTCTCCTGGCACCATGTCCCATCAACAGCATTACTTTATTCTATGTAAATCACAGGGGTCAAACTATGTACCTGCATCTGGCCTGCTGCGTTCTGTGACCTCTGAGAATTTTGGGACTAGCTACTAGAGCAGATCCTGCAACTGGGCAGATGGTTGCAACCCCCTGTCATTGCATATTGCATTTCTTCTGTGTACCAGAATAGGATGCTCTAGCAGAGTATTGGTGAACATTTTCTTTTAAGCTTGGATGCTCCAATTAAATGCTTTTTGTTCTAGGCTTTTTGATTGGTCAGATGTTACCTACTTAGCCTTTTTGCTTTCTCTGTTCCTAGTTGTATTGCTGTAAATCGGGAGAAATCCCCTCAATCAGTCAAAGAAATAGGTCATCTTTCCTTCTTTCATTAGCTTTATATCACTATTGTTCCACTGACTTGAATTATCAAAGAATTATAGGACAGTGACTCCTAGAACTTGTGGCTTGACCCAAACCCGCACAAAGTTAAGAGCAGGGAGGAGGAGAAAGGCCTGTTAATTTCCATGCACATTAAAAATGAAACACAAAGTACCTGCTATTTTTACTATTTACTGAAATAATTTCTGGTAACATAGAAAGCAGATTTAGGAGGACTGAGGGAAACAGTGAAAACAGGGATGTGATAATTCCTTTACTTTCTCCCACAAGTACTGGGTTCTATCTTAATGTAAGAATCCACTGCAGAGAAGAAATAAATCCTCTTTCCTGTATTTGCCCTGTTCAGTAAATAAACAATTGTTTCCTCATTGAAATAAAGTGGTAAATACTCTGCTTTTGGGTTTTGTTTGGGGTTTTTTTCCCCCCAGGAAAAGGTCAGCAGCATCCCTTCCGTAATAATAGAGCCAGCATCAAACAATGAAGGGGAAGGAGAACATGAAGTCTTGGTGAACGAGTCCAAAGATGCCACATCAGAGATGGGTGCTCAGAGCACTGGCACTTCTCTCAGTGAAACTTCACAGGTTGAAAGTGAGCAGAAACACACTGAAGAAACACAGGCTGCCTCTGCTCAGGATCAGTCTGTTCCAGCAGAAGACGCAGCTTCGGAAATGCCACCTGGCTTTCTCTTCAAGGTTTGTTTCTTCATTCTTCTATTGGACATCCTTCAGATCCAGCTTGTGTGGATGTGGCTGCCTGCGCAGGCAGGTGATAAGTACTTGAGGCCAAAGGGTGCTTAGTTTAACAGCCAGACACAAACACAACTTTTAACACTGTTTTGTTGCTTCAAACATTCTTTAAACACCTTTCTTGCTGTGCAAAAAACGTAGCTGTAAGACTCATTGAAGTAAAATAACCTTTTCTTCTCACCAAGTTACTACTGACAGTGAATATATTGAGTAAAACTATGCTGCCACAGAATTAATCAGTAATATATATATTAGTATATATATAAAAATAATGTATGCTAGCAATATATTTGATATGCCAACAATATATTTGATCTTTAAGGTCCCTTCCAACCCAAAGCCTTCTGTGATTCTATGAATATTTAACACCTCTTAATTTTTCTGGCCTGAAAATGTATCTACTGAAACACATGGGACTTCTACAATTAATGGTAATGACGCTAAAGTGTCGTTCTGTGACTTCAGTAATATTGTGGTTATAAACTGTTTGGGTAATAGAACAGAAAAGTTTAATGAGGCATAAGAGAAATTATCTTCTTGGGTAGCAAGACCTATAGGGCTTCCTGGTACACAGGGTTCTTTGATCATGCTTCTCACTTCAGAATCACTGAGCAGCAGAAAAGCTCCTTGAGGATGGATGAGCCTTACATGCTTCCTATTATAATTTGCATAGTTGAGACTAATTAGTCCCAGAGCACTACGTAAGTATGCCATTCTTCTTGGTCTGTTCTCATCACTCACTATTTTTAGCAAAGCTTGAGAATAACATTAAGGTAAGGGTGAACAGGATCGTGCGATTGACTCAGACATGCTGACATAGTTCATCTTCTGGTTTTCATCATACTCTCTTGGGTCAGACATAATGTCGTGGTTTTACCCCGGCTGAAAGCCGAGATCCACGCAGCTGCCTGCTCTTTAAAGGAAAAGAACAGGGGGAGAAGTGGGGGGGGGGGGGGGGGAGGGGGGTGAGGCAAGGGAAGGGAAAAGGAAGGGGCAAATAACAACCCAAAACCAAGAAACCAAAAGCCCGTGGGTTGGGATAAGGATAGTTTACTAGAATAGCAGAAAGATAAAATATAACAATGCTAACAGGACTTTAGAGCAAAAAATATATGAAACTGTTGATACACAGTGCAGTTTCTCACCAAACCACACAACTCAGGCCGTGCAACCCAGAGTCGTCCCGGAACCCGGCCGTCCCCCAAAAACTGCGCATCCTGGAGCCACCCTCTCCTCCTCCCATCAGCCCCCCTTTATACTGAGTATGACATAATTGTCCAGTTTGGGTCACCTGTCCTGGCTTTGTCCCCTCTTTTCTCATTAATAGAGAAATATGAAGAGCTGAAAAAGTCCTTGACTTCTTGACCACAACTAAAAACATCAGGGTGTTATCAGCACTGCTTCCATTTTAACACTGAAACACAGCATTCCATCTGCTGCTACAAAAGAAGTTAACTCCTTCCTGACCAAAACCAGGACACATAAATAAGGAGAAGCAGAATATATGTCTGCCATCTGGTTCTTGGGACCATTTTCTTTCATTATTACAGAGTTACCGTGGCACTGGCTGTGCTTTGAGAAAATTAGAATATCCTATCTCTTAAGGAGGTAGAGCCATTTAGCTAACATGGTCTGTTCACAACAGCATGTTGATCCTGACAATGTTTCAACAGTGGCCCCTTTGAAAGACAGGTATATTTGGCATGTCCACCTGCCAGTAAATGGGGGCTCTTTTCAAGGCAAACATAAGGTAGGGTTACCATTACCCACCTCTTTGATCAGCTATTGAAATTGGTGCTGTACAGCCCACTCAAATTTCCGTGGCTGTTTACTGTGAGACTAATACCCAGTGGCCACAAAACCCAATAAGTGAGAGACTGAAATACCAGTTCCTGGGAGTCTTTCCTAAGTTTATTTGCAAAATCCTGTCATCCCTCTCTCTGATCTAGTAGTGATAGTGGGGAATGAAAGCACATTCCTTACACAGAAGAAATAAGGGTGGCAGGGCTTGTCTGAGAGGCAGGACTTGTGGGGTGTTGCAGTATCATCTGTCCTTGAGATCTTGTGGCCTTAGGAAAGGATCTCAGGTTTCCTGTGGTAGTCTCTCTTCATATCCAAGGATATGAACAGAAAGCTTTGACACGACCAATGTCAACATTAATGATTTTGAACGTGCCTACCTGTAGACATATATTGGCATAAAGAAGGCACGTTATTCTTTCTCCTTCGCCCCCCCAATAAATATTTAACAGAGAATTTTGAGAAAATGTCTCCACTTAGATCTTGTCTCTGTGTTTGGTGGTGTTTTCTTCAGGTTGAAGTTCTACACGATTTCGAGGCAGCTAATAGTGACGAGCTTAATTTAAAACGAGGAGATATCCTACTAGTAATTCCTTCTGAAACCACAGCTGATCAGGTAAAAACATGTGGGGGTTTCTGTGGACGTTTTCCTGGGTTTCATTGTATTTCTCACATATTAGGGTCAACGGGAAATGTGTATCCAAAATGTCATTACTATTAGAAAGCGTGAATTTTGTTTTTGTGCGTAGTTCCATTTGAGACTAAAGGTACAGTTGACTACAGCTGAAGTTATAGATACATGCTACTAACAGAACCTGACCTCAGAATGCTTTCCAGGGTTTTTTTTATGTTACTTTGCAATAGATTTTATATGCTCATACAAGCGCAGGACTTAATACGGAAGATGAATTACAAATTGCAATTGTGATGTTACATATATCATCTTGTCTTCACGTTGCAGCAGAACTGATTACAGGGTCCCTAGATGTTCAGAGTTTTTACAGAGGGATTAGGAGAAATACAACCCACAAAGAGTACTGAGACTGCACACAACTTCTGGTGCCTCACAGCCAAGACGTTGGGTAGTGCTGCAATGTGTGCTGCGTGCCTCCAAAACTAACTCTGCCCTCTGGAAGCATGAGCCTGAATTAAACACTAGTTTAGTTTCATTTAAGATATCTGATTTTGTTTTAATTTTTTCTTCTGTTTTATTCCATGTATTGAATTGCAGTTATGTGAATTGATTTCTGGCCACTGCTTTAAAAGAGAAGACCATGGTACACACTGTGAGCACCAGCTGCATCACTGGGCATCTGTTTAGTGCCAGTAGTGTTGCTGAAGGTTTCCCCTTAATTTCAGGGTTTAGAGGTAGGGGACTGGATCCTGCCTTGTGAGGCAGGAAAGAGCACTGCTCTGAATGAAGAACGTTTTTTAAAATAGCTCTAAATACAAGTGCCCTGAGCACGTGTGAGTGCTGAGGGCTATGAATTAGTTTTGTTGGTCGATGCTATCCAAAGTTAGATAACAATCTGCATTCGTCATCTTAGCTGAGCTTTCTTTCAAGACAAGAGAAATGGAGTGGGGTTTTTGTGTTTGGATTTTGGTTGGGGTGGGGTTTTTTAAAAAAATTAAAAGGTTTTTACTTCAGTGGGGCACTTTTTGCTTTATACAGGGAACGGTTCTGTTATCCTTACGCAAATTATGCCACATATTACCTCACAGACCGTTCAACTGATTCTGTTAGCAGTACTTGTAAAACAGGACACTGGTGTAAGGACAGCCAAATCTGCACTCTTTTTGCAGCCTGTTTTCCTTAGGATGTTATTTGTTAAATAGGCTTAATCTTCGCTTAGTGAATCCACGAAGTATATTCTTCTCTTGTGGTGTACATTGAAATTCCATTAGCATTAATTGGAGTAAATTGTGTGCAATGATGGAGAAGATAAAGCTTTATGTATTCATGGTTCTTGAAACTATTCTGGCCATACCTTTATTACTCAGTACATATTTGCCCTTAATGTTTAGCCTCACCATAAAATTTAGTCTTTTTGTCTTTTGGCAGGTACTTTGTTGATTTATATACAGTCTTTTTATCTTTGTTATTCTTTATTCTCCTTAAAAATTGACCCATTTAAATCCATAATTCTACAGCCAGTACCATGAGCCTGTGTTACCCACTCAAAGCGAACCCACCCAGGGGGTTCAATTTTTCCATGAGATTGAGTGAAGGTCTATTATCCAGTGAAAATGTTGGTTCATTTCTACAGTCCACCCTGCCTGTGGTCAAAAGCCATAGTTCCTTTCTCCTTTCACTTTGATACTCCACACGCTTCAAAAACATGTACCCAGCCAGTGCTGTGCATAAGCTGTACCTTTAGTGATGCTCATTTTGGGGCTGAGAGCCAGTTGTCATGCAGCAACTGAGCAGTCATGCCTTGGTGTTGACTATGAAGATCTGTTCATGTTACCCTATATCCTCATTTGCAATAATAATATAGCAGCATATTAAAATAATATATGCTCTGTGCAATAATAATATGGCAGCATTAGAAATTTCCCTGTGTCTTTGCTCTGGCTCCTGTTCCTAAAGGAACAAAGCACAGAATTAGTGAGGTGAGAATAGGTTGAACATTTTAAAAAATTACTGAATTTATTTTGTTCCAGACATAACTGTTACAACTTGAGAGAACCCAGCATTTTCCAATAAGAAATACTTCTTTCAGTTGCTTGGGATGTGGGTTTGCTTTGCAGCTTTGGGTGTCAAATTCCAGTTTAGTTTTCCAGGAGTTTTTTGAAAAATAGTTGTATGTCAACAACATTTGTGTTTCCAGAGGTAGTAACTCCCAGAGGGTGCAGGAAAGGCTATTTCTTCTGATATGTGAATGAGTAAAAAGAGCTCTCAGGGGAACAATATTTGACTGAAAGCTATTTCCCTCCTGTATCACTGGTATTGTGTAATGTTGCCGGCACAGCGCCATGCCCTTACTGCACAGGTGTGACAGTATTCTTTGTGGAAGTTCTGAAAAAGTCTCAAGAGAGATTTACCCAAATGCAGATCTGGTGTAATGCTGGATGACCTGGAATTCTTGAACCCTCTTTTGGGTTCAGCTAGGGGATAGGTGGTCTAGTGGGCATGTGTATGCTCACAGTCACTCGGTCTCGCAAAACTGTGGCCTGGCAGAACAGAGAAAACGGTCTGTGCAACATCAGAGGCTGCTTTTCAACCAAAGCACCAAACCTATTAGCCATGTGGCTCTGAAATATCTTCAGGTTTGAAGCTCGTAGGAAGGAAGCATGGACACATGAAGTTAAAGAGACACTGTTTTTTCCCTTGCAGGAGGCTGGCTGGTTGACAGGCATTAAGGAATCTGAGTGGCTTCAGTACAGAGATGCAAATACTTACAAAGGACTTTTCCCAGAGAACTTCACACGTCATCTGGAATAGTTCTCCACTCAGGCAGACCATCTACGGTGGTACAAAGCTCAGTCAGTAGGTTTTTAACCTCTTTGAAACACAGGAGCCCACCTTTTTTTGTAGTTTTAGCTGTTAATGGTTTACAGAGTGGTGCCAGGCAATGCGTGTTGAAACATATCAAAGTGAGCATGAATGCAAACAGTTAAAGTTAGCAATTTCTGTGGAGAGAAAAAGAAAAAAAACCAAAAGAAATAAAAAAGAAATGTCCTTATCTGTTCACACGTATGTGGCAACAGGTTTGTTTGTGCTTTGTCAGAGCTATGGTGATCCTGTATTTGGTCCTTTCCCATGAAATCTGAAATTAGCCTCCTCAATACCAAAACCTTAACTTCTCGCACTAAGTGTATTGTATTGAATTGCACTGCAGAAGATTTAATTAGTTATCCTGTAGTTATTGAGGTTAAACTATTATGTTTCATGTGTTGAAAAAAAGATAATTAATTGCTGCAACGTTTTTCAATGTTATTTTTGGACGTGCATAATATATATACACACAGGAACTTACATATGTATATATAAGTGCATATGGATAAATATGCACTTTCACAACCTCATCGTAGTTCTTTGACTGTGTAGTATCATCAGTACATGCATTGCTCTTTCACTGTCTGGCATTACAGGTAATGGTTTTGTTCCAAAGCAAAACTAGCTGCTGCATTGCCAAAACATGATACAGTATCTGTGTTTGTAATGTGAAATTTTCATTCTGGGATGATGAGTAACATCATGTTCAAAGCTGCTGAACCTTTGAGAAGGCATGGCTCGGACTTCCCTTCCAGCTGCAGTAGTTACAATGAGATAATCTGGAATGGGGGAGCTGTTATGATGCTAGTCTATACTTTTTTATTTAATTGGCTGAATAAGTAATTTTTAAAAAAAAGAAGCAGAACTAATGTCTGAGAAGAAATAAACATAATATATTTTCTCTATATGTATTTATGCAGTGTACCTTCACAGATCCTTTTAAAATAAGATATATAATGTATCCTGTATCAAAAAGTCATCTGTAATTTATGTTTTCCAGTGCTGTGTCATTAAAAATAAACCTTTGATCCAGAGAAGCTGTTTCATCTATGGTGTCTTGAAGTTTGTATAGTTTATACATTGTAAGATTGGATTCTCCAACAATTTAATACCTCTTTTTCCAAAGAAGCATGGCATAATTGGTGCACCAGCTGTAAATTCTTGCTCTCAACCCTAGTCATGGCTGGAGCTCCAAAAGGCCTGAACCCCAGCTCAGCACATCTCCTGGCCACTCCTCCTGTTCTAGGCTCTGACCACCAGCTAGTATCTGTCCACAGGTACCAAGGGAGCTTTTCTGTGCTTGACTGTCACTCAACTCAAGATTGCTGCCTCTTCGTAATTTTTCACTTGTCCATTTATTTTGCGTGGAAAGTTCTCCATGAATCTGATTTTTTTTTTCTGCAGATATTTGGGAACATCTCTGTTTTCTTAGCAATTCAGTTTTTATTCATGGAATTTTGTTTGAGGGCTCATTTTGCATGCAAACAGTATCTGTTTCCACGCTTTCTAATTTCAGTTGAAGAAACAGATTTTATTGGGTTTTTTTTTTTTGTCTCTCTGGAAAAGGAGGAAAGTTGATTTATCTGGGTTTTCAGAATACAGTTGCTTTCAAAAGCAAATCTAATGATAGCTGTGTTTTGTGAAGAAGCTGAATGGCTCAGCTATGGTAGTTGGGATTTTGGCTTTGAGATGTGACAATGAGCAATCAGAGTTGCAGGGAAGCTCTTTGGTTTTCTCTTCATTGTTTTACAGGTTTGGCCCTCACTAGTGACCTGGGGCTGAGAATCTCTCTGGGGAAAAAACTTCCTTTTGATTTTGGTGTGTTATATTTAATACCAGGCACCAGTGCACCCTTTTGAACTGGAACTTTTATACCTAATTTATAGTGAGACTTTGATAACCTCAAGGACAGTCTCCTGCTGAACTGCACTCAACACTTGTGTTTCAGTAATAGATACTCTACAGATCGCTACAACTCACAAACACTGGATGATGGAGCCTGAGTTTCTCTGTGGACACCATGTTGCTACTCCTTTGACTGAGGCCTTCTATCAAGTGAGACCATCATGTGTAAGAGCCATGTCTCTAACAAATCAGAGCACTCTCTGATCAGCCCAAAGCATTTCTTTACCCAGTGCTGATTGTGTGGAGTTACCATTATGTCTTCTTGGTGTTAGAAATACTCAGGTCAGAGTCAACACCCTTCCTTGGCCTTGATTCTTCCACTGTCCTAGGTACAACTCAGTGAGACAAATCCACTGAGAAGAGCTTTGCAGCACACTTGAGGTTGTATGTAGATAGGAAATGTCTCTAGTCTACAGCAAAGGGCTTCCATGGTATCTTCTGACATGTTCCTCAGAAATAACTGCTTGACTCTAACCTACATTTCTTAATTCCACCTCAGTGCAAAGAAAAATATAAATTCAAAATCTATCCAATGACCTCATCTCCCTGCAAGTACTGCCAGTATTCGCTGCCAATAGGAAGATGAACTGTTAATGTCCCAAGAGCGATGCTGTTGCAAATGATGCCTGTGTCATGCTGCAGGTTGCGGTGACTACCACATCCCATTGTGGCATTAAATGTGTCTTCATAGCTCACACATGCACCCTAGAGCCTCAAAGCAAACACATGACTTGCAAGAATGAGAATTATGGATACTAAAGGAAGGATATTTGTAGGTCAACCAGAATGACGATTTTCCTTAATTTCCCCTTCTAACAGGAGGAGTCCACGAATAGGAAGGAATGTATTTATCAATTTGGGTTAACAACTGTTCCTCATATTCTTGCTCTTAGTTTCATTAGAGAGTCAGGCTTACGTCTCAGACTCTTCTTATGTTTGCAGCTCCTGAGATTAATGACATAAAACAAATGTACTTCTCTATATATGACAGAAGCATATTCTAGGGCAAGCAAGGGAAATCCTTCCCAGCACGTACTGCTGTTACATACCAGTGTATGAACCCTCCCCCTTGGAGCTAGATTAGCCTGGAACTCTCCCGCTTTTCTTGGATTTCTTTTTTTGGATTCACATGCTACATTGTACTTGGGGAATTAGTAAATTTTGTGCTTTTGGGCTGAGTGTAAAGCAGTAACCCATTGTATCTTGGTTTCTCTTAAGACATATTTATGCCTAAGACAGCACATGCTACAAACCTTGTACAGCAGCTGTAATTTCTAATTCTACATCAAACAGATCCTTGAAAGATTTAGGAACCCAGTCTCCTGATTCTGCATAGTGTGGCCTTCAGAGGGATCTGAACAGATTGGACCAATGGGATGAGACCGATGGGATGAAGTTCTACAAGGCCAAGTGCAGAGTCCTGCACTTGGGACATAACCCTGTGCAGCGATATAGGCTCGGGGATGAGTGACTAGAAAGCTACCTGGTAGAGAAGAACCTGGGGGTGTTGGTTGATGGCTGACTGAATATAAGCCAGCAGTGTGCCAAGGTGGCCAAGAAGGCCAATGGCATCTTGGCTTGTTTCAGAAACAGCATGGCCAGCAGGTCTAGGGAAGTGATTGTGCCCCTGTACTCAGCATTAGTGAGGCCACACCTCGAATACTGTGTTCAGTTCTGGGGCCCTCACTACAAGAAAGACATTGAGACCCTGGAGCGAGGTTGGTGAAGGGGCCGGAGAGCAAATCTTATGAGAATAGGCTGAGCAAAGTGGGGTTGTTCAGCCTGGAGAAGAGGTGGCTACAATTACCTGAAAGGTGGTTGTAGAGAGGTGGGTGTTGGTCTCTTCACCCAAGTGACAGGTGATAGGACAAGGGGGAATGGCGTCAAGCTGTGGCAGGGCAGGTTCAGAATATGCATTAGGAAAAAATTCTTCACGGAGAAGGTTATCAGGCACTGGAACAGGCTCTCCAGGGAAGTGGTTGTGTCACCAACCCTGGATGTATCTAAGACAGGTAGATGACGTGTTCAGGGATATCGTTTAGTAGAGGACAAGTATGATTGGACTCAATAAACTCAAAGGTATTTTCCAACATAGTGGTTCTGTGTTTTCCCATCCCGCTGTAATTAGTGTCACTGTTAGCTCCAATGTGCTCTCTGGTGGCGAGATGTTTGCTGCAGTGCCCAAAATGTGACAGACACTGTACCTGATAGGCCTCTGTTACTCACAGAGTCTTGTAGAGGTATGAAAGGAAGCGGAAATTTTCTGTAGTCTTTTGCAGGGATTCAGAAAACGGTATTTTAAGCCTGCAAGGTCTGTGTTTTACAGGAGAGGCTTTATAAATGCTGAGAATCTTCATGTAGTTCCTAGGCTGAGAAAGAACATCACACTGCTGTCCACTTAAAAAGTTGTCATGAAAATAAAGGTGATCAATATGTAAATGGTTTGTTAAACAAGAAAAATCAGAGTATTAGAGTTCTCTGTGTCGATCCGTGCCTCTGGATGCTGCATAGCATCGAGACTGCATAGCATTCAGACAGCTGCTCAAAAAGGGGCTTCTGAGGGCTCAACTCTACCCAGCAGAGGGTGGTAGATGCTAGAATTTGCATCTGCCGAATTAGCAGTGAGTTTGTCTCACTGATAACTCTCAGCACTTTAATCTTGTTCCATGCCTGCTGATGCACAGGGCAGACACAGTGAAGGTTGAGGCACACGTGTGGAAAGTGCTAAGAAATGTTGCTTTTGCAAACTGAAAAATGTTATTGTATTCTTTACTGACTTAAAGGACTTAGGCTTCCTCATCAGGAATCCTGTGTAGAGAATTTAGGGTAGCACATAAAATAAGGGGGAATACTGTTCTCAAGGGTTCAATTTGAGTACATAGCTTTGCTAAAAGATACAGATGATCCTGGACAATGAGATAAGGGGTTAAATCGTGACTGAGGACATGGGCTGGAATTTAAGGAAATCAGGCTCAACGAACAGGCTTCAATCATGTTGATTGTACATCAAGGCAAACAGGAAAAACGATGTGGGGTCTCGATAAATCTAATAATTTTGATCAGGAGTGACCAAACCTTTCACAAAATTAACATGTGCAATCTGAAACCTGTATGGAGCTTTGGCTTCCTTCAGCCCTAGGCCATGTCAGTTGCCGGGAAAGTTAAGATAAAGACAACTACTTGCCAGTAAGCAGTTGTCCCAGACAAAAGGACTCATACATTTTAATTTACTTCACCAATGGAAGTGGGAATGTCCCAGACATGCCATGTGTATTAGATTGTGTACTGCTGTGGATGGGGTGCCTGGGTTGAGCCTGTAAAATCCATAGTTAAAGAGAAGAAGGAGGTGAAAGGTTCAACCTGAGGAAGACTCGGGAGCCTTCATCGCTGAGACCCCCGACGACCACTACCACAGGACAATGCGCAGACGCAATTGGGAGGAGTTTATGGAAACCACCTCTTTGAACTCATCTTAATACGAAGCGGGACAGGTGATGAATATGTATAGATGTATGGTATAAAAAGGCTGCAAACTCTGACCAAAGGTGTGCCTACTTTGTTGGGTCACCCGGTCTTGCAAGAATGTATAATAAATTACTGCTTCACTACTTGTCTACCTTAAGTCCTGTTTTTAGGACCTTTTGTCATTTCTAACACACGCTAACTGGTTATTTCCACCTGCAGGCAAATGGGGACAGAAAAGTACGTTCTCATCATGAGCTTCACGACTCACATGGGTTAAAACTCATCCTGTATACCAAACACTGACCAAGTAACAAGTGACTCGGCTTATTCAGGTCAATGTTTGTTTAAGAGGAAACAATAATTTAATACACTATATTCTCTTTAAAATAATTCTATAGGCTGCCTGTGTTTAAATAAACAGCTAAATTAATAATTGCAGGGAAAACAATTTAAAACAAAACAAGAAAACAAAACTTAATCCATCTTTCATCACACAGCAGCAACAGCAGAGCAGCATCTGCCAAGGGCCTGACAGCTACATCTACTGGTACCAAGACCTTGTCAATGGGCCACCACTCTACCTCTTCACTAACTCAGGTCCTGTCCAGGACATCAGTGTGCCTCCTGTGAAGATCACAGCTTGTTTCTCACCCAAAGAAAGACATCTGAGCACTCAGAATAGAGTGGGAACCTATTGAAATGCAAGCCTGTCTCCAATTCAATTGTAATTCTGTAGTACAGATAAGTTTCTACCTACAACACAGGAGGTTCCTGTTAGCTCCAGAGGCTTCTGGCTTCCCTTAGGGGTGTCAAGCTCCCAGATGTGAGCCAGCATCAGCCCTTTTGGCTCTGCAACAGCTCTGGCAGCATTGGAAGGCAATGGGCAGACAGGTTTATCAAGCACAGGAGAGGATGCTCTGATGAAGTAACTTGGCAGAGATTAGCAGCTTTGTGACACAATACCATTTTTTGACAGATCTGAAACTCTTCCTAAGTGAAAGGGGTATGAGGTTGATGTTTTAATCTGATTATGTTGACATAATGAATGAGCAGAACTATGACATCTGTTTTACACAACAGTGCTTCAGTTAATCAAAGATACTACTCCTACAGAAACCACCTTCTTTTGAGCAAACCCTCATGTCGTGTGGAAGTACTGAATGGTGTATTTTTGTGGTTTTGAGCCCACCATCAGATGGCGACGAAATATCATACCTCTGGAGGTCGACTCATAGATTGCATCCAGCACAGGCCAAGCCAGCATATTGTTGTTATTATCCTTGTTTTTACCTCCAGTCAGACACTTCAGCACAGAGAGGTTTCTGGCTGGATGTCACAGAGTATTTTCATGAACAGTGTGCTGCAGGGATGGGCATTCTCCACCAGGAAAAGCCTATTGCAGCTGGCCTGAGACCAGGGGCTGATGTCTGGCTCTAGCTGTGCCCTGTCACGCAGGAGTATTGTTGGGGTGGAAAGAGTCCAGAGGAGGGCTATGAAGATTAAAGGACTGGTGCATCTCCCCTGTGAGGAAAGGCTGAAAGAATTGGGGCTGTTCAGCCTTGAGAAAAGAAGGCTAAGAGGGGATCTTGTTGACGTTTATAAATATCTCAAGTTGGGGGGGAAATATCTCACACAGGGGGAATTGGCCAGCCTCTTTTCAGTGGTCTGTGGTGATAGAACAAGAGGCAATGGCTTCCAGTTGGAGCATAGGAAGTTCTGCACCAACATGCGGAAGAACTTTTACACAGTGAGGGTGACAGAGCACCGGCACAGGCTGCCCAGGGGGATTGTGGAGTCTCCTTCTCTGGAGATACTCAAGACCCGCCTGGACGCCTGCCTGTGCAACATTTGCTAGGGAACCTTCTTTGGCGGAGGGGGGGTGGGGGGTTGGACCCGATGATCTCTTGAGGTCCCTTCCAACCCCTACGATTCTGTGATTCTGTGAAGCGGTATCGAGGAAACTTAACTGTGGTCCCTTAAGGCCTTTTTCCTCTCTCCTTCACTTATGCCAGGATCAAAGATCTGGGTCCCAACTCCAGCCCTTTCTTCCCCTCACATAACGTCTCTTCTTCGTCATCCAGGTGGAGACTCACAAGCAGCATCAGTGCAAACCTCGGAGATGCAGAGGAAGATGAGGAAGGACAGCTCTGTCACGATGGAGTGCAGAGTGCCAGCAGAAACCATTGTACACTGGTACAAGCAGCTTCCTGGAGAGCCCCCAAAGAGGATCCTGTACATTTCGGGACAGTCACCTACTTTTGATGTTAGCAGAAATGAAAGATTTCAAGTTGGGAAAAACAGGAAAATGTACATGTTTACAATAAAATTCATAATGCAAAGTGATTCCGGCACTTACTACTGTGAATAATGGCATTATCAAGGCATCACAGCACTAGAAAAGCAAAGACAAGCCTCATAAAAAGACACTTTACACTCTGAAACACAAACGCTGAACGCTGCTAGAGAGGCTGGTGCTTCCCTATTCATCCCCACCCTCAGGATTTTATACCACTCGAGAGGAAAAACAACACTTTACTTTGACAACTGTTGCATTTATGGTAATAGTTACCAGTATTGTCATTTCATAGGCACACTTTGAGGTAACACCCAGACACCGGAGAGTCCCAGTCATGTCAGGGTAAAGAGGAAACACTGCTTTTAAGATGAAGGCTTGGTTATACTGAAAGCACTCACCTGACAGTGTCCAAGGCTTGGCTCCCTGTGTGCACAAATGCGCGCTCTCAATTCCTCTTCTCTGTAAGAAGCCTTGGAGCAAGCAGGGAAACAATTTTCTCTTGTCTTCTTTAGTGCTTCTGTGACTACCGATTCCTAGAACAGACCAGAAAACAGACTTTCCTGTCATCATTTCTCCCCTGGCCTGTCCAGGACAGGACTGAAAACCTCAGCCTGAGGCTGTGCCCCCAGCAAGCAAAGACTCCCAGAGTGCTCTGGATTAAGCACACTAGGTTTTATAAATCAGGTTCTGCGATCTTGTTCCCAGGCTTCCTCTCCAAGAGGCACTGGCATCTCCTCTGAACTCTGAAACCAAACCCTGCAGCTGTGCATTCCCTCCCGCACTGGAAACCAAAGCGGAGGCACGTCCCTGCAGTGCGGCTTCCCTGCTTTTCAGTTGTTCTGGCCCAATACTTCACTGGCCACGACTCTGGGATTTACCAGTGTTTCTCATGGTCACCTGACATGCTGACGGGACCGCAACCTCCTCAAACATTTGCCATCTGGCAGTGGGTTTTCTGTTCTTGTGACTTATGCACAGAAGACCTGGCTCTGAAGACACGTCAGGAGAGTCACCGCCTTCTCCTGAAAACACTGTCTGCATCTGGCGTCCTTTTCACCCTCACCAGAGTCTCTGTGACAGCAAAGCAGGAGAAGGAACCATGCTGCTTCTGGCAGCACTGGTGGCCACAGCTGCCTGGTCTTGTAAGTCCTGCCTTATTGCCTACGTTTCCTCACAGGCACCCAGCACTCAGCAAACAATCACCTTCCCAAATTGCAGCCTAAGCAATTTCTCTTCTTTCTGTCTTCTCCTAGATGGGTTTGCACAAGAAAGTCCTTTGCAGAAACCTCTGTCCATCACCAAGTCTAAAGGAAGTGTCAGCCTGCAATGTCACTTTAAACATGTGTCTGAGAATTTTGATGGTCTCTACATACACTGGTATCAACAGAAGGCAAACAGAGCTCCACAGAGGATGCTGTATTTTTTCCGGGAAAAAGTCGTAGATGAGGGTTTCGAAGAAAACAGGTACAGGGTTGAGAAACATGCTAGCCAGAAGCTGTGCATACTTAGAATAAATGACATCATGCCAGAAGACGCTGCTACCTACTACTGTGCCTACTGGTACAGTCACTGTGGTAGAAACTGAGAGATCCCCTTGACAGATACTGATGTCTTGGACGAATGAACTGCCAAAAGCTAGAGGCTTCGGCTGTGCTACCATTTAGCATGTGGAGCTGAACACAAGGCCCCTGATGACATTAAGGTAATATATTATGTGTGCAAGGAGATCTCCAATACAATTATGGGTTTGCAGGAAGGAAAAAATCAAGATCTCTCCTGTAATGAAGTGGTTCATTGGTCACTTTCCCTAGCAGGAATTCCTTTAAGATGAAGGAGCCCATAGGAGCTAGGCAGGGTGGGAAAAAAAATCTCTGTAACTATCTTGTGTCCAGTAATGTATGCTTGAAATCCCACAGACAAGGGTGGAAAGAATCACTGTGACTTTGCATGATAAACGCCCATCAGTTTGGGTGCAGAAATTGGAAGCGTATGAATTCTTTACAGTGCTGAGGAAAGTTCATATTGTATAAGCAACTGATGTCTACCTTTATCCATGTGTACCAACACAAACCCAGAGGACTTCCAGAGCACATTCTCTATGTGCCATCAGGGGATCCTTTGTAAGGAAAAAGCTATGTTTTCCTCAGTATGAGCTCTGCTCTTACAAGGGATTTATGAGGGTTTAGCACAAACAACCCATGGGTTGATGGTGGAAAAAAAAGGCCATGCTTTAAAAGAAAAACCCCAGAAGTATGTTTTCCTCAGCTCTGGGCTCTGCTTTAGTGACATGGGGGGAGGGGGAGGGGGGCATTTAGAAGTTGTTTTTTTTTTAATTTGCCTTATACAGGCGTGCTTTTGAAAGGAAATGGTATGTGTGTAATTATTTAAGGCATCTGCAGCTGGCACAGCCTCCTTGGCTGGTACGGAAGGAGGATCTGCTTTGTCCCCACTTGAGTCTGCCCCACTGCTGCCCCGATAAGGCAACCAGGAGGAGGCAGAGCCATGTGGCTGCTGAGCACTTTCCTCCTGGCAATCCGTTTCTCCTGTGTGTACCTTTCTCAGCCCTCTGCCTGCACATCCTCCAAAGGGGGCAGAGGGATGCTCTCTTACCTCAGCTTCAGTGCTCTGATTTTTCTATTTCTTTCTCACAGGCAGTTCTGCACAAATCTTGCAGCGAGCCCCCATCTCCATCACCAAGCCAGAAAGCAAAACTGTGCTCATCGAGTGTCCTGTCCTGGATCCTGATTTTCACAACGTTTTCATTCACTGGTACCGACAGAGGCCCAGTGCAGCTCCCGAGCGCATTGCCTACATGTCCTCCAGGCTTTTCCTTGAAAATAAGCCTGATGAGGGGAAATTCAGTATCGAGAAGGATGCTGCCAAACAGCTCTGCACCCTGACAGTCAGCAAAGTCACGCTGCAAGATTCTGCTACCTACTACTGCGCTTGGTGGTATACACAGCAGTAGAATGCCTTAGAAAACCTGCACAAAGACGGGCTCTGCTTTCTGCACCAGATCCTGTAGCAGTGACACCAAGCAGGAACATCCCAGCCCTACTTTCCACATCAGCCCTGAATCAGATGCCCTTTACGGGCAGCCCCTGAGTGACTTTACAGTCTGGGCTAGCTAAAAGAAGGAAATACCTTTCTCTTCCCACTATCTGGAGTAAATCCCCAGGTACAGAAGTTGTGTGGCAGATGAGAAAGAGAGAAGTGAAAGTAAACTCGAAGCAGCTCTCTGGGCCACAGATGTTACGCCCTCTCCTTGGATGTCTCTGTTGGTAGGAAATCTTGTTCCTTTGAATCACAGGATGCATCAGGTGTGAAGGTCAATTATTATAACCTCCTGCTGTAAGTAGGGACAACTTCAGAACAGGTTGCTCAGAGCTTTTTAAAGCCTGATCTTGAATGCTTCCAGGGATGGGCACCAACTCTCTGGGCAAGCTCTTCCAGTTTCTCACCACCCTCATAGTGAAAAATTTATTCCTGATGTCCAATCTAAACACAACTGGCTCTAGGTTAAAAGCACTATCATTTTTTTTATCACTACATGCCATTCCAGTTACTCTCCAGCTCTCATGTAGGTCCCCTTCAGGTACTGGAAGGCTTCTGCAAGTTTTTCCCTGAGCCTTCTCTTCTAAAGGCTGAATAAGCTCAAGTCTTAGAAGGGTCTCATCTGGTCTTCATAGGACAAGTGCTGATCTCAACATCATCCACAGGCTGTCAGGGCAGCCTCTCTGGATGATGCCCCAGTGAGTCATTTCCTTTCCTCAGCCACAGCCCTCTGACCCCAACAGGAGAGACTTTGCCTGCCCACACTCCCTAGAGGCAGACACCAGCGACAGCACCCAGAATGCTGCTGCTCCCACTCCTGGCCCTAACTGCGATGTGCTCTTGTACGTTCCCCTTCTCACCTAGGCACAGCGTGGGGCAGCAGCAGCAGAAGCACCCTGCTTCTACCAGTGCCAATGATTCACGGGCTGAGAGTATTTCTTGTATGTTCTCTCCTTCTTTCTAGATGGACAAGCACGAGTGGTTCTCACGCACAATCAGCAATTCATTACCAGAGGGAAAAGTGCAACTGCATGGATTGAGTGTAGTGCCGAGGGCATATCAGACTTCCAGTCTGCAGTTATACACTGGTACCGACATATAGCGCCCAACGGTCCGGAACGAATTCTGTATATTGTGTCAGGCCAAGCTGCTTATGATGAGAATTCCTACAGAAGCAAGTATTCCTCGTGGAAGAGTGGCACCAAAATCTGTCGATTTTCAGTCAACAACATAAACTCCAACGATGAAGGTACCTACTACTGTGCTTACTGGGAGTCCCACAGAAGGAGAAGCCAACCAGCAGCCCGTACAGAAAGCTGCCTCTGCCCTCTAATGGCTTCCTGTCCAATGGACAGAACTTACAAAAGCACCTTCCTGACTGCAAACATCCCCACAGGTCTACGCTAAGATAGCAGACAACGGGAAAAGAGAAGAAATGTAAAAAAGCTGAAAAATCTCCTTGCAGCTTTACTTCAGGCTGGGAAAGTACTGCCCCTCTGCAGCTTTAAAGCTTTCAGCAGGGAACCTTGGGGGAAAAGAGGGAAAGTACAGGGGAAAGCGGAGGACAAGCAGCAGCTGTTCGGTGGCTGACTGCTCAAGATCGTCACATCCTCCTCCTCCACAACACTGACTGCATCTGCGGTCCCCTTCATCCTTCCTAGAGTCTCAAAGACAGAAGAGCCTGTGAAGCATCCATGCTGCTGCTTACAGTGCTGGTGGCCACAACCACTTGGTCATGTAAGTCCTGCCTTGTTTTCCAACCTTTTTTTCACAGGCAGCCAGCTCCAGTCCTACAGCCACCTACTCAAATCCATCAATTCCTGGTCATGGCATCATTTCTACTTTTTGTGTCTTTGTCCTAGATGCATTTGCACAACAAATTCCTGTTCAGAACCCAATATCCATCACCAATTTCCAAAGAAGTGCGCGGATGACATGTGAAATTCAAACATTAGGAGCCAAATTTGATGGCACCGTCATACACTGGTACCTACAGAAGGAGGGCAAAGCTCCAGAGAGGCTTCTGTTGTTTACATCAGGCACAGCCAAAGTTGAAACTGGCTTTCAAGAAAACAGGTATATTGTTGAAAAACCTTCTGGTCTGAAACACTGCATTCTTACCATAAAAGATGTAATTCCAGACGATGCTGCTACTTACTACTGTGCCTACTGGAATCCCCACTGTTACAGAGCTTGAAAGATCATCAAGGCAAAAACAACCCCAGCCCATCCCCTCCTTTAACTTCTCAGCCACAAGGCTATATCTGTGCCACTCCCACATCTTCTTCCCTTCATCTGACAGGGTCTGACAGGATCTCTGGTCACGATGCTGTGGTATTTATTCACAAGGCTGTGGTCACAACTGTGGCAGCGAAACCACTGTATGCTGTATGCAATCCTGGCAGGATTTTTTACCATTTCGGGGCTGTGGGGCCTGTCTTTGTTCCCGTACTTCATTTTAGTGTATTTTATGATATCAGTCTATGATACAGTAATATCGATGACCATGAGCTTGTGCTTCTACTTGTATGAGATTTTGCTGCCCTGTCTATTCTTTGGACAGGGAGGGGTTAATAACGGCAGCCAGTATGGTGGGGGCACAGAGGGAAATAACTACACTACGTTCTTTTCCTTTGGGCTAAATGCAACAGCTCTTATAACAGTTTTTGAAAATCTTCAATATCCCTGGGATATTCAAACTAGCATTTCACTGTTGGTAGGTTTGGTACAGATGGTTCAGTTTTCGTTACATATTAAGCACAGGTTTATGAATACCACTCAAGAGCTTTCTCCGAGGCTGGATAATCACAAGTGGCAGGGTATGTGGCAGAGTCTGGGCTGCTGACTTATGGAAATAGACTGTCGTTGTTTTACGCCGGCTGAGAGCCGAGATCCACTCAGCTGCCTGCTCTTTAAAGGAAAAGAGGAAGAGAAGTCGGGGGCGGGGGGGGGGAAGGGAAAAAGAAGGGGAAAATAACAACCCAAAACCAAGAAACCAAGAATTCATAGATAAGGATAGTTTACTAGAATAGCAGAAAGATAAAATATAACAATGCTAACAGGACTTTAGAGCAAAAAATATATGAAACTGTTGATACACAATGCAGTTTCTCACCAAACCACACAACTCGGGCCGTGCCACCCAGAGCCATCCCGGAACCTGACCTTTCCCCAAAAACCGCGCATCCTGGAGCCACCTGCTCCTCCTCCCATCAGCCCCCCTTTACACTAAGCATGATGTAATTGGCATGGATACTCTCTTTGGCCAGTTTGGGTCACCTGTCCTGGCTTCATCCCCTGCTTTCTCAATAATAGGGAAATATGAAGAACTGAAAAAGTCCTTGACTGCTTGACCACAACTAAAAACATCAGGGTGTTATCAGCACTGCTTCCATTTTAACACCCAGACACAACATTCCATCCGATGCTACAAAAAGAAGTTAACTCCATCCTGACCGAAACCAGGACATTATCCACCCCTTATTCCATACCATTTACGTCATGACCAGATCCAACAATTTCTTTTGGGTACAACCAGTTTCTTGTTTCAGACAGACATATATGTATGTACACATGTATACACACGTGCATACAGGTATTATTCCCTTAATCTATGGACTAAATTAACATTTAGTCCATGATTTTCAGGCTCGTTTGTTGTAACAGTCTCTCATGGTGTGAGTATGTGCCATTGGATCATTGCATGCTGCATCTTGGGCTCTCAACCGATACACCTGACATGGTCCATGCTCTTTGGCCCAGGTCTCTATGAGACCATTTCGGAAATGAGTCCCGTTGTCTGACTCGATTGTTTCTGGGGTGCCATGTCACCATAAGACTTGCCTTTCAAGGCCCAGAACTGTATTCTGGGCAGTGGCATGGGGTACAAGATATGTTTCTAGACAGCCCGTGGTTGCCTCCACCATTGTAAGCATGTAACGTTTGCCATGGCGGGTTTGTGGGAGGGTGATGTAATCAATCTGCCAGGCCTCTCCATACTTATTTCATCCACCGTCCTCCATACCGCTTAGCTTGCTTGATTGCAGCACCCGTCTCACATTCATGGATAACTTGTGTGATAGCATCCATGGTCAATTCCACCCCTCGATCCTGAGCCCATCTATATGTTGCATCTCTCCCTTGATGACCTGAGGAATCATGAGCCCATCAAGCCACTTGGCATCTCAGCAGCTTTGGCCTCCTGCTGCTGCTACTGCCCAAAAAGAGCAGCTAACCCACAGAACTGTACTCTGCAAAGTCCACATCATCACTAATGCTCTGGTCTGCAGACATTGGGCTGCTGCTTTAGGGGCAAAGGTAGCCTTCACTGCCTAAAGAATTAGCACATCAGCACATAGGCTTTGTTAAAAAGAAACCAGGTCACACCTCTCAAGTACTGTGGGGATGGCTTTTGTGAGAATGGCCAAGGACTACACCCTAGAACACTGCGCTAAGTGAAAAAGGCCTGCTTACAACCCTTTTCAACTTTTGCCTTGCCCATACACACTTCCTTCCCCTCACCAGCCTGACGCATCTGGTTATTTAATGACCATCCAAACGTCTGGAAAACACTAGAAGATGCTTATTTCACTAAGTATAATAATGTAACTGTTCATCCATGCCATGGTAAAAGCCGTGCAGGATTTACTCATGACACAGCACTGCAGCACAATATTGTAGCATTAAATTGAAGATTGTCAAAATCCCACAGGGCAAACTCTTGGTCCTGCGAGTCCCAGCATCACAGAATCACAGAATGATATGGGTTGGAAGGGATCTCTAGATATCATCTAGTCTAAACCCCTGCCTGAGCAGGATTAATCACAGCAGGCTGCAAAGGACAGTAATAACACAGGCTGTGAATGTCTCCAGAGACTTCACAACCATTCTGGGCAGACTGTTCCAGAGCTCTGCCACCCACACAGTAAAGAAGTTACTCCTCATGTTCAGGTTGACCTTCCTACATTCAACTGGATGTCCATTGCCTCTTGTTCTGTCACTGGGCACCAGTGAAAAAAGACTGACCCCCATCCTCCTGACACCCACCCCTCAAGTATTTACAAGTATTGCTAAGATCCCCCTTCAATCTTCTCTCCTCTGAGATAAACAGTGCCAACCCCCTCAGCCTCTTTTCATAAAGGAGCCTCTCTAGTCAACTAATCACCCTCTGTAGCCCTTTTTTGTAACTTCTCCTTTGACCGAGGAGCCCAGAACTGCACACAGCATTCCAGATGAGCCCTTGCCAGGGCAGAGCAGAGTGGGAGGATACCACCCTCGACCTGCAGGCCACACTTTTCTTGATACACCCCAGGATGCCACTGGCTTTCTTGGTCGGGAGGACACATAGCTGGCTCATGGCTAACCTCTTGTCCAACAGGACTCCTAGGCCTTTTTCTACAGAGCTGCTTTCCAGCATGTCAGCCCCTAACCTGTACTTGTGTCTGGGGTTATTCCCTGGATGCAGGAGCCTGCACTTGCCCTTGTTGAATTTCGTAAGATTACTCTGCCCAGCTTTCCAGCCTGTTCCGATCTCTCTGGGTGGCAGCACGGCCTTGCAGCTTTGCATCATCCTGGTCTAGTAAGTCCTTATTTCCTACATTTCCTCACAGCCAAACAGCGCTTGGTGAACCAGCACCTCCCCAAATCCTTCAATTCCAATTAATGACATCATTTCTCCTCCTTCTTTGTTTCTCCTAGATGTGTTTACACAAGGAAGTATGCCTCTTCAGAGCCCTATATCCATTAATAAGTTTCAAAAAAATGCATGGATGCTATGTGAAATTCAAACATCAGGAATAGAATTTGAGAACACCTTCATACACTGGTACCTACAGAAGGAGGGCAAAGCTCCAGAGAGGCTTCTCTTCATCAGGCACAGCCACAGTTGAAACTGGCTTTCAAGCAAACAGGTACATTGTTGAAAAAACCTTCCGGTCTGAAACAATGCAGTCTGACCATAAAAGATGTATTTCCAGACGATGCTGCTAATTACTGCTGTGCCTACTGTCATCCTCCCTCACTGTCACAGAGACCCAAAGATCATCGAGGCAAAAAACCCTTCAGTCCAGCTCATCCCTTGACATCTCAACCACACGGTTCTAAGATTGAATGGCAATTCAGTCCATGTTGAAAATTCAGCTGATGCAGTGGGTCAGATTTACCCCGAGGTCAACAGAAGAATAGGAACGTTCCATAGTAGACGTAATATCAGAAGTAGTTGTGTAGACTACTAAAAGAAACACCATTAAAAAAGCCCTATGTAGCTTATCTCTGTTTGGACAGAAAATACAAACCAATTCTTTAGGAAACAGTGGTGTGTGCTGGCTGCTGCCGAAGTAAGCATTTCCCAGGAAGTTTCAGCAGGACACCTCCCTGGGGCTCTGGAGGGAAGGAAAGCACAAGGGAAAGCAGAGGGTAAGCAGCAGCTGGCTGGGGGGCATGCATCCTTCACCCTGGTTTGGTGCCAGATCTGTTATTCCTCCTCATTGCTACAACTGCATCATGGAGACATGTGGGAACCTACACACAGAATGTTCCTAAAAGCCCGCCTCCTTCCAGGGCACAACTGCCAGAGGCAGTGGCCCTGATGAGATGCAGTGCTGTCCCACAAGGTCAACTGGGAGACAGCCCATGACTGCTGTAGAGACATAAGGCTGAGCAGAGGCTTTGGAACAGTGTGAAGTAAGTGTAAGAGCTGGCAGAGAACAGTGGCATAACTCATTATTGCAGGGAACAGTGATTTACCCTATTCGTGCTACTCAGTCCAGCAGGGTGTTCCAGGACAGGCTGTTGAAACGTGCACCTAGGACCCCTGTGGGAGGTCTGAGGAAAAGAGAACATCCTCAGGAGGGGATGGATTGAACAATTTGACTTATGAGGTAAGAATGAGGACAAGCAAGACACAAAGACAGAGATGTGAAGATAAATTATTTCAGATTGAGTATTTTAGGTCCTTTTGACACTGTTAGTTCTGTGTTTTAGCCTGACAGGAAATTTACCTCCTCTATGACCATGAGCTGAACAACGACCATTGGATGTGCTGAATGAGTCTTTTCTCCTCCCACTTGCTCAATGCTTTCTCCAAATGATGGGCTTTCCCTCCCTTTCATTCCCAGTTTTAACCCTCATGGGCAGCATGTGGCTGATTCTTGTCCTTCTTGCAACTTCACTGTGGTCCCGTAAGTCTTTTTTCTTCTCCTCTCTCCTTCACTTGTGCCAGGATCAAAGATCTGGCTCCCAATTCCAGCCCTTTCTTCCCCTCACATAACGTCTCTGCTTCCCCATCCAGGTGGAGACTCACAAGCAGCACCGGTGCAAACCCCAGAGGTGCAGAGGCTGAGGAAGGACAGCTCTGTCATGATGGAGTGCCAAATGCCAGCAGAAAACATCGTGCACTGGTACAAGCAGCTTCCCAGAGAGCCCCCAAAGAGGATCCTGTACATTTCGGGGCAGTCACCTACTTTTGATGACAGCAGCGATCAAAGAAGAATTCAAATTTCTAAGACCAGCCGCAATTACAAGGTCAAAATCGACTTTTTAACACCAAGGGATACCGGCACTTACTACTGTGCATATTGGCACTATGAAGGCATCACAGTGTTAGATGGGCAAAGACAAGCCACACAAAAAGGCACTCTACACTCTGGACCACAAACGCTAAACGCTGCTAAAGATGCTCAGGGTTTTATACCACCTGAGAGGAAAAACAACACTTTACTGTGACAACTGTTGCACATATGGTAGTAGTTACTAGTATTATCATTTCATAGTCACACTTATAGTTAACACCCAGACACTGGAAAGTCCCAGTCATGTCCCAGTAAAGAGGGATTATTGCTCTTAAGATGAAGGCTTGGTTATACTGGAAGCACTCACCTGACAGTGTCCAAGGCTTGGCTCTCCGAGTGCACAACTGTGCGCTGTCAATTCTTCTTCTCTATGTGAAGCCTTGGAGCAAGCAGGAAAAAATTCTTCTCTTGGCTTCTTTTGTGCTTCTGCGACTACTGATTCCTACAACAGCACAGAAAACACAGTGCCCTGTCACTCCCCTGGCCTGTCCAGGACAGGACTGAGAACCTCAGCCATGGCCTGTGCCCAGAGCAAGCAGAGAGTCCCAGGCCCTTTGCTTTATGTACACTGTGTTTTATAAATCAGGTTCTGTGATCAAAGGCTTCTTCCAGGAAAGCAGGCGTCTGCCTGACAGGTAAATAAGACAGCCAAAGTAGTTCCTTAGCGTGAACCGGGGGCACATGCTAAGTCTCCTGTGAGATATCGCTTTGATGCACATGGACCTTCAACCACGAACACGCATCCCTCCACAGTGGGGCCTTTCTGGGTACACAGCGAGATATCTCTCTGCAATGGCCGTTGACAGCAGCCCTCACCCGGCTTGCTTTTGTTCCCAGGCTTCCTCTCCAAGAGTGTTGGCATCTCCTCTGAACTCTGAAACCAAACCCTGCAGCTGTGCATTCCCTCCCGCACTCGAAACCAAAGCAGAGCCGCGTCCCCGCGGTGCAGCTGCCCCGCTGGCTGCAGCCTGGTGGCCCCCACCTGCTTCGGTGGAGGGCAGCACAAGCACAGGGCTCCCTGGTGGGGAACTGTGTATTGCAGTGGGGTGAGCTGCGCTCTGAAACCTTCACGCCCTGATACACGGCTGGAGCTGCTCTGCCTCGCAGCTGCTTTTCAGTGGTTCTGGCCCAAGATGTCAAGGGCCACGACCCTGGGATTTACCAGTGTTTCTCATGGTCACCTGACATTCTGATGGGACCACAACCTCCTCACAGATTTGTCATCTGGGAGTGAGTTTTCGGTTCTTGTGACCCACCTAGTTTTGCACAGAAGACCTGGCTCTGAAGATAGCTCAGGAGAGTCACATATTGTCCTTCCTGAAAACACTGCATCTGTTGTCCCTTTCACCCTCCAAGGAGTGTCTGCTCCATCAGAGTGTGACAAGGAACCATGTTGCTGCTGGCAGCACTGGTGGCCACAGCCGCCTGGTCTTGTAAGTCCTGCCTTATTTTCTACATTTCCTCATAGGCACCCAGTGCTCGGCGAGCAAGCACCTTCCCAAATTTCTGAATTCCAGCCTAAAGAGTTTCTCTTCTTGTGTCTTTTCCTAGATGGGTTTGAACAACGAAGTCCTCTGCAGAATCCTCCATCCATCACCATGTCTAATGGAACTGTTCTTCTACAATGTAACTTTCAAAATGTCTCTGCGAATTTTGATGGCCTCTACGTGCACTGGTATCAACAGAAGGCAAACAGAGCTCCACAGAGGATGCTGTATTTTGCAGGGGGGAAATATGTAGATGATGGCTTCCAAGCACACAGGTACAGAGTTGAGAAACATGCTAGCCAGAAGCTGTGCATACTTAGAATAAATGACATCATGCCAGAAGATGCTGCTACCTACTACTGTGCCTACTGGTACAGTCACTGTGGTAGAAACTGTGAGATCCCCTTGACAGATACTGACTCAGTGACACCCCACAGACGACTTGAAAGGTCACATCTCCCAGTGTGGATGAGCTGCCTGTCTTCAGGCACAGGTTCTGCAGAAGCAGGACATCTTTGATGGTGACTGATTTCTCGGATCCATCAACTGCCAAAGTGTAGAGGCTTCGATTGTTCTGCTATTTGGCATGTGGAGTTGAACAGAGCTATACAAGGGCACTGATGACATTCAGGTAATATATAATGTGTGTACGAGAAAACCCCCAATATAATTATCACAGAATCATAGGGGTTGGATGGGACCTCATTGGGTCCGACCCCCTGCCAAAGCAGGTTCCCTTGTACAGGTCGAACAGGTAGGCGTCCAGACTGGTCTTGAGTATCTCCATAGACGGAGACTCCACAACCCTCCTGGGCAGCCTGTCCCAGTGCTCTGTCACCCTCTCTGTGAAAAAGTTCTTCCACATATTGGAGCTATTGCCCCTTGTCCTGTCTCCACAGACCACTGAAAAGAAACTAGCCATTTCCTGCTGTGTCCCACACTTCAGATATTTATAAACATTAATTAGATCCCCTCTTAGTCTTCTTTTCTCAAGGCTGAACAGCCCAGTTCTTTCAGCCTATCCTCTTAGGGGAGATGCTCCAGTCCTTTAATCATCTTTGTACCTCTCTGCTAGAATGTCTCCAGGAGACTCCTTTATGTATCAGGGAGTCCTGAACTGGATACAATATTCCAGGTGGCGCCTGACCAGGGAAGAGGAGAGGGGGAGGATCACCTTCTTTGATCTGCTGGCAACAGTCCTCTTGATGCACCCCAGGATCCCATTGGCTCTCTTAGCCACCAGGGCACACTGCTGGCTCATGGCCAACTTGTCATCTACCAGGACCAGAAGAGCTCCTCTCCAGTAGGTCATCCCCCAGCCTGTACTGATACAAGCACTTATTCCTTCCCTACACTTGCTTTTATTAAACCTCATCTGGTTTCTCACTGCCCACCTCTCCAGCCTGTCCAGATCTCAACGAATGGTAGCACAGTGTTCCTGCCTGTAAGCCCCTCCTCCCAGCTTTGTATCATCCGCGTACGTGCTGAGGATTGATGCCATTCCTTCATCAAGGTCGTCAATGAAGATGTTAAACAAGACCGGAACTTGCAGGAAGGAAAAAAATCTAGATCTCCCCTGTAATCAAGTGGTTCATTGATCACTTTCCATAGCAGGAATTCCTTTAAGACAAAGAAGCCCATTGGAGTTAGGCAGGGTTGAAATAATATTCTCTGTACCTAACTTGTGTCCAGCAATGTGTGCTTGAAATCCCACAGAGAGGAGGGGAAAGAATACCTGTGACTTTGCACGATACATGCCCATCAGTTTGGGTGCAGAAATTGGAAGCATGTGAATTCTTTACAGTGCTGAGGAAAGTTCATATTGTATAAGCAACTGATGTCTACCTTCATCCATGTGTACCAACACAAACCCAGAGGAGCTCCAGAGCACATTCTCTACGTGTCATCAGGGGATCATTTGTAAAGAAGGAACCATAAAGCCAAGGGATTTATGCGGGGTTAGAACACACCTCACACAGTTTGATGGCAGAAAAATAGGTCAAGCTTTAAAAGAAAAACCCCAGAAGTATGTTTTCCTCAGCTCTGGGCTCTGCTTTAGTGACATGGTGTAGGGTGCGGGGGGGGGGGGGGGGGGGGGGGGGGGCATTTAGAAGTTTTTTTTCAATTTGCTTTATACAGACGTGCTTTTGAAAGGAAATGGCATGTGTGTAATTATTTAAGGCATCTGCAGCTGGCACAGCCTCCTTGGCTGGTACGGAAGGAGGATCTGCTTTGTTCCCACTTGAGTCTGCCCCACTGCTGCCCCGATAAGGCAACCAGGAGGAGGCAGAGCCATGTGGCTGCTGAGCACTTTCCTCCTGGCAATCCGTTTCTCCTGTGTGTACCTTTCTCAGCCCTCTGCCTGCACATCCTCCAAAGGGGGCAGAGGGATGCTCTCTTACCTCAGCTTCAGTGCTCTGATTTTTCTATTTCTTTCTCACAGGCAGTTCTGCACAAATCTTGCAGCGAGCCCCCATCTCCATCACCAAGCCAGAAAGCAAAACTGTGCTCATCGAGTGTCCTGTCCTGGATCCTGATTTTCACAACGTTTTCATTCACTGGTACCGACAGAGGCCCAGTGCAGCTCCTGAGCGCATTGCCTACATGTCCTCCAGGCTTTTCCTTGAAAATAAGCCTGATGAGGGGAAATTCAGTATCGAGAAGGATGCTGCCAAACAGCTCTGCACCCTGACAGTCAGCAAAGTCACGCTGCAAGATTCTGCTACCTACTACTGCGCTTGGTGGTATACACAGCAGTAGAATGCCTTAGAAAACCTGCACAAAGACGGGCTCTGCTTTCTGCACCAGATCCTGTAGCAGTGACACCAAGCAGGAACATCCCAGCCACATTCCACATCAGCCCTGAATCAGATGCCCTTACGGGCAGCCCCTGAGTGACTTTACAGGCTGGGCTAGCTAAGAGAAGGAAATACCTTTCTCTTCCCACTATCTGGAGTAAATCCCCAGGTACAGCAGTTGTGTGGCAGATGAGAAAGAGAGAAGTGAAAGTAAACTCGAAGCAGCTCTGCGGACTGCAGATGCAACACCCTCTCTTAGTACGTCTCTGCATGGTAGGAAATGTTGCTCCATTGAATCATGGAATGCATTAGGTGTGACGGTCATCTATTGCAACCTCCTGCTGTAAGTAGGGACAACTTCAGACCAGGTTGCTCACAGCTTTTTAAAGCCTGATCTTGAATGCATCCTGGGATGGGCACCACCACTCTGGGCAAGCTCTTCCAGTGTCTCACCACCCTCATAGCGAAAATCTTGTTCCTAATCTCCAATCTAAACGTACCTGGCTTTGGTTTAAACACATTATCCCTTGTCTTATCACTACATGCCCTTTCAGGTACTGTCCAGATTTTGTGTATGACCCCTACAGGTTCTAAAAGGCTGCTATAAGGCCTGCATCTCGACCCTCTCTCACAGGTGCATGCCCTTCTTATGCTGAGAACTCCACAATAGGACACAGAATTCCTGATGGCGTCTCACCAGAGCAGAGGGGAGGTGGACGATCATATTCTTGATCTCCTAGCCACACATCTCTGATGCAACCCAGGAGGCAATTGACCTTCTGGGCTGCAAGTGACTGCACACAGTTGGCACGTGTCCAGCTTTTCATACTGCAATATCCCCAACTCTTTCTCCGCGGGGCTGCTCTCTATCACATCACCACTCTCTGTGTTCTGCAGGAGCTGAGCAAGGCTTCCTTGAGACGAAACCAAAGGTCTCTTAGCTGATTTGGCTGAGGCATCTCATCACGCAAGGCAGCAATCCTGCAAAACCAACAGCAGCTCGATAACATTCAGATGTCCATTTTGCAAACAGAATGACACCAATTCAGGTCCTTCCACCCCTTTTGTGACAGCCAAAGCTGATTATTGAAATCAAAGGGCCGCCCTGCTCTGAACTCAACATCACCCACCAGCTGTCAGGGGAGGGTCTCCGGATGGTGCTCCAGTGAGTCATTTCCTTTCCTCAGCCACAGCCCTCTGTCCCCAACAAGGAGAGATTTTGCCTTCCCACACTCCCCGGAGGCAGACACCAACCACAACCCCGAGAATGCTGCTGCTCCCACTCCTGGCCCTGGCTGCAGCCTGCTCCTGTAGGTTCCCCTTCTCACCTAGGCACAGCATGGGGCAGCAGCAGCAGAAGCACCCTGCTTTTACCAGTGCCCTTGAGCCTCGGGCTGAGAGTCTTTGTTGTGTGTTCTCTCCTTTCTAGATGGACAAGCAGAAGTGGTTCTCACGCACACTCAGCCATCCATTACCAGAGAGCAAAGAGCAACTGCACGGATTGAATGTAGTGCTGAGAACATATCAGACTTCCAGTCTGCAGTTATACACTGGTACCGACACATACTCCCCAAAGGTCCAGAACGGATTCTGTTTATCACATCAGGCGAAGCTTCTTATGATGACAATTCCTACAGAAGCAAGTATTCCTCTTTGAAGAGAGGAGCCAACATCTGCCAATTGACAATCAACAACATAAACTCCCACGATGAAGGTACCTACTACTGTGCCTACTGGGAGTCCCACAGAAGGAGCAGCCAACCAGCAGCCCGAACAGAAAGCTGCCTCTACCCAGAGCAGCTCTACTGGCTTCCTGTCCAATGAACAGTACCACAATGGCACCTTTCTGCCTCTGAAGCAGTAAGTACAAACAAAACGTCACCACTCTAGGACATCCATCTGGCAGGTTTACTTTGGCTTGGGAAATTTGCTGACCCCTCTCTGGCTTTCATGCTTTCGGCTGGGTACCAATTTGGACGGAAAGAGGTAAAGTACAATGGAAAGCAAAGGGTAGGCAGCAGCTGTCTGGAGGGCATGTGTGCTTCACTCTGGCTTGGCCATGGCTCCTGGGCTCTCTGGTCAAAGAGGTGCCAGTTCTGTTGTTCCTCCTGGGTGCTACACCACCATCATGGAAATGTGGGCATTTGCACACACTATATGCCCAAACATTTCTGTGGCTTAGACTGTCAGGAGATTTACATCCTGCATGGACAAGAGCTGAACAAGACCATTGGACTTATTGAATGAGTCTTTACACTTCCCACTTGCTCAGTGCTTTCTCCAAATGATGGGCTTTACCTCCCTTGCATTCCCACCTTTAACCCTCATGGGTAGTATATAGCTTCTTCCCGTCCTTCTTGCAACTGCACTGTGGTCCCGTAAGGCCTTTTTCGTCTCCTCTCTCCTTCACTTGTGCCAGGATCAAAGATCTGGCTCCCAACTCCAGCCCTTTCTTCCCCTCACACAACGTCTCTGCTTTGTCATCCAGGTGGAGACGCGCAGGCAGCGGCAGTGCAAACCCCAGGGCTGCAGAGTAAGCCAAAGGGCACCTCTGCCACCATCCTTTGCCGAATTCAAGCAGAAACCATCGTGCACTGGTACAAGCAGCTTCCTGGAGAGTCCTCAAAGAGGATCCTGTATATTTAAGGAGAGTCACCTAGTTTTGATGACAGCAGCGATCAAAGAACATTTCAACACCGGCAGAGTCCTACAGAGCCCCTCTACAGTCTCATAATAAATTCTCTAACACAAAGTGATTATGGCAGTTATTACTCTGCATATTGGCACTATCAAGGCATCATTTGTGGACAAAGATAAGCCACACAAAAAAGGACTTTACACTCTGAACCACAAGCTCAGACCACTGCTAAACATGCTGGTACTTCCCTATTCCAGCCCTCCCTCAGGGTTTTACACCACCTGAGAGGAAAAACAACACTTTAGCGGGGCAACTGTTGCACATATGGTAGTAGTTACCAGTCTTATCATTTCATAGTAGCACTTTGAGGTAATATCTAGAAACTGGAGAGTCCCAGTCATGTCAGGGTAAGGAGGGCACATTGTTTTTAACATGAAGGCTTGGTTATACTGAAAGCACTCACCTGACAGTGTCCAAGGCACTTGTGTGCACAAGTGCACGCACTCAATTCCTCTTCTCTATGAAAGCCTGGAAGCAAGCATGGAAACAATCTTCTCTTGTCTTCTTGAGTGCCTTTGCAACTACCGATTCCTAGAATAGAACAGAAAACCAGACTTTTCTATCACTGTTTCTCCCCAGGACTGAAAACCTGAGCCAGGGGCCCAGAGGAAGCAGAGAGTCCCCGGCACGTTGGGTTTTACAAATCAGGTTCTGTGATCAAAGGCTTCTTCCAGGAAAGCTGGCGTCTGCCTGACAGTTAAGTCAAACAACCAAAATAGTTCCTGAGCGAAGACCGGGGGCACGTGCCCGGTCTCCCGTGAGATATCGCTCCGATGCATCTGGACCTTCAACCACGAACACGCACCCTCCACAGTGGGGGCTTTCTGGGTACACAGCGAGATATCTCTCTGCAATGGCCGTTGACAGCAGCCCTCACCCGGCTTGCTTTTGTTCCCAGGCTTCCTCTCCAAGAGTGTTGGCATCTCCTCTGAACTCTGAAACCAAACCTTGCAGCTGTGCATTCCCTCCTGCACTTGAAACCAAAGCAGAGCCGCGTCCCCGCGGTGCAGCTGCCCCGCTGGCTGCAGCCTGGTGGCCCCCACCTGCTTCGGTGGAGGGCAGCACAAGCACAGGGCTCCCTGGTGGGGAACTGTGTATCGCAGCGGGGTGAGCTGCGCTCTGAAACCTTCATGCCCTGATACACGGCTGGAGCTGCTCTGCCTCGCAGCTGCTTTTCAGTGGTTCTGGCCCAAGATGTCAAGGGCCACGACCCTGGGATTTGCAAGTGTTTCTCATGGTCACCTGACATGCTGATGGGACCACAACCTCCTCACAGATTTGTCATCTGGGAGTGGGTTGTCTACTCTTGTAACCCACTTGCTTGTGTACAGAAGACCTGTCCCTGAGGACTGCTCAAGGGAGTCAGTCACCTCCTCCTCAACATCACTGTCTGCATCACACCCTCCACGGAGTGTCTGCTCCATCAGAGCATGACAAGGAACCATGCTGCTGCTGGCAGCACTGGTGGCCACAGCTGCCTGGTCTTGTAAGTCCTGCCTTATTTCCTACATTTCCTCACAGGCAGACAATCAATCACCTTCCCAAATACCAGAATTCCAGCCTAAGTAATTTCTCTTCTTTCTGTCTTCTCCTAGATGGGTTTGCACAAGAAAGTCCTCTGCAGAAACCTCTGTCCATCACCAAGTCTAAAGGAAGTGTCAGCCTGCAATGTCACTTGCAAGATGTGTCTGCGAATTTTGATGGCCTCTACGTACACTGGTATCAACAGAAGGCAAACAGAGCTCCACAGAGGATGCTGTATTTTACAGCGGAAAATATAGTGGATGCTGGCTTCCAAGCACAGAGGTACAGGGTTGAGAAACATTCTAGCCAGAAGCTGTGCATACTTAGAATAAAAGACATCATGCCAGAAGACGCTGCTACCTACTACTGTGCCTACTGGTACAGTCACTGTGGTAGAAACTGTGAGATCCCCTTGACAGATACTGACTCAGCGACTTTCCAGAGACGACTTGAAAGGTCCCAGCTCAGATCTTGCGGTGTGGTTGAATCCCTGATGACTTAAGGTAAAACATATGCGAGTAATCAGCCAAAAAATTTGGGTTTTGCGGGAAGGAAAAAAAATCAAGATCTCCTCTATAATAAAGTGGTTCATTGGTCACTTTCCATAGCAGGAATTCATTAAAGCAGAAGTAGCCCATAGGAGTTAGCCAGGGCTCAAAAGAAAACCTCTTACCTATTTTCTTTCCTATAATTTGAAGGTGTTTGAAATCCCACAGAGAGGAGTGGAAAGACTCCCTGTTACTTTGCATGAGAAACTCCCATCAGTTTAGCTGCAGAAATTGGAAGCGTATGAATTCTTCACAGTGCTGAGAAAAGTACATCTTGTGTAAGCAACTGATGTCTACTTTCATCCATGTGTACCAACACAAACCCAGAGGAGCTCCAGAGCACATTCTCTACGTGCCATCAGGGGATCCTTTGTAAAGAAAGAGCCATGTTTTCCTCAGTAGTGGGCTCTGTTCTAACATGGGACTTATGGAGGGTTAGCACACACTTCACAGGACAAAAATAAGGACACCCTTTGAAGAATCTCCCATAACTAAGTTTCTCTCAGCTCTGGGCTCTCCTCTCACAACCTGAGGAGAAGGTGAGGGGTTTTTTTGGTTGGGGATTATTTTTATTTAATTTGCCTTATATTGAAGTGCTTTTGAAAGGAAATGGCTTGTGCCAATACAGGGACTCCTGTCCCTGTAAGGAAGCCAGGAGTCCTGTCCCTGAAGACTTCTCAAGAGAGTCACCTCCTCCTCCTACACAACACAGTCTGCATCTAGTTTCTGTTTCAGCCTCCTCACAGTCCATCCATGCCGCTGATGGCAGTTCTGCTGGCAACAGTCGTATGGTCTTCTAAGTCCTGCCTTATTTTCCAACATTTTTTTCTCAGGCAGCCAGTGGGCTAACAGCCACATTCCCAAATCCCTGAATTTCAGCTAATTTCATAATTTTCCTCTATCTGTTTTTTTCCTAGACTGGTTTGCACAAATACCTATTGTGCAGACCCCTCTGGCCAGCACCAATTTCCAAAGCTGTGCACGGATGACATGTGAAATTCAAACATAAGGAACAGAATTTAGACACCTTCATACATTAGTACCTACAGAAGGAGGGCAAAGCTCCAGAGAGGCCTCTGTTCTTTACATCAGGCACAGCCACAGTTGAAACCGGCTTTCAAGAAAACAGGGATATCACTGAAAAAGTTTCCAGTCTGAAACGCTGTGTTCTTACCATAAAAAATGTAATTCCAGACGATGCTGGTACTTACTACTGTGCCTACTGGGACCCTCACTGTTACAGAGACTCAAAGATCATCAAGGCAAAAAAAACCCCAACCCATCCCCTCCTTTATCATCTCAGCCACAAGGCTGTAACTGTGCCACTCCCACATCTTCCCTCCATCTGACAGGATCTGCTGCACTTGGCCTTTCAGCAGCTCTCGCTGGAAAGCTTTGGCCACCTGCTAATGCTGCTGCCCAAAAAGAGCTGCTAACCCACAGAACTCTACTCTGCAAAGTCCACATCGTCACTAACGCTCTGGTCTGCAAACACTCGGCTGCTGCTTTAGGGGCAAAGGTAGCCTTCAATGCCTAAAGAATTAGCACATCAGCACATAGGCTTTGTTAAAAAGACACCAGCCCACAGCTCTCAAGTACTATTGGGATGGCTCTTGTGAGAATGGCCATGGACTAGGGGTGCTAAGTGAAAAAGGCCTGCTTTAATTATACAACCCTTTTCAACTTTTGCTTTGCCCACATACACTTCCTTCCCCTAAGCAGCTTGATGCATCTGGTTATTCAATGCCCATCCTAACGTCTGGAAGTAATGTCAATTAATGTCAATCAATGCCATGGTAAATATCCCGCAGGATTTACTCATGACACAGCCCTGCAGTAGAACGAAGTAAGCATTAAATTCAAGACTGTGAAAACACAAAAACAATTACATAAAATAATACACCAGTCTTTATGCACAGACATTTAAAAACCCAAATGCTGGAGAAACCATCTACATGACAACTTATTCCTCCATGCCTTTCTGAAGGAAGCGATCTTGTATTTCAGATATAAATTTGAATCTTGTTCTAGAGACTAGAACGAGGACTCGTCAAGCCCACAGGACAGAACAGAACCAAGTATCTTTCATTGTACTATTATAATTGCTGAACTAATAACTGAAAAGGAAGGAGAGCTTGACTGTCACTGATTTGTGAGAAGCCTCACTCCGGAGAGTTTTGCTTTTTAATGTGGTGGTTTGACCACCAAAGCTGCTCTATCACTCCCCTTTGCAGATGGACAGAGGGAAAAATATATATTGAGAGACTTAGGAGTTGAGATAAGGACAGGGAGAGCTCATTCTGCAATCAGTGTCATGGGCAAAATGGACTCTACATGGAATAAAGGAAAGAGCCGTGCACAAACAATGACACCAGAGCTGGATAATGAGAAGTGCGACCAGCTGTTAAAGCACCTCCCCCTAACACTCCCTTCTTCACAGATTTAACTTCAGTAATGAACTCCATGGGCTGAGGGGGGATAACCTAGTCCACTTTTCTTCTCCACAAGTTGCAGGGGAATCAATCTCTCCTGCGCTTGGACAGCCTCCTTCCCCCTTCACTGATCTTGGTGTCTGCCAAGTTTCTTACTTCTTCTCACTCCCTTCTCTGCTGGCTAAAGCAGCTACTTGTGATTTTTCTCTTCCTAACTATGGCACTGTGACCGTATTTGTTTGGCTTGGCCTTGATCAGCAGCAGGTGCAGTGTTGAGCCCAGAAGGTATTTTCTCTGATGGACCTGTAGAAAGCTCCTAGCGGCTTCTTGCAGAAGACACCTCTACAGCCCCCTACAGCCTTCTCCACCAGAACTTGCCACCTAAAACCAAAACAGCATGTTCGGTTGAAAGTCTCTAAAGCTTTTGTCTTGAGAAAGAAAATTGAAATGGAGAGTTTTGGCTGGAAGTTTTGTAAAATTTTAAAGAAAGGAAAAATATTCTTCATTCCACTTCGCAGTTGGCTTCCTGTGCTAAAGCTGTCTGCAACACAGTGTTGCGGTGTGTTTCTTCTAACAAGACTTCCAAGAGTTACATGATGGATTCATTCCAGTTACTGGAAAGAAAAGTGAGATGTGTGCAAGCTTGTTCTCAGGGCAGCAAGGGAGAAATGCAAAAAGTTCTTTCATTGATATAGTTCAAATTTGAGGAGATGAGTAGTGATGCACTGCTCTGCTTTATACATATTGTAGTCCTTTTTGAAAACAAGGGCTTGATGTCAGGTCCTTAACATACAATTGCAAACAGAGTTTCACTGCAATTACCTACAATTAATCCCCGAAATCCAGATAATTACATTGATTCTTGTTCTCATCCCAGTCACTGTGTCCTGTCGGAAAAGTCAATGAACAGGCAAATGGGAGGAGGTAACAGACGCTGAAGAAGCCCCACCACACCACAAACTAGTGGAGAATGAGAAGCAAGGTGCCCTCTTCACTGATGGGTCCTGTCGCGTCATGGAGAAGCACCAGGAGTGGCTGCTGTATGGACTCCTACAAGACGAGTCACAGAAGCCACTGAAGGAGAAGGTGAATCGAGCCACTTTGCCAAGGTGAAAGCCATCCAGTTAGCCCTGGACATTGCTGAAAGAGAAAAGTGGCCAATAGTCTACCTCTATACTGACTCACGGACAGTGGCCCATGCCCTGTGGGAGTGGGTGAAACTGGCAGTATAGAGGCCAACCCATCTGGGCTGCTGACTTATGGCAAGATACTGCTGTCCACCTGGAGAAGCTTGTTGCAAAAGTATGGCATGTAGATGCCCATGTACCTAAGTGTTTGGCTGTGGAGGAACATCAAAACAGCCATCAGGTAGATAAGGCTGCTAGGATTGAAGTGGCTAACATAGACCTAGACTGGAAACATAAAGGTGAATTATTCATAGCTCGATGGGCCTGTGACACTTCAGGCCATCATGGAAGAGATGCGACTTGTCATCTAGGGGTGGACTTGACCATGGATGCTATCTCACAGGTCATGTGTGACTGTGAGACATGCCCTGCAATTAAGCAAGCCAAGGGGTTGAAACCTCTTTGGTATAGAGGAAGGTAGCTGAAATACAAATATGGGGAGGCCTGGTGGATTGATTACATCCCACTCCCACAAACCCGCCAAGACAAACCTTTGCAACAATTGCTATATGTGGTACCGATGGCATTACAGTAAGAATCACACAAAGTCATGAAGGATGAGTGGGCCTAGAATTGGCCTCAGCAACCAGTGCCCAGAAATTTCTTTGAAAATCAATACCTTCAACCTGCAGACCACAAACACGGACCACAGCACGTGCCTCAGTTGAGAGTCCCAGATGCAGCATGCCACAATCCAGAAGCACACACCACCACTCCTGCCCTGAGAGACTAATGACAGACGGAGCCCAGAGTCATGGACTAAATGAACTCAACAGATATTTTAGAGGGATGGCCCATAGACGAAGGGAATGACACCTGTGTGCATGTGTGTGTATATATGAGTGTGTATCAAAACCAGGAAACAGGTCGTACCTAAGGGAATTGTTGGATCTGAGCGTAACATAAATGGGATGGAATCAGGGGTGGATACTGTCCTAGGGTTGGCTAGGGTAGAGTTAATTTTCTTTCTAGCAGCAGGCGTACTGCCACGTTTGGCAGTTAGGATGGAGTAGTGGTGATAAACCACATATGTTTTTAGTTGTTGCCAGGCAGTCAAAGACTTTTCAGTTGTTGTTCATCTGAACCCCACTAAGGAGAAGGTGGGGGACCCAGGAACCTGGGTGGCGACACAGCTGGGACAGGTAACCAAAACTGCCAAAGTGTGTATTTCATGCCAATTATGTCATGCTCAACATAAAAGGGACCTGGTGGAGGTAGGAGCACATGGCTCCAGGACACACAGTTTTGGGGACAGTCCAGTTCACAGCGGGACACAGAATTACGGGTGGCATCTCACCAGAGCAGAGGGGAGTGGGACAATCACCTCTCTTTATCTGCTAGCCACACATCTCTGATGCAACCCAGGAGGCAATTGACCTTCTGGGCTGCAAGTGACTGCACACAGTTGGCACGTGTCCAGCTTTTCATACTGCAATATCCCCAACTCTTTCTCCACGGGGCTGCTCTCTATCACATCACCACTCTCTGTGTTCTGCTGGAGCTGAGCAAGGCTTCCTTGAGACGAAACCAAAGGTCTCTTAGCTGATTTGGCTGAGGCATCTCATCACGCAAGGCAGCAATCCTGCAAAACCAACAGCAGCTCGATAACATTCAGATGTCCATTTTGCAAACAGAATGACACCAATTCAGGTCCTTCCACCCCTTTTGTGACAGCCAAAGCTGATTATTGAAATCAAAGGGCCGCCCTGTTCTGAACTCAGCATCACCCACCAGCTGTCAGGGGAGGGTCTCCAGATGGTGCTCCAGTGAGTCATTTCCTTTCCTCAGCCACAGCCCTCTGTCCCCAACAAGGAGAGACTTTGCCTTCCCACACTCCCCGGAGGCAGACACCAACCACAACCCCGAGAATGCTGCTGCTCCCACTCCTGGCCCTGGCTGCAGCCTGCTCCTGTAAGTTCCCCTTCTCACCTAGGCACAGCATGGGGCAGCAGCAGAAGCACCCTGCTTTTACCAGTGCCCTTGAGCCTCGGGCTGAGAGTCTTTGTTGTGTGTTCTCTCCTTTCTAGATGGACAAGCAGAAGTGGTTTTCACGCACACTCAGCCATCCATTACCAGAAGGAAAACTGCAAATGCTTGGATAGAGTGCAAAGCTACGGGCATAGATGACTTCCAGTCTGCAGTTATACACTGGTACCGACACATACTCCCCAAAGGTCCGGAACGGATTCTGTTTATCACATCAGGCGAAGCTTCTTATGATGACAATTCCTACAGAAGCAAGTATTCCTCTTTGAAGAGAGGAAACAACAGCTGCCTTCTGGAAGTCAAGGATATAAACTCCCACGATGAAGGTACCTACTACTGTGCCTACTGGGAGTCCCACAGAAGGAGCAGCCAACCAGCAGCCCGAACAGAAAGCTGCCTCTACCCAGAGCAGCTCTACTGGCTTCCTGTCCAGTGCACAGAACTACGATGGCACCTTCCTGCCTCTAAAGCATCCACACAGGATCATGCCTAGTTTGTAAGTCTAGAGGGTGGACAAAGGCAGAATTGAAGTAATGTTAAAAAAAAGGTCACTGCTGCAAATTCTTCTTGCAGTTTTACTTTAGCATGCTAAATAACTGTCCCCTGACATTTGTACTTTTGGCCGGGAACTTCACTGGGGGGGAAGAGGGAAAGAAGAAGGGATATCAGAGGGCAAGCAGCAGCTGGCTGGGAGGCGTGCAGCCCCTGGGGCTCTCTGGCCAAAGAGGTGCCAGTTCTGTTATTTTTCCTGGGTGCTACAACCCCATCATGCAGGCAAGCAGGCACACAGTATGTGCCCAACCACCACATACATCTACCAGAGGCACCGGCACTGAGGAGATGAGGTGCTTTCACACAAAGATGAAAGATGTCTTGGAGAAAACCCGTGTCTAGCGTAGAGACATAAGGTTGAGCAGAGGCTTTGGAACTGTTTGAGTTAAGTGTAAGAGCTGGCAGGGAACAGTGACTTACCTCATTTCTGCTACCCAAACTGGCAAGATGTTCTAGGAAAGGCTGGTGAAACGTCTGACTAAGACAGCATTAGGAGGTCTGAGGAAAAGACTATCCTGGGGAGAGGATGGATTGAACAATTTCATTTATTATGAAGGAGCGTGGCAGGTAAGACTGAGGACATGGAAGACAGAAAAAGACTGATGTCAAGAGATTTCTTGGGGATTGTTTTAGGTCTGTTACCTTTGTTTTAGTTTGTCAGGAAATTTACCTCCTTAATGGCCAGGATCTGAGGAACAACCATTGGATGTGTTGAATGAGTCTTTTCTCCTGCCACATGCTTAGTAGTTTACCTCCCTTGCATTCCCACCTTTAACCCTCATAGGCAGAATGTGGTTGCTTCCCGTCCTTCTTGCAACTGCACTGTGGTCCCGTAAGGCCTTTTTCCTCTCCTCTCTCCTTCACTTGTGCCAGGATCAAAGATCTGGCTCCCAACTCCAGCCCTTTCTTCCCCTCACACAAGGTCTCTGCTTCGTCATCCAGGTGAAGACGTGCAGGCAGCGAAAGTGCAAACCCCGGTGCTGCAGAGGAAGCCAAAGGGCACCTCTGTCACCATCCTTTGCCGAATGCCAGCAGAAAACATCGTGCACTGGTACAAGCAGCTTCCTGGAGAGTCCTCAAAGAGGATCCTATATGTGTCGGGAGAGTCACCTACTTTTGATGACAGTAGCGATCAAAGAACATTTCAACACCGGCAGAGTCCCACAGAGCCCCTCTGTGGTCTCACAATAAAATCTTATTACTGTGCATATTGGCACTATAAAGGCATCATTTGTGGGCAAAGATAAGCCACACAAAAAAGGACTTCACACTCTGAACCACAGGCTCAGACCGCTGCTAAACATGCTGGTACTTCCCTATTCCAGCCCTCCCTCAGGGTTTTACACCACCTGAGAGGAAAAACAACACTTTACTGTGACAACTGTTGCACATATGGTAGTAGTTACCAGTCTTAATGTTTCATAGTAGCACTTTGAGGTAATATCTAGAAACTGGAGAGTCCCAGTCATGTCAGGGTAAGGAGGGCACATTGTTTTTAACATGAAGGCTTGGTTATACTGAAAGCACTCACCTGACAGTGTCCAAGGCTTGGCTCTCTGTGTGCACAAGTGCGCGCTCTCAATTCCTCTTCTCTAAGAAAAGCCTTGAAGCAAGCATGGAAACAATCTTCTCCTGTCTTTTTGAGTGCCTCTGCGACTACCAATTCCTAGAATAGAACAGAAAACCAGACTTTTCTATCACTGTTTCTCCTCTGGCCTGTCCAGGATAGGACTGAAAACTTGAGCCAGGGGCATGTGCCATCAGCAAGCAGAGAGTCCCCGGCACTTTGGGTTTTACAGATCAGGTTCTGTGATCAAAGGCTTCTTCCAGGAAAGCTGGCGTCTGCCTGACAGTTAAGTCAAACAACCAAAGTAGTTCCTGAGTGAGGACCGGGGGCACGTGCCCGGTCTCCCGTGAGATATCGCTCCGATGCATCTGGACCTTCAACCACGAACACGCATCCCTCCACAGTGGGGGCTTTTTGGGTACACAGCAAGATATCTCTCTGCAATGGCCGTTGACAGCAGCCCCCACCCGGCTTGCTTTTGTTCCCAGGCTTCCTCTCCAAGAGTGTTGGCATCTCCTCTGAACTCTGAAACCAAACCCTGCAGCTGTGCATTCCCTCCCGCACTCAAAACCAAAGCAGAGCCGCGTCCCCGCGGTGCAGCTGCCCCGCTGGCTGCAGCCTGGTGGCCCCACCTGCTTCGGTGGAGGGCAGCACAAGCACAGGGCTCCCTGGTGGGGAACTGTGTATCGCAGCGGGGTGAGCTGCGCTCTGATACACGGCTGGAGCTGCTCTGCCTCACAGCTGCTTCGCAGTGGTTCTGGCCCAAGACTTCACTGGCCACGACCCAGGGATTTAGCAGTGTTTCTCATGGTCACCTGACATTCTGATGGGACCGCAACCTCCTCACAGATTTGTCATCTGGGAGTGAGTTGTCTGTTTTTGTGACCCACCTAGTTGTGCACAGAAGACCTGTCCCAGAGGACTTTTCAGGAGAGTCAGCTCCTCCTTCTGCGCAATTCTTGTCTGCATCTGGGGTCCCTTTCAGCTTCCCCAGAGTCTCAAAGACAGTAGAGCGTGACAAGGAACCATGCTGCTTCTGGCAGTGCTGGTGGCCACAGCAGCCTGGTCTTGTAAGTCCTGCCTTATTTTCCAACATTTTTTTCACAGGCAACCAGCTCTGGGCCAATAGCTACCTTCCCAAATGCCTGAATTCCTGCTAATGTTTTTCTACTCTTCTTTGTCCTAGATGCGTTTGCACAACAAATTCCTGTTCAGAGCCCAATATCCATTACCAAACTCAAAAACAGTGCACGGATGAGATGTGAAATTGAAACATTAGGAGAAAAATTTGATGGCACCGTCATACACTGGTACCTACAGAAGGAAGGCAAAGCTCCAGAGAGGCTTCTGTTCTTTACATCAGGCACAGCCACAGTTGAAACTGGCTTTCAAGAAAAAAGGTACATCGTTGAAAAAGTTTCTGGTCTGAAACGCTGTGTTCTTACCATAAAAGATGTAATTCCAGACGATGCTGGTACTTACTACTGTGCCTACTGGGACCCTCACTGTTACAGAGACTCAAAGATCATCAAGGCAAAAAAACCCCAACCCATCCCCCCCTTTAACATCTCAGCCACAAGGCTGTAACTGTGCCGCTCCCACATCTTCCCTTCATCTGACAGGATCTGCTGCATTTGGCATCAGCAGCTTTGGCTGGAAAGCTTTGGCCCCTTGCTGCTGCCCAAAAGGTGCAGCTAATCCACAGAACTGTACCCTGCAAAGTCCACATCGTCACTAACGCTCTGGTCTGCAAACACTCGGCTGCTGCTTTAGGGGCAAAGGAAGCCTTCAACTGCCTAGAGAATTAGCACATCAGGACTGGAACCTGGCGGGCTGGTCTGGTGATGTTTGCACAGTAAAAGGTCGTTCTCTTTTGCCTCCCTCTTTCCTCTTTATCTTTCCCTTTCACTTTCCCTTTTCCTTCCCACTCATTCCCCCATCCCCTCTGCTCCACGCAGAAGCTCATGGGACACCTTTGTCTGCCTTGCCTTGACACACAACTTCACACAGTAGCACCCAAGGAAGTCCCCTCTTCCTCCCATGCAATATTGCTTACACAGTACCAGGGTGATTTTTTTTCTCCTCAAGGTCTCACCTACAGTAAAGCATTATTAGCAACCATGCTACTGCTTGCAGCACTGGTGGCCATGGATGCCTGGTCTTATGAGTCCTCCCTTTCCTCACAGGTTTCTGGGTGAACAGGCACCTACCCAATCCCTGAATTCTAGCTCATGACATCATTTCTCTTCTTTGTATCTTCTCCTAGATGGATTTGCACAAGAACATCCAGTGCAGAAACTTCTGTCCATCATCAAGTGTAAAGGAACTGTGCGTCTACAACATCACTTTAGAGAGATCTTTGCCAATTTTGATGGCTTCTACATACACTGGTATCAACAGAAGGCAAATAAAAATCCACAAAGGATGCTCTATTTTGTGGTGAGAAAACACGTATAAGACGGCAGGCTCTGCAGAAGCAGAACATACTTGGTCCTGATTGATGCCTTGGAAGCATCAGCTGTGAAAATACCTTAACCCAGACTCTCCATTCCACATCTCCCTCCTTCTCACTCAAGCATGTCAGCAAACTGGACGCAAGCATTTATTTACTGGAAAAGAGATAGTTTTCTATACTGTTGTTACTGGAAATAGTTTGGAGCGTTCTTAAATGCTTTTGGCCCCAGAAAGAAAAACAAAGTGGGGAGTTGTAGCCAGAAGGTTTGTAACATTTTCAGCAAAGGAAGAACATTTCTGTTCAGTTAGCAGATGTAGGATGACAGGGAAGATGTTTTTATTTATTCCTCCTGAGCTCTGGGGGTTGGGCATTTTTGGTTTTTTATTTCAGCTCTATGAGCCCCTTTCTGCATCTTCTTGCTTATTCTTGACCGTGTGCCACATAGTAGAAATCAGTCTGACCCACCCAAAAAGCTGGAAGCAAAGGTACAAAAGCTACTGCCAACAACTCTCCCACTCTCTCTCATATGCAGTGTATCCCTCCTAGCTACTGCCTCAAAGTGCATGGTGGTCCTCATGCCTGAGAAACTCATCCACAGAGGTTTTTCTCTACTATCAAGATTTGCCTTCTTATTGTCCTTTATTGCAGTAATGCTGCTTACGACATACAGTGTTTCAGAGCGATTCTTCTACAGAGACTTTGAAGCTACTCACTGATATGACCATAATCCCAGAGTCACAGCAGGTGCAGGAGAGATTTGGGTAGCCTCCTTCACTGCGTGTCTAAGGAAAACAGCAACGTTCTCCATCTACATGTCTCCTGCCATTGTTTTGTGATTTTGGCTACCATGTTCCTGCCCTGGAGCCTTTGAGTAGATACCTACTTTTGTTACACTCACTGCAACTGAAAGGCCTTCAGCCTCAGCCTAGTTCCTCCCTCTAGACACAAATTGTAATTTCTTAATGTTTTGCAGTCGATATGCCACACAAGGTCCCAGGCGCACTCAAATTCCCTTTCTTTTAAAGGGCAAACTAAGCACAGATGCTCTTTGATCAACAGTAGCAGTGACTCCTCTGAGGCTGTCTTGGACTGTCTGGTAAGAGACCCCGGCAGATGAAAAGCTTCTTCTCACCAGCTAGCATATGAAAAGATGCTGGTGAGATACTGTTGCTGAGCCCGAAGTGATTCCAGAAGATGAGCTGACAATAAACATATCCTGGGGGACAGAAAATGCAACCTGCAGCACACTTACACCTTCACAATGCTTATGGTGCCGGCTCTCTCTCCTTTCCCTCTGCTGAATTTTTTTAGGCAACTGAAAATTAAATCCATGCTAGTAGCACTTGATGTTACTTTACTGTAGGTGAGAGGCGGTGTACCCCTTTGGAAAGAGCAGGATCGTCACCTGAAGCTATTGGGTTTTAACAGGCACAACTTATTTGTGTCTCTAAAATTGAAGATAAACACATTGTGGAGCACCTAGATCAAACACTTTGGCACAGGAACCAAGCTAATTGTCCTTAGTAAGTACAATTATTACTGATCTGATTTTCAGTGTTGTACAAATTCTCAGAAAATTAAGACAGACTGTGGGAAAATTATTTTCTGACTGATAAATCATGTTTTAGCCCTGAACTGTTTGTGATGCCATATTTGGGTGGGGTGGTGGGCAGTAAATATAATGAGGTCGTGAATAGAGAGATCACCTCTAAATAATTGTTAAGGACAGGGAATGTTAGCATACACACCCCACAGGTTGAGGGAAGAAAAATAGGTCACTATTTAAAAGAATCCCCCAGAACTATGTTTTCCTCAGCTCTGGGCTCTGCTCTCATGACATGGGAAGAGGGTGCGTTTGCGTTTTGGTTGTTTTTTTTTTTTTCAATTTGCCTTATACAGACGTGCTTTTGAAAGGAAATGGCTTGTGTGTAATTATTTAAGGCAGCTGCAGCTGGTACAACCTCCTTGTCTGGTACGGAAGGAAGATTTGCTTTGTCCCCACTCAAGTCTGGCCCCACTCCTGTCCCTGTAAGGAAGCCAGGAGGAGGCACAGTCCCTGAAGACTACTTAAGAGTCACCTCCTCCTCCTACACCACATTGTCTGCATCTGGGGTCCCTTTCAGCTTCCCCAGAGTCTCAACGACAGCAGAGAGTGCCAAGCATCCATGCTGCTGCTTACAGCGCTGGTGGCCACAGCCGCCTGGTCATGTAAGTCCTGCCTTATTTTCCAACATTTTTTTCTCAGGCAACCAGCTCTGGGCCATCAGCCACCTTCCCAAATCCCTGAATTTCAGCTCCTGGCATCATTTCTCTTCTTTCTGTCTTTGTCCTAGATGCGTTTTCACAACAAATTCCTGTTCAGAGCCCAATATCCATTACCAAGTTCAAAAACAATATACGGATTAGATGTGAAATTCAAACATTAGGAGAAAAATTTGATGGCACTGTCATACACTGGTACATACAGAAGGAGGGCAAAGCTCCAGAGAGGCTTCTGTTCTTTACATCAGGCACAGCCAAAGTTGAAACTGGCTTTCAAGAAAAAAGGTACATCGTTGAAAAAGTTTCTGGTCTGAAACGCTGTGTTCTTACCATAAATGATATAATTCCAGATGATGCTGCTACTTATTACTGTGCCTACTGGGACCCTCACTGTTACAGAGAGTCAAAGATCATCAAGGCAAAAAAACCCCAACCCATCCCCCCCCTTTAACATCTCAGCCACAAGGCTGTAACTGTGCCACTCCCACATCTTCTTCCCACCATCTGACAGGATCTGCTGCACTTGGCCTTTCAGCAGCTTTGGCTGGAAAGCTGATGCTGCTGCCCAAAAAGAGCAGCTAACCCACAGAACTGTACTCTGCAAAGTCCACATCATCACTAAGGCTCTGGTCTGCAAACACTCGGCTACTGCTTTAGGGGCAAAGGAAGCCTTCACTGCCTAAAGAATTAGCACATCAGCACATAGGCTTTGTTAAAAAGACACCAGCCCACAGCTCTCAAATACTGTGGGGATGGCTCTTGTGAGAATGGCCATGGACTACACCCCAGAACACTGCGCTAAATGAAAAAAGGCCTGCTTTAAATATACAACCCTTTTCAACTTTTGCTTTGCCCATTCACGCTTACTTGCTCTCACCAGCCTGATGCATCTGGTTATTCAATGCCCATCCTAATGTCTGGAAAACACTAGAAGATGCTTATTTCACTAAGTATATTAATGTAACTGTCCATCCATGCCATAGTAAAAGCTGTGCAGGATTTACTCATGACACAGCCCTGCAGTAGAACGAAGTAAGCATTAAATTCAAGACTGTCAAAACACAAAACAACAGCCTAAAATAATACACCAGTCTTTATGCATAAACATTTAAAAACCCAAATGCTGGAGAAACCATCTACATGACGACTTATGCCTCCATGCCTTTCTGAAGGAAGCGATCTTGTATTTCAGATATAAATTTGAATCTTGTTCTAGAGACTAGAACGAGGACTTGTTAAGCCCACAGGACAGAACAGAACTAAGTATCTTTCATTGTACTATTATAATTGCCGAAGTAATAACTGAAAAGGAAGGAGAGCTTGACTGTCACTGATTTGTGAGAAGCCTCACCCCGGAGATGTTTGCTCTTCAGTGTGGTGGTTTGACCACCAAAGCCGCTCTATCACTCCCCTATGCAGCTGGAGAGGGGAGAAAACATATATTGAGAGGCTTGGGAGTTGAGATACGAACAGAGAGAATTCATTCTGCAGTCAGTGTCATGGGCAAAATGGACTCTCCATGGAATAAAGGAAAGAAAACTCTCTAATTTATTACACTGCACTGCACACTAGTGACACCAGAGTCGGGTAATAAGAAGTGCGACCTGGTCCTGAAGGATCTCCCCCCACCTCTCCCTTCTTTTGCATACTTAACTTAAACCTTCACCTAATTCTTAGTTGTTAAGCTGAGTGGTTATCTAACAATTTTGCAGCACTGTAGGATGCTCTGAAGGCCATTATGTATCAGTGGAACAACCAGTCTAAATCTGAAATTCCTGACATCCTCCCTCTCCTGTGGTTGGCTGGGAAAAAAATGGGATTTTCTTCATTAGTGGCATACCAAGAGAGCACAGTAGCTTATTGTAAAGTCAAAACACACTGTGGAGCACCTGGATCAAATACTTTGGCACAGGAACCAAGCTAATTGTCTCTAGTAAGTACTATTATTACTGATTTGATTTTCACAGTGTTGTACAAATCCTCAGATAATTATGACAGACTGTAGAAAAATTATTTTCTGAGGGATAAATCATGTTTTTGCTCTGAACTGTGTGTGGTGCCCTATTAGGGTGGGGTGGTGGGCAGTAAATATATCAACCTCATAAATAGAGAGAGCACCTCTAAATAATTATTAAGGACAGGGGACTGGAAAAAGGGGGAGAGCTAAAAATTTTTTTTTTCAATGGATTCTTTCCTGTTCTGGGAAAGAAAAGTAAACAACTGGAAAGTTTACTCTCAAAACAGCAAGGGTGAAATGCAAAAAGGTTCTTCTTGACAGAGATAGTTGAAAGGTGATTGGGAAGGAAAATAGCCTGGAATGTCATAAACTCCTTGTTCTTGGTGCTACTGAAAAGAACTGGTTTACTTTTGGATTTATATCATTCTTAACTGTGGTGAAGCTGTACAATGAGTAGGATGAATGCTGGTTTCAGGATAGAGCATATAGCCGCACTTGTAGCATGTTGCTCTGAGAAGACGAGGTGACTATGACTAAAACAAGCCGTATAAAGCAGGGGAGAGTTCCAGAGACAGCTAAACTGTCATCCATGCCTCTGGCCAAGAATAAATTTCTCTGCTGCAGTTTGCAATTAAACTGTGCCTGTCAAGAAGCAGCTGCTTTTGCTGGGAAGACAACAGTGTAACCTCTTACCAAATGCCTGACCTTAGTTATGGCCGTCAGTTGAGACTATGGACTTTAAAAGACGTTTGCTTTTAAAAGACATTTGTCAAAAAAACATGTGTGTGATGAAACTTGACTTGAGGGACTTTAGGACAATAGGCAATTTGCAAGACAAGACACTTTTTGGGACGGGAAGAAATTGTTTACCCGTAATCTTAAAGCAACAAATAACTAGTGAACTTTCATAATTTCATTTGGGTATCATAATGTAACCACATTTTTACTTAAACAGCAAAAAGAGGTTACTTCAAAGAAAACCAGAGGCAACAGATCTTTGTCAGAAAAATCCCAGAGCTAAACGCATTACTGTATGGTTTGTAAAATAAGAATGGCACTGTTTTCTTCTCATAAAATGCTGTGTTTAGAAACCTGAGCTTCTTATTCACTAGAAAAGTCAACATATTTCTAAAAATGGTCCATGTTGAAAATTTAGCTACTGCACTGGACAAGATTTACCACCCAACTCTACACCAGAGAGACTTTTTTTGTAGTATATAAAAGAGAAGGTCAGGTACAGGAGATACTGCTAAGTGTTATCACACTGTGGTATGATGGTGTGAAAATATTTGGAAGTTCAACTAAGCTTATTGTTTCAAGTAAGTATGAAACATAAAATTTAACTGCTTCTGAAATGCTTTCAATACAGTTAGATCTGTAGGATTTTCCCCCTATAAACAGCATTTCTTTATGCAGAACATAATTTTGTCTTTTGTACAAAAAGGAAAAAACAGCTATTGCAGCAGAGATGTATAACTAACCCAATTATTTCCTTTTTAAAGATTAATTTAAATACAGCAAAGATAGTAGAACTATTTGGAGAACTGAAAGATATTGTTTTTAAATATGCTTATTCAACCTTTGTGATATTTCGAATCCATTCTCAAAGATAAGCATTCAACTTTTAGGTTACTCAAGTAAGTCTTACAAAAGCAAAGCATTTTCCTGGAGGGCCATGCCTGACTATACCAAATTGAAGGAGTTATCTGAGATATGCCCAGAACTGTCTGAAGGTATGCGCAGTTGAAAAGGCTACTCTCTCTTCCTAGCATTTGCACAAGTGAATTATTGTGACATTGTTACTGTTATTAATGAGAGAACACCAAGCTCAAAATATTTCGACATCCTTATCAAAATTATTCTGCTTCAAGTAAACTTCAGGTGCTTTGCTGCTTGCCTGTGATTTGGCTGAACTAAGCACCTGAGATCAAAACAGTTTGTCTAATTTTGCCTGTCTGAAAATGGTCTATCTGGTTATTGTGAGTTTTGATTCCAATCTAGGCAGGGTTTTGCTTCATGGTAGTGACCAACATAAATATTGGTTGAGGGTCTTTTGTTGCTCAGATCTCAGAGTAATATTCACGAATTATATGTTTGTTTTTATGTGGTGCATAAGGAGCAAGTCATTTTGGCCAGTGTTTGATCAAATAAATCTTCTGGTGCTGTCTCTCTCCAGAAAGTAGAGACAGAGCTACAGTGCTCAGTCTGCAGCATCCATCTAAACTTTCAGAAGGTTAAAATTAGTTCAGATGAATCCTGACAATTCAGTAACACAGGTGCCCTCAAAAACCTCCAACTCTTTTTCTTTTTTTACTGCAGAAAATCACTCCTTTTTTACTTTTCTAGAGCCTAAAATTGATTATAGAGACAATGTGATTTTCTTTAAATACTATCGAATCATGCAAACATAAGAGAGTTGTGCTGTTATTGCAAAGGCTTTATTCACTGTGGCTGGTTACTACATCAAGGTATTTGGCTCCGGTACAAAACTCATTGTGTCAGGTAAGTTACATGTTATTTTCCATAGAATAAGCTATAGAAGCTTGGGGTCATCATACAGTGTCATAGTGTTGCAGAGGGCACTCAGCCAGTTTACAGCCTCAGTCAGCAACATGCTTGCACCTTCCCAGCTTGTCTTTCCTACAGTGAGCCTTGTATTTGCAATGCAGTGGTTTAGCATCACAAACACTTTGGGAAAAGGAGCTCTTTTAAGCCACTTAGAAATGTGGTGGAAATTGGCTTGCAATAGTTTCCAGAGCCCTCATGCATTCCCCCACCCATACTGAAGGAATAAGCACAGAATCAAGCAGCTGTGAATAAAGAAAACCTCTTCCCAATGTGGAGACAAAGAGCAATATGCAACAGCCTTTTCTAAAATCTTGTTTTTATTAGGCTAATGGAAGTGAAATAACTTGTCCCTAGTTATTGTTGCCATTTACAGAGCAGCTTGGCAGTAGAAATAATCCTAGTACCTCCAAATGCTTGTGTTATGGCTTACTAACATGTACAGGTAGACACGATCCATATTTTGCCTTTTCCTGTCACCATTCATTTTAATGGAAAGTGGAAGACAAAAAGCCTTCTTCTTCCCATTAAATATGCTTTAAATGCCATAACCTTGGAGTAAATAACTACAGAAACATGAGGCAGAGTTGCTACCAAATGTTTTAAAGTCTGGTTAAAAACATAAACATATATTTTTTTGCAATTGTATGCTATAAAATATATGTTGCCTAGAGATAGATTATGCTTAACAATACATCACTAGAAATTGCATTAAATCTTCTGACCTTTTAAGTAAAAATGAAGAAGATTAATGTTTGCATTCATATATTTTTTAAAGAGAGAAAAACATGAAGCCCCAAACCAAAACCCAGTAGACTTGGAAGTCCAAACGAGTGTTAGGGAAGAAAGATGGAGCTGTCAGGCATAGGTCAGGGAAGATGTGGCCATCTGTTGACTGATAAAGCTTCTTACCATGATTAATATTAATAGGAACATTTGCTAACAGCTTTAAAATATCAAGGATTTCATGGGCCAAAAATGAACTCAGTAACCGATTCTTTTAAGGCAATATTCACAAACAGGTTTCAGTGTAGGCATTTCCCCATCTAATGATGATCCCTCTTCTCCTAAAGCCACAGCCCAAAAAGATCAGCTTGAATTGGTAACAGCATTCAGAACTAGGTTCTTGTTGCAGGATATTCATACGCAGATGTACATGCACATATACATAAATCCTTAATTTTCGTGTGCCTGAAAGTTTGTTTAATTAAAACTGAAAGACTAACATAAGTGAAATCTGTTATATGGGCAAACACAGGTTCATCCATATGCCAATTTGTAATCAAAGGTATAATTAATAGAGATCAAAGCATCAAAAGAAAGAGGTTAATTTCTAGTAAGAAAACAAGGCTCAGCTGGGACATGAAACAAGGTTTTTCAGAACACTGAGACTATGCGGCTTTTTGCAAAGGTCTTGTATACAGTGAATATGAGAAAGTCTTTGGAACTGGCACAAAGCTTATTGTTTACGGTAAGTTTTTTGGTATTTAAGAAAATGTGTCTTATTCTGACAAGAAAAAATCTAGAAGAGAGGGAATATGATATGTTACTTTAAAATTATAATACAGGTTAAAAGCCTGAAGTAAGTTTCTCCAAAGACTTTCTGGGTTTGTTTGTTTTTCCACTGCCTTGGAGGTGAACTAACAACCTCTAAGTATCAGATTTTGTGGCATCATTCAAGTAATAAGAATAAAAATTTCAGCTTTTCCATTGACCTTATTTATAAATCTTTATAGATACCTTAAAAAAAACCAGTAGGGGGTTTCACTATGGAAAAGTTTGCCAGTTAATCTACAAAAAAAGTGTATTTCGAACCCAAAGCTTTTTATAGCGCACTGATTATGAGCCTAACTCCAAAATTTTATTTCCACAAGGTTTTAGTTAATATATTTTCATGTATGTTCATCCTATACTCATGTATGTTCACACTGAGCATGCTTCACAAAGTACATCACCTACAACAAGCGTGGTATGGATAGATATGCTACTTGGATACAGAAATGTTATCCTGATATAGCATGTACTTCTGCTTTAGTTTATTTTGTTTTTTCCTTTTCAGATTTGTTAATTCAAACATTTATTAAAGTAACATCACTGCCAACTTTTGGGGTCCAGATCATTTATAATTCCATTTTTTCCAGTCCTTCACCTGGCAAATGCATGGAATACCTTCAAAACAGTGGCAACAATTTTTGTTGCCTTGAAAAGAAAAATCCCCAAATGAATACCAACTTTTAAAAAAACAGTACGTGTTCATTTATTAGCGATGGGGATTTATAGTGGAGCAAAGACTTGCAAAGTATATCTTTAAACATTTTACAGACAGAGTTCTCATGTAGTTGCTTTTGCATAAATATTTTAAAGCAATATTCATTTCCTCAAACATTCTATGAATTCGGAAGACTTCTGATTTCGAGCTTCTTTTCCTTACTCGTAAAAGCCTTTTTTAATGTTAGCTCTCTATAAAGTAAAATATTTAAAAGTAAGGTTTTATTCGCAATTATTCTAAATAGTATTGCAACTGGTTTTGACTGAAGATTAAAACTTTCCATTTGGGTCCACTGAAAAATAGTATTTAATTTAAAGTGTGTTTGAATTCCAGGTTCATCCAGCTCAGCCAAAAACTTATTTTTACTTCAAGGATGGGAACAGCTGTAATTCATTTATCTTACTACCTAAAATTCCTTTCATATGTGAGACATTTCTATTCCCATCATAAGTATTTCACAACTAATTAGAGACCTAAAACATTTGTTAATAATAAACACTTAGGTCGTTGCTCTTTTGTATTTTTGGTTTTTTGGCTGCTTATTAATTTGCTGTACACTGTTGATCTTCCAAATATCTATTTTGGTAATTTTTTTCCTCCAATAACCAATCCAGATAAACAAACTTCTGCACCGGCAAGCGCTGAAGTCATGAAGAAGACACATGGAAATCACTTAACATATGTTTGCCTCATTGAGAAATTCTACCCAGAAGTTATTCAGGTGACATGGAGTGAACAAGGTAATGACATAACAAACGAAGCAGTAAGAGGAGAACCTTGGAAGTCTACAAAAGAGGATACATATTCGATCAGCAGCTGGTTAACCGTGCCAGTAGAGAAGAAACACTATGAGTATAAATGCAAATACAAACATGAAGCACTGGAGGACGAGCAGCAGGCACATGGTATATATGATTTTTTTTCATTTTCATTCTACATTTTTTTTTTTTGCAATAGAGTTGTAATATTTCTATTACCCTTCCTGTAAGCACCCACTCCTTGGCACAACAGCTAAAATACACATTTAGAGAAACACTAGCCACAGCTATAAAAACACAAAAGAGTTAAAAATGTGGTTGCTGGGGATGGAGAACAAAGTTTATGTTTATTTTTTTCTCCCAGTCTGGCAACGGTGAGGCAATAACCGTGTATGAAACTAGGATATCTCATGGATAAATTGTGCAATGAAAGACAATGAGCTTTTAAGGAAAAAAGTAACAGATAATCAATGCAAATGGTTTAAATCCTGGTCATATCTTTAAAATAGCTGCCTAATGTTGCTTTAGAATAATCTTTTCTCTGTACCTACATCTCTTCAATTTATTAGCAATTAACGTAAATCCAGTGAGTGAGAGCATAGCCATAAATAACCATTACATCTCAAATTTAAAATACATTCTGAAACAAAAATAAGCTTGAAGTTTATTTAGATGGAGAATGTATTTATGGATGTAATATGGATATCTTTAAGCCTGTGCATGAATGCATAGAAACACTGTAACTGTAAACAAATTTGCCGCTTCAAGCACAAAAAAGACCGTTTGTTTTAGAGAACAACCCACTACCAAAACGGCAAATTCCCAACCTTAGATCATACTTTCCTCAAGATTATTCCTTAGTGTTGAGCAATCATTAAGAAACAGATTAATTAACATCCCTTATGATGTAAATTATTCTGTATTTCTCCTAGTAACAGTACTTTGTGAAGGCAAACTGAATTCCAGCTACTTCAATTGTAAGGTCAGGTGATCAAATTGACTCCAGTTCCAAACAAAACAGTCACTGCCAAGGAACAGTAATGAACACATGCCTAGAAGGATAAAGGCAAATCTCCCATTTAGAGAAACAAATGCCCAGTCACTTCTCTAGAAGCATTTTTCCCCTCCAAATTCTCCCTGCAAACAAATCCTAACTGTGAATATCTCTGCAGACAGACCTTAAACATCTTTGTTGTTGCTGCTGTTGTTTAATATTAAGTTCCCATTTCACTGTTGCTGTACTGCCTCTCTCCCCCCTCCCCCCTCCCCCCCCCCCCATTTCTTAATTATTGTTAGTTAAAATTAAAGAAAAATCTAATTGGGACATTTGAATTCTCTTTCCATTAGGTTTTACAAAGTCTAGTACTCCTCAGGAAGAGGAATGTACCACACAACCTGGTAACAGCACTGAATTTAATAGAGGTAATGAAAATGTATTCAAATGTGGGAAAGTGATGCATGTCACACACGAGTTCGGGACTGCTACGTATGCTTAGAACATCATACAAATTATCTAAATAGTGTACAGGAAATCTAGGGTCTGTAACTTAAAAATGCTTCTGTGCTACTCTGAATCGATTTCTATTGAGGATTATAAGAAGTGTCTCTCCTACCTTTATGAGGAGCTTTACTGGGACGCTATAGATGCTGTAGCAGATTATTAGCTTGCATTAAGTCCCACTTTTTTAAATACCTAAAGTAGTTAAATGCTCAAAGCTTCAGCTGATGCTCCATCAGCCTAGCAATTGCAAGGGCAAAGAAACTTTCTTTTAGTTTGAATGGGGATTTACGAAAAATCATAAGCTCTTGTCCTCAAAAAATTGAACACAAAATGATTCAAGTAAACACAGTGCAACCAGTAGTATGTGCTGAAAGCACTACACTCTTGCCTTTGCAAGGAATGCTGAGTGGCACTTAGAAGTAGTCTAGTGGTGAGAATCCTGCTTGATCTAGAATTTATTAGCAGTGCAGACCTGCTCCAAGGACAATCATCCTTCGTATTGGTTTGTACACTGTCCACTAGAATCAATGTAACTGCAGCAGTAAGCAGACTGCCCACTTCCCAGTTCTACATAGGTTTTAGGTGGTTGTACGATACTGACACTAAACAAGGTTCTTCTGTCTTATGTTCATTACAGATCACTTAATGCACAGGACAGCACACATAGTGTACATCGTCCTCCTTCTGAAGAGCACTGTGTACTATTTCATTGTACTCTTCTTCATCTACAGAATGTGGTCTCTAACCAAGCACCAAGGAAAGAAGGCATAAAAGCTGGTTTAAGAAAGGCTTGCAAAACTGTATTCAATTTGCCTTGCTATACGCGTTCCCATTTAGACTCCCCTGCTCTCAGCGTTAAGTGTAACAACAACGAAAATCCCTAAATAATTTTACAGCATTAGTGCATAGGACTTATTTTGCTTTACTGCTAGTATTTTTATATCAGCCTGGTTTACCTGATTTCTCAGAGTACTGAACTGAGGTGGGCAATAGGAGTAAGGTTACATACTTTAGGTTTTAATCCATAGTCAGGAAGGTACTCCTGCTAAAGGGGCTTTTCACATATGAAGCACAGATGCATTTTGTCATTGAGATTAAGGCTTAATTGGGAGTATTCCTGTGCTGTAAATTCACAGATACTTGTTTATTTTTACTTCCAATGATTTATGGCAACTCTCATGTATCCACAGAACCAGAAGTTAAGTATTCTGAAGTTATGTGTGCCTTGAGTCAAACACAATTTTTAAAAGTGAACATAATATTTTTGAATTAAGTTAGATAGAGCAAACGTAAAAGCAACCCTAAGGTGCATGTGTATAGAAATAGAAGTCATCCCCGAAGGCCTACACCACCACTGTGACATAGCCTGAAAACCCTGCACATTGTATTTTTCGAGAAAGCTAGCAATTGTAATAATCACAAACATCATCTGTTTTTTAGAGATAACTTTAAATCTGAAGCTCTGTTTTCACAATAGGGGAAAAACTCTGATCCTTTGAGAGACTTTGAGCAGTTAATCTCCACAAATCAGTTCCTTCTTAATTTCTGTGGAAAAAATTTAAGTAGACATATTGAGGTAAAGCATTTGCTTAGTTTGGGGCAAACCACTGCTGTAAGTTTGAAGCTAAGTGCCTGCAGCATTTACACTCCCTGTATCTGTAACGATCTAGAAAGCAATAAAAGCTGTCTTCCAGGTGCATTTGTGAGGCCTGTGTTTGTTCTCCAGCATTTCCACAGCATGCACCAAGATGGCTAGGAATCCTGATTCATTTCTCTGTTGGTATAAATTCCTTAGGAAATCAAAGATCCTTAAAATTGTAAGTTTTCTGCTTTTCAATGCATTAATCAGGACCATTGTTACACAGAGCAATAAAAGCTAGCTCATTACATCTTTTCTGCTGAAGACTTAAGCCAAGCAAGGAGGAAATGCAACCCTCTTACAGCAGGACTGCCTTCTTGGGCTTATGCTATCATAAGGGAAGGAGAACATAAATCAGGCTCTGTTCTAGATATTTTACTAACTGCATATCTTATACAAAGTATTTTACAATCTGCATGTTGAAGCCAATGCAATTAATTGCTGCGTTCAATGTCATTCAGAACAAGGAAAGATGCAATGTCTAGTCTTTACTCAAACTGTCTTTGAGAAGCAGCTGATATCCCATGCTTTTATTTATTAAGGTTTGGTTCCAAAGTGAAATATAATAGCTACAAATGTGGTTTTGGAATGCAGTTACTGTAAATTTCATAGCATCTGAAAGTAGCATATTACTGTCCCAGTCTCCCCTACCTTTATCCCCAACAGAGAAACATGTGATTGCATTAATGAACCAAAATCTTTTTCACTGAAATAATCCCCAAATCCATTTGCTGTCTCTCGTTCATTAAACTGAAAGATGCTGTCCATGCAGCCCATGAAAGCAGAGAAGAAAACATAGCTTTTCAAGCTTTTTGCACAACCCTCCCTGCCTACATGCAACCCTACACTGTGCTGTGCATTAGCGATCGCCTCACTAATATTGAGGTTTCTCAAGTACATGGTTGCAGGTTTTACAACTGCAACATAGAATCATAGAATGTGTTAGGTTGGAAGGGACCTTTAAAGGCCATCTAGTCCAATTCTACTGCAGTAAGCAGGGAAATCTTCATTCGATCAGGTCACTCAGAGCCCTGCTGAGCCACACCTTGAGTGTTTCCAGGGTTGGAGCCTCGACTGCTTCTCTGGGGATCCTATTACAGTGATCTACCACCCTCATATTGAAGAACTTTTTCCTAATATCAAACCTATATTTACCCTTTTCTATTTTAAAACCATTACCCCTCATCCTATTGCTACATGCCCTTGTGAAAAGTTCTTCCCCAGCTTTCTTATAGGTGCCTTTCAGGTACCAGAAGTCCATTATAAGGTTACCTATCCCTAGAGCCTTCTCTTCTCCAGGCTGAACAAGACCAACTCTCTCAGCCTGTCCTCACAGGAGAGGTGCTCCAGCCCTCTGATCATTTTTATGGCCCTTCTCTGGACGTGCTCCAACAGGTCCATGTCCTTTTTGTGTTGAGAGCTCCAAAGCTGGACACAGTACTCCAGGTTAGGTCTCACCAGAGCTGAGGAGAGGGGCAGTATCTTGATCCGCTGGACGCACTTTTTTTTGATGCAGTCCAGGATGCTCATGTGTTACCAAAGTTTATTTATGCAGACAGATAAAGTTCATACTAAGTTTTAATTTTTGTTTACTTAGCCCAACTGAGAGGACAAATAGATTTTTAAGGCTTCTGGGTGCTGAGGCATTTGTTTGCAGGAAGGTTTGGTTATTTAATGGAAAAACCCTGTAAACTGAACCACTCACAACCGGTTCAGAAGAGGTGGGCTATGATGAGAATGCATGATAAGCTGAGGACAGTTAGACCACAGCCGTCCTGTCTTTTACCACAGTATGCTTCTAAACCATTTCCTTCTAATGGAAATACAAAGTGATAAAAACCACATGCCGAAGTAACACGTAAATAACACAGTGAAACTCGCTGTTCGCTGCGCATGTTGGTCTAACTGCAGGCTTGTGATACGCATGTATAGGGGCTATGGCTACCACAAAAACATTGGTGCTGAAGGACTTGCAGTCTTATTTATGAGCGCACCCCAGAGTTAGATGTTATCTGCGAGGTGGAAACAAAGTCCTGAACAGAGAAGTCAACACTTGAAAGGCACGTCTTCTCGAGTACATATCTTACCAAAACTGATTTTCAGTGATTTCAAGCTTCTGCAAGTATGAGCATAGCAGCTGCTTTACTCCTGTTACAGTGTTGCAGAATTAATACTAGAATTTATGCTAATTAACTATAATTAATACTAATTAACTAAAATACTACAGAAATGGTTACCAGCAATCTGGTGTTTCTAACAAAAAGACGATGGAATGGGATCAACTTCTGCCAAAGACAAAGGAGTAATTAGCACAAAATAATTTATTTGTGGAAAGGAACGTGCAATGTATTCCTTACGTTGCTAGAAGAATTTCGTGTCTTGTACTGTACAAGTTACATGCTTGATATTGTTGACTTCGCAAAATAACCTGTAACAGGTGATACGGAAACTATCCATGGATTGCTCTTACATGTAGCTGTAAATGAGAAATATCTGCATAAGGATTTCAGCAGTCTGCCAACAAGCTAACTTCCATTAACACTATCAATCAACACTACAAAATCTGAAGAGAGATTTGATAGTGGACTATTCAATTTGATATATTGAAACTGCTGGGGATCCAGCAGGCACTTAGAAAGTGCTGAGGAAGTAAAAAAATCTCAGAGGAATAGTTTGAGAATCTGTTCCTCTGCACCTATAAATATTTACAGACTGAATGTCAATTAACAGCAAGTAATTGACAAGTTTCACCTAGTGAGTCCAAACAATCCTTATAGTCCTACCACAGAGAAGTTCCACTTTGTTGTATTACCAGTGTCTTGATAAGGTACACAAGACAATACTTCCCAGTAATTGCTTAGTTCTTGGAAGATTAACCTTAGGAACTACTGAATACATCTTGGACCAATATTTTCATACCACCTGGGAAGCAATCTAATACACGCATATCAAGAAGACACATCTTTTTGAGATATTACAGTACATAGGAAGCATTCCCTTTGGTTTTTAATGAATAAACTCTCCTGTCAGCAGCTCCACCAAGTCAGCCACAGTTTCCAAATGCCTACAACTCTCCCTAGGAATTTTCTTTTACAGAAGTCAGGATGAATGAAGATGAGAGTCAAGTCAACAGGCATTGAAAACAGGGAGGCTCAAAAGAAGTCCACCTACAGTTCCCAGAGAGCACTAGATGATTCCAAATCACAAGCTTCAGCTTCTCAAGAAGATTTCGTTCCTCCCACAGCTGGAGCTTTGCCTTTTGTGGCAAAAAGTGAAATGCACAGGACAAAATAATTCTGAAAGCAAAGTCATTCCCAAAATGAGGACATCATGTTTCATATTCAGTCAAAGCACACTATAAAATGATACAGGTCTCTGCTGTGAAAAAAAGTGCTCAAAGGTCCCCAAAAGGAAGCATAGGTGGTCACACAGCTATGTGTCCAGCTATGTGTCCAGAGACACTGTGTTGCAGGAAGGTGGCTTGATGGATTAATCACTTCAGGGAGACTTTCCCATTCCATTCCTGGAATGGCATAACTACTGACCATTTTGAGGCTCAAATTATAAAATAACAAGAGGAAATCTGCCTGGAAACAGTATATATTCCTTCACATTACTAGCAGAATGATTACACAGGACCACATCTAGCCCTTTCACCTTTAATATGAAGTCTCTAACCATTTTCACATCATTCTTGAATCAGCACTATTTGATGGGCAGCTGGGGCAGACTAGCAAAAGAAAACACACAAGTTGTTACTGGGGCTCAAGCAGCAGCTCAATGAGCTCAGAGCAATGCCAGTCATGGGGCCTTTGCCACCACTTGCAACATGAGGCATTAACCAGTCTAAGCTGTGATAGGCAACACATGAATTTCTTCAATTCATACAGGTGGGCTGGGAGGAAGAGAAGGAAGGGAAGGCAGAAATTCCAAGCATTTATAGAAGCAAAAGGAGCACATTTCAGGTCTTTCAAAGATTTTAAATCTTCAGGTTTGACTGTTATACACACACAGCAAAAGGTTGTACTTCCTCTTGAATACGTTAACAGCTTATGTTCTGCAGTTTTTATCTGTTGTTTTGGTGGAAGGACCCTGTTTCCATCAACATTCTTCAGTCCACCAGCAGCCATAACCAGATCACTGAGCTTCTGTCATGTGTAACTGAAATACGTTTTCCTTTTGAGTCATTAGTGTGTTTTTAGTCTACAGTACTCCCAGAGCTCATGCCACCGCATAGGGCTTCAAAAGTCTACACACAGGAAAGACTGACTGTACCTCCTGTCCCAGCAGGGTATTTAATTTGTGACCTCTATTCCTGTAACCGAAGTTTTCCCCCTAAGTATCTGCTGTGTCAAAACCAGTCCTGAATTTGCAGTGCACTGGTACACCAGAGCGTTATAATCATGACCTCTAGACGGAGCTATAAATCACTTGCTATGCAGCGACACAGCAAGGTGTCTTATCAAGCTCTAACTCCTCTTAAAAAGCTTTTAACATCTGTCTGGAATGTACTCCAGTTCCTAGTAGGTACAAAGCACACCTTCTCACCTTCATGTAGGTCTGCAAAATAAATGCTAGCACACTTAATGCAAGGAAAAACATGCACGTGCACATGGGCTTAAATGAAAGGTGACGAATACTTCCCCCCTCCCAGGCATAGATCTCCTGCTTCTACTGCTCTCTACTCCTTCGGCAAAGAATCCTCTTCCTTCAGAAAGCTTCAGGAAAGGGCAATGGCTGAGCTCTGACATGCTTATTTGCACAAGCTGAAGGGCAGAATGCCAGCTAAACAGCACTTCCAGCCCATTGTTTCTTTCTGAAACAAAGGTCTGGCAGGAACAAAAATCCCTTCTAGCCTAGCTCATCATAGTGAAATGATGAGGGGTGGCCAAATTTCAGAAGCCAGGTAACCAGCATCTCCAACATTGTAGCAAGAGAGGCAGGCTCAGACTCTTGGTAGATTAGCTCTCCAGAGGACTCAGGGTCAATAATTCTGGTTCAGTAGACTCAGTATCAGTAGTTCTTCACACCCAACATCACTGGTGAACATCATTAAGGCATGAAACAGTGCCATCAAAATATAATTCAGAAACTTTTAGGGTAGCAACTAAGCAGTGAAAAATATCACCAAAATTTATAACTTCATAATACAAGCTGTCAAAGGATACCTTTACTTTTGGTGGTTGCTCCAAAGATGAGAGAACACAGCATTCCTGACTGGCACTCACCAGTCACTCCCACCCAAAGGAGGGAATATAGTCCCAGGTAATCACCTCCAACTAAGTACAGGACCATAGAGGACAGGAAGTGTAAGACCAATAGCTTGCTGCACATGCCACCTTTCATCTCAGACACAAGCACAAGGCCAGCTCCTCTCCTCGCACTGTACATTTCCTTTTGTACTGCACCTACACAAGTCAATTCTGCTGCAAACCTCTACAACACTTCACTGAAAACTGTTCAAGCCCTGCGTGCACCAGACACAGAAACGCTAAGGTCAGCTGCTCCTTAATGCAATATGGGGTTTGCGTCAATTTACCTCTCAGCCAATTCCAAGATAATTCCTGCCACTGAGCTCTGGGGAAAATATCATCTGGCTACCTTAATATGCCTTGTCCTGATGAGCTTGATGTGTATTACTCTTGGTTAATCTATGGACTAGTCAACACACAAAAAGCAGAAATTTAGATGTCCTCAAATGCAGAGACAATGCCTTTGCATGTGCATAAAAGCAACTCTGTTGAACATTTCCACCAAAGGTAGAATGGGGTTTTTCTGTCTTTCCTGTTCCTGACACTTTAACATTGATGGCTGGTTATGTTTACCTTTCTGTTAAGCCCAGCAGTTAAAGTTCTCCCAAGATTTCTAATCTGTCAGGAGAGTGCTGACAGTTTTGGTAGTGGGGGGCTGCACCGGGCTCTCAGTGAGAAGAGGCCACAGCACTTTTCATTGCCCATCACCCTTGATCCCCTGATCTCTTTGTTTCACCAAGATCTGCTGTTTCTGAATGTAGTTATAGAATGCATTTTCTTTTCCTCATTTTGTAGAAGAAGCTGTTAAGTACCTGCAGGCTCTTCTATAAGTCACTGGGTATAGGAACAACCCCGCCAAAACAAGCAACCTTCAAGTTCATGTGCTGCCATTCTCTTTCTCTGCCTTGTGGGTGTAAAGGTTATGTTTCTGTAACCCATTCATATCTTCAGCTAATTCTTTCCATTTGTGTACTTAAGAACACAAAAACATTTCTCCTTAATCCCAGTGGAGAGACTCATGCTAACCATCTGAATAAACAGCTCAGCAAGTAGCAGTTCCACCTTGAAGGGTAAGAACACATAACTAAGTACTGCTACATGGTTTTAAAAGTTTGACCTTTCCATATCTAAGTATCCTTCTTACACTTTTGACATTGGGATTTGTTAAAGCACCATAGCTAAGCAAGTCCTTCCAAAACCCAACTTTAGATCTCTGAATTCTTGTAAATGTTTCTGCAAAGTTGCAAAGCTCACTATCTGCAGGTACCACAGCTGGCAAGTTCAATCTTCATTAAGTATTGACAAAACATGCAAAATCAGCTTACAGTACTTGGGGTTTTCTAGTAAGGCTAAATCTGCAAAAAAGTAAAACCAGTCTAAAGCAAATAAAGAAATTCTCATTTGTGAAGAGGTCTGGAAAGCTTTGAGCATAGGTTATAGTCACAATAGCTTTGTTCTAATATTTGACACTCTGCAATCAATTTTGAGGAAAAATCTCTGCCTCAAAAAAGTTTTCATGGATGTTAGAGAACTGCTGCAACACAAACAACAGATCTAAGGGACTTTCTACTATATTCTTACCTTAAATAATCCTCATGATAAATTTAGACACCATGGATTCCACAGAATAAAAAGCTCTTAATGTGGAAAGAGTATGAATCTGGTCTATATCGATACACTGTGGAGGGTACCAAAAGTAGTCTGTATGTATGGTTGCAGGTTGAAACTACAGAAATCTGAATGTAGACCACTAATTCCATATTGAAAAAGACTGGTTTATCAAGTGGGTAAATATCCTCTGGCTTGCACCAGGAGGTGCTAGTCTGTTACAATCCAGTAAAACAGGCTGAGAGAGTCGGGCTCGTTCAGCTTGGAGAAGAGAAGGTTTCAGGGACACCTAATTACAGTCTACAAGTACTTAAAGGGGGCCTACAGGAAAGCAGAAGAGGGTCTGTTCATCAGGGAGTGTAGAGATAGTACAAGGGGTAACGACTTCAAGCTGCAAGAGGGTGGGTTTTGATTAGATGTTAGGAAGAAATTCTTTACTGTGAGGGTGGTGAGGCACTGGAACAGGCTGCCCAGAGAGGCTATGGAAGCCTCATCCCTGGAAATGTTCAAGGCCAGGTTGGATGAGACTGGGCAACCTAGTCTAGTGAAGGGTGTCCCTGCCAATGGCAGGGAGGTTGGGACTAGGTGATCTTTGAGGTCTCTTCCAACCCAAAACATTCTATGATTCTAAGACAGGCACTCAGGCTCTGTAAGGTATTACTCAAAATGTTATTCATTAGAAACAGCACTATAAGGAGAGAGAAATTAGATAAACATACATCCCTTGAGATGGTGGGAACCCTGGGTGCTGTAGCTTCAAAGAGGCCTTTGATCCACATGCAGCATCCTGGACAAACCCCACCAACAGGAGACATTCTTCCGTTTTGGTAATTTGAACTAGGTTTTGGGGGTTTTTTTTCTTATGAGAAAACAGGCCTGCACCTGCCCAGGGCAAGGGCTGCATGGATCACTAACTCCACAAGGATACAGTAGTCTCTTGTCAGGATTGTTACATTTTATCCCTTGATCCACCTGTAGTTTACATTTCCCAAAGACACTAGAGATGGCATTAAGAACATACGAGTTTCTAAAGTACTAGGTGCAAGAGAGATCACATAATTTGCTTCTCGAATACAGCATCTTCTTCAAGGTTCCAAATACACCCTCCCAAACTACCAGTGACATAGCAAAAAAAAAAAAAAAAAAAAAAAAAAAAGTAACTACAAGCCCTTTGTGAGGTGTGCATACACAGGACACGCTACGTTACAGTTGCTCAGGCCATATTCACCTGTGCTCATGTGCTACAAGTCACAGCCTCTGTTGACATACACTGAAACAAAAATCTATTAATTATTCACAACTCTCCTGTCCTAAAGACCACATATTCTTAAAAAAAAAAAAAAAAAAACCAAACCCTGTCCTGGTTTTGATCAGGATGGAGTTAACTTTTCTCAGCCGGGGTAGACACCCCCAAACCACAAACCAACAACAAAAAAATAGCAACCAAAAAGCCCAAAATCAGTGAGACAGCCTCACTAGTTAAAAAGCAAAAGAAGCATCACAAACATTAAAAGGAACTGTTCAGGTGCATAATTGCTTTCAAACTCATGTAAACAACTCAGGAATTGATTCACCCCTTCCCTGGAAGGACTAAATAGTCCTTACTACTATTAATTTCACACATCTGAGTTAGAAAGGTTTTTTTCCAAATCCCCTAGGAATGTTGCAGGGAAATTCAGTATTTTATGCGAATGTTAGCACTTTGCCTTGGAGCTAGCTCACCATTCCAGCACCTCACACCCAGGGCAGCCAAGAACACTGCTTCCAAACTGGCCAGTAAAACACCTAGGAAAGAATTTCCTCTACACTTCCAGACAGAGAAGATCTTGCAGGTCCAGGTCTTCCTAGCACTAGAGAAAACAGAAACACTAAGCAACATATAAACAGAGAAAGTGTGAAAGACCTCCTTTTCCAACAGGTAAGGAACTGAAATAAACAGTGACAGAAGGGAGAAGCTGCTCACTACATAGACATTTTTGTACTAATATCATCACTTCTTGAAAAAACAAGAGCTTATTGCGTGGATTTAAGTATTTCCCCAAATACACACACCAGGCACTCTCAGTGTTCCACTAGGTTAAACAAAGATACTTGCCCTTCAACACACTGCTCTTTAGAGCTGAAAGGAAGAGGAAAGCTCTGATCACCTTTTGAACTTGTTGCTCTTTTGTCTCTGAGGGGAAGAGGGCTGAATCTAATGGGGATTTACTGTCTGGAGTTTTGTGGGTGTCAACAACATATTATACAGCAATGAACCTAATGGAGACTTGCTGTCTAGACTTTTGTAGATACCAATAACATGTTTTGCAGCAGTGGTATTGTGGAATGTGTGTACCACCACATTGTAAGCTTTGTAGTGGGACTATCTCCCAGAACAAGAAAACTCAGTCCTGAGGCTCTGGTAAACAAGAAGAGGAGGATAAGGGCTATAATTCACAGCAAAAACACAATGATGAAGACGAGCAGATGAAGTAAACAACCACCAGGATCCTTGAAGACCTCCTAAAGACTGTAGTACACACATGCCGGAAAGGGTGGTAATCTATGATAATGAGTTCCCAGAAAAGTAATGAATATGTTAATAATTTCTTGGAAAGGTCATGAATACGTGTGTATAACCTGTATATAAGCTGGGTAATCAACAAGTTTGGCGTGTACACTAGGGGGAGCGATTCCCTGGGCTGCCCAGCGCTGCAATAAAGGGTACCTGCTTAACAGTCACCAAGGCTATTGAGTTGTGATTTCGGCTTTTCAACATCCTGCAGACAGTCACCAAATGGCTCAAAAGCTGCCCTTCTTCAGGGAGCTTTAATGCTTGTCTAGGTCATTATTCACTGAAGATAACTCAGGCAAGCGTGGCTCTTCAAAAGACAACATCTACAACAGGGATGGACCTTATGCACTGAAAAAAAGGTAAGTATTTAATTTGATTCTCCCCGTGTTTTAATTGTATCTTCTGCCTTTCCTTTATCCTCACCACATCCCGAAGCACATCATCAATACAGCATCAGTTACTTTATAAGTAAATGTAGCTATTACGTATCTCAGATGATTTATAGCATACTTTCTGTGACTTTTTGACAAGCTACACTGTGGATAAATTCTACAAATGTGCTGGTGTAATGGACAATTTATTCTCTAAATAATTTAAACAAGCATGATTGACACATGAGGCTGTCTTTCTTGAAACAGGTTTGGATTTTTAGGAATGCAGTTCTGCCTCTCACAAGTCAGCACTTCAGGAAACTGTTCACTAACACATTTAAAAACTCCTTCAGCTTTGCAAAAATATTTATGATACATAAATGTGATTATGTTAAAAATGATGCTTTATATTGCACTTGATGTCTGAAGATTTTATTTCAAGACCAGTTACAGTGCTCATGTGAAGGTTTATTAGCTATGGTGCAAAATCCCTCTGAATGTGGTAAACTGCACATTTGGAAATAGACTATTCATGCAGTTTCGGTAATGGAATATCAGGCTGAAAAAGCATGTCTTTAGCATATTAGGTTTGTATTTAAGTGGTTTCCACAGGATAAGGTTTTGGTGTACTTCCTGATAGGCCTCATACCCTACTCTTCATTGATACATGTTTGAAGTCTCCAAGGAGAGACAACTACCATACAAAAACATCATACAGCATGAAATTGAATACACATACATACATACATATTCCTCTTTCCACTACATCCCAGAGGTAACCCTAACTTCACAGAGTAACCCTAACTCTACAGGGGGACAAAAAAGCCTCATAACTTGACATCATCTAGGTAAAATTCGTAAACTGCTCTAACGAAAACTAAAACATACATTTCACTCTTTGTGTCTCCCTACTTGCTCCACAGGTAAAGTTCAGGAGGTATCAGGGTGAAAAAGCGCCAGCCTTATGACAAAGATTGTGGCTTTGTGGGAGGATTGTGGGGTGTTAAATCAGGGGTCTATTCAGTAATGAATAAAACACGTCAGAGATTAGCTGGAAGGTGTCTCAGTGATGAAAAATCTCAGTGATTCAGAATGTCCAAGTTAGAACTAGTTCAGAGCAAAATGTGTAACAAGTCTGATCAATACTTGGATATATTCCTAAACTAAAGCCAGAACTGTTTTATAGCCAGTTTGGGTACTAGAACCACATTGCAAACAGCTGGAAGTACCTATTTTGCTTCAGAGCCTGTGAAAATTGCTTGTTCTAAGAAAGCATATTGAGTGTTCTACTCTTCAGTTTCAAAGAGGTGCCCTGTTTCCACAATTTTATAACTAAATGTTTTAGAGGTACCATACAATGAAGGCACAGTAACGTATGTGGCTTAGCAAATGCTTCAACAGCTGACCAACTCTGCATTTGTCAAATCAATCTATTATACTGATACAGAAGCAGTTTAACTTAGGTGTAACTAAACCTGAATTACTGTGGATTTCCACAGAATCATAGAATGGTTTTGGTTGGAAAAGACCTTCAAGATCAAGTCCGACCATCTATCCAGACCTGTGAGGTCCAACACCAGACCATGTCACCAAGTACAACATTTACTCTTCTTTTAAACACCTCCAGCGTTGGTGACTCAACCATCTCCCTCGGCAGCCTGTTCCAATATCTGACAACCCTTTCAGTAAAGAAACTTTTCCTAATATCCAACCTAAACTTCCCCTGATGCAACTTCAGACCATTTCCCCTTGTCCTGTCACAAGCTACCATGGAAAAGAGACTGATTCCCACCTCACTACAACCACCTTTTAGGCAGTTGTAGAGAGCTATGAGGTCTCCCCTCAGTCTCCTTCTCTCCAGACTAAACAATCCCAGCTCCCTCAGCCACTTCACTTTGTAAGCCCTTCTCTGGACACGCTCAAGCATCTCAATGTCTTCCTTGGAGTGAGGGGCCCAAAACTGAACACAGTACTCTAGGTGCGGCCTCACCAGTGCTGAGTACAGAGGAAGAATCACCTCCCTAGTCCTACTTGCCACACTGTTCCTGATGCAGGCCAGGATGTGGAAGGCTGGTTGGCAGTCCGAGGACATGGGCCTCTGAAAGGGCTGCACAACCTAGGCCTAGAAGCTGTAAACAATCAAGTATAGAGCTGACAGGATAATCTTTGAACTGTCCTTGAACAGGCATAACATGAGGATGTTGGCTCTGAGAATAGGAGAAAACAGAACGCACCTGGTGGACGCTTGTAACTGCAAGGCAGAACTAAAAGGAAGCACGAACTGCTTATGCTAGCCAGTAGCAGGAAGGATTAAGCGCGTGGACACTAGGCTTGAGCCAATAGTATGTATAGCATGTCGCGTGAACGCCTGGAGATTAGTATATAAGACCCTCAGATTTGACGAATAAATGAAACAAGTTGCTAATTCATATTGAGTCATATCTTGATTTCTGAATCCCGCCTCCAACACCAGGATGCCATTGGCCTTCTTGGGCACCTGGGCACACTGCTAGCTCATATTCAGCTGGCTGTTGATCAACATGCCTAGATCTCTCTCTAAACAGCACTCAAGCCACTCCTCTCCGAGCCTGCAGCTTTGCATGGGGTTGTTGTAACCCAAGTGCAGGACACAGAGCTTGGCCTTGTTAAACCTCATGCAATTGGCCTCAGCCCATCAATCCAGCCTGTCCAGGTCCCTCTGTAGAGCCTGCCTACCCTCTGGCAGATCAACACTCCCACCAATCTTAGTATCATATGCAAATTTTCTGAGGGCGCACGTGGCTCCCTCATCCATGTTATTGATAAAGCAGATAAACAGAACTAGTCCCAGTAGTGAGTCCTGGGGAACATTCCCACTGGTGACCAGCATTCAGATGGATTTAACGTTGTTCACCACAACCCTTTGTGCCTGACCATCTAGCCAGTGTTTCACCCGGTGAAGCGTATGCCCATCCAAGTCATGAGCTGCCAGCTTCTCTAGGTTTCCCTAGGTCTGCCTTCAGCTTATAGTTCTGCTTCCACATCACAACTGAGCACAGAATTTGCAAGGAGGCAATTACCTGCCTTTCCAGTGGCCCTAAGGAGTACCCAGAAAGCTGCGAACTCTGTGGGACAGGTCCACTGAGCCCAAGCAGGGGCTAGCCAACAATATTATTGTAAAAGCAGGGAAGACCCCACATAACATTCACACTTTGTCACAAACTGGCAACCTTATGTCCTGGTTTCGGTCCGGCCCTCAGCCGGGGTAAAACCACGACACTTTTAACACCTCAAGCAACTGGGATTTATCTGCTCAGAGGTCTTGAGCTCTTGCAGCGAGGGAGAGAGACGGGACACAGCTTGATGCAAGCAAGAGTTGATTTATTGTAAAGAATCATTCCTTTTTATATGCTCTGCAGACGGCTGCTTTCTTTCAAACATACGGTGTTCATGGGCTACATCTGATTGGTCAACGTTTTGCTGTCACAGCAGCATCTCTATCTTATCATGCTAGTAGAACTTCTAAAACCTGGTCAGACAGCAGCTATACCTTAACAATAGAGGACACTTTTTCCTGGAGCCTGTCCCAGCAGGGGTCGGCAACGGTGCTGCCACCCTGTTTAGTTTCCCCGAGGTTCATGGCCTAAAGGCTCCATCCCTTTATCTGTTAACCTGGCAGTGCTTTGTTTCTCAAGCTGCAGGCCACAAGCTCTCCTCTGAAAACACATGCTCTTTGCTAGGTGCGTATTGTGCCCATTAAATGCCACTTTGTAACAGCACACAATAAACAGAGGCAATATCCATGCTCTTCGGAGTTCAAACTTACCTATCATCACCTACTGATATGCAAGGCTTTTTTCAGCATACTGGAAGAAAACCCTCTAAAGGGTATGGCTGCATCTGCAAAGCGTTAAAGAGACACACAAAAAACTTGCAAAGATGGGCTGTTATTGAGTAAAACTTAGGCTGGAGCTCCATCACCCTTAGGTGAAAGTATATGATAAGTATACTTACATTTGCTCTAGCAAATCATCAGACAGCTTATGAAGAAATCCCAGCCTTGCTTTCTAGACAGTCCTAGGCAAACCAATACAGAAGTGAGAAGCAAGAACACAAGCAGCTTCAGAAGCCACCCTATGCTTCAGGCAGGCTTCATACAAAGCAAGCTTTCCAGCTGCAGAAAACAGTCATTGCAGGCTGCAGGAGTACTAAGATGACAAAAAGCACCTGGAGGGGAGAGGTGACCCTGCTTATGTGTTTCTAAGACTACGGAAGGGAAGAGCAACAATGAGCTTACGCTCTTCCTGAATTTACTGACTCCCATGGCAAGCCTCTAGGCTTTAGGTCAACAGTCAAAACATTGTATTATGTCAGAACACTAGAAAACACTCGGCAGGCACTGCCTTTATCTGAACTGCTGAAAAGATCATGGACAAAGCAAGCGTATTGGTGTTTATAAACTACAGAAGAGGAGATGTCTCATGACTCTTCATATAGGACAGGGGTGAGCTTGGTATTCTTTCCAGTAGAGACAGAGGCTGTACGCTTGCCCTCTGCTACCATAAACCTGGGATGCACTTGCCTTCACGTCCTCACAACAGAAGCAGCTGCTTCAGAAACTGGCAGATAGGAAAAATAAAAGCAACCGGTGCTAGAGAGCCTTAAAATGGATTGACAGTTTTCAAGGGTTCCTCTAATACACCACCTACTGCAGTACTGAGCATCAGTTCACATATGGAGGGCTCTTCCTTGGTGGCTTGAGGTTATGATCCGTCAGGGACAAAGGCATCAAGTCCATGAGAACAAAGCAGGGCATCTCTCAGCTGCTGCTGGCAGCTCTCTTACCCTTTACAATATCCCCCTTCCCATGCCCCAAAGCAGAGCACCTCTCACAGTCCCCACAGCAAGCCAGACAGGAACCAAACCAAGGCAAAACCTAGATTCTGTTTCTCAAGCCGCATCTGTAGCTGTGCCAGCTGATTCAGATGGTTTTCAGCTCCAGCTGGGCAGTCAAACCAGAGCTGGCTGACCGGTTAACACTGGTGCTTATATGGATACAACTGGGGAGGAAAAGAGTGTGTGAGTCAGCACTATGCCCAGATTGGACTGTAGTACCTAGCAGAGGACACTTAAAGCAATCCCTGAAACCATGCAAGAGATGCCAATCAGCCATGCAAGAGGTTTCAATCAGATCCCAGATCCCCACTGTAGCTCCCAATGCATTTACTACAAGCACCAATATAAAACACTGACTCTGGCATAAACTAGACCTAAAGAGACAGGAACATTCAGAACCAAGTGATCCTAGGCACTCCAAATCCACCCACAGCACCAGTGTCCTACTTCAAACATGACAGGAAATTAAATGTTCAACCATCATTGTGTGGGACATTTCTAAAATGAGAAATAATGAGAAAGAGTTCGAATAGAATCACTTCTGTTATAAAGTCACCTTAGGCATTACCCATAAAAGCCACCTCCTTGAAAACAAGTCATTCCTTGGACTAAAATAAACAGACAACCTTTTACCTGTCCCTAGTATTGGATGCCCAGATGTGACTATATTTGTAGGAGACTGCATAGGTCTTCAAAAATTATAGGAAAACTCACAAATAACCAAACCATTTCTCCTTTATTTCATGAGATTCTTCTTTTTTTCTGCTGGAAAATTGAAGCTGTCAAACAATACTTATCTGCAAGTACATCTCCTCTAAGCTTCCTGCAAAAACAATGCAGCAAAACTAAGTTTGGATTCAATTTCATCTCCCACTTCCTCCACTCTTTACAACAGTTTGATTCCCAATTACTACATTAGATTCTGCTTTGAACTGTTCAGTAGTACTAACATTTGACCCTTCTTCAAAGCCATCCTGGAATTTCCTGCCCAAAAATAACCCCTGGCCTTTTAAGGAAGGCAACAGTACTTCACTGCATTAAGCTGAGAAGCAGGACACCTACATGGTTCATAGGATCATGTTGTAGGTGTTTCAGAGGCAGTGGCCTTTCAGGTGCTGTGTGAACAAGTGTTAACCACGTGCCGAGGCAGGAGCATACCATCCTGGTAACATTCTGAAGACACAGATGAGAAGGCTCAAAAGGTTCCTCTGTTCAAAGAGTTTCACAGCACGTGAGTTCATTATACACCTAACACTGAGGCACAATATCTACAGCAGCTGCCAGCTATAGCTGTGACATTCATGTCTCCATTCGAGAAAGAGTAAGAAATACTTGAGGCGATCTTCTTCAAGTATTGGTCTGCCAGTAAAAAAAAAGAATGTCCAGCTTTCTCTGGCAACACACTTCCCCTCATCCTTAAAACACTGTGAAACACAATCAGCACAGTGTAAGTTGATTTTAAGCAGTTTTTCAAAAAGCATCCAGCGTCAGTTACCTCTTTGATGACAAATCAAGTGGATGGATAAATGACATTGTCATATCAGGTTTCCAGCAGCATTTAATGAGAATTTTTAAGAGAAACTATCTCGAAACAGTCTACTTCCTTAAAACAACTCCTGATCTATAGATCAATTGAGACACAACCCTTTCCACACTTCCCTTACCAACTGGCTTTGCTTGTGGTGTAGGATGTTCCACTTCTTTCATTCTAGAGTGGAAACTTGGGCTTTACCAGACAACTCCTGATCTATAGATCAATTGAGACACAACCCTTTCCACACTTCCCTTACCAACTGGCTTTGCTTGTGGTGTAGGATGTTCCACTTCTTTCATTCTAGAGTGGAAACTTGGGCTTTACCAGACACCTCTCAGGTCCACACCTTGCATGATCTTCCCATGCACCCATTCTGGTCAGTGAGCTGCTCTTGCCAGGCAATTTATGATGATGAGGCATGTGAGAGGCCATTATTTGAATCCTCACCAATGATGGGACTCAGATACTCTTTCTGTGTCAGCCCCACTGGTAGCTGATTCCATCATCTTCTTCCATCAAAAAGCTGTCACCTGACATTCATAAGAAGTGGGGCTCTTACCATGACAGGACTCAGTCAACATGTCTCACTTCCCTTGCAAAGTCTTCATGTGTGCTACGTCTGGTCTGGAGGCTTCTCCAACACCTTACAGCTTTCCTTCTTAGTCAACAGCCTTTCACACACTGCTATGGTCTTCTAGGCTTTCTCCAACTCATAATTTCCTTTGGTTCTTGTTGAATGTGGTGTTTCTGGAAGGGGTAAAACCCTATGGACACAATGCATGAGTCCTCATCTCTGAATAGCACTGCCTGATGGACATACTTTTGTGAAGCACATTGCCAGGCAGCCCACACTTGAAGAAACAGTCTCCAGTTCTGGCACTGTGTTAATGAGGACTAGGGGGCAGGGAAATAAAAATATTCAACTCCAACTCGGATTGAAGAGTCCTAACTGAACTACAGATTAACAGCCCAGAGACTCGCTTATCAGTCAGACCAACTGCAAGTTTTCTTAAAAGATTTGCAAGACCTGGTTTGCAGTCACCAATGAAAGCTCTGTGGAATAGTCTCCAGAAAGCATCTTGAAATAGGCTACAGCTTAGGTATTTTTCTACATGAAAACATGACTCCTAGCAGCAGGACTCCAGGAAATTCAAGCTGCGGGTCATACCTTTTCTTCCACTTAGGCTTTTCAAATACTGCCTTTTGAAAAAGTGTCTCATCATAAACACTAACAGGCCACAAAAAAGGAGGTTAGTCAGCTTTTCAGTAGATAAGGTCACTAGGAGGTAGGGATATGAGAGTCAGACCTTTCAAATTCATTCCTCGTTCTGCCAGGCATCTTCACTTTAGCCTTTGCTGATACTCAAGTCTGCTCCTCACCAGAGCTAGTACAGCCACAGCTACCACTATACAAAATTTCTCTGTTCTCATACATTACCTCATGTTTGCTATAAAGGAGTATTCATGATGCAGTTATAGGCACTCAGCCCTCCTCCTAACTTCCAGAGGTAGAAATAACCAATAGACTTCCTTACCACACTCCAGTTCTGCTTCCTTTATGGCATTGGCTCTGGCAGATTCATAGTGGTCCTCTGAAAGAAAGCCAGATGGCTCATGTCTTGTGGCTTTCATCTCACTCAGTATTTTCTTCAAGTTCCAAGATACACTGTGGAACTTCCCTAGGGAGGGAAAAAATACATTGCTTTTGGAACACCGAATGATTTTCATTGCATTGTATTTCCCCACAACTTCCCCATCCCTTTACTGTAAGAGAATTGACAAGACAAATTAATCAGAGTTACTTACACACAACGCTGTAGTCCAATGACAATAGGAATGGTGACAGGCACTGAAGAAAACATTCCCACATTCTGCCAATAATAAAGGTTTCACTATGATTAAGCAGCTTAAACCAGACTGACAGTTCCAGGAGAGAAAGACTTCAGATGACTGGTACACGGAGACCCAGACCTCTCCTTTTGCCTCCATGGGCAAATTGTGTGTATGTCTGAAGGAAGGTTCTTGGAGGTTCTTGGGGGAGAAAACTCACGAACAAGAAGCTTTCCTAGCAAACAGGAGTAAAGGTCCAGACCAAAGACAGGAAGCTGGGATGCCACATCACAACCCTCTGATTTTTCTGGCCCAGCAACTGCCTACAGTAATTTCCAAACAACTTCTGAAGATGGGAGCCCATACAAGGAGGAGATACTTGTGTAATGGACAGATTGTCCATTAAAAGGAGAGGACTCTCCTTACAGAAGAAGTAGAAATAAAAGCAAAAATATTAATGACTAGAACAGGGGAACCCCAACAAGAACTCTCCTGTATAGCTGACTTGTCAAGAGTCACTGATGCGCAGAGACCTGAGGATTATCTGAACTACTTCTAATACTCCCCATTATCGCAAGATTTAGGGATCAAAATACCTCAGCAGGTGCCTTTTCTTCCTGTAACTGAAGCAACAATTGTAAATAAAGGATGTGAAACTTCAGGTATTGGTTCTCTCCCTTTAAACACAGGAACACATCTTGGGCTTCTCTCACACTGAGCTCTTCAGTTGCACAGCACTGCTGGCTGCAAGACAACCATCCATCATTACACATGGGAAATTAAGAACAGCACACCCTGGCCAAATGAGACACAGGCAACCTGAGCACCTCACTCATACCCGTTTGCACTTGGAGAAGTGGGCTCATAGGCTTTTCCCAGCCCTGTCCATTTCTTATTTCTCTCATTTGTTCCTTTAAGTTGGTCTGACTCCTCCTGGATGCCTTTTGTGAGGACTTGGCCATCTGCTTCCTTCAGAAATAACACAAGCAAAGAAGTCAGCCGCAGCAGGAATGGGGGGAAGGAGGTGTAGATGGGCTGTGTAGAGGTGTAGATGTCTGATAACCCTCATGGGGGCGGAACGGGTTCAGCAACTGCCACCCGGCCTCGATGCTCTCACCAGCCTGGTGTGCCTCAGGCCCCAGCGGGGCCTACACCTGACTTCTAGACCTGGCCAGGTGGAGCTTGGCGCCTGATGGCTCCAACCACCCACAACCACCACAGCTCCCATTGGCCCCTGTAGCCTGGCCAGTAAAGGGTGGCCTGGTGCTCACTCGATGCCACAAGGGCACCTCACCCCTCCACCTGCAAGGGGTATTATGTGTGTGTTGTGTGTATCAGCAGCTTGCAGCTAGTGGACTCCTAGTTTTCAGTGGGAAGCATGAGGTGAAGTTCTCCTGGCACACAAGATGAGGCTGTGGAGATTCACCATCTCGGTGTAGCTTGGGGGGAAAAGCCATGTGTGCTAGATGCCCAGAGGCTGCTTTTTGGCATGCAAAGTCCCACAAAGATCAGAAAAATGTAGTTTGTCTTCACCTTTTATGGTGCTGCTGTCCCCTAGCAAACTCTCACACAACCTTTCTACTTGGCCCAAATAACCCCACAATGACCAAACCAACCCCACCCCACCCCCCAAGCTCAAGGGAAGATCAAACTGCTGGGTGTTAACTTGGTAAAAACACTGCTATTACACCATGTTAGCTATACTTATGCCTACTTTCTGCTAGCTTCATACCTTTTTGTGGGCATAACCTTGCATTCAAGAAGTACTAAAAGCCTTTCCTGACCCCTTGCAATTATCTCTGACATCTGATTAACAAAATAAAGTTCAACTTACTTTTTTTTTCCTCAACCAAACCTCAGTTGGTCTCACCAAAAAAACTTGCCCTATAAGCTTTCCATAATTATGGTTAATGCTTGTTTTTCATTTCGTCAAGCAGCAATTTGTGGTCTTCAGCAATGCTGGTAAGGTTGTGTGGCTGCTATTCACTTGCCTGTCACACATATGCTGGTTCTGATTGAATGAATTGTGCTTGGATCTGGAAAAAAAAAAAAAAAAAAAAGGAGCTTCTGCAGTTGCTATCCAAATATCAGTCATTATTACTTACAACTTCTTTTCATAGAATCATGGAATACTTTGGGCTGGAAGTGACCTCAAAGCCCATCTGGTTCCGACCACCCTGCCATGTGCTGGGACACCTTCACTAAACCAGGTTGCCCAAAGCCCCATTCAGACTAGCCTTGAACCATTCCAGGGAGGAGGCAGCCACAGCTTCTCTGTGCAACCTGTTCCAGTGCCTCACCACCCTCACAGCAATAGAATTTCTTTCTTATACCTGAAAGATATGCCTATACTTGTATAAAGACAAGGTAAACTCATAACTTTTTTTCTTATTACTGCTTTTCATGGTACCTGCCAGGTCATCTCAACAGTATCAGGAAAACTTTGAGATACTTCTTTAGATAATGTATTTGCTTGCAGAAGTCTACATTTCAGTCCTCACTGATTCCTAAAAGCAGAAAGTGGTTGCTTTTCCCCTACCAGTAAACAACACAGGCCCTACCAAAGGGACAGCAGAGATTAACACAGGACCTCAGGGAGGTGCCACCAGGCAACAGGATGCGGAAATAGAGGATGACAGTGGTATGGTTGAAATGGCTTATGTTCAGGGGTGAGGGTGAGTGAGAGCACATGCTTGTTTCCTGAGACTATGCATCCTCAGCAAGTGACATCTTCCCTGAGGTCACACTATGCTAGCTATTTATGGCCCCTATCTCTTCAGACTTGAGTGAGATCCTGCTGGTCTGCTATTCAGAGGTGAAAATTATTTTGAGAAGAACAGTAATAAAAAAAAAATCCTTAGAAATACTAGTAATTTGTGATGTGGCATTTAGAGCCTGGTTGACTTAGTGCTTAAAGATTGGAGAGCCTGATGCAATCAGCAAGTCTTAAATCCCCTTATGACCTACCCTGTTCTAATATATATGCCTGGAAAGTAAAACCAAAACTTTCTTTCTGGGAAGTGTTGGGAAACATTCTGCATCTTCAGTGTTAACGCAGAGAACGTGAACACAGTATCTGCTGCATGTGTGACGGGAGAACAGAACTTACTGTGGTTTACTTTCCACACTGCAGAAAGAGACCACAGGAAAACACTGATGTACAAACAGAGGATGACACCAGGAAGGAAATGACTGCTGCCTGCACCCCTAGAAGGATAATTATTGATTTGTCCAGTATATTGACTAAACAAGCATTTTGCTTCTCAGGATTTTGTTATTCCACTAAGTATTATTGCTTAGACTGCTGAAGGGGAAAAAAAATGTTTAAAAGGTGGCCAATAAGCTCACTGTGCTACTAAGAGAGCTTTTAACAAAAAAAAAAACCTTTATTAAATGTCAAAGTTTAGAGCAGGCAGCAGGAGGCATACCAGAGCACTGTTTCTACAACTTCGGTGTACCTGGTTAGTAGGCAGACCTTTTATGCATTCTTGCATTATAACTGAAAATCACAGCTTGAAAAACAAAGTAACTAATCTCCAAAAAGAAACATCAGTTACAATCTGGTCATTTTGTCTAGTTGCATGATCCTGAAACAAGATTTATACGGATAACTTATTAATAAGCCATCCGGACATCTACCTATGTGACCTGTTCTGGGGAACCAGCTTTGGCAGGGGGGTTGGACTTGATCTCTGGAGGTCCCTCCCAACCCCTACAATTCTTGGAATAGTGCTTTTACCTACCTTTTTTTTCTTGTGATTTCTATTTGGAGCTGTCTCACTTCTATGCAAGGAGTTCACAAAAGAGTCTGGCCAAACATTATTCTTCTGATAAGAGCTGTTTCGCAAAAAGGTGAAAGGTTTGCAGTTAATTCTTCCTAGTGCTGTTACCTCTCGGCTTTTTCAGTCGCTTCAAGAGCCGTATTAACTCACATAATCCAGTATCATTCAGTCTAAATTTCAGGAATCTCATATTCTGGGGTGGGGTTTTTTGTTCTTTTTTCTTTTTTTTGTTCTTTTTGCTTTTCTGGTGTCAACGATTGGGGAAGCCCTACAACTAAAATGGCTAACGCTAACAGATCTCTGTAATAACAACCAAACCAAACAAAAAAACCACCCTAAAAATACCTTGATCTTTAGAAATAATGTGCTGATGCTTTAGCTGTGCTCCAGAAAAAGTTTTGCACTGGGCTAGTAATTCCTTATCTGACTCTCAGAGCTTAACATTGAAAACACAGTTTTCCCTGTGCGATCAAATGCCCACCTTCAACGGGGTAAGCTGAGAAGTGACCAGGAGGGAGCTGTGTTCCCCACTGTCTGCCAAGTGAGAGTTCAGCCAAATTTGTACATGTGAACACTCAAAATGCCTGAAGGACCCCCTTTATCTTCAGATAATTAGAAATGAATCAAGACCCCAATAGTTCCAAGTACACAAAGGAACAAGATGAGTTAACAGCACCAACAAGGATCTATGTGATCACCAAACTATAGCTGTCTCCTGTGTAACAAGTAGGCCTAGAAAGATTTGCTGCTTAGAAGGCGGTTTCTCAACGGGGGAGGCATGCTGTTTTTCAAGTTTGAGAAGCATCTATCATCCAGACTAAAGGAGACAGAAAGCTTCAGCTTCGCCCTATAAAGACAGCTGTTCCTTTGAAATGTGCTCTGGTACCAACAGAAGCTCTAAACCTCTAGTTTGCAAAGGTCCTGAAACCTATGTCGCTTTGAGAAACACTCCTGAAGGTTGGCAGTTTGCAACAGGAAAGCATTTGATACTAGTCTAAAAGAATGATTCCTCTCAGATCAAACATTTGGCTCCTGCTGGCCTCAAGCAAAGCATGACACACAGCACAGCAAAACCGCCACTGCAGGTGCTGCTTATTTCCCCCCACACAAGATGCGTCAGCTTGAAAAGAGTGGAAGTTCCTATGGACAGTGAATGCTGTTAGAGTATAGACAAAAACCCACCATTCCAGAAAGCATCTTCTTGTACTGTTCCTTCTCCTCCGCAGCAGTAGTGTCAAAGAATAGCAGACCAGGCCAAGACATCAGGAACGAAACCCTCTCTACTTCAAAGCTAGAGAAATACTTCTCAGGGATACCAAAGTCAGAATTTACCATTCCACAAAGGTTTTCCTCTGGCCTGTTATCTCAGTATTTAAAAGAACACACACAAAACTTTTGGGTTTGGTCAGTAAAGTGTCCATTTAATAAACTCCTCAGCCACAGTTCCCACCCATTCCTCCCACCCTAAAATTTCAATTCACACTTAAGCAGCAGATGACATATAAATTGATGGTATACAACACAGGGTTTTAAATTTGCACTCTCAATACTAAGAGTGTCAGGGCTAGTATTCAACAAAATTACTTAGGAGCTCAGATGTGCCCATGCAAAAAAGCAAATTTTTATATACAGTCTCTATTTTTTCTTATAAATTTAAATATCTTACAAAAATGCATTTTCAAAATGTAGAAAGTTTAGCGAATACCCCAAATGTATCTTAAAATAAAATGTTATCTGATTTCAAAGGTTATTTCAACAATGAAGTCTAAATTGCACCAGATAAAAGGCACTTGTGCTGTGTGATGTCTTGAGCAAATACGTTAGTATACAATACAGTAAAACAGTGTCTTCTTGAATTCATGCAGTTGTCTCTGAGCATCAAGCATCATTAAAGCAGCCAAAAGAGATCGTGAGTAAACTTGATTCCACAGTTAGAAAAACATTTCTCTATCACTAAGTTGAACGTACAGCATTGTGCTCCAGCTCTGACTCTATAATCAAACTCTACAGGAAAAACTGCTGTCATTCACATGGGAATTCAGACTACATTTCATTCTCTCATAAGTTACAAAATGAAGTATTTTTTAATTATGAAAACAAAACACCAATGAACAGCTCAGTGTTCAAATAGTTTGTGCCAATGAAAGTCTGTATTCAAAAACAATCTAGGGGCTAGTTATTCAAGGAGCAGTGCATCTTATTTTCGATTTCCACTTCACTGCTGAGCTAACAGTGCAGTCCTGTTTGCCTTCATCTTCTCCAACCTTTTCATTAAGTGGCTATTGGTCATCTCCATCTCTTCTATTTTATCCAGTGCTGTTCTTAACTATAAAAAGCAAGCAAAAAAGTTACGATTGCTTTAAGTTCAATTGCACTTTCTGCTGTTCTTAAGCTTTGAGAAAGGAAATAAAATTGGGACTATAAGTATTACATTTTTTCTAAGTGTGCCACATAATTTAAGGCAGAACACTTCCATTTTTGCTATCAGATGAACTGGATTTGAAGTGTTAAGAAAAAATAATTGGGAAGCAAGTGAAACATGAAACACATACTCATTCTAAAAGAGCTAGGTGCCTGCAACTTCCTATTACATGCTATATATAAGGTAAAATCCCCACCACAAGCGGTACTTGTTGATGGATATATATACCTCCAGGTAGGTGGCCTGATGCTAGTCATGAAGCAGATCTTAAGCAAATGTGATCACCACATCAGTGAATTACAGATTTTCCCAGGTCCCTGCGAGGTGAATCTTGGAAACTACCCAAGCTGGCACTTCACATAGGAAATCCATGTCGCTCCTCAGTAATTTTTATGGAAGGATTAGTTTAAAATAAATGCAAGGTACCACATTTAGAAGAAAATACCACTTTAGATTCTTCATGAAAATACTGCATTGAATTGTAATTCAGTATTACTTTTATATGTTGCAGTCATTTGAATGCAACACTGAGACTAAGGGGCCTTCTCAAAAACCACTTAGATGCTATAACCAAAGATTACAAGAGTTTGGAGGCTAAAGACGGAGCAGTTCATGACTGAAAGGAACATACAGCTGGAAAGGAAAGCAAGTCAGTTACCTCTCGCTGAAGCTTCCTCTTTTCAGCTTTGAGTTCATCTTCTACTTTTTCTGCATTTTCTGCTGCATTTTTATACCTTGCAACCTGTCCCTCGAGTCGTCCAATCTGCAAACCCAAACAAGATGAAAGGCATGATTACCCAGGCGTTCCACCCTGAGCTCACTGGCCACCAGCTGCTCCCCCACTTCTGAAAAACCCCCGTAACAGAAGGTATCCTGTGAATTATTCATATTATCCAAGAGAGAAGGTTTAAGTGTCTTAGCAGCAGCTGTTACTGCAAAGGGAGTTATTTAAAAGAACTAATAAAAAGTTAAAACAGTAAAATACAATGTGGGCAGAAATTTGGGATATCCTTCACTGCCTGTCCCTCCCTAGTGAGGGTCACAGGAAATAGTAGAGAAAGGAACACGGTATAGGGGACAGCTGAAAAAACAGGGAAGGTTAAAGAACTTCAGCAGAGAGAGGAGCTGCAAAAAGAGAAATCAAGAACCAGGGAATATACAGGATTAAAGACAAAAAGCTGGCAAGTTGAAAGGCAGAGACCATGTGAAACAGAGCAAAGTAGAAAGGGTACCATAACTGTTATCAGGACATGATGCAAGAGGTGTTGAGTTCAAGCAGAGTTCAGCAGCAAAGAGGGTGCTTGAGACAGATCTTGTGATCTGCAGGCATTGAACCCCACTTTTTGAATTGTTATGTTTATAGCTCCCTGTTGTAAACCAAATCCACGCAACAGGCAGTAGCCTGCTGCTATGCCAGAGACCAACTATGCATCTCCAATTCAAATTATAATCCTTGAGGTGATTTTTAGGTGATATATAGAGACACTGAATTAAAGTAAGTCGTTAGCGACTTACACTAATTTACTCACGCTTTGAGACTGAGATGTAAGATTATATAAACTGATTTCAGAGAGTAAAAGATGTACCCTCTACAGTCCATTACTTTCCTACAATTAAGCTACATAAACCAATTTTCTTGAAATAATAGCTTCACTTCCTCTTGAGATTCTGCCATAAATTCACGTCTTAGTAAATTAACTCCAGATTACTGTCTCTTATGTTTAAGTTTTTGCATTTGTATTGAATTACAGGAAATAGGAAAAAACCCAAATGTAGTGTCATTCTGTTCAAACTAAACCACAGTGAATCAAGCAATTAAATGTTTCCATAACACTATAAAAATCTGCAGAACAAGTGTAATGAGAAAAACAGATACGAAGATGCACTTACATTTTGTTCCAAGGTAGTTATATCTTGTTCGGCTTTCGAAAGCTTAAATTTGTATTCACTAATTTGTCTGTTGGCATCTCCTAGACAACAATGAACATAGATATATTACTCAAAGCAACCTAAAGTGTTGGGTTTCCTTTTAATTAAAATTCATTAAAAGGACCATTTTATTGAGAAGCCAATATATAGGACAATAAAAATGTAAATGTTCTTTCAGAAATATTTTGAGAGTAAGGAAACATTTTTCTGTTACTGAGAGAACACAACTACTGTCTCTATAAGAGTATGCTGTTGATCTCAGGTGTAGAAATTAGTTCAAACCTTTTAAAATGCACATCTTTTAAAAGAGCAAACTCATCTAAAAAACCCAAAAAAGCAGCAACACAATACCCAGCACACTGCAAAATGGGTCACACTGCAACAGACATTGTACCAACAGCATTTAGTGTAGACATCTGGAATAATACTGGCATGAGTGGAAGCACAAGACCTGAACCTGCCTGATGAACTCCAAGTCGCTTTAAAAATTATTTTGGTGTTATCTTTTAGCCCTGACACTGTCAGTGTTCTGTTCATGTTCATTGCCACAGGTGTTTTAAGTGATCTGTCAAACAAGTAAAATTTCAGCTAAAGAAATGGCTTGCTTGAAACAGAAAGTAGCTTAATGCTTCTATGAAGCAACAGTAAATACTGTATTAAACTGCAATAATTTGACATGTTTTGCTTCAGAGAATACTACTATTTTAGATTAAGTTTCTGTATCAAAGATTCAACAAAAAAATCAGGTAGAGTATATTACAAAATATCTCAACTGAAATTCTATCATCTCAATAAAGAACGAAATTGTTCAAATGGTTGCACCCATTCTAGGCAAGGTCATCAGCTGGAAAAAAACTTCCCAGTATGTTGTTATTCAATATTGAAAGAGATATTTTTAAATTACTCTCCAGTAAGACATTTTCTGCAAGGAGATATACCACCAAAAAACTAGCTGCTCGAGAACACATTCAGTTCATTACACTACTATTGCACAACAGTATAGGAAAAGTGGTTGGAAAAGTCTGCTTCCTCGCCCCAGCAAGAATACCTTTAAACATTAACCATATACCTACTCTGCATTTCAATCAGCTGCAAGTCTGAACCGTTCTCTAAGCCTATGATATCTGAATTCATGCCATCACTTTTAGAGTACTTCTGTCGTTCTTCTTCCAACTGCATCTTCAGTTTTCTCACCTGTAAGAGAAGTGTTTAGTGAAAAAGACACCCAGAAGTTCAGTAGTTATGTATCTAAATGTTCAGTCCTGAGGTGCCTCAGGCTGCCATGGTGGGAGTAGCAAAGCCAGGCAGGGGAGACCAGAAAGCCAGGCCTCGAGGCCTGTGGCTGCAGTCCCCCATCCCCACTGCTGGGTGAGTGCCCTCTGCAGATCAACGCACAACCCAAACCCACCTGCTTGGTCAGTGCTGCAGGACCTCTGCAGGAGCACTTGGGAACTCTTTACAGAGCTGCCTTTCCAGAGGAGGTACAGTGTTAAACCCTTTATGCATCTGTTCTACAATATACCTTCTAACTAGAGTAATGAAATTACAGAAAGAATAATCCATGGCTTTTTTGTGTTCTCTCTTTTAGGTCACCTGGAAGCAATGTTCCTTGGCAAAACTGCACTGCACACTGGTCTTAACCAGCTCCGCTTTATGCTACAGCAGCTGTCTCAGGATTTTTCCAGTAGTCAGGGGACACAAGAGTCTTCATGGATATGTCCTCAGACTACAAGTGGGAGGTACTCTTTTTACTCTCTTTTCAAAATATTGCCCTACAGATGATCAGTAAGGGAGTTCTACTCACACAACTCCTATTTGTGATATATATAAAACATTTAGCTGTGATTTTTACAATGATATGGAAATAAATGCACAGATACATATATTTACTAGCATTTATACTAAAGTACATTCCCAGCAAAAACAAGTGTCGTCACCACCATTTAAAATTTGCCATGTTGTCCTGGTTTTGGTCAGGATGGAGTTAACTTCATTTGTAACAGCGGAGGGAATGCTGTGTTTGAGAGTTAAAATGGGAGTAGTGCTGATAACACCCTGATGTTTTTAGTTGCTGTCAGACAGTCAAGGACTTTCTCAGCTCTTCATGAGAAAGGAGGGGCGAAGCCAGGACAAGTGACCTAACTGACCAAAGAGTCCACGCCAATTACGTCCTGCCCAGGATATGGGGGGGCTGACGGGAAGAAGAACAGGGGTGGCTCCGGGACGTGTGGTTCTTGGGGGACGGTCAGGTTCCAGGACAGCTCTGGGTGGCACGGCCTGAGTTGTGTGGTTTGGTGAGAAACTGCATTGTGTATCAACAGCTTCATATATTTTTGCTCTAAAGTCCTGTTAGAATGGTTATATTCTATCTTTCTGTTATCTTAGAAACTATCCTTATCCCAACCCAGGGGCCTCCTAGTTTCTTGGTTTTGGGGTTATTTGCCCCTTCCTTTTCCTTTCCCTTGCCTCTCACCCCCCCCCCCCCCCCCTTCCCCTGCTCTTTTCCTTTAAGAATCAGGCAGCTGCGTGGATCTCGGCTCTCAGACAGGGTAAAACCACAACACATGTATTTTAAACAATTGTTCCATGGCTGCATGTTGCAGTCCTCCCTTCTCAATATTAAACTTCATTAAAATACAGCTACTTAGATACTATTATTTTTCCTATTTTGATAACTGAAATTATCAAAGAAACAGCACCACTTGGCAATTTGGAAGAGACACTTGAGGTTATGACAATGTCATTTTACTTCTGCAGAAGACAAAATAAAACAGGTTTAAGTAAGTGCCCTACTAGTAGTCAGCAGCAAGTTGGATTTCAGCTAACTAGTTACTAAAGTAGGAGTTACTTACAATTCAAGACCAAAGTCACATGGATAAGGACACTAGTGAGAGGAGCTGGTAATTCCTGGTAGCCAGCTGGGGAAGAGCTTGACTGTTTTATTTTTAGTGCTTAAGTACTTGCTGTTGCTAATTAATGTTTACTGTTCAGCAAAAGAACACACAATGGTCTACTTCTGAGAAGAATAGCTTATTTTACCTGGGACAATAATTCCTCCTTTTCTCCAGCCAGTTTTCGTAGCCGGACATCTAAAAGCAAAGAGCGCAATTAGAAGTTAAATAAATTTGTAACTAAGAAAAATATTTTTCCATAACTTTTGGTTCATTTTCAAATTAAATGCTCTTTAACCTTAAAGATAATAGCACTGGGAACATAAACCCCTAATATCTCAACTAATAACATACCAGCCTTCAGTTAATAGAAGAAAAAAGGGAAAAAATCCATTTAATTCACACTGTTTATTAGTGTGAATATAACAATTCTAAAAGCAAAACCTCTGAGTGAGAAGAAACACACATCAAGACTGAACTGTCAAAAAATATGTAACTGTTATATATTAGGTACAAATGTAAGTGTATAGAGATGTTTCTTCACGTTAGTTAACAAAGTTCTAACAGTGGGATGACTATGTTCAACCTAACAATAAAAGCAAGTTAAAAATAAATGCCCTCAAATCTGTGTTTTGTTTTCTGTATCATTATTTGAATTAAAAAAAAAAAAAACAACATACTTTGTTTCACTACAGAACGTGACAAAGGCTGCACTTGCTTTACACTAATAAAGGCAGAAACACTTCAAGGAAGGGCAAAGAATTTGCAATGCACTATTTTCTATAGCAAAAGGATTATTTTCTTGATTATACAAACTTTCAAATAATTTTTTTCATGAAACACAATTGAAAACATACTAATCCAAAAGACTAAACTTTTAGGCAAGGTATTTTCTGGACAATAATATAACAGAAACTGGACCAAGAGATCCAGTCACAGACACCCAAACACGTAACACTGAGGTTTTTGTTCTCATAAGATACATCTGTCTTTCTCAGCATAAAATAAACCCCTAAATCATAATCTTGGAAATTCTCTAAGCATGTATTCCAGAAGCATCACTGGTATCTCTCTGTGACTGTGAATCACAACCTAGTGCAAACAGGATAACAAAGACTTCAAACACTCTACATAGTATGTTCGGATATTTTTACCTAGTGGTCCTTCTCCTGCAGATTCCAAGACTTGAGCAGCTTCCTGTGATACAACTGTTATTGCACCAACCACTGACTCATGGTGTACATCACCATTTGGTGTGCCATCTGGAATTATAACTAATCCATGTTTCTAAAAAAAAAATAAAAAAGTTAAACCAAATCTACTTATACAAAAGCAGCGCTAAAATATAACTGGACAGAAAAAGTATTAAAAAGCTTGAAGTTGAACAATTTGTCGTACAATTACAGCAAAATGCACCATTTATCCTACTCTAAGGTCAGGTTTTGTGACTGCACAAAAACAGTAACCATTCCTCCTCTTCTTCACAGAACTTGATTTCATGCCCCATTCCTGGGTTTCTGTTACTGTAAAGCAACTACTACCAACATACCTCTCCTTTCTTCATTGTTTCCTTCAGGTCAGCCAACTCCTCTCTGAGCTCATCTCGCTCATTCTTAATGCAGTCAAAGTAATCTTTCTGTCTTTCTAGGGCCTGGGTTCAGGCAGATAGCAAGAGAAAGAATGGCACAGAGAAAAAAAGCGTATGACAGATAGCAGAGAGATTTTCTACAAGTAAATACAAAGAACTCAATAGAAGTGAAGAAATTAAAAAGGGCATTTAGTATATAGAAGCGTACATCTCTGATAACTTCCTTTCACAAGTCACATAGCTAGCCTCAGGTGACTCTTTGTATATTCTATAAGATTTCTTTTAGTGGATTCTATCTTTGGTAAATTTTTATGAACTAAATCGAATACCAAGAGTAAGGTAAGTCTTACTAGAGGCACTCTGTGGCCAGAAACAAATTTTTCTGGAACTCAACTGGCAAAGACCCTAAAGCATTTTTCATTGAACTAGCTTCTCTATCTTTGAAAGTGTATAGAAGCAGACACCTTAACTCATAAAAAAGAGACCTTGGATATATAAAGTTATATAATTCTGTAGTATTACAACCACCCTTTACTAAAACTGAAGCAATCAGTTTTTGAGGAGGGGAAAAAAAAAAAAAAAGTAGATACACTAACAACACTGTTCTAGCACAAGAAAGGAACACAGCTAAAGCGCAACATGGACCGTAACAGGCTTGCCTACCTACACTGGAGCTGTGTTACCTGTCAGTTAATCAGACTTTTTTACTTGACTGGGCAGCATCTCAGCAATCCATTCAAATTTAGTACTGCATGCATTACAAATAAGCCTGACCATACAGCAACTGCAAAAGTGTACACACATTTTGCCAAGAACGTTACCCAACTAAACCTTGCACCATGCATGAACACTTAGGAATGCACTGATACCAAGAAAGAAATGAAGGTGTATACCTTTGTATTGCAATTGCTCCACATCACAATTGCAGTTTGCTGAATTTTATTAATTAAGCAGGATGTGCAAGCTAGAGCAATGCTTTAATGCATTACTTTTAATTCTGACAAAAAAAAAATTAAGAAGAGCCATTGTGCTGGATTTATTTACATATAATATTTAAAATATAGGTAATTCAACTTGCTGTGAAAGTATTAGCTGTCACATCAATCACTACTCAGCTCTGCAGGCATGTTTTAATATATCAAAATCATTACAATCTGATCAGTTGGCAGAAAGCAGGTTTATCTGCAGTCCTATTTACTCCATATACCAAAAACATTTACAAAACCTATACCAAACTCAGACTAATCTCAAATTGGCAATGTGCGTACAATTTGGAGTCAAACAGCTGTACATTTCAGGAACATAACCTGGAAATTATAGTTCAGGGTGCTGAAATCAGTTTGATCTAATTTAAGAACAAATACAACTGCAAATCTCAATTACTTCATACAGGACATTACTATAAGAGGGCAGATGTAAAACTGAAACTGATGCTCTCTGCTCTGCTTGCCTCCCTTTCTTTCTCTGAGGCAGCATCAGTCTTACTTACACCATAAGACTAGTAAATCTACTCTGTATTGGGGAAAAAGACTCAAAAACTACACACTAGAAAAAATACGTAAATGTTTTTAAATAATGGAAGCGAGAAATGCAGCATCGTTTTTACATTTTAAGGAAAAATACTAGTAAAAAATCTAAATACAGTGTTTGCAAGAAAGCAGAAACTGACAGGAAACTTTTGGATAAAGGAAAAAAATTAGTATTTTCCTTGTCAATATCACTTGTAGCAAGTCTGTTGAAGATTAGATAGATGGTATGCTCAGAACTAACTCTGGCAGTGTATTTGAAGGAAAAAAGTGCTTGGACAAAAAATGGCAGAAATGTGGACAGTCTGGTACATAAAGGTGAAGACTAAGGATGGCAAGGATATGGTTAGAAGATTCAAAAACTTTCAAAAGGATGTCCATAAAAACTTTAAAATGTTGAAATACTATTTTATGATGGAAGAGAGGATTGCAATATGAATTGAAGGCCTGAAGCATGAAATAAATGAGGACTGAAAAAAGAGAGTAAAATAGTACTTGTTTTAAGTGGGTACTACTGGTAAAGAGAAGTTTTCAAAGTGACTTGAACTACAACTACAGCAATATTCAAATAAATTAAAATCTGGTGTAAAATTAGAGAGCAACGACTCCAGCATTACTGAAAGGCAGAAGATACCTTTTCTAAAGGCTATGCAGTTAGCTCCCTCTCACCACCAGGCAATCTACTTGCAGCCGAGAACAGCTACAATTTCAGAACCCTGTATTTACCACTGAGGATCAGGCTGACTCAGACAGTTTTACCACTTCTGCCCAGAAGCGAAGCTGACAAACCCTGCCTGACCTACATTAGCTGTGTAGTGAGTATCACCAGTTTTTTGTGTCAGATTCCATCCTATGTAAGAACCCTACAGATGGTCCTCAAAAGGCCACACAGAACCACTGTTTTGATTCTGATCCTCAACTGAAATAGCTGTTAATTGGTATTGTGTGTGTTATCACAGATTCAGCTTGGTTCAGTGTTGCATCCAAGCTAACATGCCAAAGAAAGATCAAAAGTGCAATGCAGAAATGTGCAAGCTGGCTGCAGAAGTCACAGATTCACAGAATTGTAGGGGTTGGAAGGGACCTCCAGAGATCATGTTCAACCCCCCTGCCAAAGCAGGTTCCCTAGGACAGGTTGCACAGGTAGGTGTCCAGATTGGTCATGAATATCTACAGAGAAGGAGACCTCACACCCCTACAGGGCAGCCTGTTCAGTGCTTTCACCCTGTGAAAAAATTCTGCATGTTGGTGTGGCAAAAAGTCAATTTAAGATCACATATTTTAGCACTAAGTGTGCCAAATGCAAGCACCATCTACTGATATTCACCAAGGTGTGTCTGTATTTTGACCATTAGCTCCTGCAGCTCAAGATTTTCCCTTGTTTTGGGATATCTCATCTCTCTTATCCCAAGTACTGTAAAGCAGACCATTTTAAAATCCACTAATTCTTACATAAATTGTTAAGATCAAGACAGAGACAGAATTCAGATGTGATCATGGTTTGAACTGTTCAAATTTTGAAAACTGTACTTGCCTCTACGGAGATTAAAGGCTTTAAAACCAAATTTCAAATCTGTATAAAACATTATTAGTATGTCACTATGGATAGATATACAGACCCAGGCCACTGTTTTGTTTGTCAATATTAAACTGTTTTTTTTTCAAGCCCTGAATACATGTAAAAAATATTTTGTAACAAATTATAAAACTGTACACAACTGTTTATTACGTTATTTTTAAAAATAGTATTATTCATCGTTATGCAAGTACAGATGACATGAAGCTCATTTTCTGAAGACTGCAAAATGTTTTGAATACTTAAATTGGGAGTAACCTTCATTTCTTTGGAGTACACAGCATTCCTTGGGATGTGTGGGGCATCCATCTACTTCTAAAATGAAAAAATACCTTTCCCCACATTTTTGATTCATACCCCTATTTTTTTATCTTTCCAATTAATTGTCTCCTGGAGATCAAACACCTCTTTGGTTATGGAGTCTATGTTCTGTTGCATGCGCTGATTCTCCTGTAGTAATTCAGATGAGGAAAGAGTAAGATGAAAGAAGTAAGGAAATGGAAAAAACCCATTCAAATATATAAAGGAAATTAAGTAATAGAAGTCAACCAAAGTTTATGAGCATGAAGAAAAAGGCTGCAACTTAACATAATGTATTCCTTATGCATTCATGCAAGAGAACAGTAATTCATTTTATTCAGTCAGTGTGATAGTGCAACTAGAGCTACATTTCTTCAGTAATGGTTCCCACTGCAGATCAGGGACAACATCCTTTCTATAAGAAAAAAATTACCCTCTTGTAATTTCCAGATACTTTCAAGTCCCATTTGGAGGGAACACTAATGTTAACAAATGGTTTTATTAATGTTTTACAACAGAGAAAATCTTGAAAGCATTTAGAATTAAGTTAGAATCACAAAACCAGGAAGTGCAGTACAGCTGCTGACAGCTTTCTGATATTATATTAATACAAATCAAGTCTGGTCCTATTTTTTATCTAACACTGCATTTTGTTGCTTGCCCTGCAAGCACTCTGAAACTAAAATACTTTGCTATGCTCATATAATTATGCATGAGAACGACATAAGAATTTTTAGCACCAGAGATAGTTTTTTGCCCTCCTAATGAATGACTGTGATTTTACATCTGGGAATGGAAAATAACATCTTTTCCACATAAAGCTAATTTGTTTCAGTTACATTTTCTGTTAGTGTTAATAGATGGAGAAGTTATTCAAATAAATGCTAAATATAGGTCAAATTTTTTGAAGGGAGTGAACACATTTGGTGAAAATTCAATACATGCTACATTTCCTCCAAAGCCAACACTCCAGATAAATCTATAGTATATTCTTCATTCCCATTCTTTAAAAAAACCCACACCCCACCCCTCCCCAAAACCAAAATAAACCCACCAAGAACCAAAGAAGAAAGCATAAAGGTGTGTTTGTTTTTTTTTTTTTTTAATTTGCAGTGAAGCCAAAGAGAATCTGTTTGTAGCTCTGCTGCTTGGTCTTGAATTTGTTACGATTTTTGGTTGTCAGCATTACCTGCCACAAATTGCTGCTACTTAAGTGAATCTTACTCCTTCTCTTCTGCTAGTAAGTCATATCAACTCCAGTTTGTGAAGCATATTATTTTCTTAGTAACCATAACAGATCTGAGACTTCTCAGAAGTCTTTTGGAATTATTACAATTACTACTATAACATGGAGAGCCCCAGAGTTTAAAATGGGGAAAGAAACTGATCAATGCAATGCAATGTTACATGGATTTTGGAAATTAGGTAGTGGAAACCTTTGCATCATAATTTTTTACTGAAACCAAAAGGAGACAGGATGTACTAATTGAACTATGGCTTACAGCGCTAGAACCAAAATAAATGGGAAATTGATACCTGCATACTGTTGACAATATGTATTTTTGTGGATAATTTTAAAATGAAGACTGGTAATAGCTCTGGGATTTTAAGGACACACTGATTTGTTTCTAGAAGAATAAGGCAAGAGGGGGAAAACAAACAGGGTAAGAGAGGAAAAGATCACACTACACACCCAGCAACATGGCTGTGACCCAATAACATGATGACAAGTGTTGCTGTATTTATGATTGACTGGTAAGCAAAAGAACATTCACTACGGCAAACTTCAGTGGTCAATGCTCACAAAAATCTGAAATAGCTGAAATGGAAACTTTTAGGAAAGGCAAAGAACAACATTTGGCATAATATCAATGCATCAGAACTTCTGGCTATGCAATATTTTGGCCACAGAAACAGTTACACCCTCACAAGGAAGAAAAGATACAGGAAATTCTAAGAGCAACACTATTTTCATACAGATTGAGGATTTTACAAGATCTGGCACATCTAAAAACCTTATAGAGACATTTTCAGTTTTATAAATTTAAAAGATATTGATAGCTTAAATTCTACCTACTAAACCAAGATAAATTATTTCTTAAAAGTTTTAAGCTCATTTTGTATATGATGGATGCTCCCATTCAAATCTTACACTGTATTTACACAAGTTCTGTCACACAGTCTTATGAACATACCTCTATCAACTCATCTCTCTGTCGAAGGCCTTCTTTAAGTTCATCCAGCTTATGTTGCAGAACGCTGCATGTGTGTTTCTGTCTTTCCAATTCCTATATTAAATAAAATAATTATTTTAATTTTGGGTTTAACATTCATTTTCAATACAAATTTTTTAAAAGTTGGAAATATAATGTTTTCTAAGAAATTACTGCAACAATTCAAGAAATTCTACTACCAAACAGCAAAAATTTACAGAATCCCTGTTTCCAGTAAGTTCTCCAGATACTTACTGTATAGAAGCTTATATTTAATAAAAGGTTGGATAGAGAGAAATACAGGTTTAAACAGAGTATCAACAAGTAAAGTTCAAATACTGAATTTATCTAAGCTTTCCTGGTAAAAGCTGCCATATGGATCTTCTCTTTCCAAGAAAGTTGGAGTGAACATGTCTTATTAGATTTAAATGCATTTTATCTTTAACTTTTTTTCCCCCCAGAAGGGGGTGGTGGAGGATGGGATGTGATTTGGGGGTTGTTTGGAGTGGGGGAAAAGGGAATAAAGGTGGGGTTTTGGTTGCTTTAAAAAAACAAACCAAACCAAACCAAACAACGCAACACTGAAAACATTTTTGGCCACTGAGGTAAGACTCTTCTACTAATCCAGAAGTTCTCCACTGCTCTTACCACGTAGTTCAAACTTCTATGGTTCATCTTTATAATTAGGAAAAAACGTTTTGAAATAATCAGTACCCTTGACTTCTCTTCATTCTCCCTATGGAACTCTGCTATCTGTTCTTCTTTCTCCTCAATGACGTCCTTTAGAGTATCCACTTGGTAAACCAAATTGTTTTTCTCGTTGTCTAGTTGAGCATTGGAAACCATAGCTTTCTTATATTTCTCTTCAACTTCAGCTAGTGAATCCTACAGGCAGTAGAAAGGCTTATATTATTAAAAAGCATCAAAAATTATACACTAATGTTAAAAAGCCATCATAACGATGAAGGGTGATGTTATACAGTAACAATATAAAACCATTTTTATTTCTGCATTATCATAGAATCATAGGGGTTGAAAGGGACCTCAAGAGATCATCGGGTCCAACCCCCATTATATTCATTTCTTCTCTTTAGATACCAAGTCACACTTCAGCCTCCATTGTTCAGGTTAGTTCGTATACAACAATGAAAAGTTATAATTACAAAAGGATGAAAGTTACAAGGTAACATTCCAATTGCATTTTGTACTCTGCCAACTTCTCAACTCAGAGGGATAAACTAGTAAGATCACAGCTTTATTGTATTTTCAATGCATATGCAAGAAAACACTTCAGAAAGCGGCAAGAAGTCTGAGATCACAGAATCACAGAATCGAAGGGGTTGGAAGGGACCTCGAGAGATCATTGGGTCCAACTCCCCTGCCAAAGCAGGCTCCCTATCTCATATTACATAGATAGGCATCCAGACGAGACTTGAATATCTCCGGTGAAGGAGACTCCACCACCTCCCTGGGCAGCCTATTCCAGGGCTCTGTCACCCTCACTGTGAAAAAGTTCTTCCGCATGTCGCTGCGGAATTTCCTATGCTCCAGTTTACAGCCATTGCCCCTAGTCCTGTCCCCACAGACCACTGAAAAGGGGCTGGCCAATTCCCCCTGCATCCCATGTCTAAGATATTTATAAACACTAATTAGGTCCCCCCTAAGTCTTCTTTTCTCAAGACTAAACAGTCCCAGTTCACTCAGCCTGTCCTCATAGGGGAGATGTTCCAGGCCCCTAATCATCTTCATAGCCCTTCTCTGGACTCTCTCCAGGAGGTCCCTGTCTTTTTTTATACCAGGGAGCCCAAAACTGGACACAGTACTCCAGGTGGGGCCTGACCAAGGCAGAGTAGAGGGGGAGGATAACCTCCTTCGACCCGCTGGACACACTCTTCCTAATGCATCCCAGGATCCCATTGCCTCGCTTAGCCACCAGTGCACACTGCTGGCTCATAGCCAACCTGTCATCAACCAGGACCCCCAGGTCCTTCTCCACTGAGCTCTTCTCCAGCAGGTCATCCCCCAGCCTGTACTGATACAGTGGGTTATTCCTCCCCAGGTGCAAGACTTTACACTTGCTCTTGTTGAATTTCATCTGGTTTCTCCTTGCCCAGCTCTCCAGCCTGTTCAGGTCTTGCTGGATGGCAGTGCAGTGTTCCTGCATGTCAGCCACCCCTCCCAGCTTTGTATCATCGGTGTACTTGCTGAGGATGGATGATATTCCCTCATCAAGGTTGTCAATGAAGATATTAAACAGGACTGGACCCAACACCGAGCCCTGGGGAACACCGCTAGTCACAGGCCTCCATTCAGATTCTACTCCACTGATCACAACCCTCTGAGCCCGGTTCGACAGCCAGTTCTCAACCCACCTCACTGTCCACTCATCTATCCCTTGTTCTCTGAGTTTTTCTATCAGAATGTTGTGGGAGACAGTGTCAAAAGCCTTGCTAAAGTCAAGGTAGATGACATCCACTGCTCTCCCTCCATCCACCCAGCCGGTGATGAGATCATAGAAGGCTATGAGATTGGCCGAGCACAATTTCCCCTTGGTGAATCCATGCTGACTACTCCTCATGACCTTCTTCTCTTCCATTTGTTTGGAGATGGCATCCAAAACAAGCTGTTCCATCACCTTTCCAGGGACAGAAGTGAGGCTGACTGGCCTATAGTTACTGGGATCCTCCTTCTTGCCTTTTTTAAAGACTGGAGTTACATTGGCTATCCTCCAATCTTCAGGCACTTCTCCTGTAGTCCAGGACCTATCAAAGATGATAGAGAGCAGCCCCGCAATCACCTCCGCCAGCTCACGTGGGTGTATCCCATCTGGGCCCATGGATTTGTGTGCATCAATCCCTTTGAGTCGCTCCTGGACCACCCCTACCTCAACTAGAGGGAAGCCCTTCGTTCCCCAACCACTCCTACTTTCGTCCGGGATCTGTGGGTCCCAAGTAGCCTTCAGAGTAAAGACTGAGGCAAAGAAGGCATTCAGTATCTCCACCTTCTCATCATCTCCTGTTACCAGGACACACGCCTCATTCAGCAAGGGTCCTACATTATCCCTTGTCATCCTTTTACTATTCACATATCTGAAAAAACTCTTCTCATTATCCTTTATATCCCTTGCCAGCTTCATTTCTAAGCGGGCTTTAGCCCTCCTAGTTGCATCCCTACAGGCCCTTATATCAACAACATCCTTATATTCATCCCAGGAACTCAGACCCTGTTTCCACAGTTCATAGGTCTTCTGCTTCCCTTTGAGTTTACTCATAAGCTCCCTGCTTATCCACGCAGGTCTTCTGCCTCTCTTGCCCGATTTCTTACTCATAGGGATGCACCTATTCTGTGCTTGGAAGAAGTGCTGTTTGAATGCTAGCCAGCTCTCACAGGCTCCCATTCCTTCAAACAGAGTAGCCCACGGGATAGCCCCTATTAGATTTCGGAGGAGACCAAAGTTAGCTCTTCCAAAATTCAGGGTTGTTATCCTACTTTTTGGCTTCCCTCTTCCACTCAGGATCTTGAACTCAACCATTTCATGGTCGCTTTGTCCTATGCTACCCCCGACCTTCACTTCCCTAACGAGCCCGTCCTTGTTAGTAAAAACAAGGTCAAGCACCCGCCCTCCCCTCATGGGTTCATGCACCATCTGTATCAGGAAGTTGTCTTCCACATACAGCAGAAATTGTCTGGACTGCATATGACTGGCCGTATTGCTTGCCCAGCAAATATCCGGGTAATTGAAGTCCCCCATAAGGACTAGCGCCTGGGATCTTGAGGCTACTTCCAACTGCTTATAAAGTGCACTATCGACCTGCTCCTCTTGATCAGGGGGCCATCCACGGTAGCGTGCCAGTCGTCCAGGCTGTCCCACCACGTCTCTGTGATTGCAATGAGATCATGGCCCTGCGACCACACAAAGATCTCTAATTCTTCTTGTTTGTTCCCCATGCTACATGTGTTTGTATAAAGGCATTTTAGCAGGGCAGCAGAAGCAGGTATCCCCAACAGCTCACAGTGAGATTTTCGATAGGGGACAGGCAAAATTGGCTCCACTAAGGAGCTCACAGGGTAATTCACAGAGTTATCCCTACTCTCACGTGGAGCAACATCCCCAAGTCTGCCATTGTGCTGTTGGCATTTACCTATTTCCACCATCAACTCGTGCTGTGATTCCCAAACCTGCCTGACCCCAGCAGCCTTTGTAATATCCCCTTCCCCCTTCCTAACTAGTTTAATGCCCAATCAATGAGCCCTGCCATCTCCTGAGCAAGGATCCACTTTCCTCTTTGGGACAGGTGAGCCCCATTAGCAGTACTCATGTCCAGAGCAGAGTACACCATCCCCTGGTCAAAAAAACCAAAGTTCTTGTGCAGGCACCAGCCTTTCAGCCAATGATTCAATTCATGGGTTCTCCTGACCTGCTCTGAGCCCCACCTCCCACAAGCGGGGATAGAAGAAATTATTATTTGGGCTCCTGCCCCCCCAACAAAGTGCCCTAGGTCGCAGAATTCTCTCTTGATAGCGCACAGACTACACTTTGTGATTGCATCTTTGCCTGCTTGAACTATCAATAGTGGATAATAATCAGAGGAACTAACCAGCCCTGGGAGCCTTTTGGTAATATCCCTGACCTGGGCTCCAGGAAGGCAGCACATCTCCCTGCGTGTAGGGTCTGGTCTACATATGGGGCCCTCCGTCCCACTGAGGAGGGAATCCCCAACCACAACTACCCTTCTTTCTTGCTTCACTGAGGCCATCTCAAGGCATGCAGATACTCGTCTCGCTCTGGGTTTGCGCTTCTTCTGAGGTAGAGGGGCTGTACTCATCTCTTCACATACCTCCTCATCAACTTCCAGGGCCCCAAACCAGTTGCTAATGGAAACCTGGGGGAGTGGGGTAGGTAGGTGGGGGGAGGAGTCCCTACGGCGGCGAGTAGGGACCGCCTTCCAGACCTCCTCAGGGTTTGGGTCACCCCCATTTACCTGGCAAAGACAGGGCAGGGGGACCACTTTCAGTAGTGTGGTGTCTTCCTGGCACTCTTCCTTCTTGGATGCCAGGGAGCTACTCCACCAGTCAATCTCTCGCTCGCATTCCCGGATGGCTCTCAGCCTTTCGAGCTCTTCTCGCTCGCATTCCCAGATGGCTCTCAGCCTTTCGAGCTCTTCTCGCTCGCATTCCCGGATGGCTCTCAGCCTTGCTAGCTCATCTTCTAGTTTAGCAACCTTGAAAAGCAGGTCATCCACCTGCTCACACCTCACACAGGTGAAGCCTTTGCCTCCTTCCCCTGGCAGTAGCAGACTCAGACATTCACTGCAGCCAGTGACTTGAACTGAAGCGTCCCTAGGCAGGTCCCTCATTGGGGTTGCCCCTATTTTGCAGGGGGAGAGTCTCCGCCTGGTGGACACCATGGTCTAAGTGTCTGGGCACACAGGAAACAGGGAACCCTTGGCTCAACCTGTGTTCTCTGAGCTGGAGTGCTCAATTTCCCCTCTGAGCTAGGAGGGGAGACTCGCCCTGCCTGCGCGAACTGCCGCGCCAACTTCCTCGCCACGCCCTTCTGACGTGCCACGCCCTGTTTGCCCGCCCTGGTCGCTAGCGCTCCCAGAGGCCCCTCTTGTATGGAGTCGGATTATCGCTGCCGCGCTAAGCTCCGCCCCCGATAAGTCACGCCGGCGTGCAGTCGCAGCGACAGGCAATGGCTGCCGCCGGGTTCGTCGCGGGGTCTCTCCTTTTTTTGTTTCGTTATTTTATTTGCCCTCGAGGATCAGTACTCGGGGGTTGCCGCTTTCCGAAGGCTCGAACGCCGGGTCTCCCTCACCAGAGCCCTCTTCCTTAGCGACTAATCTGGGGAGGCAGTCACTCCGGTTTTTAAACTGCCGCTGCCGCGCTAAGCTCCGCCCCCGAATTTTTGTCTATCTCAGAAGTATCTAACAGTAGCTTTAACTTAATATTTAGGTAGTGCTCTGATACTTCAGATTCAATGTTTTAAGGTAGTCATATATTTTCAGTAATAAAAACGTCTGATTAAGCAGGTATTTTGCCTATTTCTTACTACGACTTTTTTTTTAAAAAAGGCACATAAGGATTCACATACTTAATTCTCCACCTGACGGTGCACAAATGTAAGGGTATGTAGCAAGTAGTAAGTCTCACATTTACCAAAATGGTTTTATCCCTTTTTCCCCCCCTCTACCATAACAAATAACTATTCAAATACTAGAACAATTACCACTCCAGGCACTTTCAAATATGCAATGACTGCAATATTCATTCTTTTAAAAACACAAAATACTTTTTTTCTTGAGGTCTATTTGGAATTTCTGCCTTTAGAATGCAACTTTTGCCTGATGCATCTTGCCCTGTCACTGTGCACCTCTGAAATGAGTCTGCTTGCCTTGCCTTTCCTACAGCCTCCTACCAGGCATCTGGAAACAGCCTTGATATTGCTGCCCACATCCCCATGACTTTTCATATCCAGTTGTATGCCACATGCTGTAGGGCTGCAGCCTTAAAGGATACTAGGTTGAGGCAGGAATGAAAACAAGTACCTCTGTAAATAACCAAAAGCTATAAAGAAATAACACCCACAATTCTAGGAAGTAAAACCATTAGCTTGCTTGGCTAGAATAGGATGATTAAACCCAGCAGATATCAAGAGTGCTCTGTTAACTATATAGATTAAAAAAAAACCAAAACAACCAAACAAGGGGGAAATACAAAGGATTCCTTTCTAGTTGATGCAAGGTTATATAGAAACAATCAACAAAACAGAATAAAACCAAGACATGAAAAAAACCTAAATCAGAACTATCCACATCAGAGTTCATTCTGCTGAGACCCAGCAGGATTTGTAGCCAGGTAAAAACCACACTCTTAGCTGTATAAGGGATGGGCAACTACAGAGCCATAAAGGTAGTGTGATTACAAATCATTTGATCACTGAAAAAGGCACGTAAAAGCAGGTATCCCAGTAACTCTTCTAATGTACATATAACAAAATTACTAAGGCAGAAGTTCAAAAACCATAATAGATTCCTAATTAGAAAGAAGGGTTCCTGAAACAATCTCTGTGGAAGGAAAATTAGCTAAGGAACATATTACTCAGAACTAACAATCATATGGAACGCAATTCAATTTTTTAAGCCAAGATGTTACTGCCTATTGCACACCTGCACTGCCTATTGCACACCTGCACTCTTTGGTAACCGTAATGGATTACAATAAACAACAGCGTATTAGTAATGATTCAGAACAGTGTCCATGAGGTGCTGGCAAACATGCTCCAGTGTAAGGAACACTCATTAACTTCAGTCTCTATATGGATATAAAATAAGATCTCTCTACTTTTACATGGAACCATTCACAATTAAATAACAGGAAAGAGGACAGATTAAATAACCTGAAAAACCCACATCATTTGCTGTATTCAGTCTCTCTTTAACACAGAAGAGGGGAAAATAATCATACTCCAACTGCAATCTATTAACTGTGTGAAAACTTACAAAAGAAAAGCATACATACTGATTTAAACAAGTCAAAATACAGACAAACATCATTAACCTAATACTGAAAATACCAACCTGTAACTTAGACAAAGATAAAGGGAAAGTAAACCATAAGCATAAAAAATAAATTCCTTATGGCAAAAGTTGAAAACAAAATTAATCTGAAAGAAATATGCCTGCCCAAATTTGTTTCAGCACATTTTTCAAAAGTATTGCTTTGGTTTTGCTTTATAAAATATAGTATTTGGTGAAATTTGGAAAACTAATTCTTAATCTCTTAAGCTTTTTCATAACTATATCCCATTTCAATACGTGGTAATTATTTTCAATATCAATTAATTTGCTAAAAACCTCTGAAAAAACCATATATTGAACCTCTCATTATCTTACCTGAAAACACCATCTAAAATATGAAAGCTTATACTATTTAAATATAAACCCAACAACAAACGTATACTCTCATTTCAATTTAAACCATATCTTAATAATTTACCCACATGACAAATTTAAGCTGATACTCTCTATGCATTAGAAGTTAGATACATGCTTTAATTGCAAAAAACACTGTTAGTAAAGCCTTTTATAGTTAGTGGAACCAGTTGTATCTCCATTACCCAAAAATAATACCCATACAGAATGCATGCTTGGGAGGAGCCCTGATACCTTCAGTTCTTTAAGTCCCTGCATGTATCTCCCTTCTACATCGTGTATCTGGTCCTTAAGATCATAGATATCCTGCAGGACATAGGAATGAACCATTGCATAAGTAGTATGGGAGAGCAATGTATAGTTTAAAAAGCATTAAAAGGTTTACGTGCATCTCTGTCAAATGCCAAAGCCTTTAATATTTCATAGAAATTATGATTAAGTTGATGGAAATTTAGATTTTGTTCAGATCCCTGAATCCAAGCTATCTGAAACAGGATAAATTGTTTCAAATTTGGCATAAACAAAGTCACATTTTAATAAACTATTAAACTGTTAGCATCATAAATATTTATGAACACAATAAATACAACTACCAAGATAAATACAGAAAATTAGAAGTTATATCCTCATAACTTCCTCTTAATAGTAAGAAACCAATAGCTCTGTAGCAAAAAAAAAAATTCCTCCTAACCACAAACCATTTTACACTAGCTCCAAATTCTCTGAAATGCAGTTACCCGTAATTCACTGAGGGAGGCGTCAGGATCCAACAAACTGCTCGTATCTCCACTTCCTCTCCTGGATGAGCTGCCACTCAGAGGAGTTGCACTCATTGAATTGCGAGATGATGGCTTGAAAAAGGAAAAACATTGTCTTGGTAATCAAACTATCATTTCTGCTATGCCTGAATTTATAAACTTCACAGTCACAGTATTTACTTTTTCTTAATAGTAGCTTACAGGCAAAATTTTCCATTGATTTTCCAGTGCTGGTTTTCTCTTCAACGACTTATTAGTTAGATCATTACAGTTCTGAGTCTTCTGTTCAGAAGACTTTCATAAGGAGGCTGTTAGTGCTGCCAAGATGTACGTTTAAAATATTTCTAAAAATTATAATTTCTGCTACCCAGGATTCAGAAGAACGCCTCCATTGGAATTGAGCATAGGAATTTTTACAGCTCTAGCCTCCTAAAATTCAACATTTCCTGATAAATACTTCTTACACAGTAAATAAATTTTGTAATAAATAACTTGCTACAAGGATCTAAAAGAAGCAAAGCATTAATTTTGTAGATAAAAAAGTATGTCTAAAAATATCTCTTTGTAAACTATTATAAAATACTAACAACAACACAGTATTCATACTTTTGGAACTATTTTAATACTTACAATGTTATGGATGAATACTGAATTTCAATAATTTTAAAATTAAAAACTCTTACCCGTGAAAATATTTCTGAATGGGATTTTTCACTCTTTTCTTCCAGCTGAAAGAGAAACAGGAAAGTGATCACAATACATCCTTTGCAATGAGGGACTACTGAATCACCATCTTCGGTTCAAAGACACTAAGAAATATTTAAGAACAAGAAAATGGAGGGGGAATAAAAATTAATTCCAGTAGTTAGCATAAAACAAAAAACATTCAGCCTGAAAACGTAGATTTCACCTCAACTGCAAAATAAATGAAGGCTTATAAACAAAAGACCCAGAAAATAAAAAATAAAGAAGCCATTACCAATATTAAAATGCTGAATAACAATACTTGTGTTACTATTTTCCATTTCAACAGGGTAGTGACTACAACACTTGGTGGCGTAACAAACACGAAGCTTCATGCAAGTGCACTTCAGACAGTCAGTGACACCAGTGTGAATGTCGCAGTTATTAGAAAACACATTCTTTCCTTAAGTCTCTTTTTGTCCTGATGGTAATTGCAGATTTCACCAATTTGGGTACTAATTAACAGCAATCTACAAAATAATTTGAATTTATAGCTTACATATTCAAGCCCAAGAAAAGAATTATCACTACCTCTTTCTTATGTAGGAAATTCTGATATTGTAAACATATTGCAGATCTTATTTTGATTCACAGTAATACAGAAAATACTAAATGGAATAATACGAACACATTACCATGTTGCCCTGTTTCCCAAAACAGAAATGACACTGAGTATGCTAACTAAAATATCTCTCTTCTCCAAAACCACCTGTTTACCTCCCAGACCAGGGACAAGAGATTTGGAAGTGGAATATGGTCACAGTAGAAATTTGTGAGATCTTTGTTTTTCCTTCTATTGTGGTTTCTACAGAAGCAGTACTGCATTTCCATGGCAAATTCACCATCTCCAGTGAAATTGTAAATTGCAGATATTTGCCAACAATGTGACCACAAAATGACATTAAGAATCTGATTGATCCGAAGTATCCATTTTTAATGAATTAAAATATAATTTTGGAATCTAATAACACATAGTAATGATGATGATAAAAGCAACCAAGAAGTTAGCATAATTGCAAAATAGAGCCTCCCCTTTTATTTTAGCAGAGACTTAATTTCAGACAAACATGTTTATTAGCTAGGAGAAAAATGCTAAAATTGAATCTGGAGAAGTGATTGGTGCCTTTCACGATCTGAGCCTGATGACACATACAATGCATTATTACACGTTACATAGCACTGTAAGAGTATTAAATCATCCAGGTGTAGAATCACAGCAGCAGTTGTTAGAAGGTACACTAGCAGTTAACTACTCTAACTTCATTTCCAATGCAGAACCGTTGCCAACAGTCAAGGCAAGCTCAGGTTTTATCCTGCCAAGTCTTACCAGCTCCTGAGGACATAGGTTCTCCATCCTTACCGTAATCTATCAGAGTGCAACACCAGCTTGAGGAACTTCTGCCAGTGCCTCATCTGAACCTCCTAAACTGCAAAGTGAGGTTGCTGCCCCTTGCTGCACTGCTTGGCAGGGCTACCAAGAGTTTGGCTCTTACCTAATAAAGCAGTTGCAGGCTGCTCATCAGCATGTAGCATCCCCTTTGCCCAACTAATAAACTCAGTTCTCTCAACCTCTCCTCCTACTGCCTGTGCTAACCCTGTTATTTCAAAAGACACGCCTCAGAACAGAAATGACCCTATTTTTTCAGTAATAAACACAAAAGCTTTTGACTGCAAGTTGGTCAGCAACAAACTATGTAAAGGATGTGCAAAGCTCTGCTTAAAGGACCAAACCCTAGCACTGCCATACCTCAAGAGAAACAACTTGTATCTGAGAGGGGAGTGATAAAGAGGAGGAGGAAGAAAGAAGGACACCTCAAGTCTGCAAAACCAGCTCCTAGCTTTGTTAGCAAGACAAAAGCTAAGGCTCACCAAAAGGACATGTAATGAAGAAGAGTAAATGAAGAAAACTGCCATCAAGGCAGGAGATTATGGGGGTGGGGTTGGTGAATGGGTGATAATGAGCTCTCATAATGGAAAAATTAACCATTTCTTGGAAACCCTATGAATATGCATATATTATTCATGTGCATATCCTCACCAAGGCTACTGAGTTTTGATCTTGGCCTTTCACGGCATCACAAGGAACAAGCACTTCTAGGGCTGCCAGCAGCAGTACAGAGAAGGCAGCTAGTTTTCTTGCAAACCGTGTTCAGACTAGAGGGACTCACAGGAAAGCAGCCATCGTAATTTTCCTGTAATGCGCTGTATGGCCTTGGGATTCCGCATGAGAGCATAGCAAATACAACGTCTGCTCCAGCAATGGACCCTGACAAGTCTCATCTGGGATGAATGAAGACTAACACGCACTAGAGAGCACTGTTGGAATAATTTACACCGTCAACTTCCATAAGAAAAGAACCCAACATGCAACATTTCAGAGATGCTTAAGCTTATCACACACAAAACCTGTGAAGTGTTAACACTTGCCACATGCTTATAGTAACAGGTAAGCCCCCCCCCCCTTAAATAAAGCAACATGCTATTTAAAAAGTCAAGACTCCAGGCATTTTAGTAAAAAAAAAAAAAAAAAAAAACAAGACCCCAAGCCCTCAACAAATCTATTTGCCATTAAGTAACTGACTGGTGTTTGGTTTAGTTTTTGGGTGGGTTTTGTTGTTTTTTTTTTTTAACATATTTACTCTTTCAGAGTATGAAAGAAACTCCAAACCCCGTGGTTAGTAAATTTGTTGTGTTCACCACAGTAACAACAAACATTACACTCACACTATTCAAACCTTGGACATCATCTGCATCTGAAACAATGCTTCCCCTGCGGTTGGAACGACTAAAATAGTCAGCAGCAGTTTCACTTTGACCAGAAAAATCAGAGAACTTCAAAAGATAAGGAGAGGGGTAAAGAGAACTGAAGATGATACTACAGAATGAACAGGAGTTATTTTAAAAAACCTAACAAATACACAACCAAGCAAACATGAAATTCTAACTTATATCTCCATTACTGCTTTCCATTCATGCTTTTCTAATAGTTTAACAGTTGCAAGATCTTATTGTTCTAGATTTATGCTATCTTAAATGTGCCTACAGGAATAAAACGCATGCCACACTGATGTGAGTAGTTTGTAAATCAGCATACATTTTTTTTCAAACACTCTCCGCACATTATTCCTACAGTTTACAGTATTTAAGACTAAAAGCAACAAGCATATATTCTTCATTCCTTTTCCTCATTTGGAGTAATATAAAAAACCTGAGATACAAAAGGCAGTAATACCATGCCAAACAAGCTACAAAAAAAAACGTAAAAAAATGTGTAGATCAAAACTAGACTGTATAATCAGAAGTTATTGATAAATACAAATTTTTATCTACAAATGTTGTCTTTTCAACACAACCCCCACACTACTAGTTACGAATAGATATAAATTTCCTCTCACTCATAACTTTAAGAGCCCTCACAGTAGATGCCACGCTTGCTCCACAAAGCTGCATGTCAGACAGGCACCTAACAAAGTCAGGAAAAAAAAACCTACTAATGCTACCTATCAATGGTAAAAACGGCAAAATATCTAATAACCACAGTCATTACAGAGACATCAGATTTTGAGTGAAATTTTTTAACTGAGAAAACATTGTGCACATTAAACATTGCATTTAATGAGGTTTATCAAAAATCTTGTAGTGATAACATTCTACTTCAAAAGTCAGAAAGTTACTATGAACATTATATTTAGTTTTAAAAGTGATTATACGAAACAATTTAAATGAAGTTTGAAAATATATTATCCTATTCTCATAATTCAAAAAAGAATTCTTAATTTCTTTGTACTTGATGAGTGTTGCAGCCTCATCTTTCATTTAAAAGTGAGATGCCTTTTATGCAAATGGGACCAGTTACATACAGAAGTTTGCTGATAAGCACCTGTCTCAGACTACAGAATTTGTATTTTTTCAGTACTGTTACATTCTATTTCTCTGACCCAGAATTTTCCAGCTATATCTACATTTGAAATTACTTTTGAAAAAAATTATAATTTTCAGTCAGTAAGTTGGCTAAACTTATACTTTGTGAAATAGAAAAGACACTGAACAGAACTCTGCTGATATGAATTACAACAAAAGAACGAACAATCATAATCTATGACAACACTATTTTTCATTAAACCCAACTATCTTTGCTGTTGAGAAGTCCACACATCTGAGAAATCTTACTCCTCCTCTTAGTGTGTCTTTTGAAGTTCTAATATCTTTCTTAATGGGTTTATAAAAAACCTGGTTTAAGATGGAGCTGCACCATACAGTTTTTCACTAGCTTTCCTACTGTTTCCAACTTCTCTCCTACTTTCTCTTTAGATTTCCAGTGAGTAGTGAGCTGAATTCCAGTGTGCTACCCAGAGTAAAAGTAAAATATTAACCATAGAAACAGCAGAAAGTGAAAGTTAAGATTTACACTTCAACTGTTCAATATCCTTTTCAGGATTACTTTATGACACAAAAAAATTTGAACTCTATTAAACTTTGACCAGGCGTGAGTGAATGGTACCTTGCTATTACTGATATTGTACTGAAACACATTGAAAACTGATTGTCTGTATATTGCTCTATATGTATGAAGTATATACTTCTAAGAAACTAATCTTTAGAGAAACTAAGGAGACAAGTAGTATTTTAACTGTTCAAGAGACTTTAGAGATGGATGTCAATACCTCTTAGGGTTTAGAGCTTCATAGAGCAACAGCAAAATTCCCTTTTCCTTCCATGTTCAAAAATTCCTTCTGACATCTGTTGTAGCTAAAGAGATCTGTCTCCAACAAATCTTGTTTAGTCTCAGAAAAATGAAAACTGGATCATTTCAAATTAACCCATACCAAAACACTTACCTACTTTCTTTGTGTACCACGACAAATAAGCAGCTCTACCACTGAAATTGGGAGAGTTGTTCTGTGGCAGGAATAGGGTGTAACTAGGTAAAAATCACTTTGCAGCACAAAAAGCCATCTTTGTAATGACACAGTACAGATCCATGACAAATTTCTTTCAGTTTTGAATACTGGTCACCATAAAAATGAGCCACCTACTTCTTACTGTATGATGTAACAAAATCTGTGTTAGCCCTCTTCTCAAAAAGATAATTTTTCCACACATATTGTAGTAACGGTTTTCTGCGCCTGTCCAGTTACAACATACTGTGGTAACCCCAACAATGTACTACACTGTTTTCCAATTGCTTCCAACTATACACATTACAAATATTTAAAAGATGTTTAGAAAAGCAAATTCCTTACTGCTCATGTACTTTACCATCTTTGTGCTAAAACTTTGTGTCTTGGTAAAAATCTGACAAATTACTTTTTAAATGCAACTTAAGAACCAAGTCTGTGTGGGGTCAGTAGAATGATCCCCAGTGTAAACACTCATCATCACTGTGTGTTAGTATCAAAGCATTCAGCAAATCATGCAAGAGGAAGGCTCACCACAGGGCTACTTCGAATTGAGCTTGCTCTTGAAGAATAACTGTATTCAGATGGCTAAGGGAAAGTTATGAAGGAAATTTTCACAGTTTTCATAGATTCTTGTCTCCAGAAAACAAAAGATAATGAAAGAAACAACCAAAAGCCTATTACACTTACAGTACGAGAACTATATGAGCTATGAAATCCATCACCACACAGAGATGCCTGAGAAAGAGGGAATGAAATACCGTTTGTATTCAGTCTCAGATAAAACTATGCCACAGTCTTACACATGGTAATTCTGATGCACTCTGTTTTATCCCATTTACATGTTTTCAGCTAACATTTTTAAGCAACTTGAAAATTTCCAGCACCATTTATTCCCAGTATTAGGGATATCTATTTCCAAGTACAATCCTAAGAACTTTCTTGAAAATTCGCCAAATAGTTTAAAAACAAAATAAAATAAAGTCAACTATATTCAGAAGAAAATGAAGTCTTTAAATCTCAGTCTGGCTTTCAGTGTTCTGAAGTATTCGGAAGTTTTAGTCTAGCCTGGGGAACTGAAGCCATATTGTATGTACACTCATCAGTTTAACTCTGTCCTCACCCATGCAGATTTTCCTGAAAAAGAATGCTTTAAGACGCAAGGCTAAAATCTATTTATAAAAGCAGCTCTAGGCAATGCAAATACAATTTGAAAAACTACAGTTGCATGACACTTCCCCACCACCTTGAAGGCATCCCTAGCCAAAGTTAGAATTACATATAATACTAGAATTATATGTGATGGCTGTTACGATGGTCATGTTCTCTCACTAGATCTTCTGTTTTCTTCAGAATATGCATTAAGCCAAAAAGTTACCTGTGTTTGCAATCCAAGTACAGAACAAGACCTTGCTAACCACATAAAAATACTTGTTCATTTCCTACATATGCTAAGCAAGTCTCTGAAGGGCAATGTAAGTTGCATTTTAACACTGGTAGCAGCAAAAGGCATGCAGTTTCAGGCACACTTATCACCACTTAAAGTTGGCACCTTTCTGTAGAGCAGTCTTATCCATTTTTATGGCATTTCTAGCAACCTTTTATTTTGTAAAGATATGCAAATTAGGTTTTCATCGCATTACATTTTTGTATGATTATTAAATTTAAATATGGCATCTTATTTGAAAGTATTCAAAGTGTATTTACCACAAATTTCTGTAATCTCCTGACAATGTTTTTCCTTATTCAAGCCCTTATCTTCTTTAAGTACCTTTTTTAGTACTACACATGCAGTTGTAATTTAGTATCATAGAATTGTAGGGGTTGGAAGGGACCTCAAGAGATCATCGGGTCCAACCCCCCTGCCAAAGCAGCTCCCTAACTCATATTGAGCAGATAGGCATCCAGATGGGTCTTGAATATCTCCAGAGATAGAGACTCCACCACCTCCCTGGGCAGCCTGTCCCAGGGCTCTGTCACCCTCACTGTGAAAAAGTTTTTCCTCATGTTGGTGCGGAACTTCCACTTGTTCCAACTTGCAGCCATTGCCCCTTGTCCTGTCCCCACACACCACTGAAAAGGGATGGCTGATTCCCCCTGCATAAGATAATTATAAACTTTAATTAGGTCCCCCCTTAGTCTTCTCTTCTCAAGGCTGAACAGTCCCAACTTACTCAGCCTTTCTTCATAGGGGAGATGCTTGCATTAACTTGTTCTAACCCCAGCGCTGCTGTTCACTGTTGCATTCATAAACTTTATGCTTCTCTGTAAGACCCATAAAACAGCAACTACCACAAAACTTTGAAGATGCAATTTAAAAGTGTTAAAAACATTTTAAAAATCCCTATTAAACAGAATGTCTCAGCAAAATAACACACACAAGCTGCACTTTATTTAAAAACATAGTAAAAATTGCACACGTAGTACTGTCAAGCCTCATGGTCATACAATACAACTTTAAGGCAACTATGCAAATGGTGCTTACGAACCAAACTGGTACTTCCTATCAAATCAGTGTTTACAAAAGGAGACACCTATGAAGAAAACTGTGATCTTGTATTTCTGATGGCCTTTCAAATATCTAAATGTAAGCAAGGTATTATTTTACATTGTACTAACCCTGTAACTCCTAGTTGTTGCTGCTGCATCACTGTATAGAGATGATGACTGTAGTGTGAAGAATAGAAAGAGTCAGAAACACTTTTTGTTTACATTTATCTATTGCTCTATAATCCCCAAATGTTCTAAAGATGGAAATACTGAATTTTACATCTAGAATACACAGAACTTTTAAGAAAAGTGTGGAGAAACATTCCAAGAAAATCCATTATACTTGAAAGTACAATCTAAACCATTAATAAAAGCAATTTAGTATTTCTATCAGAAGATTTGTAGAAGAGAATGATAAGAAAAATGAAGTTGTTTTCAAAAGACACATCAGTTTCCTCTAGCTACTTAATCCTGATGATGACAACAGCTTCAGGTACCCCCCATCTCACAACAGATCATTCATTTATCATCTTTATTCTCTATAGAATAGTATGTTGGTGCTAATCTTTCAAGACTTTTTGTTACTGTTCTCTAAAGGCAGGAATTTGAAAAGGAAAGTGTTACAGCTGCCAGTTTTCTTTGTATCACACAGCACTTGTGAAATAGAAGCTATTGTAAATTTTAAACCTCACCCATGCAGAACACAGAGTAACTTGCACATTATCCATTAATTTTATAAAAGCTATCCCTTCAAAGAATTACAACTACCATTAGCTATAATAATTTGCAGTGTTATGGAAGGAAAGAGAAGTTTGCTTCACATAGCATAAACAATCAAAATGAAATTTAAGTAATTTATATACATTTTTAAAATTAATATAGGAAGAGGAGACAGACCCGAGTGTGGTAGGAAGGAACTGGTTTACTGTATCTAAGGCTGCTATAATTTCTTTGATCATAGTAAATTCCACTCTGTGGAGGGCAAAAGAAAACATAGGTCACATCTGTAGATCCTGTAAATAAAAATTCTCTTTTGACATTGCCCAAACTTTCCCAAGCTTAAAACTTGCACAGAATGTTGCAAAATTTTCTCAATGGTTGACCCAAAATCCATATAACTTCCTGAAACAAGAGTAAGAAACCAACAAGCTGCTCCTGCACTCTGTATATCAGCATTGTCTGTACTTTTAATGCCCTGCCAAAAGTAGTAAATAGATTGGTTCTTCCCCGCCACACTCCTAATAAATAAAACTCTAAAATATTTAGGTAAATCCCTGACAAGCGCAGCATGAAATACATGAAAAACACATATGACAAAACTTGCTAAGAACTAGTACAATTACTTGGTTTGGGTTTTTTTTTCCATTAGGTAGCCATCCTGAATTAAAATCTTTGGGGAGACAGGACAGAAATTTCTAAGACTTTAATGAGGGACGGATGTTTAAGTGATCAGCATTAGGCTATACCCTAACACTGTTCTTTGTGTGAAGCGTGGGTGCTGAAAGCCTAGCAATTATACTTTGGCTTATTTCTGTTGTTTTTTGACACTACCTACACAGATTGCATATACATGCAGATGTGAGGAAAACAATGATATACACAGAGGGAAAAAGAAATGAAGGTATGTCAAATAGTAGTGCTTTCAGAAGGTATACTTTGTCCCTCAATAGGCTGTAGGAGGCAGAAAGACTCATATTACTCATTTATTAAAAAACTGATGGAATAGGAAAACACCACCTCAAAAGCACGCAGTGAAGTGCTGTAATGCAAATAATACAAAAAATTTCAGCCTTATCTCAATACAACCACTGCTGCTTTAACTGCCCTAATCCTGATACAAGTGCCAATTCATCAACACCAAAACCCTCCAAAAACTGCATGAAAAAGTATTTACTTTTTTGGCATTGTATTTTCTAGAATATTTTTTGGAAGGTAACAATAATCCACATGCCTTTTCAACAGTTCACTGGGTTACCATCAAGGTTTATGGCAAATTCATCAGCCTTACTGCATTTCAAATCTTTTATTTAAAACATCTCTGATAAAGTGCAAAGTGTAAATAAAAACCTTCCCATGTATCACCATCCTGACTAAATCAACTTCAATGCAAAGAAGTGCATTCCCATGAGCCTTCCAGGCATCCACCAGAACACAATTTCTATTCAGCTGAAGCCATTCATGGAATTCCACTGACACAACTGAAGTTTCAAATACTCAACTTCAGGTCAGAATTTGGTCAATGCTAGCTTTCTTTTTCCCCCTGGAAACATGTATGTATGTGTCAGTAGGCTAATAAATTTATCCATAACTGTATTAGTATGCAAATCAAAACAGTTAATATATCTATAATAAATTTGTGAAAAACTAACCAATAAATCTTTATGGGAGTGAGCAGCTTTCTTCTTTGAACTATGAGATGCACTGTAAGCATGACTCTAAGAATAAAATTTAGAAAATTAGTATCGCCATTTATTAGTATCTTCAATCTTAATTATAAATAAGTCAAACATAAGGATTGAAGATATTTATCACCTACAGTGGAAAGACCACAGAAAATTCTAATTACACGATTAGAATAACAGACTATACTTTTGCCTCTCTGTAAAAAAGGGCTAATAAGTGAAACCATAAGCAACCTTATTTCCAACTGACGCAGTCCTGGCTTAAGCCAGCATTCATATTTCACAAAAAATATGAATAAATAAAAAAAGCTTTCTATAACAGACTATTGTAAGCATCATCCTGTGCTTGCATATCTGTAGCTAATTCAGGTAACACTGCCATTTCAACAAATTAATTTTTGAAGTTACTTAGCTATTCTTTTTAGTACTTGGTGCTCATCCCTGCATAGAGACAAATCTTACTTGGCATAATGCTGATGAGAAAGTGATACACTCTGTAACAAGGAGGATTTTTTTTTTTAAGCTATACAAGCCAACTTGTTTTTTAGATTAAGTTAAACTTTCTATAGGGAAATGTAGAATACAAATATATGCATACGTATGATTATTTTTTAAGCATATCTTCCAATTCTAATCTGTGTGTCAGTTTAGAAATGATTGATAAAAGTACAGATGGATGTCTTACTGTATGCAATGTGACTCCATTAGATTTTCTCCCAGAAAAGTTTATACATACATGCTATAGAAAAGTGTTAGAATCATACTGCTATTCTAGGTCTGAAAGTGTGATAGTACAAATTTATATATTTTTTAAATCAAGAACTTAAAGTAGCCAGTTACTGTCATTACACCTTAAACGCAAAGCACAAGACACCAGTCTTCACTCAAACACATGCAAAGGTTTAACATACTGGGACCGAATATCTTGTAGATCTATCCTTAGCACTGTCATACTGAAGAAAATGAAATTAAAATAATGAAATTTAAAGAGATAAAGATTAGCTTTTTTCCCCAAAGAAAGACTGAAAAGACTTAAAAAGGTAATTACAAGAAAACATATTCTAGCAATCATGAACATTTATACATGAAAGAATGCCATTTCTACAATATTAAGGGCTTTCTGAGGCTGGAACTCTTTTTAAATACAAACTGGTTCTTTTCTCCCAATTTCTGACAAGTGAGGTAGTTTTGGACAGTAGTAGGCTTACAAAACAAACCAGAAATACTGGTGTTGAGGTGTGAAACCCATCAAGATGTGGGGGCTCACCAGGGCACCTTACAGGCTGAGGGAGGTTACTTCAAACAGACAATGGAAGAAATAGATGGGATGCAGGGGAAATAGCATCTTGGGGACAGTGGAGGAATAAAAGTATTTTCAGAAGAATCAAATGTGTGAAAAAGGATATTTTAATAGTGGAATGAAAGCGCCATCTGCCTGTAAAGAGACTGCTCATCTACCAGATTTGGCAACTTCTAACCATCTACTTGGGAAAAGTTTAGCCAGTGCCCCCATATTTCTTGTCACTCAACTGTAGGAAATATTGCAGTTTATACTTTTTTTTAACACACAAACCTTATATTTTCAAAGTAAGCTTGTATTTTTCCAGTTAATTTAAAATTTCACAGGTATAATTTTGTTATTTTGACTTCATGTAATGCACAACCCAAAGTGTTACTTAATATTACCCTAAGCTTTCTAAAAAAAAATCCCAACAAAACACAAATCAAAGGTAGTCTGAGAATATTACATGATGTACTAATAGCATGCTAGAGCATATACCAGTGCAATTTTCAACAACAGAACTACTAAGAGTATATCAAGGAAAGAGTCTTCTTGTCTACTCTTATGTCTGAAAATTCCTTCTAAAGATCAAAATAACACCAAATATTCCCTGGTTAAAGATATATATATATATATAAAAAATAAATTAATATAGGCCAGATTTAGTTTTTTTCATATGATTCCAAAAATTCCAATATATCCAATGCTCATACTAACCTGTAATTTTAATATTGATGTAATTTACAGACTGTGGTACCTTTCTGGGTATTACCATACAGGAATCATATAGGACCCACGGGGCAATGTACCAGTTCTAACCAAGCCATTTTATTTTCTTTTAATCAGTTTTTATCTTTAATTATTATGTACTGATATGTAACCTTGCTGTCAGAGAATAGAGATAGATTACTCAGATAATCATTGTCATCACAACACTTAACTATTAATGGCTTAATGGTCTACTAAAAAATATTTAAATTGCCCCAACTAAGGATATCGAAAACTGTACAGAACATTTTCTGAAAAGGTAAAATTTATAAAATTCCAGCCTTGGCTGTAGGATGAACACTGCAAGATAATTGAGAAAAACGGTTTCCTGCTGTAAGTTTTAGCAACACCTTTGTACTCATCAAGGTTGATGCACCGCCTTTGCCACTTTATTTCACTTCTCTTTCGGAGACATTAAGAGAGACGAATTCCCTTCTAACTTAAAAAAGTTACCTTCAAGACAGAACACTTATCACTTAAAATTTTAAGTCCTTCATTTTCCTATCACAAAATGTTTGACTACATCAATCATCGCAGCAGTCCAATTCACACCATTTTTCCATAAAGCAGCATGCTTCCCCCAAACTACTCTATGGGTAAGTACAGACAGAAAAAGGTTATAATGCGAACACATCAAAGCATGCTTATTCCAAGCTACACACAAGATCTCTCCTTCTGGAGGTACTTGCTCTGCTCCTGTGAGACCCACTGACATCCGAAGAACTCTTAGGAATAAGATTGCAAAAATATATCAATATATAGAGTAATTTTTAAAAGCTCTAATGATAACTATTGAACTTCACCGAAAGGCACAAAATAACTGAGGCAATCTGAGAAATTCTGGATAGGCCCCTCCCAAAATGAACTCTCTTATCTCCCAAGATCAAGCTTGGGAAAATACCTGATCTTCATCTTAGCATATTTTCTTTGTTAACTAAGGCAAGAGCAGATCTGAGCACATCTGTAGCAGCTCACAGATACAGGTGACAACGCTAATAAGCACTACATCCTTTTTCTATAAACCATTTACTGTTTGCAAAACAGCAAACACTACCTGATTTAAATTATTTGTTTGGTAAAAAAATAGGTTGGAAGGGACCTTTAAAGGTCATCTAGTCCAACTCCCCTCCCCCACCCCCGTAAGTAGGCACATCTTCACTAGATCAGGTTGCTCAAAGCCCTATCAAGCCTGACCTTAAATATATCCAGGGATTGGGCCTCCGCTGCCTCTCTGGGCAAGCTGTTCCAGTGATCTACCACCCTCATATTGAAGAGCTTTGTTTCCTAATATCCAACCTAAATCTACCTTTTTCCAGTTTTTAGAAACCATTACTCCTTTTTGTGATTAACTCCAGAAAGACTCAACCCTAGAACTTGCAAAATATTACACAAAATTCAGTTAATCAAAGATTATATTTAATTGCTAAAACATCTAAGTAAGTGCTAATCACTTTTTAATTCACACAAAGAAACAACTTATTCTAACTTCCAAAATAAACTCAACCCTTTTATTTTAGTAATTTGTCCCTCTCTTGGCTCATATATCCACAACAATGAAAAGCTGATTTCTAGGCAGACCTACTAAAAGCCAAGAAAGCCATCAATAAACCCATTTTGTACAGCAACATCTATGACCAGTCTTTGGGATATCTGGAATCAGTCAGGTTTTTATCACTAATGAATACTACATCCCCTCATTCTCAAAGAAATAAAACCCTGCATCGTACCAACTGTTCTTTTATCCTGAGGTACTAATAGTTTTGCTTCCACAGATATTCTAGAAACATAAAAATACTTAAAGTGCAAGAAAAGAGAACAGACAGCAGAGGACCTTCAGCATCAATTTAGAATGAAAGCCCAAGTTACAAATCAGTATTACTCATCTTCAGTAAGCGGCACTGATTCAGGATGACTGAGTCAGCAATAGTACTTACTTCATTAAATATCATTTGCCTGTTCGCAGAATTTCTGACACAGGAAAAACGGCAATAAGATATTTTTTTTCCTCCCAGTGCAATTACCTAAACTGGACTTGTGTTTAATCACTAATAGCACCTTCAAAACTGATCATGAGATTTGATGTGTAGTAGTAAGACAAGTTATGTAGGAATCTTAATAGTTTGTCACATTTCAAGACAAGCTAATTAATTCTTAAGTTTGCAATATCTGAAGTTTAAGGGAATACAATTACTCAGTGTTTTAATTAGACTGGAATAACACTAGAAGACTGCACTTACAATTCACCATTAGATACCTTATTCCAAATAATTGACTACTGAACTACATGTTTTTCCAAACAGTTTCTAATCATGTCCTCAGTTATTTTCAGCAACAAAAATATACTGGAAATAAATATACGCAGAAGAGGAAAAAAATATGTGGTATTTATAGTAAAAAAAGGATCAAAGAATTGAAGTGAGAAAATTGAGATTCATTTTAAATGCAAAGACTGAAATAAATAAACTATCTTGTTAACACTGATGGAAATAAAATACCAGATAAACATTATATGTGACTCTCCTAAAAAAATAAACCAATACACAATTTTTTATAAGGTCATGATGGAAAAGCTTGGAACACAAACCAAATATGAATGTTGACTGGACCGGTGAGAATACCTGGCCCTCTCTGAATCTTCCTGAGAAAGAAAAAACGCAGAGTTATTTTACAGAAAGAAAAACAAAAGAAAAAGATGACGTCAAAGCAACTGCAAGCAGAGGTGAGAAACACTGTTAGCGCTATCTTTTGAACAACCCATTGTGGCAAGGGAACTCAAAGTCAGAAGAACTGATATCACCAGATTTGGGTAAGTTTGCCAGCACACCACAGTAGGAGGTGTAAACAACAAGGGTTAATGCAATTTATAATTAGTACTCAGTAGTCAATCTTTCTTCTGATTACAGTATTAATAGAGCAAAAACGACAATTTTTTTTAAAATTAAGAAATTAAAGTAAAATTTAAGAAGAGCTTTACAAAATTACAAGTACATTAGTAAGAAAATTACGATGTATTTACTACAGTCGGATTGTAAACATTTTACAAATTTGAGCCATAGAGATGATCATTCTAAGTTTCCTTATCACATATTTCAGATTTTCTCCTTAAGCAAACTGATTAATTTTAAGTTCTATACGTAGCTCTACTCTACAGTGACACTGAAAATAAGTAGTACAATAGCAGTGCAAACAGATAACTTAAAGGTGCACAATTCTAGGATTTCTCAACAGAAAACTACCGTGATAGTTAATAAACATTTAACTATTTGAAATTATGGTTAGTCTTGACATGAACTACTTATACCTCGATTCAAAACATTCACAAAGTGAACACTTCCCTAAAACATGAGGAATAACTCGTATCTCTTATGCGCCTTTAAGTGTTTGTGAAAGGACCCCTACAGAAACATTGCACTAAATGACTATAAATTGAATAGCAGCTTTCTCTGATTGCAACTCAACTACCTCTACTCCTTCCTACTCAGTGAATTTAAAGTAAATAAATGACCAGTCAAATATTTTATCATTAGTAATTCAAAGCAAGGGGTAAAAGGATGCAAGGTATATAAATATATGTGGTGGTTTTGGTTTTGCTCATGTGTTATTTTTGTAAGTCATAGAAGTGACTAAATCATCAGTGAAAGGACTAGCATTTGCCACGTTTCTTAAAGAGGTAAAAAATAAATGCAAGTCGGCTAGGGAAAAAAGTAAAAACTCAAACCACAGAAGCTGAAATAAAAACATTTACTACTGAAGAGATGTTTATCTATATTGAAATTAACGTAATTTAATTTTAAATAGATTCATGACTTTAAGCAAGGTGGAAACAAAAAGCATTTCAAGAAAAGCATCTCATTTCATAGTTTTTGTCTTTTGCTGCCATAAAGTACCCTGCATATTCACATCCTTACATGGTTTATACGCAATTGATTTCAAAAATAAAACTTTCAAATGACACACAGCAAACCATTAGTAAATGACTTCCTTCAAATCCCATGTTAGTTCTGAGTGGCAAAAACATGCACAACAGGTGGTTTTAGCCTACCATCCATTTCTGGATATGAGCCCATTTTCTATCATATGAATGCTGAGAAAACTACAGAATGTAAAAACAGAAATAAGAAAACACATTTATAACATAGATTAGCCACCACACACAAGACTGGATTCCTAAATAAAAAAAATTGGAAAAAAAATTAATTGCCATGTAATCTTCAGTACATTATATACAGCAGTTAGAAAACCGGAAGTATGGAACCACGTGAAATTGAAGCAAAAACACATTTTCTAAGTTCTATTTGATATTAACACAGGGAAAAAACCCACCACAAATACCAGCATTTACATGGATTTGAATATAAACATGATAAATAATTCTTAATCTTTTCCATGCTATGTCACAACTTGAACCAAATGTAATAGCCACAAAATCATCAGCCTACTGAGAATCAGGTTTCTGGGGGTTTAGTTCAAGAAATGCAATTTTTTTTTTTTTTTTGGAAGTCTGTGTGGAGCAACACAGCCATACATGTAAATATTATCTCAACTATTTATTTTTTTAAATAAAGATCCTGAAAATAGGTATCATGAACATTTCTGTATAATTCACATGGGAAGAAACTGACAGAAAACTTAATATCCAACATCACATATTCAAATTATCCAAGTAAGTATATTATAAATACTGTAAAAGTAGAACAAAATTATTTCCTCAATTTTTCATAGCTGTTTATCCTACACATTAGTCAGTGTACATTTTGGGTATGATCATGTTTCTTACTTATGCTGTGCTGCCAGTTACCTATATTCACATGGACCATTTGCACAGCAACAAGCAAAGAAACCACTGTGTGTTAAGTAATTGCTTTTACAAAGGCAGAAAAGGCACCAGCTGACTCACCCATAAATCTAGTAATTGAAACCCAGGCAATATTAAATTTCATATTAGATGCTGAAGACTGTTCCCCTCTATGCAAAACTATTTACGCAAGCCTTAGTTCTAGACATCGCCATTATGTTCTCACTACTGCTCATTTACAAATCAAATGAGCCATAATAAGAAAGCCTTGTACTTTTAAATATCTGGAAATAAACATTTAGGTTAATCTTTGTCCAATCTTGATTGCTGGCACTGAATTTACTGCATTTGTTAAAAGGTAAAATCTCCAAGCATCTGATTTTGTCTATAAAGCTAGAATTCAAAAATGTTTTTTCATTTGAAAGCAAAGATTGCTAATAAACTATTTTGTGTTGCAGATTTTTTCCACAATAGAAGCATAACTAGTAAAGTAGTTCAAAATCAATGTTCAGATTATTATTTTGCAAGGTGCTATCCACAGATAAATACAAAGCTAGTTATCCTTTTAGATATAAAACCTAAGGGGAAAGAAGAGGGTATAGGGAGAGTTGTCTGATGCTGAAAATACTAGCACTTAGCTGAATTACACCAAAAGACAAAATCTGATGCAAGTACAGAAATAAAATACATCAGGAACTTCAATCAATTCCTGATTATTTATACTACCTCTTTTTGCTGTCGTTCCAGCTCTCTCATACGTATATCTCTTGCTTCTGCTCGAGCTGCCCGTTTGGCTGCAAGCCTGGCTTCTGCCTACAAGCAAATTGTAAATACTGGAAGTTAAAATCACATTTTTTGTATAACACTTTGAGTACTCAATTTAAAATATGTCTTTACAAACATCACAAAATTAAGATTCTAACATCACAATATGTAAGCGGTAACATATATAAGCAGTAAAGAAAAGGTGTAAACCCACGATTTTACAAATATCATTACTAGTCAAAAGAATTACATGTTGATAAAAGAACTGAGTTCAGAAATATTACTGTCACTAAATCTAAAACTTCATGTCTTGTAGACTTTACTAGAACTTTGCCTATGCATACGTCCTTGTTTTAGATGGGATAAGAGTTAATTCTCTTTATAGAAGCTGGTAGTGCACTGTGTTTTGGATTTAGTATGAGAATAATGCTGATAACACAACACTCTGTAATTGTTGCTCAGTAGCTGTAGTGTCTACATTAATTCCAGGATTTTTCAGCTTCCTGCACCCTGCCAGGTGCACAAGAAGCTGAGAGGGGACACAGCTAGGGCAGCTGACCCAGAGCAGTCAATGGGATATTCCATACGATATGGTGTCATGCTCCCTATATAACTGGGGAAGCGAGGCAGGAGGTAGGACTGCTGTTCAGGAACAGACCGGGCACCAGGTTGTTGGGTTTTTCCCCTTCCACACGTGATAAGCAATTACATTTATGTATTACTTGTTCTTTATATCTATTATTCTGTTACTTTGTTTTCCTATTGAACTGTCTTTATCTCAGCCTCCCATGTTGGGGTTATTTCCCCTGTTCTCCTTCCCATGCCACTGGAGTGAGGGGTGAGCACATGCTGCATGGTGCGCAGTTAGCCTCTGCGGTTAAACCACAACAGCACAGTATTTAACAGGCATGTATGCAACTGCAGAATCTCTGGCCACAGAAACACATTAAAACAAAACCAAATGCATTAAACCAGTACTGTTAGTGCCATATTTAAAGTCTCTGTTATCATGTGGAATCATTTCACAAAACAAACATCACTTTGAAGTCAAATCACTCCCAACAGCAATCATAAAATTAAATCAATTAATGGACAAAGATGTAAGAAATTTAAGGTTCTAATTCCACATGACCTAACTTAAACATTCACCATCACCAAAAAGGGGCATTCCCTTCTGCTCCCAACACCTTCCCTGGACACAGCTCCAGAACTCAGAATCTGCTGTTTAACAACAGCAACAAAAAGCACTTTTCTGCCGTGTTAGCCAAATGAATTGGCTTTTACTAGGATCTTATGAACACCAGATGCAGCAAAAGGGAAAGACAGACAGGACAAACAGTAGTGAGACCTTTCCCTTTTCAGTGGCAAAAGACCATCACATCTGTGCTGCTCCTGAAACCTGTCTGTCGGCAGATACAGCTGTGTACTCACTTTCTGTCCAGCACCAACAAAAAGAGAAATGCACTGTCTTTCAGACCCTAAATGCTATCTCAAAACAATCAGTTAATTAGCTACATAAGGCAATGAATTTTGACATAAAGTTCACAGCTGAGAAAACACAAGGTGAATTTTTTCATGTTGGAGTAATGATTCGAAAATTTTGTCTGAAATTCTTAAAATATTAAATCACCGAAGACATGTTTCCCACCACAAATACCAGTTGTTTAATTTAGTTAATTAAAAACTTATGAGAAACATTGGTAGACAAATATTGAACATCCAGAACATTTAATTTTATAGAACTTTTTAAAAATGTAAAATTCAATGGGATAGTGCCTTTGGTTAAGGATAGAACTTTTTTTTCCTGCTTTTGTCACTACCACAGCATAGGTTTACGTAAACGGTAGAAACCTGTAAAATACATAGTACTGCAAATATTTATCTTTTACTGTGGTTCAGGAAAAAAGAAGGGGTATTTAACTCAGAGTTTAATTTAACATTATACTACAGGAGTAAAGACAGCTATCAAAAAATGACAAGAAAGAAAGGGAAGACAAACTTGCTTGATTACTTAGAAGAGTTTGTCTTAACTTCAAGTGACTCATTCAGACTGTTTTTCTAAATTTTGCATACTCAGATGAAATTATTCCAAGTCTGTCAGTACTTTTGACTGCCACGATGTAATAAACCTTTTTTAGAGCAGCATAATACTATTCTTTTTCCTACCTGATGACAGCAGACAAGAAAAGCAAGGGAATTCCCATGCAATGGGAAATCTCTTCTCTGACTTTCAGCCCTGCTCTAATTGTCTGTAATCACAGGTCTGTCCCATATAAACTTTCACACAGACATGTGCGCAGCAAAGAAAGAGAAAGAGCTGATACATCTGGGTTTAGTTGTGTCTACAGATCAGCAGGCTGATACATCCAGCCTTTAGACTCTGGTAAAGCTTTATTGTTGAAGATAGAAAATTCATCTGTATGTTGATTCATGCTAGAAAAATATAATCAATTCACATTTCACCACTCTTTCCTAGTCCTACAGCCAGAGATAAATGTCACATTCGTACAGCAGGGGTAAAAAGTCAATTTCTTCAAATTTACTAAAGCCCTGACAAAATACTGGATAATTCTACAAATATGTATCAAAATTGGTGCCTGTACCTGAAGGAGGAAAATAAAAATCTTTTTAGAGGAAATTTTTTAGCAGAAAAATGTTTGGTATTACACTGGCTATTAATCTGAGTACCTAGATTCCTCTAAGAAGCATATAATTTCAAAATGACAAAGAAGTTGGGAGATTAACTGAAAGCACAGTTTCCAAGTTTCTTTCACCAAAACTTATAGCAAGAAACAAATCACATTTTTATTTGGAAAGGCCACCATACAACTAATTCCTTAGTCTCTGCTGAATTATTAGAGAGCAAACCTTATGTTATTAATAGTTATTAAGATTTGTATGAGTGCTCTATGCGTAACTAAAATTCAAACTTAATGTTAATAAATAGCTATAACTCAACAGGACATTTTTCTTCCTGGGTGCTATTTTTCACTGTTGTGTTACCGGAGAAATATAATAAAAATGGTGAGAGGAATTTCCACCAACAAATTCTTCAGGAATTAATTTCTTCAGTTATATTGAAATAAAGTGTTTAAATATTTACTAAGGAAAATGCCATGACACAACAGCTTTGGCTAGAGAACAGAGTTGAAAATATGAAGCTGTTTGAACAACAGAAGCATCACAGGAAGGAAATCTAGAATACTTTTTTCTTAAAAAAAAAAGCAAGTAAAACAAACCAGCAAAAGTACAGGCAGTCAAGTTGTATTTCTTTAAGTTCAATTAATATTTGAGTTGAAGCTTGTCAGAAGTTGTTGCTTTCTACAGCTGACATCAAAATATATTCTTTGAAAATGACTGGCCACTACATCTTGATTTAAGTTACAGTAATTATTCTCTGCACAGTCTTTAGACCAGGCACACTTACATAAAATATTAAGTGTGATAAAGATATATTACAGTATCATCTAATTGAACTACAGCTTGTTAAAATGATGTAACAAACCAAATTCCTATTTTCCTGAAGTAAAAATTAAACTGTGGGTAGTCCAAGATGTAGCAAATCTGACACTTTAGAAGTTCACTCCAACTGCTAAAAAGAAATGCGATAGCCAAGTTTTCTTAAAATCCTCATCGCATACAACAGAGGAGGCTTCCAAACATGCTAGAGTCATATCAGTACACTTACACTGGTAGCCAAAATGGAAGGAAATTGCTTGTTTATGTATTCTGGAAGGCAAGTAGAAGCCCTCAAGAAGTTGTTTAGATACAACATTTTTACATAGAATTTTTTCAGAGACGTGATAAAGAAAGAAAATAGACAACTACAGAGAATATCTTTGTAACAAAGGAACAGGGAAAAAATCCCACAAGAAAGCCCCTCAAAATACGGAACAGGAAAAAAATTAATTAATAAAGGGTTAATAGCTAAACTGTAATTACTTTTTTTTTTTAAATATCCATCAACACACTCACACTTTTCATTACCTTTTACCTTCTATCTTAAGGACAAATATGTGATTTTAAACCAAGGGCCGTATCTTTATTTCTTTGGGTATCACCTCTGCTCTGAACAACAAAACAAAGCCATCTGCTCACTGCTGGGTTCTGGAATTCTTTATTTCCAAAAAGGATTGCATGCAAAAATAAAAGTAATGTTTCCTTGCACCAACAGCATTTCATTCTAGAAGCCTATGATGATTCTGGCTGTTTTCAAGCAGTTAAGGTACCACCTTGAAGCAATACTGACTTTGATTAAGCTATCTTATTGCATAGGTTTAGTAAACATACAGGTAAGCAAGAGAATGTTCTCTTTCTATCAGAGGTGACTCGTCAGTTTCCACATTTTTACCTACTTACAGTCATTGAGAAAAACATCTCTCCTTATTGTGTTTTCTCACTTTTTTGACATGTCCCATAGTACAAGGAAATCTCAGGTTTTACAAATTAGAGGGATGAAAATAAATGCTTTCTGAAACCTGAACTTCTAGGGGAAACCCCCTGAAACATCATACATTCCACTAAAAGACCTTACTAGTATTATAATCTCTGCTCATTCCTAGTGCTGTTTTGTGACTGCTCTGAATTTTTGCAGCTTTTCCATGCAGAACGCTCCGAATGTCAGTCTTCTGATTCAGCACATTCTGTTCACCCTCCCTTGATATCTAGAACACCTTTTATGACTGTTTTCCTCAGAAGACATCTAACTTCTGGATTACAAGATTCAACTGTTAAAAGTAACATCTGCTAAAAAGGTCATTTCAGAAAAGGAAGTTAACAAACAAAACACTGACAACAAAAAGATAAGCAAGCCATGTTGCTGAGATAACAGCCTCAGAACAGTGAAGTACATCTCAATATATCCATACACTGAGAACTGGCATGCCCTATGCCAGCAAGGTAACTTAAAACATTTCCCCAGCCTCAAACGAGGCATATGCATTGTACTGTAAAAATGAGATGCTATTTAGAGACAGAATTTAATTTTGTAAACTGACCTCTGCTTTTATACCCAAAGAAAGGTATTCTATTCTTTTAAAGCAAAAGTTTTCCTTACAGTAAGTTGGCTAATACCATGAACTACAGCTACCAATTCAATGGCAATCAGCTGCTGTCTGACATGGACCTAAGCACCAGCTTATCCTGCGAAGACCTCTGGCTGTGAGACCTAGTATTAATTAAATTTACCATAAAGAGGGGAAAATAAAACCCCCTTCATTTTTGTTTAATTCATGCTCCTGCACAAATTTTAATTGAGGGGGTTAACAATATAAAAGAACAAAGCCCCACAGTAAGTTTAAGATAATATTGATTACACCTTACTGTTGAGACATTTCTTGCTAGGCTAAACTGTGAGCTGATGTTACTGTACTGGAACAATACAGAGAATACCCAAAAGAAATGGAAAGTCAGATTTCTTCTCCTTTGTTAACTGAGGGAGGCTATACATGATCCAAAGCTCCACAAAGAACTTGGCTAGTAGGGCAAGTTCTTCCATTAGATTTGGTGTGAACAATTCTTTCTGGAAAGTTACCAATTAGATGAAAAATATTATTTTTGCTGACAGAGTATTTCCTTTGCTCAAAACGCATACAGAAGCTGTACTTTCAAAGACCTATCAATTAACCTATTCTGCCTTACATACATGTTACATATACATATGATGCACGTGCATATATAGACAATGGTTTGTATTATAAGGCCAATTAGAATCTCCATTTTGCACTCGTTTATGTCAACTGGAGTTAAAACTTTGGAGTCAGTGTAGCTCAAAGCTTCTACATCCACTTGTATACAAACAGTACTAAGGCTTTTGTTTCCAAATCACAGCATTTCCTCCCAGAAAAACTCAAGTCCAAACAGACATCTGTAAGACTCTTGAATTCCAGCTGCCTCCTTCCTATATCCGGTGGGACAAGATTTCCCTTTGCACACAAAATTCCCCTTTATATCAACTTCTTGCTAATTACATTTTTGGCTGGTTACCTCCAGCTGTCTATTTTTCGGGTGGTAACGCCATTAAAGTCCTGGTACAGTGTATGTATTATGCTTATTTTGATAACTTTTCCCACTTGAAGTAGAATATATGACAAATACCTTTTGATAATGACTATTAGTCATTTAACACTAATACACTATGCTTATAATCCTAAGAATACTGCACACTACAATGGGATAAATGTGTAATTTTCTTTCTTTTTTTAGCTTTAGACCCAAGATAACTAGATTTCTCATTGATCTTTAGCCAACAATTATTTAAAGCATATAACTATCTGTAGAAATATTTGCTAAGCTTAAGTGCAATCCTGTGGAGTTGCATTAATCATTTGATCAAAAACACCCTTAGTTTGTGTTGTGATATTGTTGGCTAATTATACTTTGCAATGCACATCTTTAAAAAAAAACTTAATTTTTTCTGGATTATGAGATAAATTCAAGGATAGGGATAAAAGTTAAGACAATTTTAAATTAGCAAACCTCTCTGGCAATGTTACTCAGAGCTTCATCTTCTGCAGAAAACCTGTCCTTTACTGGAGTTCTCTTCCGTCCTGATCCCGGAGTTCCCATTTTTATTCTCTGATTCTGTAATTGCAACAACAGACAGGAAAAAGCTCAGTTTTCAGATCTGAAATTAAAAGCCAATTAAGAATGAACAATTCACACCCAAACACATAGTAAGTTTCCCAGATCCTTAGCTGTATAACACGCAAGAAACCTACCACTGGCACAAATTTTACCAACAGTTGCATTTCTGGGAAATGTTATCACAAAACCGTGGGGCAGCCTTACAGAACATACCACTGCACCTTACAAGGAACCAGTGAACTACTACTACGGAACAGGACCCATGAGTTCACCCACAGCTTCATGGTTACACACAACTGTATACTGCTCCTAGCAAAATGATACCCTGTCACTTTTCACAACTCCTAAAAATAAGTATCCACTTGATTTTATGGACTTGGAAGGAAACCCATATGCAACAATGGGTTCAAAAACTAAACTCTCAAGATCATTAGAGCGCTTGGTAAAAAAGAAAAGATACATTCAGCAAACAAACTGCTCAAAGCAGTTGAAGCCGCCAAGTAGATGGGGCTTATTTACATTTTAACACAGCTATTCTCATTCAGCTGCAACAGAATGAAAACTGCTATCCTCCACTATTGTTGAAATAAAGTAATTTCTAGACAACCATACATTTTTCTGGTCTAACAACACTCCCTATTTTGAAAATGAAGAAATATACTAGCATCATATATCCAGAATAATGCTTAAAGAACCCCCTTAGTTTTCTTCCATACACCTGTGCTATCAACTGCAAAATCTTAAAAAATCACCAAAGCATAGTACCTGCAACCACAGACACCAACACTTTCATACACACATACAAATCTAAATAATTTTTTCAAATATTCTAAAGAAACCCTACTTCCAAACATGTCAGATCAGAATTTGGAGGTATTCCATCCATCTGACATAAACAAGAAAACTGGCCCACAGCAGGCTTTACTTTATTCATGCAAATGGCAAAAGCATACTAGGGAACTAGTATTTGCCATCCTTTAGGAACTGCACTGGTGCAAGAACTATCTTTCATACTGGGTCCAACCAGCAAACATTCAACAATTCCTCGCAATTTAACCAAACTGGGAAAAAAAGAAGAACACAACATGTGGCCTTTTTTTTTTTTTTTTTTTTGCAGTGCAAGCACGCTTTTAAAAACTTTATTATTTTCATACAGCCATCAGAAAGCCAAAATATGTAGGGGTACTCTCTGGCACTGAAAGATATCAAGTAGCATCACAGCTATCTTTATTAGCATTTTAGCTTCTGTACTTCTTCCCCCATCACTTTATGCCACTAGTACTCTCTCTTCTATGCAAGTAGGAAGTCTTACTTTGCTTCAAGTTCTGCAAGTATTTTACTACTCACTATAGAATCACAGAAGGGACTTTACTAGATCAGATTGTTCAGAGCCCCATCAAGCCTGACCTTGAATATCTCCAGGATTGGGGTCTCCACTACCTCTCTGTTCAACCTGTTCCAGTGATCCACCACTCTCATAGCAAAGAATTTTTTCCTAATATCCAACCCAAATCTACCCTATAGTATAAAACTACTCTATAGTTTAAAACCATTATGTGCTTAGAGGAGGGAAATATTCAGCTCCTCTGTAGGACATGTACACAATTATGTGATACAGTTACTCATTTTCAGTCGCTATTTTAAGATCAAAACAAAATATAGTTAATACTGCATGTGCACAACTCCTCCATTGTGTAAAATCCTCAAAGGAGAGTTTGCAGTGTTGCAGATGAGTAAGAGAGAAATAGACCCACAGTATTTGAAGGGGCCAGAGAAGATGCAGTTCTACCATTCAGTAATGAACACACTCCTGATGGGGAAGAGCAGACATAAGTACCCCCATGGATTCAATCCATTTCTCCACAGGCTGCTCATCTATTCAAACACTCTGCACTGCAAAATGAAATACAGGCATTTGGACCAACAGACAGAACTCACCTGCCAAGAAGTGTTTTTACCATCTGCCTATGGCTCATATTTCAATTTACTTGTTACTTCCCACAAATGTTTTTTGTTGTTGCCGGTTTGACTCGTATTCTTCCTGCTATCTAACAACAGAATTAAAGATTCAAGCCCCATTCTTATCAGAGGTTGGGATAGGTCTTGGAGATAGGACAGCAGAGCTCAAATTAAGGGTGAGGGGACGCTCTGAGACTAACAGCGGTCATTTGTTGCATTGTTTTAGTCTTAAAGTAGTAAGCTAGCAAACTTCTGTTTTGTACTCAGATTAATACATCCACACACAAGAGGAGTTTGACGATGTCAGTAGCAAAGGTTCAAGCTCAGAGCTAAAGGTTCGTGCCCACATTCAGAAGAAACTTCTCCAAAAATACAGATCTCTTCAGTAATCCTTACTGGCTCACTTAAATTTATTTATTTATTTATTTATTTATGAAGACGTTAGGGACTGAAGTTGCATGAACAGGCAAAATACTCCCCTACTACAGAAGGTTTGCGCAAGATTGAGGGGGGAATCAAGAAATTATGTTATTATAATAAATTGGTTCATGTAAACAACAGAACTAAAACCTATCTAATAAAAAGCTCACTAAGCATTAAATGAAGTTGTTTTCTTCTGTATGTTTGGACTTGTATTTCTTAACTAAATATTTATCGCATAAGTAAAAACTGCAGAACAACAGCACATACCATAAACTTGAACTGCATTTGTGGAGATCCTTTAAACAACATACCACTTCTAATATGAAACTAACTTACAACATACAATAAGTATTAATGTTTTTCTAAAATAAAAAAAACCTACATTGATTCTTTAAATGAGCAAAACATTCTTCATCTTAGTCTCACTGTAACATAATTGTGCCAAAAGCAATGTGGAAGAAGAATACTGTGGCATCCCTGACGACCATCTGCCACTCTTCTCACCTAGGATGAACACGGAACTCCTGACTGAGCTCAAACCCAAAGAAGGAAGCAAGGACAGATTACCAAGAAGGTATACAGAGATGTTGGATATGAGAAGGACTTAGAAAAGCGAGCTCAGATGAGATCAAAATCAGCAAAGCCCGATAAGGACACAGAGAAAGGCTATTGGAAGAACACTGGGAACAAAAGAAAGACTAAGAAAACTGTAGGGCCATTGCTTAGTGACACAGGGGACAGCGGGGGGGCAGGGGAGGTGGGTGGGGGGTGGGGTGTGTGTGTGTGTGCTGTGCTTGCAAGGCCCACTGTTGGCAAAAGGGTCTGGATAATAATGGGAAGATAGGATTTTTTCTGTGTGTGAATCAAATATACATAACTGTCTAACAGAATATTTGCCCAGAACAGTTCATGTTGAAGAGCAGGAGGCTCAGTTAAACAGTAACTCAGGAATTAGAAAGAAATGGTTGAAAGAAATGCGTCTTCTTGAAAAGAAACATAAAAACCCCTCTAAGTCTGTAGCAGTGGAAGAGACCTTGAAGAAACAGCTGGTTTGAGGCTGTCACAAGTCACACTGCTGCATCATGATCTCTGTCCAGGTCAGACAGAATAGCATCTCTCCTGGAGGAGGGAAGGTCCCACACTCCAGCTAGCAAGCGGTCAGTTCAAGGTGCAGCAAGGGAAGAGAACCCACACCTTACGTGCATGAATGTAAACTTGTGAGGTGCACTCTCGTTAGGCCTGGCACATGCATTAGACCACTGCAGTGAACAGCATTAGGTACACAGAGACCTAGAGCATCTACATCTCCAACAGGAATTATGTAGTAATATAGGGAACCCTGGAGTTGAAGAACAAACATGGGCTTAGAAAGGCTGTGAAATGTCCAGCCTTTAAGACATTCAAAACTTAATTGCACAAGACTCTGAAATACCTCCCCTCATGAAGCACACTTCAGAGAAGATGTGACCTCCAGATGTGTGATCCAAAATAAAATATTATATTACCCTATAGTTATTACTGCTGCCAGCTTTGAAACTATTCTCTGTATAAGCTTTCTTTAAAAAGAAATTTTAATATTCCTTCAAGGGTCTTGTCACAGTTTCTTCCATTTCATGTAACTTCGAATTGAGCTGATGTATTTCATGTCCTGTTATACAGTTTGGTACTTAAAGAGATCTAGTCCTATTTCTAATAGACTTGTTAGTCTAATATTAAATGTATCATGACATTACTTCACAGAAAAAAACCAAGTGCCAAGTATTTCACAGGCATGCAGAAATATTTCTTAAGTACTTCACTTACATAACTTGTTAATTACAGGAAAAGTTATTTTGCTGCATGTTGTAAAGAATTTAATACATGATGTAACGTTAGAATTTTCACAGAAAATAACTAACAAGAATCCCAAACCAAAACATGACCACACAAGGAACAGTTTGTTACACTGGCCTGCCTAACCTATGAAAGATAATAAAAAGATAGTGTATTGTGATCTGCTGCATTAACAGTTTGTAATTCCTATTACATGTTTATTTCTTGCTGTAGGCCAGCTAACATGTCATATTACATGACTGATAAAGTGATATCCTGATGTATTTCATTCTGAAATAACTGAAGTGTCTGAAATACCCAAACAATTCAGAAGACTAGTAAGGAAATCCCTCAAGTTCCCTCTCATTTGTCTTCACTTCAGGCTTATAAAAATTCTATCTCTTTCCCAAGTCTTTGCTGTTTACTCCGCCTATTATTATTACCTTTTAACTAAAGGTTCTCTTTGTTTCCCTTTCGCTTCCTAGAAAAAAAAAAGCATGACCCATCTTACATAAAAGAGAAGCTACACCACAATTTAAGGCCTATCACTCATCACCTTCAGTGGCACCACCTGTTCTGACACCTGGGTCTATGCCAGCATATTTGGCATCACATACATGCAAAGCATTCAGATACTACAGTGTGAACAGGCTATAAATAAACAGGCTGAAACTCTCCTCTTTCAATTAAGACCACGAGAGAATTAAAATTCACCTTTGTAGAAACAAACTTTGTAAATCCACAACAGAAAAGAGCAGGCCTGCTCTGGAATCATTGGCTGTTAGAACTACCCTCAGCTTCCTAATTAACACTAGAATATAAGCCAGCAGCTCCAGCATTTCAAGTCCAAAGCCAGGACCACAGCATTTTGTATATTTAAAGTAGTGAACTGTTTTAATCCTGAAAAGGAGTTGCACCTTTTGTCCATAACATCCAAAGTTTCTTGCAGTTTCAATTGTATCCAGGCAAAGTCAGTGTTTTTATCTGCTAAATACCTTTAAACACCTGAATCTAGTGGACCATAAAGGGGAGGGGGGGGTGGTGTGTCTACAGAATGTTGCAGCGGTGTTAACTGCTTGCTACAGGAAACATGACATGTGGTAAGACACAAGAAAACTGCTGGGAAGTTGTTCATTATACAATATCATCTGAATAAATTCACAATATTAGAGTATCTAAATACTTAGGTTTGACGCAGAATTTTAACTGCCTCTTAACAAACAAGACAGCTCTAAGCATTTTCTTAAGAAAATTCAAATATCTTACAGAATATGCAGTCTGTGTGATCAATTTCAGTTAAATTGATTCAATTTAAATTAGTGGCTAAAATATTTGATTTGGTACTAACAGAAAGGTAGCAAACCCAGTGGGAAAGGGGAGCATTAACACAGAGGAAGGCTTGAACTTCTTGAAATCAAACAGTCAGAAAATGTAAAAGAAAGCATCTGAACAAAGGTTACTTGGACGAATAATTTTAGAAACACATCAATAAACAAGGGGATGAAGGTAAGAAGCAGAAGAAAAAAATACATTCCATCACCAGAAATCTGATCACAGGTGGCTGATAAAGCACAAACACTAGTAACTCACTTTGATTTTTGACAATTCCACAGATACTAAATATAGTTAAAAAAACACTTGTGAAATATACGAAAAAGTGTAATAGCTTTTTCACATACCTAACTGAAAAGAAAGATCTAAGGAGCAGGAGTTGAAATTAAAGAATCTAAATATATTCAGGAGTTAACCAAACACTTGCTCTTTACTTCTAAAAAATGAATACTGCTGATGAGTGGAAGTAGGGAAGCTACTATACCCACAGTTCTAAAAGTTACTGTGCTCAGAAAACCCAATCCAGCAATTTTGAAGAACTGTCTCATGAAGCTGCAGTTCCAACAGCAGAAAGCTACAAAGAAGCCAGAAGTATTACTACTCTGAAACAGCATAAGTAGCATTCATACTTGACAAGGAGCAGAAAGAATCACATTGGAAATTACAATCTTATTTGCTTAACCTTCAGTGCTTTGTCAAGGCAACTCCACAGGAGACACATAAATAAATGTACATAGAGTAAAAATACATGAGCTTACTGAAGTTAAAATGATGCAAGACTAACATAAGGGTCTTCCCCAGAACAACGCCCCGATACAAGGGTATGATCTTTGCAATTAGCATGCCTGTCCAAGGGTCCCAAAGCACCCAAGAAAGAAAAGGTGCCCCATGACCACAAGGTGACCACAAAGAAGCATTTGGAAAGTAAGAAGGAAAGAAAGGGTTTTAATGCAGTAATTTTAAGGACTCATTAGGATTTTCATTCAGAACTAAAACTAGAGTTATTTAAAAAAAATAAATGCTAACATTAGTAAAAGAGGCTAACATTAAAGCAAAATAAAAAAGACTGAGATAAGTATCTAATTACTGTCTTCTGAAAGACTACAGTGTTTACCACAATGAGACAAAGTTATTCCAGTTCAAGAATAGTGTTTCCATTATAAAAAAAGTTCATCTCTAATCACAGCCCACTTCAGAAACTGTTTGCACTAAGTTTTTGCTCTGAGTGGACAAGCTCCTGTCAACTTCTTCAGGAAAAAGCGCTATTCTTTGGATAGCTGACAATTAATCCAGTACAAGCTCTCAACTACACAATCTACTTCTTTAATGCAGCATATTTGCAGTTTATTTGCCATTTGCAGTTTGTTTGACACTTCAAAAAAATCTGAGAAATATAACTTCTCATGAATTCATGGTGTTTAGCAATAGAACAACAGCTCCTTAGAAGGTTTGAAATTCCTCAGTTCACTAGTGTTATGAAGCTATGAACGAACAGAAAATCAAGAGTTAAGATAATCAAAGCCCATGATGCAGTCTGCAAACATATTGCCTGATGGAGCCGTAAAGAGTAACTGTGTCTGGTTGATACCAGTAAGCTTAGAGCAATGCAAGACAATAACTGTACCAGCATATCCTACAGCCCTGTAGTCTTTCCCAATTAGCAAAATTACAAGACTGTAACATCATGCTGTGATGCAACTTCAAGCATCAGCACTTATTTTATGAAATATGAGTTCTCTGCCAGTCAGCTGCTAACAGCTGCACTTGGACATACCCCTACTCCGCAGAATAAATCATTACGTACATGGTATTATCATCAGTGGCAAAAAATATCTGCAAAGCTTTTTTAATGGTCACTCACCAGAGAATCTCTCAGGGCACAACGTAGAGCATACGCAGGTTTCAGAGCAGTGTAACACAGCTGGACTGTTCTAGAATCGGTGCCACCATAAACGGTGAAGATCTAGGAACAACCTAAGAAATCAAACATGACTTTAAAATACAAGGAAATACACAGTACTATAATGAGCACCACGAAAAACGATGGGAATGTGTAATAAAGTCTTAAGCATCTTCTGTAAGAGTTAATTCTACAATGGAACAACCATAATTTTTACACCGTCAGCTTTTTCAGGACGAGTGTCCTTTCTGTCATTTTGAAACAGAGTGATTCATTACTCACTGAAAAAACAAAACAAACCAAAACACTGCTACTATATGACTCTCCATTTTTTTGTTAATGAAACAAACAGAGAGCCCCATGGTAACAACCCACATCCAGTAATAAGCTGCAACTATTTAAGATATTTTTCCATTACCAATTTAATACACTCCTACACTCTTTCCTACTACTGCTGCAGTTACAGTACAACACAGAAAAGGTACTGGAGAAATTCTCCTGGGCACCCCTTAGCTTTCTCCACTTGCTGTTTCCTCCATCAGCTGGCATCACTCCTGCTGACTAGCCCTCTGCTGTGGTAACTCTTGCTACTACCTGGCGCTTTGGGAGGTGCCCCTTTACCTCTTCCCCTGGAGCAGCTCTAATTTTGCACATCTAATAAAAAAAAAAAAAGCAGCAAGCTTTATCTTTACAAGCAGACAGCACTGTTTATGTAATTATTTTCAAGGATGTGTTTATGCATTCACAAGCTGCCCATTACATACACTTACATGTTACCTGTTTCCAGATATGCAAGACAATAAATTTGTATTATTGCCTCAGAAAGCATCACTAATAATTTTTTGTAGCACTAGTAGACTGTACTGATCTGTAACTACCACCACACACCTTCACATCAGCATCTCACAAACACAAACAACACCACATCAAATCTATTACTGGTTTCTAACCCATTACATATCATAAGGATTCAATTATTTCTGATACCTATCTAGGTTTTTTGGGTATATGCCCATGACAACTTGTTTGCTATGTGAAAATCTAGTTGTCCTTAACATGTTTTACAGATGCCCACTACGTGGAGTCCAGCTTAAACAGCACTTCCCAAAATTTCACATGTGTTAAAGTACTATGCCATCTTCTGAGACAATAAGAGCAATTTAGAAAAAGAAAAAAAAGTGCCTTTGCAGTTCACAAGAAGTAGGGGAACAAGTTTACACCTGACATTTCACAGAACTGTCTAATATTCTTAAGTTCTCAGCTACAGTCAGGAATTCAGGTAAGACTGACTTCACAGTCTGAAGTAAACATCTCTGAATCTACCTAACACAAAACAATGGAAAAAGCACGTCACTTATGTCAAACTGCTTTGTACTGCTACAGCACCTTTCATCTATTCTTACATCATCACTAAGCAATTACATTAACCAAGGAAGCAGATATATGCTAAGATGATCAGTCAAGACACAACGTTTAAAGAAGTCATCAGACACGCGTTGATTTAATCTGAAGCAAATTTTGTAACAAAGAAACTGCACACATCTCCAAAGACGTTAGATGCTAACGCTTGATACTTTTGAAGGGACAAGACATATCCCAGACCTTCCTAATGTCAAGCCAAAGAACATATGCCTTTCTAAAATGAGGGAGCAACCGAGTAGATCATACAAATTCAACGTAGTGCCACTTCATCTACAAAACATTTTTAGTATCGGTGAAATATATAACATCGCCCTTCAGAAGTACCATTCTAGAATTCAAACTGGAAACCACTTGGAACACACAGATCACAGGTCAGAGCCCTTCCCAGGCTCCTTCCAAATTCACGTACGTACCCCTTACCTTTTACAATCATCAACAGTCTCTTCGCAATTTATACTAAAGAATAAATAAACGCGATCTGAACTAAACGAGAGCCCGACGAGGTATCAGAAAGCCGGACTGGACCCGACCATAACTCTCCACCGAGGGGGCACGCCCTACTGCTCAGGGGAGCACCGACGCTGTAGCAATAACGTGCTTCGAGGAAGTGCATAAGAGAAAGGCATTGAAAACACAGAGCTGTGATTTCACGGCACCTTCCTTCCTTCCTCTCCCCTCTTCTTCTTCCTCCTCCCCCCCGCCGTCGTTGTTCCGCCTTTTCCAATCGGCATCCTGAAGCAGACGGCACCTTCCCGCAGGCCTCCGGACCGGGGCCGAGGCAGCGGACCTTCCGGAAGGGCTCGGCGGTGCCGACTTCTCCTTGCCGGCCCGCATAAGATCTGACAGCGGCCACAAAGACGGTGGCCGCACACCGCCGACCCACGCTGCCTCCGTTATCTTTTCCCTTTCTATTCACCTACCTAACGAGGGAGTCCCGGCTGAGGCGCTGTGCCCTCCCCGCTTCTCTAAACCCGAAGAACCGGGTTCCCACCCTGCTTCCCCGCCCCGTCCGGGTTTGTATGTACATGACACCCTCCCCTCCCCCCCTCCCCTCGCGGCTCTCACGCTCTTGCCCGAGCCCCAAGGCGCCTTACCTGCGGGCCAGCCTGCTGCAGCACCGGAACCCCTTAACGGGGGAAGGCGTGTGTGGGGTGGTTGTTTCACTCTCCCTTCCCCCCTCCTTCCGCGGGTGCGAGGGGCTCCTGGGTCCTGGAATCGCCTCAGGCTCCTTCCTTCCCTCACTCCCCACGCCCAGAGTCCAACGAACAGAGGCAGAAGCTGCCCCAGGGCGAGCGAGGGTGCCCGCCGGGCACAGTCCGCCCAGGGGCCGAGGTAAGGTAGCCGCTTCCTCACCTCAGCCTTCCCTTCCCTACTCACCCTGCTGGCCCCTTCCCCGCGAGGGAGGTGGGCCGCAGGAACGGGAGCTTCAGGCAAAGACGAGCCGCGCGGCTCCAGGCCGCCCTCCGCTTCCCCGCCCTACGCTCCTGCCTCCTCCCCTTCAATGCCGGGCGGTTACAGCCGCGCCGGGAGCACGGATAGGAAAACAGCAGTTAATTTCAAAGCCGTCGGAGTCCTGCAGGAGGAAAAAGGAAAGGGCCAGCGGCCCTTGTGGGACCAGCGTGCACACACGCCCCGCTACCACAGAGTGCGGCACACGCCCATGGCGCCCCCCACCACAGCCCCCTCCACAGGCCGGCGAGAGAAACCGCGCAGCCGCCGGGCCTGCCGAGGAAGGGGCGAGGGGGAAGCGTGCCCGCATGCGCAGAGCGGGCGGGCGCGGCTGCGGGGGTGTCGGTGGGCGGTGCTCCGCTGGGGGTCCTGGCCAGAGTCTGGGTAGGGGTGGAGGGGGTGTCCGTGTCCTGAGACGCCTTTTCAGCTTAGGAATGGCAAGGCGTCGGTGAGACTCCGACGCTAACGCGCTGCCGGAGGGGCGAGCGTCCTCCTCTCTCCCCGGTTCCGCTCTGTCTCAGCAGGCAGCGAAGGGAGAAGGACTGCTGCGCCCACTCCCCGCTCTCCGCCTCTGTTCCTCTGCCCCGTATCACCGGGCAGGCCTGCTGGCTCTCTACTGAGGCGAGGAGAGGTATGTCCGCGACCTTCTCCTTTGCGCTTGCCTTTCGGGTTTTAGCTGGGGTTTGATTTTTATACAGCCGCTTTCCCCAGGGAACGGCCCGACGAGCCGCAGCGAGACCCGCCGGCTTCAGTCGCGGCCGGGCCGCAGGAGCACCTCTGCCGAGTTACTGCCCCCTCCCCTCCCTCCATTTTCACCTGGCGCTCACCCGAGCGCGGCAGAAGCTTTAGATGGATGGGTGCCAGGCAGGGTTTATGGGTAAAAATCCTCTGCAGGCACTTACACCTTATCTTATGCTGGCCCAAGTGCAACCAGACTCCTGTACTGTCGGCGTTTGTGCACTCCTGTACCTGGCGTCAAGAGTTCCCTGAGGAAGAAATTACTGCGCCATTAAACGTATTCTCCAGCTTACAGACAAGGAGCCAACTAATGTTCGTGAAAGCCCTGGCGAGCCTCTGCTGAGTAAGGCTTGGATTCAGACCTGTAGTCGTTGGTTTTTCAACACCTCGGTCAGTAAGTGCAGGGTGTCTGTAAGAACGTGAAGGCGATAAGGGGCCTGCGGGGGGGTGGCATTTCATGTTAGAAACCACATGGTAGTGAAAGAAAGTGCTGTGATTTGAAATGACAAGTCTAGCGGTAGGACTCGAGAACCAGAGCCTTTGGCAGAGGGCAAATATTGTCTTACTGAAGTAAGCTCGAGTTGGATGGGCATGAAGAAAAGAAAAAGAGATGTGCAAGTGAATTAAATCTATTACAGTAGATGTAAAACAGCTTCAATTAGCATTGTCTGGGAAACCCTATACTGTCTTGATCTCTTTCCTTCCTTGATTAAACAGCATAGACTCACCACACTTTAACATTACATTGATTTCTGCAGTATTAGATGATGATTTCACTGCAGGGAAATGAAAGTTTTTCATGGAACATCGTTAAAGAAGACAACTTTGGAAATGAAATGAAGAGTTTTTCATGGCATGTCATTAGGGAACACAACTTCCTCCTCCCCATCCCCGTTGTCCCCCTTCCCCCCCCCGCTTCAAAATTACTTTTATTTTTTGAAGTTTATTCTAGCAGGAGGAGTCTTTGCTGAGGTTTTGTCTAGCTGGTGGGAGAAGTCTCTCATCCCCTCTTGAGCAGAAGGTCTGTGCGGATTCTTCTGACATGCTGGACCTTCCAGGTCTGCATGGGATGATTCTCTGTTAATATATTGGTATATAAAGGGGAAAAATTCTTTCAATAGTTCATACATTTTTCTCCCATGAAGCGTTGGTATTTACATACATTTAGTCTTTTTATATATTACAAGCTGCGCATTTTTCTTTAATGATGCGTCAAAATGCATGTCTCCTTGAGAGCAGACATGCATTTTTGTGGCTTGAAAGAGCAATTGTTTACTTGACTGAAAAGCTGTGCACAGTGCAGTGTATACACAGTGCAGTCACTACAGGCGGTGGTACAGGATGTCACAGTAGCAATTCTGAGTTCAGCATCATTAATGAGTAGTTAAACAGTCAAGTTATATACAGTTTCATTATACACCTTTAATTAGAAGCCAGAAAATTACAAAGTTATGTTTGAACTTTTGCTGTGAAATGGCTGCATTTACAGAATACACAGTTATTGATGAATCTGCCTTGAACATATTTGTACTGAAGCTATCATAAAGCTTGCTCTGTTAATAATGAGTTTCTGTGAAAAATAAATAAATGAAGTATCACTGGATCTGCCTTTGAATGTATTTTGTCTTCACTATTGTCTTTTTGTCTAGTGGGTTAGTATAGCTTCCTTGTCATACATAATTAAACCTGGTGACTTTCTCTCCCTTTTCTCTGGAAATCTCTTTCTAAAACTGTTTTCCTTGGTTGGAGTTAATCCATGGGTAAAATCTTAGTTCTTTTTAGAGTGGCAGTCACCCAGGGAATTATATCTGGGATGAATCTGTAAGTCAGCTGTGTGGCCCACTTGCAACAATGTCAACTTCAACTTCATGCAATAATTTGTATACAGTTTTAAAGAGATGTTGTCACGAAAACAAATGAGAAAATTGTGGTTTTCAGTGTAGTCTTTGCTATTTGTGCAGTTTTTAATGTTTTTTTTTTGTCTCGCTCTTTAGCATTTCTTCCCACAAAACTTTTGTTTCACAGTTATTGCAGCTTCTGATTAAGAATGTGATGGTGATGGCATGCGTGTAAGATTATAGTCTAACTTAATCTCTGATGTCATTCCGTGTCTTTTCCTTTCTGTGTCCTCCCTCTTTTACACATCCTTATTGAAATAATACCTTCTAGCTATTAGTTTAACTGGTAGATTGGTTTAACATACCATTTTAAGACCACCTCTATCCACTTACTTCTCTCCTTCCCACTCTGTCCCCTTTCTTTCCTGTAGTTTCCATCTCCTCAGTTTAGATACCAACATTCGGTGATTAATTTGGCACAATTGAACACACTTTTTTCCCCCCAGATATAGTGGATTCTCTTTTGGAGATTCACAATGGTTTTAGTAACTGCTTGTTCCCTTATGACAAGTGGAAAATCAACTTTGTGTGGCTATACTGCAAAACAAGTGCAGGGAGCAACTTTTAGTTGTTTGTTTTGGTTTTGAAAAGAGTTACTGGATGTGCTTACAGGAGGTTTCTGGCAGGCCCTTTCACTCCTGTCTTCCCCTGCCTTTTGTTAAGAGTTTAATTTCTGCTAAAGATACATTGGTGTTATCAGATATACGGACACTATATATTAAATAGATGTTTTAAATTTCAGCATTTATATTAAAATAAAATCTAAAGAAAAACAGGAAAATAAGATGCGTTGCCTTCCTTTGGATGACCTTTTGCATGTGATCTTCCACACACCAGTTTTTTAACTTGGAAATTACTAGCACCCAGAATATAAGGTCTGGACAACCATAGAAATCAGACAGTTTCTAATGTAAGTTAAATGTAAAAGTTACATAAGCAGACACTGGAAAATTTATAATTCAGTTGTTAGTCTAGAAGAAACACGCTGGACTAGTAAAATGCATTTTTAATTATGGGAAAACTAAATAGATACAGCAAAAGGATGATTAATCCCGTGGCACAGTCAGTAGAGCTTCATTATGATTCAGTACCAGCTCTGTTGAAGCATTATTCAATATAATGTTGATTTTCAGTTACATTCAGTCATAAGCAAAGGGTTGCATGGCTTAAATGTAAACGATGGAGAAAAAAATAAGACTTTAAAGAGAATTTTTTAAATATTTGTAAGGTACAATGCATGCTGACTGTATGCTGAAAGCAATCACTACGTTCTTTATTTAAAGCTTTTGTAGAATTCATTGGAGTACTGGGGGACTGTTGTCAGGCTTTGTCTGTAAGGTTTTTGCATATAAAAGACATTTAGCATGTAGTGGCAGAAAAAACAAGCCTTCAAAATTCCTGGCTCTTTGTTGTGGGGATATGCACGTTTTACAGCAGTCCCAGTGGGGTGAAGATAGACTACAAAGTTTCTGGTAGTGCTGGGTAACTCCAGAGTCACTGAGATGTAGTCTTTCCCTTTACCTCATAGTGCAGAAGTCTGTAGGACATGGTAGGAATTGCACACATGCATTTTGACAGGGGTTAGCAGCCACCAATCTTTTCAGTGCTCTCCAGCAGTAGAATTACATGGAGTTCCGATTCAGATCCATTGCATCCGCAGTGGAGGAAAGGTTAGATTGTCTGTTGAATAGCAGTGGATAGCGGTAACTGGGAAAAACAAAAATCTAACGTTTTCCTAGAAATCTACATTTCCAAAGAAATGCTTTTTTTTTTTTTTTTAGAAAATATCTATTTTAACACAGATTAGTTAATAGACCAAACAAAACAGAATGTTCCTTACTTTCTAGATTTTTATTTTTGCTGTTTTGATTGGGGGTTTTAAAGCCTTTTAGAAATAAGAATAACACTAGAATATTGCGGTTTATATTTAGAATGTGTCTGTATGAATGTATATTTTTTTAAATTGCTATGGATTAGTGTCCACTTCTATATAGTAAAATTTTAAGCACTAGAGAGCCTTATGGCTCTCTATAGCTTCCTTAAGGGTGGTTGTAGTGAGCTAGGGGTCGGCCTCTTCTCCCGTGTAGACAGCGACAGAACTAGAGGGAATGGTATCAAGCTGCGGCAGGGGAGGTTCAGGCTGAACATTAGGAAGCACTACTTCTCTGAAAGGGTAGTCAGGCACTGGAATGCACTGCCCAGGGAGGTGGTGGAGTCACCGACCCTGGGGGTGTTCAAGGAAAGACTGAACGTTGTATTGAGGGACATGGTTTAGTGGGAGCTAGTAGTAATAGGTGAATGGTTGGACTGGATGATCTTTTAGGTCTTTTCCAACCTTGATAATTCTGTGATTTCTGTGATTCTGAACAGTGTCCAATGATTAGCTTGTTAAGTAAGAAATAAGGGGAAGATACTGGTGTTATTATGATTGATCCCATTTGGATGTAGATAAATTATGAAATGTCTTAACATCGTTTGTGGACTGAGACTTTGTGAGACTTTTTTATTTTTAATAAAGTGAAGCTATATTATGAAAAATGAATTTTAAAATTAAAATTTCTACTTTAAAAATTGAAGGCTTTTGTATTATAAGTAGCAGTATATGTATTGAGCTTTTCATTACTATTACTGTAAAACCAGCTAGAGTTCCAAGTATTGTCATTGTTACAGACTTGATAGATGCAATTCTAAATGTCTGCATTCTGTTTGATACACAGGGAAATATGGACAGTTTCCTATGCTAAATATAATTCTTGAAAACTCAGTCTGAAGTCATGATATATTCTGAGTGTTATATATCCCCCCAAAAAAGACTGAGTAAATGCTAGTTGATTTTACTGATGACACACAAGCCTCATAGAGTACATCACCTCACGCTTACATAGTTGTGTTGAGTCTGCAAAACTAACAAGCAATGTCTATATTAAACTCGAGTAGACACTTGGATCTTTTAGTATATAGTCATAGATTAGTCACTTTTCTGATGCCTATTATTGTTTTATGTAGAAGTGTCATTACAATGTGAAAATACAACTTTTCTGTGCATTCAGATTGTACAACATCTATCTAATGGGCCTTTATCAGAACTCTCCTAAGCTTGATATCCCCACAGCCCAAATTATCCTCACTTACTGCAGTGTTCCATCAGTTATGCAGAGGTGAACAAATAATGAATATAACTAGATATATCTACTATGACTTTTTTTTTTTGGTCTTGTTTAGGAAAAAAAATACTCTTTTATTTTTCACTGCTTATCTGAAGGAACCACTTTTCTACATTTCTTTTCAAAATCTCAAGTGCACAGGTTCCTGTATAACAAAAATAGCTTTAATTTAGCTTTCATCTCATTTTCTCGAGCAGCAAAGCTGACCCTCTGCGTAACACATTTTAAAAAACAGCCAAATGGAGTAACTGAAACTGAGAGAGATGCTTCTTTTCCATTAGTATTAAGCCTGCATGCTGCATCCTGCTGCTCACTACTTCACTGCACCACAACTCTCTTGGTGTATGTATGATATTGATTTGCATCATTATTTGAAGGGGAAGGTGGATGCTTCCTTTGTACAAGTACTGTTAAACTGGAGTAGCAGGAGGACACTGGAATAGAAATTTTAAATGTCAGGCTCTGTATTGCACTTTACTATAGAGATTGTCAAATCTGTATATTGCTCACAGAAGCCAGTCAATAGGAACTTTGTATCTTCTCTGTAGACTTAATTACCATCATTCTCCTGTAAGTTATGTCAACGGCAGCTATGGATGCTCAGTAATCCTCAGAGGCCCGTTCAAATTAAGCAGGTTTGGTTTAATAATTCCATTTCTGAAATTGAAAATCAGCATATGGGTAAGCTTTGAAAGACTGGGAATTAAGTAATACTTGCCATGAAGGTACATGCTCCCAAGATCTAGAGCCAAACCAGCTTTGCCAAGTCATGATTAGAAATGAGAGTAGCTCTGATGTTTGAAGTTTTAGGATTATCATACTATACAAATTAAAAAAATAAAAGTTCCTATTCTTAACATTACAGAGAGATGGTACACTCATAGAATTCATTCAAACAAGAAGAAGAATGGGTAAAAAATTTAAGCCATGTTTTCCTTGTCTGTAAAGTCTAACCTGTTGATGTTTATCTTTAGTCATTTACTTTACACAGGATTGTAATACAGCATATCCCTCTTCGGTCTTTCTTATGACGATGTGTGGATCTTTTATTCAGCTAGAGAGTGAAGCTACTAGAAAACTCCAAATGTCTGGTTGTAATGCTGGAAATGGCCAAACTGAAAAGTGGGTATATAATTTGAAAATATTTAAACAAGTTAATTAACCTAAATGAAATCGATAATATTGTGTTTTAAATCTTAAACATCAGATTACTTAGATTTTGTAGCAAATTTATCTCCATGTGAACTTCATGTTAAATTTTGAGGGCTATGGTGGCTCATCTTTTGTGACCTAGGAAGGAAAATCAAGTTTTTATATTTCTGAATGTAGTGTGTAGTTCTGAAATACTATTGATGTTGTCGGATTCTGTATTTGATACAAGAAAATATTACTTGCCATTTTTAAGGTTTTGCTGAGCCTTTACAAGGGTTTTTGAGACAATCATGCAGGTAACTGTGATTGTTAAGGAAGGTCCTACATTACGCCTAGGCAACTTTTTGAATTATATTAGCAAAAGTCGAACTGAAACAGAGTAGCCAAAGCCAGAGATGATGCAAGAGAAAAAAATCTGTCTTCAGATGTTTCCAGGATGAGCAAATGTAAAAACAGCATAAAAAAGCAAGCAGATGTCACTCCAAATATATACTTGCCAGTTCTGCTTCCAGGCTTGATTTAATACTGAAGAGTGACACGACAGTCTTGCTCAACATTTCCGTAGCATTTGAAAGAAGGTCCCGTAGCTTTTATGATGATTCATATCAGAATGTTTGTACACATACTATTCCAACCAACTCTGCTGAAAAAGAGGGACAGCACACGCAAAGTGGCTTACAGTCTCATGTGCAGACTTGTTTATTAGCATCCAGTTAGGAGAGCCTCTTGGTTACTTGTGCAACCTCAGCCCAGCTTGCACAGGTGTCACCAAGAGCATCACTTTTCAAAAACAGGATTACACAACTGTAATGAAGACACTGTGTGGCAGGGAGAACTTTTGTTACAGGAAGTGAGACATGAGCAAGAAATAATGCTGGGTGACTACAGGGTATGAGGTTGGACTTGTGGGCCTGGCAATTTGGGGAAAAAACTCCAAACAAAATAAAAACTCTATGTAACTACAAAATGTCTATCTGGTGTCAGAAGCAAGGCATGGCAAATAGGATTTTTTTTTTCTGTACTGTTTTTACATTAATTTTTTAGAGCAAAGCCATTCTTTGAACCACACCTTAAGCTTTTATACAATGATTAGTTTTGCTACTTTGTTTTAGACATCAGCTTCTTTAATTACTGAAGACTGAAAACAAATGCTTTTAGTATTTATTAATGAAAATAGAACAGGTTAATCCACTGATTTGAGAATCCTTCAAACCACAAGCAGAAACTAGTTTTTGTTTATATATATAAAAAATGCCCATATATATAATATATATGTATGCAAGAGAACGTCATGTACTAATACATTAAATATTAAAACTAGGTTAAATGGAATGTCAGATGGATTGCAGTCTCTAAAGTGAAGCAATTATTTAAATAACCATTTCATGCTGTTGGGTTACTCCTTCACTGAAGATGTCACAATATTCTCCTAACTCTCCATGTCTGCTTTACTTCAAAACCTCTGAGAATAAATTTAAATAGTTACCAGACCAGTGTAAGAGAGATGTATGCTGACTTTTCAAGCTTTGCCTGTTTCCTGAGGGAAACCCCACAGCTCTCGATTCCTGGTAAGCAAGACAGTCACATTCATTTTTAGAAAAACCAGTTCTGCATCTGTGTTCATCTATATTTTGTCTGTTACAGAGAGGGCATTTGGCTGGGGTGCTAGAAAAGATGATAGCGAACATAATCAGTGGGGTTGTAACTACTCTCTAAGCGTAAAGGCCTGGGTCCGTGCAACTAAAATTTAGTGGCTTGAAACTACATAGTAGTTGTGTCCTGTATAATCTGTCATCAGTAGATGTAGAAGTGGTATCTGGAATATAACCTAGAACAGGAAAAGAATTGGCTTGGTAACTGTAATATGTTGTTACTGATAAAACATGCACACCTTTTCCTCACCAAAAAGGAAAAAAAAACCCAACACCACAAAAAAAACCCAACCCCTCCAAAACCCCTTTCTTGCTGGATGAGGAAAAGGAGTAAAAACTATCTTATTTGAAATTAGCTATTTGAGGGTTGTACCTATCTTTGTCAGATTTGAAGGAGTAGCATCCAGAATGGCTACAGAGAAATGTTTTGTAAAATGTTACTCCAGAAGTTATTTGGATCAAGAAAAACGTTGTAAAGGTGCCATTGTGCTGAAATTCATCTCAGCTTTTCTTAGAGGCCATTGTTTTATGTACTGGCTCTATTTTTTGCCATTCATTTTTGAGCAGTCTTTGTGTTAAACAAAAAAGTTCTTTCACTCCAGCAAAAATGAAATCAGTTTCCCTAACTAGAAGTAAAAAATACTAGTTGTCATTAATGAGTTTATTTCATGACAGTTAAATTTCTACTCTGCAGGGGTGATCTGAAACAAGCGTAAGGGGACTCTCCATTAATTCCTTCACACCAAAGCTTTTGACTTGATCCTTTCTGCTTTAGTCAATTTAGGGCTTCTCTGCATGAATGATGCAACTGGATTTATTTATATGTAATTCAGTGAAGAAAGAAAAAAAACCTTTTCAAAAAGTATAAATTTTGAACTTAATTCAGAAATTGCATTTGCTTGTGGACAAAAAGTGAATTGAAGACTCTTCATGTACCCGTACCTCTGCTGTGGATTGTCTTTGTGGTCTATGGCCTATGTTCTCTTTGCTCTGAGGCTCGTGTTGAGCAACCGCTATGTTTACCTGTATGAAATCTGCTTTTCCAGTTTTGCTTTTGAAGACTAGGTATTGCAGCTGAAGCAGCAATTTCTCCTTTGAACTGCAGAGAAGTACCACCTTGATTCGGAAGAATTTCAGGCTGCTTAGATGAGAGAAGTCACTTCTACAACTGCTTGGTATCTTCCTGGCTGTTTTGAAGGGTGTAAGGTGCTGGCAGCAAGAGTATGTTTTAGAAGTATGCACTGTGTACTCTAGATTACTCAGACCACAGAAACTAAAGCAGCCTTATTCACAGTGGTTTGTTATTTAATATAAATTAGTCTGTAGTTACCTTCCGATACCTAACCTTCCTGCGTGGCTCCTGCTTGAGCATGCTACATAGACCACACCAGAAGACACCCCCACCCCCACCCCCAAGCCCAACAAGCCCCACATGTCTTGTCATTGATTTATTACTTACTGAGACTTTCTGATGTTGTTCATAGCTGTAAGAAATTAAAAGCCTGTAACAGAGGTTGGCAAGAACAAAATCTGATCTTACCCGTAGTATGTAGTATTGTCCCTAATCGACTAGCAAATGTTTGGACTGCTAGACTATAAAGGATAAAATATCTAGAAAAATATTTCAAACAATAAATTTAAGGTAGGTATGAAGCTTCATACTGGGTTTAATTTTATTAACCTGAAGAAAGCCATATTTATTACATGAGAAAGAGGAGAAAATACTGCATGAAACATTTTCAGTGCAAACTGTTGGATTGTGCTTTATACAGACACAAGAACTATGTAATGGCATGGCAGTGGTTAATGTGTTATGACAGCAAGTGAAGAGTTATCTTTCTTACACTATCTGAGCAGAGCCAAAAGGAAGTTACGCCTTCCTTGTAAGTATTTGTGGGCATATTTATAGTATAACTATGAAACTGTAAGTGTTTGCAACACTCTTCCTGACCATAACGGGTCTTTTCTGTTCTCTCAGTGTCCTAACTGCAAGATTATTTTGGTGCTTTGGATTGTGGCATTTTATGTCGGAAGATTGAGTTGAACAGAGGCCTAAGTAGCTAAATGATGTAAAAATAACATTTCTTACTATTTGGGATAGTTACAGGGATGAAATGAATAAGGTAGTGTAATAGAAGAACAAGACACGACTCTTTACGCTTGGAAATCAAAGACTAAGTAACATGTCTCTAGTCATTCCTGGTAGGAGATAGAGTTACATCTTAGTGTTTCCATGAGTTCCGTGTTTTCTGACCCAAGTAGGGCCCTCCTGCCTGAGCACAGGGTCTGGCCTTCACCTCTTCTAAGTAATTCAGTGTAGCACTGCTGTGAATAAATATCATGTGCATTTAATATGAAAAATCCTCAGAGTAAAAATTATACTGTAAATTATTTAGTAAACAGTGACACCCTAACTGAGCTTCTTCGGTTGCATGCAAATTGCTGCTAAATCAGGATACGAAGCTTACATTATGGCTTCTGGTTTCATAAGAAGGGCCTGGCAGTGTTAGAAATAATACTCAAATTGACTTAAAATCCTTTAATCTAGCCAGACAGAATAATGGATGACATGGTTGTCTTGCTCTTTTTATGCCAACCTGGCTGTCTTTCTGCTGTAGTACCAGAGAAACCTGTACAACTGCTAGTATCTTTCTAGAGCTGAGCTTTCGGATAACAGAAATAATGTCCATCTAACCATCAGAATGCAGTTTAATACTGAGCCATTCCCCATCAACTCAGCATCTCTTTTGTCCTACCTCCCACAGGCATTTCTCCAAATGTAGTTTCAGGTGCTGGAGGACAAGTTGAGGCCAGGTGGTTTGAAGCAAATTACCAAAATGCTGCTGTAAAGACTTGTCCCTGTTTTGTGGTCATATTTTGTAAGTAGTTTTTTGCCTCTGTAAATGTAACATTGTAATACCTCAGTTGTAAGCATCAGAGTTTCTTTTGGGTAGTTGTAAACCTTGTATTTTGCCATTTAGAAGGTAAGTGATCCATTTTAATAGATACACTCATCAATAAATGCTTTGAATTACAGATTCAGTAAGGAATATTTTGTATTAAATATTAAACATAGCTATGAGCTGTGCCTAGTTTCGTCAAGCCAAATCAAATGTCTCCGGCCTTTCTGAAACAAGCAGTGGAAAACAGAGAACAATTTGATAATTTGAGTTTAATTTGATGTCACGCATGTCAACAGATGAAGATGCAATATCACAATTAATTAGAGCATTCGGAGCAGTTTGGTAGTCGCTTCCTTTTAAATAACAGTTTTCTCAAGTCAAAGAATTGTGCGAGATCTCAGGACTCTGCATTGGCCTTATTTCTTTGCAGACAAGGGTGATAACAACTAGAAAGCAACTAAGTTAGCAACTAACTAAGTTAGTTAACTAAGATCAAATGGACCCCCTAGGAATAAGGTATTCAGTTAAGGAAGGGATTTTGACACCTTGTGTGTGTGTGTGTGAGAGAGAGAGAAAGAGAGAGAGAGAGAGAGAATATGGTTCCACACATTTGTCCCAGGACTTATGTGGGATTTAGAGTAAATGCTTTGTGTATGGCAATGTGTTTGAATCAAACTTGCCCTTTGATATGCTTATGATGGCATTTTGTGGAGTTATCATATATATATCTTCAGAATTCTTATACTACCACTTAATGTGGGATACCACTTCATTATCTAAGCAACACTAGAGGTACAGCTGTGTCTCACAAAGCATCACTGGGTTGTACCAACTCAAAAGCACAGAAATTCACACTGTCCTTGATTTTTTTTTTAAATGCCACCAATCTACATATGATTAAATAATACATACAAATACTACTTCGCCTGTCCCTAGAGCCCAGGTTAGACACCTCCTGTGGAGAATGGGAGGTGATTATTTATATTGAAATTTACACACCAAAAAAACCTTGCAGTAAAAACATCCCTTGGAAAATACCTAACTGCCATATGATTACTGTGTTGGGTTAGTATTATTGCAGCCCCATTAACAGAGTTCCAGTTAATCACCTTATCATCTTTTGCAGTAACTAAGAATTTATTTAGGAAAAGATAACTTTTATCATGATTTTCAGTCTTGTATTTGTTCTCTTCTGCAGCGGCTGAAAACATCTGCACTATGTCAAAGTCAGAATATATTATCTCAAGCTTTAAATTTTCCAAGGAAATAACACAGAGCACTTTTTGTGAGTGTGTGTGTTGGGCAGACTTTATGAAAGAATTAACCAAGCTCTGCTTTTCTGTTTGATAGATGCAGGAGCTTGTGTCCTTTGAATCATGCATCTATCCATCCAACTTGCAGGCTACATTTAGTGACTTAGGTTTAAAATTAGTGTGATCTGCGGATGCTGAAGAAGGGAATGTGAGCTAGCATTTGTAACAGAGCAAAGAGGCGCGAGAGAATCACGGATTTGTTGGAAGACTGAAGGCTGTTAAGAGGGTTTCCCAAGGCATTCATCAGGCGATGGCCCCCCCTTGCTTGCTAACCTCTGAATTGCACAGCCGTGCTGCTGCATGTCATATTCAGTGGGAACAGAGGCTTCCTGACTGAAGGAGAGAATATTTGCTTTTTATGGTTGTAGTAAACTTAATTGCCCATTTTATCTCATTTCCTCATACACTGCTGCTATTCAGGTGTTTTTTCCCCTTTAGTCCTGGATGCTTTACCTTATACCTCGTTTCAAGCTCATAGAAAAAAGAACATGAAAACCTTCAAAACATTTATCTGTTACGGCTTGTAGGTTCAGACTAGCTTTTTAGGTGTTCCAAATCAACAGTTGTTCCACGAGAAATCACTAGTTGCTAGTCACTGTTACCATCTGATGTATCCATAGTAGTCTTAACAAGAATGTAAGGAAAGGATCATTACCAATCTCAGTTTATCTACAGTTAAACAGACTGCTGAAAGTTACTTTTTTTAAAAAAAATGCAACAATGAAAAAAAAGAACTTAGTGCAGTTTATTTACTGTAGATATATCTTAGGTTTTTTGGGGGGAGGCGTTTGTTTGGTTTGGGTGGGGTTTAGGGTTGTTTTTCTATCCACATTTTTCATCAAATTGCTTAAAGATGACCAGAGCATATTCCAGTGCTAACACTTATGGAGCTTTGTGATTACCACATACAGCCTCCCTAGTGTGGTGCTGTACAGAAGACCACGATTCAATGCTTCTTGCAAATAGCATAATATATGCCTAGCCTTCATAAAACATCACTGTCAACATGGCAAGTTTCAAAATGGTTCCTTTGTTGGAGAACGAGTGCCAGCTGCTGCAGGCACCCTGTGTCCACACTGACGGGACTGAACATGTGCACCAGTCCCATCCAACCAGGGCAATTAACCCACAAGGTCTAACCTAACACTCCCAAGAACCCTTCCCCTCTAGTTTCAAAGAATAACCACCATGGTGGCAAACAGTGCTTTTCCACCTTCAATGGTACCCTGTTTGTAAGCCGTGTACCTCAGATTTACAAGCAGAGGAGCACTCAAGGTTTCAGGAGCAAGGAAAGCAAGGCGGCTTTCCTATCAGCAGGCTGGTTGTCAGTCAGTTTCAAAAATCAGTTTCTGGGCGGTTCATTGTTGGGGTTTATTTAGTCAGAAGCTCTCCTAAGTTCTTGTAGTAATAAGGTGCCCGATTCCTTGGCTTGTGAACACTTCACGCATGAGGCCGTCTGTCACTAGCCCACACAGAGGGGCTGCGTCACGCAAGGGATGCCAAATCCTTACTCCTGTCGTTCTCACAAATGAAGCCTTCGCACCGGTTGGCCATACCCCCGAAAGAGGCCTAAGTGATGTATCTGTCATCGCTCGCCTGGCCATCCGGAGAGCAGAAGCTACGGAACCAAAACATCGGGGGAAAAAAACCCCACCCCAAGCCACCGGATCCCCGCTACCTCCCTCTCCCCAGGCGCAGGTGCGGGTCCCCACGCCCGCTCCCCCCACGGCCCTGCCCGCAGAGGGGAAGGGGGAGGTTGGGGCGCACCTTCTCCCTTCGTGGCTCCGTGAGGCACCTGCCTCCCCCCCCGCTGGGTGGCGAGGTTTAGGGTAGCGCATCGCGCGGTTACGACGGCCCGGTACCTCTGACGGCAGCGGGCGTAGCGCTAGCCTGTATCGCTCCGCCTCCCCTCCCTCCTGACGAAAAAGAGGAGAGCTGATGGCAGCGGGGCGGGTAGTTTCTCCACTCCGCCCTTGCTTTTTCCAGACGGTGTCGCCTCCCGCCCCGCGGCCGCCAGGAGGAAGGCGGAGGGAAGCGGTACCGCCCCGCCGCGAGCCCAGCGCCCAGTCTTGTCCGGGTGACACACCGCTGGTGACCGCCCCCGGAGCTTGGGGGCGGATGGAGGAGGGAATTCTTTCGGGAAGTTTGTGCCTCGTCGCGCCCCGTATCGTGCCGAACGCTGGGCTCCACGTTGGCTACGCAGGCGCAGTAGGAGCGGCGTTCACCTGCTCCGCGGTGGGGAGGGGGGGCGGGGGGGATCCGGGAAGGAGAGGAGGAGGAGGAGGAGGAGGCGGCGGCGGCGGCCACGACGGGCCGGGGCGAGCGGAGCTCAGTTCCAGCACCGTCACCTAATTCCCCGCCGCAGCGTGAAAGGCGCTGCTAACCGGCCGGGGGAGTCGTACCCCGCTCCCCTCGCCGCCAGCCCTGACCCCCTCCCGCCACCATGTTCAAGAAGCTGAAGCAGAAGATCAGTGAGGAGCAGACACCGCTGCGCGGGGCGGGCGGACGCGCCGCCCCTCTCCCGCCGCAGGTACCGCGGGGCCGTGAGGAGGGACCGCGGGCGGGGGGAAGGAAGCGTCCTTCGGGTCGCTGCGTGAGGGGGCGGGACGGAGCCCTTGGCGGCTTCTAGTGTTAGGCCGGGCGCCGGCAGCCTTTTACCCGGAGGGGCGGCGTACTCGGCGGGGCAGGGCTGCGCTGCTCTTCGCTTCGCCCGGGAAGGCCTTGGTGTCCGGCTGGTAGCGGGTCGGACCGGTCGTAGGAAAGGATCGCGCCGCGCAGGCCTTGGCGTCCTGCGTGTGGTGACCGGCCGAGGGCTGCGGGATGGGCCGGCCAGCGCCGCGCCCCGGCTCGCAGTCAGTGCCGGGCGTCTTCGCTGCAACTTGCAAAGACAACTTCGCTGTTACTGAGCCGCCTCCTGCGCTGTGAACCTCTTTGAGGCTTCTGAGGCTGCTCCTTTCTTGGGCCGCTTCGCAGAGGCTGTGAATGTAAAACACATCTACTGCCTGAACGCCAGGCAGAATGAAAGAGCAGCGGGTTTCTTCTTAAGCATTCAAAGGGGTGATGCTTTCTGTGTACTGGGTAGTGATTGAGGCCGCACGTTTTCTTTTACTGTCTTGTTTGCACTCTCGGTTCTGGGTTGGTCTACATATTTTCACTGTATTCTTCCTTTTAGCTGTGGAAAAGTTGAGAATGTAGTGTAGAGCTGAGAGCAAGGTTTGCAGGGTTGGGTGGGTTTTTTTAGTCATAATTAAATTGGCTGGTTTTCTGTTAACATTTACCTTCACAAAAGTGTTGGATCTTAAACCAGCTGGTTTTTGATGGTAATAATGCATGTGAGATATGATATGGGTGCAGAGTAGCCCTGAAAGTGACAATAGCAAAAAAACCCCACAAACCAACAACCAGAAGTTGTGATGACTTCATGCATTTGTCGAAGTGAATATACTGTCTCTACTAGTTCAAATTTGGGTAGAATGCTTTGACAAGTTAACTTTGTATTGGGAAGCTCTCTGCTGCAAAAGATAGCATTTGCCTACATGTCTGGCTTTTTGCTGGGTTAAGCATACGTTATGTCTTGGAATCTAAAAGAATAAAACTGGTATAAACTGTGTATCATGTGAATATTAAGCTGTGGGCAGATAATTTGATTAATTTAACAAATAGGCGATCAGTTGCCTGGGCTTGATCTGAATGTAATTTGAACCACTGGGAGATCTGACACTGCATAGTCTCAGTATTAGACCATGGTTTGAAAACTGCTGACATTCAGCTATGCGGTATTTTTTCTAAACCAGTTCTCAAACAGGGGAAGCATTTTTGGGAATGGACTTGTGAAGCTTTATGTAGCTTGTTGAGTTTTATTTTAAGCCCTTCAGTAGTTATAAATTCTGTTTTTTCTGTAGTTTGTGAAGTTGAGTATATTTTTGTCAGTGGCAGAGTGCTGTCCTGAAGTGACACATGTGGTGAACTTCCAGTATGGTGCAAAGAGATTGAACTGCAAGGCTTACTATTTTCAATAACTGGCAGCCAAATTAGGATACCTCACATACAATATTGTAACTTAGGTCAAGATACTTGGTGCATACGTTAAAGAGTCGGTGCTTGCTGAAAATCCTCCTTGTAGATAAATCTGAGCCTGAGTGCACATGTGCACCCAACAGCATGCTACAGTTCAGTCTGCATTTGGCAGTTAACACCGACAAACTTATGAACCCGTACGTAGGAGCTTACGGTAAATGATACTTTCACCTAGGCATGCTGTGAACAACAGTAGAGATCATGTAACTAAGTCCAGGTTGACATAAGTGGGAAGGCAAAAGCAGGAAATGAAAGTAGATTTTTATTTTCATGTAAAATAGTTGCCTTACAGTGTCTCTTTTTCTACAATTGCTCTCAAGTAATACTAGAGAGAAATTTAACTTAAATTTGATCCTAGAAGTAAAGTGGTCTGGTCGGCTCACTCCTTGTATCTCATTTGAAAACAGATTTTGTAAATGAGGAAGGAGTGAGAAGGTTTTGAGGCCTGTAAATTGTACTGGAGTCTTGGAGAGAACGTGGAATATACCTTTGTTACCTTGCTTTTAGTAATTCAGGTACCTAAACTGCATTCCATTTACTGGGTATTCTCTTGTCATAGGGACTTTCAACTACTATTTGCTGAGATACTTTCAAACCAGATTTTTGTAATGTTTAACATTTCTTGGTTTTATGAGACTCCTGTTTGCATTCATTTTTGACCCTTTTCTTTCCTATTCTCTGTAGTAATGAGACTTCTCCTCTCTGCTGTATTTGTATATTCTGCTTTGAGACCTAGAATTTGTCACTTGTTCTCTGGTTTGTAGTGTCCAAGACTAAATTTACTGTCCTGAGATGGGTTAAATCTGGAGGTAAAGTGTATAACACATTTTCTGAGGAGGCCTGTCTATGGCTCCTTCTTTCATATGAATGCTTAGCTAATGGATGTCTATTGTATCGAGAAAACCTGTGTTCACAGGCTGAGTGAACATCAGTTTCCAACTGCTGACAGGGAGGGGAAAAAAAAAAGCTCTTGAAATTCCAAGTGTCTGTTAGACTGATACTTCTTGAAGATGGGCACCTGACAAACAGAGATGAAGAAGAAATGGAGGCATTGAAAGTTCTTCGTGCCTTAGTCTACTAAAGATTAACACCTGGGGCTGCCTTGTCCTGTGAGTTGGAGGACCATAACTTCAGGAACAGTACTGTTCCATTTGTGGACACTGAAACTGTAAAGGACAAGTTGTATCAGCTGAATGTTCACAAGTCCGTGAGGCCTAATGGGATTCATTCCAGAGGGAGCTAGCAGATGTTAACTGCGGGATTCAATCATCTTAAGGAGTCTTAGGTGGTCCCTGCTGACTGAAAGCTAGCAAGTAGTACTCCAGTTAACAAGAAGGGTGTGAGGGAAGACCAGGGAAAGTACAGACCTGTTAGTCTAACCTCAGGGCCTTGAAAAATTATGGAGAAGATCATACTGGCTGCTACTGACAGGCATTTAGAGAATAATGCATTCATCAGGCACAGTCAACATGGAGTTCACAAAGGGAAAGTCCTGTTTAACTAATTTAATATCCTTCTAAAATAAGGTCACTTGCCTAGTGGACTAAGGGACAGCAGATGATGGAGAAGGTCTGGAGTTTAGTACAGCTTTTGACACTGTCCCTCAGATCATACTTCTGGGCAGGTTGTCTAACTGTGATGAGCAGGTGCACAGTGTACTGGGTGAAGAACTGGCTGAAGGGCAGGGCTTAGAGTTGTAGTGAATGGGGCTACATCTAAATGGCAACCGGTCACCAGTGGTGTTCCTCAGAGTTCAGTTGTAGGACCAGTTCTGTTCAACCCGTTTAGTGATGATCTGGAGGCAGGGTTTAGATGCAGTATTAGCAGGTTTGCTGATGATACTGAACTGGGGGGTGCTGTGGCCTCTCTTGAGGGACAGGAGGCCTTGCAAAGGGCTCTGGATAGACTGGAACATTGGGCAATCATAAATATAATGAAATTGAACACGAAAAAAATGCTGAATTTGGCACCTGGGCTGGAGTAACAGATGACACATTAAACTGGGAGAGTCTGGAGATCAGCCCTGCAGAAAGAGGTTAGGGAGTGCTGGTTGGTAGGAGGCTCAGTAGGAGTCAGCAGTACAGTGTGCCCTGGCAGCTAAGAGGCCAAACTGTATCCTGGGGTGCATCAGACACAGCATTACCAGTGGGTCAAAAGAGGCAATCATCCCTCTGTAATTAATATTGGTGCAGCCTCGCCTTGAGTACTGTGTGCAGTTCTGAGCCCCCCACCTTAAAAAGGATGTTACAGTACTTGACACTACCCCAAGGACAGTACCAAAGGAGGTGAAGGGGCTGGCAGGCATGTCCTCTGATGACCACCTGAGGACTCTGGGTTTTTCTAGTCTGGAGAGGAGGCTGCGAAGGGGTGACGCCCCTGCCCTCTACAGCTTCCTGAGGAAGTGAAGTGGAGAGGGAGGTGCTGAGTTCTCCCTGGGACCCAGAGCCAGGATGTGGGGGAATGGCTCCAAGGTGAATCCCTCAGGAGAAGTTTGGACCTGAGATGAGGAAACATTTCTTTAGTGAGAGGGTGGTCAAACCTTGGAATGGGTTTCCTGGAAACATGGTGGATGCCCCATGTCGGTGTTGAAGAGGCATTTGGACAATGCTCTTAATGCCAAGCTTTACATTTTGGCCAGCCCTGAAGTGGTCAGGCAGTTGGACTAGATGGTGGCTTTAAGTCCCTTTCAGCTGAACTCTGCTATTCCATTCTATTCCCTGTGCTTACAATGAGTTGAATAATGATGACACATTTCCCTGAAAGGCGAGGGGTTTTCAGCTCCAAAACTACTTCCAAGGACACAAAACAAAAAGGACACAAGTGGAAACTGCATTTTCTTTTTATTTTTTTTCATCTTTTGTGAGCCAGTGCTCACCCTCATGAAGACAGAAGCAGGCTGATGCAGTGTTCAGCTGTGAAAAAACATCCCTTGCAGCCTGGCAAAGGCAAGTCCCAGTGCTGCAGAGAGCAGCAGCCAGAACAGAGGCTGAGCTGTCCCGGTTTCTTCAAGAGCAACAAGATGAAAGATGAGGATCTGGACAGACCACACGCAAAACAAAGAGGTGGTGTGTGGTACCACGGGATACTTTCCAAAGTATGGCACCCATCGATGACAAAAGCATCCTTCTGGCATTCCCAAACTTGCTCCGCTGTGCTGCTTGGCCAGTAACACATGAAAAACGCTCCCTTGAAAGTGCCTGCCCTGGGCCTGTATTGCCCACAGGCAGAGGGGAAATGCAGCAGCTCCTTCCTGATGGTGAAGCAAGTCCAGAGCCCTTCCAAGCACTTCCAGGCTGTTATGCACAAGCAAGAACTCCTGGGGAAATGGAGCCAAGGGAAGAGCAGAGTTTACTCCCACTATGAACCTGCCATGGGCAAGAGAGCCCGAGAGAGGTTGGGCCTGAGCGGCACCTTGGAGGTGCCAGAGTAGCAGGCAAGAACCTAGCCAAAAGGGCCTAGGGGAGCCCTGACTAGGGGCTGTGCTCAGTGCTACAGAGGACAAGACAGCCTCCCTTGGAGCTGGATCTGGCAGCCCAGAGACCTTCCTCACTCCGGATGTGGGGCACGAGGGCCACCTTCATGGAGCATGAGCAGCAGGCCCCGAGCAACAAGGTCCCAAAGAAGCCCTGGCAAGGGGCTGTGCTCAAAGTTGTGGAGGAGGCAACCCCCCCCCCCCCCCAGGGACACTTATTAGCCCACCAGGGGGGAAAAAAGCCTTCCTCCCCCCAGCTGCAGGGCGTGAGGCGCCACCTTCGTGGTGCATGAGCAGCAGCAGGCAGTGAGCCAGCCCAGATGGGCCGGAGGGGCCCTGACAAGGGGTCCTGCTCAGTGCTGCAGAGGAAGGCAAAAAACCCCCGGGGACCAGTGCCAGTCCGCCCCGGGGGAAAATTCCTTCCTGACCCCAGCAGCAGAGCTGGTGATCAGCTAGTCCCTGAGCATGTGATCAAGACCGGCTCCCTCCTCCCACTGGCTGGTCATGCCTCCCAGGAGATGCCCTAGCCCTGTTCTCCCTCAGCCTGGAGCCATCTCAGGAGCTGCCCTGAGTGGCCAGGTGCCCCCAGCTTGATCGACCCTGGGGGGCAAGAATCCCTATCACCCCCATGATGCCTGATGGGTCACCAGCAGGTGCTGCAAAGCAGCAGGACCCTTGCCACTTTCCTACATCCCATTTCTTACAGCTGTGCTGCTGCCCCTGGCTCCATGGCAGGTGAGGATGGTGAGCTTCTCCAGAAGGCATTCTCTTGCTCTGGCCATGGCACTCCAGTGGAAAAGGCCTGAAGCCTCCGGCACCTCCAGGGATAGGTGATGGTTTCCATGCCATGAGGAGCTTCTGCCTGTTCCCCAAGGTTGAAGCAGGCCTTTCTTCCCAGGCAGTCCCTGCGCCCAGCATGCTCTGGGGGCTCTCCCAGCTCTGGGTGGTCATGTACCAGACACAGCTGCTGGGCATCCCTGTAAATCCACACGTACCTTCAGGCTATGGAAACACTCTAGGCCCTTCATACCACCTCCATTCACTTGGGTCTGGTGATGCTCTGGGGGAAAGGAAGGGGCTGGCTTCCCTCTGCATGAGCTCTGCAGCGACACAGACAGCATGCCCGAGTGCCTGACCATTCCTTACCTATGCAGAGAGACAGTTTTTGTACTTCAGTCTTTACAGTGAGGTCTTGTTTGTGGAAAGAAGTCCTGAACTGTTTTCTCTTCTTGAGTATATTTTCCATCACGCTTCAAGAGCTTCAGCTGGTAGGGAATCCCATCAACTGGACCCCCCAAACATAGAGGACATTTAGGTAGAATCATAGAATATACTGGATTAGAAGGGAGCCATAAGGATCATTGAGTCTGGAGTACCAAAGGTAGGGAAGGCAGGTATGTCCTCTGAAAAGCATCTGAGGACTCTGGATTTGTCTAGTTTTGAGGGGAGGCTGTTCAGGGGCTACCTCCCTGCTGTCTACAGCTTCCTGAGGATAGGACATGGAGAGGGAGGTGCTGAGCTCTTCATAATGGGACCCAGTGCCAGGGCACAGAGGAATGGCTGCATCCCTCAGAAGTTCAGACCTGAGATGAGGAAACATTTCTTTAGTGAGAGGGTGGTCAAACCTTGGAAGAGGCTTCCTGTAGAGGTTATCAATACCCCAAATCAGTGTTGAAGAGAGATTTGGACCTTGCCCTTAATGCCATGCTCTTAATTATTGGCCAGCCCTGAAGTGGTCAGGTAGTTGGAACAGATGGAGGTTTTAAGTCCCTTCCACCTGAACTCTGCTATCATATTTGCTCTGTTCTAGGTGCCTTCATTTATGTGATATTTCTGTTTGTTCTGTAAGAATAGTGAGTATTTGTGCTGCAGAGCTTAGTGCCACTGACATGGCTAGAAATTGATAAGCCTGAATGCAGCAGTGAAAACTTTATTAAGGGCAAATTGAAGAGATGCCCTCATACTCCTTCTAAACAGTAGGAAAGTGGCAATGATCTTTTGGAATCTTTCCCTTCCTTATGGTTAGTGCTAGAAACAGTGTTCTTTAAATCAGTGGCATTAGGTTAGTGAGTAGGAATAAGTGAAACTGAATAGGCTGTTGACATGAATAGATTGTTGTTTTTCAAACCCCATGAACACTTTTGCTGTGAATTTTTTTAGCAGGATTTGCGAGTTTTCATGGTGCATGGTTATTTGGTACTGGATCAGATGTTGGATTTTTGAATTATATTTTCAGATGGGAACATGGGGTTAAGTGTTCCGACCTATAATTGTGACAGATTTTGGAATAATCAAATTCATATTGATATCATAACATCAGTAATTTTATCCTTCACTTTATATTAAAATATTTATTTATATTAAATTTTACAAGCTTTTTTTTTTCTTGTATGGATTTTCTGTTTGCTTGTTTGTTTTAATTTCTTTCGGAATCAGATCATACTGCCATCATAAGTGCTTGAATCGCTGTCAGTTTGAAAAACCATTAAACGTGAAGCAACTTCACTATTTTGCTGAAGTATTAGAAGGCTTGAGTTTCAAGTCTGGTCTAAGAGGGCTGTGGTCAGAAATAATGAAAATAACAAATTTTTGTTGCATGCTCTCATGATTGATTCATTCTGTATTCGGCTCTGGACGCTTTGTGGTAAGGTAGAATGTGTCACAGATAGTGTGTGGAAGGGGTTGTTTTCATTAAAAATATCTAGACCAGGGCTTACTAGTTCGTAGGTGTGGAAGTTAATTATAGAGAATAATTGGTCATGGACTTAATACTATTGCTTGTTGATAGATGTTATCTCTGTGTAGGTCCCTTCTAAATCCCCTCCACCAACTGGCAACAGAAGCAGGGCATCTTCGTTTACAGATCAGAATGATGAAGGCACTTTAACACCAGACAAAGAGGTCAGTTGAAAACTGTGTGGTTTTGTATTTTTCAACTTTATCTTAAAATAAAATCTAGCTCTCTGTCCTCGATTAACTTTTTTAAAGTTATACCTCAATCTTAATATCTGTGCATTCATAGATAAGAATAAACTAATTTCTGAGTTAAATACTGAAGTGTTTTATTAGTGATGCAGACCTTTAAGCTATAGTGGTTAACCACTAGATTAGGAAACCTATTAAGTCCTTAGTCAGGTTTTAGAAATCTTACCTCTGAACTGAGCTAGGTAGATATTGGGACAGAAGTTACATTCAGAGAGACTTAAGTTTGTTTTTCTTGCCTTTTTTGGTGGAAAAGTTAGGGGATTCCAGTTAACGGCACAGGTAACTCGAGGTAGGTGAATCTAAATGCTTAATCTGAACCCTTGTAAATGTTAATCATACTGATAATAATAGAATTAAAAAAAACCCAAACCAACAACAAAACAAACCAAAGAAAAACAAGTTCCAATGAAACAAACAAAAACCAACCCTCCCTAAAACCCCAAACAACAAACCAAACTGATTCTAAATTATCAGTCTTTAAAATATCAATAAGATGTCAGGATGATGGGTAACCATCACTTGCATAATAGAGCATACAGAGGAGATATTCTGCACTCATCTGTTTTCATTTTGAGTAGGATGACTATTGTCAAAAGGCTTGATTAAATAGAAAAAACAAACAAGCAGTCCTGACTTGATGAATGTGAAAATAGGCAGGTGGAGTAACACTGGGAACTTCTATGATTTTGGAATTTTGTTAGAGGCAATGTTGAGTTCCTAGCCAGAAGATACAGTTGCTAGGTTTTGCTACAGAAACATGTACTTTCTAACAGTGGGACAATCTGCTCTGTTTCTACCACCACTTTTTCCTTCAGGACATAATCAGCGATATCCAAAATCTTTCTTAGATACCATTATTAACACTACCAGGGGTTACAGCTTGGCAGTTTACTTTCTGAAATGTTAATAAAAATGAAAGGAAGAGTACCTCATGAGTTTGTTTTGTATTCTGGAAATGCAGTATTGAGTTTTGTAATAAATGCTTTTATATACGTATCTATGTAATGACTTCCCTTTGTCCCTGGAGAGAGGTTTTCTGTTAACTGATGCTCCATAATGTCAGCAAGCAGTGTCACCCTGGATAAATTACTAAGTGTTTCAGTAAGGAGAGTGTGTTGGCTTGTTCTGGGTTGGTTTTTTTTTTTTTCCATTTTGTTTTGTTTCTCCAAGAAAACAAACACACCTTTCTGCTTTTTAATGCAGAGCATAGAAGTGTCATATTGCTGCATGAGAACTGTCACCGTTGTCTAGAAGGAATGAGTTGGTGTCATCAGTGACCAGTGCAAACATTAAAAAAAATGTCAATCCATTGTAGAATGTCCTGGAGCTTAAAGGACTGATTTGGCCAAGGTTTTCACATTTTTTAAGCAGCAAAAGCTTACTGGAACATGAAATATTGAAGCCACGAGACACAGTGATGTTCCTCTGTCAAGTGATTCACCAGGGATTTTCTGTCTGTCATTAATTTGAGCTGCTTACCCAAAAGGAAGAAATCTTCCTCTGTCTTTTCAGTGGGAAATAATGGCAAAGATTAAATGGTAACACTCTTTAACATTTATTACACAAGTACCAACTGCTTTTCTGCTCAAATAGTATAATTCACACATTGAGTGAAAGACAGAATACTTTACCATAACTTTCTTTTATTTTTGAGGATGTCTGCTTTTATTCTGGTTCTGAGAAAATTTGTAAGCCTGAAGGCTTATCTTAATTTTTCAGTTTTATCAACTAATTTAGTAAAAAAATACCAGCACTCTTCACAGTTCGGATAACCTATTTAAAAATAAATAAATAAATAAATTTCCAAATGTTGGGTGCTACAGTCACCTGTATGTATCAATTCTTTCTCTAGTGTTCTTCATCTCGACGAAGAACTACAGTTTTTCTTGTAGTACTTCATTAGATTTGTGTTGCCCCCCAGCAGACTTTTTTTCAGACTGCTTTTCCAGACAAACAGGAGAAGCAAAGAATCCCCACAGCACATGCCAAGTTATGTTGGAAGAACATTATGCGCTAAATACAGTGGTTACACTGTAATCATCAGGGAGGCAGAAGGAGAAAAAATATTAAGAATGAAAGCAGAGTACTAAAGTGACCTTAGATTTAGTTATCCTTGGGTTTAGGGAGCTGCTATGGGGAATTTTTCTTGTGAAACACCCTGCAATTAAAAATTCAGAAAGTAGTGAAGCTGCTGAGGGAAATCTCCTTTTTGGGTTGATTTGGGAATTTTTTTATACGGACTGGTTTTATGTCAAATGGAAAATTTCACTAAAATAAAGCTAAAATTACATGATCGAGACACGAAATCTCCTTCTTACAAATATATCTCATAAATGTTAACAGAATAATTAAAAGCAAATCGCCTTTGAAATTTGTTTTCTGGACTAGATTTTCATAAAACTCAGTTCACTGGCAGTATTACTAAACTTAAAAAAGCTGCAGATATCACACATTGTCTCTAAATATAGGACCTGATTATAAGAATATTATGTGTTTTGGAGGGCTTTTTTTTTCAATTTTCTCAGTTTATCAGGCAGACGTGTTATGAACAGGTTGCAGTAGCATTGCAATGAAGTAAAGTTAGACAACAATACACTTTAAGATGCTTGGGTTTTGGAGAGTATCATAGGCTAAAAAATCCCTTTGGTACATGAATAATTGCTAACCTTTTTGGAACTGAAAGCTAAGAAGCATTTCATAGTTCTCTTTTATGTTCTCTGTCCTCCCTCTGGCTTCATAAATTTTAGTACATTTTTAATAGATGATGAAATTTCAGGTGTGTCATTGCAGATTTTAATATCAAAGTTCCAAGTATTGTATGTTAGAGCTTTGATTTTAACTCGAAATATTTAGAATAAAAGCAATTTCAGATGTAAATGGCAACATTAGTCTGACCGCAGAATTGGAATAAAACATACAGGCAAACAGATCTTGCTTTATATTCTGCAATGATATGATTTCTTATTCTTCAAAATTCCCAAACATTCTCAGTTTTTAAAAACAGAAAATAGCTTGTATGCTTCATTCATGGAATACTAGGTAAGTTTCTTGCCCTGTTTCTTTTTCAGCTTCTATTTTAGTGGAGCTGTGGCTCTCCAGAGGCAGTGTTTTAGTGGAGCTGTGGCTCTCCAGAGGCAGTGTTACAGAGAAATTATTTTTTTGTGCGTGTGAGGAAGAAGCAGAAGTCTCTCTAGTCCTGTATTTTATTCTTTTGAGTAGCCCATGAAATATGACTACGGTGTGAGGTGAAAGGATGTACTGATCCTTCCATTGAACTTCTTCAGACAATTTGCATATTGGGTGCTTTCAGAGTTGCTGTAGGTGCCATTTGAAACAGATGATTAAAACATGTTTACTTCGTGCTTCCAGCTGTTTCTAGCGAAGAATGATGTTTGGGTTTCAAACTGTTATTCTGTTGATTCCTCAGCAGAATTTGATGTGAAATATATCAATCATGTTCCATATAGTTACTGGAAGTTCAAAACTTTGTTTCTGTTCTGTAATACACTTATTTACAAGTCAGGCTCACCTGCAGAAGATAACAAAGCTATTTCGGAGGCATCCACTGAGAACAAACAGCTGATAGCTTGCCGTGGGTGACCTGCCAGTCATGCAGATCCAAATATTACTCACATCTTCATGAGTGTTATGGAAGTGACAGCAGAGCACAGTGTATATAGCTCTTGTTAGAGTTCAAGATAAACTAATCAAGGTACTTTTCTGTCTCACATTAGTGCTATATAATGACCATGTTTTTAAATTATTTGAAATATTTTCCTAACATGGGGTATTACTAAACCAGGACAAGTAAAGCTGAAGTAATATTCTTTCAGTAGCTTTGTAAATGCTGCAACCTGTATTCATATACTTAATTTGAAGTACTTCTAAACAGACATTGCCACGGAAAGACAGTAGTGGTTCAGATATGTCTATATTTTTTTTTCTGACATGCCAATTTAAAACTAAATTTTGGAGACTGTATAACCTAGCTTGTTTCTAAAGCCTGGATTTTGCAACTCCTGATGCATGTGCCAGCATGCTCATCAGAATTGAAAACAAACCAGAGAAGAGTTGTGTTTGATTTCTGTACTGCTTTTTTCTGAAGATGTAGTTCTGAACTCTTAGATTCTGGGGCTTTTTTTAATTGCACAAAGACATCTTGAACTTTCATTGCTTCCTTCAGGTTTCCCTACTCACAATCAAAGTAGGAATGAGGCATAAAAGGTTATGATGAAAATCGCACAAACCTTCTATAAACAGGTATTTGTGTAAATCAGCAAATTACTGAATTATTCACAACTTTTTTCTGGTGTTTTTTAAATTTAGTGATTTATCCAAGTTACTTTACTGTGGGGAATGAGTTACTTGTCAGTGAGAGTTGAAACACTAAACTTTTTGGCTGACAGCTGACTTCACCAGTTCCTTGAACTAGATGAGCAAATGCTGGCTTGTCTCTTAGACAAGCTTACAGCCTGTTCCCTTTCCTTCTGTCTTACTGGGCTTGTATACAACATAGCAATTGTCCATGTACAACTGTAGAAGCTTTTAAGCATTAACATACTACAAATACACATACACCATGATGTACTTCATTAATAAGATGCATGAATTTTCAGGTTTCCTTGATAACAGCTTCATCTGAAATTTGGAACTCCTGATCCTCTTTTTTTCTGAAAGGGAATAACGTCTGCCTTTGGCAATCAAACATATATTATATGTAGGTAATGTGTTGACTCAAGTACTCTCATCTCCACGGTGATGAGATTTGTGTCAAAACCTTAAACTCTCAAATTCTGGGCTTTGTTTCACAGCATGTTAAGGAAGCCCTTTGATCTCAGGGACAAATGTACTTTGGCCTTTGTGCTTCACTCATCGGTATCTTAGCAAAGGAACGTTTGAGCATGGTACTTCTTCAGGAGAAGAAATAATAGCAAGAATAATATGAACGCAGTTAGTTCTGGATTTCAGAAAGTCCATAAAGAGCAAGTAAGGCTGCTTAACTTAGGCCAAACTTGAGGGCCAGAAAAAACTGTTCAGAATTTTGGAAATACAAAGATTGTTAAAAAAAAAAAAGTGTTATATACTTTTTTTAGTAATGCTGTAGGAAACATAATATCATCTGATGTTGGGCTTCATCACCTAATTGACCTCATTTGTAACTATCTCTGCACAGTAGAAAGGCTTGTTGGTCAGTAAGATGTTGCTTGGGGGAGAAAAAAAAAGTATGGGAATTAGGTATTGTGACAAAAAGTCAGCAACATCATAGCCTTAATTTGGTACCTGAGATGAAGGTCAGTATGGGGTAGGGAGTTAATTTACCCTGGAGTATGTTTGAATCAGAGAATCAACAAAGATTTGTTAAAAGATTATTTAGATCTTTGTGTATTCCATTTACAGTGTGCTTTAGCCCAGTTGGATTCCCTGCTTGTCTGTTTTTATTGATTATATTACTGCCATGGTCCTGGTTATACAGTAGACAATATAGCACCAGATATATTTAATGTTTCTGAAGTTAATAAGATAATTTAGAACAGATTTTGGGCCAGAATCCTGAAATGCAAGAAACCATTAACGGAAATACTTGTATCTGTTTAATTTTGGCAGACTAGAGGGTTGTTTCTTGCAGTTTTTTTCCCAGGTGTAAGTGAATTGGTTTTAGTGTCTTTGTAAATCCTCCCCTTCCCAGTTAGCTAGACAGCTAGTTGTAAAGCTATACTGCATAGTTGGTCATAAGATTAAAAAGTGCAGATCCAAACATGTATATATGAGAAGGTATTTGATAGTCTAATTATATAGGACTAATCAAATAGCTGTGCCTATAATATAGCTGTTAAGAACGTAGCAGGTAATGATCTGCTAGAGTAACAAAAATACTGGTAGCAGCTACTTAAATATTTTGATTGTTGGGTACTCAAAATCCAAGGATGGAGGATGAGCTTACTAATGAGAATATGCAGCTAGGTCAAAATGTGCTAAGGAAACACCACTCTTGGACCATCACTGAGTATATTCTGGCTTTGGTAGCTATTTGAAATGTGAAACTCTTGTCTTGGTTACAATACTTGGCAATTTCATTTTGATACAGTGGTTACTGTTCTGCCTCAGTATTGTTGTCTTCTGATGTTCTTTGTTTGTAGGGTTGACTCCTTTTTGTGTTTACCTCTCCTCAAGCAACAGTAGATGAAACTGAGATGATTTAGTGACATTCTTGCCTCAGATCTTTGAATAATGCCTTTGAAACCCAACAGAATTGTTAAATGTGTAAACTATAAGCTGTGATAGAGACCTTGCAGTTGTATGTCTGCGAATTCAAGCAGTACTGCATCAGTTTTTATTCATAAGGGATTTTTTTCTTTTTTTCAAAACTGTAACAGTTAGTAAATTGTGGGATATTTTAGGCTATGGAGAGCTTCAATCTCCTGATCTTGCTAAAGAGGAATTACATATACTTACCACATAGGTTAACCACATGTGGTTATTTGCTTACCACATAGTTTGAGTGATTTAAAAAAAAAATAAAATCTTACCATTATTTAAAGCCCTTTTGTCATCTTACCCATAAGTTTTATGTTCTTTAATTAACGTTTAATGTAAGACACCACTATTAAAGCCTCTTGTTAGAACTTGGCTGATCAGGTCATGGACTTGATGTAGTGATTGAAAAATATAACAGTTCATGAGTGCTGAACATACTGACAGGTTAGGGTTTTTTTATTTCAGATGAATAATTTATTAGAAATTAAATAGTTGTGGAGGTTTTTTTAGTACAAGTTCCTCGTACTAGTTAATGGAATTTGGATTAAGCAAGATAACACTGTGGTGAAATTTCACTACTTAATATTTCAAGAAGCAAACATTAGCATACTGTTAATATGAAGAGATAATTTGAACTATCTATGATTCCTGAAGTTCTTGATATTCATGTTCTAAAAAGTGACATAAGCTGAAGGTAGTCTGTGACCTGTTGATAATGTTGATAATTCTTTGGTTAATTGTATTTGCTATAATCCATATATGAGTGCCCTGCAGGTTGTGTGTATGTGTGTGTGCCTGCAACATACAAAGTAATTCTTTGTATTTCATCAACATTATGTATGTGTGGTTGAGGATCAGGCCGTCAGGCTTGCCTGTAGCTTTCCTGCTGTTTGTTTTACGCAGCATTTGCCTTTTCTTTTTCTGCCCTATACCCTTTACATGTATGAAATGCATAGAACGGCCAAGGCTGTGAGCTTCCACAGCCACGTACGGAGATTGTCTGGAATCACTAATGGCTATTTGGTTTCATTAACACTTTTCTTGTTAGATTCCTTTTTTCCTTTTTGTTTTTCCCTTTGCCTAAAAGCTCGGGTAAAGAAAGAAGCTTACATGGGTTTTACATGCATGAATAAATCTATAGCAGGAGCTTTAACACAGCTTGCTTGCTCTTAGGAATCAGACTTTTCACATCCACTTCAGAATGTGGTCAGAGTTTCCCATTACAACAGTTTAGGTTTTGATTTTGCTTTATGCTTCAGGGGTTATAGGGTTAATGCTGTAAGAAGCAGTCCTACCTATCCCCAAGCCAGGGCTTTTTTTGGGGGGGTGGGGTTTTTTTAAACATGAACCAAAACTTACTTCCTTTTATAGCTCTACAAGGTCTTCTGATATAACTAGCAAGATTCTTCAGCAACAGACAATCGTACTGGGTTGTGTAGAATACAGTGAATCACATAGGAGGCATTTGCTTCATTTTCTGCAGGATTAGTAATTTAGGTCTCAGTTACTTGGGTTTTTCAGTAATTATTTGGTTGTTTTCAACGTAGAAATACATTACAGAAAAGACAATAGGGAGTCAGTACCAGCATTCAGAGGCTGTTGTATAAGGCTGTCACTGAACATTTATGCACTTAATACAGTCTGAAAAGTTTTGGTGGACACAGATTGCAAGTCACGTAGCATTCCAGACCTTAAGCATGAAAATATTTTTCCCTTCTCAATTTGAATTTAATTCATCTACTGGAGTCAACGTAACAGTCGCACACATGCACAAAAAAGAAACCTTAAATTATTTGATTTCTAAAAATACTATTTAGTAACTTGAAATAGAACAATATTGTTCTGAAATAATGAGAAAGAAAAACCATATTGTGTTTTCGTTCAGTCAACAGACAGCACAGCTCTGAAATCTCAGGCTGTAAGAAAGTTGAACCTTGAACTTCTGTCTGCAAGTGAAATCATGAGGGGAATATTTTTTTGAAGTCTGTTCCAGCATCCTAACAGTATTACACTACATGTATATATATATCCAGTTTGAATTCCACAATCTCTTTCTTGCCATGTTTTTAGTCTCTAGGAATTTAAATCTCTTCCTCATTACTGACCTGATAAAATGGTTAATTCAACATGAGTTTGTACAAAACAGCAGTCTGCTAGTAGCTTGTAGAGTTTTTTTGAGGAATTTTGTTTTAATGTGGCTAGAATTATAGTGCATAATCACAAGGAGGAGAACAAATAGTCCATGCAATTTATATTGTTTATAACTGAAATACTGATAGAATTTTAAGAATAATCAGTTTTTCACACATAACAGATCAAAGAAGGCGCAGTGTTATCTGAAGATAGGTCATCCACAGAAGTTTAGAAAAAATACAATGTTAGTGCCTGAAACATTGCCTGCTAAACTAGTATTATTTTAATTTTTTTTTTAAGTTGTGTGTTTCTTCACTTCTAATTGATCAAAACTGTATTTTGGCTGTTCTGAAATGATCTAATACATATTTTCTGTTTATATCCTGCCTTTGTCAATATCTGTTGTCTTGTAAATTATAGTATTGTTTTGTGATGTTTTAAATAATGTGGAAAAATTGAGTAAAATCATGCAACATTCTTTACCTTATTATTTGATTTATTTTCGTTTTCCTACTTTTTGCATTGAATGACAGCTGCTAGCCGGGATGATAGCAGAACCTGCTTTTCTTTCTGAATATACTATCTTTGCTTTGGATCCCACCAAGCAACCTAAGCCACAGAGTGACGGTGTGGTGAGTCCTCCCACCCCTCTTAGTGATGCCTATAGCAGAGGGAGGAGAGTACTGTACTAGAAGCAAACCTAGTGTTGCTTGTGGCTTCTTCTCACAAAGGTGTCTATCTATCTTAACCACCCTGTTGCTAACCCTGCACTAAATTTCAGAGAGGTTGTAGTACCTGATAGCTCCTGGCTGGTGTGCTTTATGATGTGATTTTATTGTAATGTAAAAATATTAACATGTATTCTGGTATACAGGTAACCATACTCTACACAACTCTTAATTGTTGCACAAGTTTGTACGTTTGTTGCTTAGAATCATTAATACCATTGAAAATTTACCTCTTAATTTCTATGTATGTCTGTATGCTTTTCAGGATAAATGGGTATGATAAAGATGGAGATTGATTATTTTTTTTTTTTTTGTCGAAACATTACATGCTTTTTGCTGTGTAGAGTGAAAGCCTCTCCAATGTCATTTACTACTAATGGTAGCAGGAAATAATTCTCTCACATAAAGACTTGAAATTCAGCTACTTCTGGTTGGCAACCTGGCAGCTGTTATTGTGAGGGTAAATATTTTTGGGTTTTTTATTAACCAGTGTTTATTTAAAATATATATTTCTTTGCCTGGAAATGCAAGTAGAGAACACCAGTGAGAAGAAAACAAAGAGTGGAAGAAAAGAAGCAAGCATAGGGAGGAAAGCAGCCTTTTGCTTTCTGACGTATGCACGTACAAAGCTGTATTCCTCTCATTGTTGTCACGGGACTGGGATGTCATCTTTCACATGCTTCAGAGGCATGGTGTTCCTGAGTCTGTAGTGATTCAAAGCACAGTGGCATTTTAGAGTCCCAGCTCATCCTCATATTTTGTGATTACTTTGCTTTTCCAGTTTAGCAAGTCCTGCTGCTGCTCATACAGAGGCTGGAAATGACAAGTTACTGAAAGCTGTAACAGGATAGAAATCTGATAGGCAGAGGGACATAGCACAACACGCTGTGTTATGTTGGTCTTTTCTCTCTCAAGCAAAGCGAGATTAGACTGAAACAGTGATTAAAAAAAGCGATCTCTGGAAAACCTTCCTTTGCTGTAAAGGGTTATACTGTTTTGGAGCATGCCCATAGATCACAGGTTCATTACTAGCTCAGTCATGGTCTTCTCATGATTGAGCATTTTGATGGGGAGGAAGGAGGACATTCAGATGGTGCTGGAATCTGTAGTTTTGCAATAGTTATTACTTAACTTCCCCACTCCCCCTGATACTTTGACCATATTCCAGGTCCAGTAATAACTCCTTAAACTTTCCTGCAGATTGATTTAAACTTTTCTACACTTACAGCAGTAAACACTTGTGGGCTGTTTTTCACTACACTAACAGAATATTCTGAGCACAGCTGCATTTTGAAAAACATTTCTATGAGTGCTTAAATGTTGTATTTATTTTACCTTTTAGTCTGTGCTTTAGTGGCAGGAATCACTGACTTGCATATTTATACAGAAGACAGCATACGTAGCAAATGATTATAATGTAAGTGCTGATGTTAATGTCTTATGATGTGTATTAATAATACATTGCCTCTACACTGATTTTGTTCTCTGAACTTTTTGAGAGTGAACTGTACTCTCTCAGTGAGAATTGGAGGGGAGGTTGAAAACAATCCAAAAGTTTTATAGGAAAGAGGAGGGCTAATTGTATAAAATATATCTTAAAGAACCTATTATATACATTTGGGAAACCTATGTAAACTAAAAATGTGGGAGAGGGAAAGTTTCATCAACACACACAAACACATATTAATTGTGCTAAAACAAATCAGTATTTTAATTGCATGTGTGCAAGAGCTGTGTGATCCAAGAGAGTGAGCATCATAGAGAAGTGACTATAATTCTGGAATTTTTGTGGTATAGGTGAAGTTAATGCAAACTTTACTAAAGAAGCTGTGCGGGTTTTGTTGCATGAAGAAACAGTTCAAATATTCTTGTACAGAGATTTTTTTTGATGAAAAAGTGAAGGAAAATGAGGGAAGAAAACGTGTACTATGCTCTCCTTCCTTCCTTTGTGTTTTACTGAATTTTGGGATGCCTGGTAAAGAGGGAGAAGAGTAAAATGTGTTTAAATGCAGACATTTAAATGGTCACTCTTCAGGCTTATGAATCTATTTATTTATTTTGAGAAATAAGTAAGATCAATTAGTTTGCATTTTAGGAATAGGGAGTGTCACTAGAACAGCCAAATGTGCTCCAATTAAAAGTGAGCTCTAGTTTATACATCTTCTTAATAAGAAAAAGCAATGTTTTGTTATAGAGGTTTCAAATATAGCTCTTTGTGTAGAGAGCTGTGTATTTTCTATGTGTTTGTGGAGGAAAGGCTTCTGTTGGTCTCCAGAAACCCTGACATAACTCTGCTGGTTTTAAAACTTTCAAAACACCAGCCTGTGCTCTGTACTTCTAGTTTTGCTGAAACATCTCTTAAGGCTTATGAAAGGTTAGAGTTTTTAAGCTCTTCAAAGCCGCTTGAAGTTGTGCTTATATATAGCAACATCCATTCATGCTTAGCTTTCACTGTGTGGACATCCGAATATGACCCTTTGCCCTAGAGCACGGTGACTTAAAATTGCAGCAGCACAGTACCTGTGGTGATGCTATTTTTTAAAGATATATACCTATCTCAAATAGATTACCAGTGTGTGCCTTTTATGATTTATGACAACAGAAAATCTAATCTCAAATACAGGTTTTAGTCTTTTTCATTCAGATCAAGAGGTCAACACAAGTAATAGGAAAATTTTCAAGTGGCAACACTAGTTTCAGTTTTGAAATAGCTTTTTTAGAAGATCTTAATATATCCTCAAATGTCAGCTTTCAAAGGGACTTCACAGGAAAGAACAGCATCCATATTTTTTATATTCATGAACACCTTATTGATTTAATAAATCTCCTTAACTTGTATTTTCAAATAGGTCTTACAAGAATATTTTATTAAGGTTTGAGTTAGATGTACAAACCCTCCATAGTTTGCTTTAATTCTTTTTGTGGGTATCAGAATATATGTTTTTTTGAAGGAAATGTTTGTAGTCAGTTGGTAGTTCTTCCTCTGTTGTCGGTCCAGTACTAGCACAGCAGATACTCTGTAAATTATAAAGCAAAAGATAAACTTTTCTTTGAATTATCCTTATTAACTTTCCAGTTAGGAAATGAAAAAGAACAGGTAATGGAGCCAAGAATGAAATGTAGGAATGCATTAGTTTACAAGCTGGTAAGAGCTCCTAATCCACTAGAAATAAATCCAGTGTAACAGAACAGTGCTCTGAAGCAGAATGCAGATTTTGTTCAAGCTGGATGAAATGCAATTTCCAAATCCAAACAAACTTCCAGTGTGGCTGGTTATTAACTAAGCTTCCTTCAGTTTGCTCTACATAGAGCCTTTCTGAAGCCCTTTCACACCCAATTGGTCCTCTTTGACGTTGATGTTTATGTATGCTTATCTGTGTATCCACACAGAGTAGCAGCTGTGCATGTAATCCCTTATCAGATACATAAATTATTAGGATGAGTGCTTTGGTTGTATATATGCCTTAGATTTTACCGCTTCTACCTAACTATCAGTGTTCATCCTGGTTAAAAATTACAAGTTACACAGCTTTTTTAGCTGAATTCCTCATACTTTCTTTGATATGTCTCAGTGCTTTGCTTCTATTTGGAAAAAAAAAAAAAAGATATCCCAGATGGTTTCAGCATGTTTTGCTGCTTAAGTTTGAGCAGGTTTAAGTCCCGTCTGGACTCGGACAGGTTAGAAAATACCTGAACCCAGGAAAAACAGAATAGGCAGGCTAGCAGCAGAAATGTCAGACCTCTGTTTAAAGAACTAAACAAAAGCCAACAAGAACAACAACAAAAAACCCCAAACCTCCCCAAAACTATTGTTTTCTATTGGGTTGGGTTTTGGGGTTTTGAGTGGGTTTTTTGTGTTTGTCTTTGGAGTGCAGAGGAATGTATGGGTGAAGTTTTGCACAAGACTTTTTTTGTTTCTGAAAGGCTGATTTTCTTCCCGCGCTTATTTTGAGTTTTAAAGAGCCTGTTACTAGCATTTGTTTTTCCAGGTAGTTTCTACCCCCTAAATGTGCTTAAGCAGACGGTGTGATTCTGCTGTTACTCACGTTGGCTGTAAACAGCACTGGTCATCAATTAGATTTTTCCTGCTATCATTTTGTCTTTTTGGTGTTTCTTTGATTTCTGCATAAATGTTACATAAATAATCATTATGAGTAATTTAATTGGAGATGTCAGCATTTGCAGATGTCTCTTACTAATCCACGCACACAGCTGCTTTGTAGTTCTGTATATTGCAGCAATCTGTTTTGAATTTAACAAACTAGCTTGTTTGCATGAAGACATTTTAATAAGCATTCAAAATAAAGTACTAAAAGCACAGGCAAGGAAAAGCACAGCTCCTATTTGTAGGAGCCAGTGAATTACAGTCCTTGTAGTCTGTTCCTTCTAACAGTTGTTTTTCCTCCTGTAGAACTTAACTAAACAACCACTTCCCAGATCCACAGAAAACAATGGAAGTGAAGCAGCTTCCTCGCAGGTATGGGCAGGGAATGGGGGGGTTTGTTTCCTCCTTCACTGCTGTGCTCTGTCTGTGTTATGTTTGTTTAAATGTCCATCTTCATGCTGGATAGGCATGACAGGTACTTCCTCGTCAGGATACTAGGGTGTTTTGTTTGTGTATAATCCCATTAGCTGGTATTAAGTGTTGTCACTGATACATAGAGCCTTTTTTTTTCTTTTTTTTTTTTAAAGCAGTATGAGTACTTCAGCAGCATAAATCAGTAATTGCGTTTTATGTAAAAATCATAAAGCTGTTTTAATTAAAAGGCCTGTTTAAGACAGCACACTAGAAGTAGCTATTATACAAGGACTTCTACAATAAATTTGTTCTCTTAATCATAGGAAAGTATCTCTGTGTCTTTGAGATAAATACAGCCTTCTATTTAATACATCAAGAAGTGAGTCACAGTTCTTTTTTTTCCATTTTGATCAACAGTAAATGCAACTGCGTATTTTAGTTACATATTCACTTTTAAAAGGGGTTACATAAATACATTATTTTTAAAGTTAAATCCGAGCTGTAGTATATTGCATTTAGTTGTTGCCTGGAATTGCACAGATCTGGTGTTGCATGCTTGATTTTCTCTGCACAAGGAGATGATTCTTCTAAGGGAGTGGTAGCAGTTTGGTGTCATGCATGTATTAGGCAACAGTTGTTCCTTTGCTCAAGTCAGGTCTCTCTTTCCTGCGCTAATTTAGTGTGTCTGTCTGCCTAAAAGCAGTGCTGAAGTAATTGCTTGCTTTGAATTTTTGCAGCCAAGTGACACTCAGTCTTTTGCCCAGAGGCTTCAGCTCCGAGTTCCCTCCATGGAGTCTTTGTTTCGAAGCCCAGTAAAAGAGTCCCTGTTACGGTCGTCTTCTAAGGAGTCCCTGGTACGAACTTCTTCAAGAGATTCATTGAATCGACTGGACTTGGACGCAGCTGGTCCCACCTTTGATCCACCTTCTGACATTGAGAGTGAAACAGAAGAGCCTCCGGGAAGTATGGACAGCCTTAGCAAAGAGCAGCTGCTGCAGCGACTGTGCAGAATGGAACGCAGTTTGGGCAATTACAGGGGAAAATACTCGGAGGTAGGCAAAGTTGTTACTGACTTACCTGGGAGAGAGGGGGTAGAGATGAAGAGAACAGATAACTGCAGTAGTGGACAATATTTTTATTCTCCTGTTTGGAGCAAATGGATCAACTTACTGTTAACATGGGAATTAAGTTCTTGTAGTATGTTTAGTTATTTTTGGCCTAGATAGGCCAGATGTTTTTCTGGTGAGAAAATGTGGATATCCCCTTTTTCACTTGTTTGTAAATAAGTTCATGTTGTCAACAATACAGATTAATTAGTAGTTACTCATGAAAAATAGTTCATGATGATTTTGCAGAAAGCCCGTAGCAAGGGCTGGAGTTCAGTACAGAGGCAAGCATGGCTTGTACTCACTTCACAGCAAATTTCTTTTTCTTCTGAAGCTTGTCCTTGAAATACACACTGTATATTCCATGAACATGTGATGGGCAAGCATTTTGGTTTCAATAAAGAAATTCAGCTCCCCATAATTTCTAGGTATTCAATGGAAAAAATTCATTCAAGGACTTTTTTTTTTTTTGCTAGTTGTTGAAAACCACTGATATAAATAGTTTTGCTACTTATTTTTCGATACAGTGGGAAAATGAAAGCTTTCCAGGTGATGGTATTGGATTTTTTTGTTTGTTTGTTTTAAGTACAGGTGTGTTTTGCATTTGGAACTGGCCTTTTACACTTTTTTTTACAGTTCTTTAAATGATTGCTGCCCTCCTATATAAAAATCCCTGTTCAGACTTTTTGCTAATACTGACAAAATTGTTGGAATCTAGAGTATGTATGTGGCAATTACAGCATTCAATGTATGCCTGGAAAAAACCCACAGTTCTGTCTTCCATTGTCTTTTCCTATTGATTTTTCCTTCTCTTCCATCTAGTATAAGCAGTTACATTTTTTAAAAAGGCTGTATAACCAGTGTTGCTAAAATGAAAATTCTTCAGTTTGCAGGTTTGTTTGGGGGATTTTGTTAGTGTAGTCTGTCCGGTATGTCTTAATTTGCTCGATCAAAAAGGCCTGTTCGGTTTGGGGTTTTTTGTGGTTTTATGAGTTTCTTTAGTTCATTTGGAAAAAAAAAAGTTTTGCTGAAGCTTGGAAGAATGTAGTTTCAACGTATGAGAACTTACAATACAACATTTTTGTTTCTTTGTTTAAAGTTATCATCTCAAAAAAATATGCTGAGGGAAACTAGCCATAGTGGTTTTAGTTTTCTTTTTAGTGGAAAATAAGTATGACTCTGAAATTAAAAGTAATTTTGAATTCTGAAAAATTCTAATTTGTTTTAAACAAGAATTTGAAGCTGTCTTTTAACTTTGAGATTTCTGGGGTTTGGTGGTTTGGATTTATTTTCCTTTGATTTTTTAGCAATTTGTAAATGGAATATTTTGATTCCACGTGCCATTATGCCACTTCAGCTTTAGACAGTTTAGGCAATTGTGATCAAATTGTTAATTAAACTAAATTGTGCAGATACTCATTAAGTCCTTTTGTCAGTTCACAATGAGAAATATTGTCCTCTTCCAGTCCTTCTTTGTCTGCTGGTTATACGCAAAGCACATGGGATGAGAGCATTTGGTATCACACAGACCTTTTTATGCTAGACTTCTAAGTGTGTTTTGTAATGCATACACATTGTAAATGTGTGGGATGTGTACCATTACAAACGTACATCCCTCTGAGGTAGTTGTCTGGGATGCAACTTTCTGATGCAGTTGAGTTTTTGACTGCTTGTATTGAAGCATAGCTGTTCTTAGAGGCCTTTTTAGTGAAGGGAAAACTGCATGAATGCCAAGTAACCTCAATGTTTTGTCATATAGGCCTTATTCTTTAACACTTCGCAGATGTATTATAAATGGAAAAAGGAGAAAGCTCTTCTTGCAGAAACATGACCTAAATTTTCTTTAGTGTTCCAAGTGAAGAGTTTGAAAATTCAGGTAGTGATACAACTAAGCAAATTATTTTGATAGCCATCATCATTATACCGAATTTCTGTATTTTAGCTGGTGTTGGCTTATCAAGTTATCCAGCGGGAGAAGAAGAAGCTACAGGTAAGCATTAGTCATCATCATATTTTACCTGAAAGCTTTTGTGAATCTTAATGTGTAGTGCAAATACAGATTTAGCTTTCAATGCATTGTGTGTGTATTTACATAAGAAGTTTTGTATATGTAGACATGTGTGCATATAACAAAAGATTCTTTCTAAGTTGGGATTTGTGAGGAAGCCAAGATAATATTGGTTTGTCAAAATAACTGTGAAGCTGTTGTACTCCAGTCTTTTTTTTTTTTACTACATCAGCTGTAAGGAGGTAGATTGTCAACCCACAGTTGGTAGTTTGTGATAATACTTCCACATCAAGTTTGACTCGAAATACAAATCATTAATTCTTCTGCTGAAATACAGTTTTATGAATTTATTTATACTTTATATATAAAGTTACATTTAATACATCTGATGTTTATTCTTCCTTCTTTTGAAGGGTATTCTGAGTCAAAGTCAGGATAAAGCACTTCGCAGAATTGGAGAACTCAGAGAGGTAATTCCCTTTATTGATTGTTTGCTTTATACCACACATATAAAATACTTTATATTTCACCGCAGGATTTTTTGCCACTTGTTTTCATCTGTTTATATGGGGTTATTTCTCTAGTTTGTTTACCTTTCAGCGGCTTATTGTCATACACTTAAGACCAAGCAGTTCATTGAACTAATGAACTCTTTTCTGTTCATTGTGGAACAGGTAGAAGAGCGTGTAGTTCTCACAGTATTGTTGGGCCCAGCAGTATATGTCCCTGTGCAATTTCTTGCTCTTTTAGTACTGAGAAATACTAATGTTAGGTAAATACAATAGGCACTTTTTTGGTAAAGATTTTGAAGGCTATCAGTAAAAAAAATGTAGGATCAAATTTTTAAAAATACTTATCTTGATCTCACAATATTTTCATTGTTTTTATGGATTTGCAGCTTAGTTTGATTTCAGTCATAAAATTAGGTAGGTTGTGTTATGATTATTGTCCTTAGGGTATAGTGAAATTAAAAGGAGAAGATCTAATGTAGTTGTTATTAATAATAAACACATTGGGCATAATTAAAAGACATGTACAAATTACTGTACAGAGCAAATTTAAAGGGCAAGTTCACAAAAGCCATGTTGCCAAACTGTAGTGAAGCAGAATGTGAAGCTGAAGCCTTTTTACTGCCCCAAGTGCCAGGGCAACATCAGGTTCAGAGATAGGTGTGCAAGGGCTTCTCTGTCCATATGCTTATCTTGTGTGGGAGCTGAGTTCCAGCTCACTGAAAGCCATGGGCTTTCTCTGTGGCTGCACTCCTGTTTTTGCCATGTGCTGTGCAGAGTAGCCTCCAGCTGGTGTGGAGGCTGCAAGAGCTGTCAGACCATGGTGAGACCCCACCTTAGCCTGAAGACACACTACCTTCAGGCAGCTGGGCGTCTTGCCCGCAGACAGGTGCCAGGGTTTCTCCCTTCAGGGCGAGTGATGGTGACATGCATGTACCCAAGGCTCATGCTCAAGGGGCTGTCCTGGTGCGACCAGGCGGGCAGTCAGTCATTTCAAAGGAGGTCACTGGTGAATTGTGGGGCACTCTCCTTCACCAGTAAGGTGAGTGTGTTCACCAGTAAGGAGAGTGTGGGGCACTCTCCTTCCAGGTAAGAGGCCTATTAATTGTGTGCACCATGGGGGTAGTGTGTTAGTTCAGATCCTGCAGTTCTGCTCCAGCAGCTGAGAAGAGCGGGCCAGAGTGCTACATGTGCTGTGCTTGTCTGAGCCGGAGCCCAGCCCTCATCTGTCACCCTGTCCTAACCTAAACTGTCATCCCATAGGAGGGGAAAACCCACCAGATTATTGACAGAAGGGGCTCACCAATGGTTTGAGTATGGGTTTTTTTTTTTGTTTCCAGTTCACTGCAAGTTCAAATGAAAGAAGCTTATTGTGTCCTAAGTCTGTATCAGGGTGCTCCAGTATGTTTAGTTTTCCAACTTACCGATACTTCGTAAAATTTGAAAGGCATTAGGTATACCAGAGTTAAAGCTTTTGCGTATGAAAAAGAGTTGGGTGTGTGCATACTTTTTTCCCACTTCTTCTGTCATAGTCTTTTGGATTCATATATTTATATGCAAAGTTTCATATATATATATTTCTAATTTATGTGTGTATATATATTAAAATCGTATTTGCATTTGACGTAAAAATTAATTTTGTTCTTAGAAATCCTGTAGATTGAAAGATTTCTTCAAATCTAACACTGAAATTCTTTTTTATGAACTGTAAAACCTTAGAAAGTAGGGGGTTTGTCTTTTGGAAGTCCAGGTGTTAGGTGAAACAGATTTAAAAATGACAAACGAAATTACTTGCTTCCATTGTGAAATCTAAAGTGGTACAAAATAAATAATTAATTGATGTAATAATATGTTATCAGAAATTAATTGTAAAAGTCTCTTATTTCGTGATAGTCAAGTCTCCTTATAAACACAGTAAATCGGTCAAGTTTCTTCTAAGAGGGCCATAAAAGAATAAGCAAAGTCTCTTTTGAGACCAAGCTGACATTGTGAAATAGACACTTGCCTTTTGCTTACTTTAGTTATTTCCTGTTAGGACTAATTCCTGAACAGCAATCTTCAGTGTTATCCTTCTCAGCCAAGGATCAGAGGGGGTTTTGGGATCTAAAGAGGACTATTTCTGTGTCGGTTTCAGTAAATCTCTTTGGTGCTTGTTGTTACGTTGAGCTGCTTTGCTTTGCTTTGCTTGGAAGGAACCTGCTTCTAAAGCTCAGAGGCGTGAGGCAGTTGCTGTTGAGAACATGAGGCAACGTGAGGTTAAAAAGTGGGCATTAGGCTTCCCAGTGACGCCTTCCAGCAGTGACTGCCTGTGGGTGGCTGGGCAGGCTCAGCTCACACAGCTGCCGTTCTCAAAGCTGGTATCAGGCTTGGCTGTGGCAGCCAGGATTCACTGTTGGAGGTCAGGGATAAGCAGCAACAGAGCGTTAAAACAAGGTTCAGAGTTGGAGGAAAGCAACACAGAAAGCAGCCAGCACCTTGTATTTTGTTTGTTAGCTTTTTTATCCTTTCTTTCTATTGCCCTCTATCTTTGCCTGTTACGAATGGCACTTGCTTCTGTACAAGCCATCTTTGCAGAATAATGGTCACAGAAGTGGTATTTTTCTGGTGTTGAATCACTGAGAAGCTATGTATGGATGAAGTACGTGCATAAACTAAAAAACCCAACAAATGAAACAAGTTTGGGAAATTATTTACAGTGCAGGCATGAAATGTGTATGGTTCTGATTCTCTCAATAAACACTTAGAAGTGAATAACTTTAAATACTTTTATTTTCTGTTAGAAGAGTAATTATTTAAGGATATTGAAACATGTAAACTTTAAAAGCATGGGAAGTAAATAAACCTCCCTAAGGCAGCATTTTATAAGATTATGTAGATGAGCAACATCTACAAGTTTCTAAAGGTGTTCAGCCAAATTAATGCAAGTGAGTAGTAAGTCCACATATTTTAAGTTCTTTGGCATTCTCTGGCTTTCTTATTTGAAACACCTTTGAATTAAAAAACCAACCTTGCTCTTAAAATTGCTGTTTGTCATACCAGAGCGTTAGCATATTGAATGAGCATAAGAGAATTTTCCATTTCTGCTGTTTATTTTGACTTAATCTGGTGGTTAAATTCGCAATTGACATTGCGAATGCTTTCTTCTCAATCCCACTGGCACCAGAGTGCAGGCCACAGTTTGCTTTCACTTGGAGAGGCATCCAATACATGTGGAATCGTCTGTCCCAGGGCTGGAAACACAGCCCCACCATCTGCCATGGACGAATCCAGACTACATTGGAAAAGGGTGAAGCCCCAGAGCACCTGCAGTATATTGATGACATCATTATATGGGGCAATACAGCAAAGGAAGTATTCAAGAAAGGAAAAAGGATAATTCAAATCCTTTTAGAAGCTGGTTTTGCTATAAAACAAAGTCAAGTCAAGGGGCCTATGCAAGAAATCCAGTTTCTAAGAATAAAATGGCAGGATGGGTGTCATCAGACCCCAATGGACATTATCAATAAAATAGCAGCTATGTCTCCACCAAGCAACAAAAAGGAAACGCAAGCTTTCTTAGGTGTTATAGGTTTTTGGCGAATGCATGTCCCAAACTACAGTCTCATTGTGAGCCCACTCTACCACGTGACTTGGAAGAAGAATGGTTTCCAATGGGGCCCTGAGCAGCAGCAAGCCTTTGAGCAGATCAAACGTGAGATAGTCCATGCAGTGGCCCTTGGGCCGGTTCGGACAGGGACAGATGTTAAAAATGTGCCGGGGAAAATGGCCCTACCTGGAGTCTCTGGCAGAAAGCACAAGGGGAGATTCGAGGCTGACTGCTGGGGTTTTGGAGTCGGGCCTACAAGGGATCTGAGGCCAATTATACTCCAACAGAAAAGGAAATACTGGCCGCCTATGAAGGGGTTCGAGCCGCTTCAGAAGTGATTGAAACCGAAGCCCAGCTCCTCCTGGCACCCCGACTGCCAGTGCTGGGCTGGATGTTCAAAGGGAAGGTCTCTTCTGCATATTATGCCACTGATGCTACGTGGAGCAAGTGGGTTGCACTAATTACTCAGCGGGCTCGAATAGGAAACCCTAATCGCCCAGGAATCGTGGAAGTGATCACAGACTGGCCAGAAGGCAAAGATTTTGGGATGTCACCAGAGGACAAGGAGGTGACACGGGCTGAAGAAGCCCCACCTTACAACAAACTGCCAGAGAATGAGAAGCGATATGCCCTGTTCACTGATGGGTCCTGTCGCATTGTGGGGAAGCATCGAAGATGGAAAGCTGCTGTATGGAGTCCTACAAGACGAGTAGCAGAAGCCACTGAAGGAAAAGGTGAATCAAGCCACTTTGCTGAGGTGAAGGCCATCCAGTTAGCCTGGGACATTGCTGAGAGAGAAAAGTGGCCAATGCTCTACCTTTATAATGATTCATGAATGGTGGCTAATGCCCTGTGGGGGTGGTAGCAGCAGTGGAAGAAGAACAACTGGCAGCGTAGAGGCAAACCCATATGGGCTGCTGACTTATGGCAAGATATTGCTGCCCGGTTAGAGAAGCTTGTTGTGAAGGTACGTCATGTTGATGCCCATGTACCTAAGAGTCGGGCCATGTAGGAACATCAAAAGCCTTATCAGGTAGATAAGGCTGCTAGGATTGAAGTGGCTCAGGTAGATCTAGACTGGCAACGTAAGGGTGAATTATTCATAGCTTGGTGGGCTCATGATACCTCGGGTCATCAAGGGAGAGATGCAACATATAGAGGGGCTCGAGATCGAGGGGTGGACTTAATTATGGATGCTATTGCACAAGTTATCCATGAATGTGAGATGTGTGCTGCAATCAAGCAAGCTAAGCAGTTGAAGCCCCTTTGGTATGGAGGACAGTGGAGGAAATATAAATATGGGGAGGCCTGGCAAATTGATTACGTTACCCTGCCACGAACCCGCCATGGCATGCATTACGTGCTTACAATGGTGGAGGCAACCACCGGCTGGCTAGAAACATATCCCGTACCCCATGCCACTGCCCGGAATACAATCCTGGGCTTTGAAAGACAAGTCCTATGGCGACACGGCACCCCAGAAAGAATCCAATCAGACAACGGGACTCATTTCTGAAATGCTGTCATAGACACCTGGGCCAAAGAGCATGGCATTGAGTGGGTGTACCACATTCCTTATCATGCACCAGCCTCTGGGAAAACTGAACGATATAATGGGCTCTTAAAGACTACCCTGAAAGCAATGGGTGGTGGAACATTCAAACACTGGGATACACATTTAGCCAAAGCCATGTGGTTAGTTAACTCTAGGGGATCTTCCAATCGGGCTGGCCCTGCCCAGTCAAAATTTCCACGTACTGTAGAAGGAGACTGAGTCCCAGTAGTGCATGTGAAGAGTATATTAGGAAAGATGGTTTGGGTCATCCCTGCTTCAGGCAAAGGTAAACCCATGTCTGGGATTGTTTTTGCTCAAGGACCTGGCTGTACTTGGTGGGTAATGCAGAAGAATGGAGAAGTTCGATGTGTACCTCAGAGGGATTTGATTTTAGGTGAGAATAGCCAATATAATTAATAAAGTAGAAATTGTATTATAATAATTGCTAAATAACCCATTACTGTATTTTCATTATTGCTATAATTGCTGTATGTTGTTCTATGTTGTACCAATGGAGTTACAGCCGGAGTCATACAAGTCAATGAAGGAGGAGTGCCATGATGATGGGACCATACCTGGCGTCCCAAGAACTTTTTTCCTCTTTCCCCTTTGAAAATGAACACCTTTGATTCACAGACTATGGACATGGACCATGTCAGGTGTATCGGTTGAGAGCCCGAGATGCAGCATGCAGCGATCCAACGTCACATACTCACACCATGAAAGATTGTTACAACAAATGGAGCCTGAAAATCATGGACTAAATGTTAATTTACTCAACAAACTCAGCGGAATGATCCATAGACTAAGGGAATAATACCTGTATGCACGTGTGTGTGTATACATGCATACATACATATATGTGTGTCTGAAACAAGAAACTGGTTGTACCCAAAAGAAATGGTTGGATCCAGTCATGACATAAATGGTATGGAATAAGGGGTGGATAATGTCCTGGTTTTGTTCAGGATGGAGTTAACTTCTTTTGTAGCAGTGGATGGAATGCTGTGTTTCAGTGTTAAAATGGAAGCAGTGCTGATAACACCCCGATGTTTTTAGTTGTGTTAAGCAGTCAAGGACTTTCTCAGTTTTTCGTATTTCTCTATTCATGAGAAAGGAGGGGACGAAGCCAGGACAGGTGACCCAAACTGGCCAAAGAGAGGATTCCATGCCAATTACGTCATGCTTAGTGTAAAGGGGGGCTGATGGCAGGAGGAGCAGGGGTGGCTCCAGGACGCGTGGTTTTTGGGGGACGGTCGGGTTCCGGGATGGCTCTGGGTGGCACGGCCTGAGTTGTGGGTTCAGTGAGAAACTGCATTGTGTATCAACAGCTTCATGTATTTTTTTGTTCTAAAGTCCTGTTAGCATTGTTATATTTTATCTTTCTGCTATTTTAGTAAACTATCCTTATCGCAACCCATGGGATTTTGGTTTCTTGGGTTTGGGGTTGTTATTTGTCCCTTCCTTTCCCTTCCCTTTCCTCAAACTCCCCCTCTCGCTGTTCTCCCCCTCCTCTTTTCCTTTAAAGAGCAGGCAGCTGCATGGATCTTGGCTCTCAGCCGGGGTAAAACCACGAAAGTATTTTACCAAAGTGCAGTCTGCAATTTCCAGGAGAAATGTATGCATGGAAAACAGTTTTCAAGAGTAGGTTTGAAGTGATCCCAACACAGATTTTTTTTTTTTCTAGGAAGAAAGAATCCTTTATAATTTGTCATCATGTCTAGCCTCTTGCTAGTATAATAGTGGTGTTATAATGGGGTGTTGTATGGAATGTTGTATAGTAAAAGAAATCACAGAATGTTAGAGGTTGGATATCTATTTTATGGTTGTATTCTGGGATCACAATTATGAAGATGTATTTTTAATGTTCTTTTTTAATGTTTTGATAAGCCTTTTGCATTCGCACTTCAGTTTCCACTCAAGATGTGTTTGTTTATGATTCTCAGGAGCTTCAGATGGATCAACAAGCTAAGAAACATCTTCAAGAGGAATTTGATGCTTCCTTAGAAGAAAAGGATCAACTTATTAGTGTCCTGCAAACTCAGGTAAGATACCTTACCTGACAGTTAGGTAAAACTGCTTTTCCAACCTTTTGTTTTTCATTATGTTTTTCCTATAATTCATGTCCGAGTTTTATTGTAATTGCTGCAGTGTTGTAAAGCTTCTTTAGAATTTATGATTATCTAGAAATTAAGTGCATCTTTGTGGAAGAGGATAACTTTGTAAGATCTCACTCACGCTGAATATGACTGTTTGATCTGCACTTAAATACCTTTGTAATCCAGAACATAACATTAGCAGATGTTTGAGCTAAAATTGCTTTGGCAAGTTTGTGTTTTGCTTAATTGGTCTTTGTTTCTCCACTCATAATGATACTATTTTTGTTAATTAGAAACATAATTCTGGTTTTAAAAATACTAAAAATATCCTATTTTTCCTTTCTGTACTTGCTGATACCAGTTTTTATTTAACTCTCTCAGTTTTGAATATGAAAACATGTTCTACTTAGAATCCTTGGGTTGTTTAATAAAAAAATACTTTGCTTAGGTATCATTGCTGAAGCAGAGGTTACAGAACGGTCAGATAAGCACCGAATTGCCTGATCCAAATACCCAGTCCGAACCACAAGTTCAAAGTCCTACAAAAGAAAGCGGTACCGAAAATACTGTGGAACCAGGAAGTAATGGTAGGTATTGGAGCATTTTCAAGGGATCTTGAATTTTGGGGAATAAGCCTGTCGTTTATGATGGAGTAACAATATTTAGAGCTGAAAATGTCATAGTAAGAATATATTTTCTAGGAGACAGTTGTTTTGAAAACTGTGACACCTAGAGGACACAATAACCGTTCTAAGCTACTAAATTTGCATAAGAATTCAAATCTGTCCTGTCTTGCCTTTGTCAATGAGGATAGTGCTGTAATTACTGATTTTGCCAGTAGGGGTTGAGGGGTTGTTGCTGTCCCCCATAAGCAACTAGCTGGCCCTGCAGTTCAAAGAGGAGACCAGTTGCCAGTCTGTTTGAGGTTTTTTTTTTTTTTTCTTTTTTTCTATCAGGAAAAACATAAAAGCAAAGATAAATTTTGATATTTTCAGAAATGAATAGTCGAAGCGTACTTCACATCAGAAGGTTATTTGAGTTATGAGACTCGCAGTAGTGTGTGCATTTGATTACTGAGCAAGGGACATTATAATGCTGATATACAATGTGTATAATGAAACTGTCATTTTTTGGTATCCTTCACAAAAGGCAGGTTTGAGACAGAGGTGACTGTGCATCTTGAAATAACTTTTTTTCACCATCTGCCACGATTTTTGTATGTTAGGAGGAGGCAAAGGGTTGGTTAGATTACAGATTTTCTTATCCAGTGTCATGTCTTTTGTAGTGCTTAGTAAGTATCCAGTAACAAAGACTCTTGTGCTGGAGTTTGCTTCAGGACTCTAGTGTGTAAGACTTACGGTTGTGAATAGAACCTCTGACTTAGATACTGTTTTCATGCCAAATACTCTTACAGCCTCCAGAGCAGCAGGGCAGAAGACAGGGGAGTACACCTTGGAAAGATGCTAACTGTGACCTTTATCCTGCTGAGTGTAGTATTTCCAACCTGGATGTTTTAGAATTAACATTGTGTCCAGACCTGGGAAAACAGGCAGGTGTGCTTGGCACTTGAGAGATGTGATTTGCATTACTTAGTGGGTTGTTTTTTCCTGCTTGTGAATATTCTCTTAGTAGCAGCAGGCAGGTTTATAAGTCATGATGACTTCTTAATTGCCTAGAAAACCTTGTTGAGTAACAGTTTGGTTTTGAAGCTTGTCTAATGATGGGGATTTTGTAAATGAGTTTGGAGTGAAAGGCTGTATTTACTGTTCTGTGTATGTGTAGCACCTTTCTGGGTCTTAGAGTTGTCACTGGGAAGTTTTACAGACTTTGCACAGCTTTGGAGACCTGTGAGTCGCCCACAATGTGAATGATGACTGCAGGTATACATTTTGGAAACAGTGTGTGTATGATATCGTTGGTATGTTGTCTTGTAGAGGGTAATGAAGATTCTGCTAAAACACTGGAAACTCTTAATCAGAGGGTGAAGCGCCAGGAGAACTTGCTGCAGCGTTGTAAAGAAATGATTCGGTCACACAAGGAGCGCTGTGCCCAGTTAACCAACGAGAAAGAGGCGCTTCAAGAGCAGTTAGATGAGAGACTTCAGGAGCTGGAGAAAATGAAGGTACAGAAAATGCTCTTAACTTTATGAGTAGCTACTAAAACACAGTAAGATCTCAAGAATATCCAAAATTTATTAATAGGCTAGACTGCTCAACAAACTGTTTCTGTATTTTTTTGAGCTAAAGGTGGATTCCCACCTGGAATGAAAGCATTGTACAATAACTCAAAAAGCTGTAAAAGGGGGTGTGAAACCTTACTGTATGAACAATAGTCAAAATGGCATCAGATATAAAGTAGCTTTGGGAAGTTGGAGTGAGGAAAAGTGTGTCTTAGCACAAAACGCAGGAGGTAAAGCGAGAAAGGTATAGCAGAGCTAAACCTTCAAGACATGGTGGAGGAGGCACCAGTTATTTAAATGAACAGAAAACACAGAAAAGCAGGAGGGACAGTAGAGAGCACAATACAGTGAAGATAACATAAGTGCTGTCCCAAAAATAAATTGATATTTTGCTCAATTTTCCTTTTAATGCCATCAGTGCCAAGTGTGGAGTAAAAGTAAGGTTGCTGATGGTAATGGAAACATTAAAATGTGGCAAGTATGGTTGTATTCAACTTCATTTTTGGCAAGTGGATTCCTTTTTCTGTGTTGGTCTCAGCACTAGCCCAGTTTGAAAGACTGGAGTGTTTTAGGGACTTTCTCAAGCAAGGCCAGTAATAAGCAGTTACTTTATATTGCTGAGAACCTCTTGTACACTGAGGTGCAGGAAATTGAGCAGGTGCCATTGGCACCTTTTTATTTGCTGATTTTACTGTAGCAGTTCTGATACCCATGAAACAACTGTGGAGGCTGTAATGAAGCCTTCAGATACCTGAATTAATATGGAAGCCACAAGGCAGTCTAGCACTGGGAGATTTAAATGTAATTTGAAGCTGCCTACTTTATTTTCCCTGGATTCTTTTCTGTACTCTTTCTCCAAGGCATAGTGCAGGGTAAGAGCCAAACCTATGCTGCTGTCAGAAGGCGTTATTTTCTTACAGATGACAGTGCTTTAAATTGTGTTTGGGGTCTTGTTTTAGGACCTTCACATGGCTGAGAAGACTAAACTGATTACACAGCTACGTGATGCAAAGAATCTGATTGAGCAGTTAGAACAAGACAAGGTAAACAAAAACCCCTTTTCTTTAAACTTTGTGTAATCTTTGAAGAAGACTGTTTAGAACTCTTGTTATTAGAAGCTGTTCTTAGTTGTCTGATGTGGTTAGGTTTATGTTTTAATAAGCAAGTGATTTAAGCTATCTAAGAATTTTATTGTGTAGATACTTTAGGGTGTTTGTCTGATAGGTTATACGTAGTACCGGAGGTTGTTGTTATTTAGGATGGAGCAATTATGCTGAATACACTCCTCAATGCCAGCTCTTTTAAAAACAAAAACCCTGACAAAACCAAACACTAATGAAGATGAGATACAGCACAAACTAATTAAGGAATGACCAATAAAGGAAAAGTAACTAATTTCTTAGAAACTTTTCCAGGTTTTTTTATCCCTTAAAAGTTTTTTTTGTGGTTTATTTTTTATGAGTCTTGATACTTGGTGTGACTTCTGGTACTGTAATAAACAGCATGACTAACTCATATGTGCCTGTTCTCTAAGGGGAAGCACGCATGCTACGGTGCTTCTAGTTTTGGCCTATTTACAGAATATGTATTTCAAATAAAAGTATCTGTACCAGAAGGAGAAAGTTTTCTAATGGTTTTTAGTTGCTGAAGGAGTTCTTTTCACTGCTAAATAAATTTTGGCTATTCTTCAAAACAATGTTATTCTTACTTTCTTTTTGTTAGTATTTTCTGTTTTCTGGCTTAAAAAAATCCACGGTCCCTCGTCTTGTAGTAATAGACTAAAGCTCATTCCTGACAAGGACTGTATCCTGGCTTTAAATTGTTTTAGCTATATGTTGTATTTATTTGCTAGCTTTTTATCACAAGGACCTTTTCCATAGGGCATGGTAATTGCAGAGACAAAGCGGCAGATGCATGAAACATTGGAAATGAAGGAGGAGGAGATTGCCCAGCTGCGAGCTCGGATCAAACAAATGACTACACAAGGAGAGGAATTAAAAGAACAGAAAGAAAAATCTGAAAAAGCTGGTAAGAAATTCTGGAGATTATTAGCATTCACATTTCAATGTGACAAAGCTTCAGCGTGGTCGTCTTGCGCTCTTCCACCCCTGCTAACATCATTACTAACTTCACTTCTGGTCAACAGAGCTTAGGGGTGTTTACTCACAGGTTTGTGCCTGTTACCAGTTGAGCTGGAGTTAGGAAGGAAACTGCTGAAGTCAGCTGTACTTTCACATTTGTAGGAGAATAATAGAGGTTTCTGCTAGTATAACTTTAGGGGGAAAAGTTGTACCTACCTGCAAATTATCATTATAATGCCACAAAAATTTTACATAGAGAGCATAGCAGTATGTAAGTGTTTCGGAAGAAATTAGAAACAAGAGGAGGCGTTAAAACCATTGTAAGCATTTTCTTTCAGTAACTGTAGCAGAAGCGTTTCTGATTTCCTTGTAGTGAAACAGCAGGGATGATTCCTTTTGCTTCAGGCTTGAAATCTGGCAGTTATGTAACTATTATATGCTGTAGTTTACTTGTGATGTAAATTAGGTGACATTAATTATGTGAGCTTGCTCCTTTTACTTGAAACTAAGTTAAAAGTTCAAGCTGCCCCACCTTTGTTTTTTAAACAGTGAAATTGTTTTGCACTGTATCTACCAAAATTCTGTTAGAAGAATTCAGTTTGATTTCACAGGCATCTTGAAGGACTTCACTCTTTTGGCAGACTCAGATGTGATTAGTTTGCATAAATCATTATGCATATTTCCTTTCTCTATAAAGCTATGAGAAGTTCAAAAAATACAGTTCATAGAAGTTTATTTTAAATTACATAGGTTTAGTTCAGAACTTCTAATTTTCAAGATTTGTTTGGGCAGAACGTTCTGCTGTAATACAGAAAAGCAGCTTGAACATCCATCTTGTGAAAATAACACTTTGGGTGTTTGCCTTTTCAGGTTGCACATATTTTTTTTAGCTCTGGAAATTCTGCTAAAGTTGGATTTTGTTCAGGTCTTAGAGATTAAGAAGCTTTTCTTAATGATTAAAAGCTGAAGAATATTTTAATACTTCTGCAGATAGATATTGTCAGAATTGTTTAAAACAGCATTTTTTTAAGCAGTAGAAACCTCTTAACTATGAACTAATATCTATACGATGGTTAATACAGTAGCTTTCTCAGGTTTGCCAGAAGCTGAAAATGGGTTAGAGATGATGTTCTGGATACCTGGGAAACTTAACTTTTCATTTATGAATAATGCATTAAGTACACTGGATTTTTATAGGGGGAGATTTGTGTGTTAAATATGCTGTCTTCTAAATAAAATTTTCAAGTATTTTCGGTAACTTTTATGGTGCATAAGCATCCACTTAACCTTTGAGTACATTTATTTTTGTACTCTGCTAAGCATGTATATATAAATGTTGAAAACCATGGAAAATTAAAGATAAGTTCTAAGGCAAAAATTGTAAGGTGATCTTTATTAGGTTTTCCTTGGCTTTATGCATTCCAAAATTGCTGTGATGTACAATGGAAGTGCAACTTAGTACAACTGAACTATATTGTTGAGACATTGGAGAAAACTGCCATTGACACTGGGAGAGCCTGCAATTGTTTCTGGTTCATAACCTTTGAGCTGTACCAGTTCAAAGAATTTGGCAGTTTCATGTTTTGAGGTTAACGAGTTTAAAGTTCTGTTTCTTGGATAGTTAATGGGAGATGACTTTAAATTTTAGACTTTTCTTTTTCTGTGTTATGATTTAGTGAAGAATTGATTTCATGGAATATTGTCTTTATGGAACTGCGAATTTAATGTATATTATGGCAAAATAACATAAGCACAATACACTTAGAGTGGGAATTTACTTCCATAGTGCTACATTATAGGCCAGAAAGTGTCATGTTTATCCACTTCATGTTTTTAACTTCCCTGGAGTTAAATGTCTGGCTTTTTTCTTTGTAATTCAGTGACTTTAGTGAAGTGCACCAGTGTTTGATTCAATGTTAATGCCTATTTGTGTACTGAAATAGTGAAAAGATGCATACGCTTATTTTGTGTGTGTTGTGTAAACTGTAACTTCGCGTTCCCAGTTGAAGTTCATTTTTTTTTTTTGTAGTTAGAGGTACATTATGTTAAAATCTCACAGAGCATCTTGTTTTTGTGCATCCACACATGCCAATAAGTGAATCATGGTGCCTTTCCCAAGCCTTGTATGAACAGGACTGGGGTAAGGGCTCTTTTTTCTTACATCACACATTGGGTGCTTGAACTGGGCTCTAAAAAGTAAATTCTGTACTTCTCAGGCACTTTTACTTGAAATAAGTGCAACTGGTTTGGGGGATTTTTTTTTTTTCATGCTTTGCAATGTACATTTTACTGAAAAAAAGCTATTTTGTGAATTTACTGGAAAACTGAAGTTTGTCTCTCCTGAGACTCGTTGGTGTAAGTCCTTTCTGACTTCTCAGGATGCAGATTACTGATATATGTTCTGTACAGGAAACAAAACCCCACATCTTTAGAAAGAAAATTCATTCTCTTTGCCATACTTCGTAGACAATATTTCTTTGCAAGCTTCATCCACATAAGCTTTGCACCTTTCTGCAGAGAAACAAGAAGTTGGACTATGTGTTTAAAGTGCCTCAATGCACAAGTCAACTATAGGAAATGAATTCAAACCTTTGGTTCTCAAGTTTTTGACAAGATGCCTACCCTGAGCCCTCAGCAGGGAAGCATGTAAATCCCTCCTTTGCCATCCTGTTCAGTGCTATCTTCACAATTTTCAGCAGTAGATGGCACTGTAGGTGAAGATAACACATCTGCAGTGCTTGGGGAGTTAAGCAAGTCTTTCCAGTACAGACTAGTGTTAGGCTATGTAGAAGAGGCAAGTATTTTGGAGTAGCATGTGTAAAGCAGTCAACTCTGTAGCACACGCTTTATAAAACTCAGCTTTTCAAGCTTGCTCAGGCTCAATTTGTGTAACTTATATACTGCATATGAAGATTTATGGTTTATCTGGCTTGGTCATGTGAATAGGAATTTGCAGGAGTCACCTGAGACTCTGTTGGTGTGCTTGCTGTGGTTCCTGATTTGCCACTGTGCCTTTGTGAGACTTCATTTCACCAGCACCTGGGTTAGAAGATCTTTGCTCAACAGCAGGTCTGCTGGCTGGGGAAGAACACAGGCAGTACCCTTACTCTTTACATTCAGAATAGATATATTTGGATAAAATCACACACTTTTATTCCAGGCTTTTATCCACAGTAGAATTAAAATCTCCCACAGATGAAAAATAATAATTTAAACCATGCTCTGTCTCCTTGATCATAGTTTAGCCCTCTGCTGGATTGAAACTTGGTTGTGTTGTGCTACACTAGAATTAACTACTTAGAATTAAAATGTTCTGTTTGCTTAAGTGCTAAAAGTGCCTGAGATGCATATAATTTAACTTTTAGAGAGCTAAGTGTGTTTCTGTGAAGTGTTGCTTCTTTGTGCTTTCATACCCCCCTTGGCATTTTATCCATCAGCTTTTATCTAGCTTTTGTATCAGCATCCTGCTTGATATTACGGTGATGCAGCTGTCATACTGCATGTAGCTCAGCTATTATGTATCAGTAGTCAATCCTAGTGTGACCCTGGATCTTCTCCTTGGTGGACTTATGGGCTATGGCAAACACATTCTCTTTCCTTCTGCAGAACTACCAGGTTTCTCAAATGAAAATAAAGTGTATGTCCCTCAGAAGAAGAATCAGAAAACTTGTATGGAAAAGTGAAATAACAAGATCTTTTACTTGCAGGCTTTATCTTCAAGCTATGCCTTATAAAGGTCTGCAAGGTTATTTGATTTGGGTTTTTGGGGTTTTCTTCTTTGTCTCGTTTATTTTTTTAAAGCCATTTGTTCTGTAATACTGAAGGAGTCAGACCACTTTGCTGGCTGTGCGTGCTTTTGGTATGACTGAGAGAAGCACCGGGGAAGTCAGTGCCATTCTCAAAAGGCACTTGTGCAGGCTGTGCTCATAACTGAGTTGTGCTCAGGGTGGTGAAGGGGTGAGCGCGCTTGTCCTGCAGGTCCCAGGTAGAAAATGCCTTGATGGGGACTGTAAAGAACTGTGCTTGTGCATGCTTGCATTATGTTCCAGACGGTCTTGCTGTTGGAAACTATTTCTAGTGCTCTTCTTCTTTTTATTTTTATTTTTTAAATTTTATTTTACTGAGTTTCAGTGTTTATTACTTAAGAAGAACCAGGAGTGAAAAAGTAGGTACCGTCATGTGCTTTGGTATTGTCAGGGTCAGTAACAACCCTGTTCTGCTCTAAAACATGATTCTTGCTGTTGATGTGAGTAGTCAGAGAAAGGCTGCCTCAGAAAACAATAAAATTCTGGAAAAGGTCAGAATGTGGGTGAATACAATTTAATGGAATTATATTACTTGAAAACCTATTTGCAGCGTGTCCTAAAATATAGATCATGGTTAAAAGCTTCAGTTTTGAATGTTATCAGAAGATTCAGAATGGAAATTATTACTTACTTCTCAAACTGAGTGTTATCCAAGATAGTTTAAAAAAAAAAACCCAGGGATTGCAAGAACTGCTGTTAATGCGGACTAAGCAATGGTGCATCAAGGAGACTAGAGATGCATGTCTCTCTTGGTTCTAACCCAAAAAGAAAATCCTAATTGGAAGAAAGCTTAGGATACTAAATCACACTTCAATTACTTTTTTCTGTCTGCTTCCAGAATAGTATCCAAATAGTCCAGACTACGCTAGAATAATATCCTTTCAGGGGGATTGTGCTCTGATAAATTACAGTCCTGATATTGGCACTCTTATTTTGAATTCTGCAGAGGTGTTTTTCCAGACTTATTTTATGCAAAAAATTAACCATATAGCAGACTTTTGAGACTGACTTTCTTTGATATGCAGCAGGGGTTTTCCATTTTCACAATCTATTCAAAGATTTTCCTTATATAGGGATCAAGTTCTAGTCTTGTGTAATTCTATATGGATTCTGTGCTCAGTTTCAGTGAGGAACTCTTGAAACTGGTATTGAATGATAATTATAATACTAATTACTGTATCTCATGCAAATATAAGTAAATTTCATCACTGCAACAGGATTGTTCTTTTGAAACATCTTAGAAATATTAAAGTTTTCTGGGAGCGAGTCAATTTTTTTTTCTTACATTTTATTTGTGACATTTAGAAGCATGGGACAGTTTTCATAACACACAAGCATTTTGCAGTGTCTCTGAATTGCAGACAGTAGTTACCTTAAACAGTAAAATAATTAAATTACAGACTCTACCAAATTCACAGTTTAAGATTTATAGAGATAGTACAGTTTGAAATTAACAACTGTTAGGTAAATAAAGTGCCTGCTATTAAACTTCAGTGTACTGTTCAGGAAGAACTCTCTCATTATTCAGTAAAAACTGACTTGCATAGCAGTCATTCCTAGTTTATACTTCCCTCTGCATCTTTTAGTGGAAGAACTTGTGAACTGCCTTTTCTTTGTGGTACTTTTTTCCTCCTCTTTAAAGTTACTCAGCACATACAGCCAGAATAGGAGCTGTTAAGTGTATGTATATGGTTTATGTATATTATAGTGGTTTTAAGGGAAGAAATAGAAGCTACAGAATATATTGGAAGACATTCACTGCTATTTTCCAGTTCTTCTTCTTTTCTAGATAATAAATTCTTGATGGTTTGTTCTGTTACTTGTGTAACAATCACTGAGAACTCTGTTCTTCTATCAAGGGACACAGATATTTCTTGACTTTTTTTTTTATTATTATTTTTTTTTACAGCTTTTGAAGAACTTGAGAAGGCTCTGAGTATTGCCCAAAAGACAGAGGAAGCCCGGAAAAAACTACAGGCAGAAATGGATGAAAAAATCAAAGCAGTAGAAAAGGCAAGTGAAGAAGAGAGGGTAAATCTTCAACGAGAGTTAACCAGAGTGAAACAAGAGGTGGTTGAGATTATGAAGGTAAAACCTGAAACTCTCCATATATTGCTGGCTTTTAATCTAATTATTCAATTACAATTAAAATGTAGCTGTAAAATACATAAAGTATATCAGAACTTTGTCACTTTTTTTTCTGTTTAATAAATTCTATAAAATTAATTCCTGGCATTAAAGATTTGCTTAACATAAATATATATTCGCCAAGTACATTTTTTTCCCTCTTAATTTAAAATCAGTATGCTAGAGGTGCATGTAAAAATGAACAGTATTGCTCTTTGTTCACAGTATTTAATAAAATTACTTACTAGAAATAAACTTCAGGATTTAAAGGGAGTTAAAAAGAAGAAATGAATGGCAGTCAACTCACACATCTCCTCTGGAATTTTGGCTTTTAATCCTGAGTACTTTTAATGATTATCCTAGCCCAGGATGTGTAAACATTTAAGAACTTGTTCCAAAACTGTTTACTAGTTAAGAATTGCTAAAATTTGATTCATCTGGTCTATGCAGGTGGGAATTGCAAAAGAACTGCATGTGCCCTGCTGAGCTGTAAATTTGAACTACTTTAAATTGTAGTTCTCGTCTTGATGTTTTTTATGTTTTTAGTTTTTCTAAGTGAACGTGCTGATGACTTATGGGGATGACTGACTTGCATTACAACATTCTTAAATCAAATATGTAGATAGTAGGTTGCTGTCTACATAGAGTATCACCACTTCACTTTCTGGTGCATGAAATAAAAATACAGAAAAAGCTACAGACTAATTCCTTTTCCAATTCGTTATCACAATTTAACTAAATCTGAAAATACTACGTTCACCTTGGTATAAGAGTCTTTAGAAAACATACTGTTTCTTTTTGTAGAGCTGTGAAAGATTTGAGAAGGAAGATGACTGATTTCAGAGTTGAAAATAAGAACTGACAGAGCTAAATATGAAGCAGCCCCAGTGATTGTTACATATTCTAAAGGAGGAAAGAGATGGTTGTGGTTTCCTCTGTTGCACTGCTTTTCTTATTAAGAAATAATACAAAGTCTTTTGTTATTTAATATTTTTAAATTGTGTTTTTCTGACTTTGATTCACAGAAGTCTTCAGAGGAACGTGTTGCTGAACTGGAAAAGTTCCATAAAAAAGAAATGGCTACCAAAGATCGGGAGTTACACGAGAGATTACAGGCCCAAGAAAAGGCATTCCAGGAGAAGATGAAGGCAGCTCTTGTAAGTGTCCCTAAAATATGTAGAAAGACATTTTTCTAAGTGCTATAGAATTCTTAGTCTCACCCTGTGTAGCGGTGAGTCCCATGCTCGGAGATATGAGTCTCCTCTAAAAGTCACAGAGCTCAGAGACTTCAGCAGCTGCGATGATCCAGACTCAATAATGGTAATTAATCACTACCACTGCTTACTAACAGCTGCATCTTGTGGGAAAAACTTTTTTTTGAAGTCTCTTCTTGTGAGACTTGGGCTTCTTTAATTTCTTCCTCTGTATTATTGGTGATTGGCCACAGCAACTAGAGTGAAAGAGGCTGTTATTTGACAAGTGTTGGTGTTGTGTTATGAATCAGGGTTATGTCTGGTGGTGTTGTGTTACGAATCAGCGTTAACTATTCATAATGTCTGACCTCAGTAAAGAATTTTCTTCTAGGTTAGTCTGAGAGGAATCATTGGGATTCTTTGTTCCTTTTCCTAAGTTGCAGTCTACTTTTAGATTGTCATGTAATTTTGCCTAAGAAATAGTATATTCTCTCTTGCGCTTGTCCATGATGGTTGGTGACTAGGACCAAGGGACTTTGACAGTCTCTTCCTGACTATATTTTTCTACCTGTTTCTCAGGTTATTTTTGTAACAAGAAATAGAAGCTTAAAAAAACCCATTAGAAGTGGAATCAAGTGACAACAGACCTTTTTTGCTCTAAGGTGTTACTCTCAATTAACCATAGTAAACAAACCAAAATGAAAGGTTGGATTGTGTCATGTTTTTCATGCAAACAGTTTTTCCTGAGAGAAAACGGAAGTGATTTGTAAAAATTTTGTTTTCACAGGTGAAAGACAATGTCTGTGTATTTAGTAAATACACATGGTTAATGTATGACTCCTGTTAACTCATTTGTAAATATCCTACTATACTGTTATTGAAGATGTGATGGATATATTTATAGTTTGTTTTAATCGGCATTTTTTGATGCAGGAAAAAAATCAGAGCGAGTGTTTAAAAACCCTTCAAGAACAAGAGCAGCAAGAATCTCTAGCCTTAGAAGAATTAGAGCTGCAGAAGAAAGCGATACAGTCAGAGTGTGACAAGAAAGTTCAGATGATGCATCAAGAAGTAGAGACTTTTAAAACTGTGAGTAAAGATTCCAAAATGGTAAAAGCTTACGAGATTACCTTTCAGTATGTATTGAACTGTGACAGGTTTACAAGTACTATGGATTTATTGTGATTGGGTGAAATGTAACATATTGCCATAGTATGCTGCTGCCCCTAGTTTTTTACGTGATTAGATAGCAAAATGTAGAAATACATTTACTTTATATCATGGTGTGGGATATGAATTTGTATCCATCTATGTTATTTTTATGTGCGTTATATAGGAGAGTTAAGCTTTGAATTATTTACCTTCTGGGTACCGCTACTATACATACACTTGTAGGGATACATGAGTAAGTAAAAAATGTACTTAAATCTTTGAAATGTCTTTTGCTTTATGTAATGGGTAAGATTGTATTATCTGCTAGTAGAATTTGGTGTCTAATTCATCCACTCCCAAATATTAGTTTGAGAGTTGTGCCTGTAAAAGCATTTTAACTCTACAGCAGCATTTCCACAAGAGGCAGAATTAGTATGGATCAGTAGATATGTACAAAGCTCCGCAATACTCATGTAGACTCCCCATACCTTTCATCCTATGTATTAGTACTTTAGCTTAATAAGAAAATCTAAGCATATCCCTCATCAATATAAACAGAATTATTTTATTTGAATTAGTTAAATTTTTCAGGTTGTTATTGCATCTATTTTCACTGAAGTGAAATAGAAAAATAATTCACATAATAGAAGCAAAATTAAACACAAACAAGATGAATGAAAGGTTTATACTGACTAAAAAGAATGGAATAAATGACTAGTAGTTATGTGTTCTTAAGTGGGATTGTTAAAAAATTTGATCAACATGTTACTTTTTGAATATTTATATTTTTATGAAACTATTTTCTAACAGAGGATTCTCGAACTGGAAAGTTCTCTTGCAAAGTGTTCACAAGATGGCAGAAAGCAATCAGAGGAATTAAGTACTGTGGAGTCTGAAAAAAAGCAGCGTAAAAAGGAAATCAGTGATATGGTTGAAAAACACAAGGAAGAATTGGAAAACATGAAACAGCAGCAGGAAAAGCTTTGGACAGAAAAACTTCAAATCTTAAAGCAACAACAAGCAACCGAAATAGAAAAAATTAGAAAGAAACAAGAACAAGACATAGATAGAATTTTGAAAGAGAAAGAAACAGTTTTCCGTGCACACATAGAAGAGATGAATGAAAAGACATTAGAAAAACTTGATGTGAAACAAACAGAATTAGAAGCTCTGTCTTCAGAGTTATCAGAATCACTAAAAATGCGTCATGATTTAGAACAAGAGCTCTCAGAATTGAATAATAAAGTGTGTGAAACAAAGCAAGAGTGGGAAGGAAAGTTGGAAGAAGAGAGGAAACTGCATAAAGAAGTAGTTGAAATGATGTTAAAAGAGCACAAAATGTCAGTTCAAGGACTTGAGAAGGAGCTCAAAGAGGAAGTCAATCAACTCAAGCATTCATTGGAGGAGAAAGACAGGTGTTTGGAGGAGCTAAAAGCACATGAACAGAAACTAAAGGAATCTGCTGAAAGATCTGAAGCTGAACTTGTCCAAGTGTCTGCAAAGCTAGAGGAACTTTCAGAGTCTCATCAGAGTACTTCTAATGAGCAGGCAAAGAATTATGAAAAGGATTTAGCAAAGCTGCAGCAAAAGCTGACAGATCTTGAAGGTGAAAAATTGCAACTCAGAGAGCAGCTAGAAAGAACTGAATCCCATCTAGGTGAAGCCACGAATGAACTAGAAGCATACATCTCTCAGGTACATGACCTGAAGCAGCATTTGCAAGAGCAAAGCAATGAAAATCTACAAAAAGTAACCTCTTTAACACAACAACATCAGTGTCAGCTGACAGATCTCCGAAGAGAGGCAGATGAGACAAAGAGAAGTCTAACTGAGAAAGAAAATGACATTGAGCACATGAAAGCATTACACAACAAGCAAGTGGAAGAGCTTAAACAGAAACTGTCGGCTGCAGAGGAGAGAATCAGTGCTTTACAAGGAGAATGTGAAAGTAAACTGAAACGTCAGGAGAACAAGATGGAGAAAATTAAACAGAAATCGAGAGAGATGCAGGAAACTTTGAAAAAGAAACTTGTCGAGCAGGAAGCTAAACTAAAAGAGCTTGAGAACAAGCAGTTGGAGTTCAGTCAGAAAGAGAGAGAATTCAATGCTAAGATGTTGGAAATGGCACACGCCAGCTCAGCTGGAATCAACGATGCCGTATCAAAGCTGGAATCTAATCAGAAAGAGCAACTAGAGAGTCTAGCTGAGGCTCATAGGAGGGAGTTGGAAGAAATTACCCAGAGTTGGGAAAAGAAACTCCATCAGCAGGTTGAAGAGCTCCAGGAAAAACATGAGATGGAATTGCAAGAGAAGGAGCAGGAAGTTGGAGACCTGAAACAGAAACTTGCCACCTTCAGTGCTGAGAAGGAGGGGTCCAGAACAGAAATAACCCGATTGAAGGAAGAACAGGTGAAGATGGAGGAGTCCCTGAAGGAATTGGAAGAACAACTAAGGCAGTCAGTGGCTAAAGTGAATGCTTTGTCAGGTAAAGAAAGTGACCTAAAAACACAGTTGAAAAAATTGGAAGGTGATCTTAATCAGTCCCTGCAAGTGCAGTCAGGACTTCAGGAACAGCTCAGTAAACAGAAAGCAGTTGAAGAAAAGGACAAAGCCAAAATTACCGAGCTGGCTGATACACTGAAAACACTTGAAGAGAAACTCCAAACTGTGCAGTCTTCTCAATATAAAGATCATGAAAATTATCAGAAAAAAATAGAAGCAATTCAGCTGAAAGAAACTGAGTTTAAAAGGCAGGCAGGAGAACTTGCAGCCCAGCTAGATGCCTGTTGGAAGAAGGCTGAAGCTTTGTTGCAAACAAAAAGCGATGAATTAATTGAAAAGTGTAATGAAAAACTTGTCGGAGTAACATGCAAAATTGCAGAGTGTGAGCGCCAAGCTGCGAAAGTTAAAGAAGCAGTATTAATTAAAACAAGTAAGATTCCTGATCTAGAAGCTCAACTTAGAGAAGTAACAGAGCATCAGGTTGCTGCAAGTACTACTTTGCAAAAGTCAATGCAACAGCTGCAAGAGAAGGAAAGTTTAATTACATCCCTGAGAGCTGACGTTGAAGAACTTAGAACTGAAAAGGAACAGTTGCAAAAAGAGGGAGGGCATCAGCAGCAAGCAGCATCGGAAAAAGAAACTTGCATAACACAGCTGAGGAAAGAGTTATCTGAAAATATTAATGCTGTCACCTCAATGAGGGCAGAACTCCAGGAAAAAGAATCTGGGATCTCTGCTCTTAACAAAACAATTAATGATCTTAATGTTAGACTCGAAAGCACCATCAGTTTATCAGAGAAGGAAGAAGCCATGTCCATGTTAAGCAAGCAACATGAAGAAGATCGATTGCAGTTATTAAACCAGGTACAAGAGTTATCGTCCAGAGTTGAGATGTTGAGTCAAGAAAAAGCATCAGCTCTTGAGCAGGTAGACCATTGCATGGCCAAGCTGTCAGAGTGGAAGATGAAAGCACAAACCAGGTTTACACAAAATCATGATACTATTAAAGATTTGCAGAGCAAACTTGAGTTGAGCAATACCGAAGGCAATAAAAAAGATGAAGAGCTAAATAAACTGAAGGAGCAGCTTGCTAAACAAAGCAAGAATCTCAGTAGTTTAAAAAGTGAATTGGAACAAAAGCAAAGCAGGAGGGAAAAGCAAGAAAGTGAGTTAACTGCAAAGTTAAAAAACCAAGCAGCAAGAATTGCTGAACTAGAAGAACACGTTGCTCAGAAAACTTCAGAAAACGATTCCTTGATGGAGGAACTTAAAAAGTATAACGAACAAAAAGACACAGAGCAAAAAGAGATAGCTTGGCAGCTCCAGCAGGCGGAGAAGGTAGCGTTTGAGAAGGACAACAGATTTAAGGAGGCTGAAGAAAAACTGCTTAATCTTGAGAAGCACATAGGTTCACTGAAAGCTGAATTTGAGGCAAAGGAAAGGGAGTTTGATCAAATTAAGTCATCAATGCTTAAAAGTAAAGAGGAAGAACTGAAAGAATTAGAAGAGAGACTGAATGCAGAGAACAGCACTAAGCTGGCAGATCTGAAAAAGAAGGCAGAGCAAAAAATTGGTTCTATTAGAAAGCAACTGATGTCTCAGATGGAAGAAAAGGAACAGCAATTTAAACAAGAAAGAGAAAATCAGTTAAGAGACTTGGAACAAAAGTTGCAGGAGAAAGAGGCCAAAATTGAGTCCTTAGAAGAAAAAATTAAGTCAACAAGAGACTCCACAGAATTAGAGAAGGAAATGCTGCAAAAAGTAGAGAGTATAAAAGCTGCTGGAGAACAAGAGAAAAATAACATGCTTGAGAGTGTCCAGCAGACGTATGAAGAGAAAATGCATGTGTTACAGAAGGGCCTAACCGAAAGAGAGGAGTTATTGCAGAAGTATGAAAAGGAACAGCAAGAGAGTAATGAGACTCATCTAGAACTGCAAAAGAAACAGGAAGAACTCCTTAAAAAGCTAGAGTGTGTTGAGAAGAGCCATCAGAAAGAGCAGAGTAGGACTGAAAACCTCAGGAAAGAACTTGAAGAGCAAGCTGAAAGATATGCATCATTAGTGGATGAGCATGCTCGTTGTGGCGATGATTTAGCAAGCAGTAGGGAAGAATTAAAAGCTAAAGAACAAAAACACCTTGATATGGAAAATATAATTGGGAATTTGCAGAAAAAACTGCAAGAAAAGGAGGCAGGCAGTCAATCTTTAGAACAGAAGATAAAAGAGTTGGAAAACAATCTAGTCAAGGAAAATGAAGTGCATAAGATTGAAATGGAAGCTACAAGTGTGAGATATGAAGAAAAGCTGAAAAGTTTACAGCAACAGTTGGATGAAAGAAATGACAGTCTGAAAGCTTTTGAGGAAAGCGCTGAAGAAAAGGGTAAGTCTAGTTTGGATCTGCAGAAGTTACTAGATGATATGCAGAACCAGGAGAAAAACTTCCAGACTAAACTGGAAGAGACCGAAAGGGAGAAACAGAAGCTACGGAAAGAAGTGAATAATCTTCAGAAAGACTTACGTACCCTGCGGAAAGAACATCAACAGGAGCTTGACATAGTAAAGAAGGAGTCCTTAGAAGAAATGGAGCAGAAAATCAGGTACATTATTTGTTCCTGGTCTTGTTGCCATTTCTTTGCTTTGTCTGTAACCACAAAAATCTCAAAAATATGTTTTGAAGCTCTATTTATAACAATGACGTAATGACTGGTATTTTTCTAACATTTTTCTAAACAGACCTTGGAGAAACAGCAAGAAAAGAGCTACTTGAAGGTAGCACTTTGTGAACACATATTTGAGCCATCAGTTTAAAAAGTGGTTTGTCTTTTGGCAAAGTAATACTGCTTTTGATTTGTTTTAGTGATGCTAATTTTCAGCATTGCCAGAATATAAACTATAGTTCTGTTTTCCTCAACCAGGAAATCCAATTTATTAAAACCTAGTACTGAGAGCTTCCTGTTCAAGTGATATAAAGACTAACTCATATGTACTGCACAAAAATGTGGTATACAGCTCAGCAACCTAATGGTTTATCAAGCAAGGAATTCCCTACAAATTCTGCTTTTGTGCAGCACATTCTTTACTTGGAGTTTGTTAACTTCCTTAGCAAAAACTCTTTATCTTTTGGAAGGGTTCTAATCGGGGGGGTTTTAAATGAAACACTATGGCTTCCAGGTGAATTCAGTAGGAGGGCAGCAGAAAGCCTCCCTGAATTCCAGAGAATTCATATAATACAAACCCATCCCATTATAAAATAGCTTTGGAGAAGTTCCTAGATCTCCTACCTTCCTAAACTGTTCTCTCATTCTCTTTAAACATTTTATTTCCTTACTGTATTTTTTAACATTTTTTGTACAGATATGAACAAGAAGACATTGAGTTAAAGCACAACTCGACAATAAAGCAGTTAATGAGGGAGTTCAATACTCAGCTGGCTCAAAAAGAGAGAGAATTGGAAACAGCAGTAAAAGAGACCATCAGTAGGTGAAATACTAATATAACTGTAATCAGTAAAATAGCCAGAAAACCAAATCTTCATATGTTTTGGGGAGGGGGTTTTATCTGTGGCTGATAAAGACAACATGTGTTTTACAAATGCATAGAGAGCTATGGAAAAAACTTACTTTGCTCAGGAAATAACGTACAACATACAAATGTTACTTGTAGCACAGTTAGGAAAATACTTGTGTAGAATCATAGAATTGTCTTGGTTGGAACGGACCCTTTAGATCATGAAGTCAAACCATCACCCTAACCTGCCATCCACTGCTAAACCGTGTCCCTCAGCACCACATCTGTCTTTTAAATATCTCCAGAGATGGAGACTCCATAACTTCCTTGGGCAGCCTGTTCCAATCCCTAACAATCCTCTCTGTGAAGAAGTTTTTCCTAATATCCAATCTAAACCTCCCTGGTGTAACTTGACGCCATTTCATTTGTCACTAGGGAGAAAAGGTCAGCTCCCCGCCCCGCCCCCCACCACCCCTGCCTCTCCAAAGCCTCCTTTCAGGTAGTTGTAGAGAGCAGTTAGGTCTCCCCTCAACCTCCTCTTCTCCAGACTAAACAACCCCAGTTCCCTCAACTGCGCCTTATAACATTTATTCTCCAGACTCTTCACCAGCTTCATTGCCCTTCTCTGTACATGCTCCAGCACGTCAATGTCTTTTCTGTAGTGATGGACTAAAACTGAACACAGTACTCAAGGTTGGGCCTCACCAATGCTGCGTACAGAGAGACCATCAATTCCCTAGTCCTACTCACCACACTATTCATAATAGGGGCCAGGATGCCGTTGGCTTTTCTGGCCACCTGGGCACACTGCTGACTCATATACAGCTGTCCATCAACACCCCCAGGTCCTTCTCTGCCAGGTGGCTTTCTAGCCACTCTTCCATAAGCCTCTAGGACTGCTCTGGATTATTATGACCAAAATGCAAGAGCTGGCACTTTGTCTTGTTGAACCTCATGCCATTGGCCTTGGCTTATTGATCCAGCCTTTCAGTTCTCTCTGTAACTGTTCTTCCTGACCCTGCAGAGTAGATCTTTGGTCTAGCATTCCTTTGCACCAGTCATGGCAAGAGTTTCTCATGATTGAAATATATGCAACAGAAAATAAAATGGAGTAAGGGTGTAGAAGTGAAAGCATGCTGGTAAATTTTCATTGTAATACAGCTTTGGCTTCAGCAGTACAAACCTTTAACACCCATTGTTGAATATATGGCCCTGAGGCATGAGTTTTAGAGAAACTTAGATCAGTCTGGGAATCCAAATTACATTTTCTTAGCAGCATCTTGCAGACTTCATTCACTGTCACAACTAACAGGTACTAACTGGATATGATGTCTGCTATATGATGTACTTGTCGCTGCAGTGCAGCATATTTCAGCTTCTCTGTCCACCTTTTGCTGCCATAGTATAAGTTGGAGGATGGAGAAGTGTAAAAAGAAAGTATCTTTTTACTCTGCAGTCACTGGAGGTGTTCCTTACAAGGGAGAAAATTCTCAAGATTTGCTGATGTTTCAGTCGCTTCTTTAGACAGAGTAGGAAATTGAATTAGTTGATGAAAATTGGTTGTGATCTTAAATTTTAAAGAGACAACATACTTCTGGTAGAAAATAATTGCTCTGGATACCAAACTGCAGACAACACACTTCATATGTGTTAGGATTGAGTGACATAATTATCACTGACTCTGTAAAAATTAACTTTCTCAAGAAATTTACCTTACATATACCTTACACGGTTGTGATTAAGCTTTTTTTAGTATTGTTGTGACATAATTTAACAAAATAAATATGTGTTTCTTTTCTTTGACCATGTTTATAGGTAAAGCCCAGGAGGTAGAAAACGAATTGATGGAAAACCATCACATAGAGACAACACAGTTGCATAAGAAACTTGCAGAAAAAGATGATGATCTAAAAAGGACTGTGAAAAAATATGAAGAAATCCTTGAGGTATCTTTTTGATAGTGATATGACTTAGATACATTTCAAAATAACCTTTTCACAGCTAGACAGAAGAATTATAATTCTTTCCACTAAAGATTTTATTACATGAATTACACTTGATGCATGTAGTGACCTAGTTTGCTATTAATGTGTTTGTTTCTGTGTTTTATGAATGTGAAAGAAAATGAAAAATTAAGCCCCAGCTCTGATTGTTCAATAAAAATTATACACTTAGGTCCTCAAGTCCTTGTACAGTGACCATAAACTGTTCATGTTTTTTTTTTCTAGGTAATGTAATATATATGTGAGAATGTTTCTATTATTTTAATGGAAGGAAAAAGTGTTTAGAGAATGTCTTATTTTCAGATGCTTGCAATACTTTTCTGCCAGAAAAGTTAAGAAAAAAATTTGTTAAATTGAGTGTATATCATATTCATTGACATCTCAGGTAGAAATAGCAACATATGCATCAGCAGGTGTATAAGTTTTCTCAAGTTAGCCTAAAGTTACCGGTTATTATACCACTTACACCTGACTTAGCTCATGAGAGGCTTGAAAAATTTTGCATCAAGACATGTATGCAGAGATGTTTGTCCGTGTCATAATTGGTAAGAAGTTGAAACAAAGATAAAGCCAACTAAGAGAATTAATTTTGCTCATATAACTTTGTTTGCTCATATAATCTTTTTGTTGCACTTTAAGCATGGTTAATGATGCAAAAAATTAGTGTCACTTGATTTGAGTCTATATCCTTGAAGATGAGCAGGAATCATTCAGTGTGTTAATATGATTTGTTTCTGAAGTGCTTCCCTAGTACTTCTCATGCTTTATCTGGTGTTTTCTTATCTTCCATAAAGACTTTTATCACTTAAGATTTCATGAAATTCTCCCTAATTAAAGGACTTGTAAATCAGCATAGTCTGTTATTTGATGCCTAAGTCTTTTTTCTTGAAACTAAAGTATATAATTAGAGAAAAAAAAATGTTGTGCTCCAGCTGGCCTATTTTAAGCCTATATGTGATCTTAAAATAAATTACTTAATGTCAGGTGTTTATTCTTCTGTTTATCATGATGCCTCCCATGTGCATACAGGACAGGCCTTGTGGTTAAGATTTGGGAGATTATGACTTTCTTGAAGTCTTAGTCTATAGCTGTAATTAAATCCAAAGAGCATGCACTTTATTTTCAGAATATACCAGATGCTGTATAGAACAATGAGGTCTTACTGTAAATACAGATTCTGTAGCATGTTGGAACCCCACATGATCTCTAATTATTTCATATTTTAAATTATAGTTTTTTAGTAAGGGCTTTATAACAAAAATGGCTCACAGGTAGGTCCGTTTTACTGAAATGACATTCATCATTTTGAACTGAACTTATTTTCTGCATCTCCTCTACACTCTATAACGAATGACGGGCATGCAATTTTGATTTATTTCACTGAACAGTAGTCTAGAAATTGCAAAAATTTTAGATTCTTGATGAAAAAAACATTCATAAAACACCCAAACTTTCCCCAAAAAACCCTAAATAAGGGAAAATAAGACCAACTGAATATGCTAGGTATTGAGGGGTTTTTAACTAGAGGAGGGCAACGATCTACAAAAAAATCTTAGAAAAGGTTACTTGTTGATATATTTTTGAGGGCACATAAAGGTCATGTGACTGGATAAAAAATAACACTGGAGGTCATGATGTTGGAGCAAAGTTTTTATTGAAGATGGATGTTCTTAAAACTCTAGTCTGTAAAAACTTCCTGGGGTACTGTGACTTCACATGCACTAGCTTTTTGAGGAGGTTTGCTTTTTTCTGCTTTGTGGTGGCTTTTGGGCTAAGGGGCTGCCTGTGGAGGGTGTTTTATTCTTAAGTAAGTTGGAAGCATCACATTATGAAGTGGCAGTACAGAGAAATAATTCCGTTTTTCACTGTTCTTTCACTTTTTTTTCCTGTTCTTATCTCTGCTGCGAGAGTGGTTCCAAAGAATGTTTACCAATATGGTGATAGGCGCTTTATATATAAATATATATATATATACACACCCCCCATAATCTTTTAAGCCTTGGACTCAGGTTTTAGTCTTCAGTAGCACACTTACTGGGTTGTATTTGAATGCTGTCTCAGTGTGCAATAGAAATAGCTCTTTTTTGTAACTTTAAAAAAACTAACTGTAATCCTAACTCTGCAATTGTAATTGCCTGCAAAATTAAGTTTGTTTCTTGCTCTTCTCTGTAGTCCTGTACTGTGACAAGCCTTTACATTGAATTTCAAGTGTATTCTTTCTGTATGTAGCATAGCTCTCGATGATTGCTTTCTGTCTGCTGCAGTTAAGGTTTTGAGTGGTTAGATGATTTATTGTATTAGTAATTTTTTTCATCTGTATTTTGAAGGCTCGTGAAGAAGAGATGACGGCAAAGGTTCATGAGTTGCAGGCACAGCTAGAAGACTTGCAAAAGGAATACAAACAAAGGATGGCAGAAGAGGAATGTTGGAATAGGGAAAAGGTGAGCTGGCACATTCATTTTTGTATATTTAGGCATGAAATGTTTACTCTTCACAAAATTGTGTAGTTTGCTCTTAATTGGATTTTACTTTCATATGCGGTTTCTATTCTTTTAAATTTTATCATTTTCAAAAGCAAACCTCCTCAGAATCTGCAGCATTTCATCCTACCTGTTTTAATGGTGTGTCAAAAAGTCCAGTTGTGTTGTGATTTTTAAGGGGGGGGGGTTGTCTTCTATGTATGTGTTTTATGTTGATTTTACTGGATGTCCTTTAGAAGAAAAGGAAATAGTATCGTGTATTTTTAGTGTGGGTATTTTTGGTTGGTTTTTTGTTTGTTTGTTTGTTTTTATTCAAATTCCAAAGAGCTCTGAAATATTGCCTTGGATATATCAGTTATGGACAGAAGGCCTTCATTGAAAGAAGGCTGAATGAGTGCTTTTGTCATTCCGAGACCACCTGTTAGAAGAATTCTTCACTGAAAATACTACTACTGATTATTACACTGAGAAGAGAAAAAGTGTATGAGGTGTTGAGTCATTGATGAAAATTCATATTAACCTCGGTTTAAAATTTTTCATTTTGACAACAGACAGCAATGTGGATACTAAATATATTTATTTGACACTACAAACTTATAGTACAAATTGGCTCACCTGTCCCTTCTGCCTTGCACTTGCTTTCAACGCCCTTTATATTACTTTTATTAACTATTCCATGGCATGCATGTGGTTTTCATAACTAGAAAAACAGAAATATTTGTATCACTGCCTTGTATTCTTAATCAATCCTTGTGTACCCACTGATGATAATCCTACTTAATCTTATTATCTGGAGGAAGACTCATAAAGAGATTCTGAGAAGTATGAAGAGTAATTATCTTCAGGTCTTCTTCGTTAATTGTTTCACTACTTATTTTGTTATAGTAGTCTGCTATAAATGCAGACAGTCATTGGGATCATATTATCTGTGCATCTTTGGGATTACATGAAAGTTGATGTGGTTTAAGTACAGTTAAAGCATCCAGGTTATTGAAAACAAGATTTTTTGGTGAGTGTATGGTGGTTAAGTATCCATGATTTTGCTGGCATACAGGCATCAAGCTTTCTTCAGTAATTTTGAGAATTACAACTAAATTCAAATTTAGCAGATTCTTCACAAGCTTTCTTCTGCATAGCTCTGATGTAACTGAAAGTGAATTTCCTATTTCATACTGTTTGCAATGGTGACTTCATCTCAAAACTGCACAACTATTCTAGTAGATTATGCTACTGAACGTGCAGATAGTTCCTGGTACATCTGCTGGTCCAGTCAATGCTCAGATATTTAGAACATTGTGTGAGGGCTTCCAGGTCTTGTTTTAACAGAATTTTGAAATTGGAGTCTCACTCTGTGACACACTATGTTCTGGGACCAGGAGGTAGTTTTTCTTTTTCCCTCCTTTTTCCCTCCCTGGTTCAATATATATTCAATATATTTGCAGCTAATACAATAGCATATATGTGCAACATATACACAGCTAGATGAGAAACCTGGAGAGGGCCACTGGACCTTGTCCAGATGTCTGAGCAGAAGTGTACAAATTCACATTTGGATGTTAAGTATGCATTCAAATAAATGAAATAGCCTTATATTTGCTGTGGTGACTTTTGTCTCACCTTTATTTATCTTTTCTTTTGTTGCTTTTCAACATCTGTTTGGTTGGGTTTTTTAAATTTTATTTTTCCTTCAGCAGTAGTAGCAAGACAGCTCAGTCTTCTTTTGAATGGAAGCAACTTTTTGGGGGCAATTAGTACATTTGCTGTCTAAAGTTGGAGTCTCCCAAGTCATAGAATTTTGTCTTATAAAACCTCCTGTGCTGCTTGTTGACAGCTGAGGCCAAACATCGCTCATAATGCATTGACTTTGAGATGAAGCATAATTATACATTTAAGCAGTATTCGTCTGACTATCATTAAACAGTTGGCAAATACTTACATCCTAAATCACTAGTGTTGGGATGTAAAACTATCAGTAAATTTTTCTATGCATGAGAAAATAAACGTCTCATCAGGTGGTTGAGCTCTTCAGAGGCAAAAAATAACTATACGGGTTTAAGATCCTTAGAGGAATGACTTTTTTTTTGCCTAACTTCTGTTAGTGAAATGTAGGAAAACCCACAGGTTTCCAGAACCTACAGAGAGGGGTATTAACCTTATTTTTCAACACAGTTCCAAAAAGACTCAGGAAGAAATAAGTAGGATGCACCATTTCTGAGTTAATGTCTAGATTCCCTTAAAAAAAATAATTCTCACATAAATTACTTGATATTAAAATGCTTGTACAGTCTTTGAGTTACACATGACTACTAAAGCAGTATTTTCCTTAGACCTGGAACATTGAAAGAGAGAAATTTCAGTTTAGAATCGTTTCTGTGCTTCATAAACATTGCTGGTTTTGCAAGATGTAGAGCTCGTGATGCTCTTAAGCTGAAGTAATATTCAGGTAAATGTTCACATCTGCAAATGCTACTTTGAGAATTAAGGAAAAAGATACTATATTGTGAATAGTATTAATACTTAGGATTTTCTGGCATGCCCTTCATGTTCATTCATTTATCATTAATCTCTAATATGCGTTCTGTGAAGATAGAGAAATACTACATTCTTTGTTACATTTATTTAACTTCTGTAATAGTCTTACAGAATCAAGTGAAAGAATTTAAATACAAGCTTTGTGTACTGTAAACGCTGTCTATGGGAATACTTATTTTTAGATGTGTGATTTGGCTGTGTCAATTTTTATCATCCTTAATTAATACACTGTATCAGAATTGGAATCTCTTTCTAGCATGTCTAGTGCTTGATATAATCAGTATTTTACATATTTTTTAATGAAAATTTTTCTTGTCGTTCCAGGTCACAATAGCGGAACTTCAGGTAAGTTCAATTTTATTGATTTTGCTCTCCAGATAGTTTTGTTTCACAACAGTCTGAAAGTGGAAATAATTCTTATTAAGAGGGGATGTGTGTGGAGTGGGGTGCTAAAAGGAGAAAGAAGTTTATTGAAAAGGTTCCTATGACATACCTTCAGCAGCTTCTTGATTGTTTCCATATGTGGCTTCTTTCAGGCACAGCTTGCACAGAAGACCACACTAGTCAATGATTCAAAACTAAAGGAACAGGAGTTCAAGGAGCAGGTAAGAGTGCTGGCTGGACAAGTAAAAAGTGTTCTTGTGTAATACTTTGAGTTTGCAGTATTCAAAGGATAGTTCTTTTCAAACAATGATGTATCACATCTGCACACAGGTGCCATGGAAATAGTACACATCTAAAATACTTTTGACTCATACTTGCTCTTAAAAGATCCATTCACTATTCAAAGTGCTCCTGTCTCCCCTGAGAATGAAGCAGCCACGGTTGTGATACAGGTTAGCAAAATGTTTGCACAGTGACTACTGGAACAATGGACTGCATGAAGTTATGGGTCTTTTTCCACACTAAATCTTTTTTATTGTGTTTTTTTTTTAATGTATGCATACATATATAAAATACAAATGTATATAAATACATATATATGTATAGCATTTGCTACAGATATGTGTCTATACACATATTTCCTTAAGTAGCTTAGGGACAGTTTTTAATTACACATTTTTTAAAATGTTTTCCTTCCTTGAAAAGAAAATGCATTTTGCTTTCGTAAAAGCAGGTGAAGTTTAGATTAAAACTGTTTCAATTAAGCTTATTTTAGCTGCTTGTGGATACCATTTAGCATTTTGACTCTTCCCTGTTTAGATACATGTACTGGAAGACCGGCTGAAGAGTTATGAGAAGAAGATGTACGTCACATCAGTTGCAACACCATACAGAGGTAAGTACAGAGCTTTTGTCACAAGTAAGTTTTTTGTTTGTTTGAAAGATCAGCTTTGGTTTAGATAATTTGTTAAAATTTCAGACTTCAAATTACTAGTGTAATACTTCATATGTGATCTTGCCCTTGTTTTATCTTCTCTGTTCTAGTAGAGCTGGTGTGTGATTTTAAATGAGCACATCCCACAGCATTTTGTTGGTTAGTTGTTTTTATGTTAAAAGATCTCTATATCAGAGTTTTTCACCTTTTTGTGTCCTCAGGGGAGTAGTATAGGCAGTGGCACTAGAAAGTGTGTTGGGGAAATTACTCCATTTTCTCAGCTAACTAAATATACATTTAATGACTCCTTAATATTCTTAACTATACAACTATTAGATTTCATGGATCTTCCTTGTGTTACTTGTCTGGTCATTTACTCTTCTTGTCATTAGAGTTCCTTTGCAAGATCTTCTGCTGTAACACAGTAATAAAGCAAGCAAAACAAATTCCAGTTTCACTTCGAATGTTTCTGTTAAGGGTCCTTGAAAGTGGTTTTGGAGCTGAAAAAGCCCTGGCATTTCATATAAATAATATTCTCATTGTTGCACAACTTGCAGTAAACACAGGAAATAGGGTAGAACAGAAGAGATACGCTTGTTACACTGAGAGTTCCACATGACAAGCTCTGACCCAGGTCTGAGGATGTCATCCAAGAGACTAGCTCTCTGCAGTGGATCTCGTATACTGACTATCCTGTGGACAGAAGATTGGTTTTGATTAGATTCTTTCATTAATTTAAAAAAAAATTATATATATGAATGCTGTCTTCAGTAATGTCATCACATCAACATTCTCAGGTGGTAGCAGGTTGGCATGTAAAATGCAAAGTTCATGTGTGACGTTGACAGTGTTTTTGTAGTTGAAACCCCCCTGGAATTTCAGGCAAATAGCAGTCTCATTGTCACATGACTCATGGTGAGTGAACTATGGAATAGGAGATACTGTGTTCTGCCTGATGACCTCTGACCTGGGTCTGAGGGCTCCATGCAGTAGAGCGGCTCTCTGCAGTGCAGGTCCCAGGCCCACGCAAGAGACAGCAGCACCAGGGCTCAGGCAGGGACAGAAGGCCCTAGGCTGAGCTGAGCCATGTCCCTGTGGCTCTTGGCAGGAGACAGTGGGAGTCCCAGGGGAGGCCAGTCCCAACCAGTGAGGCCCACAACCCCCCCCCAACAGCCTGACACAAGGAGACCTGCACTGCTCAGATGTTTTGCTGTAGACATTGATGATGATTGTCCACTCTGGAGACAAGAGTTTGGGGCTGGATGGACATTTGCTCTGATGGAGTACTGCTATGCTCAGGCTTTTGTGTTTTAGCATGATTTTCAAGCCAAACAGCTCAGGCACTTCTGAAAAGGAGCAAAAAAAGAAGAAAAATCCACAGGGATATGAACAGGTATTGCTCACCTCAGGAGTATTTGCAAACATTTAGTTGAAGCACGCATTCTGCTTGAATCTGAGGGCTCAACTGGATCAACACAGAAGACGTTCAAATAATGCACTTTACACTTGTTTTTTTACAAAGTTTTACAGATGGTGCAATTCTCTTGAGGCAAGCCACAGTTCTCACACCATCAGAAGGTATATGTGTCCTTCCCCCAAAGTGAAAGAGGTGACGCTTAGGCTTGGACATGGTTCTGGGTGTTCACTGCCTTCTGCTTGTGCAGAGCTGGGAAAAAATGGCATCAGATTTCCTCAGTGTGCACTAGTAGGGAAAGGAGGAAGTAGGAATAAGCATAGCAGAAACATGGTTCAGCTGGAAAGGACCTTCAGCGACCATCTAGTCGAACTGCCTGACCACTTCAGGGCTGGCCAGAAGTTAGAGCATGGTGTTAAGAGCATTGTCCAGATGCCTCTTCAACACTGACATGGGGCACCACCCACCTCTCCAGGAAGCTTCTTCCAAAGTTTGTCCACCCTCTCAGTAAAGAAGTGTTTCCTTGTGACACGTCTGAACCTTCCCTGATGGACACAGCTTGGAGCCATTCCCCCAGGCCCTGGCTCTGGGTCCCAGGGAGAAGATCTCAGCAGTATCTCCCTCTCCACTTCCCCTCCTCAGGAAGCTGTAGAGAGCAGGGAGGTTGCCCCTCAGCAGCCTCCTCTTCAGACTTAACAAACCTGGTGTCCTCAGGTGCTCCTCAGAGGACATGCCTGCCAGCCCCTTCACAACCTTTGGTACTGTCCTTGGGATAGTGTCAAGTACTGTAACATCCTTTTTAAGGTGTGGTGCTCAGAACTGCACATAGTACTCAAGGTGAGGCTCCACCAGGGCTAATTGCAGCAGGATAATCACCCCTCTTGACTAGTGGTAATGCTGTGTGTGATGCACTTCAGGATGTGCTTTGCCCTCTCTTCTTCCAGGACACACTGTACTGCTGACTCCTGCTGAGCTTCCTGTGAACCCGCACCTGACCCCTTTCTGCATCTGCTGTTACCCCATCCCGGGTGCAGAATCTAGCAGTTGTTCCTGTTCTGTTTCATGCCATTGTTGAAAAATTGATATGAGTGACTCTCAGGATAAATAGTCTATTTTTTTATTGTTGTTTACACAGATGGAAACCTTCACCATACTGATGTTTCCCTCTTTGGGGAGCCCACTGAGTTTGAATACTTGAGGAAAGTGCTCTTCGAATATATGATGGGTCGTGAGACAAAGGTATGGAGAACATGGTGACATGTGATTCAGGGTAAAATACAGTTTAGTATCATTGCTGTATAGATTTCAGGCACATTTTCATCATGATTGACAACGTGCTGTTTACTGCTGACACAGGACTTGATAGGTTCTCATGTTGGGTTGTTTTTTTTTTTCCCAAGAGGCATGTTTATACCTTAAAAACTTTAGCGTGCCAAGGTGGCTGGTGGGCGAAGTGGGGTTGTCAGGTTGTCATATTTCTCACCAATGTGGCTGTGAAGACAAAAACCTTTATACATAGTTGTGGTTTTACTAGGAAAAGTCCTGTGGTCACTCAAGTTTATGTACAGTAATGTCAAAAATGCTCTTCTGATGTCATCTCTACACAAACATGAGTAACAGTTGGATTAAATAATAGCTTGTTAGCAGCCCTGAAGATGGTGGAATCTCTCTTTAATTGTTGCTTCAAGTTGGTTTATAGGGCTCCTAAATCTGTATACTTTCTGTAGATAGTATTAATTTGCTCTTAGAAATAGTGAAGAACTGCACAGTAGGCTTCTTGTTGTATGCTGCAAGCTTGTGAAATCATTCCAGAGTTGGAATTTTATTAGCATGTAATAATACTGATGCTTAAAGATTCACCAGGTTCAAAAGAGTTTTGTCATAACACAAACATTTTTCTTGGATGATAAATGCTATGTGGATTATTTTTTTTTCTATTTGTTTTGTTTTGTTTTCGTTGTTTTTTTCCCTCCTTCCTGGAGTTCTGTTCTGTGTTGCCCTGCTTTCAACTTGGAGTACTGTTAAGCAAAGAGGTTTTATGTAGGTTTCTGTGTTAATTAGCTTTGTTCTCATTGTGGTCGGCAGAGAAGAAAACTTGGTCTGTGTAGGACATCTTGTCCTTATGGGGTTTCTCTCTCTCTTTTTATCCCATTTTTCACTTTAATATTAATTCCTTTTTTATTACAAATACAAATCCTTGATCCAAAAAACCCAGAGTAACTAGTTACCTTCTGTTCACAAGCTCATTGGATGGCTCTCCCACTTCAATAACAAGCAACTGAAACCATTAAAGAAAAATAAGTACTTCGCTGGATTTTATGATTTCAAATTGTGAGGGACTTAGACTTTTTTAGCAAAATTGCTAAAAAAATAAGAGATATTTCAGCTTCAGATAAGTCTGGAGACAGCTGCAGATGACTGTTGCAGATAGCTGATGAATGTAGGAAATTTGTGTTCAGTAAAACCTAATTTGAAACCCCCTTTTCATTCGTTGTGGCGATTTCTTACTGACCTTCAAAATATTGCTATAATGCCTCAAAACTTTGGATTATATAGTTGTGCAGGTATATATAAATATACATGTTTATTTGTCCTGGGGATTACATTGTGTTTAACCAGAGGATGCCATTTCAACATTGCCTGCACACTGGCTCCTGGAAAAAAAGATTAATATTGGGAGGAGAAAAAATAGATCAGAAAAGATAGAGAACTGGGTCCTACAATAGCTTGAGAAGGCATCATATGAAGTTTGGTGTGATGTAAACGGAAAGTAACGTTTAATCAACAAACCAGCAGAAAGAATTTTTGAATTGATACGATTTTTAGCTTTGCAAAGCCTATATTAAATATATGTTTCTAAGTTCTTGCAACTGTTTCATAACTGTGTGACTGTGAACAGCACTGAGTAATTCTGCTTCAAAATCTCCCTAGAGGCCTCAAAAACTTGTAGGGGATTTCAAGTCATTGCCAACAATAAATTATGAAATGGATGTTTTCAGGAAAGAAGGTTTTTAGATAGTGCCTATTCAAGTTAACACACAAGTATCCATGCTTCCAGGGAGTGTTTGCAGAGTTTGTACATGTTTGTTGTGTCTGATAGAAAACTTTTAAGAAAGAGCTTTTTTTAAAGCACTGTTACAAAGTGTTTGAGTACTTTGTAAGCTCAGTGCTTTCTGATCTTTTAGTCCTAAGTAACTGTGATGAGGATTCTGACAAAATAAATGAGAAGAGTGTTAGGTCAGTTTGTGGCACTGAGCACATTCCTTTGTGTAGCTAGGAACTGTAGTAGAGGTACTTCTTGGTTGTGGAAATTATTAATATGTTAAAAATAAGCTTTTTTGAACTGAAAGGATTGATCAGGGCTCAGTTTGTTTTGCTTTCTTTGCATTTTTATCCCTAATTAAGTAACATAGGGAAACAGTTTCTGCAAAGGAGGGCTTTACCTCTCACTCTTAGCTGCGGTCATTTTTCTCCTGCAACTGCTTTGTTGCAGCACCCTCCCTCTTCATTCCATACGTGAGACTGGTAATAAACAGTAGACATGGAGAGCAGCAATCTTATCTCATCCACATTCTTTAAGATCAGTGGGTATTGCTTTCGTAGCAGTCACCTTCTGTTTGAGCTGCGCTGCAGCTCTCAATTTGGCCTTTCCTGTAAAAATCCCCTGGACCTTGTTTTGTGCCTTTTGGAGTTTACCATGCTATTTACATTATAAAATGGAAATAGTCACTGCCTATTTTGCACAAAGCTTTGTTGTTCTTGTGTTTCTGCTTGAGGGTGTCTAAAGGATGTGCTATTTAAATGTGGGGCTGCTGGCCACACGCTAAAAATAGTTCTGTGGCTGGAGTTCCACATCTGACACTTGCATCTACTTTCTTGGTGATTTGTTTCTTTGCAAAATATTTGGATGATGTGAATATAGTTGAATCCATAAGGACTCTCCCAGGTGCCATCCACCTGAAATTGGCTTTTCAGAAAGGCAGTGTTAACATCAGATGTGTTAGGAGCAGTGTTCATAACAGCGGGGTGTCTTAATAACGAACTCAGTCATTTAAGCATAGATACCATAGGGCTTACATCATATTACAGTAGCTGAAGTTTGTGGCAGTGTGAAATGAAGACCCTTCATGGTTTTCATTTGCTTGACATAGCATGTCATGCACATATGGTATGAAATAAGTAGTCATATCTTACTCGTTTTTCTATGTTTTCCATTGACTTTGCTAAAAATAGCATCTCATATCATTAAATGATAGGCATTTTAAAGTGGTATAAAGCATTTTAGTGCATATGGAATTACTTTATAGATGACCTGTTTCATTGTAGACAATGGCCAAGGTTATAACAACCGTGCTGAAGTTCCCAGCAGATCAGACTCAGAAGATACTAGAACGAGAAGATGCTCGACCATTGGTAAGTTATATAACCAAGAGAATAGGTTGCAAGAATAAGGAATTAGAAACATGTCTGCATTCAAGAGCATTCCTTTTCTCCCTCCTTCCCTCCTCTTCAGCGGAATGTCAAATTCCAGCTGTAGGTTTGAGTTTATGGCAAAAGTGAGGAATAAAAAAGGAAGCATGTTTTCTTAACTAGTATTTCTCATCAGTTAAGCTGTATTTCTGATAGCTTTGAGTACAACAGAACAAAGGAAGTTCAGTCATTACTATTCTGCAGTTGTATTTTTTAATCAAAAAGTAGTCTGACAGAGAATTCAAGTTCCTGAAATTCAGAAGTCTTTGTGGAGTAATACCAGTTTTAATGAAAAATGTGTCAAGAGACATTTTTTAGCATCAGGATAAAATTTCTGGCTAAAAAAAGAGTTATATTTCTTGTAGAATAGAAAACTCATTGCTCATTCACCTGCAGTATGTGTGTTTGAAGTGAGCTATGTATGTTTGTAATTGAGTATTCACACAAAAACAGAGTTTTTTGTATGGGTTTTTTTGTATGTTGTGGGGTTTTTTTAAAGATCCTGCTTTATTTTTGTACTGAAAACCCATCAAAATATGCCAGGTTCATTCTGGGTCAACACAGGTCAAAAATAAAGATTTTATGGTCTTAAACACTTCACTTTGGTTTTGTTTCATTATTCTATTCTTAGTTTCAGTGAGCTGCTTATTTGGCAGCTGCTTGCTATTTACCATCTGATCTCTTTACTAAAAAGTTGAATTTGGCTTTGAGAAGCAGACCCAAAAGCGAAGAATAAATGAGTGTAAACTTTTCCTTGGTGATCCTGTTACTATTTTATGTATTGGAGCTATTTGTTAATGAAGATAAAACCTACAGTAATAGTTTCCTCTACATTGTATCTGGAGTCAGCACTGACCCCTCTCTTTGTAGGTCAGTTTACTAAAATATTTAGGAATTAAAGCAAGAGGAAGAATTGCATTCTCGTTCTCTCACTGGTCTTGCCTGTGTATGTGTATCTATTTAGAACTTCTACAGGTAGAATAAAAACAAAAAAGTGAACCTTATTTTGCAGTCCCTTCAGCTTTTTGATAATTTTTTGATACTTGAAACCTGACCTTCCTAAAACCAGACATTCACAACTTCTGATACTAAATAAAACTCTAATTTGAATTCATCCAACGACGTTTGGTCCTTGGTATTAAATATCCTTGGTATTAAAATTTGGCCAGAACATATAGTGAGGTTTTTTTTTGCAGGCTGCAAATGCTTTGGCTGTTAAGGATATCATCATTCGGAGAGCTTCATGCCCTAATCAAAACCCTCTTGGGTATCACATAGCAGTCCCTTCTTGGCTCAGATCTAACCTATGAATTTTCTCCTTTCCAAATCCACAAAGAGATTAACATCTAATGGAAACTCAAATATTAGGACATTATGGAGGATGTAGTCATTTTTTTCTTCACTTTGGAAGTTACTAGGTTCCCTTACTGAGATAGAAACTATTTGGGGGGTGGCAAGTGTTCTATAATTCTGTTTAGAACTAAAAACTTGGAGGGGTCTTCATAAATTATTCTGCCAAGAAATGTGCACTTTTTTTTTTGTATTATTGACTTTTACTAACATAGCAGTAATGTTTTTTCACACTTAATATTGGAACGATGGTGGCATTTGAAAATGTCCAGTATTCAGATCTTATGAGCAATAAAGTTCTGAACTGCAACATAAACATGCATTTTTAACATTAAGTGTGGTTGTTTCTGTATGATTGTTTATGACTAAAGCATCTAATTTTAATGTGTAAATTGTTAATTAACTGTGCTAATGGAGAAGAATAAGTGTGTGCAGTACTAAGTACCTGTGAGTGATTTTTATTACCTTCTTAGTGGGCATATATTAACAGGTTTCTGAAAACTTTTTAACAAATTTCTATGTCAGTAAGTGTATGGTAGATAAATGTGCCTTCTTCACTAATCTAGCTTTTACTACATATTGTGATCTAACTACAGCAATCTCCTCTGTAAGCAGTAGATGTCCACAGAGTTCTTATCTGCACTGTTAACAAAGTAGTCCAATAAGCTTTTTTCTTCCTGGCTTTGTAGTTTGCCTCACCTCGCAGTGGTATCTTCTGAATATCCCATCAGTCTGTGCTTAGTTAGCATGTGGGTGAGTGAAGCCTAATACGTACTTATTTTATTTAAAGCTAAAACATGTAGTATGAGATTGATCTTTTTTTTTTCTTGCCTGCTTTTGTTTGCTAAAATAAAATTGTTCTATATGTGTATAATAATCCTTGTTCTATTAATCATGTTTTGCTTTACAAAGCCAAGTTTGAAAATGGTAAATGCTGATTTAATATCAGTCTGCCTGAGGTATAAGCAGAACTTCAAATATTGTTTGGGCTACAGAAATCTCAACTGAGGAAAAAAAATCAGGTTATGAATCAATTAATACATACTTATGAATTTCATTTCACTTGGCTTTGTTTTGTCTATATTCGCTGTCTGAGGTTTATGGAAGACGTACTGTACTGCTTGAAATGAGTCATTACATCTTATTTATAAGAGAATGGATTAATTTTAAGACGATTGATGAAATAGTCTCTGTAGAGGAATCAGAGTATAATTGCATTTAAACATCAGCACCTTTCTGAGTCAGAGCTGTCACTTGGTATCAAGAGAAGCTAGAGCAGAAAGATTAAAGAGAACAATTCGAGGAGCTTTGTGCTCTCAGTTTATTGTGCCTTTTTTTAGGTTTTAAGATACTTCCATTATGAATCCACAATACTAATTGTAGTGATATGGAAGAGCCACAGTTGATTTTGGTCTAAAGATGCAGGTTGCATCTGACTAGCCAAGCTAAACAAGCAACATACAAGCTGTAGTGGTTGAGAGAGGAATAGGATATGGAAGTACACAGGTAAAACTTTCTGTGCTGCCTGATAATTTTATAATTTGAGCTGCTGGTGGTGTATGTTATTCACTAAACTTTTCAGATTAATTCTGTAGGACACAGCCCAACTTTCCTTTTCCTCCTTTGCAACTGTAGAACTTTGCTCAGTTGACAGGAATTGTGCATGTGAATCAATTGCTGTCTGTGGGCTGAAATGCCAGTGCTTGTGGGCTGAAATGCAGCACCACCAGATCCAAATGGATTAACTTTGGCCCTTTCCATTGCCAGGGATCAGAGTGCAGTTGACAGGCCGTCTTCCTCTCCTGTAGACATGCAAATGTTGACTTCAATACCAAATAATATCTCTTCCAAAATGAAAAAAATCTATTTATCTTAGCAAAAAGTCATGGTTTCTACTTGATTTTGTGTTATTTTCAACCTTTGAATACAATAGCAGATGGATGCAAGCGCAGTAAGAGTTTCTACTCTTTGCCTCCTAGCCTTGGTCACTTCTTGACAAAATCAGCAACTGTTTTTTCTAGCCCTCTGTTGAAAAGAATTGAATTGCTGGTAATGATAGCACAAAGCTCTTTACAACACTATGGCAGAAAGCATGTTTGAAGCTTAAATCATCATCATGCTGTCTGTAATGCTGACAGTAAAAAGTACAGGCCTTCTCAGCACACGTCTGAGGCATATTACAGAAGGGCTTGATTTTTACCTTAATGTCAGCAATTACCTGTTGTACTTTCAGAACTTAATATATATGGAAACTGTTCAGACTTAATTACTGGATTGTAGTTTCCTATTTTATCTCAACCATTTTTGTGATTTACGTCGAGACACCCAGCAAATGGGGTAACAATCTTGCATTTATAAAATGTAGAAATTAAGATGATGCTGACTTTGTTGTGAAGGCAAATAACTATTTTCCCTCCTGGCTTTTTGCTAGTCCCAAAACTTTAGTTCATCCTTTCAGTTTTGATGACAGGCCTTATGCAGAGAAGGCGACTTTGTTTTTCATTGCATTAAGATGCAATTATGTGGTAGACACTTTCCATTGAGGCTCCTGACTGTTTTGCTACAGGTTATTTGGTCTTCAGTACATTTTCTCAACTGTTCTGTAGATATTGGAATGGAATTACCTGCTCGAAATCGGTTCATAATTTTGCAGTTTGACTTACCTAAAATTCTTCCATCTCCTATTCCTGTCAATAAGCCACCATGTTGTCGTCATTTTGATATCAAGTGCTTTGATGTTGCTCTCAGTAACGTAACACCTGTTCATTTTTTCTGACTTCCCATTCTTCTAGTCATGGCTCTGACCAACTTGAAGAAATTGCGATGAGAATGTCTCGTGACACTGCTGCTTAGAAATGAGTTCATATCTCTGTTGTCGTCCCTTGGGAAGGGCCGCGAAGAAAAGCTATTATTCAAGGTCACAAATGGAGCAGCAAGAACCAAATCTCAGCACCACCTTTGGGCCATGAATATAGTTAAAACTGCCTTGACAAGAAACACTAATCAGGGGTTATATGCTGATGAGTCTTTCTTCTCTTCTATTGAACACTGTCTTCTATTTTGTGTTAAAGGTTATTTTTTTAAAGGAGAGAAAATCCTAGGAAGGAATTGCCCACTACTGTGTCTCTATACAGGCTTTACTGGGTGTTTTTTAAGAGTTGAAATAAAAGGTTTGTTTCTTCTATTTATTTTTTTATTTTTGAATGAATTGTGCAATACACTTTTGGATGGGTAGTGGTTGAGGTGATTTTCCTGATGAACTAGGCACTCTTGATGACTACTCTCTCCCAATTTGATCTTATGGTTGTTTGCTAAAGGTCACTTCTATATGCTTTTGCCTACAATAAATCCAAATGGCAGTACCTCATTTGTTTACTCCTAGCTTTTGTACTTATATTTTCTGGAGAAAAAGTACATTACTGTAAATTGTAAATAGTTAATACGTAACTGTATCATATGCTGATCTGTGACTGTTGACAGCACTAATCTGACAAGAGCTGAGATGAAATAAAGTTTATTTACTGTACAATTTTGGAACTTCTTTGGTATGATTTTTCTTTTGAAAAAACACTTTTGTTCTTACTCCTCTTTTCCTCACAAATAGGCTATTTTTCACATTTTCCCTTTTTTATTCTTTTCCCTTTTTTTATTCTTTTCACTTTCCATGAAAGATGCTAGTTAGAGGCTGTACTTTGTCAAGCATGGCTGAAGTGCAGTGGAGCAAACTGAAACAGTCTGTATAAGATTCACACAACATTGGATAGAGTAAATACTTCCCCCCTCCTTAGGTGATATAATTAAAGAATGCAAATGAGATTTAGAGATATCCTTCAGTCTTTTTTTTTTAAAAAAAAAAACTAAAATCAGCTAACTGCTCCCCAAGTTCACATTTTGAAAAAGTTAAATACGGGGTTTTTTTCCATTCTATATATAACTCATATGCAATCACATAACTATTCCTTAACATAATGGGAAAGTGTGTTACTAAGTACGAGAGTTTTGTCAGACTGAAGTTTTAACTGCTGATGGATTTAGTTTTTTTAAAAAGAATATGTAAATAAGGCATTTATTTAGAATTTAAATAAATGAGAGGGTAGAAGCATGAAAACGAGAGCTTCATTGTGAGTAGTGGATTTTTTTTTGTTGAAGTGTCATAAAATAGTGCTAGTAGTGCCAACTTGACTATAAACTAATATACTCTAGGCCACAGATACTTCTGATTATAAAATATCCTTGTTTAGACATGCGTAGCTAAAAGCCAAAGACTGTATCAAAGTTTTGGCTGCCTTTTTAGCGAAGGTTAAAGGATCCCAAGCTTGTTCAGACTGGATTGTTAAAAGATGCTGCTGTGAGTGAATGTATTTGGATTGTCTTATGCTGGACTTTCCCCAGGTTTTGCATGCAATACACATTGAAGCTACAATTTTATGGACCCATACGCATGTGCATAGAAAACAGTGCATAGATCTAGTCATAAAAATAAGACTTAAAAGGTTTGTCAATTGTCCTGTAGTGTCCTGAGGACTGTTAATTCAGATGAAAAACACCAATTTTTTTTTTATTTCTGTATTATTTCGGTGTGTAGGCTGACTCTTTTCATCTACTCTTTTGTAATGCCATTACTGATTAATTGTGGAAATCAAGATGAGCAGAAACTGCAGGCAGCCTCTCCCCGATGTGGGATATCCTGACCCAGCTCTGTCTGTATGAATCCCTGTGGCTGTTCCTAGGCCCTGATCCTCAAAATCACTGCTGGCCTGGGAGTTTCCACTTCTGTGTATATTCATAGTGTTGCAAATCAGAGATGCTAGAACAGAAGTAAGCAGTAAGCTGCACATTTTTCTGCATTGCGTTTACAATCTAGGAGTTGCCACCTCTTGCAGGCTCTTACTTGCACTGATTACAGTCTTCCCCTGTTAATGTTTAGTTCCCTGTATGCATTAGGACAATTTTAAAGGCATGTGGACTCAGTTCTCTAGAGCTTTCTTTCACTGTCAAACCACGACAGCTATTGTTTCCTACAGTTGCCAGTTAATGCTCTATGACTGAATCAGAGAAGTGGTAATTAAGCCCGTGGTGATTCTGTGTTACCTCTGTGGCTGTGCTAGCACATCGTGGCACAGCAATGGATGGTGACAGACTTCAGTGTAGTGCAGACATCTGCTGTGACACATGACTTGTTCCTCTTGGTTGCAGTTCCTAGAACAGCCCAGGTCGTGTTGCCAGAACCAAAGCCACTTCCATTTGTCAGGTGGCTTTTCCAAATCTGGACCAAAGCCTATGTGGCTCAGGGTCTGGAGGGTCCTGGTGGCTGGTGCCGAAGCAGGGCAGCACGCCTGGGGCAGGGGCACCTTTGCCTGCTGAGCTGTACCAACCCCTCTCTCTGGGTGGACAGCTTGAATCTCCAGTGCTTTCTGTAAGCATTTAACTTCACTGAAAGGAAAAGGGATGAATAGCAGAGCATATGCTGTAATCTTTGCCACTGTTTATATTTTGGAAACTTTAGTGTTCCAAGAAAGTGTTTAGCCTTCTTGTTTAGATCTGTGATTCCTGCTTGTTACAGTGCTGATGTCTTCAAGAAAAACAGCCGTCACATTTAGGAGTGTTATGCATTGTCCAGTTTTACTGGGGCAAGGGAAGCACTTGGAAGTTTTCTAACTTGGATGAGGCAGCAGTGTATCTTTTGCAGATTAATCAAAATGATCAAACAAATAGAATGTACAAATTTAGAACAGGCATCTCTCTGTGCGGCCAATATGGCATACACTCTGTGGTTCCTTAACAACAAGTCTTTCTTGCTTAAGCCACAGGCTCCAGGGAAGCAGCTGAAATGGAAAACTAGGAGAATGAGTATCTGCAGGAAGGGAAGTAGGTACAGAGTGATCTTATTTGGGATGAAAGATTCATCATGGCTGATCAGTCAAGAAGCATAGAACATACTACTGCTTCTTTGTAGAAGTGGAAGTAATTACATGAACTTGGATATAGGACCTTCCACCTAAACATGAGGAGGAATTTCTTTATTGTGATGGTGAGAGAGCATTGGAACAGGCTGCCGAGAGAGGTTGCGGTGTCTCCATCTTTGGGAATATTCAAAACCTGCCTGGATGCTGTCCTGTGCAACCTGTGATCCTGCTCAGGTGGTGGAATAGATGATCCAGAAATCCTTTCCAACCTGTCCTGGTTTTGGTCAGGATGGAGTTAACTTCATTTGTAGCAGCGGATGGAATGCTGTGTTTGAGAGTTAAAATGAAAGCAGTGCTGATAACACCCTGATGTTTTTAGTTGCTGTCAGACAGTCAAGGACTTTCTCAGCTCTTCATGAGAAAGGAGGGGTGAAGCCAGGACAGGTGACCCAAAACAGTCCAAAGAGAGTATTCCACGCCAATTACGTCCTGCCCAGGATATGGGGGGGCTGATGGGAGGAAGGCCAGGGGTGGCTCTGGGACACGCGGTTCTTGGGGGGATGGTCAGGTTCCGGGATGGCTCTGGGTGGCACGGCCTGAGTTGTGTGGTTTGGTGAGAAACTGCATTGTCTATCAACAGCTTCATATATTTTTGCTCTAAAGTCCTGTTAGCATTGTTATATTTTATCTTTCTGTTATCTTAGTAAACTATCCTTATCCCAACCCAGGGGCCTCCTAGTTTCTTGGTTTTGGGGTTATTTGTCCCTTCCTTTTCCCTTCCCTTGCCTCTCACCTCCCCTTCCCTCTTCCCCTGCTCTTTTCCTTTAAGGAGCAGGCAGCTGCGTGAATCTTGGCTCTCAGCTGGGGTAAAACCACAACACAACCCCTACCATTCTGTGATACTATCGTGAGTGGGCAGAAGCTGACAAGAAGTACACCTCTCTACTGCCTGTGAGATTTTGTGTCCCAAAAGCATGAGAATCCTAGAATCATGGAATGCTTTGGGTTGGAAGGGACCTCAAAGATCTAGTTCCAACCCCTCCCCGCCCCCCAACTTCACTAAACCAGGTTGCCCAAAGCCCCATCTAGCCTGGCCTTAAACACTTCCAGGGATGGGGCTTCCACAGCCTCTGTGGGAAACCTATGCCAGTGCCTCACCACCCTCATAGTAAAGAATTTCTTCCTAATGTCTAATCTATACCTACCTTTTCAGCTTGAAGCCATTACCTCTTGTCCTATCAAAGGTGAACAGTCCCTCTCCTACTTTCCTGTAGGCTCCCTTGTAAGTATTGGTAGGCCGTAATTAGGTCTCCCCAGAGCCTTCCCTTCTCCAGGCTTAATAAGCCTGACTCTCAGCCTGTCTTCGTAGGAGAGGTCCTCCAGACCCTGGTCTTCTTAGTGGCCCTCCTCTGGACTTGCTCCAAAGGCTCAGTGTCTTTCCTGTACTGGGGACCCCAAAGCTGGACACAGCGTTACAGGTGAGATCTCACAAGAGCAGAGTAGAGAGGCAGAATCACCTCCCTCAACCAGCTGGCCATGCTGTTCTTGATATGTTTGAATTTGTTCTTGAATTGCTGGAATGGAATAACCTGTGTTAACTGGATGTAACTGGATATTCTTGTTCATTTACAAATCTATCTTTATGGATACTATCAAATTATCATCCTTGTGGATGAAACAAGTTGTTCTGGAAATGAACTGTGGGACTGAAAATAATAGACTTGCATTTATCATTTCATGAATGTGCAGTACTTCCCTGCACCTAGAAGTGAAAAAGCCCATAGATTTGGAGATGATTTAAAAGCCGAAACAGATTGCGGCAAAAAGATGATATGGCCAATCCAACGATTCTCGTTGGTTGCAGAGGTGGCTATCTAGGCCTTACAATATACAGACTAGTATGCCTTAAAATAAGGGGGATTGCTTCCCCTCCTCATAGCCTAGGCCAGGAGCAAGGTTCCAGGGCCCTTTTAGTACTGTGATTAAAAATAGAGGAAAAAAAAGAGGAGGGAACAGGTGGAAGACTAGGGCCTTCCTTGCAGCAGTGCAAATACTATCTTCAGAAAACAAATGTTCTGCTTTCCCACACTGAATTCTAGCTTCAATTTTGCTGAAAGCTGTTACCATGTAGAAACTCTCCTCACCTCAAAGCCCTGCAGCCATGGTGAGTGTTATCTCCATGTTATTTAAAGCACAGCATGCTTCAGCTCCAAGATTCCAGTGCTGTTACTCACTGAATTAAATCTGATCCAGCCGCAGATTCGGGACAGGAGGAGTCCAGCTCAGCTATGTGTGGCTACTTTCTTCCCTCAGCTTTCACGTAGCATGTTCAGGATGTGATGATTCTCAGGTTGTTAAATTCTTTGAGATAAAGCACAGTTTTTAGGCAGGTCCTGACATGGTGGGGCCTCATTTCTGCAATGGACCTGCAGGTTCCTGTGCAAATGTTGCCATAAATACAGGGTGAGCAAAAGACATCCAGGTTGCCTGAGCTTTTCCTCCAGATGAAGAAATACCGTGGGAGAAGAAATACTTGGGACTACCTAAGGAATACCACAGGAGCTTTGCTAGTCTTCTCGTCCTCTCCTTATTCAACCAATGAATAAATAGGGAACTGCCTTGCCAGTCCCTGGGAATTGGGGTGCACCTTTATCTGTGGGCCTGCCTGACCTGCGTCTTTAGTAGTTTTGATGTTCATTTTTTAATGTCAGTTGCATTTAGAAAGGATGCCCCAGTGTGAATGACCAGCGTGAATAAGGTCTGACAAGGTGGTGGTCAATGGGTCTATGTCCAGGTGGAGGCCTGTGACAAGCAGTGTCCCCCAGGGGTCTATCTTGGGACCGGTTCTCTTTAACCGGTGAATTGAGTGCACCCTCAGCAAGTTTGCGGATGACACCAAGCTGAGTGGTGTGGTTGACACAACAGAAAGAAAGGAAGCCATCCAGAGGGATCTTGACAGGCTGGAAAGGTGGGCCTGGGTGAACCTAATGAGGTTCAACACTGCAAAGTGTAAGGTGTTGCACTTGGGCCGGAAGAATCCCAGACGTAGATACAGACTGGGAGAAGAGCTACTTGAGAGTAGCCCTGCTGAGAAGGGCCTGGACGTCATGGTGGATGAGAAACTTAACATTAGGCAGTAGTGTGCTCTTGCAGCTCATAAGGCCAATGGTATCCTGGGCTCCATCAGAAGAGGGGTGGCCAGCAGGGACAGGGAGGTGATTGTCCCTCTCTGCTCTCTGCCCCATCTGGAGTACTGTGTCCAGGTCTGAGGCCCACAATACATGAAAGATGGAACTGTTGGAGAGGGTTCAGAGGAGGGCCACAAAGATGATTAGCGGGCTGGAGCACCTCCCTTACGAAGAGAGGCTGCGGGAGCTGGGCTTGTTCAGCCTAGAGAAGAGAAGGCTGCGGGGGGACCTCATTGCAGCCTTCTGGTACCCGAAGGGAGCATATAAACAGGAGGGGAATCAACTTTTTAAAAGGGTAGACAATGGCAGGAGAAGGGGGAATGAATTAAAGCTAAAGGAGGGAAGGTTTAAATTAGATATTAGGGGGAAGTTTTTTACAGAGAGTGGTGAGGTGCTGGAACAGGCTGCCCAGAGAGGTGGTAGATGCCCCATCCCTGGAGGTGTTCAAGTCCAGGTTGGATGGGGCCCTGGGCAACCTCCATGCCTGGAGGTTGGTGGTCCTGCCTGTGGCAGGGGGGTTGGAGCTCTGTGATCCTTGGGGTCCTTTCCAATCTATGCCATTCTATGATTCTATGCTGGGCTGCTTTGTAGAATGCTGTGCACAGTCTTGCATAGGGCCTACTGTGTTTAGGCTTTTAAACACAGGTAGGCAGAAGGGCCTGCTGGAGCAACTGGTAGTGGTGTGAATTTTTTAATTAAAAAAAACAGTGTTTAGTGATTAGAGTCAGCCTTTCTGTTTGGAGAGCTAGACCTGACCTCGCACCTTCTACACAGGCACGTGTGGACGTCTCGATAAGCTGGCTGGGCAAGCTAGAACTTTTGGCAGAGCCAGAGATTTTTGTCTGGGCAAGAGCACTGCCATCCTTGGGAGCTGCTGGGCAACAACCAGCGTTGCTTTGTGCAGGTGGTCTCTCCAGCTCCTCTTGCCTGCTGGTCATGTACAACAATTCATTTAACACTTTTTCATTTATCTTTGCTGACCCTTTCCAGGGCTTATGTATCAGTGTCTCAGTGGAAATAAGTTTTTTAAAGAGGCAGAAGGTGAGGGTGACTTTCAGTGAGTTGCTAGGCAGCATGGTGTGGGGAGACTGGGCTGAAGGGGCAAACACATTAAATCACTGGCTTATTTTTAGGTTGAGAATAGGAGCATGTATTTCTGTGAGGGATGCTGACTACAGGGAAGCTGGAATTAATGTTTACTTTAGATAAGATCTAATACTGACTAAAAATAGAAGTGAATTTATGTATTGTTATAGGCATCCTTCAGCAGGATCCTGATGGTTTTCAGAAAGTCCTTTGTGGCCGAGGTAATGGCATACTGTAGTTAGGGAATCAAATGCAGTGGACAAGAGGAGATAAAAATCACTCCAGTTCATGCCCTTTTGACAAGGTGGCAATTAAACTTTCCTTATATCTCATGTCACTGCTGCTGTCAACTAATTGTGAGCATAGTTTATTTAATGTGTCGCGCTGGGATGCCTGGACTAATTTATTATGTGTCAGGGAAAGCAAGTTAATTAAATGTTCCACGTGATTTCATGTGTGCTGAAACTGGACCAACCAGGCTGGTCCCAGTTTTGTTCATGCTGTTGCAGAGGACAGAAGGATGTCTCGCTTTTACCTGGGACATGCAGGGTTGTAAGCACTTCCAAGGAATGTGGAGAAGCATCACGTGCTCTTAATTTTTTTCAAAGGGTCTGTTTTCCCTGAAATCGGAGGTAAGGTTGAGCTTAAGACTCTTCATTTCTTACAGAGCAGCCTCTACCAAAACCCCAGTCTCATAGCTTGGGCATGACAATGTCTGTCTCTATTGTGCACAGACATCTCAAGCCTTTTCTAACGTTGCTGGTGCCATCTGGTCACTCCTCATCAACTGAGTGAGAAGGCTAGGAGTGGGAAACTTTAATAGAGCGGAGCTGGAAGTAACTCAGATCGGCAGATGAACCATGAAACTGTCTCATAGACCTCCGAATTTGTCTTGTTTTCTTGCTGGTCTATGGGATGACAGGCTTGTTACTGCCATATTCCTCTTAGAACCTCTTCTATACCTGAGCCAGTCACTGAGGTATGTGAATAATGCCGCCTGTGAGGGAGGGAGCCTGATGTGTTTCTGCTGTACTTTCGACATTACTTGTAGTGAGTGCTGCGCTGGGGATTGCCCATTCCTTGCCTTAATAATTCCACTGATTCATATTGAATTATATCTGGAAAAAAAACCCTGAGTCAAGGGTGGGGTGATAGGGGTTTGAGGTTCTTTTTGCCTTTTTTTTTCCTGTTGTTTTGGGGCTTTTTAATCACTGGCATGAACACAGTATCTTTCTTTGCTATCCAGATGCTTAAATTCAGTCTTATTCACATTACTAATCTGGATAATTATGCCTCTTCTGGCATAGCTCATGCTGATAACAGGTCCTGTGGAGTCCCACAGTTTACTTTTCCAAACTACGGTGTCCACACCAACTGAAACCATTGCATAGTAGACCGTTTAGGAGTAACTAGGACACAGAAGAGTCCCATTTATCGCCGCTTTTTTGGTTAAGGGCTCCAGCTTTGTCCACACACACAACTGCAAAAAGTGCCTTTTCAGTGTAGGGTGAGCAAGTTTGGATCTCTCAGAGATAATAAATAGGTTGTTGTTCACCTGAACTTTTCACACAAGCCATGTGTGATAGTTAACATGTGGAATAATAAACGTTAAGTGGCCGGGTAATGGAAAGCACATGTGCCAGGAATGCCAAGCGAAACCTTCGAGAGCTGCGGTGTGAACTGGGCCTGTTGACAAGTGGCGGGAGCTTGTGTGAGCACCTGGGTCTCAGGGTAACGGATTTGGAAGTGGAGGCTGAAAAGGAAAGTAGAGACACCACTTTGATGTATAAATCAGTGAGAGTTAGTGTCCTTTAGAACAGCAGTGGATCTCAGGATCCACATTTCCTGACTCTCTAGAATCTAGTACACCTTTCCCACTTGTGATTTTTTTTGTTTTGAGGTAGTGCAATGAGATAAAAGAGACAAAAATCCACCTGCATTAGGCATGAAAGCATCTAACCAGACCAGATCCATTAAAGCTTCTGAGAACCCTCCCCTGAGTTTCAGTGAGTTAGGTCCAGGCTCTTGAAAAAGGACCTCTATTGACAGAGGTTTGCTGAAAAGGGAAAATCAAATGAAAGACGCAGTCAGAGGTCTCTTTTAATTATACACCTAACAGTGTAGCCTTAAGCTGTGATTTTAGAGAAAAACAAGACACGTGAATTTAATGGCATGTAAGCTGGTATAATCTTCAAGTCTAGTTAATTCCACTTAAGATTCAAAACTCTCTCAGGAAGTAGGATAGGTCCTGGTCCCTAATCCTGTATTTGTTGTGTAGGCCTTGTCATCAGCTATCCCTTTGATTACTGTTACAGCGCAGCTAGTAGGAAGGGTTAGTTGTCTGTGAAGCAGCAGTCCCAGAAGGTGCTGTGATGGCGTTGCTGAAGTCCCACCTGCAAGGTGGCCTTCCCCAACCTTGGGGAGCAGTAGACTGTAGCTGTGCTTAGCACTTGGAAGCGCCCAGGTTGAAATCAGCGGGGTTTTTTGCATGGGAAGCGATGGTTGCAGAATTTAATTTGCCAATTTGTCCTTTTCAGTGTGACGTTGCAGCATGTGGGGTTTCCTTATGAGATTGCCCCGTTGTCCTGGGGATCATCTGGGAGAAGCTGCAAAGCAGATGCCGACTGGGGAGAGGGCTGAGCTACTTAACAAAACTCTGATAAGGATCCATTGTGTCTCTGTGCCTTAGATACATGTCTCTGCACCTCAGATATCCAAATTCTTGTCAACCTGAAGTCTGTGTAGAAACTGCAGCTTTTGCAACAGGACTAATCACCAACCAGTGCTGGACCAAGAGTGGAAATCAGTGTGCTGGGGGGTTGATTTATCATTTCTCTTTGATTTATGTCTCCAGGCAGCCTAGCCATTTCCCAGAAAGTCCCATGGCTAGCAGTAAAAAATTTTAAAAGGCCACCTCTATTGTGAAAATGCACAATTTCAACATTCACTTTATATAATCCCATGAGGTGATGAAGAAAATTATGGAGAAAAGCCATAGGATGGGGCAATGCCTTTTGAAAGCTGGTGGCATGGGCTTTTTTTTTCAATTGGTTTGATTACATTCAATGGTCTCTTCTAGCCTGAGTTTGTAAAGTTCAGTCATGGATGAGATTGCACTCGTTAGCTGAGAAATAAGGAGTAGGAGGAGACTGGGATGAGTTCAATTAAGAAGATACCAACGTTCTCAAGTATGGGGATATTAATGAGTTGTGTTTTAGGGCTATTGTTAGGCTTACATTGGTGTTGTGAGGTTAGTGTTTGTGGAGTTTCTCTGTAGTCAAGTATCATGGAATCATAGGGATGGAAGGGACCCTGAGAATCATAGAGTTCCAACCCCCCTGCCACAGGCAGGGACACCAACCTGGAGGCCTGGATCTACACAAGGCTGCCTAGGGCCCCATCCAACCTGGCCTTGAACACCTCCAGGGATGGGGCATTCACCACCTCTCTGGGCAGCCTGACAGAGGGGGTCTTGTCTCCTGACAGTTTTTGAAGCCCCATCTTCAGGTGCTCCAAGTTCTCCACTGGTGGAGCTTCGCTTCTCGTTAACCATAGCTCTCTTACCTTGATAACCTGTCCCCATCATCACAGTGGTCATGATGGGCATCCCTCGATGGAGATGAAGGAACCAGAATTTCTTCAGTGTTCAGTGAATTTCTTCAGCCCCGTGTGGGGCTGGTGCAGCTATTTTAGGGGTAACTCCCTGGGTCACACTGCACGTGCTTTTAGAAGATAGAGCTTGGGTTTGGATTCACGCTTTTTTTATCCATGGGTTCTCCTTATAGACACCCTAATTTATGTAAATCAAAAGAAGCAACACAGGGGATTTGATGACAGCATATTGACAAATCAAAGTGTGCCTCCCCTCGCTACGGTGATAAAAGCTTTTGATCCGTTGATCCCCAGGCTGTGGTAATGAGGTTCAGTGAGCTCTGAGTGACTGCTCTCACTGCTGTCAGTGTGACATAAAGCCACACAGCGACAGACCCACTAGTGAGACCAATGCTGACTGAGCTAAAGGGCAATTCAAAAGAAGCCTGTGTGTGTCCGGTTCGCAATGTGTGTGTACATTTTAAATAACACAGTATATGAACATGTGCTGCAGGGTTGCGATTCGAGCTGTATGACAGCTGTCAGGAAGCACGAGAGGTGCAAGACTCGCGGCCAGCTGCATGTCCGAAAGGCAGCCTGTGTCCCGGTTCGCCCTAAGCATGTGCTGTGCTTCAGGACTGCCCTTCAGCTCCCCTCAGGTCAATAAAGCAGCACAAGCATGCACTCATACTTAAGCATTATGTACTTAACGAAGCACATAGCATAGCTGAAGAGCGACTGCCAAGTCCAGGTCTGGTGTGGAGGGGGGGGGATGAAAACTTCAGAGACCTGCATGTACTAAAGGGAGAAAAAACAAAACCCCTTTTCCTTTTATTTGGCGCAGATAAATTCCTTCAGCTACTGACATCAGCAGGTGATAAATGTTTTAGAAATATGCTTTACATTGTATGATGCATTTTCACTTGGGCAGAAGTTGGCTGTACATCAGGCTGAAATGTACCCTGGTATTGAAAGCCAGGGCAAGTGTTTAAGTGCAGTGTTAATGTGTAGTTTTCAAGGGGATTGGGAAAATGGTGAGATGGGATCACAAAATAAACTGGGTTGTTCCTGAAACAGCACAGTTTAAGAAAATAAATCCCTTAAATACCTAAAAAGGGACAACTGAGTTTTGCATAATGAGGCCTTGAAAATTTTGGCTTTCCCCTGTCTTCTTTTAGCTATTACTATGAGAAGAGGATTTTATTTATTTATTTTATTCCGTACCACCTATGATTTGCACTGGGTTTGTCCTCCACCCAAGTAAAACCTTTCTAGATTCACAGCCTGTTTGGAAAACTCCAGTAGAGCTCTATGAGAAAGGTGAGAGACAGCGGCTGAAGATCTAACCACAGCAAACAATGGTACCAGCAAAAGAAGGATTTTCCTTCTTCCTTATTCGCTCCGGTTGGAGAATTAGGGAGAGCCAAATGGACACTAGAAATTAAATGCCTGTATTATGTGAGGAGATCAGCGCAGGCACCTCATTCAGTTTTCCTGTGGGAACTCAACCCGGGCGTGTTACTTAGCAGAGGTGACGACTCTTGCATTTAATGCCATAACTGAGGGCGACATCTCTTTAATTTAATGGGAATAATGTAGGAATGTTTAGGTGGTACCATGACAATTTCAGTCTAGTCTGGATGCTGTAAGTGATTTGATGTCTGGCAGGCTGAAATGCTGCTAGTTGAGATCAGGGCAGCTCCTTTCTATGTGACTGTTATCATTTTGGAAACACAGAGCTCTGTCATGTCCGCCCAACCCTTTCCTACCTCATTCTCTGGTAAGAAAGTGAATGTGGGGAGTTCCCCCTTTACCCGAGGTATGTGGATTCATATTTTTATGTCTATATATCAAAATGTTTGTCTTTTGTATTTACTCCTTTTATGTATTTGTTACAAAGCAACACTCCTCTCTCTGACAGCTTCAGCAGTGATGAGGGCTTGAAAAAAAAAGAGGAAAGAGGAGAAGTCTTTCACATTCTTCTTGTAGTGCAATGAAAGGGGTCAGTGCTTCTCTCTCTTCTTCAAACGGAGGAGGCCACAATCAACCTTTTGCATGAAGCCGCAGTGGAAGAGGAATTGAAGGGAGTTGAAGAGGACTTGAAGAGGATGCTCTTTACCTGGTAGGCGAGAAGAGCTACCAAAAAATGTCTGGAAAACATCTCATCCACTGAAAGACTAAAGAAGTTCAGCCTCCTGAACTCCTTGCAGCTGAGCCTGAAGGTGGATTAGATTCATGCAGCTCTGTGGGAACTGGCTGGAGCATTATCACTTAAGGCCTGATTTATACACATGGTTACCGATCGATCTCCTTGTACAAAGTGCAGAGAATGCACACAAATAATCAGCAAGCCTCACAGCCATGATGCGAAAGCTTAAACACAGGTTCCCTTAAAACCTCCTTGCTGAGCACGTACTGCCCTAAATGTGTGAATAACAGTGGGGAGAGGCAGCAGGCTTTCTGTTCATGAGCTTATGGGATGCCTCCTAATCATTACCATGTCCCAGTTGATGGATGCTGGGCTGGGAGAAAGTGACATAACCCCTTCCCCGCACAGGAGCACAGCCCCTCTCCAGCTGAAAGTGAGTGGGAAGGGACCTGGGGGCAGGTTAGAGAAACCCACACCTGAACAGATGTGCATAAAAAAAAAAAATGTTGAAATAAGCTCACAGCAACTGTACTCAAAAGTCCTGGGTGCCAACAGGAAGCCAGTGACAATGCAGAGTTTCTTGTGGATGTAGACAGGCAGCAAAACCTCAGCCACAAAAATACCCTGGGAATGCCACAGTGCCATTTAGATACAGAGGCAAGGAAAGGCAAATGTTTAGTGTACCAAAAAGCTGTGTCTGAAAAATACGTAGGGTACTCGAACTCAATATTGCTTTCCTTATTTTTACAATATGGGCAGCATGGGAGCAAACGGCGTTCATGTGTGAAATGGCATTTTAGGAGAAGTCTCAAGGAGGGAAACTGCCTGTCAGCACTGGGTCTTGATGAGCAAGGTCTGTACATGAGTGACTCTGTAAGCAGTGCAGACACTGAGCGTTCACCTTCTTTCTCCTTCTGCAGCCAGAACATGATGGCAGTGGGTTTTGTTGTATGGAGTTTTTTTCCTGAGCTCTACCATTCAAGTTATTAATTAAGAGGTATTGTCAAGAGTGCTGTCTCACCGATGGTCCTCAACTTACAGATAACTTTTCTAATTAAAAAAATTAATCTGGAGGCTGAGCCCTGCCAAAAAGCAGCATGTTCAATTCCATTTAAGTGCTTAATTAATATAGGTGGGTGTAAACTACAAATGAGCAGGGTGGGGGTACAGAGCTTCCCTAGGTGATGCAAACATCGAAGTTCACACAGTGAGAATGGGGATATAGAAATGCAGACACGGCCACTCCTAGTTTGAATGGTTCCTTCACAAAGGGTTGGCGTATGATTTAACATGTTGTTTCTTCTTCTCAGCCCTTACTTTGACCATTGTATTGTTACCAGTGTATTATTATGCTTGTTGCCACAGTTGGATGCTTCCCCTTGCTTTCATAACTGGCGTGCCAGGATTTTATCAGCTAAACCTACGCCAGTGAGACAGGCAGTTTCTGTTTATGCTCAGACAGACAAAATTCCCATTGGATTAAATGCTGTGAGATGACTTCAGCATTTGGATGCGCAGTAAAAGAAAGAAATGGATGGAAGTATGGTGTTCCTGGCCTTCCTCTGGATAGCCTTCCTTGCCAAGAATGGAGAACTGAGATTTTTTTTTTTAAAGGACTGGAAACAGTTCCATATTGTATCACTTCTAGTTGCAAGAAGTCCTCCAGAGAGCACCCTACACAACGTTGGAGACAAGCGTTTCATTCACCTCGTCTAGCCACTTTACCTCCCTCTGGAGATGGACGAACCCAGTGTGTCAGACACGTTTCCTTTAAGCTGTGTCAGAGAGCTGTCTGCGCATCGTTCAGCACCCTGGTAATTAATTGAAAAGCCCCAGCTTCAAAAGGCAGAGGGTTTGGCCCGGTGGTGCTAATGGGATTGCATGTCATTTGTGGGATTTGCTTAATCACGGCGCATTGATTTTCTGCCTCAATCAGATTACTTTGATCCGTATTGATTGCACAGCCATAAAGCCCCCATGAAAATCTTTTCATTAAACGTTATAAATCTCCCTGCTAATACGATGTAAGTGCCCCGGTGTTTTCACCCCATGCTCTAATGAGGAAACGAGGTTCTTCAGTCTGACCACGCACCAAAGACCAAAGTTATGGATAAGTGACTTTCCCTATTTTTGATTTGATTACTTTATTTGATTTATTTGATTATCCCTGTTTTTATTTGAGCACCGTGCCACTGAGATTTAAGGCTGGCGAATGTCCTTTTCTCCATAGCCCTGGGCATATTGACATGCAGGAGAGAAGACTCGTGCTACCCGAACCTTTTCATAAGCCGTGAGGTACCACGAGGCTTTTCACAGCAAGTATGGAATACCTTGATGACTGGATACCTCCCTTCCGCCACTGATGTTATATCTGTCTATCTATCTACTTATTAAACCACTAATTTCTGTAGTTATTACTTCTCTATTAAACTTGTCCCTGGAATATTCCACCAGCTTCCTAGCATCACGGTCAACGTCAAAAACATGAGTTTCTAAACAGCAGTGTGCACATCTAGGACCAGGGTGCTTACTCTGAGGGGATGCTTAGGGGCCTTTTTCCTGATGGGGCTGCTCCCCTGCAGAAACAGGCTGCGTGTCTGAAAGAGCCACGTGGGTATCGTGAAAGAGCTTAGCGCAAGGTGCCCTCCTTTCAGAGCATCCTGGTACAGATCCTTTGCAGCAAGTGATTAAACTTTCACCAAGAGCTTCTTGCACCAACAGACGATTTGATCTCCAAGAGTGTTTTCCAACAGCCCTGACATCCATCACTCTCCCCTGGAGATTACTGTCGTCATCGGAAGCGCAATCCCCATGAACTGTCCTCGTGTGCCTACGCAAGGAGGGCTAGACCTGGCCATCTCTCTCCAGCTACCTGCCAGAAGCAGCCATTCCCATCCTGTGAAAGTTCCTGGCCCCTCTGTGCTTGTGTTTCCCAGGATATACTCTGCTTCTCCCAGCGAACCTCCTTATGGATGAGGGGGTACATGGAATTGAACAGGCAAGGCCGAGGCTGGCAACAACCAGGGAAACTCCCAGTTCCTTCTGAGGGAGCATTTCTTCTCCCAGATCCTGGTCTTGATCCTCAAGAGGGATCTAAACACGGTTTCCCTCCGGTCCAGTGTGCTAAAATGTATGGGTTTTTACTGAATGGTGAAAGGAGGGGACAACCGTGGGTCTAACAGCCCGAAGGTTTTCTAGCATGTAGCTCCCCTCCCCTTCTCTTGCAGGGTGATGGGTCACCCTCTCTTATCCACGGGAGGAGACAGGCTGCTGGGCTTTGCTCTTGCTCATCTTTTGTTGTGTGCTCGACTGATTATTTTCACTATCATCAGCTAGGTTAACCATTAAAATATTTCACTTTCAGCTTTGACTTAGCCACAAAGGTTGCCACTTTTTCAGACCTGAAGGACTTGCACTGGAAAACACTCATCTGGTTGAGGGTTTTTTTTTGTTTGTTTCCTCAAAGCGTTTTCATTCCTGTTGCCCTGAGAAAAGACATGGCTGCTCCTCATGGCTTCCCTTGTCTGGGGAAAAAAATCGCCCGTTCATTTTGGTGTGATGTGAATCAGGCCCTTTTCCTATCACCCTGGGTGTGAAGCGTTCCTCTCCTGGTGCCAAGCTCAAGCAGGGCCCCAAAGGAGTGGTGAGAGGCAGGTCGGGTTCACAGAACACAGAGTTACAAGGTGGGAAAACATCTTTAAGATCATCAAGTCCAACCATTCCTGTCCTATGCTAAACCATATCCTTAAGTACTTCATCTACCCTTTTTTTAAACATATCCAGGGAAGGTGACTCAACCCCCTCCCTGGGCAGCCTGTTCCAGGCCCTGTCAACTCTTTCAGTGAAAAATTTTTTCCTAACATCTAATCTGACCCTGCCCTGGTGCAGCTTTGTGCCATTTCCCCTTGTCCTATCAGCTGTCACCTGGCTGAAGAGACTATTTCCCATCTCTCTACAACCTCCCTTCAGGTAGTTGTAGGTGATGATAAGGTCTCCCCTCAGCCTCCTCTTCTCCAGACTAAGCATCCCCAGCTCCCTCAGCTGCTCCTCATAGGATTTGTCCTCCAACCTCCTCTCCAGCCTGGTTGCCCTTCCCTGGACTCACTTGAGGACCTCAATATCCTTCTTAGGGTGAGGAGCCCAGAACTGCACACAGTACTCGAGGTGTGGCCTCACCAAGGGGCACAATCACCTCCACAGGCCTACTGGCCACACTGTTTCTGATACCAACTAGGATGCCACTGGCTTTCCTGGCCACCTGGGCACACTGCTCATATTCAGCCTGCAGTCAACCAACACCCCCAGGTCCTTCTCTCCCTGACAGCTCTCCAGCCAGTCTCCCCAAGCCTGTAGCGGTGTACGGGGTTGTTATGTCCCATGTGCAGCACTCTACACTTGGTGTTGTTAAGCCTCATCCCGTTGGTCTCGGCCCATCGGGTTCCTCTGACACGGTTCCTCTCTGCTTCCCGGCCCTTGGCTTTGCCGCTTCCCTCTTCTCCCTCCAGCCCCTCGGCGGGTCGTGGCTCCAGCGGTTCCGGGGGAGACAGAGCCGGCGGGACACGCGAGGTGGGGGCGGGGGAAGGTGGGAGAATGAGACGAAGCAGGAGCCGACCGCCTGGTTCGTGGAAGAGGGGGATGCTGGGGGTCGGGGGCAGGGGGCGGCAGGGCATCGCGGGACACTCGTGGGTGCTGCGGCGGTTGGCGCCGGGTGGGAGAGATGAGGACCGAGAGTTTCGGAGCGGGGATGCCCGCCGTGGGAGCGGGGCGAGGAGAAGCACGTCGCGTTCTCCCTCCTCCACCGTCTTCCCCCCCGGAGCCGCCGTTACCGGCGGGTGGCTGCCGCGGGGCGCGGCGAGGCGCTGCCCGGTCCCGCGGCGGGTCCCGACCGCGGCCGCCAGGGGGCGCCGGAGCAGCGGGGCGGAGCGGAGCCGACGGGGCGCGCAGTCCCCGCGCTGCGCGGCGGGAGGCGCAGCGGAGTCGGAGCCGTAGCCGGGGCCGGGCCGGGCCGGGCCGACTTGAACCGAGCCGAGCCGAGCCGCGGGGCGGGCACAAAAGCGCCGCGCCCGACCGCGCCGCCTGGGAGTTGGCTCCGGGGGTAACTCGGGATCGGCGGGCCAGGGCTGAGCGCTCAGCGGCGCCGGGACGGGCGGCTGCCCCGGGGTTCGCAGGATGCAGGCGGCTGCGCGGCGTGGAGCGCGGGTGCTGTGGGCGCTGCTGTGGGTGGCTCAAGTGCGCTCCTACAACGTGGACGTGGGTCGCCCCGTGGTTTTCCAGGGACCAAATGGCTCCTTCTTCGGGTACTCGGTGCTGCAGCACTATCACGACAGCACGCGGTGGTGAGTAGCGCGGACTCTGCGCGCCCGGGGGCGGCGAAGCCGTTGGGATGCGGAGCTGCCGGGGCATCGGCCGGGGAATCGGCCAGGGCTGCTGGGGCATCCCCCGGGGCAGCCGCCCGTCCCGCCGTCGGGGAGCGGGACCCCGCGCCTCGGCCCCGGCTGCGGAGGCTCTTGGCCGCGTTCTTTCCGCAGCGCCCCGTCCCGCCGGCGCGGCGGAGGCAGCGCTGCGGCTCCGCGCCTGTTGTGTGCGGGGAGGGCGGGGTGCGGTGGGGTGGCGGTTCACACTCATGTAAACCGGGGTTCCCCTCCTCGGGCGGTGTTTTAACGCGGAGGTGCCCTTCCCGGGCCGGCAACTGGCATCGGGATCTCGCTGTCCTCGAGTGCCCACGGTGCCGCCCCGGCGGCTGGGGCGAGGTGGGGGAGAGAGAAATATTTAGCTCATCCCCTGGAGAGAAAACGCACGGGTGGGGATGAAAGATAAGTCACGGCCTGGATAACGGGGAATATGTTAGTGTCGGTAACCTCCGGCGGGAGCAGCGCGTTGGGGGCACCGGCAGCGCTCATCCATCTCCCCTCTCCCTGCCTTGCGAGGAAGGAGATCCCTCCGGTGCCTGTGGACACGCTTCCAGATCAGGAGGCGTGTGCTTTCTCTCTGGGACTGCAGCGGGAATTGAGATGTAATTTTTATTACATCTTCTTTTTGATGATAGAAAGTTTGTCTACATCTCAACAAAATTATGCAGGCTGCTTGTTTTTCCCGTTGACTGAGAAGAGCCTTGGAGCGAAGTCTGCCTCTCTGTTGTCTGGGTCAGAGCCTCTTTGTTAGAATTAAAACTGATTTCTCTTAATTGGACCCAGTTGATGTCATCTGGTGCACTCCTAAGGGGAGCAGGAGCCAACCATGCCAATGAATGTCCACAAAGCTTGTCTTTATCTTTTGCACTTAGATATGGTCCGATCGCTCAGCTGTTGATGTTGGAACTGTGGTGCACTGTGATATAAATCAATGTATTCATGCTGGCGTCCAGTTCCTCAAAAATGAGTTTCTTTCACACCCTTTAGTTCACAAGTAGTTGTGTGCTTGGCCTTTCTGCATAGCGGCTTTCACGGGGCGTTCATTTTTAAGGACTTATCAGAAGACTTCATAGAGAGAAAGTGCTCTGGGAGAAGAAAAGCTCTCAGTTTAAAGCAATGCTTAACTTGGAGCAGGATCCAACAAAGGATGCGAAGGCTGAAAGCCGCTTGTATTTGGCAGAAATCACTGGGGATTCACAGTGATGTGAATGAAATGCTGATGTAGTGGGGTACAGGGCAGATGAAGGAGATAGAATTTGTTGCTCCTTGTGTTGGTGTCTGCTGTTCTGATTGATAACATGAATTACCTTCAGATAGCACCTGTTGGTGTGATTTTTATTTTTTTTTTCTTTAGTGGAAGGGAAGGTTGAGCAGGGAGGAGACTCTCCCTGGTGTCCCACTTTGTCTGGAAATGATGCTGCACTCTGCGGTGTTGGGTGTCTGAAGGCAGCTGTCTGCAAGAGGTCTGGTGCTCAGAAGTAAAAACTGCAGCCTTGCAAACTCCAGTTCTCTGAAAATGGACCTTCTCTGCCCGGAAACAAAAAGTGTCCACAACCAAGAAGTGTTTTTACGTAAATAAATTGCTATGTGTTAGAGCTACACCTAGAAGGGCCAACAGCAGCTTGATATGACCAGCATTAGTACTGGGCTGTCAGAAATCAGGAGGGTGGGATTGTCACCACTGGTACTTCTCTCTTCCTTGTGGAACTGGGGAGCTTGTTTTCATGAGTACTTTCAAATCCCGTGCCCAGCAGCGACTGGGATAAGAAGTTTGGGAGGTATGATACACCTCTTCCAATCTCCTTTGCTGTAGTTTGCCATGTGCAATTGCACTCTTAATATGTGCGTCCAGCCTAAAGATCACGGGACAGTTGTGAATCCCTCTGCTCTTAAAAGTGTATGCAGCCTCCTGTTAGCTCTCTGGAGATGCCATGCCCTGTGTGGCGTGGGTGCCTTCTGAGGGGCAAGCAGGGGGTTTTGCATACAGCACCAGTTCTAAGCATTTAACATATTTCTTCTGGAAAGTTTAAAAGTTCTGTCCAGTCTTCCCTGGCATTTGGACCATCAAAGGGCAGGACCCTTCTCTGTGCTTCTAGTGATGCCCCTTTCAACCCAGTAGGGCAGAATGGCTTCCAGTTCTGTTTTAAAGCCACGGTTGTTGCACTGTGCAGAATCTTAAATATCCCTTGGAACTGTGAAGTTTTTTTCTTCCCTTTCGAATGTGATATTCTGGGGAAAGACTGAAATATGTTATGGGGAGCATGTGGTAAAAGTGTTTTCTATTCATCCCATTGTTGCGTAGAGCGCCTCTTAATGGTCATAAGATTATTGTTGGGGTCTGCCCACAGCTTTTCTTCCTGCCCTTTATAGACCTGTCCATTTGGCCTATGCTCTGCAGTGGGCAGCAGTCAAGCTACGTTGGCTTTAGGCAGTGGCAGTTTGGACATTCATGGCTTGCCCTGTGAGCTGTGCACTATGTGAACCTGCAAAAATGGGATGGGCCAGATCTGAGGCTGATGGGGCTCCTGCCTGTCTAAGTAGTGTTGTTTGATGTGTTAATATGCTGTCAAGCACTTGAGAGTGTTGGCATGACAGTTCAGGGCTTCTTGCTCTGAATATCAGGGCCTGGTATTCACCTTGCACCAGGGGAGGTCTAGGTTGGATATTAGGGAGACATTTCTTCCAGGTGAAGGGGTTGTCAAGGGCTGGAATGGGCTGCCCCGGGAAGTGGTTGAGTCACCATGCCAGGAGGTATTTAAAAAGACCTGCAGATGAGGTCCTTAGGGACATGTTTTACTGGTTGGACTTGGCACTGCTAGGTTAAGGGTTGGACTTGATGATCTGAAAGGTCTTTTCCACCGTAAATGGTTCTGTGTTTCTGTTTATCTGAGCTGAACATTCTTACAGGAAGAAATGGGAGGAGAAGAAACTTGGTTTGAAATATGTCAGACAAATGTGAATAGTCAGGCTACTACACAGCCCTTGACACAGAACTTGTAGTGGATTATGGGCGTTCAGCTTCCACTGTGACAGTGGAGTATGTCAGTGCCTTTCACCTGTCTGAAGGAATAGCCCATTGCAGCTGTGCCTGTTTCCGAGCTGGTTTTGCACAGTTTTCGTCCGGAGCAATGTCTGTCAGTGCAGATGTGCTGGGGTTATTGTGTTCCTGACAGTGTCTCCGTTTCCTTCCTTGAGCAGGTTTTATGACTGTAAATCTTTCAAGATTTACCCGGTTCCCCATCATTGCCATTTTCAGTCGAGTAGGGAACCAGGTGGCTGCTTGCATTTGGAGCAGAGGCAGGCTGAGTGCTTCTGTTTTCTGGATGTAATTTTGAACCTTGGAGTAAAGACCCTACAAAGCGACCAAGAATGTTGCTTCCTCTGCTTTCCTTCAGACAGTTTAAGAAGAAACAAATGTCAATCTTGCCCCAGTAAAATAATGTTAATAACATGACATCTCAGAGCGTTCTTTTTTCAAATAGGATGCTACTTTATCTCTCTTCTTTCCCCTCCCTATGCCCCCTTCTTGCTGACACCATGAAATCCCTCAGTAATCCGGGTAACAGTGTTACACTTTCTGGCAACATGCTCTGGCATGAAAAAGTAATGGAGCCAATTTGATTGCATGATGTCCTACTGTGAGTTTTACAATAAGGAATGAGCCTGGTTTCTGTGTTGTTGCTTCATTCCTTTGGCTCCGCTCTTCCCTAGATTGCGCTGCTGCTGACACGTGAAGGCTGTTCTGCATCTCACACTGATGGATACATGTGGCTAGTGCATGACATGCTGGTGTGCTACCAGAAGGAAGACATGGGAGCAGTCTGACCCCATGGAAGCTGGGCGTTTTGTGAACAACATTGTGTTGCACGAGTGATGTAGTGATGTTGTAGGTGCTGCCATGGCGTTTCAGGCAACCTGGGCTTGCTGTTGTTAGTCACAGGCCATCCCATGTGTCAACCTCCTGCTTCTTACTTTGCATGTAATGGATGAAGTACTGTTGATTTTATTTTGAGGGCTTAGCAATTGACAGAGAGACCTTCCTTGTGAAGCCTCAACTGGTATATTATAGAATGCTTTAGGTTGGAAGTGACCTCAAAGATCATCTAATTCCAACCCCCCAGCCATGGGCGGGGACACCTTCACTAGACCAGGTCGCCCAAAGCCCCATCCAACCTGGCCTTAAACATTTCCAGGGATGGGGCTTCCACAAAGAATCTCTGGGAAACCTGTGCCTCACCACCCTCATAGTAAAGAATTTCTTCTTACTGTCTAATCTAAATCTGCCCTCTTTCAGCTTGAAGGTGTTGCCCTTTGTCCTATCAAAAGTGAACACTTTCCTGTAGGTCCCCTTTAAGTATTGATAGGCCACAATTAGGTCCCTGGAGCCTTCTTTTCTCTAGGCTGAACAAACCCAGCTCTCTCAGGCTGTCTTCATAGGAGAGGTGCTCCAGCCCCTGATCATCTTCGTGGTCCTCCTCTGGACTCACTCCAACAGTTCAGTGTCTTTCTTGTACTGGAGACCCCAGAGCTGGAAGCAGCACTGCAGGTGAGGTCTTACAAGAGCAGAATAGAGGGGCAGAATCACCTCCCTTGACCTGCTGGTGGTGCACCCTCCCCACTGCTGTTTTTGAAATCAGCTGTGGTATGTAAGGATATTTAAAGACTTTTTTTCTCTGCCACTTAACATTGCAGTGGGGTGATGTACCTACACTCCCTAGTCCTTGAGCTACAATTGCCTAATTGCTGCTGGCATGCTGTAGGCTGATGCTTAATGTGCTTGGCATCTCTCCATGCCATTGGTCAGCTTGACACACTCATTCACTGTACCTTCTGCTAAATGCAGCACTTAATTTCCAAATCTGTATGTCCCGAGGGTCAATCACCAGAGAAATGATAGTCACTATTCTGCAGGAAGTAATTTTAAGGAGGTGTGGATTTCCCTGTGGCCAAAAAAGCTTCTAGTCATCCATTAATATTGACCGCTGTGGCTCTTGGAATGTGTTGGCTTCTGGCTGTGCAGCTGCATAGGTGTCTCCATACAGATGAGGGGTTTTGTCCTTGATCGCATGGGTATGGATGCAAGAAGAGAAGGTTAAATGTCCTCTCTGCCTACTGCTATTGCTCCTCATGTTGGCTTAGAGCCGAATGCTTCATTCACCGAGCCAGCAAGATGAAGCCAATTCTTAAAGAGTTCTGGGCATGTCAAGCAAAAGTGCTTGACCCTAGACATGGTCTCAGACCCCACTCCTCTTGCCCTCAGTTCTCTGCCACAGAAAATAATCTCTTTCTCTGGATGGGTTTCTCCAGGCTGCCTTCATGTCCTAGAGGCTTCCTGCGGAGTATGATGGTTGTGGTGAGAACCTGCACTCATCAACACCCTCTGCAAGGAGTACTGCCCGCATCATAAGCCTTTTGGCAGAAGGCTGGAGAGCTGCTGGTGCTTGCTTGCTGACAACCCATGTAGTCCTATAGCAGCACAGGAAAGCTGTACCACAGAATTAGGCTATTTTAAATGAAAGCTGGTTAAATTAGCAGGAATAAGTTAAAAGCTTGCCTGATAATAGCAAAAGGACAAGGTTGCACTTCTGCTGGCTGTTTATATGTCTTCTGTGTTTATGCCGGGCAAGACTCCACAGCCCTGAAATGCAACAAGACTGTATTAGACTCAAAGGCTTTGTTTTAAGATGTATTTCAGTTTCTTTACAGTATGTGAGAAAAACACCTTCTCTGGTTGCAGCTTTGTTGTAACGTCCTGGGGAGATAGAAAACAAGTGCTTGTCTTGCTGAATAAGTCCAAAATATTCAGGTGATAATGAGTCTTTTATCCAGGTCTGTTGGAGAGTTCTCATGATGGTTAAGTAGGTGACTTTCTTCCAACAGTTAGGCTATTGCATATGGAAACTAAGGAAAGAGTAAGGGACTTTTCCTGAAGAAAGATATATTCCAGTCTCAAACTGCTGAATAAAACCAAAGTAGGTGGTTGTTGGGGTTTAACCTAGCAAGCAGCTAAAACAACTGCATAGCTGTTTCTGTCCTCCATCCCGAGGAGTGGGGGTGGGAGTGAGCAATTGGTGGGTGGGGAGGAGAGAAAGGGAAAACTCATGGGTTGAGATAAAGGAAAAGGGAAAAAGTAAGACAGACAAGGAAGAGTATAATAATAATAGAATATACCAAGCAAGTGATGTGCAGCTCAGTTGCTCACCACCTGCAGACCACCAATATCCAGCTAGTCTCTGAGCTGTGGTCTAAACCCCTGGCCAGCTTCCCCCAAGTTATATACTGAGCACGACATTGCATGGTATGGAATGTCCCTTTGGTCAGTTTGGGTCAGCTGTCCTGGGTATGTCCCCTTGCAGCTTCTTGTGCACCCCCAGCCTCCTCGATGTCAGGGCAGTATGAGGATGCTGGAGAGTCATTGACTTGGTGTAAACACTCCCTAGCAGCGACCAAAGCATCATAGCATTATCAACCTTATGCTCATCCTAAAGCCAAAACACAGCACTATACCTGCAGCTAGGAAGAAAATTAACTCTATCCCAGCTGAAATAACAACTTGACCAGCCAAAAGGCATGTGAACCAACAGAAAACCTCCCATCTCCCTGAAGGTAATCCATTTCAGGGCATGGGTGAGCATGGGTAGTGCACGGTAGAACAGGAGGATCTGCCAAAATTTCACCTAGGTGCAAGAGTAAAAGAGTAAGACAAGATGCTAGGATGACAAAGTGTGTGATGTAGGTGAAATATAAATATATGGACATTCAGGACGATCCAAAACAGATCTGCTTTTGGCATATGTTACCAGCTGCCTTTACTGGTTTCTTCCTTCTGCTCAGTCCACATGAAGAAACAGCAACAGACATTTACTTTGTAAAAGGTATATTTTCTTAAGGCAGCAATATTGTTCATGCCAGTAGCCTGCTCATAGCATTAATTACTATTTTTCCCATTAAGTTTTTCAAAGAGAGCTGAAGAACCTTTGTGATTTAGGCTCCTTCAGGTCTGTCTCGCATTCTGCAACCCCAGTTATCTTGTGAACTTACTGCAGAATCGTATGTACTTTAGCAAAGTAGAAGCAAACTGAAGGTCAGTGTGGCCTGTATCATTTTATTGTTATAACAGGTCATAGAAACAGTTTCTTGCCACTTGCAATTTGAGCCCGTAACTCTTTAAGCTGGTATTATCCCCCCATAATTTATTTTTGTTAGACCCCATTAATGTCAATAAGCGAATGACACGCATTCATCACCTGTGTAAGTGAAATGATTAGCATTTGTTTTCCTGCCTCCTGCCTGCCTGGTGGGATTTCCATTTGGAGCTATTATTTCAGGCTCTTGTACGCCCGCTCTCCAATGTGTGCAGGCTTTGTAGGTGTGGTCTTAGCAACCTAAATATTTTGGATGTTAATTCTTCTCACTTGTGAAAACATGATGTGTGTTGTGGTGTGCAGCCCTGTCAAACTTCCCCAAATGTAACCTGGGAGAAAACAGTCACTTAATGTGGATTGGGGGAATCTCTTCATAACCCTATTTCCAAATGCTGTGGTAAGGTTTTGCCACATCCAAGGAAGTGTGTGTCACAGCAGTGGAGATGTGCTACTCTGGCTGAACCTGGACACATGTGTACCTTGTGCTTCAGGTCTCCCTGCATTTACTGGCATTGTGATGATGGGTAGTGGCTGGGGGTGGAATTTTAAATTAGAGGGTGAAGGACAAGCTGTTTAAAACAGAGAAACCTTCAATTCTGGGGCTGGTGCTGGGCTGTCCACCTGCACTGTGGGTGGGCTGAGTATGGGGACTGACTTTGTACTGGGTACTGACTGGGTAAACAAAGAGCAGTGTTTTCTTGGGCAGCTGCTGCCTCCCAGGTAACAGGCTGTATCCATTCAAGGGAGTGTTGGAGGCTCAGTCGTTTAGAAATGATTGCCCTGAGCTCCAGCCCTGGGCTTAACTTCAGTGAGGATTTTCTTACATGCAGCTCTGCTCAACCTCACACCGCAAAGGTATCTGCAGAACTGATGCTGAACAACCTGATGCCCTCCCCTGTCTTGCCTGGAGCTGCCTTCCTCATGCTTGATCTCCCTCCTCACCCTCATGCACCCAGATCTGGGCTTACAATCAGGCAGCAAAGACTGTCCCTTTAATGAGGAGGTGGTAAAAGTGCTCCCTTAATATTTCTGCTGCCCCTGTAATCCACCTCACAAAGCATCCCTTAGGGCACAAGCTGCTGCCAGCTTGCTAAACAGTTAACTGGATGATTAGACACATGATTAAAAAAGATGAGAAGTCTTTTAAGGAACCCTATGGTCAAAGCTGTGCATTGGTGCTTCCCAGCTCTCAGGAGGAATAAAATAGTTCGGGTAGAGTCTTCACAGCCTTAATAACGAATGTGGGTTGATAGCAATGCATGGCAGAGGACATTGGCTCCCATGTTATTGGCTGGGTTTTTTTGTGGGTCTGGGCTCTTTTTTTTCTTTTTTAAAGCTGTAATTACATAAAATGTTCTGAGAATGGGGTACCTCAACTTTCTAAACAAGTTTGTTAATCTTCAGCTGGCTGGCAAGCCCTCCAGTTTGGGTTCCATCATCTTGTGGGGCATCTGTATTGACCCTTGTGGGTTCTCAGATCGATAGAGGTGTACCTAAAACAGAGGGAAAATGAATGCAGCTGGTCTTGGCCATGCTAATACTTTCCTAAATGCTTTTGTGGGGGTGGGGTAGGGGGGATTGCTTTGAATGCCAATGATTATTTAACTTTTTGAAGTATTTGTGGCTTCACTGGGGGGAAAATGCCTTTAATTGTGCATGGAGTTTCCATTTTATGAATCCATGTCATAATTTTACAAAGTTGCTGAGAAAAAGTCCTTTTGTTGTGGAAGCTCTGGCTATGTGACCCTTGCTGCTGTTTTGTTTATTATTTTTCCTTTTCTCCTGAAATTAATCACTTGTTACTCTGTTTTTTGCTTCCAGGGTCTTGGTCGGTGCTCCCAAGGCAGAATCTAAATACAGCACCTCTGTTCAGTCCCCAGGAGCAGTGTTTAAATGTAGAATCCATACCAACCCTGAGAGAAGATGCACAGAACTGGATATGGGGCGAGGTGGGTAGTTAGGATTCTTTTGGGGGGAGAACCAAAACCACCATCCATCCCAAAACAGGTAGCCATTCTCTAACAGCCTCGAAGATACTCTGAGAAGGATCCGTCAGCCTCTCCTGATAGATTTTGAGCACCAATAGCAAAGGTTCAGCGTTATGAAATAGCATCCCACCTGGTGCTGCTCTCCTCCCAGTGCCTTTCCTCAAGCTCTCCAGTGAATAACCAGACAATGGTGGATTTTTCTCCCCTCTTGCTTACGCAAAGTCACTCTCTTTTCTCCACCTGCTTCATTGTTACTTTGCAGCCTCTCTGTGGGCAGTTGGGAGTGCTGTTGCCTATTCCAGGCAGTGCTGAAATAAGGAGGTATGGGATGACCCCAGGTGATGTGTGTGACGTTATTAGCAACATGGTGATCTGTGGGCTCCTTGCAATGCAGAAAATCATTTCTTGGATTTGTTTTTTTTTGCTAAAGGAAGAAAAGTTCCTCTGAGCGCTGTACTTGTATGCTATTGCTCATTGTCAGGATCAACTTTGGTTTCTCTGACATACTCCCTGAATCAGGGGTTGGAGGACTCCTAAAGCAAAACTGATCTAAACCTATGTACTGGATTGTAACGGAGAAAATGGAAGTCTTTTAATATTCAGTTTTCTCAGTGGTGTGTGTGTTACTGCTTTCTCTGCCTGTAAAGAAGGCATGTTAGTATTACTCGTCTTTTCATGACCAAGTCACGTAAAATTCATTTCTGTGACACTTACTTATGTTAAAACAGTGTTTTGTTAAGTTTGATTTGTCCAGCTACTGTCATGTAAACTGTCTGTCATGGGTCAGTGAATACTACCTGACAGGACTAAATATTTAGGCCTCAATTTTTTTTTTATGTGCCCCAGATCTCATTTTCAAGAGTAGTTTTTTTCATAATTAGCATTCTGCAGGCAATCCCACATCTCTTCCATTGACTTGAGTTGGATGGTTTATTCAGTTGGAGCTGTGGACATGCTGTAATAGCTGCTGGCTGCAGGGTCTGTCCCCCACTGCATTGTTTGTGTGGTGTCCAGCAAGAGTGAGAGCATCACCCTGATTAATGCATACAGGAAATAATGATCAGGACGGGAGGGAAAAGAATACCACCATCAAGCAGATGTTTGATGGGCAATCTCTTTTCTTGTAGGGATTCTTCAGTGGGTATTTAAAACTCAGGTCTCCTCTTTTCCTCCTTTCTGTAGGCAATTCTCGGGGCACGCTCTGCGGAAAGACCTGCAAAGAAGACAGAGATGATGAATGGATGGGCGTGAGCCTGGCTAGACAGCCCAAGGCTGGTGGAAGTGTGCTGGTAAGTCCCTTCTTTTCTTTGATCTCATTAAAACTATTACTGCTGTCTGACTCCAATGCTAAACACGTCAGGATTAATGTGTTTGGCAGTGACTGACAGAGTCCAGCTTTATGGGCAGCAAAAGTCTGTGGTCCCTTCCTTCAAGCGGAAGGAAAAGTGAGCCCCAGCCAGAAAGCTGTATTTATAGAGGGAGGACTTCAAAGCCGTCACACCTGACTTGTGTCACCCAAGGGCTTCCTCCTAAATCTGATGGATTAGATCTCTGAAGAGTATAAATAGAACTTTGCTTGGGAGGTACCTGCTAGTTAGTTCTTTTTCTCATTTGCCCGTGTCTGTGTAGGGAGTATGTATGCATCCATTTTCCCTGAGCCTGTCAGAACTTATGGCAGGCGTAAGATGAGTCTTTGTAGTGATGTTTTTTTCTTCACGTATATTAATTTTCCGTTAGCAGGGCAGATGTGTTGAGAGTAGAGATGATGTGGTTGTGTGTGGGTGGCCTTGTTGTCTTCATGGAGACCATTGCACATAGGCAGGTCAAGGAGAGCAGATGTGATCCTTAGAATGGGAAATTTCTCTTTGCAGGGTAACATTTTCCATGCTGGAAAGAAAACAAAGACAGCCAGGCAAAAATCCTTCTAAAATACACAGGTATATTATGATCAATAGCTGTCTGTGTTTTATGTTTGCAGTTGGGTTCTGGCTCTCTAGCCTAGTGAGGCTGTCTGCAGGAATGTTAACTGGAATGGGAAAAAAAGAAACTGCAACAACATGTTGCAGGTATTATATGTGGCAGGCAAATGTCAGAGTAACCCTGACAACAATCTGATTGTAAACATCGCTATTTGGGAGTTGGAAAATTGCAGTATGACCCCATCTTTTCAGTGCAATAGGGGATGGCCCTGGTACGTGTCACCAAGCTGTCACAAAGCGGCTAGTAAGGAGGATCTCGTGTGGTGATTACTGTGCCAACCACCTGTGTGAGCCAATGTGGACAAAGCTGCTTCATGCGAACGGGGTTTTCTTAGAGAACAAAAAAGCCCCAAGTCCTCACACACTCAACTTCCCTGTGGGGGTGCAGGTGGTTTTTATACATTCCTGTGGGATTTTATCTGGTCGTCTCTTGTCAGGGCTATGGGGCCTGGCCGATGCTTTACTTTCTCTTGAATGTTTTAGGTGTGTTTGGAAATAGAGAGGTGGCAGAAAAAGAGAGTGCATCATACAGCAGAGCACACAATTAAGGCATTCATGCTAGAAGAGTGGTACAAGCAACTAATGATTTCATAAAATGGTTTGATATGGAAAAGACCTTAAAGATCATCTAGTTCCATACCCCCTTCCATGGGCAGGGACACCCTCCACTAGACCAGGTTGCCCAAAGCCCCATCCAACCTGGCCTTGAACACTGCCAAGGAGGAGGCAGCCACAGCTTCTCTGGGCAGCCTGTCCAGTGCCACACCACCCTCATAGAGAAGAATTTATTCCTAATATCTAATTTAAATCTCCATTCATTCAGCCTAAAGCTACTACTCCTCATTCTATCACTATACCCTTGTAAAGAGTCCCTCTCCAGCTTTCCTGTAGGCCCCCTCTAGGTACTGGAAGGCTGCAGTAAGGTCTTCTAGAGCCTGCTTGCAAGCTGAACAAACCCAACTCTCTCAGCCTGTCTTCATAGCAGAGGTGCTCCAGCCCTCTGGTCATCTTCGTGGTGCTCCTCTCGACTCCAACAGGTCCCTGTCTTGTACTGGGAGCAACACCTAAGCGAAAGCAACAAAGGAAGGTAAAGCTGGTGGAGAAGAAGCCAGGCATCTACCATGGCTGGGACTGGCTGCTGGCTGGCTGAGGGAAGGCTGCAAGGCTGTGAGATGTGGGTTGTCTGCAAGGGCTTAGTTTGGGGCTGAGCGGCTAGAAATTTTGGACATAAAGCAGGTTAGAAGCAAAATGTAGCTAATGTAAAATGCACAGTCGGAGGCGTGTCACTTAAACTGGTACAATGTCTCCACAAGTTATGCTGATTTACAAAAGTCCTGAACAGCCATCTGACAAGGTGACTCTGCACTCATCACATAAATTGTGTCCAGGCGCTTAAGGGTGTTTCAATGCCTAATTCTCACTGATTTCAGTGAGATATTTATCACCAAAGCATTCTGTCTTAAACTACTAATTAAACATCTGTTCACATCTGTGTGTAGACAGAGCCTGGAATGAAGGCATATGGGTTTGTTCATGGGTGGAACATACCTTGCTGTTTAACACCACGTTGGTTACGCTGTTTTGAAATACCTTTTAATGAAAAAAAAAAGTGAATTTCCCATAAGCAGATGGTATTGAATGAATGTGCTCTTGTAGTTTCAAAGATCAGGATTAAATGCAGTTTAAAATGCGGTTGTCTTTGAAGTGCCTGTAAGAAACTGGTGTTCTGAGAAGAATTTTGGGGCCACATCTGCCTATTTTAGCCTTCTAACAAAATGACCAGCTAACCCTTTTGAGCGATGCCCAGTAGCTATGAGTATGTGCTGTGTATATTGTCAGGCACTGCAGCTCTATTCGCTGTGCCAGGGATTCCCTTAAGTCAGAGTGGTATCTCTGTGTTCAGTAGCCCTGGATTATTGTTATTATTATTTTATTAATTTTTATTTTTCATCAAGACAGGTATTTATGCTTGACATCCTGTGTTTGAGGGGTGGCTCCCACGCTTTAATTGTGACTTGTGGGAAGAAGTTGTTCCTTGTGCTTTGAGACTGCTTAGTGGCTTAAATTTCTGTCATGCCCCATTGCCTGATAAGAGCGCGGGCTTCAGCAGAAGGGGCGGTAGGGAAGGTGAGGAGTGTGCATGGGGTTCTTCAGCTGATATTTGGTAAAGGGATTTGGGTTTGAGCCCATAATGTGCCAGGATGTTACTAAATCTGAGCGGTCTCTCTGTGTAACGGACTTAACAGAAAAGCATCAGACATTTGGGATTTAAACAAATGAAGAAGTAAGATTAGCTGCAGAAGCCCTGACTGTGCAGTTCGGTGGCTTCCTGTCCTCGGGTACGCTACCAGTCAATATTTGCATTAATCTAAGTGCAGCAGTAATGCAGCTGAGATTGACAGCTCTTTCCAAACAGAAACGGCAAAATTCCTTTTACTTTTGTTGGGAGAGGAACCAGGGACAGTGCATTGTGATTTGGAGATAAGCCACATCCTTCAGTCTTGTTCATCCTAATTACCTGCCATATCTGCTGTTACTTTGATTTTATCAAGTGTCCATTATTTTTCATTTTAAGTGGCTGACTTACTGGCACGTTTAATATGTGTGTCTATAAAAAAATCCCATCCCTGTAGCAAAAGGTCTGGGTTGGAAGGGACCCCAAGGATCATACAGTTCCAACCCTCCCTACCACAGGCAGGGCCACCAACCTCCAGGCCTGGATCTACACAAGGTTGCCCAGGACCCCATCTAACCTGGCCTGGAGCACCTCCAGGGATAAGGCATCCACCACCTCTCTGGGCAGCCTGCCCCAGCACTCTGTCACCCTCAGAGTAAAAAAGTTTTTCCTCATATTGAGATGGAGCTTCCTGTTTGCATCCTTTCTTCCCTGTTCTACCATAGAGCTGGAGCCTGTGCACTGCAGCAGCTGCTGTGTGTCCATGGCCTCCTCATTGCTCAGGGGCACACCGATGGTTTGCATCTAAAAAGGGTGTCTAAGCTATCTCTTATTTGCAGGCACCTTAGGAAAAAACCCACAAAACCCCAAACACCTCTCCACGGCATCAAATTCAAGCAACTGATCTCTGCTTACAAGGCTGTAGCCACCTTTGACAGCACATCACCTTCCGTCAGTTGAATTATACAGGGATCACATACTGTAATACAATTAAACATTTTTGGGAGGGCAGGAGAATGAAAGGTACCTTTGAGTTTTGCTGTGGCACAGAGACAAATGTGCTGGTTGCGTGGCTGCAGAGTTTTGAAGAAGGGGAGTTGCTGAACTGTCCACTGGGAAAATGTCAAATTCTGCAGCTGTGGCATGGGGCAGCCTGGGGAAGGCCATGGTGAGATACTCAATCAGTCGGTGATAAACTGTAGTGAATATGCAGCATGTTGAAGGCGCAGACAAGCGATCATTAAAAAAACCCAACAAACAAAAAAACCAAAATCCTAACACATTACCTGTGCCCAGAATGGCTAAACCGAGCCCATAAACTTTGGTTGATTCTTTAACTGCTCTGCAGCAGCTCCTTTTTGTCTCTTTATACTATTCTGTCCTGGCCTCTGCACCTCACTCCTCAGCAAAGCCTCCCCACTTGTGATGAAATGCTGCTGCTTTCCCCGACTCTGTCTTTTGTGCTCCTCTGGGAGAGATTAGGCCGTTAATTTATGTGAGTCCCTTGCAGTTTCTGAGATTATAAAATGTTGCTATAATGGTATGTGTGTTCAGGGTGCCGTCTCTAAAAGGCCCGTGCATGTGTATATTTGTGTTCATGGCACAGATTCTTTGGGAGAGAAGCTGTTCCCTGGTTACCCTGAAAACAAGCATTTTATGCATTGTTTCATGGTATTACTGTTAGATTTTGAATGAATGGTGTGGGGGGATTAAAATCATAACTGAGCTTGCTTCAAACCTGTCAGGGAGTCCTCAAAACTGCTCTTGACAGGCCTCCATGGGTACCTTTGGCTGTGGAGCCATCAGAAGCAGCCTTTGTCCTTGTGAATGGCAGCCTGCAGCACATGGGGCAGTACAGAGCTTTTGACAGCACCCCAAGTTGCTCGTTATCCCTCTGTGATAGCCATCTTCAGGAAACAATGTGCTTCTTGAGTACCACAAGTTAGGAAAGCATTAGATATCAAAGTCCAAATGCAGCCCTGCTAATAGGAGAACAGGTTTTTTGCACAACTGGTTTTGCTCTGTTTCAGTCAAAAATAAGAGAGTAGTATTGACCTTCTATGTCCTTCTGTGGTTAATTATATGGGAAGGGGCCTCTGTTGACTGTTGGATTGAATTTTGGGATTCCCAGTTGTTGATACACTTCCCAGTTTCTTTACTGGATAGGTGACATGACCATGCCTGGTTTATGGAGCTTTTAGTGTGAGATCCTCCCATGGGCAATGTGCTCAGCTCGTAGGAGCTGAGGCAGAAAATTGGGGTAGCACAAAGGGGAGGAAGATAGAGGGTGTCTCATCAGGGGAGGATAGGGTCAAGTAAGGGGACTGTGAAAGGGGGCTGACTCAAAGTTTCCAGGAAAAGTGGAAAGTATATGGAGGAGATGATTTGTAGCATAGTGGCTGCTCTGTGCCCATGGGACCAAGCCTTCAATGATAGAAATTGACGCATCTACACTGACTTCAGTGACTTAGACTAGCTGGAGATATGGCATGACATGTGCTCAAGTTCAAAGCCCTTGCTGTTTCACACTTCATCTCCTTTTATTCCAACTAACCCCTGAGCATCAGATGACTTGTGGTTTTGTCTGGCAGCAGCGCAGTGTTAATTTTTGGAGCAAGTGGGTTCTGGGAAGGTGTGAACCAGGCTCCACGCTGTTTGTGTGCATGCCTGCATGTGGCAGTTGTACTGAGCAAATGTCCTGGTGAGACTGGTTTAGCTCTGATTCTTCACTACAAAGGGAAAGACATCCCTGTCTCTGTAGCTCATCTGAACCTTGATTGATGTTGCTGCTCTTGCTGTCACAAAATCTGTCATTTTCACTTAAATTCCTTACCAGTAACCCAGGCCAAGTTCTTCTGTCACCAGAAACAAAGCTGCCTTTTTCCACAGGACAAGCCTTTGCCTCACATGTGTGTCCTCTGGTGTGATAACCTTCCAATATATTCTTATTAACTTGCTGAGTCTTAGCATCCCTTCTGATCCTCTTGTGTAAAATCTAAATGTGTTTATTCCCATTTTCCCCCATGTCTGGCTCAGCTGTGTTCTATCGGTGCATGTTTAGTTTTGGAAGGCTTCACTGGCCATGAGGATTCATGCACAGTGAGAGATCTGAAAATCTCCAGCGTGGGTTCTGTTTTATTCTGAGATTTGCTGTTTTTCTAGTCATGCGCATGTGAAGGCTCAGATCAGAATTTCCAGGTCAGGCAGTATCATGGTGTCCTGGTTCTGACCAGGCCAGAGTCAACCTCCCCAAGCAGCCAGCACAGGTGAGCTGAGTTAGCCTGGGCTGTTTTCCACACCACCTGACATCACTCCCCCATAAAAGGGGCTGGCTGGGAGGGGTATGGACTTGGTGCCTCTAGGACAGTCTGGGTGTGGTTTGGTTGGTCTGTTGATCCTTACACTGGACAGCACTCTGTGATTGTCTGGTTGGTAACATACTCTGTGTTATCACTGGGTGTGAGTGGAATTGGCTGTTATCATTCTGTTTGTGGTACTTTTGTCAGTAAACTGTCCTTATCCCAACCCGTCTCTCTTTTCCTGTGGGAGTGAGTGAGCGGTGTGTGGTGCTCTGCCACTGATTGTGGCTTACCTACCATGCATGGACTATGGAAAGATAGTGGTGAGAAGATAATTTTGTCCAGAAAGTGTGGGGCCTATGGGGAGGACAACTGGGTAGTGAGGGGGAAGGTCAGGCTGAGAGTTCCTATTCATGTGTGCCCTGTCTTGGTCAGAGGGCTCTCCCATGACTCTGGGTCAGTAATGCATGTGATATGGTCTGTTTAGGCCTGTGCACACCGTTGGAAAAACATCTATTACGAGACAGAGTACATCCTGCCCCACGGCTTCTGCAACATCATCCCCCCCAACCTGCAGCCCAATGGGAGGAAGCTCTTGCCCTGCTATGAAGGTAAGGGGGTGAGGGCTGGGAGTGGAGCATGTCTCCATTGCTGTTGTCTTATTTTATGGCTGCTACGTTTTCCCTTTATTTCCAAAGCTGTCCATTGGGTTTTGGATGAAGTGGGGAGAGTGGCACAAAGACTGGACAGGTCCTGTGACTTACTGTGTGTTGTTGCACTGTATTAGAGGAGTAATATATCTCTGAATTGTGCTTTCTGAAACAGTAGCTCTCTCTCCTGTATGTCAATAAGTGGTAGATACTGATCTGAGCTTGGCCTTTCATGCTGTGCTGCAGCAGAGTAAAAATCCTGAATTACATTGCAGTTGGGAGCCAGTTTGCCTATCTCAAGGAAGTGTTTTCATTTTTGTGTTGTGGTTTATCAGAAAACTTGGGAATGGTGGGGAATGGCTGCTTGAAACCTTGCTCATGTCAGGGAACTTCTGTAGCAGTTGATATTAAACAGTTTCAGGTGCCATAAGGTGTCTTGGTCCCTGTTTGGATCCTCTGAGGGTCTGGGTTTGAAGGGCATGGAGAGGAAGGGCTCCAGCTCTGAGTAATGGGTGCTTGTGCCTGTTCATTTCGCTCCAAATTCCAAGTGTCAACATCTTAATTTTCTAGCCCACTGGTAAATTTGAGACTGTTGTATCGTGTTTCCTTTCCTAAAGACTTCAGAAGAAAGCGTCTCCTTGGCCAAGAGCAGTTAACTAAATCAGCAGCATGAGTGTGTTCTTAGGAAGAAGATAGATATCTCCGAAGATATCTCAGCCTTCATAGGAATACTTGGGGGAAAACACCTTCTTGGTTTTTCCTGTCTGCCTGGGCACCATTGTTCCCCTCTTGCTTGTAGGATCCTGACAAAGTGTGGGAGTTCATAGAACAAGACACGCTAGAGTTTGTTGTGGGCATGACATTTAATTTTTCTTTGCTTTTATTCATTTCTCCCCTTCCCAAGTTGGCAGCAGCTAGCAGAAAGCTTGCTGCTGAGTATAGTAAGTGAGAGTTAAAGCAGTGGATGTATCTTGGGCTTCATCATGAGAGGGGTGTTCAGCAGGGACAGGGAGGTGATTGTCCCCCTCTACTCTGCCCTCATGAGGTCCCATCTGGAGTACTGTGTCTAGATCTGTGTTCTCCCATACAAGAAAGATGTAGACCTGTTGGAGAGGGTTCAGAGGAGGGCACAAAGATGAGTAGAGGGCTGGAGCACCTCCCCTATGAAGAGAAACTGAGGGAGCTGGGCTTCTTCAGCCTAGAGAAGGGAAGGCTGCGGGGGGACCTCATTGCAGCCTTCTGGTACCTGAAGGGAGCATATAAACAGGAGGGGATTCAGCTTTTTAAAGGGGTAGACAATGGCAGGACATGGGGGAACAGATTAAAGCTAAAGGGGGGGGGGAGGGCAGGTTTAGATTAGATACTAGGGGAAAGCTCTTTTCAGAGACAGTGCTGGAATGGGCTGCCCAGAGAGATGGTGGATGCCCCATCCCTGGAAGTGTTCAAGCCCAGGTTGGATGGGGCCCTGGACAACCTTGTGTAGATCCAGGCCTGGAGTTTGGTGTCCCTGCCTGTGGCTGGGGATTTGGAACTCTATGATCCTTGGGGTCCCTTCCAACCCATACCATTCTATGATTCTATGTCCTGGTGAGTTTCTCCACCACTGGTGAGCCGCCATGTCCCAGCTTAGTGGCCTGTGAAGCCTGCTTTGTGACAGCTGGGTCCCCTCCGTGCTTGTTCTTTCTCCTGAGGCAGCTCCTCACCTCCCTCTGGGCTTTGCTTGGGGAGCTGCTGCCACAAACCTTCTGGAGACAGCATGTGCTTATGTACTGACCATTTCCTGGCCCTGAGGCTGGACAGATTAGAGAGCTGGGCAATCACCAACAGCATGAAGTTTAACAAGGGCAAGTGCCAGATTCTGCGCCTGGGAAGGGGCAGCCCTGGCTATACACAGGCTGACAGATCAGACAGTGGAGGCCAGACATGCTGAGAAGGATGTGGGGTCTTGGTCGACAGCAAGTTAAACACGATCCAGCAGTGTGCCCAGGCAGCCAGGAGGGCCAACTGTATCCCAGGGTGCATCGAGCACAGCATGGCCAGCTGGTCCTAGGAGGTGATTGTCCTGCTCTACACTGTGCTGGAGCAACCTCACCTCAAATACTGTGTGCAGTTTTGGGAGCCACAGTACAAGAGGGACACAACCATTGAAGAGTGTCCAGAGGAGGGCAACAAGGATGGTGAAGGGTCTGGAGGGGAAGACTTACCATATGAGGCTTAAGCCCCTTGTTTTGTTCAGCCTGGAGAAAAGGAGGCTGAGGGGAGGCCTCATTGCAGTCTGTGGCTTCCTGATGAGTGGGAGTGAAGGGGTAGGCACCAACCTCCTCAGTGACCAGTGACAGAACTTGGGGGAACACTATGAAGCTGACAGGGGAGGTTTAGGCTGGATATTAGGAAGATGTTCTTTACTGAGAGGGTGTCAGTCACTGGAACAGGCTCCCCAGGAAAGTGGTCACAGCACTGAGCTTGGCTGAGTTCAAGAAGCATCTGGACAATGCTCAGTCACATGCTCTGACTTGGCTGGCTTTGTGTGGAGCCAGGAGTTGGACTTAATGATGCTTATGGGTCCCTTCCAGCTCAGGGTATTCTTTGACTCTATGGTTATTTGAGACATGATGGATTTTGAGTATCTTCATCCAGCCATGCCAGCTTGTGCTACAGCAGAATACAAGTAAATTGTGTAAGTCTTCCTGTTGTGAGCACTGTCCTGCTGTATTTGTACTTTTACATTTTTTTACTACTTCCCCTTGTACCTGTCAGCAAAATCAGGATAAGGCCTCACACTGAGAAAATGCACTGCAAATACTCCAGTGTTAACTTTATGGTCAATGTGAGCATGTGGACAGACTGCCAGGGCTGTGTCTGAACCTGTGACTGTGCTGCTGCGCTGCCTGAAAGTTGGCCTGTCTGAAGCTGTGGCAGGGAGGTGGTTTCTGGAAGAGACAAACTGCTTGTGTTTTTGTGTGCGTCATGTCTTTGGAGTAAAAAAAATGCTACTAATCTGACAGGATATTTGCCAGGAATTGCTAGAAAATAGAAATGTGTGGGCCTAGTACATGCAGAGCAGCCAGTGGAAAGTTGGCAGGACTGGTGCAGCTTGATGTTGGCTTAATTTCACTCCATGCTAGAGTGAAAATCAGAGGTTTGAGACTGCTGCGCTCTCTCTCTCCCTCTCCATCCCCGTCCACCACCCCCACCACCCCCCCCATCAGACATGAAATCATGAAGTATCACAAGGGATGGCTGCATTTGTTTACTCCTTAAGTTCCAATAAAACAAGCTCAAAGAGAGCGAGCCATGGAGAGAGATCACACAGAGGGATTCGCTGTTTGAGGTTTGCCATGAAATAAGATTATAGTCATCCCTGTAACATTTTTCCTTTGCTTTCTGGAAGCAAAGAAGAAATTCTTCTCCACTGGCACTGAGGAACAGCCTGAGGGGGAGAAGCTGGGAGTCTGGTGGGGGCAATAAATGCTGTGCATAATGCAGCTGAAGTGCTGCTACACCGAGAGCCTCTGTGGCCATTGCCAGGAGGCTGCTAGACTTGGGGCTGCAAGTGTGTGCCAGGGAGTCTGCTGAGGTCATTGGTGTCTTGTTCTTTTCTGGGACTTGCTGTGTGTGAATGTGTGCAGGCAATTCCATGCTTGTTTTCAGAAGACCCATTGTTACCGCAGCTAAGGTGATAAGGAGGCTGGTGTGGCTACATGGTCCACAAGCAGAGCTGGCTCTCACCTAACTGGCGAAGGATGCAGGCCAGTTGAGTGCATGTCAGTTTCCACCCATCTGTATGTGTGCATCTTGAAATGGATTATCAGCTTGTATAACAAAAGTCTTGTGCCAGAAAGGGAGAGGAGCCTGTCCTTGGGAAAGATGTGGTATGGTTTCTCTCCACATAAAGCAGGCTTAATAATTAAAGATAAGGAAATGGAAATTTCCTGGCTGGATAGTAGTGGTGCAACAACATAGGAGTCATAATCCATCTTATTCTTGTCCAGCTTCCCTGAAAGGGCTGACAGAAGTCTGGAGTGATTGAGTGCTAATGAGAACAGCAGCAAGCCTAATAGTTAAATGCTATCTCTGAGTAGGAACTAATCTGGTTTATATGAGCTGGATGGTCTTTGTGGTACAACTGGTATATGGAGCCACCGTCTTCTAGGCAGTCCTTTTACTTGGTTATTTTCCCCATAGCTTTAATGGCCTTCCAAAAAAGGGATCTGCCTTCAGCTTGCAAAGAAGAGTGGCTGTCTACTGTGAGAAGCCAGCTTAGCTGATGGGGAGAGCTGGGATGGCTTCTACTCCTCTGCGGTGGTGAAAAGTTGGTGGTGAAGAGTTGGTGGTGAAGGCTGATGGACCCTTTGGTTAGTAAATAAGGGGAACATGCTCACATGCCTTGCCTCCAAAGAGATAAGCAAGTTTTCCCACAGGGTCCAGACCACATTTGGTGTTCTGGGAGCTATCAAAATATCTGGGCTCTGTGGTGCAACCCAAGACCACAATCCTCTGTCAGAAAGAATGCTACTGTTTCTTCCTAGTGTGCTGTAATAGGTAGGAAGGAAGAGTATTCCAGCACAAATGATAGTTTACTATAACTGTCCACATTGCTTCCATCTGTGAAGATGGTTGATACAGGATTTTATTGCACGGTGGTGCTCATGTTATGGTCTTGAAGTTTGCTTAGAGACTTTTAGAAAGGTTTGCTCAGAGAAGAGATTGAGGAGCATTTGCCTTTAGAATCATCACATGCCACAACCTATCTTTCTTGTTTGTGTATTGTTTTATCCAATTACTTTTTTGTCATTACATTTGTTGTAGCCATGATGATCTCAGGTTATAAAACATCTCGCTTGTTTTAATTGAAACATTTTTAAAGGGGCGTTTCAATTTGTATGTTTACAGAATGTATTCTGTTGCTATCTAGCACTCCCAAACATAAGCTGTACCCCACTCATATGAGAAGACAAAGATAGACCCAAACTTAGTCCCATATTGGGACTGGCCAGATATCAGGCATCTTTAGCTAGAAGCAGCATAGCTTTAGTGCTATTGCTTGGGGCTAAAAAGCTCTTTCTTTCACATGTAAGGGAAATGAAAGCATGGAAGTATATGAAGATGTTCTGGGGGTTTTTAGGCATTTGACTCAATCATCCTTATTTGGGTCCCTTCCAACTCAGTATACTCTGATTACCATCTTTTTCTTCTTTTTCCCTTTATGTATTTATTCATGGTGCATCTTCAAAGTCGCAGAGGCGGCCACCTCTTCTAGATTCAGCCTTGTCCCACTGCTTTGCTATCAGCTGTTGCCACAGCAGTTAGCTTAGTGGCTTGCGGTCTGTGTAATCGGGGGCGCACAGCAGTCTGCGGGCAGGCGAGAGAGAACAATGAAGAAGTGTGAAAACAAAGGGTCTGTTCATCACAGCAGTTACTGCCTGGAGCTGTGCGGAACCTGCCGAATCCGTTGTATGCAGTGTTTAAACCTCATGCAAATATTGCTATTCAGGTGTGCAAAAGCTGTGAGCTGACACAGTGACTGCACCGATTCCTGCTGGTTGATCTTTGCATTGCACTGCTGGATGGATGGCAGTGTCGTTCAAGTGACAGGTGTCACTACTGTGCACTGAAGTGGAGGGGAGGTAGAAGCGGTCTTTGTTTTCATGCCTTTTGGGGTCATCTGCTGCTTGGGAGAGGGAGACTGGCTCTGGGGATAAGGTCTGTGACCATCCAGGATGGGGGTCTGTGCTGGGCTGTGACCATGGATGCCTGAGGTGAAAGGAGTCCTGGTTGAGCATGGGGAGGGGGGAATGCTGCTGCAGATGGGAGTTAGGTAGGCTGACAAGAAAGGATGGTTTTGTGCTGAAAGCCTTATGCTAGAACCCAGGAGCCCAGTGCCTGTCCAGGCTTGGCTGCTGGCTCCCTAGGGAGGACTGTGTCTATCTCTGAATCCCCAGTACCCCTGCCCCCCTCCCCCCCCCCCCCCCCCCCCCCCCCCCCCCCGAAAAAAAAGAGGGATGCTCTTATCTGCTCTGTGTCAGGGGAGCTTTAGATGCTCAAGCAGCCTCAATGTCTAGGGTGTTTAGGTCTCTGTGTTTGTTTCCTCTTGAAAAATGTCACTAAAGCTGTTTTCTTTCTGAGGTTAGTCAGTGTGTGTGAAGTTTCCAGACCCTGTAATGATAGGAAGGAGTCTTGATACCTATAGGGAGGACAGATGGTTATTGCTTTGCATCATTGCTGTATGTCATGCTGCATTACTACAATGAATCCATTTATTCTTCTGTAAGCTCTGGTTTTTTCTTTCCCAGAGGGGTATTCTCAGGTGTTTATTAAAGTTAAGATTGTGGTTGGACTCAATGATCTTAAAGGTCTCTTCCAACTTAAGTGATTCTGTGTTTAGATGTCTTGTCTTTAGTTCACAGAAGCACTAGTATCCAAGCTCTGAATTTACTCAAAATACTGCATTCCAATCTATCCATTGTTAAAATCAAAACATAATTAGTTAAGTGAAATGGAGGGACATTAGTTTAAGCAGGTAGCACTGGCAATAAAAGTGACTTAAAAACCACTGAATGTCACATAAAGCATTGAATGATGTCTGTGAAAGTATGAGCTTCAGTGGATGTACTGAATGGGGTTTTTTGTACAACTATATAAAATGCCAAATCTTTCCTAATCTGTATTAAGCACAACTAATAATAATTTGGTTCATTTAAAGAATAATTTATTTCATTGCTTGACAGTGAAAACACAGTGTGTTTCTTTTCTAATACATAAATTGCTGATGAAAATCAGTTGTGTTGTATCCTTGAATTTGGGGGGGTTTGCTTGAAGTTACTCCTAGATCTGAATTTGGTCCTTTTTTTTGTGTATGTGCAGGTAATCTATCAGAAGGAAGTCCTCTGCTCATCCTGAGAAATAAAGCAATTTTGCATGTTTGTTGAACACAGCTACATGAAGCTACACATCCCTCTACCACCCTTGAATAGCTGCCTTGTTCCATTGTGGAAGCTGCTACCCTTCCATCTGCTATCCTATGGTTTTTGCATGCCCTTGGGTTTTTCTTTTCAGACAGATTCAGGGGATGGCTTGTGTGGGCCAGATCACTTGCACCCACCTGTATGGAGTCTCTCAGGTGGCTGGAGCTATACATAGAGATGGTGTGGAGATGTTTGGGCCTCACCCGGGTCTATGGTAAAGCCTGGGTGGTGAGGGAGCTGCCATCATGAGGCTTTTGCATGTTGCTAACTTGTGGAAAAAAGTTCTGTGAAGCTTATTTATAGGAGGAAAGAAGGAGAAACTTGAAAATCCAAAATAAGAAACAAGTTTTATTTGCCTCCCCTACTGTGCTGGGGCATTCTCTGCACTTACGTTATTTGCCTGACTTAAATCTTGCACTGTACAAGCTAACAAGGAAAATTTCCATTAAGATATTTTGAAGTGAATTGAGCCATGTGTGTTTAGAAGGAGACACTTAAACTGTTAGCCAAGCATAATTCAATTTGTAGGAAAATACAACATGTTAAATCTGATCAGATTGTCAGCAGGAGTCACTTGCTCCAGTTTGTTACGGACCTGACACAGACACTTTGGTCTTGAAAGAAATATATACACATAAGAAGTCCTCTTGCCTTTTGTCCTGGACAAAGGGCTCATTTGGCTTTTAAGAAGCTGTGCCCTGGCCTGTGTCATGAGCAAGACCCAGCAGGGGTCATGACCTCTAGTGCCTAAAGGGGTGCTGGGCTCTGGGGCCAGCTGTGGGCCTGGTTGGCGGGCTTGGTTAGTCATGACTATGCAGCCCTGTGGTGTTTTTTCAGCCAAGGAGCAGTGCTCACTTGTGGTGCCTGAGCATCAGTCTAAGGCCCTGTAGTCCTCCAATGAAAAATAAATCCAGCCTTACAGCATATAGATGTAGGAAGGTAGTCTCTAAGGCCTCAAGCTTTGGCATTACAGGAACCTCCTGATAGGTTTAGCAGGTAAGTCAGAAGGACCTGCAGGGCTACAGGGGCCAGTGGCATTTTTTTGGAGTTGCAAGCACCTTGGAATTACAGCGCATCAAGTGCAAAATTGGAAAAAGGCAAGGTCTGTTCATGCCTCAATATGCCATGTAAAGGGAAAATATTGGCTTGAAGTTAAAGCCTCTGCATAGGATGGACATGGATCTTCAGTTACAGGGGTGGGAATCCAGCCATAGTGAAGGCAGGGCCTTTAGGACATACAAAGCATTATTTTTCAGGAAATGCCAGAGAGAGAAACCTCATCTCCTTGGCTCTTTTGAATAAAAAATGTTCATATCAATAAACAATTTTTTTTTTTTCCCCTGGCAAGGAGTGCCTGGGTCTGTGAGAGACTATATGTGAAGAACTAGTGCTTTAGAGACACATCACTTTCTGAATAGCCATCAGCAAATATAGGCCCAATTTCTCAGGAAAATTTGTTGTGTGGTTCTGGCCATCCTGGTGTGCTAGGATGCACATCTGCTTTGGCAGGACCCAGCTTCAGTTCAGGGTGTTTGCTGGTTGGGCTGTAACATGTGGATCAGTTTGCCATTCTGCATGGTCTCCTTAATTAAACCTCTCTCTGTGCAACTGGTATGACTTCAGCAAATTTCTTAAAATCTGAGTATCTTTATGATGTTATGAAAAGCTTATATATAATGTATAAAGGGGGAATAGTGTGTGTGTGTGTGTGTGTGTGTTTTGAAAAAATTCAGGGAGGAGGCAGTTGATTATTTTCTTTGATCTTCAATATGATAAAGTGCAACTCAAAAGGAACCTGCTTGCTTCCAAAGAAGCAATTTGCTCATTGATTTCATCAAAATTTTTGTCATTCAGCAAGGACTTAATGGTCCTTACTTTACCATAAAAGTAAATTCAAAATTATCAGGCTATATGGTAAATGATTTTGGAGCATGAGTAGCTGTAATAAACAGGAGTGACAATATGCTGAAGCTGGGTACTCATTAGTATGGCAAGTATTTGAAAATAATCACAGAATGATATGGGTTGGAAGGGACCTCTGGAGGTCATCTAGTCTAACCCTCCTGCCAAAGCAGGAACACCAAAAGCAGGCTGCACAGGACAGCATCCAGGTGGGTTTTGAATGCCCAGACTGCTCCTTGGGCAGCCTGTTTCAGTGCCCTGACTGCAAAAGTTCCGATCCATCTCAAAACTTAAAATTCTACTAAAATCAAAATGTTTGGATTAAGAAAGGATAAAAAGTGGTTTTCTTTTTTTTTTTTTTTATCATCCTTTCTTTTTGCCTCTCACCCTCCTGTCCCCGCTTCTGCAAAAGGAACAGCAAAAATCTCTCAGGTTTGATACAGGAAACAATCGCTACATAAAATATGGAAACAAAAACTGCAGTGTTGTTGGCTGGTCCCATGTGGGAGCTCTGAGCAGTTTGCTGTGATAAACAGCAACCATGAGCATCCCCCAAATGAGACTGTTGTCTGATCACTTAAAGCAGTACCTTCTCCTGCCTCCCTCCTGGGGTCAGTGTCCCGAAGCAACCTTCAGCCAGAAATCTTATAGTAACTTTGCTAACTTGTTTTAGGGAAGAATCTCTTGTCTCTCTGAGGTAGTGACAGGCATGGGGATTAAACATCCTGATGTGGGGTCAGTGGCCCACAGGCATGAGCATCACCTCTTGCATGCTTCCTTGCTCTGTGGATCTACCCTCTCCACTGGAGATGGGCATCTGCTGATGCACCTTTACCAGGCTACTGCTGCTGTTATCATATTACTGTGGTACTGCTAGCTTAGCAGCTCTGCAGACAGCATGCTGGATGTCTGCTGGGGTTTCAGCCCCCTTCCTTTCTCCCTGATGTGGGTGAGGATGCTGCCAGGGTGCATATTGATATGTCAGGAGTTATGTCAGCCTGGGAGCTGTGTGCTGATGGCCCTTGAGGCTGCGCAATGCAGACAGCTCAGATGGAGAGTGTGTGCCATACCAAGGATGACCATGGTTTGTTTTGTTCCTTTCTCTATCCAGAGTACAAGAAGAAGTATGGGGAGGAGCATGGCTCGTGCCAGGCGGGGATTGCAGGCTTCTTCACTGAGGTGAGCAGGGGCACACGTATGGAAGGGATTGGGTTGGAGAACGGTTCTCCTGCCACGTGCCCCAGGAGGGAGCCCTGAACATGGCTTGGACAATGGGCTGAGCACTAAGCATGGTCCTTCCTGCCAGCAAACACTCTCCTGCCTTATCAGGCCTCCTGGGCACCTCTATCTTGCACAGTGGCTGCCCATGTGTGTATGTGCAAGGTCTGTTGACAAGAATGAATGAATCTATTCTGGGAAATGTCCTTAGATAATATTTTCTGTGTGTACATCCCAGAACTTGCATATAGATATCTCTGTGTCTGACACGAACTCTTTAAGTGATGATGTAAAACAATCTTCCCTTGAATGGCTTTGTTCATGTATGTGTGGGTATACATGTCTGTGAATATAGAAATGCATGCACATGTGTACATATATATGGGAAACATTTTTTAAGTTCTGCTTGAGTTCTATATTTCAAAAAAGATTGAGGGGGAAAAAAAAGTGTGTAAAATGCATGCTCTAGAGCTGTTCTAATGCAAGACCATATTCATTCCTGGACAGAAGTCTGTAAGCCATGTTTTAGTTATGTCAAGGATAATTTTTTTTCCCTTATATACTTATGTATTGGTGGGTTTTTTGGTAATGTTACAGGGTTGGGGATCTTGTTTATGGTTTTGCATTTTATGTGGGTTTCTTCTGTTTGTCTGTTTTGCAATTTTAAATTTTTTTTTAAGGAAAAAAAAAAAGCTATTTTAGTATCAGGCTCCTTGTTACCATCATGCCATTTATTCTTTCTCCTAATTATATATGCACTAGTCTGTAGCACTTATTGTCCAGGTGATATAAGCAGAATAAAGGTGTCCCCTCTGAATTGGCAGAAGGTGATTTCGGAGTAAACTGGAGCTGAAGGTGACATTGCCACAGTGGCACCGATAACTGGGTGTTCATCCAACAGCAGCTGTTTCCTGGCTGGTCTTGCTGTCTCTGGCTTGTTTCTGTTCCCATGCTTTAAATCCTTTGCTACCCTGTTTCCGAAGATATCTTTGAACTTTCATTGCTTCAGCCTGATGGCAGCTCACTGAGCAGGAAACGCAGATAAATGGCTTTTTGGGTCAAAGAGGCAAGACCCTGAAGTACGTTAAGCACTGCTGATTGTAGTGGTTCCTGCTGGTAAATGATCCCTTGACCTCAAGAGCGTAGCCCCTCCCAAGGAAAAAAGCTGTTGCCAAGCATGTCCTGCTCTTTGGGTTTGCAGTCCTGCACCTATAGTCTTATTAGGGAAATCCCATATTTAGTGTCTCCCCCATGACTGGAACTTGTCAACCGAAGGGGTACCTGGCGTGGGACTTTTCCCACAAGGATGGAGCCCACCCATGGCCTTGGACAGAATGGAGATGTGAGGCAAAGCAGCTGTCCTCTTGTCTCCTCCAGGGATGGATAGCTTACCTAGGCTTAATACTTCCCAGGTTTAATATGGTTCCTTGCTGGACATACTTAAAACCATGTTCAGGAGGAAGCTTTCCCTGCTGAATGCTTCAGGGCAATATTCAGGAAGAAGGTTTCCCGGCTGGAATGCTTTGGGGGCAACATTTTCACAATCTCTTTTGCATGCAAACATACTTTTGATTTTGATTCTAAAGCATTATCCATGAGTAGCTACCTTTTTTGGATGCTGGATCAAATTTTGTCTGATTTCTAGACTTTTAAAATCCTGTTGGGTGTTTGTAATGAACTATAGCCAGGTTGTTTCTTGAGAAGCAGAGAGTATCTGAGGACAGAGCAAGGCAAAATGTTCCAACCATGACATGACACATGTCCTGCTTGCTGAGTGCATGGCAGCTCTTTTTCTTAATAGTTGTAAAATCAAAGTCCTTTGTGCTGTGTCTTTCCTGATTGGTTGGTATAATAGGTCAGCCAGCGCTGAGGCACAGTCTGTAGCTGAATGGTAGGTCTGGGTGGGCTTGGGGCACTTCTGTCACTTCTTGGAGGTTTCCGATCTTCTAGAAGATGCTTGGAGAAGTGTTGTGGTTTTGTGTGGCAGTTGGAAAGAGACTTCTGTGTAAGTTTAATGGCTGTTAAATCTGAGGAAGGTTCTTCATTGAAGCAGTAGAACAGCTGAGCAGAAGTGGGCTGCAAAAAGGAAGACCCTGTGTCTCTAGTGTGTCTTGGGAAGAAGGGTATTCTCTATACACAGACTGGAGATGGTTACAGATAGGCTTATAATTGGTGTTCTGAGTTACTATCCTGTCCCTTCTCTGTTACTTTGTCAAATATGAATTTTGTCCAGTGTTGATTGGTATTTATTTTTTTTCCCCCAATCCTTTCCCCCACACCGTTTTGGTTTTCCTGTTGTAGGAGCTGGTCATCATGGGAGCACCAGGATCTTATTACTGGACAGGAACTGTCAAAGTACTGAATCTCACTGACAACACATACTACAAGCTGAACGATGATGCTGTTATAGCCAGGCGGTACACATACCTTGGTAAGCAGCTCTCTGGTGCTTGCTGTGAGAATGGATCAGTCCATCAACATATTTCAAGGCTTTGTTATAAAACTTACACTGGGTTTTTTTTTTTGGTGGTATATAGTATTTTTATGAAAAGTGTGAGAGGAAGAACATCTGAATGGTTCACCTACCTGGAAATAAACATAAGCAAAGCAGCAGCTAGAATGTTCCATTTTTGTTTGCTTGTTTGATAAATACTTTGCTTTTTAATTTGCTTATTTTTGCTAATATAGAAAATGCATTTTGACTGAAAATCATGTTGGAGGATTGTAGCAGGCTTCCTGCATTCCTACTTCTGCCCTGTGAGAAATTATTTATCATCAGTTAGGCTGCATGTCTGCCTACACCAGTCTTTATAATGGGTACACACGTAATTACAGAATATATATTGCTGGTACAAAATTAATTCAACAAAAATAGCATCAAATAAATGAGTCACGTGATTCATTGCCTCTAGGTTTGAGTATGTCTTTAACTCGATTGTTTTTACTAGCTCTAAAAACAGCTAATGTTCCAAAAATACTTAATGTCTTCCACCTAATCCCCAGTGCCTCAGATGGTGGAGACCTATAATGTACTTCAAACGGTTGGTAGCTTGATATTGTTTGACTGGAGACTTGCACTGACCTCTCTTTTTCCCCTTAACCTTTAGTCTTTAGAAAAATACCACTTTGAAGATGTCGCTTGGTGATAGCTAGATGAGGAGTGTATTTATACGCATTTAAGGACATAAATAGGTTTTGTCACTGATAGACCTGAATTATAGTGTTTACCATGTAGACAAGAGCCCCATAATTTACAGCAGAAGAGCACAGCAAATACAAGACAGCCTTAGAAGGAAACTACACTTCAGTTATTATATATCATTTTAATATATGAAATAAGACTGAATCTTTGATCTCTTTCTTTCAAATACACTCCCTCTTTCTTTGATCTATTCTCCCATTTTTCTTCTTGCCTAAACAAAAAATCTTTTTAAGCCATTAACTTCTCCCACCTCTTTGTCTACTGTCCACCAGTCTCCACCCCCACCCAACCCAAAAAGGCACATAATTTTCCAAGGCTTCCTGAGCAGTGACTTTAGCTAAAAGGAGGAGAACACTTCTGTCTGGTTAATGTAGGACTGTCACCCTCTAATATGATACTTTCTTTGCGATGATGTGGTCTGTTTGTGTGTGCCTGTTCCTGTTTTACTGCTTCCCTTTCTGGACTCTCAGTAACTGAACCTGCTTTGTGTTTCCCTTGCCCACCTCCACACACACACACACACACACACCCTTCCTTCTCTCAGCTTTTGGAAGAGTACTGGAGGGTGTACTGTCACTTCCCACTGCCATGAGTGGAATATTGGTGAATCCGGAGTAGGAAGTTTGAGCACTAATAATGTGAACCCCAAGAGGAGTGGTGATCCCCATGAGTGTGATCCAGCTGGATGACCTTTTTCTCAGGCTCTTTACTTTCATGACCATTTGTCTATTTATTTATTTTCTCTCCCTTCTCCTGCCCATCTGCCACTCAGGATATGCAGTGACAGCAGGTCATTTCTCTCAGCCGACTACCACGGACGTTGTAGGAGGAGCTCCCCAGGATGGAGGCATTGGAAAGGTACGTCTTTTTTGTCAAACAATAATGTGGTTCCATTCAGTGGAGCAAAAAGGTAATACTGATGCAATTCCTATGTGTCTGAGATGCCAAGAGATTTTTGCCTACAGGGTTGTTTGCCTTCTGAGTGGGGAAGAGGTGGGATAGTTTGATGGAGTCATCAAATTTTCTGGACTTCCCCCTCCTGGTGCCTCACATCACTCACCCCTCTTTTCTTTCTCTCCCACCCAATCCTTACAAGTTATTTTTAACAAGACACAGGCAACATTTCTTTCACACTTCTTCTGTTTAGGACTTGTAACACACAGGTATCACTTAAACCTTTCCCGGTGTGATGGGTTGACCCCACTGGGTCACAAATCCTGCCATCAAACCTGCTCTAGCATGGGCTTCTCTTTCCATGGGTCCTCAAGGCCTGCCAGGAGCTTGCTCCAGTGTGAGATTCCCACAGGGTCACAGATTCCTTCAGGTATATCCACCCACTCCAGCATGGGGTCCGCCACAGGCTGCAGGTGGAATCTCTACTCTCCATCATCCTCCATGGGCTGCAGGGGGACAGCCTGTTCCACCATGATCATCTCCACAGGCTTCAGAGGAATCTTTTCTCTGGCACCTGGAGCACCACCTCCCCCTCCTCCTTCACTGCCCTTGGTGCCTGCGAAGTTTTTTCTCACAACTTCTCATGTCTCTGGATGTGAAACCTGCTGCTCCCCTGCTTAAATGTGTTATCACAGAGGTGCTACCACCATCACTGCTTCGCTTGGCCTTGGCCATCAGTGGGGTCCATCTTGGAGCCTGCTGGCATTGGCTCTGTCAGACGAGGGGAAGCTTCTAGCAGCTTCTTGCAGAATCACAAGGTTGGAAAAGACCTTTAAGATCAGCAAGTCCAACCATTCCTGTCCTATGCTAAACCATATCCCTAAGTACCTCATTTACTCCTTTTTTTAAAAACACATCCAGAGATGGTGACTCAACCCCCTCCCTGAGCAGCCTGTCTCAGGCCCTGACAACTCTTTCAGTGAAAAACTTTTTCTTAATGTCTAATCTGAACCTGCCCTGGCACAGCTTCGTGCCATTTCCCCAGAAGCCACCCCTTTAGACCTTCTGCTACCAAGCCCTTTTGATGCAGAACTGAAACATGGGGAAATGAAAAAATTTAGAAAGGAGAGTTTGCTTTCTGCCTGTTTCCTTCATACATTTGACTGTTTGGTATTTGCTTAAGGGTATCATCTCTAGTAGCACAAAAAGCCATTTACTAGGTGATTTGATGTCCCTTCTGAAACTTCATAATATGTTGATGTTTAGTGGGTTAGAATCTGGTGTACTTAGAAATCTTGGTGCTAGTCTCTTGAGAAGGAAATAAAATGTTTTTCCTGTAGGCAGACATATGTTCAATGTGCCAAAGATGTAAGCAAGTGAATGGCTAGATGGAGATAGTGGGTGAGTTCGGTGTGCCTCTGGTACTCCTGTGCCCAACTACTGGGCTGCGATCAGGGAAGCTGGTTGAGGGTGAACTCTGTAACCCTTACAAACTTCTGAATCAAAGGTGGAGAAGTCAGAGTGTGGAGAGGGAGGGATGTAATTTGCTTTTGTCCCGCTTCAAAATCCAATCCTTTCAGAACTTGTTGCCACCATGTGCTTAAGCAGAGAAGTTCTGCAGCCCCCTTCCATCTTTGTCCCTCTGGCTCTCCTGCTCCACAGGGACATGAGTTGTAGCTGAGTCATAACAATGAAGAGAGGTCTCCTTTACCAGGAACACTATCTCTTTAGACAGATAATTTTTGGTAGGAACCGTACCCCAGGGGCTAGCAACGCAAGTGGGTGAAATGCAATATAAGTAGAGGATGAACTCAATACGTATACCTGATCTGGCATGACTAGGGCATACAGGATATATTAGCAGCACAGTTGCTACTGAGAGGACTTGTGCATGGGAAAGACATAGTTTCCTTATCCCAGGTGCCCTGTTACGGCTGCTCCAGGGCACCTTTCTTCCAACCTGTTTTTTGTCTGGGACAGATTTAATTTCTGTACAGGGAAGGGGGAGGGGGGAAACAGCTGCTAACATGAGGTCCGGGAGAAAGCAGCTGGCCTTGTAGTTTAAAGGCTACTGCTGTAGTGGAAAAAGTTCCCATTATTTGCCCTTGGGTTGTGGGTAGCAGGAACACAGGGTGAAGGGGTGGTGAGAGGTGTTGAATACAGGCTGTTGCACTGAGCAATCTTCTTGTGCTTTCCACACTCTCTAAGTTAATCCTTTCCACTTCCCTGATAGAAAGTGTTTTGTGTTGTCACACCAAGATACTTAATGAGACTGAGTCATTTCTCCAAAGTCACCGAGAGTGTCATTAGTTAAGACTGGATTTGGAGTTGTGACACTTGGCAATGTGCTCTTGCTGCTAAACATGCCACTGCAAAACCTAGGGAGTCCTTTATATCTAGAACAGTATATCTGTCTATCTGTATCTGCAGTCCACAGTAAATCTTGTGCAGTGTTCTCAACTGAAAACAGCTTTGAACTCTGTCTCACTACCTATTAATAACTCACCACATATTCAACTATGTCAAGTGCTTGGCTGTGACATGTAGCCTTGGAAGTAAGGGATTCTCTGTCCTGAAAACTGCATGAGCACCTACTAGAAGGGAGCCTGTCAGACACTGGAGGAGCCTCAAGTCTGACTGAGCCAGCCTTTCTGCCAAAGGGAATCCCTTTCTACAAGCCACGCATTTCAGGTCTTAAATTTTAGTACAAGATCTGTTATTAAACTCATATAAATACTTTATCCCTGAGGATTCCTGGTTAAACAGTTTCAGTAAAAGTGAGCAATGGAAGTGGACTGTGTTTGAATAGCTTCCTGATTTACAGAATGCTTCAGAAGCAGTACAAATACCTTGGGTGGTCTGATTGGGATTTCTACTCTGACCTTTGCTAAAGCTTTGTGAAGTCTGCAGTGCAGTATGTGCAGGCATGTGTCCTTGAGAAGGGAAGACCGGATAAGGGAAGGGGAGCAGGGTTATGACTTCTCAGCCTTTTGCCCTGCAGTCTCTAAACACTTGAGAGGTGGAAAGTTTCTTTGCTAGGGGCTTTTAATTACTCATGTGCTTGTATGCATGTGGGCATCAAAAAAGTAGGTGACAAGATACTCTTAAAGGAAAATGGAGAACCCTGTTTTGCCTTTTAAAAGGAGACTGGGCCACAAAGTGGTCATGGAATTAGACCTGGGCAATAGATGTGGCCAAGATCATGATTTGGATATCATTTAGAAAGCACCAATGCTGCCCCATTATGTGTTTTGTAGTTATGATTGGTTAACTTTTTTAATTTTTCACTTTTCAGGTTTATATTTTCAGAACAGACAGACGATCAGGCTCTCTAATAAAGATTTTTCAGGCCTCAGGGAAAAAGGTAAGCTTTTATGTTACGTGTGTTTTAATGGGTAGAGAAAGGGGAAATAATGCCAGGGTCATCTCAGAGCACAAATTTCACTCCACTGTTTCATAAGGTGTCAAGGAAATTCTTTTACTTCTCCACCCAGAAGTGTGAAGCCTATTGTATAGGCCAGCTGTATGCCCTTTCTTCTGTAGCCATCATGATTTCAATGTCTGCTCAAAATCCGTGTGACTGAAATGAAAGTTCTTGCTGAACAGTGTACAAGTGGTTCTCTTTAGCCATATGCAACTGTAGCAGCACCTTCTGAGATGTGGAACATGGAGCACCAGTTGAGCCTAGATGCAGAGGCTTTCTCTTAGTAGATGTTACTGGGAGATATAGGTAACCTGGATCTTAGTTTAATCAAAACCACAGTCTGGTTTTGTGTCCTGCTCTGACAAGGGAGATGTTAGCCACGCTGTTTTGTGGAGGAGCAATTTCATTGCCTCAGGAGATGATTATTTCCCCCTTCCCACCATGAATAAGCCCTGCACTTTGCTCTCAGGACTGGTGTCATAGAGCTGAACTGCCCCCTCCTACCCCGCCAGGAAATTTAGTGAATGCTAGTGAGATCCAATTCCTTCTGTACCGTGCTGTGTTTGAGTGGGGAACAGCTTGTGTTTCTTCACTGCGGGCTGGCTGAATATGTCGGAAGGAAAATGAAGTCGATGTTATGTCTGTCACTAAGTAAAACCAAAAAGATGTCTGTCTTCGGAATAGTGCAATGAGGAAATGATACCCCGTACCTGGGGTTGCCTGTGTTCTCCTGGAAGGAGAGGAAATACAGAACTAAGAAGTTACTAGTGGTTTCTGGCTTTAGGAAGACCTGCTACCTTCAGAAGGATTGGTGTTTGGCTGTATCATGAAGTTGGGAATGTTAGAATATTTTGTTTCTTTTTCCCAACAAAGCACAGTTGGAGTCTTTAAAAACATGTCTGGAATAGGGAAAAACTGCAAGGATGTGTAGGTGGATGGTGTTAATTGTATTTTAGGGCCCCTCCAAAACTTGTCTCTCTCTGCACTAGCAGAATTGCAGGGATCTTGAAAGGAAAAGACCTCCCAGTTCATCTGGGGCATCTCCTGTGTTTGATTGCTTCCTGTTCATTTCTTTCCCTGTTGACTTTTAAATGTCCCTAAGGATATGCTGCTGGAGAACAGCCTGATGAACAGAGCTATCAGGAAGTTTCCAGGTCTCAGCCAAAAAACTTTATTTTTCCAATTTAATCACGTTATTCTTAGATGTAACTTAACTAATCAAGTATTTACATCCTTCAAGTTCTTGTAGGTTGTCATCTTATTTTTCCCCAGTAGCATGTGTTCTATAAAATCTCTAAATCCAAATGAGAATTTTATTTTAAAGAGAAGGCTGTCCTAAATCACTTTTTATTGGTTTGTGACTGAAATATAACCAGTCCTGCTCAGCAACGAGCACTGGCTGGAAATGAGCTCTCACAAAATGCTGCGTCCTTCCCAGCGGTGTGAAGGTTCATTGCTCTGCATTCTTGTTGGCCTGCTTTTAACATCTGTCTAGTTTCTTCCTTCCCTTTTTTATTGCTGAAGGCTGAACTAGGAAATCAAATGCAGACAAGGGGGAAAAAAAAGGAAGAAAATGCAGTGCCTTGTTACACATGTTAAGTGCACAAACTTCAGGTTCTCACAGCACCGTGAACTCACCCACGCTGCAGATGTACCATGTTACAGTTAAATAAATAATAGTCTTTCCCTGAAAACTGCCTGAATACACAGCAAAATGCTTTTCATAACTTTCACTCCTTACCCATGAGAAATTTGTTTTAAAACCTTAGTGGATTTAAAAAAAAAAAAAACAAATAACACATCCACATGGGAACTTAAACTACTAAATAACTGGAATCAAGTGATGTTTGAGGTCTGACCTTCAACCCACACAAACACAAAAATCTGAATTACAAACTGAAACTCTATCCTTAACTCACCCCACTATGTATATTTAGCAGCTTTTAAATCTTACAGACTGCGTAGAACGGAGTTGCTGCTGCCTGTCTTCTAGCATGAGCAGCAGCTCTGGCTCCTGTGTCTAAACTTACCAGGTGTGGAAGGCAGTGGGTCAGAGATCTGCAATGAGGAATTCAAAAGCATATGAGAAATGTGATTAATTCTTTTTAACGGAAATAATTATTTCTGGAACCTCAAATTTTTTTTCTAATATGTAAACAGCTCAAATGAAAATAAGAACCAATATCTCTCCAATTTTCCTGTGAAGTTGCTTTGAATTTTGAGATTTTGGTTTGTAGTTGGTCTCAAAGTGTACGCCTTGTGGTACCTTAGCAGAAGTCGATGAAGTAAGGGTGGAATATCATTCTTGCTTTTGGTTTCCTTTTTGTGTTTACATGTGGTTTGAAATTTGTAATATGAGTGCTGGTTTGGAGATTGTTGGCATTTAATGTTAGCCCATGTAAAAAAATATGTAATTCACAGTTTCACAGAATTGTAGGGGTTGGAAGAGATCGAGTCCAACCCCCTGCCAAAGCAGGTTTCCTAGGACAGGTTGCACGGGAAGGTGTCCAGAGGGGTCTTGAATATGTCCAGAGAAGGAGACTGCACAATCCCCTGTGAAATCAATGTATTTCTTAAGTTTAAGCAATCGAATTTTATCAAGCAATAACTGGAGATGGAAAGGGGCTTAGGTTTTTTGTGTATCAACTAAAAAGCCTTTATTGAAAGACATCTTTTTATCTCAACTCACCTGCCTGTATATGAGAGGAAATGCTTTAATCAAAACCAACAAGCAGTACTGGTATTTGAAGGTAATAGATAGAAATAGAGCAGGGGAAGAGAGTCCACAATCAAGAGGTAATTTTAGATGTCTCTTTTCATGGATACCTTGCCCCTTGGGGGTTTTTTTCTTCTTGTTTTTATTTATTTTATTTTTAAATTTACTATTTCTTTAAGGACTTCCCAGAAGATCTGTTGTACACACCTTAAAGTAGGAAGCCTGGTGCTGGGCATGAATTATCACTAACCAGGTCTTGGTTTGGGAAATTTAGTTCACCTCTTCGTGGTTTTAAGTATTTGACAAGTGAAAGCTAGTCTAAGAAAACTCTTAAAGTGTCTCACTTAAGCACATCCCAGGGTATAAACTTTATTCTGTTGGTAAAACATCCAAGCTGGTGCACTGTTACAGTAAAGTATTTAATTCTTGCCAGAATTATCCTCTTAGCTTTCTCTGTAGGAGTGCTTGTGAGTGATAAAGCAGAAAGTCATCATTTGAAATTAAATTAGAAAAAAAACAGCACCTAAATTATTTCCTCCTGTGTGTGGGCAGATACTGAATGCTTTGTTGTGACTCGGCTTGGTTACAGATGGGCTCTTACTTTGGCTCCTCCTTATGTGCAGTTGATCTGAACTCTGACGGGTTGTCAGACCTGCTGGTCGGAGCACCTATGTTTTCTGAGATCAGAGATGAGGGTCAAGTCACAGTCTACATCAACAGAGGAAACGTGAGTATGTACAGGAGATGACTTGGTAAGGGATGAGGGCATGGGGTCAGGCAGGGTAATGCTAATGTCCTTTCCTCACTGCATGGTGAAACTCAACAACTCAGACTGTGGGGCTCTGGATGGCTCTAGCAGAGCATGAAGTCACAGGAACCATCTGGTATCATGGCTTCCCAGAAACCAGCCCACATTCATTACAGAGCTGTGAGTCTTTTGAGTGGGTCTGGGAAAGTTTCTGGTTTTATGTTGAAATTTTGTGGTATTTGTGGCTTTAGGTGAACTTGATGCCAAAACCAAGTAAGAGTCAGTAGCTTTGACTGAATTTGCCTTTGTGTTTTGGGTGGTCAATGGAGCCTACACATTAGAATAAAAATGCCTGAGGTTTTAGGAGTCCTAGTAAAGAGAAGCCGAAGATTGAATTCACTGTCTTTACATTATGCCCCTTATATAACCTTTAGTGGGAAGTTCCTATCAGTTGGTACTGTTGGATGTCACATGATCCACCAGCAGTCTTGGAAAAGTCCAAATTTTCTTGCATTGGCCAAAAAAATCATTATTTTGTTGTATTTATAAGAAAACAGGTTTTTTTTTACCTATTATCATGTGTTTTAATATGCAGGTCCTAAACCTGCTGCCTGGAAGTAGGAGTTATGGACCAAAATAAAATTGATTTGCTTAATGAGTATTTTGTGAACTTTAGTGTATGGAATTTGTTCATGCTAGACTTAATGTTCACAACAAGTCCTTTAGGCAGTGTTTGGGAGACTTCAGAACTGGTTTGGATGTAATTTTATTTTCTAGTATCACTCCTCCTTTAAATAAACTTAACTTTTTTGCTTTGCTCCCCTGTCTGTTCTGGTTTTTATATTGTAGTGCTGGTGCTGGGCCCTCAGGACTGAGTCCAGAATGCCAAGCAGCCAACATTTCCCCTTCACACTGAGAGTGTGCATGAGTTAATTTTCGTCTTATATAAAATAGTCAGAAAGCTAGTAGGTGTTTCTTAACATAACTGAAGAGGTCATTGCAGCAGATAGGAGACAACTATGTTATAATACAAGTGTGCATAGTGATGCTAGATTTAATACACCTAGATTTTGCCCTTTCCTGTGAAGACTGAAAAAAAAACCAAGTTGCACGTAAGGCCTGCCTGTCTCCGCTCTGTTGTGTTTCAATTTCATTATGTGGGATTTTCTTAAAGTCAGCAACTCCCCGCAGCCAAGAAAAAGATTTTATTACATGGTCTAAAGGGCAGTTTACTCTCATTCACAAAGGAAGCAGAAACAAAACAAAACAACCCTTGAGGTGGTTACAGAGTTGGGTTGTGTAACCAGATTTTGTTTTCTTGTGGAAATGTTGCTTTTCTCTTGAGGGAAGACTGCATGAAACTAAGGCTTATGTGTCTGACCAGAAAGTGGGTGGGCAAGAAATACCAGATCCATATAAGGCTTCTCATAGCATAGGAGTACAAAGCTACTTTATTCTGAAATTTCCTCTGTCTCTTTATTTCATTAAATCTCTTTCCTTATTCTTCATTTCAGAAGACTTTTTGGGGACTTCGCTTTAATCCTGTCCAATAGTGAAAAAGTTCTTCAAATCCAGTTGCCCAAATGTTCTTTGCTTAGGGGAAAATTCTCCTTAACTCACCGGAGTTTAGCTGAATAAACCTGCACTGAGGATTTCACTCCTCAGATGTACTCTGCCATTAGAGCAAGCTCTGGGCTATTGCATACTAGGCATCTGGAAACTTTCATGAGCTCAGCAAGTCCTCTGACTGTGTTTAGTTACATCATTAAGTTATCGTTTTGTTAATTTAGCATTTTAGTTATATCACTCATGCACTTTTTTCCCCTCCTTCAAAATCTAAAAAACAGAAGACAGTTAAACCCCAACAAAGTAGTTTTTTGGTGCCCTGGCAATCAGTGTTCAGTGAGGGCAAGAGTCAGACTGCAACTCTGTCCCAGGTGCTTCCTGCAGCACATACGCTGACAACTCCCATGGGGAGGGCTCACACCATTTTCCTGACCCTGTTTTGTTTCCTACTTGCTAGGGAGTGCTGGAAGAGCAGCTCATCCTGGATGGTGATGGTGCCTACAACGCACACTTTGGGGAGAGCATGGCTGCCCTTGGTGACATCGATGATGATGGCTTCCCAGGTCAGTGTGATTTCCTCCTGGGACATTTCCCTGGAAATGCCAGTGGGGCTAGTGTCACTGCCTGTCTCCTCATGTGGCTGGGTGCTGCATGGCATCCATAGCTCCTCTGCACTTGATCAGCACCTGGGCTTGCGCTAGAGGATAAAAGTGCTTGTGTCTGCTAAGAATTTTGTAGCTGATTGTCCTTGATGTGGGTTTAGTCCATGCCCACACAACTTGCCCCCCATCTTTTAATATTGCTTTTGCGTTTTCCTCTTCCCTCTGTGGCTTATAAAAGGCTTTAGATACCCATGCCCTGAACAAAATGGATATCAGTCTGATTTCTTTCTCCTTTCCCATTTCCTTATGTCTTCAAGCCTTTCTAGTTTTGTTGACATAATTGTGTTTCTTATCATGCAGTGTAATTAAGTAGCTTCTCACTCCTGATAGAATGTACTCTATTAATGATTTCTCTCCTTTGCTTTATTCTACCACTGCACCTTTTGCAGGCTGCTTGGTGTGAAATCTCATGCTGTGATAGAATCATAGACTCATAGGGGTTGGAAGGGACCTCGAGAGATCATCGGGTCCAACCCCCCTGCCAAAGCAGGCTCCCTAGCTCATACTGCACAGATAGGTGTGCAGACGGGTCTTGAATATCTCCAGAGATAGAGACTCCACCACCTCCCTGGGCAGCCTGTCCCAGTGCTCTGCCACCCTCACTGTGAAAAGTTCTTCCGCATGTTGGTGCAGAACTGCCTGTGCTCTAATTTGCAGCCATTGCTCCTTGTCCTGTCTCCACAGACCACTGAAAAAGGGCTGGCCATTTTCACCTGCATCCCATACTTAAGATATTTATAAACATTAAGGTCCCCCCTTAGTCTTTTTTTTCTCTAGACTGAACAGTCCCAGCTTGCTCAGCCTTTCCTCGTAGGGGAGATGCTCCGGACCCTTAATCATCTTCGTAGCCCTTCTTTGGACTCTCTCCAGGAGATCCCTGTCTCTTTTAAACTAGGGAGCCCAGAACTGGACACAATACTCCAGGTGGGGTCTGACCAGGGCAGAGTAGAGGGGGAGGATCACCTCCTCCGACCTGCTGGCCACACTCCTCCTGATGCACCCCAGGATCCCACTGACTCTCTTAGCCACCAGGGCACACTGCTGGCTCATGGCCAACCTGTCATCAACCAGAACCCCCAGGTCCTTCTCCACAGAGCTCCTCTCCAGCAGGTCATCCCCCAGCCTGTACTGATACAAGCGGTTATTCCCTCCCAGGTGCAAGACTCCACACTTGCTTTTGTTGAATTTCAACTGGTTTCTCCCTGCCCAGCTTTCCAGCCTGTCCAGGTCTTGCTGAATGGCAGTGCAGTGTTCCTGTGTGTCAGCCACTCCTCCTACCTTTGTATCATCAGCGTCCTTGCTGATGGTCGATGCTATTCCCTCATCAAGGTTCCCTGGGGAACACCGCTAGTCACAGGTCTCCAGTCAGATTCTGCTCCACTGATCACCACTGAGCTTGGTCCAACACCCGATTCTCAACCCACCTCACTGTCCATTCATCTATCCCACGCTCTCTCAGCTTTACTATCAGGATGTCATGAGAGGCAGTATCGAAAGCCTTGCTGAAGTCAAGGTAGATGACATCCACTGCTCTCGGTCCATCTACCCAGGCGATGAGATCATAGAAGGGAATAGGTGACAGCAAAGTGTTGATGCTGGCACCTCTTCTCGCCTGATTTCTGGCAGCGCAGATAAAGGACTTCCAAAGAAAGACTGACTTGCACAGTGTGTGTGCCTGGATTTGTTTCTTCTCGACCACTCAGGGTGCCGTATCCAATTAACCCTAACTCAACCTTATTGCAGGTTGCCCTCACCTGGTAGGCATGCTCTTCCTCTGCACTTGGGCATGCATTTGCGTGTTCTTGTTGCTGCTAGTGAGTCAGTTGTGGTGATGGAGAGACTGCAGAGTGAGTTGGATTAGTCCATGGGTATGAAGCCATCAGGAGGAGTTTAATTCTAGAGCTGTGTAGTCAATAGATTCAGCCAGGAGAGAAGAATGGGAGGTGGAGTTTGCAGTTAAATTGGATCAAATGTAAATTGAAAGTGTGCCTTCAGCAGCCTTTTCTTCCTGCCTATCTACTTACTATACCCAGCCTCATTCTGGAGCCTTGGATTTTCAAGAAAACTAAATGTAGTACTACAATAAATGTTTTGCCAGTGCTGTCTTAGTTCACAAAGCCAATGTTGCTGTGGGTTGAAGTGGGTTTTTTTTTGTAGGAGAGGATTCTAAATTAACTTTTTGAATATGTAATTGGCTAATTAACACACACTTCCATAACAAGCAAGTTGTGATTAGGCACAACATGGCCACATGCATGTACAAATTCATCTATGTTTGTGTATTTTTTTAAGTTTGTCTTAACATGAGCTCTTAATTGAAGCAAGCAAGTTCCTTCTAGCCAGGTTCACATGAGCTGCTGATCATCTTCATCACAGGGAGCTATTTTCCTGTGGATAGTTTGCTTCTAAAATTGGGCAGAATTTGGATTAATGGAATGGATTGTGAAGTGTTTATAATCTCAACTGTTTTACAGATGTTGCCATTGGAGCACCTAAGGAGGATGACTACATAGGAGCAGTGTACATTTACCATGGGGACGCCGATGGCATTGTACCTCAATACTCTATGGTATGTGACACTATCATTTATGATACCTATCTGAAGTCACTTTCCCAGGGCCTGCAGAAATAATCCATACTTAGGGGCCCCTTTATATGTACCTTCATCATAGCTCTACATCCTCTTCTCAGTCCTAGGTTGAAGATGGCTTCTCCCAAAGTTTGTCTGTGTCTGTGCTGTAGGGTATAACTATGTTAGTCAGTTGCCATTTTTCAGTGTCTTTTGTTGCAGTAGTTCTTGAAGCAAGGGAATTATTGGGGTTTGAATGTCAGTTTTTAAAGGTAGTACTGCAGCAGAGGAGAAATGAAAGCATACAAATTATGGAGGGGCCGGGGGGAGTTGGGAAGCTGCACTTCCTTCCTGTAGAAGCAGGCCTAGTGTGAAGGAAGAGGTACTGAGTTTTCTTTTGTGCCCTGCAGAAGCCTCTTTGCCTGTTCTGTTGGCCCTCTCATTGCAATGTAACAATATATCACAAGGTCATTCTTGGGTGCTATTCCCCTGACCATTGTTATGAAGTAAAATCTTGGCTGTGATATGCTCTAGCATCTTGTGCAGAGATGACTCAGTGCAATTCAGCTACTGTAGCCAGGCAGTGGAGAAGTTAGATTTATGCTCATGCTGCTCAGCATACATCCCGAGTGTCTGTCTGGCACATTTCTTTTTTCAGAGAGTCTGAGTCTTTCCTCCCTCTATGTGTTTGAAGTTCTGATTATTTTGTTTTGTTGCTGGGTGGGATTCTTTGCAGTAAATCAGTTTAAGCAGAAATAAAGGGAGACTCTTCTAACAGACCATACAAGTTTAGTCTTTCCTTTTACCATGTATATGCTATGCGTGGCTCTTTAGAAAATATTAAATGACTTTTTATACTTCTAAAATGCACTGATGTGTGTCATGGGGAGGATTCTGCCCATTTCTTGCTGAGAGCCACTGACTGGGAGGTTCTTCTCTGGTGGTTCAAGTCTGGAGCTTTCCAGCTCTTGCTGAAAACGGTCTGATTTATTTTGTTTGTTTGTTTGGGGTTTTTTGGCCATTCATGGGAAAATTTTACATTTTTGAGAGGGACCAGAGGAGCAGAGTGGGAAGAGAAGCATCCTGCTTGTGATCTTTCCCTCCCAGTTGGAGAAATGTCAGCAGACATGGTGTGTGCCTCTCCACTTGGTCAGTGGGACAAAGGTCAGCTCAAGAGGGTGGCAGGGTATCATGGTCATACCACTCCTGCCAGTGTCCTGTGGCAGCTGAGGGGGAACTAATTAGGGGCAGTATCTCTTTGCCATTTCCCGGTGTGTGCTGTAGGGCACCAGACACACCACCAATTCACCTCCCATGTGCAACCGAAAAAGCTGTACAACAACTTCAGCTCTTTGCCTACCTGCCCTGGATTTCAACCCAGAGGTGAAAGGTTATTGTATCTTCTTACTAGAGCCCTAAGCTGTCTTAATGCCCTGGATTTCCTTTTTTAAATAAGCTGAGAGAGGTGATGGTGGCGTTGCTGCAGGGGTATAATTTTTCACCCTTTTCCTTTTGTTAGCTTTTTCCCACCCTTTTGTTCATTTAAATATCAGGTCGATTTGGTTCCCAGAGTTCCCTTGAGCAGCTTTAGCAATGGCTATGAACAGAAGCAGCTTAATTGGCGTTGTGGCACTTCAAAACAGAGCAGCATTATACCTTTGCCATCTAGGCCATAATAGCCTGCAGATGTCTACTGGAGGGGGATTTACCACCTTAAGTGGGACCCTCGAAAAATCTGATGCAAGTGAAATGTGGGGAGGAAGTTACTTCCAGTTGTCTTAATCTGCCCATGTGTAGGAAAAGAAATTTGTGCTTGGCAGAGCATTGCTTTCCATTTAAACTGGCTGTCAGGGCTGCAGGGTATCTTTCTTCCTCTCAACTTGTCTTTTTTTCCATGAGTTTCCTGTCTGACCTTTTGTCCAATATTATATCTTTTTATGGGAGGGCCAGGAAAAGGCTGGTCTCATGTCACAAGCTCTGAACCACCACCACCCTTGAAATTACTTCACAGGGTAGGTTTTCTTTCACTGTAACTTTTGCAGTCAGATGTTGGTTTGAGTTCAGGTCTTGTGTTGTTGGCCCAGCATAATGAATGAGGGCTGAGAGACATCTGATTGCCGCCTTAGAAGATCTATTAATTTGCTTCAGACAAAGGCATTTACAATTCAAAACGTTTAGAGAAAGCCTTTTTGTGTTAGTAATTAACAAAAAAAAAAGCTATGTTAGAAGTTAATTAATCTTTGAGTCAGGGAGACAAAAATGAGATAGGGCTTCCAAACTGACACAAAGTACTGCATAATAACTGATGGAAACCAGAATTTCCAAGTGGGCTGAAAATTAATCATTTTGACTTTGAGTTTGCTGGCAAACTTTGTGAAAAGGAATGGTTGTGCAGGACTTTCTGTTTCAAATAATAATTAATTTTGTTAAGACGCTGCTTAATTTACAGAGATGAAGGTAATGCAAAAAAAAAAAATCTCTAGGGTGTAGTTAAATTCCTTCCTCCCTTCCCTTCCTCCTCCCAAAATCTGTTTGATGTGTTCTTTATTTTGCTTGGGTCTGCATGAGGGTTGCAATGCAGGTGTGTGTTTTAATCCAAGGCAACGCTGGGCTCCTCCTCATCCAGAGCAGAAGGGCTTCCTGCAGTCAACAGCCTTCCTGCTCAGGGCTGTGTGGGTGAAGTGTGAGCCTGCAGATGCGAGGCACTTCCAGCCCATGGAAGAGAGCTCCAGTGACTATGAAAATCAGTTTCACAGGCTTTTTCTGTTTGCTTTTTTTTGAGAGGACTATTCGTGTTATTGACTGATTTCACTCCTGTGTTTTCTGCTGCAGAAGCTGTCTGGGCAAACAGTAAACCCGATGCTGCAGATGTTTGGCCAGTCCATATCAGGGGGAGTCGATATGGATGGCAATGGTTACCCAGGTACGTCTGCTACTCTGGCAGTGAGGGCACTGGGGAAATGCAGGAGCAGGCTGAGAAAACAGTGGAGCTGGTTGTTTCCAGGTTGCTGGTTCCTGCCATTGCAGGAGGCTGGCAAAGCTGAGCATTTTCTTACCTTTTTCCTCTGTTGTTCAAAGCTTCTAGTAAGAAATTGAGCCAATCGCTTGATGTTTGGGCAGTCATGATGAAGGATTGAGATATTAAAGGAGAGGATTTCAGTTTCTGGCCAAGGTTGTAAGTTGTCTGGAAGCTGCCCAGTCATGATGACAGTCTTTAAAAAAAAAAAGTAGACAATAACATAATAATAAAAATTAAACAATTAAGTAGAAGTGATGTCACAGACCTAGTCCCCCAGTTATAATAATTATGGCATAATGAAATTTGAAAATGAACCAGGGACCAGCTGGTTGATTTTAGTTTTTTTAGATATGTGCTCTGTAATTTACCAACTGAGTTGAGAGAACGGAATTCTGTGCCTCCTCTATAAATGTCTCAATGTTACAACAATTTCAGATATGACTGTTGGAGCCTTCTTGTCAGACAACGTGGTACTTCTGAGGTGAGATCAATGTCTTTTTCACCCGCTGTTCTCCTCTTTTTTTGAGTTTGTTTATATCTTACATGGTCTAAGTCTTCCACCAATAAACTCTCCCTAGTTTATTGTTGTCAGAAGCAGCAAGCTGGATTGCTTTTTAGCAGAACCTTAGACAAGGATGGTGTCAAAGAAAGCACAATCTAATTTAAGCAGTGTAGTGAGGAATGACAATACACGGGGCTCCCAGTGCCATGAACAAAACAAAGGGTTAGAGCCAGAAGGAAATGTTACATCGTACTGCTTTTTTTAGAAAGGTTGCTCTGAATTTGTGAGAAGGCCTTTTTATTGTTCTTATATTTGCATAAAGTAAATAAATTATGATTTAAGGGAATGTGTTTGAGCAAAAAGCTGGCTGCGTATGATGCCAGGATGCCATTTTGCAAGTTACAATGGGATGGAGAACAAAGAGTCTCCAGGGAAACAAAATACAGAGACATTTGCAATGCACGTGGGATTTGGACAGCTGTTTCGAGCGTGGGGGCTAAGTGCAATTGTTTGTTTCATCTCAGAGACAGGTGTGATAGCTTCACCCACCAAATTATGCAGGTGGAGACCTAGAGTAGGATTGGGCTTCAGATGCACAGATCTGGGGAAGAGAATGGGAAGTTTGAATTTCGCCAGTAGCTCCCTTAACCGTGTTAATATTTAATGGAAAAATGCTGTCAGTATCTAGATGTCATTAGAAGTAGTCACTAGGGATTCCTGCATCTTAATGGAAGATTCAGGGATGTGGTGAGACTGGCAAGACAAATGATGGAACTGCAGAACGGATGTGCCAGCTTGCTTCCTGATCAAGGCAGAAAAAACTTGGCTCTGTTTCCATTTGAATCAGTTAAACAAAGCAAACAGAAGAAGGAGAGGGGGGAAGAAATGCTCTGGATGATCACCGTGGCAGGTAGTCAATTCTTCTGAGGAGTTTTTTTTCTCTGTCATTATGCATGCAGAGGAAGCCAGCTGCTTCTGAAAAAATGGTGTGCCATGCCCCAGAGATGTTCTCACAGCCCCTCTCAAACTGCTAGAAAGAAAACTGCAGTTGTCCCCTGCATTGTTGTTACTTGCTGGGTGGGGAAGGGCTATCTGATGAAAGGCTTGCTGTGATGCTTAAAACCACATACATCACAACAGGCTGGTGACCTCTGGCCACGTGTTTGGCCACTGCCTGTGTGTTGCAGATATTAGCAAGTTACCGACTGCCTTTGTGGGCAGCCTAATTAATTGCTGCTACTGCCAATTTGCAGTGTGTCCTTCTTGCCGTTTAGATTCAGATTAGGATAAAGAAATGCCCTTTCTCTCCCATCCAGAAGCCTTTGTGAAGTCCTTTGGCCAAAGCTAACAAATGTTTTGCCAAGTGATACTAAAGGCTTTGGTGGAAGCTGCAGTGACTCGGGGCAGATTGTTACTGCAGTATTGCTCGAGTATGCATATGGCTGCTTGACAGATGCATTGTTATTGTTTTGTTTCCCGGCGAATAACCAAGTGAGCTCATGTTAAGGAAAGATCACACGGTGCATCATGGCTAGAGAAGTATTTTTCTAGATAAAATTATAGCAGTTACTTTTTTGTTTCCTCAAGCATTTGGAAAGAGTGGGTTTTTTTCAAGGTGTGAAATGATCCTAGGAAGGTCACTCTTTTTTTCCTTCTCTTTCCTTTTTTTTCCCCTCCTATTACCTTATATATTTCCAGGGTTAGCATTTATCTTTCCCCTCCATCTCAAAAGGTGAATTTGTACTGTTATTTCAGGCTGTGGTAAAAGAGCCTGAGCAGCTGTCTTGGAGATTGATGTGAAGTCTGTTCCAGTCAATATGAATTAGCTGTAACCACAGTCCCCTCTCTGTTCTTCTCTGTTCTCCCCTGCCTCTAAATTGTGGCCTGCAGAGTGAGAGTCCTGAAGTGGTTGGTTTACTTGGTCTGGCCTTTCATGGCTGCTGGGATTACACTGTAGAAGTGAATCTGCTGGTTGCTGCACATGTATTCTTTTTTTACTACTGGAGTTGGTTTTGAAAGAACACATTCATGTTGAACATGTACAAAATTGAAACCATGAAGAATAACACTCGGTGAATTTTTGGGCTAATTCCTGTGCTGAGGACAGCTCAGGAGAGCCTGGGTTTCTGGGCTGCTTCTCCCAACCACCTTGGAAGGGCTTCCGTGCTGTGTGAGAGAGGAGACCCACCTGAGTGCTGATGGCACTCTCCCTGCTCTGCCATTCTGGCTGAAGTTATCTTCAGCTGGGAATAGTAACCATAACCTGGTGCTGCAGTTGCAAGGATCTAAAGCTTTTGTTCACAGTGGACTGGCTAACCCCTGAAATGGAGTCCAGCCGCATGAAAAGCACATTCAAATCCTTACTGCTTGCCAGGAGGGAGTTAGTCAAACATTCCCTTCTCCAGGAAACATGAATGAATGTGGTGTCTGTTGTCTATCTTACACTGTCGGAAAAATTATGTATGAATCTATCTCCCACCCCTGTGCTTGCCCCTTGACTTTCAGGTCACAAATTTGACTGCACACTGTTCTCTGGAACCAAAGGTCTCTGCCTACCTGTTTGTGACCATCCCGACTGCTTAGCAAGCAGTCTCACTTGCATGACGTTCTTGTCCTTGGTTGCCATTGTGCTAATTTTGTTATTCTCTTCAGTCTCCTGCAAGGCTTTATGCCACTTTTGCTGGAGATGATGATGATTATTATATATTATCAGTTTCCCCAGCTGCCTGCCTGCAGTCTGTATCTGAGCACTAAACTTCAAGCTGACATTATGGTTTTCATTCAGATACGAGTAGTCCTTGCCAGCTAAGCACTCATTTGTCTTACAGTTCAAATGCAATCTCTTTTTCATGTCTGCTTGAAATTGTGCACTTATTTTACTTTCCACTGGCTGAGAACTTCCATCCAAATGATGATTCCATTTCTCTGTTGGTCTCCAGATCCAGGCCTGTCATTACCATGGACATCTCGATTTTCCTGCCCGCGTCCATCAACATCACAGCTCCTCAGTGCCACGATGGTTTGCAGCTGGTGAACTGCCTCAATGTCACAGCCTGCTTTCGCTTCAGTGGCAAGCATGTTCCTGGAGAAATAGGTAAGGTACCTGTTCCAGCCCAGGGCAGGGGCACACTAGGATCTTGACCTGGAGTCAAGGGCTCCCTTCGGATTCCTGAACAGAGCTTTTATGTGAAATAAATTGTTTCAAGGTGAGCTGGGCTATACCATTGGAGGCTCCCTGGGAACTTCCTTGAGCAGGTTTTTACCTTATGATGTAATACCGGGGCAGTTCCTTCCTCAGTGAAAGGAAGGAAATGTGTCCTTGGGCTTACTGCAAGGACAGAGAACTTAGAAGCAATTGATGCTTTGTAAATTCATGTTCCCTGTTTACCTCTTGATAACCCACTTCTGTATCCATACCCTCTCTCAATGTCATTAGAAATCAGGTGTGATTAGCTCCAGACTTATAGTTTTTTAAACTCTATAAGGAGCTTTGGAAACAGAGCACTGTAAATCTGTATTCCCACCAGACATGAGCAAATCCTTTCCTGTGCATCAGTTTACCTGTCAGGAAAACTATTGTAAGTAGCCCAGTATTTTACTGACAGCAAGAGTATCTTCCACATCACTTGTTTTATCAGAGAACTAACTAGAGTTTCTCAGGTGAATGGAGTTGTCAGGTGTGCAAGCCTTTACATCTTAAATTAAATATTAGTTATGTCTTTTACATCTCAGTGTTGACAGATCTTAGATATTGTATGAAGTGGTATGAGATAGATATAATGTTTCTAAATATAGCGAGGTCTGCATTTACTTAGTTCAGCCAGGATGTTTTACCTTCACCATGCTTTAGGAATGGCAGAGGATTTGCAGTGTGCTGCTCAGGGAAGATACCTCAAGGCTCACAGCATGCTGTGTCCCTGCAGTTGGTGTGGGGAAGAGCTGGGAGAAGCAGAGCCTCCTCCTGCTCTGTACCTCAGCCTTTTTGAGCCACTAATCAAGAAGGGTGAGAGTTGCATCTGTGCATCCCAGTATTTGGATGTCTGATGCAGTATTTGGATTTAAAGTAAGTTGGAAAAGAAAAAGGCTTCTTGTTACTTCTCCTGCCATTTATGTGGAGTGAGAAGTACAAGCTGCTTGAAGTTGCTCTTTACAGCTTGTCACTTTGTCACCTGACCAGCTCAAAAAAGTGGAGTTAATAAATTTAAGCTTCCTCTGGATTGGAACATACTGGTGCAGCTGAGACTTCAGATTCTATTTTTGTGCTGTAAATAGTGACTCTCAGCAGACAGATACATGCTTCCATAAAGTATTTTTTGTGCTGTCTGCTACTCTGTCAGCTAAATAAACGCTGATCTCAGAGTACTCCAGGGTTGTTGATTCCTTTCTGATAATCACTGTATAGATTTTCTGAATGTCTAGGGTTTCTGGGGTAGTGTTTAAAATGGTTTCCTTTGCTTTAATTCCATTTTTCTGGATCTGTGGCTAAGAAGTTTTTTTTCTGATCTCAATAGTAGTTCTACTTGTTCACAGGAGACCTATCTTCCTGTTCATCGTGTCTTGTAAGAGCCAGTTGAATTCCTCTGTGTTGTCATACAAACTGTAGTCGTGATGATTTGTTGTGGTGAAAGCACATGTGCATCTTCTTCAATGAGTAACATCCATTTCATTACAGGGAACATTTTTACTGTTAAGTAGATGATTATAAAACTTCCAACAATTGTCCTTTTACACAATGCTTCTAGCAAAATGGTTTGTCTTGAAAATGTTGCAGTCAGAACTATCTGACTGTAAAACCCTTTGGGGATAAGATTTGAATAAAGTATCTCAAATAAGCTTAAGTCAGGCCATTTTAATTATGTTGCAATGGAAGGGTATCAATTGACAAAGGGTGGAGCAATTAATGGAAATACTGCAATGGCTCCTCTCCTGCATGTTTAAATGTGGGGGGAAAATAGAATATCCCTAGAAATATATTGTGGTCTGATTCAGGTTCTGAAAGGCATATGCAGGTGTTACAATGCTATGTCAATGTTTTGTGGTTAAAAGTGTTGGGATCATCACATCTTTGGATGTCTGAAGGCAGTCTGTCCAGTCAGACAGTGAGAACTCACTGGGAGTGCTGATCCCCTAAGGCTTGTCAGCATGGATACTCAGGACTGCTGCTTACTGGTGAAAAGTTGGGTGTTGCTCTTTGTTTTGGGCAGCTGAAGTTGGTCACTTTCCACACAATATTTAGAAAGTCAAGCTGAACAGACAGGCAGCATTTTTCTGTAGCAAATGTATGTCTTCAGTGATTATTTGAACATGTGGTTATTTTAACTGGCATGTGAAGGAAAGTTATCTATTTCTAACAGTGCCTACCACTTAAGTGTAAACCTTCTCCACTTTTATTTTCTATCTTCTAGTTGTAGTTCCAATACTACTGGTCAGGTAGCAGCTATCTGAGGATCTGTGTTTATTGATACTGCCAATGACAGCGTAATTCCCATCCATTTTGTGAATACTGTTTGTATGCTGTAGTCTTCAGAAGACCGAATTTATTGCTGAAATGGGTCTATTTGAATGAAGAGCCATGCTGAAGTGAAGTCTTCTGCATTCTGTGCCAGGCATTGTCTGACCCTTTGCTCTGGTGCACCGCTTGTTGGAGATCTGAGTCTACAGCCTCTGGTATGTCTTGGCTGTATTAGAAATACAGCAGTTCAAGTTTTCGCTGTTTTGGCTCAGAATCTTGCTCAGGCTGTTCCTCCCTCACTTGTGGGGCTGTGGCTTTGTCTCCCCTGGTGTCCCTGGGATGAGGGGAAAGACCTTTTCCAGGCTGGATGAGCAGACGTCACCCTGTTTAGACTGTGTGCTTCTGGGTGACCAGGACAAGAAAAGAAAGGCTGCTGGCATCTCTGTCTCAGCCACTGCTGCCGCATTCATCTCTGCGGGAGAATGGAAGTGAACTTTTGCCCACAGTCTGGATAGCTTTCTCTAAAATAAGAACAACAATAGAGCCAATGTGATAATTAGGTGAATTCTAGTGGCTGTGAAAATGAAGGGTTTGGGGCATTTGGCTAGAGGTAGGCAGATGTGAGCAGTACCTCAAGAAACTGCTTCAAAGTTTCTCCTGTACTCTTCAGATGTGCATCGCCTGCGGGTTGATCCATTTCTAGGGTAGACCCCTTATCCCAAATACCAACCCCTGAAAGACTGGTGTGGGATAATGGGTTATTTTCATATTTTCACTCTGCTTGAGTAAGTTTCTAGGACTGAAGAAACATACCTGATGAAAGTGGACCTTCCTTTTTTTACCTGTATCCCACTGTAGTTTGGTGCCGAAGTATTATTTCTGATTGTCTCTCATTTTTCCAGTCCGCTTGGTTGCAAGCGTGTGTTGGTGCTACCCTCTGAATGCCTCAGAAGCAGGGATGCTGTAGAAATGTGTTGCTCAGTGTAGAGAGCAGTGAAGATGGCTCCCTACTTAGCAGCCAAGGACAACACTATTAGAGAGAACTTTGTTTAAAGTTCAACATAAGGGGAAAAGGAAAGCTTTTTAGAAGAGAATGGGGGAATGTCCTATGTATGTTGTCATTTGCTAGGGCCATTTCTTTTTTTAATATTTCAGTTAAGAATTTTCAAGCTAAGTGCATGAATCACTTTCTCCACGTAGTGGTAGAGATAGCAAAGAAACACGTTCCTCTTCCAATAGCTTTTTGTTATTAGTATGTTCTTCATTTTCTCCATGTGGTACCTCCCCTTCTTCCCTGGAAATCAGTAGTATAGCTAGTAATTGAACAAGCAGTTATGGGTGTGCTTATCCCTGATGAGCATTTTGCTGCCTGCTGTTTGTGTGCTGAAGCATCATCTGAGCAGCCGAAGAAGGGATGTGCCAGGCAAGGATGTGTAACCCCTCCATTAGCACAGCCAGCTGTGATGATTCCTATGTTAGCTCATGGGATACAGCTTCCTGATTTCAATCCCTCCTCACTTCTCCCTGCTTCAGGGCTGTCTTCAGCCCTGTGAGGGGATGACTCTTGCATCATGGATACATATGTGCCACTAAGGATGAAAATCTGTTATAAAATGCCTTCTGCCATTTAGTTGGTGCATATGTTACTGGCTGGAGTATCTTGTCTCATCTGCTGGCTTGCAGTCGGCTTGCAGTCCTCTTGCAGGTATGACCAAAAATTTTTCAGAGGGAGCAGTTATCAAAGCTTTTAGGCATTTAACTTTAGTTACAGAAAAGAAACTACAATTGGAAGAAACAAGCCCTTCATCTGAACTCAGCAAATCCATAACGGAGTTTTATTTTGATCATGTGAATTTGGATGGGCAGATCCCCAGAAACATTTCTAACCAGATGCTGGACAAATAGTTGAAGGCACTACCTCGAAGAGTTAATTTGCTAGTGAAAACTTGCTTCTCTGTCTCCTGCCATAAACTACCAGCAGCGCTAAGTTTGGCCAGTTATGTCCCCACCCTGATTGCTTTTTGGAAGCAATGAAGTTGAGGTGGGGAAAAAAAAATCCTTACTCATGATATTTCAGTTTTTCCACTGATGTGACATCATTGGATATAACATAGAAACAAGTTGTCAAAATAAAAGGGAGGCGGGGTGGAGGATGGGAACTGTGCTGCTTGATTGAAAACATCCACTGCTATTTTAGAGAGACAGTAGCTGGGATCGTTTTGCTCGGAGGCCTGGTATGGGGCTCGTGTTGGGATGCATCGCCATGCCTGCAGCAAGGAATTGTTCAGTGTCGGTAATACGTCATACTTCCGTTGGAGAGCCTCTGAGCCTCCCCAGGCACCCCTGCAAGTCCTGCAGCCCTGCCTGCCTTCAGTGCCCCTCCTTTGAAGAGGGCTTCATCAATCCGTGGGGCTCTTTGCCTCTGCCTACACAGGGCCTGGGTGGCTGGCACAGATCTCAGCGTGTGTGTATGTGAGGTCTTGAAAGCTGAAGGCAGACAACTGTGGATGGGTGTGGGATGTGTGCACTTGAAAAAATTAAAAGAAGAGATTGGTGGGATTTTAAATTTAAGCCCTTTGTTGCTGTTTACATGGTGCTTTCTAGTAGGACTGAGCAAACACTGATTCAGCGAGAATTTTGGTGTGGAGCTTGTCAGAGTTTGAAATGCTTTCAAGGCACTTTCCTTCTGAGCAGGTTATTCTGCCAAAGGCAAGCAAAAACGTTCAGGTGGAGCCGTGTGATGGTAGTTGTGCTGATTCCTCAGCTATGGCTCTTCTTACTACCCAGGGTATATTTCTGATTGCTTTGTGTAAACTTGTTATCAAACTTTCCATCAGAATGCAACACACTGCAAGTGAACGGGAGATTGGTTTGAGTTCCATGAATTACAGTTCTTGCAACATGTTCAAATAAGTTCTTTGAGGTAGTGAAATTTTATGGAAGAAATGATTGGGGGTGATAGCATTGGCAAACATGTTAATTTAGAGAAGTTGGGATTTTCACTGATTTAAAAAAAAGCCACACACCCAAATAGAACCGCAACAAAACCTAGCTATGAACCCTTACTGAAATTTGGTGTAGAAGACCTCACTCCATGAGAATGTTACACTTGCATTGTTTATAATATTCTGGCTTTAAAGATGTTTACATTTATGAGGCCCATATTATCTGTCATCAATCATTTAGGACTTAAAACATAAATAAAAGCCAAAGCAATTATTTGCCAAACACCCTACATGTGTAATGAATCAGCACAGGAGCTGGTGCTGGTTGTTGTTAATGAACACTATCAACTAATTAAGCCATTTACAGGGAGCCAATCTCATTGTGTTCCCATTATTACCTTGATAGCAGCTGAAATCAGTACAGGCTGTGGTCTGTGATGAGTGAAAGGACCTCTCAGCCAGTGTTTCACTAGGCTGTAGACAGCAGTAGAGCAAGTGTTCATACTTCTGTTGCAGCTTCATTGAAAACTGCTGTTGCCTTTACCAAGAGGAAAGGTATAGGCAGTCTGGGTTATTCAATCACTGTACAACTAATTCAGGTAACAAATTCGTTTGGTTTTGGATGAAGATACAGTTGGTTGGTTTGTGCCTGGATGTTCTAAGCTACCTATCTTGTAGAAACAGGATTTACAGAGATACAGCTCATTAGTTTCTGGGTGTTTATCTTCTATAAGCTGCCACAGATGTGTAACATCTAAGGGGGGATAATGAGCGCAGAGACCTCTAGTTAAGTTTTAAATGCTAAGGTGACTGCAAATCAACGAAAGTAATTGCCAGGAAATGCCACATCCTGGTTGGTATTTGCATGGTTTGTGCTGTGATAGAAGGGAAGCAAAGCTTGAGGCTGCTGCTGTTGTCTGTGCTGTGGTTTTGCTTTTTCTGTTAGTAATGTAGCATCTTTTGTTTCTTTTCTTGTTTTATTAAGTGTGCATGTCTAGCTGTATTTTTACACATCATTTCCTATGGGAAGGGATGGGCTGGGGAACATAGGGACACAAAACCTGGGCGTGCATTAGTAATTGGATTTGGTTCTGTGCAGGCACAGGAAACTCAGTGACTGATGGAGGTCCTGCAAAAGTTGACCTTTCTTCAAGCACACATGTCCCTGGGGCAACAGGATCCATTGGTAGGTGGCTAGAAAATAACTATTGTTCACTGACATCCTTTATTTTCTTTTTCTTCCTTTTTAAAACAGGTCTGAATTATAATTTGACTGCTGATGTGGCAAAGAAGGAAAAGAGCCAGCAACCCAGAGTTTACTTTGTGACTTCTGGAGAGACAGTGGGGCAGATCACAGAGAAGTTACAACTGTCGTACATGCAGGAAAAGTGTGAGCAATACCTAGCATATGTCAAGGTCAGTTCACTCCTGTCCTTACTTATGTTTGCCTCACTGCAATTCCACTTTTCACATATATTTTTAATATTTACCAATTAAAGTGGTGCTGCTTGGCTTCAGATGTACTTTGGTTTCCTGACAGGTGGATGAAGTTTTTTGTGTGGAAGTTCAAAACTTCTTGCTTGGCATGACTTATGAGTCTGAGCACCATCAGGCCTTCAAGACCTGGTGCCAGGAATACGTATTTTATTTACTTTTGATCAGATGTATTTGCAGGGGATTTCTTTCTTCTTCTGAGTTGGCTTATTGCTATGGTCATTATACTCAAAAGTTTTGGTAGAAGCAGCAGATTTGGTGTTTGGTTTTATGTAAGGTCTGAGTGCACAAGAGGCTGGTGATGCAATCTGCATGGCAATGGAAGGGCAAGATGGGGTCTGCCCTGAAGCAATTGCGCTCTTGAGTTCAAAGAGCAGCCTCAATTTCATGTGGGCTTGACAATTGCAGTGGGATAACTTTAATTTCACATGTGTCATGGTCCTAGGGATACAGAGTGCTTTTCAGACATGCTGGGATGTAGACAGGGTCACATCTTCCTGTAAGAAACTTTATCCAGGATCTGCTAGGACTGTAGTTACCTTTACTTGGCAGTTATTGTTGAAGAAATGTCACCCAGGTGCCATTCTGTTTGCAAAGTAAGCGCAGTAGTTTTCTTCTCAATTGTGAAATGTATAGAATGGATTTGAAAATGGCATAGGAAGGATGCTGGAGCGTAAGTTTTGTGGACTCAGCTCAGATCAATGTGATCAAGTGCTGAGCTCCTTTATTGAAACACCCACACAGCTTATACAGGTTTCTATATCAGTACATGAGTTACATTGCTATTGGTTAGATGCTCTGTTCACCCGCCTTACATGCGTCGCACTATTGCTAATAATTGGTTAAGACTATGCGGTCATGTCGTTTCTTTTTAAGGCAGTTGCAGTTTGTTATCTCATAGAATTTCTGATAAGCTCCTGTTCTCAGACATCTGCTCTCCTGTTACTGCATACTGACATGTCTCTGCTGCCTTCCCCAGGCCTGATTATATGGGGGTCAGGAATAAATATGGATGGGCCAGAAAACCCACTCCTCTCAAAATGCATTGCTACAGAAGGAGACTTATCTAACTGCTTACATCTTACAAACGCTAATCAGCATCGCCAGTCTAGAGGGCAGTGTGAGGCAATAAGGTTGGGAGGCTGAGTTGCATATCCTCCTTACTGAAGGACATATTCCCATAGATGATGTAAATTCAGTGGATATTACTTGGCACTGTCTTGTTTTGAGAATCCAGCAGGTCCAGACATCCCTGAATGTGTAAACTTTTCCAGGAAGCTGCTTTGTACCTAAAAACTGTGGGAACGGGAGATAAAATTCATCCTTTGACTTTATCAACATTTTTTGCAGGGCTATTGAGAGAAAATAAAATAAATAAGGGAACCACCATGGAGAAAATGATGTCCTGTTAAGCTGTGTGGATCTCTGGGAAGACTCTAGATATCTTCCATGGGTTCTTTTTTGTTTCTAGAACAGCTTTTGCTTTCTGCTATGGAAAAACTCATTAGATAAAATGAAGACATATGTGATTAACATTACTTAGAAAATACTGCTGTGACTTTACTAATTCTGGTCTTTCTCAAATGAGCACATCCTGTTAGGCTTCAGTGTATTGAGTTCAGATGAAAAGGAGTGTGTCCCTCTATCTTAACCCAGTAACAATTTACTTCACGTTAGTTCTGTTGTAGTTGTTGGGTACTGAATGAAATTTGTTATAGGATAACATGCCCAGGAAACTATGTTACTTGTAGTATTTCCAGCTGAAGTGGTGAAGGCAAAGGTAAGAACTATTTTTCTGGAGAGTTCCTGGGAAATGTGACCTTTATAGGCAAGAGGAACATTTAAACATGTTTAAAAATACCAACAACTTAAAGCAAAACAGCTGGCTAACAAACAAGGCTATTGGCTTTCTGTGTGATATGAGCAGCTATTTTTCGCAGTTGGAAAAATAGTAGGAAGTGTTGTTTGTTCCTGTAAGGGAGAATGCAGAGTAGTAGAGAAAGATAACCCCTGTGCTTTCATGGGAGAGGTGATATGATCCATTAGGCCACATCACGTTAGAAACATCAAAGAGAACCCTGAAGACTCTGGAAGAGTAGAAATGGGGTCATGATCTTCTGCTGCTATCCTTAAGTAACAGCTAGTAAAACAAAAACCCTGAAAAACAAACAAAAAAATCCCCATTCAACCTCCTCAAACTCCAACCAGAAATCTCCCTGATGGAATAGTTTTGTGAAGGAATTGGTGATGAAAGATGTGGTCTTAGAATATATGAAGTATTTCACTTAGGCTTTCCTCCTTTGTGTTGTGTTACTGTATGCCTGACGAATTTGCCTTCGTGGCAAATTGGGTTGTTCGCAGCTGCATCCGTAATCTGTTCATTTTATTATTGTTCATTTGAATTCCCAGTGGTAAATAGTTGTGTTAGGGTGTCGGTTCTGGATTGCTTGTGATCAAGGATAGAGAAGCTTTTTGGACTTGTGCATGACCTCATGTGCTGCCTTGACAAACCCCACAAGGGAAACAAGGTGTCTGGTCCAAATGGCACATGGCAGAGCTCCGTAGGTTGCGTTAGTTAAATGAAAGCCTGTGCCAGGCCTTGTCTTACCAGTATGTAGTTCTAGCATGTTGGAGGGATAAAACAGAAAGAATGACAAAAACCACAGGAAAACCAGTCCTGTACAAGCTCACTGCAGTTTATTTTGACAGATTTGATCTTGATACCCCAGTGAAACTGAGCAGTGAAAAAGCTGCAGACTGCAAATAAGTTGACAGGAGTAGTAATCATTATGTTGTTTTGCAATTGATAAATCTCAGTGTTTTATGCTTGATTCCTTTCCTATTTGTGGTCCCCTATTTGGACAGGAGCTACTGTTTTCTTGCTGCTAATGAATTTGAGTCTGTCTTTTTCCTCATAACTGTGTAACTGATATAAATGGATCTTGGAAGGTTTGTAAGATATGTGTAGTTCAGAACTTGGTTTTGTACAAGGTAGGCTACTGAATTACAGTTCCAGTTGCTAGAATTACGATTCATAAGAAAATGTGTTTTTTTTGATCAAGAACAGAGAATGAAATAGAAATTCAAAATGCTTTGAAGTTCCTTTTGTAGTGGGCATGGGGAAGTAGAGGAGAAATGCAGTTTTCTGATTCTTTTTCATTCATTTTTTTACCCTCTCTCCACTGGAACCTGTTTGATTTCTTAAGTAACTTGTATTCTATAGTATATCTGGACAGTGATTCTAACATGCACAACAGGTCAGGTTTCATATGACAAAGCTGCATCTGTTTTAATTTAACCTTTGGAGGTTTGACTGATATGTTCAGTAGAAAATGGACGGCTGCTGTGAGTGGCCATTAATTGAGACATTCAGTAGCATCACTGGTTTTCTTATGTCTGGGAGTAGCTGATCCACATTATCTCTCAGAGGTGCTCAGCTGCTGCACAGTTCTTTCTCTGACCGCCCAGGGGTGATGGTACTGTCAGTCTCCTTCAACGATGGTGAAACTAGTAACAGGAGATAAATACAGTATATGGTAACCTGCTGTCAGTTTTGCTGGAGGAAAATAAAGCAAAAGTTTAAATCTGATGAACTTATTTTGAATGGGTTTGCTTTTTTATAGAAGGAATGGCAAACATACATGTGAGACAATGGAATGTCTTAGTGGTACTAAGAGGAGAGGGAGCTGAGGTGCAGAAGCAGATATAAACAGATGAAGAAAAGAAATGGATTTGGATGCTTTACAAGTGTCTGCTTAATCTAAATATCTGGGCCTGCAGCTGAAATGTAAAGTTTTCTCTTGGGAACTGCAGTATGTTTGATGGTGCTTGGAAGACTTGAGCTGTGTGTTTTGAGATATGCTGTGATCAGGGCATCAGCTCTGAGGAGATGATGTTTTCTGCTTCCAGTAACTGCCCTGGTAGTTTCCTGCTTATGTGGGCTCCCCTAGTATTTAGGATAGATTTGTTTGTGGATAGGACTGGAGAATTTGATGCAGACAGCAAAGCACTTTGTACCTGCTGATTTATATGGAGTCACATCTTCCTTGATTTATCCCAAAGGTGTAATGATGACAACAGTGAAAGCCTCTTGTACAAGTTCAGCATTTATTAAAGAAGTACTGTCTGGTTTCTTACCCCACTGCAGGCCAGCCAGCTGGTCTGTCTGTTGCTACCAGTCATTGCTGTGGATGTGCAGAGTGAATGTTGTAGTAGTTTCAAACACCATCAGCACTCCTGGCAGATGATTAAACCAGATGCAGCATTTATATTTTGCAGAGATCATTATCTTGGTGGCTGTCTAGTTGTTTTAAGCAGTCTCATGTTGCTCATCGGATTAACTCTTAATGGTTCCAGTTCCAGCACATGGGAAGGATGGTGCTGGGAAACTACGGAGGAGTGGTGATACCAAAGCCTTTTTATAATGGCATGTAGGTGAGGAGCTTGTGCTGTGTCTGTGCAGTCAAGTTTGAAATAAAATGCCACTTTTTCAACAGAAATTGCATAGCTGTGTTTTGTTCACTGGCAAATTCTGTAGCCAAAACTTTGCCTCTTTCTAAGTATGTTTCTGGCCTTTGTCTGCCATGCATCACTGTTACCTCAGGTCTCTAAAGATACTCTGGGTGCTGATGTTACACAACTTCACCTCTAGTGCTAGCCAATTTTAGTAACTGCCTGTGGTTGTGGTATCTTTCCCTTTGTGGATGTTTGATCTCACCTGAGGGGGATGTGTGTATTGAAAGTCTTTTGTGCTTAATCCACAGCAATCTGTATTTTCTCCGAAAGCAAAACATTCAGTCTCACCATCACATGTGATGTAGACATGGTATCAATTTGAAGATCAACTTTCTTCAGAAAGTTCTCTGCCTGTGGATTAACATCCCTATGTTAAGATTTGGCTGATAGTAGTATTACAGGATACAGAGATGCAGCCAGAGACACTCAAGAACTTATTTTGAAGTCTTGGTTTCTTTTAAGAATATGTTTCAGGGTTGTTTGTTTTGAAATTTTTTTTAAATGGTTTCTCCCATACTGTCAACATGGAGCCTTTCGAATATGGAGTTTATCAGCAGTGATTGCTGCTGAAGCACTCTAATTAGGTTTGGTGGCTCCAGGCTGAGCCTTGTTGCTCACATTTGGCAAGGTCTTTCTGAGGATGCTGGTTCTTCAAGTACTGGATTATGGATTGTTTTGCATGTGGATGCTAGGCACCGCTTTGAGGAGGCAGAGGTGAAAACTGGTCCTTCAGTGAGTGCAGCTCCTCTGGGTAGGGACCCATCACATCCTGCTCATCTCTCCCTGAGACGGGACAAATCAGAGCAAGTCAGGGGATAACCCTTGAACCAGAGACTGCTTTCTACAGTAGCAACAGCTATGTCACGGTTATCTAGAATTTTGCAGGGTTTGGACCACTGAGCAGACAAAAGGAACAGTAACCAGTTCCAGCCTGCAGAAGTTTGTTGGAAAGGCAAAAGCTGCTGTGCAGTGTTGCCAGCAATGATGACTACAGTGATGAGACTCAGCACCAAGTGCTGGAGTTTGTTCTGTTTTGTTATTTCATAGTTATTTTTTCTCTTTGTCCCTTTGCTGAACCAACTGGAGAAACTATTAGGCCAAGGCAAATGCAGTCGTGTATGTTCAGTCATAAAGGGCTGTGGGATAGGCTGGGTGATCATGGAGCACAGAGGTTTATTTGCAGAAGCATGCTTTCCAGAACAATTCTGTTTTGCAAAGTGTGCTTGTAATCTATTAGCACAACCTGTCTACCCCCCAGCAGAGCAAAATAAATATGAATTTGGCTGGATAAATATGATGTTTTCTGTTGCTGTACTCTGTTGTAAAGTGATCAGCCCTCTCTCTTTGGATATACTTTGGCTAGCATTGTGTAGAACTGATGTCTTACCTTGAAAAATGAGCCAGGGAGAAGAGAAGCTACCTTTTTTCCTGAGTAGCTCATACGAGCAAGAGAAGAACAGTTGTTAGCTGCATAACTGGGTACTTTTTCATTGCTGCTTCAGTACCGGGATTTAGACATACCAGTAAAGTGTATTAGGAGTTGGTGGGAAGACTGACATCTTTGAGCTGAACATTAATGATTTCAAGATTTAAATACTGTTAATGATGATGGAGTTGTCTTTGGCTTTTCAAAGGTTCTTGCAAGGTTCACCAAGAACAAGTAAGACTGCCTTTCAAAGGGTGAAACTGTTCTCCACAGTGTGGCCAAAATGAAACTGCCAAATATACCTGGAATTAGCATCCTTTCAGAGGGACCTCATGTTGCTGGTTAAGTGCTGCCAGGTCTGGTAGTGCAGCTATGCTGGAGGACAAATTGTGGTAGATACTGTACTATGAAGTGTGTTAGTGCTTTGCTCTACTGGGCAGAGCAGCTAATAGGGCTGTTTGGCAGTCCAAAAGGTCTTGTGCCTTGAGGCCAGCAGGAGGTTTCCAGTTTTGAGCTAAAAGCAGAGATTTTGCCCAGATGCCCTGCCCTGCTCATCTTCCCAGGATTTTGATGAAACCACTTTTTATTCCCCTGGCACTGATAGATGATACAATTGGATAGCAAATGCTTCCCCCTTTCTGGTTAGAGAGTGCTTTTAAGTGTTTTCTGCTTTGTATGACGCTTCTGTGTTACAAAAACAACCAACCAACTAAACAAAAATGCTATTCCATTTCAAGTTTTAACAGGGTTTTGACTTTAGTTCACTGTTGATCTTCAGCTTTTGCCAGTTTGTATGGAAAAGGCCAAGTGCACTGTTCATGGCCTGCGCAGAAACTTGGTTGCTCTGGTGTTGCTGCAGTCAAAGGGCATGGTTAATCACGTTCATGGATCCAAGCAGAGATTTTATGTTCCCAAAATGAACTAAATGCTGTCTTGAATGAGGCGCAGGGAGTAGATTTGCAGCATAGTAGCTGCTGAAATTCTGCTTTGCCTGCCTTGTATTTCTTTTTACCTGCCTGTTTTTTCAACTGCATTGTTCCCTGGTAAACATTAAAGGGATCCAAAACTTTAATCTTGAGCCCTTTGATAAACTTGTCCCTTTAATATATTCTGCCCCAAGAAGTCTTTCAAAAATAGGTAATTCTTCAGTATTAATGCAGTTGAGAATTACTTTTATTGCATGTAAATTCTTACTGAAGCATAACACTTTGTTGCCACTCTGAACCATTCAGTAGCAGGCACATGCCTGGCTTTCCTGTCTCCCCACCAATTCATTTTTGTCTGATATGTGGTTCCTCAAAAAGATATTTAATTTGCAGATTAAACCTTCTAGAGACTCAGGAGGGGCAGATAGAGCATGGCTCTTAGGAAGGTGTATACCAGAGCATACGATTTGGAGAGGCCATCTGTGGACCTTTTGTCTGAGAGGTCATTGTATTTCCCAGTGATGGCACTTTTAGGGAGTGTCCAGACAGAGATAAAAGAGGTGCTGCACTTTGTGCTAGGAAAAGTAATTTCAAAAGGCAGGTAATGATAGATAGGAATATTTTTGCTTTCTCTGGCACTCCTAGTTAACCAAACAGCTTGTTTTCTCAGGTGGAAAGAAGCAACAATGAAAGCAACACTACTGTTTTAGAAACTTTCTAAGTTTGTGTTTTGTGCTGACTGATACAAACTAAACACATGATGGCAAACTGTGCTGTAAAAGTTTATTAGTACTACTTTGGGACAAATTTACACTTAAGGTGAATACACTTAATGCTGGAGTCTTGCTGCAGAAAATTACAATAGGGAACAGCTTGTTTGTCTTAGTGGTTTTCCTGTTTATAACACATGGAGGAATATCAGTCTGTGTGGTAATCTCGGATACACACATGTACATGGTCAGTTTATCCTGTCCAAACTGGGGAATACCTAAAATTATCACCCTTTCATTTTGCTACCCTTAGGAACAAATGAGCAAGGTGCTTCATTGGGAAACGTTGGAGGCAACTTCCAACAGAAAACTCTTCTCTAGGCTAAAAAGAAAACAATTAATTTTGCGGGCTGTGGTTGCTGGGTATGTTCCAAATGTATAACCTCCTTGTAGCCAGACGACACTTGGGTCTCCTAGGGGGAGAGTCTTGCAGATGCTGGGTTTGGTTTGGTTTGGATAGCAGCATGTAATGTTAATTCAGTGCCCTTATTCATAACCAAAAGTGCCTGACAATGTGTTTGAATAAATGGGAGTAATAGGTTGCAGACATAGAGCTCTTTTGGCAGAAAATACCTTTTTTTCCTTTCTCGCCTAATATGTAACTTCGGTTGTGGAACTGAATTAATCTTGAACTTCTGATGTCCAGAGACTTTTGAGGAAAGGCCCATATCCTGTGCTGTTAACGTCACCCCCACCCTCATTGCCATATACACTAGTATAATTAGAGCATTGGTTGTGCTGGTGATCAAAAGTTACATCCCTGATCATAGACTTCCAGCTTCTTGTATAATTTTAATTACGATTCCCCTTGTAGGGCTCTGTGACCTCTTCTGGAGTCCCAGTTATTTTAAGGAATACATAGTATTCTGAGTCTGGAACCTGCATGTTGTCCTAGATGATTTTTGAGGTCCCTTCCAATCCAAAGCATTCTATGATTCTATGGTAGCTGTGCTCCTCCAGAGTTTTTAAGCAGGAGTTATCAGGAGTTTAAATTGTTTTCCACTTCCCTGCAAGGTCTTTGACTGAAGCTTAGGCTTATTTCCTGGCATTTTATACAAGACTTTTTTTATGGGTTGGATACGTTAGGTGAATCTGCTTGCTCCTCTCCACTTTGGTATTGTGTGATTATTACAGGGGCTTTTTCTCCCATCAAATGTTTATGGCTGCAGTGCTTGCTTTCACTGGTCACTTTCGTTTTGCAAAAAATTATCATCTTTGAAAGTAAGCAAACCTTTTGAAAGCTATCCTCAAAGCAGCGAAGCAGTCAAATCTTAGGAATAGGTGTAATCTAATTCTGAGGGTTTGTTTCTTCTGCTGGTATCCCGACTGGCTCACAGTATAGTGTGTTGTCTGTTTTCATTTAGTGTTATAGTTTGCACTGCTGCATGTGAATGATACAGCTTTAAAAGAATTTTCTGAAGGCTCCATACATGCATACGTGAATTTTGTAAAGGCTGCATATAACACAAATCTGGGTGATTCCTAAGCAATAACTCAGTGTTAATGCACCGGAGAGGTTTCTCTGATCAGATTCCACCAGGAATGAAACTTAGTAACTCAAGTATTTTGCAGAAAATGTAACCAGAAGATCTTCTAGTCTGCCTTTATTGTCAAGTTATTGACCACTTCTAAGTGGCACTTGCTGGTGTTCATGATTTCTCCTACGTAACACAAGTGGTTTCCTGTAAATAAAGTCCTCCTTGAAATTATTTGTGAAAGCTTACCTTTTCCATGAAAAACTGATAAATATCTGATAATGAATGGCCATTGTATGCTTTTTAAGCAAGTTCAGTTATTTTACTGCATCTTGCCTTTAAAACTAAAAGACTCCAAAGAGTTTAAAAATAGAATAAAAGGTGTTAAAATATATGTTTTATATATATCCCGTTGCATCTCCCCCTTTCACTGGGGGCAGGCAGTAGATTGTGGATGCTTTGAGAACTGACTGGATAGCTGTGGTTGTCTGTTAAGGTATCTTGAATGTTTTCAGGAAGCCTTGAGGTTTTCAGTCCTTAAATAATAATTTTTAAAAAATGTATAGAATGTTCCTGCAAGTGCCATTGGGGGTAAACAATCCCTGACAAAGTATAAAAGCCTGAAAAATTCACATGATAACCCGATTTTGTATGAAAAACATTACCCCTGTGAAAGCGAGTTAGTCCAGTTACTATTTGTGGTACATGACTTGCCTCCCCAGCCTCAGAAGCAGCTCTCCCAGGTGAGGCTGCTGGTGTACCCACATCTGAGCTCTGCAGTTCATAGCGAAGAAAAGCCTTGAACCTTCCAGCTGAAAATAGCAACTCCTGAGCTCCCTGTGACTTGGAAAGGTTGGTGGGGGCCCTGGTGTACATGAGCATTTAACCCATCTTCTGCTCAGCTGCAGGAAGGGAGCTGGAGGAGGTGTTTTCTGTTTTCTTGTGTTACCCACTCTGTTTCTATGAAAGCTGTCCCTGTCTGCTCTCAAATGGCAGCAGTGAAAGTCATGAGCTGGCGTTGAGAGGCTGAGCCCTGGAGCACAGCCATATTCAGGAGCCCAGTCTGCCGTCTGCCAAGACACTGCACGTGAACTACAACCTGGCAATAGGAATCAATAGCAAAAGCTATCCTAGGCTTTGAGAATCATAGAATGTGTTAGGTTGGAAGGGACCTTTAAAGGCCTTCGAGTCCCTGCAGTAAGCAGGGGCATCTTCACTAGATCAGGTTGCTCAGAGCCCCATCAAGCCTGACCTTGAATATGTCCAGGGATGGGGCCTCCGCTGACTTTCTGGGCAACCTGTACCAGTGATCTACCACTCTCATATTGAATAATTTTTTCCTAATATCCAACCTAAGTCTCCCATTTTTTAGTTTAAAACCATTACCCCTCATCCTATTTCTTCTTGCCCTTGTGAACAGTTTTCCTCCAGGTTTCTTATAGGCTACCTTTTAGGTATTAGAGGACGAGTGACGAAACCAGAGCAGGCCCTACTCATGTTAGAGGGCATTTTCAAAAGCTTTCTGGAACCCATTAAGTATTTCTGCTGTGGGGGAATGGGTCAGTGTTGAAGCCAGTTGGGATGTTACTTCCACCCCTGGTGTTCCTTCTAAATGCACTGGGCAGGTTGTACTGCCTGGATCTCTACTTGACTAATACATACTTAGTCAAGTGTGGCAAAATGCATCCCTGAAATGGAGATACTGCATGAAATTCTGCTGTGATCCTGTAGCCATTGCAAGCAATAAATATTGAAAACTCTGGGTTTTATTTGTCCCTTTCAAGAACTTGAACGAATGCCAGAATTTATTTTTAAACGTTTATATAAATTACTTAAATATTTGTGATGGCTCATTTTTCTTTCCTTACTATTTTGGGAACAGTCTTAATTTTGCCCTATGATATTTCAGCGGGGGGGGGGGGGATTGTCTTCCTTTCTGGGAAAAAAAAATCCGAAAATCCAGTGTCCAGTGTTGACTGAAAGCTGGTAGGTTCAACACAAAGTTGCTTGCTTCAGAGAACGAGGACAATGTATTCATAGGGCTTCTGCTGTGTCTTCCTCCTACCCATCAAGCCAGCTGTCTAAAAATGTAACATCTCTGACTGCATAATCTGTATCTATTTTACTTTTGGTGTTAAGACACTTTTTTTTTTGTCTGGAAAGGAGCATTCCTGAGTGCAGCTCTGGAGAGCAGCACAAGTGGGCAGCCAGCTTAACACTTAAGTATGATTGCTATTAATCTCTTACTCTTGTAAGCATTTACTTTATGTCAGTCCCAAAGTCTTTAATGCAGTGGTTCTTATATTGTCAGCCTTGAAAATGTTGCAAAGACAATGAAGGCAAAATGCTATTTAATAAGGTTCTGCGTATCTCCTTTTGCTTTTCTGACTGCTAGTACTATGTGGGAGCCACTACTACTTGTGCCAGAGGCACAGACACAATTCCTCATTGACTTCATCCCACAGAGTCATTGGGATTACTAAAGTACAGCAACATGTCTGTTTCTTGTGGTGATACCTCCTAAAACTGACTTCTCTTCAGCAACAGGATTTTGGATTACAAGCTGTCAGGATCAGGAACAGCCTTTGGTACAGACCCTTGTGTAAGATCAGGAACAGCCTTTGGTACAGACCCTTGTGTAAGCAGCAGCCGTGTTCATGGCTATAAACGGCCAGGGAAACAGTAACCGTGATGGATGAGGAACTTACAAGGTTTGGATGTTTCAGGGGTTGTTTCCTTAAAATAGACATCCCCAAAATACTCCAAAAGAGTATATAAGCTGTCTAAATCTTTTCAGAAAGCAAAGTTTAGACTGGAGATCCCATGAGAAGGTTTCCTTCTGTTAAACTTCCCAGTTCGGGCTTGTCTAGACACTTTGTAGGGGTGTTTCTGGGGAACACATGTACTCTCATCCTTCTAGTGCCAGTTGAAAACAGAACAAAAAGAAAGGTCAGAAAAAATTAGTAAGTTATTAAGAAAAAGGATAAACAATATCCAAAGCCTGAGAAGGTTAATGTAAAGCTTTGTATATGTGTTTTGGTTTTGGCATAGCTGCATGTTTTGCTATCTGAACAGTGCAGTATTCTGCTGGTGGCTGAGGCACGGGAAATTAAATAAGTAGGTATGAAGAACAAACTTAAAAGCATCCATGGTGTTTATATTTATATATGATATACTTCTAATGCCAATGTGCAAGGACCACTTAAATCATCATATCTTAAATTCATTTATTTCTAATTGTCATTATTCTATCCTCTTCCTCTTCAGCAGATTCTTTTTTTGTTTTTTCCTTCCTGAATTCTCTGTGTAGGTTTGGAGAACTTCTTAGAGATCTGCGTTACATGTGAGGTAGAGGGCTATCTAGTGAGCCAGATAAGTGCTTATGATTTGCAGTGTTTTTAGAAAAGGACTTATTACAAAATATAACAGATTGTTGTGAAGTGGATTCACAGGTATCAAAACAGATGTTTTTTAGCGTGTTGGTTTTCCTACTACTAAATCTCTTTTTGTTCTACAGAGCACATTCCCTCAGTGCCAGGCTGGATGATAGGTGTAGGCCATAAGACAAATGTTGTGTGGCAGTTTGCCTTTGCCGACAGCTCAGCATTATCCAAAAAGGTCTTGATTTATGATCCCTGGAGAGCATGGCATGTAGGTTAGCTTAAGTTGCCAAGGAACTTACTGCCAAATTTGCACTCAGATTTTCAGAGGGGTGTGATAATTTCCTTAATGAGTATTTTATGTTAATTATATTTACAGAAGCCACCTCTAATCAAAACCTGTTTGAAAAAGAAAGCCTGTTTAGAAGGATGCTTAAAGACATCTCTAGGAAAAGAAAAGCATTACGGGTATATTAGTGTCTAAAAATTCCTAACAAGACATGAACAGTGCTAGTCATGAACAAAAACGTATTTTGGAACAGGCCTTTACCCTTCGGATGTGGTAGGCTGTCAGGGCTGCTTTTACCCTCTTTGCTCAAGAATCACCACTGGGTGATTCAAGGAAGGAGAAGTCACCGAAAGGGATGACAGATGGATGCAGGTCTTGAATACAGCGTGTTATAATCCATACATTTCTCAGACAGGTCTCTTTCAAATCCTGGGTTTTATAAATAGAATTGCAAGGAGTAAAGGAGTAAGTATGCATGAATTTTACCAGCCAGTGGTTTGGGGGGCTGTGGTACTAAGGCGTACCCCCTTAAAGTGTTGTTTACACCACCACACACAAAAGCAATGTACCAGGCCCTTTCCTTTGGAGGTGCAGTGGTGAGCCAGAGGGTGAGCATAGCATTGGGACTCAAGAGGGCAAGCTGCTTAAGAGAGCAGCTGCAGAGTTTATCAAATGTCCTGCTGTAGCTAGATAATGCATGTGGATGAAGTTTGTTTAATCAGTTTAGTCTATACCTACAGCTGATTGAAGCTTTATTAATTTTTGTATGGTTTTGTTTGTGGCTTAAACACAAGTGTATTGATGTTTTAATATTGCGTTTGTAGATGTATCTCTTCTGTTAATAATGTTCAGGTTTTTTGTTGAAGCACTGAAAGCTGTTGCATTTTTCCTTTTTTGCTTACAAAAAAAGGTATGCTTTTCTCATGTAATCTTTCTCAAATAGTGCAAAGGGACTAAGTGATGATGCTGAGTGGATTTCATTGCAGCTCAGTCATTAAAGCTTGTTACCTCACAGCACTTTAGGCCCCCTGGAAGAAATAACGATTCTGCTGCAAGGGAAGGTAGCATGACTTCGGGCACTTTTTGAGTTTGTCTGGAACCAGATGGCAACAGTGGTCACCTGAGAGAAAAAGTGATAGCAGCACAGGCATAAATGAGGCAGACGTACATGACTGGGTAATACTCTTCTTGTTGCACTTTCCATGTCTGTAGCTATTCACCTTTGGTTGCCCTTACTAATAGTAAGAAATAAGCATTTTTAGGGCACTATTCACTTGGCCCACTACACATTTATGTGTGAAGGTGAGTCAGACTCCATTGACTCCACTGGCTCCCAAGCAAGACATTGGCAACTTTTTGGAGGTAGACATCTGCGTTCCAGATGTCTGCATTTAGCCGCATGAATGCCACTCAATCTAGTCCAGTGTTGTCTGACATTATTTGCAAGTTAAAGGAAAAATGCTTAGTTGGTAATGATGCACTGATCCATTTCCAATATTCTATTAAGTGACTCAGATTGAATTTTAGCCAAAGGACTGGAATAAAGAAGTGGTATGCTCAAAAACCCACTTTCCACCCACCCCCCGCAGTCAAATAACAACTAAAAAATCAGGCTTTTCAACTATAAATCTGTACTCAGTGTGGGACATACAAGGTTTAGTGAAAAAAATGAAAGTGAGCAGTGTGCAACTGCGGTCTTGAGTCCCTGTCTTTTCTGTCTACTGGTCATGGGGTAAAAGACATAGGAGTCTCTTCCACATCCAAATCCTGCTAATTTTTTTTCAGCTTCACTGAAATGTGATGTGATGTGATAGCTATCCATTATCAGCAAATTTCTATTCCTGTAGTACAGCTGGGTATCCTATCTTGCTTTTACAATGGCAACCAGTGTGTGCGGGAGCTTATCATGGCTTTTCTGTAGGTAGTTGTAGTAGTAGTTGGATCAGAGCCGCAGCAAACAACCCAGCAGCTGTGAAAGATGTTGGCTAAATGGTTTTAAATAGTTTTTATTACTTTCAGTGAAGAGCTTAGTAGTAGCGTTGCTATGGTCTACTACTCTTTTCTTATTTGAAATGCCTGTAAAGTTACTTTGTGTTTGAAGTCGGTCATATTTTACACCTCATCTTATGAAAATTGAGTGGGTATAAGGATAAAATCAGCTGCTTTGGAAATTAAATGAACATGAATTCTGTATTACAGCTCTCACAATTTTTGCCGTCACTCATGAGTTTGGAGGATGGATTGTGGAGTGTAGAAGACAGATGGTGTGACATGGGAATGCTAATGCAAGGGGCTAACTGAGGCTTGTGTTCGGACTCTGCCAGGATCAAGTGCCATCAGCTTTTTCTTCTTAGCAGTGTCCACAGCTGTATTAAAACACTTTTTGTAAACAAGCCTGTAGAAGTGCAAACACAATACATTCAGACATTATTTCTGCTCTATGCATTCAGAGGTGCTTCCAGCTTGATATGAAGAGGAATAATTTTCTTTTATTTGTCTGGGAAAACCCCTTCCCCTCTTGGATAGGAACAAAACCTTTTGTGTTATTCGGTTGGGTTTTTTTGGGTGATGTATGTAACATAAGGCATAGCCAAGAGATGAAAGCACACGCAAGGGAGTTAGGTTTTTAACAGCTGATACATAATGTGGCTTTGACAGCTAATGGATAGATTATGCTTGTATCTCCATTGCTGTGCAATTAGTTCTATCTCCAGAAAATTGCATGACGCTTTCTTGGCCCCTCAACAAATAAGGTGTTGATTAAATGTTTGCTCTCATGTTCCTGTGTTAAAAATTCAAGTTGAAATTTTTGTCATGATTTTGCTGACTCACTTGCTTTACAGGATCTCTGTGTCCAGTCATGGGAAAATAGGCAAAACAGCTAAAACATGTGAATGAGCATGAGCGTAGCCATAAGAAAAATATCTTCTTCCCCTTGTTGTGATTTTTTTTTAAAGTTCTGGTTGGATCTAATTGGTTTAGGTTATTTTTACTGTCTGATAATTAAGTAGATTAATGATGAAATAAATTGTAAACCCCACTTAATCCACCTCTGAACAGTTTACCATTTAATTTTAGATCTTCTGTTAGAAAGAGATTGGAACAGGGAGCAACATCATCCCTCTGGCAGACTGAACTCTAATTTCAGAGAGAGGTTCCTGGAGTGAGAAGCAGTGATGTGACTGTTACTTACTATTGATATTTGATATGGTAGAAAAATACTTGGTCCAAAAGCATGCAGTAGGGCCTTGGAGGGTGTCTGGCTAACCTGTTTTGCAGATTAAAATTATTAATGAGAAATATTAGTTCTTTGTAGAAAATTTAGTAGTCAGCCAATTGTTTTTCTTCATGAAAATCTTCAGTTTTCCATGGGAAGTAAGCATTTTTTGTAAAAAAAAAAAAAAAAATCCACTGTTTTTCTCTGGAAAGTTTTTACTTATCCTCTTATTGAATAACTGCCACCTCCATTGTTGGCCAAAATGAGGAGCTATTGAAATTATCTACACCGAAATATATTGGTAGTACATGCAAAGGCAAAAGAACACGTGAGGCTTGTCTGGGTACTGTGACAAAGTGGTGGTACTTAGTGGTATGGAGGAAGGTGTCATGGACAGTAACAGGAAATCACTGCTGTTGATCTCAGCAAACAAAAGTTTGCCTGAGAAATTGCTTTTTTGCTGCAGCAGATATACTTCAGACTCTCCAACTGTGTTGTCCTATACATGAAGGTTGCCTTTGCCATAGGAAGAAGAGGGAGTAGGAAGGAAGTGAGCTGGAGAGGAGGAGTTCTTGCTGGCAGTGGGTGAGCAAAATATTAAATAAGCTGCAGCAGTGACTTCTGGTCCTACAATGATGGATATCATCCCATTCAGTCTGGTCCAAACTACAGAGCTGCAACAGCCTGGATTTTAGTTTATCAGCGATGCAAGGAGGGCTGTTGGCAGTTACCAGTCTGACAGTGATGAGCACAATCTCTGAGAACCCATGCACTTGCTGCACTGCACAGCTCGTACACTTGCAGGCTCCTCTCCCTTTCCCAGGAGACAGCAGCATCCACTTCCTGTGGAGCCCTTGGCAGAGGGGTCGCACAGTGCCCATGGATCATGGACCTGGCATTTCCATCACTGAGTAGTAGATATGAAAACGACTCCTGGAAAGGTTCACTTGACTTTGGCTGACTTCAATCTGCCCTGTTTGCTTAACTTCTTAACTGCATGGTAAGGAAGCTGTTAAAACACATTCACTGTTTCTTTCCTTCCCAACAGTGTTCATCATAAAAGCTTTAGAAGTGCGGAGAGGCAGAGACAGAGTTTCTCTTGTTCTGTGCCAGCTTTTTTCAAGGCCAGGCGGCTATGATAAAATAAATACCTTTCTGCCCTTCAAGCACTGCTTTTGGTGAAAAGTGGTGGCACTTTCAATTTTGATTTCTGTAACCCTTTGGCTTCTATAATGAAACTTAAAACTTTCTCCGTGTCTCTGGCTGCTGCGTTTGCTGAATAAGTATTGTGCTTCCTGCCTTAACTGAACAGAGAGGAAAACTTCAAAGCAAACAAGTGGACAGGCGAGGAACGTGTCAGCAGTCAAGAAAAGTCAAGCAGTTTTCCTGCTAGCAAAAGGGCCTCCACTTCAGGGATTTAGGTAGCAGTGACTGAGGATAAAGCAGAGGTGGTAAGGGAATGTGCCCAGTTCTCCCAGTAGCAGTTTGTGTCTGAAAAAATTGTACTCTGTGTTTATATGGTTAATGCAAGCATGACAAATCTAATTCGACACCTTTTGAATGGAAAAGTTAATCTCAGTGAGGTGGTTTGTTTTCAGCTAGTCTAGAAAAAAGTAAAAGGAGAGGCAGCGTTGGCCTCACAATATGGATTAGAAGGTCTGAAGTGTGTAGTGCAAAAACTCTTGGAGTTTATTTTCATTCTCTTTACTTTCTAATACACCACCACTTCTTTTAATGTAAGAACAAATCCTTCTCCTTTCCTAGCACTGAAACGGTCTTTTTGAGCTCTTCCTTTTACAGATATTTGGTTCGTTTTAACATATCAGCATGATTAAGATGTAGGATCTTGATCCCTGACTGCATTGCGAAGAGGACATGAAGTTCTTAAGAGACCCTCACTGCTGCCTCTGTTCACCCAATGTATCTTGCCTGAACCTCATTGCATGGTGCAGCTGCTGTAGCATGTACCAGGAGGCTGCCAAAGGGCTCATGCAGCTGTAGGTCTCCCACCTTCTTCCTCCTCTCCTTCCAGTCTGGGGTCACCTCATTGCTACAGGCTCTGAGATTTGTGTGCTGCCATGTAACCTCACAGGAGAGTCGGGAGGGGAGTGTGAGTTGGTGGCAGGCTCAGTGAGTCAGGTTCCCACAGACAGTCAAAACCTGTGCATGAAAAGTGGTGACAAGAAAGTAGTTACCAATTTCCAGGTTAGTACTCCCAAGAAGGAAGCCCTCAGGGACTAGTGTCTAACTGATAGTCAAAAAAACCCAATCAATCTTCCAAATCCATAGAATATAGGATCATTCAGGATTAAAATGCAACAGGGAACTTGTTTTATCTTCGGGCAGTGGAGTGCTGGTGCTACAATATGGTTTACTAAAATGATGCAAGCTCTGCCTTTTGCTATTTCTGCACGTAACCTTGCTGAAGGGAATGCAGCTGTATGTGTAAGGCAAGGAAACCTTCCCCATGGCTTCTAACCAAGGAGTTAGTGTTTTTGTGTGAAGATTTATAGCTGTGTAAGAAACATTCTTCCGGATTAGCATGTTGATATTTTAGGTATCAGAGTTGCATTAATCAGTATGTGAAGGAAACCTTGACGGGGCAGGAAATGGAGAGGCAAGCTCCCATGCCTGCAACCACAGGACTTGCAGTCACACAGCTTTGTGTTCTGTGATACCCCTTGCATAAGGCAGATTGTAAAAGCCAAAATTGTCCCTGAAGGTTTCTGATGGCAGAACTGCTATTTCCCTGGTCCCCACAAAGATAGATTGTGCTCATGTTGGATCATAAAGCAGTGTGGTGGGTTGCATTGCCTGTACCCAGCTAATTCTACCTAACAGGCTCACCCAGGGTATGAAAAGGATGTGGTAGGGAGTGTGGCCTCTCTAAGATGTCCAAATATACTGTATAAGACTGTTTTGACTCTTATGAGGTAGAAGTCAGTCTGGGGATCCCTACATGTGTTAGATGTTGTTTTCTGTGCCCTAGGCTTCATGTTCCTTTGCTATCTACTGGAGGTCTGTTTGTCCATGCTGCTTTCTTATGCCCCACCCTTCCGTCTTTTTCTCCACAAGAGCCAGAGCAGATCTGGCCTGTGATGTTTGTATGGCATTGTTGCTTTCCCACAGTATGTGGCTGCCATGTCTGGTCTGTCAGCAGTCATCCTAGGCAGTAGCTTAGCAAATGCTTTGTTTAATGAATGAATGAACTCGCTCCCTGTCCCATGATTTCCCTGACATTCATTAACCATTTTATGCCACCATGTGTGATGTTTCAGGACATCAGTTTAGTGTCCTGTTATCTAGGAGCACAGTCTCGACAGTGTTATCTAACAAAGGCATCAGTGTCATCAGAAGCACTTTTCCTTATGTCTAAGCTTTGCTTTATATGGCTGGCTTGAAATCATCAGCTACTGTCATGCAATAATATATGTAAAGCTATATGAAGTTGTCTTCTGCTCTCATAGATTTAGCTAACAGGTCAACTCAAGAAACTATGAATTATTATAGCACCTTTCTTAGAGATAAGCACCATACTGTGTTCTTCTATCTCTAAGTACTACCCGCATGTAGAAATGTGGTTATGTATTCTGTGATGATGACCAGTTTCTGCATTGTCCAGAAAAAGAGTTAATGGTTTTCCTTTTCTACAAATCTAAAGAGTGAAATGTTTATTTTTTAAAAAAAAATCTTTTTTTCTTTTTTCCTAGAATTCCTAAAAGCCTAGCATACTGAATGAAAAAAGTAAGATCAGAACATGGATCATTCTCATTCTGTTACACAGCTCCTCTAACCTGTTGCATTTTAGATATAGTCATTATAATGTGCCATATTCCTATATAATAGCAGCAGAGATTATTTTTAGTCAGTGCTCCAGATAGAGATGAAAAATCCTTATTTGTGTTAACACATAGTAAAGAAAAATGCCACTTAAAAAAAAGCTATCCAATCACATTTGTACAGGCGGAAGTACGTTTTGCTTAGTGATCCAATCTTGCCACCCATGCATCTATCTGTATGTATAACTCCTGAGCAACCAGTGGCAGAGAAAGTAGTTGCTTTCTTGATTTTTTTCATTTTCATCAGAGTTCACTTTGTCAGGGTCAAAAGTGTTCCAGGTATTTAATTACATGCCATGTTTTCCTAAGGATCCCATGGGCATGCTGCGCATAGAGGGATGTGCCACCAAACTCCAACATGGTGTAAACAGTGTGACCAAGGACATGAAATAACTGTGGCCAGGCAACTCTTCAGCCAGTCTTTCTCTGACATAACCTTTTCAACAAAATTTTCACTTGTTTTTGAGGTCACTGGGGGTAATTTCTTTTAAGGCAGCTGTCTGATTTTAGTCTTGAGCTGCAGACGCAGGTTCTTGTCGTGCTTAATGTTGTCTTTAGACTTATTGTTGTCAATTTGGATGCACTCTAGACATACTGAAGAGGGGGTTTACACATTAGAAGGTGAGCAGACAGGCAAGGATGCTTTCACTGCGTACCAGTAGCACAGCTATAGCTTCAGCTTCTTGCTATTTAGAAACAGGCAATGGAGAAAGAATCCATTCTAAAGAAACCACATTAATTGTTCTACTTGGTTAAGAAAGACTTGAGTCATGCTGCCATCTATGTGAGTTGAAAGACAGGTTTGGCTTGGATGAATTTCTTAAGGGGGAAGCTGTACAAGAGGTTTGAGTGCTGAAATGTGGGGGAGAAGCAGTGAGTCAGGTGCTTAAAAGCTGAGAGGGCTGCTCTATTGGGTCAGAGCAGCATTGGCATGAACAGTTCACAGGAGATGAAGTGCAGGCAGCAATGTGTTCCTCGGTGTAGATCAGCCTGCATCTTTTCAGCAGACCAGACCCAGTTCCAGTTCCAGATCTCACTAATATGTGGTGATCTTTCCACCTGGGGATTTTTGTGGGAATCTGAGTTTTGCTTTAGGTATGAAGACAAATTACAAGAAAATTTCAGGATAAGTAGCCTGTCTGCTGCTTCCCTTGAGAGACTTAGACTGTGATGGGAGAGCCAAAATGAGCCTGTATGGGGAATGTTACATGAAAATCAATGGGCAGAGTTGAGTTTCTCCTAGGGACTTATTCTGGGATTACTTTTTGCAGATGTTTTTTCAGTTTGATCAGGTCAAACTTAAGTGAGTCCATCTACACTGTTCTGTAAATTTTGTATGTACTAATGGTACCATGTGGATAAATATTTAGTATTTGCACTGGTTGTCTGTAAATGAAACACTTTTTAACTTTCTTCAGGAGTCTTGGTAGTGTACATGTGTAGGTGATATGCTGAAGACTCCAGAGCGCTCCTGTTTTATAGAAGCCACCCCAGTCCTTAATTTCCTTCTCTGTTCCAAAAAAGCCCTTTACTTTTGCTGAGCTGTTGAGCAGACTCTTGGGCGACCTCACCCATCCACTACCTTATTTTTGAGGATAGGAATTTTTAAAAGGCTTCAAAGGTGTGGATTGTATGCAAAGAAATATGCAAAGAAGTGGGGTGGGTGTGTGTGTGTGGGTGTGTGTGTGTGTGTGTGTGTTCAATGTTATAGTTTTGATCAGGAACAGCACATTCGTTTCTGAAAATGATGCTCTTATTTTTTTGCTGAAAATGTCCATTCATCAAGGAAATTAATTTTGTTTTTCAGCAAAGCTTTAGGATGTGTGGAACTCCTGGGTTGGTTGGGTGTTTCTTACTGAATAAGAAATACACCAAAAGGTTCTCCAGAACATACTAAATGACTTCTGCTTGCATGTCAGTGCAGTGGGAGAAAAAGCCATTTTGGAGGAAATAACCAATCATGAATTCATTGCTTCATTTAACCCAAAGAAGCTGCTCCTGCTTTTCATAAATCTTTCATTACTTTGGGCTACAGTAGATGTTTACTGTAGTTTTGCAAGTTGTGACTCAGTATATTCATACCCAGTAGCCATGATGATGTATAGATTTATTTTTACTAGGGTTTCCAGTGCTTTCCTACAGTGATGTGATCCGTGGCCTTAAAAATTAATCCTTCTATGGCAGAGACTGTGAAGCAAAGGATTATTGGGAAGGTCATAAGGTCTCTGATATATAAAAATACTTCACCAGGTAGTGCAGGAAACCTCATAAGGATCACATCAAATTAGGTCTAAACCAAAACTTCCACTAGCACAGAACATTGAGGCAGGACTACTTTCTCTCTGTTCCAGAGCCAAGCCCATGATGTGCTCTTCACTGGTGAAGCCATGGCCAGTTTTTTAGTCAGACCATATTGGCCGGTTTCTAGAATACAAATGTAGCCTCAGTGAGAAACTCATTACACACCGCAGAACAAAGCAGTTTATATTAGATAAAAACATCTGTGCTTTTCATACTGTAACAGAATCTCAACATTTAATTCAAGTGTCTTGATTTAGGTTACTGCCACAGGAGGTAGGTGTCCCTGAACTGTCCATAGCGTTACCCACCTCTTTTGCTCAAATGGTACCCAACAATTCAAATGCAAATATTTATCTGAAGTGGCTGTTACCCTAGCTTTATCAAAATTAGATTTCATGTGCCTCAGCTATCTTTTCATTTTCTATTTGTTTCTGAATTTGGTCGTGGTGTTATCTAGTTTTGGCTAAACTTAATCATTTGGTATCACTTGCCCCTTCGGTGCTTGCTTGTTTTTTCCCAATCATTTAAAATTGCTTTAAACAGTGGTTCTCATTCTTTGAATGCCAGACTGCACTCTTAACCTCTTGCTAATGGTTTAATGTGATAAAAATCGTTCAATGAATCATCTGGGGAAGGACGGTGTCCATGCAAAAGGCAATGCCTGGACCCTGGATCTGAGGTTCATAGAAATTTAAGCTTTTAGAAACAATATCACATCATTAGGAATTTGTCATCATTAACTTAGTGATGATCAGATGGCTGGAGCACCTCTTCTACAAGGACAGGCTGAGGTAGTTGGGCTTGTTCAGCATGGCTCCAGAGAGATTTTACTGCAGCCTTACAGTTCCTAAAAGGGGGCCTGCAGGAAAGATGGGGAGAGACTCCATGAGGAACTATAATGATAAGAAAAGAGGTAATGTGATTCTATAAACATCTACAAAACCCAGAAGTAAGCCAATAAAAAGACAGGATGTGCAGGTAAAGGTTTAAATTTTAACATTTATTTTATTTTTTCTTTTTTTTATAAATAAGCTACTTGTCGCCACTCAAATATATTCTGTGCTTCATAAATGACTTTAGAAGCACTGAAGTATCATCACTGAGCTCCTAAAGATAGGAAGTGTCTGCTTGTCTCCATACTTTGGGTGAATTTATGTATAGTCTGGTTCCTTCCCTGATCTCCCTCGGCATAAAAATAGACCTCAAAGTGTTCAGTGGGCCTTCCATGGGTACCCTGTGGGACAGTAACTTGTCAAGTGTCCCCTGTTTGACAAATCCAATACTACACGGGCCCAGATAGTTTCCACCTCCAGCAAAGAAATCCTGGTGTTTGATCTCCAAGGCACACATCCCTACCATTTGAATTGCAAGCATCACTTTATTAGCTGCTACCGTTAGCAGTCACCAGCTCCTTTGTGAACCAGCCAGCAGCTAGCCAGTGTACCCCTGACCACCCAGTTTGTTGTTTAAGTAATCCAGAGAGTTTAGAAAAAACCTAGTCCTTTGCAGCACTACCATCACCAAACTTGGCATGTCCTAGAGAGCTTTGTTTGGAGCTGTCGTTGTTTCCCTAAGAAGAAACATTGTATGTTTGAAGTCCTGGGCTGAGAGTACAGAAATTTGAGTTGAATTCTCAGCTGCAAAGCAGTAATCTGGTGTGACGCTGGGAAGGCACTTAAGTTTTCTTTAGGTTTCTAATCTTTCTGTTGCCCTCCTCTCTTGCCCTTGAGTCGTCATACCTGTTTGCTCCACAGGCTTATTGCATTTTGAGGACAGCCTGTAACTTGCAGTTCCTATGGCAATCATTTCTTTTATGTATGTGTGTATTACTGGAACCCTCATTCTCTGAATCCAGCTCAGAATTCAGTGTGGTTGTGCCAGAGAAATTAATTTGTGGTTTTGGTTTTCTTCTTTTTTCCTTTGCTCTCTGTTCTTTTCTTCCACCTCTCTTTGGGTGTTTTGGCTGAAGCAGACATTACCAAATTTCAGTGTCCTACACCGCAGCACGGAGAGTTTGAGTGAAAGTGTGCAGATTGGTTACTCGCAACTGCCAATGGTGTTGTAAGAGACTGAGCACTCCAGGGTCAGGGGCCAACACAATAGATCACACATGCTTTTAAGTTGGAGGCATTGATTGTTTGCTTTAAAATTATTCTCATCTTCCACACATTCTGTGTGTGTGTGTGTGTGTGTGCACATATCTGCCAGCTGGGCTATGTCAGTCTTGTTCTGTAAATAGATTTTTCACAGTACTTTCAATGGTGTTCTGTACTTGGGATGTTCTGTTGGGCTGTTCCACTCAAGTCTATTTTAGTGTTTCCTACAGCCACAGGTTAAACCTTGTACACCCTGATACAAATATGTGTTGATGGTTTTCAACAAAAGCAGAATAAACTGCTGTTTGGCACATTGATAGCTAAGAATTGCACTGAAGGACTATAATGCCTCAAGCTGTGACCTTGCTACGTCTCCTAAGGAAAACAAGGTCTGGCAAGCTGAGAAACTGCAGGGGGGAAAACTTGAAGACTGAAAAGCTGTAGCAAAGTGGGTGGGGAGTTATGGGTTTTGGCCTTTTTTCTGACCTAGCAATGAGCCAGCTGCCCAGCATGATTCTGCTCTGCTGTTCCATGTGCTTTTATTTCAAGTGGACTAAAACCCAACCCATAAGATTTATATTATCCCTTCTGACTTAAGGCAGTTAACTGTTGTACAATGAGGAGCTCGTTGCTGTAGTCTGATGGTGTTGCTGAATGAGGGAGGCATAATACCACTGGAGGCAGATGACTATGGGTCCTGGTGACCAGAGAGATTGTGAAAGAGAGAACACATGTATCCGGTCATGAGTCTCAAATGAAGGTGTTGACTTGGGGATATCTCAAGCCGATTTTTAAGGAGATAACAGGATTACAGATGTTGGTGAACCAATGTATTGTTTATCCTTCATTGCCTCCAGCAACTGGTGCCAGCTTAGTGCCACCAAATAGCCAAGGAAGGCAGAGATGAGGTTTTGGCTAAAAGATGAGCCTAGGAAGTGTGAGGTCTCCCAGCTTTTTTTCCCAGGTTACTGAGAGTTGTTTGGGGGATGCATGTTGGAAAAGCTGAGTTCCTGAGTAAGACAGAAGGCAGCTGGTTGAAATTGAGTTCTTCATGGATATCAACAGTTTACCTAGATTCAAAAAATGATCATGTGAATCTATGGCGTGATAATTCAAAGATAAATGTCAAGATACAGCCCTGGCTCAGAACGTACAGATTGCTGGAAGTTGGGATAGTGTGTTGGGGATCTCACTGTGTCCTTGCCTTTTACTTACTATTCTTTGATAGATGAGGAATGAAAAGGAAGGAAAGAATTTTACAACCTAGAGAAATAGTTGCCCAGAGAGTGTGAGACTCTAAGATGAACGAGTTGAAATGAGAGACTGTTTGAAAGAACATTTCCTCTTACTATTGTCCTTCCTACTTTTCTATAAATGTCTCATTTGAAAAAAGACGGTGGCAAACAATTCTGCAGTGTTCCTTTGCAGATGTGTTATTTCTTTCCAGAGACTGAGAGGGAGGAAGGGAGGTTTCCAAATTGATCATATTGTTATTAAACAATCCTAGGTTTTATCACTGTTTGCTTGTAAGAAATCAGCTTATTGCACTGCTTCCTGTTTCCATAATCACATGGAAGTGCTCTTATTAGCTGAGTAGGAAGCAATTATTTTGTTAAGTTGCAAGTGATAGGAAAGTGAAGCTGGCTTGAAAACGCTTCTTCCTCTACCACCTTTTGTTTAGCATTTTATTTCTTCTCCAACTCGTCATTGCAGAGGCCCAGGATGAATATCTTGGATGAATGTCTTGGCAGTTGTCAAAAGAATGAAAAAATATGCAAGCTGTTCTCTTTTTATTTGTAGCTTTAAAAATAGTGTCTGTGTGTGTGTCTGGTCAACAGGTTCCTTGACAAGCCGAACAAATTCTTTTCTCTTGCTGGATCTAAAAGCAGTCCTCTGATTTAATAAAAGGGGGAAATGTGTTCCCAAAGAGAGGCTGAAGTAACTCTGGAAGCCTTTTGTGGTTTAGTATTCAACATTTAAAAAATGAGGGGAAAACCTGAGCCTCCAGGAGGAACGACTGGGCTGGGGGAGGTAGTGTGATTTCAGATGATATCATTGACCCCTGGCAGAAGTATTGTGTGATGGGTCAGGCAGATGACAAGTGCTCCAGAAAATCTGATTTTTTTATATGGGATACCAAAGAACAGCTACAGCTGATGGCTATGTTTATGTAATTCTCAGAAAGAAGAAACATGGTGACAGTTGGAAATGCTCAAACATCTGAGCATTTGGCTCCCTCTTGGATTACACTAACACTATTGATGTCCTCCCCTCCTGGTACACACGGAAGCACGGATGACAGTATCTCAGGGATTCAGAATTATTTGATTGTTTTTATCAAGAGCTGCTGTGCAGGCTTAGGTAACCTGCAAGTCATTCTTCTGGAATTTTGTAGGTCTGTCATGGCATAAGTCAAGGGAAGCGTTTCCACCCAACTTGGAAACAAGTGTGCCTGATAGCAGATGAAGAACATTGATTTGATTTATGTATGGTCAGTTTAAATGAGTAAAGAAGCAGAGTGTGGAATCTTCCAAAGATCATTTCGTGAAATATAGTGCTAGAGGGTTGAAAAATCATGAGATTGTAGTAGTTTTGCACCCTGGAGTCATGATTGTTATCCATTCACATCCCAGAAATTTCATCTTACAAAATAAAGGGATGTCCAACCCAGTGATAGCACCTACCATTTCTATATGCTGCACAGGGTTTGAGTCCCAAGGGACCTGAAATTAATTTTTAACACTTTTTGTTACAGCCATGTACTAAGTATAGGACCTGAAACAAGGATACTTCTGCTCTGAAAAGAAGCAGAAGCAGTAGCATTTAGCAACCTTTTGAAGAGTGATGGCAGGGAGCAGAAACGGTGCCAGAGCAATGAGAATAGACAGACATGGAGACTGGTTGGGATTTGAACAGCCCATTAGGACCAATTCAGGAGCAGAGAGGATGTGCCCTATGGCTTTAATAAAGACTTCAGGTTTTTGATTCATTTGCAAAACAATAGTTAACAGCAGTATGTCATTTCCTTATCTCATGAACATTGGTAAATGAGAGGCTTTGTGAATGCTAAATGAGTTTAGGCTTAGCCCTACACTGGAAAATTGGAAAGTAAAAGAGAGAACTAAAAGGGAGAACAAAGGTTGGATTGGACAGAAGTGGATTGAAAACCCACCCTGAAGGAGAAGGACTTGAGAGTGTTGGTGGACAAGAAGCTCAGTGTGACCCAGCAATGTACACTTGGAGCCCAGAAAGCAACCGTATCCTGGGCTGCATCAAAAGAGGCACGACCAGCAGGTTAGGGGAGGTAATTCTGCCCTTCTACTCTGCTGTCACGAGACTCAAGTGGAGTACGGTGTTCAGCTCTGAAGTTCTCAGGACAGGAAAAGGCATGGACCTGTTGGTCAGAGAACTGGAGCAACAGTCCTATGAAGACAGGCTGAGAGAGTAGAGGTTGTTCAGTCTGGAGAAGAGAAGGCTTTAGGAAGACCTAATCGCAACCTTACAGTACCTAAAGGGGGCCTACAAGAAATCTAGAGAGGGTCTGTTTATCAGGCTGTGTAGTGATAGGACAAAGGGTAATGGGTTTAAACTAAATGAGGGCCTATTTAGATTAGATATTAGGAAAAATATTTTTTACTGTGTGTGGTGAAATACTGGAACAGACTGCCCAGAGAACTTGTGGATGCCCCCTCCCTGGAGGTGTTCAAGACCAGGTTGGCTGGGGCTTTGGGCAACTTGGTCTAGTGGAGGATGTTCCTGCCCATGGAAAGGGGTGTGGAGCTGGATGATCTCTGAGGTCTTTTACAACCCAAACCATTCTATGAAGTGTTCTTGACAAAATCCGTCCGCGAGGGGAAAAAAAGACACCGAACCTCAGATACTTTCAAGTGAAATACTTCATCCTGGTGAAAGCAATGGGTAGGTCTGTTTTAATTTTTGAAAGGGTTTTTACAGAAGGGGAGCCATAAGTAAAAAGTATTAAACTTGAAAAGCAGTTAGAAAACCAGTGAAAGCAGAGGTGGGCAGTAGGCTAGTGGTAAGAGCTGCTAACCAAGATAGTAAGATGTTAATCCTGGATATGAATTTATTCTCTCCTGACTCAGAAGAGGAAGAAGCCTAGGTGAGAAACTGAAAGATTTGTAGAAGGTCAGGTCCTGTGAGGGTTCACAGGTAGCAAAGCTGTGGCAAAAAAATCTGAGTTAATTCTTTCCATTTAAGTTCCTTCCTGAAATGTTTAGGAGGCTTCCTTTCATTATGGGAGAAAAATGTGGTGAGTTGTCTCGAACCAGAGTGGCAGTGGAAGAGGTTATGTGACAAACTGATGCAGTGAATAATTGTGTTTGCAGTTCTGAGGACTACAGAGCACTGTGGTATTAGTTGCTCTATAAACCTGATGGGGAGGAACAAAAAAATCTGTGCAAATAGTCATCCAGTGTCCCCTCTAATTTCTATGTGTAGACGGTAATTGTCTACTACTCTTGGTCACAGGAAAGAGTTTCTACTTTGTAACAAAGACTTCATTGCTTCTCAGGGCTTCTGATACTCATTTGTTATCTACCCTTCTCTTGTGATGTCTAGTCATGGTCCTGGCAGAGCATGCTAGATAAATTCAGGTTTGTTTACAGTCTTCTAAAAAAAGAGGAAGAACACCCCCACCACCCCTAAAAAAAAAAAAGGGGGGGGGGGGGAAGCACCTGGTAAGCATCTTGAAGATCTTAATAATGGATTTAAAATTAAACAGTTAACAAACTAAACTAGCATAAAGCCATGTCTTGTTTACAAAAAAAACCCTACCCCAGTGTGCTTGTGAAAGGAAAAGTGGGTATGTGAGTGAAGACCCAAGCTCTATTCCATCAGTCTGTTGACATTGCAGGCATGAAATATGTCAATATGGTTGTTTATAGTATTTGGCAGGGGATTTCAGAGTAGATTCTTTGCTTTTATCTGCAGGGGGTAGGAAGTGCTTAGGCCCTTGCTTGAGGTAGTTATAAATATTAACTTTATAAAACCCGTGTTGAAACTGTACAGAAACTTGTAGAGTCAGACAGCAGAACTCATTGATACAAACATATCTGGGAACTGGCAGAGCTTTCTACAGGAGAAAGGAAAGAGACAGACCCTTAAGGCTTCCACAGTATCGACTGCAAAGCAGATGAGACTGCCAGGACTTCATTCTGTTTTGGTCTTATGCTTCAGAGTCGCAGAATGGTTCAGGTTGGAAGGGACCTCTTGTTAGATTACACTCCTGCATCCGATCACAACAGGAGAAAATAATCCCAATATTAAATTATACTCATGTATGTGGGGTTTTGCTGCTGTGTATCAAAATAGTTTCATATTTACTAATCTCTGGAGGCATTGGATTCAGGAAAATGCTATGTGAGAGCAGAAATGCAGCACAGTGACAGACAGGTTGTAGGTAGTCTGTGTGTGTTTCACTTCTGTATCAAGATGAACTGCAGAATATAATGTCAGGATAAAGAGAACCAGATATTTGCATCATTATGAGTTAACGTAATGGCTGTGTCTCACTGAAAGGAACAAAGTTTTAGTGGCTGAACAAATCCTCTGGCAGCTGCTTCTTTTTCCATTCCAAACACTTTTTTTCCCCCTCAAACTGTAAGGAAATCTTGTGATGCTACTTGTAAAAAGTAACACCGGTGAGTTGACATTATTTAAGGGACAGGAGGTCACGCCAGCTGCTTTTAAGCGAGTGCAACAGATGTTCCTTCCTAAAAAGGACATGCTGTACTCTTTCCCCAGTGTTCTGGTGTCTCCAAAATGCTGGATATCAAGTGCTGCAGCTTTTGCGCAGAAGTCTTGGCATTAGGTATTTATAGTTACTCCTACACAGGATGACTCAGCCCCTCTTTTGCACAAAAGAATATGGTTGGCTAAAGCCTTCCAAAAGTTGTCAAGTGGGAAAACTTTGCAATATTAATGGATTGTGCCCCTGGGGTTTCGCTGCTGTATATTTTGATACACTAATGAAGTCCTGTAGTAGTTTTGATACTTTGGTTCTTTTCAGTGGAAACAACAACAAAAACATAAAGCTATACTCCCCTAATGACTTTGCTACTAGAAGAGCCCAAATCTGATGTGAGGACACACTTGGTTGGTTTTAGGCTGCTACTGGTTAACCTCTGCTGCTTCTGATGAAATGCAGTAAGTCCACTGGGAAAGAAAGATGCTATAAATGCAGTTAAGACAACGTACTGCATTTAACTTGAGTTTTGCATTTAACCTGACATTCTGTATGGCCAGTCTCCTTGTTGCTGTCCCTGGATTCCACCTGCTATGTTATGTGATACACCTTTATCCATTTACTTTGAAAAATGAAGTAGCGACATGTTTTTTAGATGAAGGTTTATTAGTTGGTGCTACCAAACAAGGTGATACTGGGAAATTGCAAGGCTACTGAGCAAAAAAAAGAGTGGTCACTTCTGTATTACTACCCCTACACTTCCTCTGATACTTGGGATGGGACTTGCTGTTTGCAGTCCAAAGTAAATAACATCAAGCTAATAATACTTAGATTTACTGGAAGTTGGAGGTAATGGGGAGGTAGAGTTGTCTTTGTGCCAGGAATTTAAAAATGTCAAAATTTTAGTTAAAAGACCAAGTCTTAAGATGAGGGTGTGATGGAACAGAATTCTGGATGTATTATAAAATGAAACAAGTGGTCTCTTTCAACTGCTAGTTCTGGAGTTAGTATGTTTTTTTAATTTTATTTTATTTTTCTCTTGCTCCCTTTTTAATTTTTGCTTTTTAATTCAAAAAGTACTGTAAAGATTGTGGAGTCCTATCACAGCATTCAGTCACTGAACTGTTGTTACGTGTTTGTACGCTGCTTTTCCTGACGCTAAGATCAAATGCCAGCTCTCTGCAGGATGGAGATGCAACATGAAGCCCCTTTCTCACCTGAGGTTTGGTTCAAGCACAGGTTTTGCAATTCATAAGGTGCAGTGAATTAGCACATTAAAGCAATGCAGCAAGAGTTGAGCATTACAGAATTGAATAGTCCACAGTCCCCAGTCATGTCAACTGGAGTTTGCTACAAGCTGGCATTCACAGAGCATAGTGGAGCTGCCTGATTTCCATGTGCCTTAAGGTTGTACCAGGACAAATTTAACTACTGCTATTGCACTTTTAACCATTCCACTTCCTTTTGTTTAAATGAAAAAAACCTTGATGCCAGTGAGAAATAGCAAACGTGTAGAATGGCAAAGATTTAAAACACTTCAAAACTTTAAGGGTTTTTTTGAGAAAAATAGAGGTCTTTGGGTAGCTAGTCAAATCCTATTTCTTAAACCCCACCATCAACTAGATTTAGTGGCAGAAATTAGTCTCAAAGGCAAAAATATCACAGATGAGTTTCTCATGAAACCTGTAATCTTTCCTAGCTGTTTCTTTTTAATCATAAGTATTTGGGGTCTTTTTGTATTAAAAAGGCAACCCACCCTCCACATAAGCTCCACATTAGCAACAGTGCTGATCATCTGGTAAAAGTTCCATGTTTCTTTGTGATCTAATATCCCATTGCAACGTTAATTTTGAAATTGTTTGCCTTATTTAGTAACTATTCTAGTTTTCTCACTACTTTTAATCTCAGTTTTACTGAGCTTTATAGCAGCGCTCAAATGTTGTGCCAACATTACATCACACACTATACAGCTGAATCTGAAAGTAGCATCCATCAGACTTTTTGGTTTCCCTTTAATGAGAGCTGCAGTAGTTTTGAAAACTCTTAGTCTGGGGAATCTTGCAAAATGAAATCCTCCAGCACAGCACAAGCTCTGGACACCCACGGTCTCCTTCAGTGCCTTGCTGCTCTGTCTTATCGCTGCACACCCTGTCTGCAGCTACTGCAGTTACTACAGTTAAGAGTTGCACCTTGAACCCCAGCAGCTGTAAATCAGGACTAAGTCCTAATTAACCTCCTCTCTTCCTCAGCAGGGTTGCTGTGAAATGAGAATTCACAGCACAGGGTGGGAATAATACCCCATATCCTATTTCCCACGTGCTGAAACAGCCTCCACCTGGGTTTTTGTAAGTCAGCTACGCTGATGGCTATGCCATTGATACATTGGGCTCTGGCTTCAGCCCAAATCCATTTTTCTACTGGTCAGATGTTGCCTCTGAAGTGTGCAGCTCTGAATACACAGTGTGGCTGTGTGCTACCCGAATGCTGTGTTTGTATTAGCACAGTTTGCTGTGAGTGTAGTTTTCTTTTGTGATATGAGTTAAATGATGTGTGATTGCCTTGGAGACAATTTAGTATTTCTGTGAGCCTTGTGGGAAACGATAGCCTCATGCTTTGTTTTAGCTCAGATGTTTTCCCCTTGTTAATAAACAGGATAGCCATAGGAATTTAGGCTGAAAAATAGTGTGTTTAGGGTTTGTAAAGTGTTTTTCTTCAGAATGCCTTGCAGACATTAATCCCATCAAAATTTCTTTGATAGCTGAATAGCATTATTTTATGTTACAGGTGAGGAAGTGAGATGAAGTAATTTACTCAAAAGCACCAAGGAAGTAACTGTCCAAATCCTGGGGTTAAAACTCTGTAGCTTTAGCTCTATTTCATGTAAGGTCCAACAGGAGCGATAGGACTGGGTCTGGGGAGACTGTGGCCATGTTGTGCCTTGTCTGAACTGCCCCCAAGCACCAATGTCCCCAACAGTAGGGTCATCAGAAGTGATTTGTATGAGAATCAGTTGTATTTACTTAAAATGTTTGTTTAGTTTGATGTAGTGGATTTTTTTTTTGTTGCAGCAGATTTTGTTTAGGGTTTATCTGAGCTTGTTTATATATGGCCAAGAGGCTGTGTAACCTTCAGAACTATACAGATCTCTCAGGGGAAGTAATTTATGACCTTTCTTCTCAGTTTTCTTAGTCTTTTCTAGACAGCTGAAGAAATAGGAGTCTACCTTTGAAAGTAAAACCATGCAAGGATAGAATGCAGTGAAATACATCACCCAGATTTTACAGCTTCCTGTGGCTGCATTTTTTTTTTCTTGATGTAGGCTGCACCCAGTCAGTAGGTTTTGGTAGAAAAAGGTGTTTCTACTCTGTATGCAATATTTTTGGTACTTTGAATCTTGGCTTTTTTAAAAAACTGGGACAAATGACATGAGAATGGTGTCACTGCATAGTAGATGGTAGCTGCAAAGGTGTATTGTCCTCTTCTCAGTATTAGCTGCCTTGCAGCTTGAAGTTCCCAGTGTTAAGCAGGTTTATGTAGCTGGAAACTGGTGTATAAATGTTTATTAATTTAAGCACAGAACTTAGCACAAGCACAGCCATAAAAAACTATTGAATTAAGCATCACTGGGAAGCTCTGCTAGCTGCTGTGGTTCAGTCACCTCTGGCACCACATTGTAGCATAGCTCCTGGCATGGTTTTAGACTAAACTTGATTTCTCTAATGATTCTCAGACATACTGTGGGAGCCAGTGCGTGCTGCACCCGGCTCCCATTGGGTCACGTGCATGAGGCTGGCAAGGAAGAGAGCTGCCAGATGTGTTTGCTTGTGGTCTTATCTGACTCCTTCTGGGGGAAGTGTTCAGCCTCTGGAGTTAGAGCAGGGAAGAATTTGGCCTATTAAGGATTTTTTGAAGGGATTAAAAGCTCTGTTATTGATTTTTCTTAAAAATAGCTCCTTCAGAGGTCCAGGCTCACTTAAAGCAATTTTATTTTTTTTTTTAATTAGGCCTCAACTTAAAACCAAGATATTATACTATTTCTGCTGGTGATTTAGCCCCAGAGGAGTAGCCATGTCAGGCTGCAGAGCATTTCACACTGGGAACAGTATTAGCAGGCACTCTGCCATCTCCCTTTCTTTGTCAAACTTGCCCAAAACCATACCATGATTCCCCAGAGGCAGCTCAGACAGTTATGGGAGCCCCAGGGGACCAAGTTTGTTAGTGTGCCCTTGCAGTTAGAAATAAAAAATTGGGGGGGTTGGGAAGGAGAGCAGAAACAGTGCCTGCAGTTAAACTCTGATGCAGTGTTGGCACTGCAGCTTGCTCTGCTTGGCTCCGAAGTACACACAGCCATGGTATGTGCTTTCCTCAGGGGCAGAAGATTGAGATGCATTTGAGGGGTTTTGATTTGGATTTGGGAGGTCTGCAAAAGCAGGTGCTGCAACTCAGATGGTTTGTGAGGGTGCCTGCCTGGATTCAAGTGGGGACCCAAATGCGCATGGCATCCCATGCTTGTTTTTTTTCTCTGTCCCCTTTTCCTCCAGTGCAGGGAAACCCCCTGCTTTTCTCAGGGGAACTTGTTTTCTATGTCTAGCTGTGGCTGGGTTCTTTATTTATAATGCTGTAGGTGAGGCTGGTCACTAAAAGAGCTGCGTTTTCCCTGAGGTGTGTGTTTCCATTCAGTGGAGGCTCTCTGGAGCTACTCCAGGTCACTTGGGGAAAGCTTTTTTTCCATTCTAGCAAATCCATTTCTCATGCAAGCAATTCATACCCAGCCCTTGTCCTGGTGTGCAGCTGTGCCCAGAAGTGAGGCAATGCATTGTCTCGAGAGAGCCCTGGTGGTCTTGGGCAATGGCATCCCCTCCACATGAAGCACCTCTGCTTCACAGTTTCTGAAAGCCACCCATCTGTGGGGCTGCACTTAATTTAAACATCCAGCTGGTTTAATAATCCTCAAGAGGATGTACAGGTCTCGCCAGTCACGAGAGACATGGTAGAAATTAGGTCCAGATACCACAATTTATACCTGAGCAGGAGATGAGTCCCTGGGAAGTTTTGGGTCTGGGCATTTTGAGGCTTTCAGGGTGGAAGAGTTCAATGACCCTTTGGTAACTTTAGAGGGGAATGACAGTAGCAGAGAGTGTGTTGATACAAATGTGTGGTTGCTGCAGAGTGTCTCTCTGTTGTGATGGGTTTATTGAGAGAATAGATCATTCATATGGCCAGTAGATCAAGGTTTCTGCTTCTAGAAGGTAGCAGTCGTCAGGTTTGTACCCTGGGAATTGTTTGGAGAATTAAAAGATTAAAATTGAGAGATATAAATATATAAAAACTTTAGTCGCCTCGACTTACCATAAAATGCAAAACTACAGGTACATAGTTACAAATAACTCAGTTTAAAACCAGTTTAGATATATCTATGCAGTTATACTCTTGGGTTGTGATATAAATCATAAGGTAACAAACAATGTTTTCTGAATCTTGCTGATTGTTTTCTTTTATTCTGAATATTCTCTGCGTTACCTGCTCGTTTAGGGAACACTGTTTTCTGACTTAACTTATTGTGTCTTTTCATGTTCACATTTTTTATTATATTAGTCTAGATCTTGGATTTGCAAATAAACTACTTTTATTAAGGAGTTTAAGAAACTGAACAGATTGAGAGGTTTGCATTTCTTCTTATATTATTTCATTTTCCTGTAGGCTTTTTTTTTATATGAATTGAGATTCTTCTAAAAGGCATTATTTGGAATACTTTGAAAGACTGTTTTCTTCGAAGTATAAAGAAGGGATCACTTCTTATGAATATCATGCCAACTAGGGAAATGCTTCTTCATTATCATGTTGCTCTTGAGGGTATCTTATCAAGTTGATGTTAACTTGACAACTTGCAGTTTGCACTTTTTGTTACAGAAAATGCCCTGTGACAAACAGTGATATATGAGCAACATTTGACCCTACAACTGAACCCTCAATACCCAAAACTAATGCGATCTTTTATTGAAACTCTGGAGAAATCCCGAAACTATCCTAAGCCCTTTGTGTGTATTGTCTGACTGCTTTGGGAGCAGTGTTTGTTAGTTGCATTTATGGACAGCTTTTTGGTGGGATAACATTGTGCAAGTGTTTGTGGCAAACATGGTGACTTTGAAAAAATGAAACTGGTGTCCCATCTTGGTCAACTTGGCACAAATGAAAAAGAAAATGTGTTTTTCTTGCTCTGCTGTGTAAGATGAATTGTGTGGCAATTGTCGCTTTTGGGACAAGACTAGACAGATATGAGGCAAACATTCATGTGGCTTAAAATAGGAATTTCTGCTAGTAGTTGGAGCATTCTGTGTAAATGGATTTGCATGAGGAAGAAGTGTAAAACACTAATACTTGTAGAGAGGTTTTTCTGTAGAGACATAGAGTGGGTAAAAACTGGCTTGACTGAGAATGTTACTGTAATTGAAATACATATGTTCTCATCTTTTAGACCTCTGAAAGGAGGAACTTCACGGTCTAGTAAAGCTCTGTAAACTCTGAATGTCTGCAAGTAAGCAGTCAGTTGTGCTGCCAATAAATGCTAGTGCTTCTCCATGTGAATTTCCTCTAACTCTGAAATACACCTTAAAAATGTTTATCCATTGTAACATTTATCTTTGGACTAGAATCTTTTCTGTGGTTCCATTAGAAATGGGAGCTGAGTCAAGTCATATTCCGTGCAGTGAATGGTGGTTGCAAGGGAAAGGAAAATTGTCATGTAGGAAAATTGAGATATTATACCTAAAATGTACAGGGAACAAGGAGTGACTGGGGTTTCCAGGAAAGAAAAAGTTATATGCAGATGTTGATGTGGCCTTGAGAAAAGACACTATGTAGAAGTGGAAAAGATTGATTTTTACTACTTTTTTAAAATAAATTTACGTAAATGATCTGAAAATCAAAAAAACCCCAAGTGTTTCAAGTTTGGACATTTCATACTGTAACATTAGAAAGCTTTTTTTTTTTGTTTGTTTGTATGCTCTTGTGGGGAGAGAAATTCTAGAACAAAAGGGTTTCGCTTTGGTTCTCCGACTGCAGTTGATGGGGTTTTTTTCACCACCTTGTGCTCAAAGTATTTTTCTGTTTCGGATAGTAATTTCCATGGGAATTAGCTGTGAATTGTCAGAACTAATTCTTGCTAGATAGTTAACTCTTCAAAATTTTGTAAGTCCTTTCAAACTTTTCCATAGTTGCAAAGAATTTTGAGGTTCTTTTTGACAGCAAAAGAGCTCACAATTTTTCTCCTTCAGTTTAGCAGATTTTTTTGAACCTTGAACATAACGATATCTATCTCAAGAGAAAGAGAAGCAGTGTCCAGAGTCTTGCTTATCTGTAATTACGCCATAACCTGCAGTAACCTTTTATCTCAAAGAAAATCTGTTTAAAAAGGGAAATAAGCTATGGAAGCAAGGGATATAGACTTCATATTTAAGTAGCTTACTGATAATTAAGGGGTTTGGAAGAGGTCAACCACTTTTTTGCAGTAATATTTTGAAATACAAGTGACCAAATATAGCACAGTTTATTCTCTTGCAAACACAGACAAAATGGTAAGTTGAACATTGCTGCTTTTTCAAAATGGATGCTTGCCCACGGTACAAAGTGATGCATGGATGTTTTTACCAAGGTTTATTTGATGGCTAAACCAGCCATTTTTCACAAATATAGGAAGAGTAAAACAGGTTATTTTTAGTTAATTTTTACAGTGTGAAAAAAACCCCCAAACAACCCACCCAACAAATCAACCCCAAAACATTAACCCTCTAAAGAGTTGCAGAAGATACATGAAGAACAACTAAGTGTTCTTCATTTAAGAAATGGGGTGAAGTGTGATCACATTTAATGTTTGCATATGACTGCCATTTTGACAACTGGGAATCCTCAGAGCTTGTACAAGCTGGGCCAATGCTATTCACATTTAAAATACGACCTGGTCTTGGAGCAGTGCTGATTTCTGGGCAAATAGTTGATCCAGCTTACTTTAGCTGCAAGCAGAAGCATGAGATCAAGCCCTCCCCTGAACTGTCTAGTCCTACTGGGACTGAGTCTACCCCATACCCTCTGATCTCTCTTGGCATACAGTGACTGAAATGTCCTATTTGAAACTGGGAAGCAGAGAAGTGGATAAAACGTGATAAAATGGAGATTTTTAAATTGCTAGTGTATCCTGCCACCCTAAGGGAAGATCGGAGCAATCTCAAGTTATTCTCAGGAATTTTCTTAGGTCTCTAATTATTGTGCTGTATATCAACAATGAAGTCTTAGAAAAAAAGCAGGTCAATGTAAATTCAATACCTAAACAAACCAAAAAACCTATTTTCCTCTCCAAAAATTTGATTTAGCTTGGTTTCTGTAGACAGTAAGGGAGGTCTGGGAGGTCAGGCTGGTTGTGTCCATTCTTCAGCCTGCTTTTTTCAATGAGGACATCCCCTTTCAACTATGGTTGCCCCGAGTTCTTGCATCTGCTGATTCTTCTCTGTTAACTTTCGAAACTCTTCTGATCACTCTATGCAAAATAATAGCTACTCTGTGGCCACAGGAATATAAGTTATTATGTACCCTATTGTAGGATTGGCAGTTGGTTTTTGTTTGTTTGTTTTTTAAGATAATTGATTATTTAACTAGGAAGAAGGAGGATTCAATTTGGATAATGTTCCAGATGATTTACAAATACCCTCTAATTGCATTATGTTGCAAAAATACTAAGGGGCCCGGATCCTAGCAGAGAACATTAATACAGGCTTTTATGTGTCTTATGACCCCACCCTTTGCTACTTTGATTAAACAGCAGGAAGGGAAAAAAAACCTCCCTTGTAGCTTTCCAAAACAATTGCAGTACTTTTGTTCCTTTTGCTTTAGTTTGGCTTGCAAAAATTACAGCCTTGGCTTCATAGCAACTGCTGGAATTGCAGCTGCAAAAGTATTTCAATTATAGCACCCTTTTTTCACACTCTCGTACCTTTTTGGCAGATTGCTTTTTGGGGAATGAAATTTTCTGTGTGGTATAGTTGAGAAGTAGAAGAAATGGGACTTTTTCCACTTGTCCTTGGGTTTGGGCAAGGTTGGAAAAACACATACTTGAGCTGGTTTGTTGTTTTGTGTGTTTGGCTTTTTTTCTTTCTAACATTTACACAGACAGCTTGCATTTGACAGGATGAGTAAATGCAACTGCTTGAATACAAATTAGTCTTCCTCGAGGATTATATTTTAAAAGTTTGAAAAATCAAAGTGCTTACTAATAAGCTTATAGGAATAAGATAAAGGGCTAAAAGGCCTTTGAGTGCTTTCAAGGGAGGGGGTTTTACAAATTGATCCTGACAAATGTCTTTTTGTGACCAACTGTAGTTAGGGTCTAACTCCATATGATGAGAACTTAGTATGTCCTTAGGGCAGTGTGGTGGGGAGAGACAGTGTGTATATTAAAAGTGGCAGAGAGCTACCATCCTGTTGGAATTCGGGGAGTATCTATGAAAGACATGAAGGTAACAGCGGGGTAGAATCCTTCAGTCTTTGCACAGCAGCTGCAGTAAGCACCTGTCCTATCTGGGGTTGGGGAAGAGGCAGAGAAACCTGTAGATAATAAAATATGTATTTTGAAAGGAGTGATACCTGAATAAAAAACAAGCGTTGACATGTCAGTGCTTAATTCCCAGGTAGTCTGTCCTTATGCCCCTGATGATAGTCTGTCCCCAGGGCAGCGATATTTACCCTGACACCTGAAGCTCCCATGGAGAAGGGCAGTGCACCCACAGAATGTGCTCTTTGGAAATCCCTCACCAAAACTGGGGGGGAGCTCCAAAGCCAAGCACACAGTCCTAACTTGAGGCTGAAGCTGAAATTGAAATACCCGGTACTAATCAGTGGGTCTGTCTGGGAAGTGGACACAGCATATAGTGATGTGCATGAGCTTTTATTGCACCTCTGGTACATTTTTAAGGGATCTTTTTTATGTTTCAGGTTTTTGTTTGTGTTTTCTTTAAGAACTCATTGCCTAAGATTGGGAAGTGCCAATAGTTGGCTTTTGAAGTAACCAAAGTCTTTAAACTGACTCCCAACAAGATTGAGAATTGATTATAATATTAATGAAAAGGAATACACAACCAGCCTGGACTGAAAGGTGACTCTGGAGGTGGAAACCTGTTACTCTCCAGAGGGGCTTGACAATGTCATGACTCCTACTACATATTGTATTAGTCACAGCACACAGGCTGAATGCGAAGGTAACCTGGTGAATACACTCTTTACAACTTGGAAAGCCTACCAAAATCTTAATCTGAGCTTTTTTTGTTTGAGTTGGGGTCTTCAGGTGCTATACCATGGAAGGATGGCAGAGGAGGCAGACTTTCTAGCTACAACAAAAGCAAAACAAGGCAATTATCAAGAGTGCTCTCCTTAAAAGTTGAATCCCATTCATCTATTTGCTTTTTTCCCCACATGCACTTACCTATGAGGTGGAGGTGAGGTGCAAGAGTCAGAAAACCTGTGGCTAGATAGAAGGGATCTGATTCATTGTTCATGCAGCTGGAATTAGTTGGCATAGTCTGCATCAAATTTGCAGACCAGGCACCTGGGTCACAGCCCTATTTCTGCCCCTGCACCATCCCATGCTGTCCCCTCCATTATGTAGGATTGAACTAGATCACCAAAATGAACTGACTTAGAACAGACCTTCTAATGAAGGTAATTGAGCCTGCCCTCTTCCTGTGCAGCTGGAAGAGTGGCCCTATGGATGTAAGAGGTAGCCCAGTGTTAGTCAGATGTTGTGTAGCATGGAAATACAGCTGCCATGATCAAAGGGGCACAATCCATCTGCACGGAGTCCAGGAAGTCTACAACAGGGTTCCATACAGAGGTCTATGGGGATGTGCTTCATGCTTGTTGTGAAAACTGGTTTTGCTTTTCATGTGGAGTTTTTCACACATGCTGCCTCCACTTGTCCTCTATCAAAAAAAATGTCCTTCCTCTGTTGGGCTTTGGACTTGTTTGCTATGTGGCTAGCCAGATATTTGTATTATAGAAAGAGGTGATTTTAGGAAAACAAAGGTATATTTAACGCTTACTTCAGTTCAGAGATGAGTGATCTAGTTTCAGACTGCATTATGTCCTCCTCCTGGAAGGAAAAAAAGAAAAACATATGATTTTTCCAACGAGCAGATGGGTAGAAGGTAAGAAGAGTTAAAAACAGCACCAGGAGTTTTTAAGAATAACTTCCAAAGCGAGAATGCATAGTGTTTCCCTTTTTTGGTTTAAAAGATACACAGTGTGTATGCCTGAGGGCTTCATATATAAACGACTCCTGACAGTGTTGTTGTAAATGGCTGTGGAGGTGTTTGCTTCATAGGCAGACCAAAGACCAAGTGCTTTCATGAAGCATTTTTATAAAGCAGAAATGGTGTTCATCTGTCTTTCCCACAGCTGCCTCGATGCCCCTTTCCCTTCCATGGCACACCTTGTCAAGGCCTCCTGACACTCTCACTTTCCTCTGGGTGAGGTTTGCAAGATGCAAGCTGATGAACTGAGAGTGGGTTGAGGAAGTATGGTATGGACAGACCTAGGCCTCGTTCTGCTCTTCAAAGTATGTGTATGTTCTTACCCTCAAAAAGTATATGAGGTTAGGGATATCATTTGGCTGCCCTAAAATATTTTCATGTTGTGACTGCATTTTATTCAAGTGGCAGTGGTGGACATGAAGATGAGCCTGCATTACAGGTTTAGGTTATGCACAACCCTGAACGGACAGCATAGTCTGAGGGTCTGGTAATGCATAATTCACAGCAGGTAGCAGCAGCAGTGGCAGAGGGAGAGCTGGAAGGTCAGAAGTTTAGTTTGAGTGAGCTGAAAGAGCTTGTGGGCAAGCAGTGCTGTGGGAAGGAGCTTGAAAATGTTTTCTTGCTGTATGTTACTGCAGTATTTGGGGAAGTAGGACTTCATATACTCTTCATGTGAAAACAGGAGTTTCTGACTGTATTTTCAGTCTCAGCTCCTAACAGAGATAGAACAGTTTTAAGAGTATTAGTTGGAAGTATTTCCCCTTTTCACGGTCCCTAAGGTGTTCACCCTTTCCATCCCATCCTTTTCAAAGGGTCTGTACTTTTAGGTTGTCATTTGTTAATGTACTTTTTATTCTCTGTGGGGATTGCTCAAAGCAATTCCTAGGCAAAATCTTGCATTCAAACCATACATTATGTATGTCTTGATAGAAAGCCAATTTTAATTGTATGTGGGATTTGTGTACGTGTTAAGCAGTCCTAAAGCAAGCCTAATGGGGCTAAGCTTGAGTTTGAATGTAATTGATAAGTAGGTACAAGTCTTCTAGAAATTTTCAGGTGTCGTGTTTTTATAATAAATGGCTAGTATGTTACAGTACTGTGTAAAACACAGGGAAGAGAAGCAGAATATGTTCAAGTTTTAGAAAATGGAAATAAAACCAGGGTCCTATTTTGCTGTTACACTCTTCATAGGTTGTGCTTTTGGTGCAAGACTGGGTGGCAGCTTGTGATACTACAAAGGATTTTTCACATTAATGATTGGACCAAGAGCAGGTTTTGAAAAATATAAATTTGAACTGCATCTACATTTGCATAGGAAGAAAGTAATAGCCATATGCGTGGTTAGTTGAAAGGATAAACAATTTTTGTGTCAAGCTGCACATTCATGTATGCAGAAATCCAAAAGGAATGCAAATGGGCAGGTGCCATTTAGACAGGGATTTCCAGAGAAAGCTACGTTGGGTCACATTTGGTGACTGTATTTTGAAAATAATCATCTGAGTCATTATTAAGTGAAATCTTGGCCTCAGGAGTCATCATTTGATGAGTCTAATAACATTCTACCAATGAAGTTGGAAAGTATAAAAAGGTTTTCTTTGAAATGCTTTAAAAATAGATATTAAAAGTGGATGGGTGTGAAAGATGTATAAAATGCTATTTTAAAGATGTGTAAGTTTTTGGTATGGCACACACATGTTTCAGAACTGCACAGCTGCAGTGGACAATAGTGTTCACCTGCATTTCATCTCACAGGTGATGGCTTCATTGATTAGGAGCCTGGGTTTTTACTTATTTCTCTGCGTCTTCTTTCCAACAGAAACGACTTCTGGCCGTTTTGCATGGAGTAACCCAGATTTTATTTTAGAAAAGACTTTTCCCTTCACTGGTTTTCCAGGGAAGGAGATTAACAAACCTTCGTAACTGTTTTTCTGAATCCTAGGGTAGTCATGGCCTCCCTGGTGTAGCCAATTTTCATTTTAACTTCCATTTACATGAGCCAAGAAAATTAAATGGCGAACCTTCAGTCTTTATGTAATTTCATCTTTGCAAAGCAGATAACATTATTGTGGCTTATGTAGTATACAGACGATACCACAAATATCACTATTATTATTTCCTGAAGCATTAAGGTTTAACAGCACTATGTGTTGCTGGAGATTTGATGTTTTACTAAAATGCTTCATTCATCTCTAGCAAGCTGGAAAATTGCTAGTAGTGTACGTTTGTTACTTTAGGATCCTCAGGAGGATTTGCAATATTTTTAATGTTGTTTTGTAGGGGGTTTTGTTTATTTTTTAAAAAGCCCTTTCCAAGGAAACAATGTGGTTTGTTAATTTGGTCAGTTCTAAAGGTAGACCTTGGAGATTATAGGTGCTGCAGACCGGCAGTTAAAGGAGTGGAAAAGTCAATTGAGGCTATTTCTACATAACAAAAAGGGTTTTCCTCTCCGAGGCCTTGGAAAAACTGGCTGGAGGTGGATGCTACTGCCGTAACACAATCTTTATTTTTCCCTTTTTGTTTCCTTTTTAAATGTCATATGCTGAGAGAAGCCTCTTCTCTACTGATTAGTGGTAAAAACAGGTTTCTGTGGAAAGAGAATTCCACCTACTTTAAAAAGAAAACCTAAAAGTCATTCCATATTTTTAACAAAATAGAGCTAAGTAAACCTTTTTTTCATCCTGTCACTTGTGATGTCTCATTTAATGCCTTCTTGCCTGACTGAAGCCTTTTTAAGAGGAATCAGATCACCTGTGGGCATCCATAAATCATTTCTGCTGTCTAGGTTTAAATACCTACTGTGCTGCATGGAGCTTTTTACAGGACACTTTTCCATTCTTAGTAAAAACCTTTGTGCCTGTTAAGCCGCGCTATACCAGTAAGTCTAGGTTATAAATTTGCCTTCATGCTGTTGTTTGTGGGTGTTTTCATGGTTTCAGATGATGGAGATTTCAAGCTGTCACACTTGAAATCAGTCTGGGTAGTGAGGAAGCTGAGAGTAGGTGTTTGGACACATGTGTTTATAGAGAAAAGTAAGAGATGCAGTATGTTTGTAGAGAGATTTCTCAATTTGCAATGCTGTTCTCTAAGATGATGATAAAACATTTGTGACACATTCCCTGGCTGTTCTGTGGCATCTGTAATGGGGCCATCCGTACTTGTGGTACAGCAGCTGTACTTTGTCCTCTCAGAATGTATGTGGGAGTCCTTTCCTCTGTGATTATAGCCTCTTCAGAATGAAGTTGTGATGAATTAATGAAAACCTACTAATAATATTGGCCCGTCATTTGATGATGGTAATAAAACTGTTCATACACAAAGGCATAAGTGCTTCATTAAATACTTACTCAGTATGTAAAGGAGGAGGAGAATGGACTCATAATTCATTAAGTTTATTCTGTGCTTTTAATGCATTTGTAAATATGGATTATGTCAAATACCGATTACCAGAAATAAACACATTATAATGGTCTGGAGACTTAAGAGTCCCAAAGACCAACTGAAGAGCTCTATGACTCCATATTGCTAACTTTTACTGATTCTTGAACGTAAGGGAAATTCCAGCAAGCATTAAGGATTTTGAAGTGTCAATATACCAAAAAAGGGTAGAAAAGCTGACCTGAAGGCCTGTAGGTTGACATTGCACAGCAAGGAAAATAGTGAAAATGCTGATACGTCATGCGATTGCTCAAGAAATTAAAGGAATAAAACCAGTTTGGTTTTAAACAAACCACACACACAAAACTCCCAAATGATAAACAAACCACCAACCAAAAAAGCTCAGTAATAAAATCATGAGATTACTCAGTGAAGGTAGCAGTGAAAATGCAATAGAAGTTTTAAGTGCTTGCAGTTTTACTTAACGTTTTAGGCACTGAGACCTAAAAAAAAAAAAAGGATCATACAAAATCTGTATATATAACAGTTAGTACTTGGAAGGCAGACTGATCCAAAAAGGAGATGTTAATGTAGTGTTGGTACATGGGATTTCTTATAATGGCCTTCTTTAGGGACTAATAGAAATCTTAAAATTATAAAGCTGTTACACATTCAAAAAGTAATACAGGATTATTTCTACAATTTGCAAATAATACAAAGATACTTGCTTAAGAGGGGAGGATACGGACTTTTTTTATGAAGTGCTTTGGTTCAGCAACTGAGCTGAGCCACTCAAGCAAAGTTTATTTTAATCTAGTTAAGTGTGAGGTCATATATCCAGGAATGAAGAATGCAGGTCCCACTTACAGAGGGGGAAGGGGCTTGTCTCCTGGAAAGCAGGGGCCTTGAAAAGGATTTCAGGGTCATAGCAGACCAACAATTTAACGTGACTTCCCAGCATGGTAGTTGGCAAAAAGGAGTAATGAGTTCTCTGGGTACACAGACATATAGAATCGTACCTCAGAGTGATTCTTCTTCTGTATAGATTGCGGCTTTGGCCAGGGCTAGAGTTGTGTGTTCAGTGATGATGCTTTCTGTTTATATGATGCTGCGAACAACTATAAAACCTGTTGAAGTGTCCAAGGGAAGGCCACACTTAAAAATCTGAACTAGTCATAGCATTTATTTTTGTGAATGCCAAGAGGCATCTGAGAAGGTCTTTGTAATCTAGCAGAGAAAAAGCGTGACAAAGACCTGTGACTGAAAGGTGATGCCATGTGCATTTAAAGAAGCCAGACCCAGGACTTTTTAAATTCAAGAGAGATTATGATAGGACCTAACCATATGCATTTCTGGAAAATATGCTGTAACTAAACAAATGATTTCACATAGTGAAAGATTAACAAACAAAATGTAATGTCTGTGATATGCAAGTAGGCAGTCTAGATGATACAGTCTATTACTGCCTCTTAGGATCATTTATTTTTATAAACCCAAGAATTTCAAGGAGCATCATTAGAATCCAGTGTTTGTTTCTGAGTTTCCTGTTGATAAAATAGGGACAAATTCTAACAGAGCAATGTCAGTTTCTCTGGACTGGATTTCTGAAGCAATCCCAAAGCAGATAGATAGGACAAAATCCCACAGCCAATTGTATAAAAGAGCAGGGTGTGTTTTGTGTCTGGGATTGAAGATAATTTCCTTATCATTTGTTCAGAAAGATTTTCTGATTCACTTTAAGATAAAGGTAAAAACATTACAACATGCCAGTGTGTATGTATTTAATATGTTCAGAGCATAGTTTGGTGAATGTGACATGCTGCTGGTAAATGTCCAAGTCTAGGTAAAGCTGTGTAACGTGAGTTGGTGCTTGAGCAGGCTGGGCTGGGAGTCTGATGCAGGCTTCTGACCTGTGAATCTTCCATCAAAGACTATCTTTGTGTCTTAAATCTGACCACTGAAGCTTCCTACACAGCTGTTTTTCTTCTGTTTTCTTTAGCTATCACTAAGCATTTAGAGCTGGTTGGAGGGGGATGGATTTCCAGGAATTGGTATGGGCTGCTTGTAGGGTCAGAGCTTTGCCATCCTGGACTCTGCCACACTTCTCATAACACTTGCAGCTAAGTACTCTCTGGCCTCCACAAGTGCTCTTTGCACTGTCTGATGTTTTTCTTCTGAGACACTTACTGTCCTCTGATCTGCTTTTACTTTAGTGCTGCATCCAGGCCAATTTAGAAATGAACAGACCCTGGAACACTACTTTTTAAAAAGTTCATGCAGTAAGAAAATTGAAGAAAGGCTTTACCCTTAAATTGAAAGGACCTGAGCTTTAACCTAGTTTCATAGCTCTGATTGCTGTTGTGCACTGTAACAAAGCTGCTTCTGAGCCTGGTGTTGCTGAGCACACAGCCTTTGAAAGCTGAGCTACCCAAGGGCAGCAATGCCATGCTATATATTCACAAACTGGTGGGTAATGAAGAGTTGTTCTTCCCTTTGGTGCTGTCAAAGCAGTACTTCTGCTGGCTGGTGATACTGAAAGCTGCCTCCTGGAAGGGGTTTGCCCCAGTCAGTGTCAGAGGTGTTAGTGGCTCCACCATGCAACTGGTTCTGGTTCAGACCTGGGAAGATGCCTCTCTCCACTGTATCAGCTCTTGTTTTTTAATGGGTTGCCATTTGCAGAGGAAGTAAATTTGTATCAGAACACTTTACAAAAAGTGAACAGTGTGCTTGGAGTACCACATGAATGATGATAGTAGAGAGGAAAGCAGTGGTTATTTCTGGGACACCCAAGGAGAGCAGCTGGGCAAAAAGAGGAATTGCCAAAGAGATGAGTTTCCTGATAAAGTTACGTAGAGCTTAATGTGCTGTCATGTCTTTTTGAGATTAATGTTGTTACTTTCTACAGTGAAAATGTAGAATTACCAGATGAAACCACCAAGCCGCCAACAGTTTGAATGTTGCTGAAATATAGCACAAGCTAGTTCTGCTCCTTAGGTGCTGGCAGCTTTTAGCTGCACGCGTTTTCAAGTATACTGTGAGCAGTTTATGGATACATTGATTGCAAAGTCAGAGAACATTGCTATCAAAGCAGGTTTTCATTGCCTGATAAAGATAACATTTCAGTCTCTCTCCATTCTGGCATTTGTGGGGTTCTATATCGTGGCCTGATGTGCTGAATGCTCACACTCACACTTTTTCTCTCTCAGTTCTCAGGGTGAAACTGGTTTGCTTTGCCTCTGTTAGGTAGGAGGAAAACGCTTCCATTCAAAAGAATAACCTGGTCAAAGCTTATTTTACAGATCTACAATATAAGATAATATCTAGTGCAGATAAACCTCCCTTTTTACAAATTTTTCTTTTATTATGTCTTCCTAAACCCAGTTTTTTAAAAAGCTGAACTCCAAACCCTTCCCATCCCCCCCTCCTCCTAATATTTTCTCCCTTATTACTCCCACTGGTTATAATGTCTTTCAGACCTCTCTCCAATGATTTGTGTGTAGCTGGCAGGGCCTGCAGTGAAGTAGGGGCAAACTCTGCTAGCTTTGTTGGCATCTCTTCGCTTGCCACAAGCCACATCATATTTCAGTTATCTGTTCAGAGTCATAGAATCATAGAATGGCATAGGTTGGAAGGGACCCCAAGGATCATAGAGCTCCAACCCCCCTGCCACAGGCAGGGTCACCAACTTCCAGGCCTGGGTCTACACAAGGTTGCCCAGGACCCCATCCAACGTGGACTTGAACACCTCCAGGGATGGGGCATCCACCACCTCTCTGGGCAGCCTGTTCCAGCACCTAACCACTCTCTCTGTAAAAAACTTCCCCCAATATCTAATCTAAACCTTTCCTCCTTCAGCTTTAATGCATTCCCCCTTGTCCTGCCATTGTCTATCCTTTTAAAAAGTTGATTCCCCTCCTGTTTGTATTATCCCTTCAGGTACCAGAAGGCTGCAATGTGGTCCCCCCGCAGTCTTCTCTTCTCCAGGCTGAACAAGCCCACCGCTTCCAGCCTGTCTTTGTAGGGGAGGTGCGCATGTTGTCTAGTCGTCTTTGTAGGCTGTAAATTTCTGTTGTCACTGAAGTGTTATATTTTTTGGAAATGAGAGACAGGGCTTTGAGGAGGTGCTGCAGTTAGGGTGAGCACTCTTGTCCTGGTGAATTATGTATAATATAGTCAAAAATAATCAAATGCAGGCTACAGATGTGTAAAATGGCAATACCTGCTCTTAGTATTCAGTTGAAGCTTTATTATGATAAACACAGTATTGCTGTAGGACCATTTTTTCCATTCCCTGTGAATGCACCTCCAGCTTGACACTAGAGCTCTCAGCTTTGATCTGGGGAACTGTATGGTTTGCGCTTATTTGTGGAAACATTTGCCTTGTTTATTTTTAAAGCCAGTGGAACTCAAAGGGAAAGTTTTTGTTTTTCCTTGGTTCCCCTGAGAAACATTCATTCATCCCACTCCCATCCGCAGGTTTAAACAATCTCCCTTTTGTCGTGCAAAATCCTCTAGCCAGCCCAGCCATCTCTGAGAGCCAGACAGCCTATCTGCTGATGTGCTTGCTGAGCAGGAGGCTTGGCCTCTTCATGAAGGATCAGTGAAACAAAGGGAAAGACTTTATCTTTACTGAAACGAATGGTAAGCTTTCTATTCAGTCATGATTTTGGATCTAACCTCACTAAAATCACAATGAGGTTCCCAAAATTTGTCCCTATTCCTTCTCCTCTTTTTGGTTTTGTGTGGGTTGCTAGCAGAGGCTGGGAGCCTGAAGAGAGGAGAGTGTTGGCAAATAGGTGTTTGGGTGATCAGAGGAGGGAATGGCAGAAGAGAAGGAAAGTGTTAGGTAGGAAGAAGACATGGAGTCAGAGTGTAACTGAGGTGGTTGTCATTGTGCTGATGAGTAGGTATGTGCAGGATGGGAGACCTAAAGCCTCATGAAATGTCCTTGGAGTCATCTGTAAGGCTCGTGCTATGAAACAGATAACTTTCCTTCAAGTCTACTTAAAGTTACTTGTTAATTCATATTGATTATTTATTAATTGGGTTAATTGTGTTGCTACAGAATAGTAAATGGGAACTTGTCATCCTTACAGATTTCACTGTTTCCATAACAATATGGTTCCCTCATCCTCTTCAGGTATCGCGGCTCATGTGCATGCAGAAGCCATAGCACGGGCAGTAAAGAGTTTGAACTGTGAGTCCTGGTTTAAAAACATTTCTAGCAGTTGCCTAGCATGTGAAACATGAATTTATATTAAACATAAAAGTAGATGTCACAGAGAAGCTCTGTTCACATTTTAAAGTTCATGTGGCAAAGTAGACATTCATAACACTTCTTCCATTTACCCATGTTGATTTTAAATCCTGCTTTCAAGAGGATTTGACTAATAAATACTACCTCTTCCATTTAATAGTGGAAGAATAGTTGGGGCCCATTAACACAACCTGTCCGTTCTCCTGTGATTGAAAGAAGGATTTATTTTTTTGTGTGTAAATGCGTCTAGATTTGTTAAGTAAACTATTCTCATCTCAATAATATGCCAATGAAAGCAGATGAACACCATTTTTCTCATGCACTTGGCCTGTCTCTCTCAAATGCATGCAGGCATCTTTCTCTGTGAGACTTCCAGGGACCATTTCTATCAGCCCTACTCAACTCAATTAAAATACTAGGAGCAAAAATCTTAATCACAGAATCACAGAATCACAGAATCTTAGGGGTTGGAAGGGACCTCAAGAGATCATCGGGTCCAACCCCCCTGCCAAAGCAGGCTCCCTATCTCATATTACACAGATAGGCATCCAGACGAGACTTGAATATCTCCAGAGAAGGAGACTCAACCACCTCCCTGGGCAGCCTATTCCACTGCTCCGTCACCCTCACTGTGAAAAAGTTCTTCCGCATGTTGGTGCGGAACTTCCTATGCTCCAGCTTACAGCCATTGCCCCTAGTCCTGTCCCCACAGACCACTGAAAAGGGGCTGGCCAAATCCCCCTGCGTCCCAAGTCTAAGATATTTATAAACACTAATTAGGTCTCCCCTAAGCCTTCTTTTCTCCAGGCTGAACAGACCCAGCTTACTCAGCCTTTCCTCATATGGGAGATGTTCCAGGCCCTTAATCATCTTCGTGGCCCTTCTCTGGACTCTCTCCAGGAGATCCCTGTCTTTTTTATACCATGGAGCCCAGAACTGGACACAGTACTCCAGGTGGGGCCTGACCAACGCAGAGTAGAGGGGGAGGATCACTTCCTTCGACCTGCTGGACATACTCTTCCTGATGCATCCCAGGACCCCATTGGCTCTCTTCGCCACCAGTGCGCACTGCTGGCTCATAGCCAACCTGTCATCAACCAGGACCCCCAGGTCCTTCTCCACAGAGCTCCTTTCCAGCAGGTCATCCCCCAGCCTGTACTGATACAGTCGGTTGTTCCTCCCCAGGTGCAAGACTTTACACTTGCTCTTGTTGAACCTCATCTGGTTTCTCCCAGCCCAGCTCTCCAGCCTGTCAAGGTCTCGCTGGATGGCAGCGCAGTGTTCCTGCGTGTCAGCCAATCCTCCCAGCTTTGTATCATCGGCGTACTTGCTGAGGGTGGATGCTATACCCTCATCAAGATCGTCAATGAAGATATTAAACAGGACTGGACCCAACACCGAGCCCTGGGGAACACCGCTAGTCACAGGCCTCCATTCAGATTCTACTCCACTGATCACAACCCTCTGAGCCCGGTCCGACAGCCAGTTCTCGACCCACCTCACTGTCCACTCATCTAACCCTTGTTCCCTCAGCTTCTCTATCAGGATGTCGTGGGAGACAGTGTCGAAAGCTTTGCTAAAGTCAAGGTAGACGACATCCACTGCTCTCCCTCCGTCCACCCAGTTGGTGATGACATCATAGAAGGCTATGAGATTGGTCGAGCACGATTTCCCCTTGGTGAATCCATGCTGACTACTCCTCATAACCTTCTTCTCTTCCAGTTGTTTGGAGATGGCATCCAAAACAAACTGTTCCATCACCTTTCCAGGGACAGAAGTGAGGCTGACTGGCCTGTAGTTACTGGGATCCTCCTTCTTGCCTTTTTTAAAGACTGGAGTCACATTGGCTATTCTCCAATCTTCAGGCACTTCTCCTGTAGTCCAGGACCTATTGAAGATGATAGAGAGTGGCTCCGCAATCACCTCCGCCAGTTCTCTCAGCACACGTGGGTGTATCCCATCTGGACCCATGGATTTGTGTGCATCCAATCCTTTGAGTCGCTCCTGGACTACCCCTACCTCAACTAGAGGTGAGCTGTTCATTCCCCAACCACTGCTACTTTCGTCTAGTATCTGTGGGTCCCGAGAAGCCTTCGGAGTAAAGACCGAGGCAAAGAAGGCATTCAGTATCTCCACCTTCTCATCATCTCCCGTTACCAAGATACCCGCCTCATTTAACAAGGGACCTACATTATCCCTGGTTATCCTTTTACTATTCACATACCTGAAAAAACTCTTTTTATTATCTTTTATGTCCCTTGCCAGCTTAATTTCTAAGCAGGCTTTAGCCCTCCTAGTTGCATCCCTGCAGGCCCTGGCAACATCCTTATATTCATCCCATGATCCCAGACCATGTTTCCACAGTTTATAGGTCTTCTGCTTCCCTTTGAGTTTACTTAAAAGCTCCCTGCTTATCCACGCAGGTCTTCTACCTCTCCTTCCCGATTTCTTACTCAAAGGGATGCACCTATACTGTGCTTGGAAGAAGTGCTGTTTGAATGTTAGCCAGCTCTCGCAGGCTCCCATTCCTTCAAACAGAGCAGCCCAAGGGATAGCCCCTATTTGATTTCGGAGGAGATCAAAGTTAGCTCTTCCAAAATTCAGGGTAGCTGTCCTACTTTTTGGCTTGCCTCTTCCACTCAGGATCTTGAACTCGATCATTTCATGGTCACTTTGTCCTAAGCTGCCCCCGACCTTCACCTCCCTAACGAGCCCATCCTTGTTAGTGAAAACAAGGTCCAGCACCCGCCCTCTCCTCGTAGGTTCCTGCACCATCTGTATCAGGAAGTTGTCTTCCATATGCTGCAGAAATTGCCTGGACTGCATACGACTGGCCGTATTGCTTGCCCAGCAAATATCTGGGTAATTGAAATCCCCCATAATGACCAGCGCCTGCGATCTTGAAGCTACTTCCAATTGCTTGAAAAATGCACAGTCAACCCACTCCTCTTGATCAGGGGGCCTGTAGTACACGCCCACGACTACATCACACATACTGGCCTGCCTTTTAATTCTTACCCACAAGCTCTCGACAAGTGGTTCATCCCTACCCAGCTGGAGGTCAATACACTCTAGGTGCTCTCTAACATAAAGAGCAACTCCTCCACCTCGTCTCCCTAGCCTATCTTTCCTAAAAAGCACGTAGCCATCCATGGTAGCATGCCAGTCATCCAGGCTGTCCCACCACCTCTCAGTGATTGCAATGAGATCGTGGCCCTGTGACCGCACAAAGATCTCCAATTCTTCTTGTTTGTTCCCCATGCTACGTGCGTTTGTATATAGGCATTTTAGTGGGGCAGCAGATGCAGATATCCCCAATAGCTCACAGCGAGTTTTTCTTTCATATCTATCTATCCTCTTCTACCAAGGAATATTCTGCTTGCTTTCAATCCTGATAGAATATTACTGGGGTTTTTTTCCTTTAGCTGTTTTTTGAAGGGTACTGGGTTTAAGTAGGACATTTCTTTGTTCCATACATGGGTTTCTTATGAAACTGTATTGATGAAATGCTATTTGTCTCAACAGTGCTGAAACGATCCTAATAGTGTTTTGTCAGGCCTTCTATTCTTGTCACCTTAAAATTAAGTATCCATCAAACTCGTTTTTTCCACTGCTATTGTGATGTTTCATAGCTATCCAGGCTTCCTGTCTGCTGCTCTGATTCTTCTAGCCAGATATTCAGCTGTCTTGACCATTTTTGATACCAAGGTTAGAGCTGAGGGGACATCTGGACATCTTTCAGTTGGTACAGAGCTTTCCTAACATCCAATGCAAATCTGGGGAATGCAGCAGAATGCAGCTCTTTGAGCCCATAGATGTTTGACCTACTGATAATAAGTTGACCTGCAAGATATCAGATAGACATACTTTTATGACAGTGTGAGGTAAAATGTGCCTTGGGACCCAAATCCAAGAAAAGGTGTGGATCCTGTCTCAATTCATAGAAACCCATGTTAGAAGCTTACTCCTATTGAGAAGTGACAGGTACATCCAAATAGGAGCAGAATGGCCAGTGGGAAGCCCTGAGGAGCATGTCCTATATCCTAGCCCTCTCTGTGGCTCCTGTGTCCTCAGCAGAGCTCTTTGGGAGGAGCCTTTTGATTACTTGGCCATTGCCTCTTGGGAGGATCCTGTTGATTATTTGGCCATTGCCTCTTGGGATGCTCTTGAAAACCTGTTTTTTTTTTTTCTTCGTTCTCCAAAAAATGGAGGAAGACTAGTCTGGAGAGTGAGGGGATGTGGGGGAACTATCTGCTCTCTCTTGTAGAGCAGCTCAGGAATTTACCCACAGCTCCTCAGACAATGACTGAGGGGAACGTTGCCTTGGAGTATTGTCTGTGGGGCAGCTCTGTGCCTGCAGTCAGAGCAGTGTCTACACACAGCAAAAGGGGGGGGTGTAGGACCAGCAAGAAGGGGGGTCCTGACCACCCTTGTGGGTTGTGGTTTTGGGAATGGGATGGGATCAATCCTTGACCCCAGTCCTTAGCTCCAAGGACAGCTTGCATGTGAGATTTTGTATTGAAAGTTTGTTGGATGACACACATGCACAGCTGTTTTTATCCTTGGCTAGATGTAATACAGTAAGACAGAGAGAAAGCAAACAAGCAAGTACGGTATATGAATGCTAAAGCTAACCATGATGTTTTAACCAAATACTGTTCCCCTCAGTCCATAGATGTGCTGAATGAACTTTTGGCAGACTTGTTATCATATATGGTAACCCAGGAGACAAGGATCTTAAACTCCTTCTCCTCTACCACCTTCATACACGGAGACTATTCAGCTTATGCCTCAGAGTCGGAGGGAAGTGTTGTATAAAGAGAAACAGGTAGTCAGCTCGTATTCCAGACACAATGTGCTTTAAGATATTCTTAAAGGAAATAGCCCTAAAGGTTGGGTTTGATAAAATCTTGTATCAGCAGAATGTGAAATGTGGTAACTCCAGCAGAAAAGACAATTATATGATAGGGTTACATATGTGTAGACAGAGTCTGGATTTAATTATTGTCTCAATTCTGCATATAATTCCCTGCTGAAACATATCATATTTTCAGAGAGAGAGAGTAAAATAAATAAATGTTTTAATTGTTACTCCTCTTCTTCCTTTTTGGGTTCTCTTTGCACACCTATGCCCAGGTCTTAATTTCACAAATATCCATCAGCTCCTGGACTTCCTAATTATTTGTATTTCCATACTGTGAGTATTGCAGGTAACTAGTCATATGTTAGAGAGATTGGTTACATCTGGCCTCATATGAGGAAAAAGCTGGGTGTCTGAGCAGCGTTTTCATCCAAGGGGAGTAACATGGTTTAGACAGCTGAGGATTTTTCTTCATTTTTCATCTAAAAAACCCTGGTTAAAGACTGAAAGTGAACTATAAAGAGAGAAAGCAAACGGGGGATAAAAACATAACTGAAAACATTGGATTCTATAAAGACCTAGCATTTAATCTGTGTAGGTAGAATATGAAACTATATTGCTGTATTGCATTTTAGTATTGAGCTGGCAAATCAAGGTGTGAGCTTGCTAATGCATCGTATTATGTATGGGTGGCACTTAGTAACTTTTACTGGTTACCATAAAAGGGTTATCAGTAATATATTATTGCTAAGCCTTTTTAACCTTTGATGTGGAATACTTATGCTATTGATCACAATCACTCCCATGCCAACATCAGCAATATCTTTATCACTCCCTAGCTGATAGCAGGAACCCAGATACACAAGGATGGTGAGCACTTCTTTAAACTCAGAGTGTGACTGTATCCAGCTGGCGTTTGGACTTGCAGCTCTTCCCTTGCTGTCTCAGGGTGTTTTCTCAATTCATGTAGGCTCCTGGGTGTCTGGTGTTTATTTAGCACCAGATTCCTCCCGGACTACTTTTTCTCTCCCACAATGTCTTTTCCATTATCAGTGTTTGCAAAGAGAGGTTGCTGACCTGATGGAAACAACTGGAAAGCACCAGTTGTGTGCTGGAATAATGCATTTGGGAAGAGGATGAAGGAAACACTCCCATTCTTTCAAACACAAACCCTAAATAACACTTGAGGGTGTGAGACCCTGCAAATCCTTTACTTTTTTTTTCATTTCCCTGCTCTAAACTTCGTGATTCTTCAGAAGTCTTGTAATGTTTGAAGTTTAGCAGCAAAGACTTTTTGCCTACTTGTTGAATTGTAGCTGTCACAAGATCTTAAAAGAAAACAGAAGCATATATTATTGAAACATCAGGCATCTGATTGGCTTCATATGTTATTAATTTGACAAAAAAATCACCAATAATGTTGTAAATGAGCTTTTGCCAAGCAAGTAAACTTCTAGTTCTGAAAAAGAAGTTTACAGTTGGGTTTCTTCCCCCTTTAATGACAGTAAAATCTTTAAAAAAACCCAAACAAACAAAAAATTTAAAATACAGATAGGTACAAGATCAGCTTGCATGTGGAATGCAAACTATGTCTTTTCTGGATGATTTTGGCACGGCCTTGTTTTGTCTGCATTTGTATGAGGAAGGTACTGATGCTAAAATTGTGCCAATCTGAAGTAAATTGTTATAAGTCCTAGAATATCTTTATCAGAGTAAACGCTAGACAGACTCTCATGAGGACAGAGGTGGTTATTCTTTTACATGGGATTAGCAGAAGGTTGAAAGTATTAATTTGCACAGGGAAATGGCATTGAGGAATCTAAACTTGGACTCAATATCTGTTGCAAAGAACAGGGTAAGGAAGTTACGTTGCTCCTTACTCATTTTCAGGTACAAGAATTTGATGTACACATTCATTTGTCGGAAAATGAATGGAAATCTACCCTCCAATTTAAAATCAGCTTATCTAATTGATATTTTCATTTTGTTGTGTGGCACTTAAGTCTTGCATCCTGAGTGACTCACAGCTAAGACACACAGACTGAGATAAGTTAAGCATTGTCATCTTCTTGATTCATAAGCCATAATGTATGTTTATTAAAAGTTGATAATTTCATCTGATAAATTGTGGAAGTAGTGGCCTCTGTCTCTGAAGGCTGGTGGACATATGGATCATTTATGATGTCACTTAATAGGGAACATTCTATCTCTTGGCACTGAGTTGACAACTTAACATGGTAGTGACCTGCAAGCTGATTTAAGTGTTATGCTGGATTATCAGGAGCACAGTGGCTATATACATTTTGCGGCATTAATATGTTACCTATTAAATCAAGATTGCCAAGTTTATTTTTTGTGCTTCAAGACTCTAAAAAATGCCTATAGTCTATTATTAGCGCTTGTTTAAAACTTGAAATAAGTATGTTTAGACTAAAAGTTTCAAGTTGAGTATTTTAGAAACCAAGTTCTTGAATTCATTCTAAGTCATCAAATTAAACAGAGCTTGATTCTCAGAAGTACTGAAAAGCTGTGTGGAATTTGTTCAAAGCTCTGGAATCTATGCATGGGTTGATGTCCTAGGGATCAAATTGGAGAGAGTGGAAAAAAGGGCTGACAGATCAGAGAACTTTCCCACAGAAACCCCAGAAGGACATGAACAAGGGCAAAAGCAAGGGGTAACTGTAAAAGTCAGCCTGACAGTTATGTTTATTTCCTTTCTTGATGCTGTTGAAAATAACTTCATATTCATTGCTTTAATGGGCTGCATTTCATCTTTACTCCTTCAGGACTCTTGCTGTAGATGGTGGGGATTATTTACATCTCAATTTATTTCTCAGCCCATTGGCCATAATTAAAAATGGAATTTGGCACTCTACAGAGCCCCTGCTGGAGACTTTCACCTTGTAGAAGAAAGGGGATTAGATGTGATGGTTTACTGGGCTCATGCACAGACCCAAGTGTACTGTGGCACTGAGCCAAAAGCAAGTTGAAATGATATCCAGTCTTCTCTGGCAATGATGTCTACCATGAGTGGAGTAAATCCTATCCTTTGACTACACCCCTTTCTTGTTCCATCCAAATTTGCCCAAGCTCCTGATGTGTGTGGGCTTTTGGTAACACAAAGTTACAGTTGGAGAAGGCAGTGGCTGCCTGCCAAGTCAGTGTGCCTTTAGGATGTTGGAATATATGCCTGTGTTTATGTTGCCACGATGAGCCTTAAGCTGTGCCTATGAAAAGTGCAGAGAATTATTTCTTACAGTCATCACACTCCATCTTTGAGAGGGAATTGGAAATGATGTTCAGAAGCAGAGCTCTGACATTTGATCATTGCTCTGATTACTTTTCAGATTTTTAGGACCTTTTGGTACTAAACCCAAAGAGAAATGCCGCCATAATTCTGGCAAAGGCTTGGCTTTGCTTGCTTTCTTCTTCCCTGTGAAACCAGGGAAAAACAAAAAGGAAGAATTATGTGGCCATGCCCATCTTCTACCACAGCATTTAAAAAAAAATGCATATTTCTTTGAGGTGGTTCTTCTGGGAGAGGACATTGCAAGCCTGTTCTTTGTTAGGGTGATCTTTCAGGACCATGGTGTTTTTTGAAAAATCTTAAAGTGCCTTAATGCTTTCTTGTGGGTAAGAATCAAGGGGCAGGCTAGTATGAGTGACACTGTTGTGGGTATGTACTATAGACCCCCTGATCAAGAGGAGCGAGTTGATAATGTATTCTATAAGCAGCTAGAAGTTGCCTTGAGATCCCAGGGGCTGGTTGTTATGGGGGACTTCAATTACCCATATATTTGCTGGGCAAGCAATACGGCCAGTCGTATGCAGTCCAGACAATTTCTGTAGTATGTTGAAGACAATTTCCTGCTACAGATGGTGTGGGAACCTACAAGGGGAGGGCGGGTGCTGGACCTTGTTTTTACTAACAAGGACGGGCTCGTTAGGGAAGTGAAGGTTGGGGGTGGCTTAGGACAAAGTGACCATGAAATGGTCAAGTTCAAGATCCTGAGTAGAAGAAGCAAGCCAAAAAGTAGGATAGCAACCCTGAATTTTGGAAGAGCTAACTTTGATCTCCTCCGCAACCTAATAGGGGCTATCCTGTGGGCAATGCTGTCTGAAGGAATGGGAGCCTGTGAGAGCTGGGTAGCATTTAAACAGTGCTTCTTCCAAGCACAGGAACGATGCATCCCTTTGAGCAAGAAATCAGGAAAGAGAGGCAGAAGATCTGCATGGATGAGCAGGAAGCTAATGAGTAAACTCAAAGGGAAGCAGAAGGTCTGTGAACTGTGGAAAAAGGGTCTGAACACCTGGGAAGAATATAGGAATGTTGTCAGGGCCTGTAGGGATGTGACTAGGAAGGCTAAAGCCCACTTGGAAATGAAGCTGGCAAGGGACATAAAGGATAATAAAAAGGGGTTTTTAGATGTGTGAATAGTAAGAGGATGACCAGGGATAATGTGGGTCCCTTGCTGAATGAGGCAGGTGTCCTGGTAACAGGGGATGCTGAGAAGGTGGAGATACTGAATGCCTTCTTTGCTTCGGTCTTCACTTCAAATGCCCCCCAGGACCCTCAGACACTGGATGAAAGTAGGAGTGTTTGGGAAATGAAGAGCTTCCCTCTGGTTGAGGTTGGGGTGGTCCAAGAGCATCTCAAAGGGATTAATGCACACAAATCCATGGGCCCAGATGGGATGCATCCACATGTACTGAGGGAGCTGGTGGAAGTGATTACTGAGCCGCTCTCTATCATCTTTGACAGCTCTTGGAGGACAGGAGAAGTGCCTGAAGACTGGAGGATAGCCGATATCACTCCAGTCTTTTTAAAATGGGCAGGAAGGAGGATCCTAGCAACTATAGGCCAGTCAGCCTCACCTCTGTCCCTGGAAAGGTGATGGAACCTTGTTCTGGATGCCATCGCCAAGCAACTGGAAGAGAAGAAGGTCGTGAGGAGTATTCACCATGGATTCACCAAGGAGAGATTGTGCTCAAACAATCTCATATCCTTCTGTGATCTCATCACCGGCTGGGTGGATGAAGGGAGAGCAGGGGATGTCATCTACCTTGACTTCACCAAGGCTTTCAATACTGTCTCCCATGACATCCTGATAACAAAGCTGATAGATGAATGGACAGTGAGGTGGGTTGAGAATTGGCTGTCGGACCAAGCCCAGAGGATCAATGGAGCAGAATCTGAATGGAGGCCTGTGACTAGCAGTGTTCCCCAGGGCTCAGTGTTGGGTCCAGTCCTGTTTAATATCTTCATTGACAACCTTGATGAGGGAATAGCATCCACCCTCAGCAAGTATGCCGATGATACAAAGCTGAGAAGAGTGGCTGACACGCAGGAACACTGCGCTGCCATCCAGCGAGACCTGGACAGGCTGGAGAGCTGGGCAGTTCAACAACAGCAAGTGTAGAGTCTTGCACCTGGGAAGGAATAACCGTTTGTATCAGTACAGGCTGGGGGATGACCTGCTGGAAAAGAGCCCAGTGGAGAAGGACCTGGGGGTCCTGGTTGATGACAGGTTGACCATGAGCCAGCAGTTTGCCCTGGTGGCTAAGAGAGCCAGTGGGATCCTGGGGTGCATCAGGAAGAGTGCGGCCAGCAGGTCGAAGGAGGTGATCCTCCCCCTCTACTCTGCTCTGGTTAGACCCCACCTGGAGTATTGTGTCTAGTTCTGGGCTCCCTGGTATAAAAAGGACAGGGATTTCCTGGAGAGAGTCTGAAGAAGGGCTACGAAGATGATTAAGGGTCTGGAGCATCTCCCCTACGAGGAAAGGCTGAGTGAGCTGGGACTGTTCATTCTTGAGAAGACTAAGGGGGGACCTAATTAAAGTTTATAATTATCTTAAGCATGGGATGCAGGGGGAACTGGCCAGCCCTTTTTCAGTGGTCTGTGGAGACAGGACAAGGAGCAATGGCTGCAAATTAGAGCACAGGCAGTTCTGCACCAACATGTGGAAGAACTTTTTCACAGTGAGGGTGACAGAGCCCTGGGACAGGCTGCCCAGGGAAGTGTTGGAGTCTCCTTTTCTGGAGATATTCAAGACCCGTCTGGATGCCTATCTGTGTAATATGAGCTAGGGAGCCTGCTTTGGCAGGGGGGTTGGACCCGATGATCTCTCGAGGTCCCTTCCAACCCCTATGATTCTTAGTTGGTCTTAAAGGTGTGATCTTTTTGGACTTGAAGTTCTTTGTCTTTGCTAGATACTAGTGATCTGTAATACCCTCGATTAAAAACCCGACTTACTCATAACAAAACACCTTTTTCTTCAACTCTGAGTGATGTTGTGCAACATGCCTTGCAGGAAAGATAATAGATCCCTACGAAGGGATACAGCTGGTCTATGACTATTTCCGTTGCAGGAAGGGATAGTGGTGGAAGAGTAATTTACTGGGACTGAAGTGTATTATTTTCTGCAAAAGCCTTATTGCAAAAGTTTCTGCAGTAATGACCAGAATGAAAAATGGTCTGAAAGAGTGAAGAGAACCCACCACTATGTATGATAACTGCTTGTGAAAAGAAGAAAACTACATAGGATGGCTGATGGCTTGTGGGAAACCCAGCTTCAGGTCCCCAAGCTAGTTCAGGGACAATGAAAAAATTGGAGCAGTTTAGTGACATCCAGCCTATAGAGAATGGATACTTATTATTATTATTATTATTCACTGAACCCTTGTTAGGCAATTATTTCCATTAATGAAACTGTGCCTTCCATGTGCTTTTTCATGATGCAGAAGTGTCTTTAACCTTTCATGCTTCCTCAAAGCATAGCAGTGGCATGGTGAAAAACAGTGAATACATGTAAAAGCTACTTGTGGAAGTTATTTCTTTTGGCAAATCCGTTTCACTAGGGCCATGTAACTGATACAAAAACTAAAACATACAGTTTCCCTGACATGGAGGATTTTTTTAGTCTATCTCAAACTTGATTATCATTGCATCTTTTAACTTCCTTTTAGAAATTAAGAATACTTAAAAGCAATCTATGGACTGTGTCATGATTATACAATTGGAAGTGGTGGTACATTTAGGTAGACTGAAAGAGAAAGAAACTGGGTGTATTTCCAACCTAAAATAGTACTTCTCCAGACTGCATCTGGGCAAACATTCATTATTCTCGTTACATGCTTACAAACCAGGCAGTCTGTGGTGTACCTGTGAGGCAGAACGATCTTGTGTCTGTCTTACTGAGGAAAACCCCACAGAATGTCATCTTTCTGTTTGTAGGATTGCGAGCAGAAGGGACTGAATGTGTGGCAAAATTAATAACTGGGTAGCATTCATACTTTCATCCTTAATTAAAGACAAGTGGGCACGTAAAATATATTTCCCCAGGGCTGTGGTGAGGGAATATCCACACATGTAATTAATCTAGCTGCTGGAAGTCACAATTTCACCACTAAAATGAAGCAGAAATAGACACCAGCCAACAATATGGGCACACTCCAACATTCATTGAAGTCAATGGGAAACTTGTCTTTTGACTTCAAAGGGCATTGGACTGAAGCCTGCAAGATCATATTAAAACACTTAGAAGTCATAAAGCACTTCTTCTTGTCATACCGCAGTAACAGAGCTAGGAAAACTATAGGTGGATTTTAATTTAACCCACTCCCTATACTTTAATTGTTCTGTGTTTACACAGTTGGTGGCATACTGTTGGATTAGGTGGCGACTTGCCTGATGATTTACTGTGTTTCACTGTTGCTGCATGGTATGCGTTTTTCAATAGGCTTGTTTCTTTGCACGTGTTCTTGTGCACTGATATAATCTTCACTTAAGTTACTACATATGATTTTCTATGAGAGCAAAGCTAGTAGCTTCTGTGAGTTGTAGGACTGTTATTTAGTTATCTTGATATGGTGCAGGCATACCCTGAGGGTACAACTATAGAAGGGGCTGAAGATATCAGCATGTCTTCCCCTGAGGGTATCAGTAGCATTCTGGAGGGTACATGATCCTTTTAATGGGATGAGGAAGGAGTCACAGAGCTGCCTGCTGCCATTGCCACTGCTACAAGCAATGCATGGTTTAGACTTAATGTGCTCTGGGCTGCTGCTGGGCAAGTGTTGGTAATGGGCGGGGGGGGGGGGGAATTCAGGGGCTGACTGGAAGTGTCAGGTAAATGTCATCCAACCTGGTCTCTACTATTATTCACCTCACTAACTGATGATTTGGGACTCTGGTTAGCTACTGATTTTTGTCTGATTTCAGAGATCTGTGGCCCATCAACATATTAGAGCAAATGGTTGCCTTGAAACAGATCAAATGGGGTGATCAAAGTCAGTTAGTGCCCACATTTCCCACATCTGGAAGATGCAGTTTAAATTGCCTTCCATCTCAATTTCTTGTTCTGGCTGGCAGGCTGTGTTCAGAGAAGCCCATTAACTGATGCATGTCAAAGTTGATAGTTGACCCATTTGAAAATTTGTGCTTACTTATGGTGTTTATATATTGTCTCAACTTTACATGCACTGAATTCACACTAAGTTTTTAAGTAGCTAAAATTTCACAGAAATGTTTGTCTATGGAAAGGTAGTGTATTTGCTACTTCTGTTTTCTGGTACATTGTTTTCTGGAAGTCAGGACTGAACGGAGCACAAAGAGCATTTTGTCTTTGCACAGCAGTCTGGCTTTGAGCATTTCATGTTGTGACAAACCTATGAGTTTAGTGGCTTGGGCTCCAACAACAAGAAATAATAAGGATTCATCCTATCAGATGAATAACGTGGCACCATTTATAGAGTATCATTTAGGTTGAAAAAGACCTTTATGATCATTGAGTCCAGCCATTAACCTAGTACTGCCAAGTCAACCACTAAATCATGTCCTGGAGTGCCACATCTACACATCTTTTAAATACTTTCAGGGGCGGTGACTCAACCACTTCCCTGGGCAGTGTGTTCCAGTGCTTTGTAACCCTTTCACAGGGAAGAAATTTTTCCTAATATCCAATCTAGACTTCCCTTGGTGCAACTTGAGGCCATTTCTTCTTGCCCTATCACTTGTTACATGGGAGAAGATACCCACACCTTGCTGGCTACAACCTCCTTTCAGGGACTTGTAGAGAGTGACAAGGACTCCCCTCAGCCTCCTTTTCTCCAGGCTAAACAACTCCACTTCCCTCAGGCGCTCCTGTTAAGACTTGCTCTGTAGACTCTCCACCAACTTTGTTGTCCTCCTTTGGACAAACTCCAGTACCTCAATGTCTGTCTTGTAGCGAGGGGCCCAAAAGTGAACATGGCATTCAAGGTACAGCCTCACCAGTGCTGAGTACAGGGGGGTGATCACTTTGCTAGTCCTGCTGGCCAAACTGTGCCTGATACAAGCCCGGTGCTGTTGGCTGACTTGGCCAACTGGGCATGTTGCTGACTCATATTCAGCCTGCCTCACAGTCCATCTGGTCCAAAGGAGCCTAGAAACTGAAGAATCTTATTCCTTTATATACTGAAAATGTTACTGTGCTCAGAATGGGGGCAGCTGGGAGTGTTGCTTTCAGAATCATGCTGAAAAATGGTTTTTCTTGCCCTTGCATGTCTGTAGCCTTGTTTTATAAGTAAATTGGTATCTCTAGTCATACATTTATTTCATTGATACTGCAAAACAGTAAGGCATGATGCAGGTTTTTTTAAAATTTAGAGCACGCTGGAGGAAACCTCAATTAAAGATCAGGATATAGAAACCTCATAGGCAAAGATTTAGTGATTGCTTCCACATTTTGCAGGACTAATGAAAACACATCCTAATTTATTTTATTTTTTAAGGAAATGCCTTGATTTTAGTGGAAGCAGTTGCTCTACAGGTGTGATGAATATGTCAGCAATTCAGTGGAACCACAAGTAGGCCCCAAATGAATAACTATTTTTTTGTTGACATTTAACATTTTTCTGACTTGCGTTGTTATAATGTGTTTATTCTTGTTTGGCACAGGAGTAGAGAAGCTGCTTCCCAGCAGTGTCAAATACAAAAAGTATTTTATTAATTGTATAATTGCTGTATATGAAAATGTGCTTGCCTGTACGCATAGGTGAAATCTGTTTTCTTTTGCAGAAAAGAGTCAAAGATGTCATATCTCCAATTGTATTTGAAGCTGCATACAGCCTTGGGGAACATGTGATAAGAGGAGGAAAAGAGGACAAGGAACTGCCTGCTCTCAAGCCCGTTCTCCGCTGGAACAAAGGACAAAAGATAGCACAAAGGAATCAGGTCAGGTTTGGACCATGTTATTTCCCTAGAAGTCCTGTGGCTCTGATCCTGAACTGACAGCAGAAGTCGTTGCCAAGCTCTAGGCTATTTGTACAGTACCTACTATTGCTGATGTCAGTGCTTCTCCATGATGTAGTAAAAGACTTATGCTGACAAAGTTGGGCAATACAAAGTGAGGTCACATGTTTGTTTAAAGGTGCTGGTGCTGTGAAAGAGACTTGAATAATGCAAAGGATGAGAAAGCTCCTGCTCCTTCTGGTCCTTCCCTTTCTGGTAGGAGCCTTTCATGAGAGCTTTGGCCTTGGCTTTCTTGCCAGAGGTTCCAGGAGGGAGCACAGGAATTTGACCCTCTCCATAAGGGGATAACAGTGAAGAGAATAAAGAAAATTCTTTCCTGGCCATTGCTCTGTTTTTCTGGAGAGCTCCTCACGTGCAGTCATGTGGCAGGAGAAACATGCTCCTGCTGTTATTATTGTGGGATGTGCTGTGGTAAAATAAGGTAGGTTTGTTTCAAAGAAAGTAGGTGCAGCCATATATTTATTAGGATCCTATTTTGCTCTGTTGCAATGCAGAAAACCCTTGTGTGTTTAAGTTTGATGACAGCAAGAGCAATCCCTTAAATTTTGAAACACCTGTCATTAGAAAGTAGAGATCTTTCCCTCCCACTGTAAAATTATTCCCGAAGGAAATGAATTGTATGATTATGCCACCTTTCTTGTATGTTTGCCTTGACCTCACTAGTATCTTTGGAAAATGTTGGCCAGTTTTTTCTTAGGTTTTGACCGGAGTGATTCAGACAGTACTTATGAAGGTATTAAAAGCCCTCAGGGACCATGAAAGCAGGCACTTGTGTCAAGGAGAGAGATCACATTAGTTACCTTTTGAAAGCCTCTAGTCCGGTCAGAATTGCAGGATAATTTAGTCTTGGGAGGACCTTTGTAGACCTAGTTCCTTGCTCAAAGCAGAAGGAATGTAAAAGTTAGATCAAGTTGATCAGGGTTGTATCCAGTCAAGTTTATTTTCCAAAGCATGGTTTTACAGAGTTACAAGCTGGCATTTCATCTGAATAAGAAATTATTATTTTTTTAAAAACCTGTGAAAAGTCTGTCTGGAGTCCAAGGCTTTTAGCAGTGGATGGTTAGATCTGTTTTTTAACCCTGGGAAGTTCATATCTATTAAGTGACTTTTGCATTATCTCCTCTAGCATTACTTTCTGATGCTGCTCACAAGGTTATGTTACTGTGCTGGCATTGCAGGTCCCTGAATACTACTCAAAATAATAGCTGAAACACCGAAAGAGAGAGGCTTTGTCATATGCCTGAGCATTTTGAAATGTATTTGGCTGTAATCCTTGTACTTAGAGAAATGGATAATCCTCCAAATATGCTTTATTTTTATAAATGTACAAATGAAAGATGTTTCTAAGTATTGCTTATTTTTATGAAGAGGAATTATGTAGCTGATAACTCACTGTTGCATTGTTGCAAACACGATGGGAATTTGTAGAGAACTTTAGAATTTGAGCAGTGTACTGAAAACTTGAGTGTTACATGAATGAAGCTGCTCGCATGCTTTACTACTGGGTTCAGACTCAAAAGGTCACATCTTGCCCTGCAGGCATAGTCTCGGATCAATATTAAAATACCTAAATGCTGAGCTTATAGATAAGAAACAAAAATATGTTGGGAATTTCCCTGACTTGTTTTCTTGTGTAATTTGGATGAGAGGCAGCCAGTTTAACAATCCCTTCCCATTTGCTTTCCAGATGTTGTTCACTTAGCTTAGTAAGAATTTTGACATGGGGCTTTCAGCTAAGGAAGTGGGCAGAGCCTCAGTTAGGGTGCAGTCATGGTGACAAAGTCCTAGGAGTAGCCTCAAGGCATGGTGGTGGTGTCTTCAAAGACCAATTTCATGAGAAAATCAGAGCACAGCATTCTCTTTCAGGGTTCTTGCCTTGCAAGTAGAAATATTTTTTAAAGGCCAAAAGGGATATTAGGAACTGAAGTTTATGTAATAAAGGATTTAAATCTTCAAAGAACCTAATGATTCTGGAGGGACCTTACACTTTTGTAAGTCCAATTCAATGCAGATTTTATGGGCTCTGTTTTCAGAAAATACAGAATGGGTGAGGGCACATGGACACAGCGCTAGTACTGAAGTGTTTTAAATACAGTTAGTGGTGTGTGGTTTTCAGAAGCCCTAGATCCTGTTAATCCAGTAAGAAGCAGCATTTTGAAATTGGAAATACTGTATATGTTGCTTCAAGGCACCCTTAGGACAGCGTTAGATGTTGATGCTTTGCTAAAAAAGCATAGGCTTTTATGGATGTTCGCAGGAAAAGAAACTGAAATAGTGATTAACTGTAGAAATGAGAGGGAGCCATGACTGGGCAGGAGACTCCCATCTTTCAAGAAGTGATCACTTTCACTGGGATTTCCATTTCTCATGCAAACAGACGTTCTCTGAATTCATGCCTGACTTCCCAACAAGAGTGTACAACCCTGTGTGCCACAAACGAGGTGGTAGGAAAGCCATCAAGTAGCCTCTTGACTAGAAGATCATATTGAGCACATCAAGTTCCTCGTGGTCTTTTGCTCCAATGCATTAAGGAGTCAGTCTGGAAAATAGTGTCCATGGACACCCACTAGTGACATGGGGCTGGGGTGCCTCCCTCTCTGATGATGTAATCACAGAAAATGATTTTGTTGGATATTAATCCTTTGAATGAGTATTGCACTGCAAGTGAGAGATCAGTGTGATCTTGTACTAATAATTTAGACTGATGCAGAGATAGAGCATTGAAGGGTGTAGGATTTCATTGAAAATGCATGTATTTATTGGTAACCTTTATTTTCAAAGAACGCAAGTTTTACTGTAAGACAGTGCAAAATGCTTACACGTAAACCAACAAAAACAAGCCTTGACTGTTCAGTGAAGGAGACTGTATTCCTAAATGAACTGTGCTCGGAACAGTCAAATATGGTAAATAATTTGAATGTCTGATTCATTAAAGAATGATTTTTCCTAATGAAAAATCATGCAATAGTCAGATTTCATGCTTTGGCTATTTCTTTTGTAAGCAAGGAGACTCTGATGCTTCAAAAAAAAAAAGTAATAATAATGTAATTAAACTGGGCTGAGGAACTGTTTGGCCCAGGATAGAGTAACAGTTGATTTCTTATGGACTTAATTTTTTTTTTTTTTGGTTCTTGTATATACTCATCAGAAACTCTGGTTGCTATAGCATTATGTAATTATTTGTAGCAATAAAAGTAAATACCTAAAGATTAGTGTACATGACTATTGATAGATGCCTCGGCAATTTATACAGTTGCTGAGTGGAGGCTGGTTGTGTCGAGATTACAGCTTTCCAAGTTGGAAGTGGCTAGCTGGCTCAATTTTGCTCAAACAGAAAATCTCTTATGGGTCACATTGGGTGGGTGGGTGGGGGAAATTACTTTTCGAGTGCGCATTAGGAACTTTAAAGCTTCCCACCCTGAGGATGACTTTTCATTAGCTTCTTTGTTGACTCCCAAATCCAGTTGCTGCTTCCATCCACTGGAAAAAACTAGTAAGTCTCCTTACTTCAGGGAAATTAATGTGTATTTAGAACTTGGTTTGGCTTAGTTCACCATAAGTGGTTTGTACTATAACATTTATTTTTGTATACCCACTGTATAAATACATGTCAACCAAGAAGGAGAAATATCTCCTGCCAAATACAGTGGGGATTTGTTCCTAGTAGTATCCAGTAATGTATCTTAGAGTTCAAAAGGTGGTGTGCTAGAATTCTGCCTGTTCTAAATACTGTAATAAAATCACCTGCTGTTATGTGTATGGAGACACCATTTTGTTATAGGAAAATGTTCTCAGTAGATTTAATTGCGTCAGTGTCTTCAGCACTTTGGGAATGGTCTGCCATAAAACTGCGTGTAAGTTATGAGAGACCGAAAATGTTTAGAATGTTCTGTTCCCAGCTGTGCCGCTGACTTGCAGTGAGAATTTGGGTACAGTTCTGTACCTCTGGGTGACTGAGACTGCACGTCTCTGGGATAAACGTCATCTTTTTAAAGCAGAGAACTGTTTATTGGAAATACTTGTGTTGGAAAAGCTGGTTAAGTATTTGCCCATAAATCTTAGTTGGCAGGTACAAGGAAGTACAGGAGAGCTTTTATGGAGCTGAATTATGAACACCTTTAGTGATTTTTTTGTTTGTTTGTTTGTTTGCTGCACAAAAAATGCCTTTCTCTATTTCAAACATGCATGCACTCCCTGGGTCTTATCTGTCATTGCTTTGTCATCAGTATATGGACAGGCCAAAATGTGGTGTCCTTATACCCAGCATGATCTAGGTTTGCTAATGGTGCCTTCTCCAGAGGAGAGATCCCTGTCTGCCTGCTTGAGTCAGGTCATGTCTCTGCCAGCAAACTGAGCTGTGCGTGCCCGGAGGATTTCTAGGCATTGGACTGACATCTCTACTCTACTCTGGTATGCTGCTGGAACAGCTCTTGGCATGATTTTAGCCTGTGCCAACTGCTGCAAACCATTTCCAGACATGGGTCAGGACTTGGGATTCTCCTGTCTGGGAGGCCAGGGCAGTTTAATGTACTGGTACAGATGATGCTTTAGTACCTTAGTTATACCTGTGAACAGCTGGATAGGTGGAAAGTCTGAAGATTAACTGACTTATACCCACCCAGGCACCTAAGAAATCTTTGGGAGACTTCAAGAGTCAGCCTAATTGCCGCATTTCAGAGGGTACTTTTTGCCACTCTTTTTCCTTCTTGGGCAGAGCAAGCTCCCAAGTTATCTTCTGCATTTATTCTTGCAGAGGTCCACCATGTGCCACCCCTCCTGACTCATTGCCATTGTTTTCCCTTCAGCTGGAGTGGGATTGCTGAAAGTGGTCATTTCCACTCCTCCCTTTGCCATCCCTTTGGTGGTGTCTGTCTTTTGCTCTAGACAAGTTTGGTCAGAGTTGGTGCTGAACTGTCAGGGACTGGGTGCTGTTCGTGCCAGGAAATGTGGAAAGGGCCCACCATGAGTATGTACTGGATTAGTCTGAGTATTGTATTTGCCTGCTTTTTTGTTGCTGAATGGCAATAGAGAGGAAAGATTTACAAGGCTGGAAAAGATTCAGAAATGAGCAAGAACAGCAGGTGTGCAGATGTATTGTACCTCTGAAATGTTTATAATTAGCAAACTCACTTAAGTAAGAATGAGTGGAAATCGCTACCTCTGATTCTATGCATGTTTCTTAAGCAACAACAGGATTGACCAGTAATTGTCTGATGTGTTCATATCCTTGTTTAACCGTAGAGGAAAACCAAAATAACTGAGATATCTGTAAGACCTGGTTTAATCCCCAGGTTTACATGTCATGGGCTTTCTAAAGAACAACAGCCAATACTATATGCTAATGCACATGCACACCCACATGCCTTCATGTCTTGGTGTATGTACTAGGGGAGTGTCAGAATACAGGGTGAACCTGCCTTAGGTGGTAGGATGTGAATTACATGATTTAGTTTACAAGTTCTTCAAATAAATAGGTAGAGAAAGCAGAGATATTCATGTAAGCATTTGCAAGCTGTACCTTACCTTAAAATCCTACTGTAATTGTTATTATGCTTTTATATTTCTCATTACACAGTTGTGTAATGAGCAACAATTTTTTTTTACTCTTGTGTTAAAATGTTTAAGTATAAAAGCATCCTGGGTGAAGAAGATTAATCTTATGGTTCCACTTTTAGTAGTGGAAATAAGTTTTAGAGTAGAAAACCTTCTCAAGTATCATTAAAGAACCCTCTTGAGAAGCTAGAATTGAATTATTCTCTAGTTGTCCAAAATAAATGGAAGACCATTTAAGACAAGACAGGAAATATATTGAGAAATGTGCTGCAGACATCAGCCCAATAGGCCTTTCCCATCTATTGTTCTATGAATTTATAAGGTCTGAAGTCTTGGAAAATGAGAACACTATTTGGGTGATTTGAACTGTTAATGATTTAAAAAAGAAAAAATTGCCTCAGCCTGAAAAATGAGTCAAACTAGAAATCTAATAAAGCTCTGAAGGGCTAGGAGTGTATTTCTGCTGCCATCAATTGTAGATCTTCACCCCAGGAGAATATGAGGACAAAAGATTGCATTGTTAAATCCACTCACTGCTGTAAGGAATAACTAATACACATGCTTATTAATTTATGCTTGCCTTCAGTAGCTAACAGGTTTCATGCCAGGTCTTTTCTAAACACCTGATTTCATTTGGAAGTTCCTCTTCCCCTTGAGTGCCCTCTCTCCTCCTTAGTTTGGTGCTCAAAAACGTTTTTTAAAATTCCTGAAAGCAGGATGCAGCTGAAATAGGGGAGAAATAATTGCATTTGACCTTAGATGGCTTGAGAAGCAGCTGGTCATGATCTTTTGGCCCAAAGTCTTCCACTCAGTAAAGTGGATGACTTCCCCTGTAGCTTTCCCCAGCTGGAGAAGTTTGACTTACATGGCTGCACCCTTACTAATGTAGTAAAACAGTTATTACTGGCCAGTTTCTGTTTTATTACACTAATGCACTATGAATAAGCATATGTTTTCTTTGCATGGAGACATGCTCTGATGAAGTCTATACAGAGCTAGGGGACCTTCCTGTAGCTAACCTTGGTCCCCTGCAGCACACACTACCAGCATGGCTCTTTGGTTTCATAGCAAGATTCTTCTAAACACTTACCGCTCCCCTGGTGTTCCTGCCTTCATTGTGTGTTTGCTTCGCCACTCACTAGGGGCAATGTGGAAACCATGCATTCGTATTTTGGCCAACACATCTGATGAAATCCTGGAAAGCTTTTCACAGTATTAATTGCTTCTCTAGTGGGAATTTAAATCAGCCATTTTTGCACTTGGCTCAGCAGGATATGTGAACAGATCACTTCCATGAGTAGTATAGGAAAGTATGGGATGTCTGGCGAGAGTCCATCATTATTTCTATTTTTGTGGTCAATAGATCTGTAGGTAGTAGCTTTGTTTTGCAAAAAGACAAAATAATTAAGGTCTAAAATCAGGCTCCTGTACATAGTTTTTTTTTCCTAACTTAAATGATTCAATGAATCTATGATTCTACATGTAGGTACAATCTGAGTGATTGATTCATGAGGCTCTATAAAACAGAAAATTGTTCCTAGAAAAGGCAATAAGATTTGCTTATAGCAAATGCTTACACATCGATATTGGATCATATATCCTTGTCCCTAAATAAGGACCCAGGAACCGAGCTTCACCAGATAACACAGTAACAGCCATATAGTGACAAGATCTAAAAAGTAAAGAATTGTTATAATACCCCTCCTTATCCTGCATCTTAAAATAGATGTGCTTTTGTGTTACTAGTATGATGTAGTTGTTCAGTTATCCCTGCACATACCATAGGATGTCTTGACAGTTTACAGGAATTCAACATAGACACTGGGATACTGGATTCTTGACACAGATTATTTTGCATAACCCAAGGTATCCTGCTGAAGTACATGGCACAGTTCATGAAGTTAAAGGAATGCATCCCTCGTTACTGGAGGCCAGCTCTGCCACCTTTTGAGAGGGGTACTGTTAACTTTTTGTAGCCTGATGTGTCAGGAAGTCTTTAAAAGCTCAGAGTGAATCACTGCTTTCTTATCCAGAGCATAAACCAGCACGCTTTCAGGGGTTATTTTGAGAATACTGTTTCTCCCCCTTTGTTTCAAACATTGTCCTTCAGCTGTCACTTTCCCTTTTCTGTGAAAGGATGGGCACAACTCTTACTGGCAAACAGTCCTGGCAATCTCTCAAGGTCTTGATTGCATATTTTGGCTATAACCTGAAATTTCCACGTGCTTCCTTGAATTTTGTGAGGTTGAATGTCTTGTAATATCTTTTTTCTTTTTTTATTGGATAATTTCCGGTATCTTCTGTGGGCAGGAGTGGCATAAGTACAGGGGAGTTTTGTTTTCTGTTTCCTGTTCCCTCCCTTACTCCCAGAAACAAAAATGTGTTTAATTTTTGATAGCAATTGAAAAAAAGTGAAGCAATTTAGAAAGTTAGATTTGAAATCCTAAATCACGTTCATCTAGCAGAGAACTGGGATCTTTAGGCTAAAGACTGGCTCCTTCTTGCTTGTCTTATGTCCTAGCAGCATTGCGAAGGAGTCCGCCATCAGTGGTAAGGAAAAGAAGAGTATCTTCACCCCACTATCCAGCAATTTTGTGCTTTAGGTTGCTTTAGGATGCAGAAGCTAGGCTTTTATCCTCCTACTACTTCCTGAACATTTACCCCTGGGCTTTGCTACAGAATGTATAGTTTAGTCAAGAGGCAGAGTGAACACTAAGGTGGTTGTTCTGAGCCCCTGATATGAGTGCCTGTCTAGACACATCTTCTTCCTTATTAGTTGGCTCTGTGTCTCTCCTTACTGTACATATAACTGCATACAGATGTGCCCATTCACTCTTTACGATGAGTATCTCTTAATGTATGCTTTTTGGGTCTTTCTCTGGAGTATGTGGGCAACATCCACCTCCACGAACCTTTCATTCCCTGTCCTCCCAAGAAGCATCATCTTTTCTACCCAGAGAAGTTGCCAGGCAGAATTTGAGAAAACCCTGTTTGCCCAGGGTGTTTGGTAGCCTGGTGGGAACTGCTACAGAGCAGTTCTCCATAGCTGCTGGGGAGCAGCAGGGGAGAGCACAGAGAGGAATTGCAGACCTTGGAAATGCAGGATTTTGCTACGTGCTTTGCTGTGGATCTGGTGATTTCAGGAAGTCTGACAAGACTCACTGTACATGCACTTTACATTAGCTTTCTGTTTGTACAATAAAGATGTGTCCTAGAAACACTGAGGTTATCCTGTTCCTGCTACTGAGCAGAAGCACATCTATTTCTCTGCCGGAAATGCCAGACAGAATTGCGGTGGCTTTCAGATAAGAGATGCAGCTGTGTTTCTCATTCAGGACAATTTCTGCCCCTTCCTCCCAACTTGATTTTTTTTTCTTGTCTGTATTATGTAAAGAAGCTTCCTGACCATCTCTAATATATTCAAAGCTGTGAGGTACTTGGCACTAAATAAGTGGAATCCAGTAAAAATCAGTTGAACTTCTGAACACTGCCATTCAGAATCGCTCCTCTTCACTCTGGGTAATAATAACAACTGGAAACATTACGAAGCATTCCCTAGTGCAATGAATTTGTTTGGTCCTACTTCCTTTTCTCCAGGTCTGGATAATGCATGCAGCCCATTGGTTATCTAATTCAACACTTCTAACATATAATGAGCTCTATAAATCCCTAACTCTAGTATTGTAAAGCTGAAACCACTTTAAGGATTGCTTAGAGTTAAAAGTAGTAGGAGTAATAGTAATATTGTAGTAGGGCCTGTACATATCCCAAGAATGGACTCCTGCTCTAACAAGATGCAGCACTGTTAGTCTGGCCCAAAGAAATCACAGCCCATGTAAGGGCACAGTAACAGAATATATAAGCAGTGTTCACAGATGTTATGATGACTTGCAGTGTGTTTACCCCTTAATTCTTTAGGGGGGATTTGAACAGGCAGGAATTAGTCAACTGGAAAGGCAGAAGAAGCAACAGGCTGGGGAAGGGGAGGCTTAAGATAGCAAAGAAAAAAATTGGTGGAAGTAGATTGACTGTGAAGAAGCTACAGAGTTGAGGCTCTAGCAGGCCAAAAAAAAAAAGGAGGTGGAGTAGACTCATGGCAGCATCTATCAAGACTAGGGAAATGGTGGAAGATAGTAAAATAATCTGTAGATGTAATCAGCTTGTAATGGAAGCAGGCTGCTGAACCAGCTGTGGCTGTATCAGTAGGTCCTGACAGCTGGCTGTACTGGAAATCATTTCTTCCCCCAGAACCGAAAGGATTCAAGATCTTTCACAGAAGCAAAGGGTTCACTCCTACAGAGTTACGAGCGATTAATCATCCTTGATTCTTTGTTCTGTCCCAGTGCTGTGTAGGAACTTGGATTTCTACGGGGTGACAAAATGCTCCCAGTCTCTTTTGAAGTAGCTTACTGGCTACTGCGTGGTATGATGGAAGTAGTTTTGTTCATTTGTTTGGAGAACCACAACTATAGATTTTAGTAACAAAATTCCAGCTACATTATGTAGTTACTTAAATATACTTACAGTACTTTATTCTTTGAAACGTGCAGGTTGTATCTTTAATCATTCTGGTTGCTTTGCCAAGATTTCTGCAATGCCAATAGGGGAAACTGTCATGCAAGAATATTTTTACAGTTTGTTTCTTTTTTCTCCTCTGAAGGTCAAACAATCTTTCCTATATATAGCTACTACGTTGGTTGAGGATTAATTCTGAGAACTTTTGAGACTATACCTCTGAAATGTGCCATGTTTTGTGAGGGATACCTTGTGCCAGTTCCTGTCTCGGGACTCTTGTCCTTTAGCGTGGTAGTCTTTATTAAGGATAAAGGGTAAGTTTAGCCCTTGTCTTTAAATCCTCAACAATATCTACTTTGGAGATGCTGAGAAAGCAAAAGGTGAGAAAGGAAACTGAAAGGGTGATGTAAACAGTCCCAAATGAACTGGCTGCCTTTTCTCTTTCTTCTTTTTGCAAATCAGTACGACCAACAGCATAGTTTGATATCTGCCAGTCTAACACCAATTAACCTCATAAAGGTCCGCTCCTTTTTGAAGAGCTCTGACAATACAGAAAAAGGAGAATAAGCTGCCTCTTTAGCCAAGAGTCCTCCTGAATGGAAGTGGACCAGAAATCTCTATGCCCTCTGAATGTAAGATTCAAAGTCTGTCTCTAATGCTGCTACAGTTGAGTAGAGCTCAAAGTATTAACTCGTATGTCCCCTGCCCCACCCCAGTCCCTAAGTCTCTTGAAACCTCTCATACCATTATCTCTCCTGCACAGATTTGCTCTGTGTTTATAGACTGAAAGGTATTTATCACCAAAGTCATGGAGCCAAACCTGTGGAAAGCAATATTCATATTAAAGGTAAAAGACCAGTGAGGTGTCGGGTATACCAACAGAACAGTGTTGGTAACCCTCATTTTGGGCATTTGTCTTTTGAATGTTTGGTAAGCTGAAGAGCATTATAACTCTGAAATTATGAACCATCTTGGCTGAAAAGCCTAATCATCTGTTCAGAAAGGTATTGATCTCTGTTCTCAATAGCAGGGGAAAGTAAACACAATCTTGATGCCATTTAGGTTTCTTTGGGGACAGAAAAATGTTCCTGTCCTCTTTTTTTTGCTCACTGGTGGCTGCCTTATTTAGCCATGACAGACTTCCATAGAGATTTACATAGGCTCCTAGACTTGTCGTGTATTCCCCTTATTTTTGATGCTTAAATAGTAGGTCTGAGTCTGGTTGTCTGTTATCCTTTAACAATTCCTAGTTTTATCAATCTGTAAATTTCTTAAATAACAGTCTTTATCAGAGTTCACAAGATTGACAATGGTTCCATTATTTGAAGATATCATAAGTCTTTCTAATTTTCTGTTGCTTGCAGAATAGCAGAGATGTTTTCTACAGTACTTAATTTTTTGTTTGTTTGTTTTAATTCCTTATCTTTAATATAGACTGCTGGTTTAATGTACTGGTTTGGTCCATGATCATCTTACTTGCCATTCTTAGGAGTGAAAAGAATTTCATCAATAGTTTATTTTCTGTTTCATTTTCATACTAATGTGTTGCTAAGAGAAATAATAATGCCAGAAATATTGTGTGAGCAGGTGAAACTTCTTGTTGGTCAGAAAAGAATAAAAGCTATTCTGATGAAGATGGGATTTGCCTACCTTTCAATTTCCTTAACACTCACGCCAATTATTTCAGTATCATGGATTTTGATGTGTGTGTTTTGAGGTTTGATTGGGTGCTTTTGGGGTGGTTTGGGGATTTTGTGGGGGTTTTTTGTTGTTTGTTTTTCTTGTTTGTTTGGTGGTTGTTTTTTCTTGAATTTTTATGTTATTCTTTTCATGCTGTAACAGTTCTTTTTCTCTGTTTTTCACAGACTGTTTTTGAGAGGAACTGTCAATCTGATGACTGTGCTGCTGATTTGAAACTTCAGGGTAAATTACTGCTGTCTAGGTGAGTAGGTGAACTTGGTGAACTCTTTTTGTCTTTTTCTTTCTTACACACTAGTATGCCTTTCATTTTATGTAAGATGGCATTGAAAATCAAAATAAACATAGACGGTTTATATCCAGACTAGAAAAGTAATGATGATTATATCACCTTTAGCACAGAAACGTCTCAAGCTCTACACAGAATCTGTATTCCTGTGGTAGTGGATTCTGTGCACAGAGGCAAAAGAACTTCACCTTCCTAAGCATGATAGACAAAAACAGAGGGGAAAAAACAAAAAGTGTGTAGTGGAGAGGGGCAGGGAAAGTAAAGCTGCATGCCCCAATCAAGTACCAGTGTGAACAGCCTTATTTTTCAAAATCAATAAAATACTGTTCATGACATGGTAGGACTAAAACTGCATTCAGAAAAGCTCTTTTGTTAAGGTTAAATGTCATATTGAAGGTTAAAAAAACCCTTAGAAAAGGACAGATTATCTTCTTCAAATTATACTTTTCTGTATCTGAACTTGCATAGTGTTGCCAACTGTCCTAAAATACTACTCTCCTTTGTCAGATTCCTTTTCATAGTGATTTGGGGAGGGATGTCTGATTTCACTTTCTTTTGGGATAATAAACTTCATCCAATAGACCAGAGGTGAAATTTATGTTGTGTCCCCTGTGACTGGCATTCCTAGGAAAATGCCTATTGTTTTGCCAGGATGTAGTTATTCAATTTTGGGATAAATCAAGCTAAAGGTGAACCTTACTTGTTTCCCCCTTTTTCAGGATTTTTAGCACATTTTCAGAGATGGAAGTGCTGATGTGAGTTATTTAATTGTGTGCCAGAGGTTTTGCTATTTGGAGATGCTTTCTGTGAAATGCTTTTGTGTTCAAGTCCAGAAAGAGAGGGGAAGAGAGTCCTCTGCTTTAGAGAGGGGGTGGGGGGAAAGTTATAGGAGATACGCATACATCTTATGTAAGTCAACAGCATGCTGTAACTGTACTTGGAGATGAAACTGAACCGAAGTCAAGTCTGAGAAGTTATGGACTTCTCCAGACACGACTGAAGTCCGTAGGAATGTTCTGAGGGGTTGGCTGGGAATAGGGTTAAGTCTCAGGTTGCAGAGTCCGAGCTTTCACTGCGATTAGTCTGGATTTTTGACCTTCTGCTCAATCTTCATCGCGAGCAAATGTGTTGAGAGCTGGAGATGTGTCTGCACAGAACAGGGAGGCCATTTGAGGGATTTCATTCTGCAGTTGAGGAATAATCAATAAAAAGCAAGGGACAAGTCCTGTAAGCTTGTCAGTCAGTGTAGTCTCAGCAGTAAGAGCTGTATTCAAAATTGGTGCGTTAGGCTATTTATTTTTATGGCTGATGTTTATGTTATCTTGGCTATTTAAAAGCCACAATTGTCAAAAAAAACTCAGGATATTCAAATGCAGTTTCTGTGTTTGTATAGCACAATGTTGAGCAAATGCTCTCAAATCTTCTTTATCCAATGACACTTTGAAGTCCTATTTGAAATAAACAGGATGTCGCCAAATCCATCAAATCTGCACAGAATGGCTTTTCTTTAGCTAAAGGGTCGTGTAAGCTTCAGTTATTAAGAAACAACGCAATGGGTATCTCTAAAAAAACCTGAGGTAGTTATTATTATTATGTGTAAAACTACCAAAGACGTGCTGTGGATTCTGATTTTAGAGAAGTTCCTTCCTTGAAGAATATGTTAATTTTTCCAGCCCATGTCTTATTCCCAGATTATTCATGTTTATGCTATGTCTGTGTACAAAGCTTTTCCCTTTTTTTGTAAAAGGAGCAAAAAAGGTGGACTCGTTTATTACTGTCTGCACTAAACAGTTGACTTCATTGTTAGTAAGGTTACGGTAATGCCTTTGTCTAAATAATCCCATCTGAGCAAATTTGAGGCATGACTTACTGGAAAGAATGCAATTAATGTCTCACAGATACATTGGATTGAAATAAACAGGGTGTTTATGGGAAGGCAGCAGTAAGTGCTGTCTCAGATCTACTGCAGCTCTTTGAAGTTGTCACTGGACAGTGGGTAAGGGTGATGCAGTTAAGATAATCTTCCTGGGCTTGCAAGAGACTTATTTTCTCACCAAAGATTCACAAAGAAAGTAAGTTGTCTAGGTCTAAGAGGAATGGTGCCTGAGAATTAGTACCTAATTAAAAGATACTCAGCAGTGAGGAGGAGTAAACAGGTTTTCTTTCTGCTGGAGAAAACTCCACAAGTGCTTGTGCTGGGGCCAGTGGTATTCAGCATATTCATAAATGATCAGGGAAATAATCTGCTAAAAATGAATAGCAAGGTGATAAAGTTTTCTAACCTACTAACCTATTTAGAGTAAATAGAAGAATGAACAAGGTGGTATATTTTCATAAGGCACGTGGATTTTACTGTTAGGGATGTTGTAAATGCTGAGAATTTACATGACAGAGAAATGGCAAAGATACAGCAACATAACACTGTGCTTGTCTTGTTCTTACACAGGCATCTTGCTTTTATATACGGTTGGATACAGGGCACTCTGCTAGAAGGACCTACTTTGTCTGGCTGACCTTAAACATGTTTCAGTATTTGTAGTATGTTAGAGCCAAAAGCTATGCAGAGCACTACATGTTGAAAGGTATAGTTTTGCCCCTTGTATATATATAACATGCTTTCAGAAGTGTGCTAGTTAGAGCATGTGCATGCATAGGAAGTTAGCTCAGGTTACATTATCAAGAGAATTGCTTGCTGAGGTAATTCTTGTGAGCTCAGGAACTGCACAGGCTACTCCAATTTAGTGTTCACCTGGCATGTGTTTCAATGGCTAGAATTGCCCAGTTATAAGGTTGAAAGCAGGTTTGAAGATGCCAACTCCACGTCCCAAGTGACTAATAAGAAAAGCAGCCTTGCTGGCAAAAGCTGACCAGGTCTGCTTTGATTTTGCTTTCCTTAGGATCCTCCTTCTCTTTTGAAAATTTACTTGTGTCCTCAAATTGGGAGCACTACACTTTGAAAAACAGAAAGCCTGGGATGGTAACACTTGGTCTAGGGAACAACCTAATATATTGCTATTTATCCAAAGTGTTTGAACAAAGCAAATCTACATGTGTAACTTAGAAACTTCACTGTGGAACAGTGAACAAATCAGACCAGATCTAATTTGGTTTGCCTTGCCATTTCCTGTTGTTGAGGTGCTGCTGCATGTGGACATAACACTGCTAGGCAAGCTGAAACCTTCCACTGTGAAGTCAGAGAAAAGGGTAGGGTAGGACTGCTTGGAAGTGGGCAAAGACAAAAAATGAACTTAGTCTTCTAACTCTATCTGGAAGCTTTTGCAAATATTTGGGAGGGTGTCATGTGGTGGTGATCTCTGTATTCTGTTTTTTTAATACCTCTCTTGCAGTGAGAGGTGTCCTTAGAAACTTAGGCTGATGAAGACCAGGATAACATGCACATTTTTATTGAGCCTTTCTATAGCTACTTGTTTGGAAGCTGAGCTACATCTACCTCAAGATGTGCTGTGTTAAACTCTGAAGTAGGTGTTTTGTAGAAGATTAGACTCCCCTACCCTTTAAAAACTGCTAATACGTTCTTCTGGTACTTTATATGGAGTGAAGTACAAGAGTGAAGAGTTAGAATGCATTTATCCTGGAAAAAAAAAGTTTTGTTTTCAGTTGACAGATTAATCTCTTTATGGCTCATCCACCTTCATTAGCATCAATTCACCTGTAAACTCATACTAACTTCTTGTAGGGATTGTGAGACAGAGCCAAACTTCCTGCTTGTGGCAGATGGCATGTGGGGCATGAGTCATGGGCTGTGGTTTGGCAAGGTCAGGACTGAAATTTAGAGAAACCTTCTTGTGTAGACAGTTCGTGCTGCATGGTGATGAAGTGTGTGGAGATGCTGTGCTTTGCCATTCTGGGCTTCTGAACTTTGTTGCATAAGATCCCTGCAGACCTTTTCCGTTGTTGGCAATAGTCCTGTGCTAAGGAGGACGAAGATGCATTCTGTGGCTTCTAGAGATCCCTTCCAATGAACTTTTCTGTAGTTTTCTGACTCAACTCAATATAAATCCTCTCTGTAACCTGAGAAAAATTGCCTCAACAAAAACTAGCTCTTTGCCAACATGGAAATACCTACCTAGGGTGGTTACGGGTGTCTTCCAGTGCTGTGGCTGGAAACCTGCCTGTCATCTCTCACTTCTGCCACCTCTGCCAGCAAGGGAACGTGCATCACGAGGGGACAGTAATATTGAAGGCTGCACCTTGCAAAGCGTGTGGATTAAAATTTCTAGGGCAAGCATTATGAAGTAGCTTAATGAAATAGCTGCTGTGGTGTGTGCTGCTGTTGCCACAAATGGTCCTTTCAGTCATTGACCTGGACTTATTTGTAGGGGAGTGAGTGGTCTTAGCCTAAAACTATAGGTAGCAACTTAAGAATTGGGAAAAGGGAGCCATGGAGTCTGCTGGGGCACTTGGTGAAGGCCATCCTGGTGGAAGCTTGAAGAAACAGAAGTGAGGTGTTTCATCTTTCCAGTCATGACTGTTTTCAAACCCATTTTTCTTAAAGAATAAACATGTGAGGCTTTGGCAGCACAGTGCAGAGAGACTACTCATTGCCTCCCATTCAAAGAGTCTCCAGTGTTAAATCTCACAGCTGTCATAGCAGGTAGCAAAATCTGGCTGCATCCATTCAGTAATGCCCTGGGTTGAGGGGACGAGTGAGGAGAAAAGAGATTTCTGAAGGAAAAGAATTGTAAGTATCTTACTGTACAGAAGGTTTTAATTTATTGCATATGGATAACTTTAATGACAACCTGAAACCAGAAGATAAGTAGGAATAGAATGTTTTGCAATAAACTTTATTTTTATGGCTGCAGCTTTGAGACAGCAGTAGGAAACCAGTTTTCATTTCCAGCAGTCTGATACTGAAAAGCAAAGTGCAATCAAGGAGTATTCTGTTAGCTATTATTTTTGAATATTGTTTAATATTAAAAAGTTATTTATTACATATCATGCTTGACTTCGGCGCCTCACTCTCTGTGTTCTCAGCAGAGAAAATGTCTTTTCCATGAGGTTTCTGTAGCCAATGGCACATTTTTATTGAGCCTTTCCATAGCTACTTGTTTAGAAGCTGAGCTACGTCTGTTTCCTCAAGATGTGCTGTGTCAAACTCTGAAATAGGTGTTCTGTAGATGAGACTCCCCTACCCTTTAAAAACTGCTAATACATTCTTCTGGTACTTTATATGGGAGAAAAGCAGTCTGGTCTTTTAAGAAAAATGTGAAAGTGCTGAGGGAGCAGGGTTGATGGGAACACACATCTTGTCTGATATGCCAAGGCAGTTGCAGGTCTGGACCTGCTCTATCCATCTGATTAGCATTATGCAAAAGGAACAGTAGTTATCAAGCCCTGTTTAGCCTGAAACAGGAACCAAGTGAAAACCACGGAGAAGACATCTGAGTTACAGTGAGGGTGTTTGGAAAAACAGGCTTTCTTCCAGCTATAATAAACAAACCTGCTAAAAAGACCAGAGCAGAATGGGTGGTGGCTTCCCTGTGAGATGCAACTAGGAAGGAAATCCTGCATGGCTGTGTAAATATACTGACAGCCCATGTGTCGCAGTGAGAGCAGCTTTACAAAAAACAAACAGCACAAGAAGAAAGATGCTGGTGCAGCATGTCATGTAGCTGCTGAGTTCCAGTGTGAGCTGTGTGAGTGGCATGTAAATCAGGTTGTAAGCACAGGACTGTGAGCCCCCTTGGATAGAAAATGCCATAATAATTACTGCTATAGTATTATAGGAACAGAAAATGCTGTAATGAATACTGCTGTTCCTGAGAAGGTTCCAGGGAGAAGTCTGTCTTCCATGCATTTATGTGACATCAAGTTGTCATTAGAAACAGAATTACTCACCCATCGGAGTGTTTCTGGTGTACGTTTGGCTGTTTGGAATAAGCAGTTTGCTTTTATGTGTTGGTTTAGAGCACCCTTAATGACCACCATTCGTTAGACTCAAATTTATGGTCCTCCCCTACAGACTGGCTCAGCTTCCCATATACGTTGCTGTAAATTGTTTATTTTGGAAATGGGAAATTGGAAGCAAAAGTCATAGAAAGCCAAAGGGGAGACAGGTGCGTTTGGCAGAGATTTTCAAGTTTTTTTCAAACTGTGGAATTGTTTTTTGAGTTGGACACAATGTTTTCAGAAGTTCTCATGTGAAATGGGATTTTTGAGAAATGCCTTTTTCCAGTTGAAAGGTCAGGTTTGTGACTTGGGCCATCTCTGCTTCTGTAAATCCCTCTGGAATTAGCCAGAGGATGGACAAAAAACCCAATCTGTCAAAAACTGCATTATGTTTGAAATATTTCTATTTTAGCAAAGGGGTAATTTATGAAGAAAAAAATATTTTCCAGATATCTTCTCATCATCTCCACAGAAGGCTTGTGGCTTTTTTTTTTCCCCAAATAAATTCCTTCTGTGACTTGCTCAAGGATTAACATGTTTTCTGCCAATACTCCCTTTGTTTCTGTGATCTCTGTCTTAAGAATGGCTCTCTTGATATGCGGGTAAACGTATGTCTAAACATCTCATTTGATAGGCAGGTAAGTGATTTGATGTGGTCTTTTAGGCGTCTCAGAGTACTGAAACAAGGCTTCACTGAAAAGACAAGGGAGAGTGTACCCTATTACCCTATGGACGCCCAGCCCTTGAGTTTGCAACTCAGGGTCTATTACTTGTATTAATGAAGAAAGAATAATTTCACATAGGTGACTAGCTATGCAACTGCAGAAGGAATTGCAAGTGCTGCGTATTGATGCAATAAAGAATATGCTCATAGACCTATTGAAATCAGAGGAGGGACATCCTGTGGTTCACAGGGCACATCATCGGGCATTAGACACTTGGATTTGAAAAATTAATCTCAGCAGTTTCATACTGACTTGTCAAATTGTTCAGCCTAGAGAAGAGAATGCTGCGGGGGGACCACATTGCAGCCTTCCAGTACCTAAAGGGAACATACAAACAGGAGGGGAATCAACTTTTTAAAAGGGTAGACAATGGCAGGACAAGGGGGAATGGATTAAAGCTAAAGGAGGGAAGGTTTAGATTAGATATTAGGGGGAAGTTTTTTACAGAGAGAGTGGTGAGGTGCTGGAACAGGCTGCCCAGATGGTGGTGGATGCCTCGTCCCTAGAGGTGTTCAAGTCCAGGTTGGGTGGGTCCCTGGGCAACCTTGTGTAGATCCAGGCCTGGAGGTTGGTGTCCCTGCCTGTGGCAGGGGGTTTGGAACTTGTATGATCCTTGGGGTCCCTTCCAACCCAGATCATTCTATGATTCTATGAAATTATTACAGAACCCAATCTGAAACACTCATAGGTAAACGTGTTCACCAGCATAAGATGTAATGGCACGGAGCATAAGTTAAGTGCAGTAGTAATGCAGTAAGTCATTGTCTTCTGAAGGAAGGAGCAACCACATAGAATACTGATCAGAAAGATCAAAACTTTTTGAGTGTATTTCATGAATGTCATGGTCTCTTTAAAAAATAAAATTAAATAAAATTAAAAATCAGTAAGTTTTTCACTTATCATGGGCATTTGTAAACCTGTGGAGAAATGCTGCAAGCCTGTGGTTTAATGTGGGAAACAAAGCTGCTTCATAAATTTGATCAGGCTCACGCCTCGGCACTTATCTTCCTTTGATCACACAGCAGGAATTTGTTTCCAGCGAAGCCTCACGTTTCACGGCATGCCTGTCGCGGTTTTATGCCCCTGAAGTGCATCTTAACAAACCAGTCATGAGGAGGAAAAACAATATCCTTTCATTTGGAGCTTAATTACATGCTCTGTTAATATCTTTTTTTTCCCCTTCCTCTTCATTCATAGCAGATGAAGAATTTGTTTTCACTTACTTTATCTTGCACTGAACAAACGCTTCTTTCAAAAATATTTTCCACGTTCTGTTTACCCTAGACAGGCTACCCTAAATTGCTGAGCTGCTCAGATGGAGCTAATTTTCTACTCTCAAAGAACAACAAAGGAAAAATAAGAAAATGATATGGTTTAGCATTTCAAGTGCTAGGAAAGTGATCTTGAGAGTTCATTCAGGACCTTGAGTATATCAAGCTGTGTGTACCAATGCTGGTATTTCCAACCCCTGTGAGACAATTACGGAGCCATGGCTGATCCCACTGCAGTCATATGCTGCCCACTGGTTGCTTGGTCATACCTCAGTGCTGTCCTAACTCCAGATCTTCTAAAGTACCAAGAAAGTTGTTTCCAGGGAGAAAAAAATGACAAAACATTGGAAAAATGAATACAAGGAGATTGCTTTCGGTGTTCTCTGAAAACCATGCCAAGTTTCACACTGTGATTTAAGTGATTTCCTAAATTATAGTGTACTTCAATGTTAATTCAAAGTATTTCTCTGCTCTGTAAAGGGTGTGGTGAAAATGTGCCATTTAGTGTATACAAATACACCAATTTTCTTTTTTGTCTATGTTAGCTACATTTGGAATTAAGTGAATCCAGGAAGCCAAGTTCTGATTTCTAATTTAGGTTTAATTTTATTTATCTTTTACCTGCAATACACTGTTGGAAGTGAATTGCTGCATTTGTGAGGCCCATGGAAAAATTTGGTGTAGCTCATCCAGGATCTGATTTGCAGTTTCCTGAAAGGGCAATCCAGCAGAGCCAGCCATTATTTAGGATGTAGACCAAGTTGCACTGGGAGCATGGTCTCAGAAACAAGTGATTTTTTTTCCATGTTGAGGATGAATGGGGATGAAGGAATGGTTTCTTCGTTTTCATCTGGTTAGTTGTGCTCAGAGCTTCATAAGTCTCTCCCAAAATAAATAAATAAATCCAGTTTGATAGCAGAGGGCAGTACTGTTCCTTTTGAACATATGGTGCTTGAACCCATACAGATGGTAATAGAGCCATCAAGTGATGAGTGGCAACAAGCCTGGGTAGTCCACATCTCATACAGGAATGCAGATTCACAATCTCTGTTTTATAATAACAGGCCACTGATGATCAGTCAGGGATACTGTACAAGCTAGTCTTGTCAGTTCTTAAATACTGGTTTTGCTTTATATCACTTGACTGTATCTACTCAAGTAGGATTTTACTGTTTGTGTTTCAAACAAGACCCTAAAGAGATGTTACTTCATATCATTTGAATGTGTTGCTGAACGAATGTATAATCTGGCCCTCCTGTGAACATCCCAACATCGGTATTTTATGGACCTAAGATAGTTCAAGACACCATCTCGTTTCTTGCTTTAGCAACCAAAGTATAAAGCTAGCAAAACAAAAGCTTAACTTCAGGCAGCACTGCCATACCTTAGCTGCCTTCAGAGGTGAACATTCTTGATACTGTAACAGACCACAATGAAAAGGAGGTTTACCAGTGTTTTGGATTTGCAGAATACATCTTGGCTGATGCATACATGCATGGGTCATGTATATATACATGCATATAATATTTTGTGCTGCAGCTACACGAACATTTTCTGTAGTGTGGCCTGCAATTACAAAGTCTAGTAAGGCTGACATTCTTCACTGGTCACAGAGTAAATTGTCGTGCTGGTTCTGCATGAGCTATAGAGGAAATGTGCATTAGCACATGAGCATTTGTTGCTTACCAGGTTTGATACTTAGACATAACTTACTCCTGAGGTATAAGGAGTAAGTTCCTTCCTACTGCAAAACAAATTTCTTAAAGTACCAAACCCATACTGTTTCTAATATTTCATCTCTGCTAAACTACTTTCTGTTGACCCCTGAAACTGATTGCTGGATAGGGTTTTTCTCCCTGATTGTCACATAGCTGAACGTGATTTTCAAATTATATATTGCACCCCAGCATCCCAGGAATGGAACAAGGAACTGAACCTGTCTTAATAGGAGATGTATATCTGAAGACATAACTTCCATGGTGAAGACGTGGTTTGTGTGATGACTTTAATGTTCTAATTCCTAGAAAACAGTATGTTAGAAAGTGCTGCTGAGTTAATCCTCAACTTACAGGGCCATATCTATGGTCAACAACCCTCTGTTTCAAGAGAACTGTGTATTTTCCCCATTCATTAAAATATTTGAATAGTGGTTTCCTTCTTTTGCATCACACTGATACATACAGCTTCCAGCTATGTGCCTGGCAGCATTTCTCTTCTGCATTTCTTTCTGCCCTTGGTAACTAGTTTTTGTGCTTCAACCTTAGGGTGTTGTTTACACGCATGTGCAGGGATAACTTTGTCCTAGGGGCACAGTACCATTGTTTTCAAGGACTTTGCTTGTAGTTATAAAAGGTTTTGGTTTGTATATATGTCTGCGAGAGTGGAGGATTAGATTAGGGCATCTGTAGATGTCATGCGTCATCTTGCTTTCATGTGACAGTTTCATAAACCAGGGTAACTTCATTCAAACCAAACGCTTCTCCCTGGAGTAAACACTATGAAAACAGAGTCTCTCTTTCCCCATTGACTCTTTGGTTCTGTTTATAAAAGGGTTTGAACATCTGGGTGCAACTGAAATTACTGATAATAAAAGGCACCAGATTTCTGTAGGGTGATAAGATAAGGGGTGTTTTTATGTGTATGTTGTGCTCTGTCCTTTTTACTTAGAAGTCTGACGACGTAGGTATCTGGGAGTTACAGCTATTGTGTAGCTATGGAGGGTTTATATGGAGAAAACTACATTTGGAGAACAATTTGAATTTATGGCAGCTAGCTGTAACTAGAAATCACTCTTGATACCATAAAAGGATTTCCTAGTGTTTCCCCTCCCCTGCCCTTGTTTACTAGTCAAATGCATTCATTTTTTTTAAAATGAAAGTTAATGCTCTGTGCCATATTCCTGAACTGCGATACATACGGGGGCTGAAGTGCTAAAGATGGCAGCTCTGCACTAGAAGTGTACCAGCTAAAGAGATTCTAATTCCTTGGCCCAGGGCTTGCTGCATTAAGTGCTTGGTGGGTTTTTGGGGATTCTTTTTTGTTTTTTTTTCTTTTTTCTTCTGTGGGTGAAAAGTCCTTTCCTATGGTGAAACACTGGCACGTTGTTACTCTCTATAGGGAGCAATATTGGTATGGTATTACTCCCAAACTGTGCTCTGCTGACAGAGGACCTCTGTTGGCCTCCCTCTAATTCTCTGTTTTTCCCATCACCTGCATCTCTACTAAGCTCTGGTCATCAGCTGCATGGGGTCTCTTAGTGCCTTTGCAGGTGTAGGCTTCAGTGCAAGAGGGGGAAGGCAGCAGCTCAACTAATGCAGAAAAAGCCGTGGATGCATCTTGAGTGTTTGTCTGAGTCATTAATCTAGACTGGCTGTGAGAGAGAATTGACTGGGAAAGTGCATGTGATGGCAAGACATTGTAACCAAGTGTTACAAAATCTGATCACTTTTCTCCTTGTGGAGTTGTTTAAAAGTTTTACTTTGGATTTGTTTATGGGTCTGCTACCTCTAAGTTTTGCACTGAGACATCAGATGAATTCCCAGAAGACCAGCTGAGGGTTTCACCTTTTAATTGGCCCTTAAAGGTTTAAGTGTATGCAAAATTCCTTCTAAAGTTCATCTCACTCTGGAGCCTGTGATAAAACCTCAACAGCAGGAACGTTTTCAGGGTTGATGTAAACAGTCTGAGGAAACAGAAGTAATATTCAAGTATTTCTGTACCTACAAAGACCAGCTGTGACACTGATTGGTGAAGGCAGAATTCTATTAGGATCTGTTACAAGATGATTGTTGTTTACTTACACCTTTTACGAATTTAAAAAAAAATAATCAGGATTTATTTAATTTCATCTGATGCAGATAGAGGACAGATTGGACTTTAGTTGTTAGACTAAATGTGGGTAATAACATTTCAGTCTGACCCCAGCTGTAACTTCCACTGTCCACTGAGCAATAGCACTGATTTATCCATGTAGGTGCTGGTTTGCTGTAAGGAAAGAAAGACTCCTAATATAAAAGGGAAAGTCTACCCTGACTAACAGAGTAAGTACGACCCCATCGCATTCTTTGCCCTGTGCGTGATTTGCACAGGCTGAGAGGAAGTGCTAAATGCTTTTTCAATTTTTTTTAATTTGTTTTAATTCTCTCTAGTGTAGGAAATAGAGAAATATGTCCCTGCATACCTTTTGGAATGCAGATTATGGCTCCCTTGACCCATGTTAATAAAAACACCAGCATCTTGTGGCGTGGGGAGATGAAAATTGCAGATCTTTTCAGTTTGCCTTTTCTCAGCTGTTCTTTCTTCCCTTGCTGACTGTAGCGCAATGACGTGACACCAGGATTAACAAAGAACATTAAACAAAGAACGTTAAAGCATGTGAAAAAAGATAATACTTGTTTTATCCTGGAATGTAATTTCCTTTTTGTAATCACTTAAGAAGAAAACGTTGAGTATTTCTGTTTACATTTCATGTGTAGCACCACAGCCAGTGGATTCAAAACCACAGCAGAAATTTGGAGCCTGATGTTTCAGAATTGCTTGTACCTGCAAGTCTTGTTCATGTCAGTGACAGCTGCATTTCAGTACCTCTGTAAGGAAACTCTTTCCCCTTTTATTCAGACATTGGTAGTTTGACATACTTTGTGTGCTTGTATGTGTATGTCTGAAACGTGATTGCCAGTGTATAATGTGTATATATAGGTCTACAGTTTACCCAGAATTTTTACCCAGTTTATTTGTGTGTAGTATCTGATGTAGATAAACTGGTGTTATTCTGTCCAATTAAGTGGTTATATCTTGGACACTTTTTCCCTTCTTCTCTTTTTAAAAATTATTTTTCCAAGTCTGCATGTTTATTTTTAGCCTGTCTTCCTTGATGTGAGCACAGTTATGAGGTGCTGAGGATGTTGGCCGCTTTTTAGTTCTCATCCAACAAAATGTAAGCAGAAAGCCATTGCTTGATTACATTTCTTAAATTGTTTGACATACCTTGTCGAGACAAAAGGGAAGGTTTATGATGTTTTCTTGTTTCTGATGGGTGACAACAGTTCTTTAACTATTTATTTTCACTTGGCAGCTAGGCCACTTAATGTGTGGCAGGCGCTAGAGGAGGATGGCGCTGGGCTGGCAGCAGAGCTGCTCCAACACTGCAGCAGACTGTCCGCGCCCCATGACGTTACGCTCTCAAGCAGTGAACAGGGCCTGGGAGCTCCCCCGTGAGCAGGGAGATTCCTAATCCTCTTCTCACTTGATTCATTCCAGATGTATGCAGATTTAATGACTCAAAAAACTGTTCTCTTAAAATGGGGCTTACAGCATAATCTGGTGTAACCTTTCAGAGGAAGACCCGAAGTCCTCTGGCAGCCGAAAATCAGTGAGTTTTTTCAGAGTGTGTGAATTTTGTGTAGGAGTAACCACAGTTTTGCTCTTAGAAAATTTATTTTCTTTCTCTGCTGAGGAAAATGCTACTATAAAGATAATTTTTAATATGATTTTAACAGAGGAACGATAGCATTGGAAAGGAATTACACAACCCAGTGGTGTTTGTTCTGACATTTTTACTGGTTTCATTTTTAAACGGAATTTCATTCTGACGGGTTTTTTATTATTATTATTATTATTCAGTATGAAGGACAGTATTTTCTGTTGTCTTGACTTTATGTTAAAGCTCAAAATGCAGCTACTACCAATACAGGGAGGATTGTTGTGTGGATCACATTTAGTATCAACCCTGGGTAAGATAAATTACTTGTAATATTCCTTTGCTTACTGAAGTGATACTTCCAGATTTTGCTAATGGGTTTGATAGAAGCTGATTAAGATTTGAAGTGATTGCAAGAAGTGAAATTAAAGTTTATGAGAAATTATTCACAGGAATAAATGGTTGGTTTATTTCTTTTCTTCCAAATATGCATTTTTGATTATTAGAAAAATCCCATCAGATTGTTTATCTTCAAAAGTTGTCTGTTTTTCAACAGTAAATGTTGAAGTTGGGGCCAAAAGGTTAAATGCTTTCAAGTACTGTCATATAGTTCAGTTATTAATTTGATACATAAGAAGCAACAATGGAAATTATTTGGACCTCTCAAACTATTTTTGCAGTTAACCCTGCACTGTGTACACTTTTGCAGATGTTAATCTGCATTCACTGTTGGCCACAAGAAGAAACAATAATGTTTTGAAAGCAAAGTGTCCAATTATCAATAGGATTGGTTGGTGTCTGAAATCAATTGTAAGTGTGAAGAACAGGCACGTTTCATGGCGACTTGTGTCTGCCTCATGAGAAGCTGTCACTGCACTGTAAACTATAATTTTGGGCATAATAAATTAAGATGATAAATGAAGCAAGTACAGGAAACAAATATACTATAAATATTGTTTGTGTTACATGAAAATTCACAATCCGCAGCCATCAGCTTTAAACCCTGAGTCTAGACAACCTTGCTCTGAACTTCTCACTGACCAGATTCCCTGGCTGCTTCAATACATACCTTTGGAAACCCATCTCTAGAAATTCCTTGGCAAGCGCAGAGAGATGGAGCCTAGCCAGCTCTGCCTTTGGGGGCCTGGTGTGGCTGTGCCTGGCAGAAGCTGCTGAAGGGTTCATAAGCACCATGTTCCAGAAAAACACCTTTATGCAGATGCTCTGGCTGCAGTAGCACGAGCAAGGTTGGCAGAGGAGGTTGCCAGCAGTTAGAGGTACAAGCTGCCTTTAAACACAGCTCTCATCCTCCACCCCTGCTGTTTTCAGAGAGTTGCTAATATGCAGGGAAGAAGTGTGTTCCAGCAAACACGTCTCCAGCACAGCTCTTTGTGGAAACTGAGTGACTGAAAGGTGGTTGGGTTGGCTACAGAATTTGCTGTGCAGTTGCATGCTGCTGTCTGCACATGTGTTACGCAAGAGTGACTGGTAGGGTGGATGGAGTGATGGTATGCTTCCTCTGAGGATCCTGCTTCTGACTCAGGCTGGCTGTGACCCATAGGAAATAATTTGGAGCATCTCTCTGCTGTGTGGCTGAAGGTCTCTGCCCTTTTCTGGCCCGGTACTCAATGTTTTCCTTGTGATGCTGTCTGTCTTTCTTTGGGATGTATGTATGGTCTTAGAATCCAGTTATAACTGTAGCCAGTTTGATACTTTGGCTATTTTTGTTTATATTTATGCCTACTGTACTTCAGACCATCTATTACTGTACTTTTAGATGTTAGACTGCAGACCTGTGCATTGATATTTTATTTTCCTGTCATATATTTTCAGTCTTCATTTCTCCATGTTAGTTTCTCTCTTGGACAGACTAGTAGGATTAAATGTATTTCAAGTATCAAATAATAAATGTGTCTGTCTAAATGTTTATACTTACCTCTGTGTTTGTGTTTGTAATCTGTGATGCCTTACTACAATAGTGTGTTAATTCATGATGTATAGCTATTTTTTTAATTCAACATTTCCTTGTTATTCCACTTAGAGAACAGGATTCCATAGTGTTAGGTCCTGCATAAACACCCAAGGAAAGATTTGTCATATTCAGTGGAATGTTGTTATAATTTTTTCTGCACTTTTCATACTTACAATTGATATTTTTTATCTGTTTTTTCTGTCCACAGCATAACTCTAATAAGATTTTCAGATAGTTACTAGAATGTTAGACTAAGTTTCAATTATTAAGAGACAAAATTAGATATTCTGTATATTTGAATGTGGGCATAATATCTTGCACTTGTTGCATTTCCCCTGTTCATCCACTTCACAGTCTTCAACTATTTTATTCTCAATAAAACCATGTTAACAATAAATTACATGAAATAGTTTCACATGAGGGTCATGGGGTTTCCTTACAGTCATAACAGACAGTGTCAGAACCAGGACTTAGAAGTTGCTCGTTCCCAGTAGAGCCTCCCCGCACACTGCTGGCCGTTCAGCACACTCGGGAATTACCAGTTGAGTTGTGATGCTTCGGTAGCAGGAATAAAGGCGCAGAGTGTGAAAGTTGCCCAGAGTTAAACTGAAGTTAACTGTTTTCTGCCTACAGTGTTGATGACAGAACTGCCTACCTGGCCCTGGGAGCAGTGAGGAACATCTCGCTTAACATTTCCATCTCTAACATTGGGGATGATGCTTATGACACCAACGTTTTCTTCAATTTTTCTGGGGAGCTCTTCTTCATCAAAATGTGGCAAAAGGTAAGAAAGGACAGCTTTGCTGTGAGCAAGTCTCTTAACTTTAACCAATTTAATTGCAAGATGTGGGGGCAGGGGGTGTCCTCGTGCACACTCTGAGACATTTGGAATTTAGATTTGGTTATGCTGGGATTGAATTTCTTCCAGGCTCTTCACTGAGGTGTGTTTGAGGTTTGGTTTGTTTTTTTTTCTTTCATGGGTTTGATCTGTGTAAATTATACCCTTTGTGTTCTGTAAAATATACAGCACTATTATTTGGGGTGCACTAATGAAAAAGATCATTTGGTTGAGCTATTAAGAGGTAAATGGAGACTGGTTTGGAAACAGGTAGGTTACTAAATGGCACTGAAATACAAAGGATGCCTCGAGTTTGAGTGGTGCCAGAATGCACTCAGCAGTCCTGATTACCTCCTGACCTAGGCTCCTAGGTTTTCTCCTTGTTGTAACAGAGATACAAGGCTGTTCTGTGCTCACGTCCTGGTGCAAGTTTGGGTTGTGGTCAGGGCACATCAGTAGATCCAAGAGCTCAAAAGTGCTTTTGATTTCACCCATGTAGAGTCAGGTGAATATTTTAAGTTTTAGTCTCTTTACATTTAGATTTAAATGCTTACATGCTTTCAGTAGCATGAGTTCATTTAGAGATAATATTGAAATAAAAACAATGAATTGAGCTTTTACAAACTGATGGGTACAAAAGCTATGTGTGAGTAATATGAAATTAATTGTGCAAAATGGAAGCTGTACAGTGGTTAACAACATGCTGTTTGTTCCTGCTTTTCGGTCATTGGTGTCTCTTCTGAATCTTTGCTTTGCTTTGTAAACTGTATTAGAAACAGTAGTACAACTGTTGCAAAGTATGGCATTAACTCAGTCCAATGAACCAATTACATTTGCCAATTGTTTGTCATGTTTTATGGCATATTTCTGTTGTTACAGACCTCTAATGAACTCATTATATAATAACCCAAACTATGGTAATTTCTTATACATGGTAATTCTTTTGGTGTTCTGTTTTGACTGATGTTTAATACAGTTGCAAGCCTCAGGAAGTTGTATTATAAGCTTCACTTTTAGACATGTGCTGCAAGTGTGCAGTTTATCAGGAGAAAAAAAGCAGGGGAGAAAATAAAAAGGCCTTAGGCCAATGTGCAACTTCTCCTTAATGGAAGTTTATGTGAAGGCTTTTGGGGTCTGGCCCAGCTCCCATTGAGGTCAGTCGGAGGGTTTCCATTCCTGTGCACTGGAAAAGAAAGTTTGATGTATGTTCTTCTAAAAGGTTGCTGTATGGGTTTTATTTTTTCTTCTGGACTTACATGTTGAATATTTTACACACGTGGATTATCTGGAACATCAATGGCCTTGTTGTTCCTCTTGGCCAACAATGTGAGGGAACAAGCTGAAGATGATGTGCTGTTTCCCTTGGTATTTTACCTTGAGCCTCGGTCTATAGCAGACTTGAAACATCTGTGCTGAAAGCTGCATAGAAGGAGCAGTTTCTGGAAGCAGAAGACATTGTTGTAGGGTTATCTCACTACTCAGTGTATCTTCTGCTAATAGAAACTAGCATTTCTTTAAAGAAATACAGTACAGCACACATTAAGGAAGAATGTAGGCTTCCATCTTCCTCAGATCTTGCAAACAGCATCAGGGTGTAGCCTGCTGTTCTGCTTGTTCTTGTGATTGATTTGATAGAGTTTGGGTTTTTTTTCTGGTAATTGTTTTATTAACAGTTTTGACAGGCTTGTGGTGGGTTATTTTACTTCCTCTCAGTGAGCTTTTGCTTCAGGGCGCACTGATGTACTGTTGAAGTCACCATTTGCCTAGTTGGGAAACTTATGATTATGACATCGTAGCCTCAGTTAGAGTTGTGTTTTCCTTAAGCTCTTTGAATAATGATTTTTCTTTTTGTAAAATACCATGGATTCCATGTTTTATAACCTACTCCCATCCCTTGACATCCATGCATAATATATACTGTACATGTACTTTAAATAGATTTTGTTCCTGGTTGACCATTGCCCAGGCAAAAATCCAGAACGTAAAGCCAGAGTAAAAATGATGACTCGTAAGATTTCCCTTAGTGGAGCAGTTTTGGAATCAAAAAAGCTTCTTGTTGCTGCTGAAAGTTTCCCACAACTGCATTTTAATGAATAACGCTGAAGTGGCTTGTTCCATGTGGCTGCTTGATCCTTTTTCTGCAAGGTGACTCTGAGAATGATGATCATGTGGAGAGCTTTTGTAGCCTGTCTCTGGAGCCCTGTCAGGATGCTGTGTATCCCTTTTCCCTATGGCCTCAGTGGGGACGCTCCTAGTGGATCCGGTGTGGGTTTGCTGCCTTTGATGGATTGGTTAGAACAAGACCTGATGGTGCAAAAGTTTAATGCTGGTTTATTTCAACAGGGTTATTGAGGCAAAATGCCACATCTTGTGTTTGAAAAGAAATGAAGGGCCTAGCTCAAGGGATATTGATGTTAGCATTCCCTGATGGGCTGAGCGTTCCTTTCTGGAGGATGAGTTTTCAGGAGACATGGTGAATGGCGAGACTACCTGGCTGGGCTTTGCTACTTCTATACAAGGGGAAAAAACATTTGCAAAGTGATACTTAAGGGATGCCATGTATTCCACTGTCTGATTTTCCTGTTGCTCTGCATCCAGTCCTCCCAGCTCCATGGATGAAGACCAACATTTTCTTTCCATAGCTCCTGATAAACAAACTGTCTCTCAAGAGGCGTAGTATGTGGGATGGGCAAACTTCACATTCCTGCCTGTGCTCCCTATACTGCTTTTAACTCTTGTGACTATTCCCCTTTGAAGGGCCATGTTGTTTTACAGGTGCATGCAAGTACTGCACTGCAGTGAATTTCACTAAGAAAAATATTCTATTTGAAATACAAAGAGATTTAATAATGTTCTCTTTAAAACAGAAAATAATTTTATTTGAAAAAAGACACTTCACGTGATCACTGAGATTTTATTTTATTTTTCATTACTATGTTAACAGAGAAAACTTGGTCCCCTTTTCTGTGTCAAGTAGATTATAAAAACGTAAAACCAATCTTAAACTTCACTGTCCCATAACCTTAATTCTACTTCAGGAAAGTGGAAAATCCACTTAACGGGGTGATACCACTTTCCTGTAGAAGACTACACAGTGCTGCTTGTGTGCTGAGGAGTGTGGAAAAAGAATAAAAAGCTATTACCACCAATTTGAACACCATTTTACATCTATTGGAACTGCCTGCTGGCATGTGGTGTTTCACTGAAAGTGCTCATCAAGCAATAGGCAGTCTGCTGACCATTCATTAGCTGCTGTTCAGTGCAGAGGGCGATTTGCAGTACGGTTGCAGAAAAAGCACTATAAGCTTGCTGACAGTGGCATTTAATGTGGTAGGGCAGGGCCGTATCTGTATCAAATCAGCACAGGTATAGCATGAGATATGCTATTTTTAGGCAACATAATAATAAATCCAATACGAATAATGGATGTTCAATTGAAAACTCAACTTTTATTATTCTCTTGGGATAAGTAAGGAGCAGCACCTTTTTCAGGCCATGTATAGCATGAATTTCTCACTGCTCTGCAAGGGCTGGCTGGAATACATCAGCTAACCCCATTTCAGCGCTGGTTACAGAGAGAGTAGGTCAGGAAATCCCATTGCTGACTGTCATTTCTCAGCATCCAAAGCCAGCTGCGTGTAACTTTCTGCTGCTGCTCACAGCAGCTTTTGTGAGCAACAGCTGAGTGAAATTAGCAGGGCAGGGAGAACAGTGAGGTTATGGTTTCCTCAGCCACAGTCATTTCCCATGATTCCTTCGTGAATGTGTACCTGAAACTTTGGTGTTAAGTATGAATATTGTCAATAACTGGAGTCATGCTGCTAATGGGCTCTGGGGCTTTTCTTCTGACAAGTAACGTGGTACCATCTTTTTTCTGGGTTATTAGAGAGGTCATGCAATTTAGATATGAACTTTCTTCCTCACTCCCAGAGTGCTTGCTGGTGTCTCTTGACTAGAATTGCCCAGAAGAACCACAGACACAGCCAGAGTTTTGTTTTCAAAAATTGGAAAGTCTCTTGCATTGGTTTTCCATACTGCTCATAGTTTCTAAGAGCCTTAAGGCTGGCAGGGAAAGTTACTGATAGGGCATGAAAGCCAAAGACACGTGCCCTCTTTTGGATTCAGCTGTACCACTTGGTCCTGGATATTCGTTATGTCTCTCTTTCCAGTAGTTACTTCTCCTTTGGATCTGCTGGCAGACAAGTTAATGTGATCAGTCTCAATTCATATCCAGCTGGTTAGCAGAAACCTTTAAAATTAGTGGTTTGATTTAATCCAGCTGATTTTTCATGGAGTGAGTTGGACTTGCTCCTGTAGACCACTCTGCCAGAGGGTCAGAGGGGAGTATGCCAAGTAGCCTGGAAGCTGTGACCCCTTGCACAGACACAAGTGTGTCTGGCAGACTGCCTGAGCCATGCATCACTTATGTGAGGGGATCTGAACCCTTTTGCTGGGAGAGCTTTTATAGCCAGGGCTTGGGAACATGAGTAGCATGGCAATAACCATGCCACATACTACCTCACTGTTTTTGCAGATCTTAATGCTTAAATTTTGTTCCAGAGTGCACCAAAACATTTTGCATACCTGTAGTAAAATTGACCAATTTCTTAATTGGGAAGAAAAAAAAAAAAGTGTGATTAAAGCTATCTGACTTTATTGTTTATTTTAATTTTCTTTTCTGTGGATGTTCAATGAAAAACTCAACTTCTGTGCTTCTCTTGGGATAAGTAAGGAGCAGCACCTTTTTCAGGCCAGGGGCTGTTAAAACAATCTGATAGCCCCCTGCTCTTAGCAGGTAAGATTTGAAGGCTAAACTTCTGATCCAGACTTTCCCCTTGGGATTCATGTATCACTCCTACGTTCAGGAAATGGGCACTGGAGACTGAGTTTTGTTGTGTAATTAGTAGTGATAGGAGGCTTGCAAATTTTTCTCCTATACTCTGACTTATTGTGTTTATTTGAATGAAAGCTTCATTATTTTTCCCAACAAATTAACTTGCTGAATAGAATGCAAAATCCCTAAAGTCTTTTAGCAAAATTCTAATTGGAATAAATGATTCAGAAGCCATGATTTTTCAGGACTTCAGATGGTGACCTACTCAGTATTGGAAGAGCCTATATGAGTGTGATTATTAAATCCTGTTTTCAGGAGCTGTTTAGCACTTAGAAGTCTGAAAGCATATAAGGTTCCAAAAGCCTAAATGACTCTAGCCTTGAAAAACCAAATGCAGCTAACTCCAACTACCTTTAAAAATCCAAGTCTTTGCATTCCTAAGCCACTTGCAAGGAAACAAGGAGTGGCAGTGGGAGGTCACCCCGAGCATTTCCACAGAAACCAGCAGGAATTTAAGATTCAGGAAGTGAAGGCTTTTGATGATATGCCTGTTTCTGACCGGTGAGGTTAGCAGAGTAAAAATTGATTTTTGCAGTAGAAAAATATGCTGGTTTTGTTGGAGAGGCAGGGGGGTGTTGGGGTTTTTTGTTTGGGTTGGGATTTTGTTATGAGAATTTAGGAAAGAGGACCTTTGGTTGCATTTAAACAGTTTGCAATTAATAAACTGTTACCAAATATGTCTGTTTTTAAGGACTTGATGGTCCTGGAATAACATGTGGGACCGCATAGATTGAGAAGTTTTATGCTGATCAGGTGGGGCTGTGCTCTGGATTATGTGATGTGGAAACTGTTTGTCCTGTAAGTAGCTAGTCATGATACATTACATATGTATACATAGTGGTTTTGAGGAATAGTCTGGGATGCTTTGTGCGGCTCAGATTATTAATGGAGATTTTGTTTGACTGCATAGCCCTTGGGGCTTTGAGGGGAATGGTTTCCTGAAGAAAGAACAGCTGTGAGAATGAATATAGTCATGTAAGATGGACTTCTTGTAAAGGCTAGAGGGCAGCCTGTGTAATAGCAAAGCTTGTTTACAATGAGTCACGATTATCTACTGGTTGTACCACCCAAGGTGGGGTTTCACCATGGTGGGGCAGCAGTGGAGGTCCTGATTTCCATCTAGGTAATCGAGGAAAAGGAGACATGAAGCACTGAAATTATGAGACTTTTAGAGGGGGTGGGTGAGGGCTCCCTGGACTTGAGGCAGTAGCTGCCCACCCTGTTTCATTGCCTGTATAGCCCATAGCTCACCAGCTGAGCTGCTTCCCCCTGCACGCCTTTGGGTGTTGCACAGAGCCAGGTTACATCATGGTTACATCAGTGCCAGCCATGGGAGATGGTTTTGGGAAAGGGATTCAGCTGCCTCCGTTGCTGAGATCCACCTACCACAATTTTGACAGATACCATGATAAACATTGTTTCTGGGAGAAAGGAGAAAAACCCTCTGCAGAGGGTAGAGCCCACTATACAGTGAGCTCAATACACTTGATCTTGGATGTGCTTATTTGCAGGCTATACTGTTTCTACAGGAAAGATCACCAATGACTTTCCTGTGTCCCAGCATCTGTCTTCATTATCAACTTTTGCTCTTAAACTCAGTGGAAAGAGATTTGCCAACATTTGAAGTGAGAAGTCTATGGCACAGAATTTCTCTCCTATGCTCTTAAGGGTGAGGCTTAAAATCGTCCAGACTTCGACATCCTCTGCAAAGGACTTAAGAATTTGTTTGTGAGGCTTTCAGTGGCTTTCATTACAGTAGGAAGCTGTTGGATTTGCATTTTGGTTTTGTTACAACTTGAAGCTTAAAATTTATCATGTTTCTTGTATGAAAGGACAATTCTCTTCTTAAAGGAGTTTCTTTTAGTCACTTTTAAGACAGGCATCTCAGGATGGTGCCAGAACATAAACAATACTCAAAGTGGAAAATACAGTGGAGTTGTAAACATACACCCATATATTTATTTACACTATATGTAAACAAATATATATGTGTATTTACATTATATGTATAATATACACATGTACATACATGTGCCTGTTTATGTTGTTTAGTTCTGTGGCACATTGTAGTGGCAGTGCTGTGTGTCTGGATGTGGTGGCAATTGCTGTGTTTTCCCTAGTTGTTAAGATTTCCCCTGTGATGCTAATAGGATCTATAAATAAAAACAAAACACTCTTTAATTGACCTTATTAAGCATAAGGCATGATCCTGCAATTACATTTCAGGCGTAGCCTCTCTGAAGTCAACGGCAAGACTGAAAAAAACCCTAGCTGCACAGTCAAAAAGATGAGTAAGGGTGTGAAGAGTATTTAGCTGAAAATCCAAGGAGGGGCCAGCACTGCTCAGGAGCTCACAAGCCTTCCTTTCCTTGGGTTTGACACTGGGGTCCTGGAGTTTTCTGACTCTCCTTTGTGAGCTCCCTAGTTACTTCTGGTGTACAAGGAAAGTCCTCGCCTTCCTCCCCACCCACCCCTATTCTGTTTCCTCTCCTTGTTCATTCTTTGCTCTTTTGCTTCCTTCAAAAGTGTGGTGGGAAGGGGCTCGGGAGAGCCTAGATTTCTTAGGTGAGGCAGGCTCCCTCCTCCTGGCACTTCCCTCCTGCAGCAGATGACGTAACCCTGGGTTCAGCCGCAGCAGCAGGTCCCCCTTTTAAGGGGGCCTTCGGGCCCCAAATCTGTTTGTTGTTTTTGCTTTTTTTTTTCCCCTGACAGGGAGCTTCCTGTGGCGTTTCATCAAATCCAGAGCCGTAGAGCAAGGCAGGGGGTAGAGTAAGGAGCATTTCAGTTGGCTTCGTTGCAGGCTCTGGGGATGAGCTGGGGACCCCCTCTCCAGGCTGTCTCAGTGGACCCCCTGCCTGGACAGGCTGCAGGGGATGCTAAGCCAGGCGTGTTCCCAGCCGGCAGTGCTTTCGCAGCCTGCCTGTGGGAAGAGGCCAGAAAACCTACGTTTGACTTTTGGCCATAACCATCTGCAGAATAGTAACACAGTGATTTCTACTTAGCAAGGGAAAAAGGAGGAGCACATTAAAAAGCTGCTCTATAAAGTAGAGCAGCACCTCTTAAAGTAAAGCCTTACAAGTGAACTGCTAAGCTTTTGTTTTAAAAAAAGAAAATATACATATTAAAAAAAGCTGTTTCAGTATCCCAGTGCAGTAGGTAATGAATTACACCTCTGCATTTCAGCAGTGTCTCTGGGTTATGTAGCATTTATCATGTCATCAGGTTTTTCTGTGAAGAAGTACTAATGTGCCTTGTGTTTGAATTTCTGAAAGAGAAAGACCAACAACCCCCAAACCTGCGTGTGTGTTTGCGAAAGGCATTTCCTGGGGTTTCAGATTTGGCTTTGGTTGTTAGGGACTGAAAGTTGAGCTAAGGTTTATTAATTCCAGGAAAATACCCAGTGCCAAGCTCATTATTATTGTTACTACCTTAATATTATTTTTTACACTTGAAAATTACCACCAGGGAAGAAGAAGGGGGAGAGTGCAAGGCTTGGTTTTATTGATTGTGTTTCCTCATCCAGTTTTGGTTTTAATTTTTCTCGTTTGTCTGGTTTTTCATTTGCATTTTCATTGAACTGTGTAACTGATGACATTTGAATTTATTTCCTGAACTCGTTATTAACTTAAGCTTTTCATTATAACACTAAGAGTAAATAGCTGTTGCAGTTCAGTACACCAGTATTCAGTGTAACTAATACCTTATACGGTGAGACAACTTTTGTGTGTCTGTGGGCATATATTATCCACGCTTTCAGAAACACCACTAGAAAATGGGTGTTGGTTCATTTATTTGATTTCTGATTCTTTTTAAATTTTATTTTAATTTCGAGAAGCATGTTTTGAAGAGATGCTTTTCTTGTTATAATATGTATAACCTATGGGTTATCTGTAATAATTACAAAACAGTTCCTCAATTTTTCTATGCAGCCATGATTTAGTAATGAGAGATAGATGTGTGAACACATATATACATACATACATATGTCTAAGCATAGTGAAGGAAAGCTTATGCTAGAGCCCTTTCTTTTCTCACTGGCTTCCCAGTCTGATTTTTCCCTGCAATGTTGTAGAGTATGGACTCATATGCACAAGAATGCACTGGGCTTATTAAGTGTTTCTTAACATTCCTATGCACACAGATCATGAGGGAGCAATAAAGATAAAAATATATATGTTTATCCACATTAATTTATTTTTAATAAAGGTGTAATGGAATGCAGGGCACTGCTGACAGATTACAAAAGCATGTACTTTGGATGTGCATGTGATGATATGGAGACTGTAGGAACATTATAATTCTGGACATGGGGATTTTTTGACTCTCAATACTTTTATCTTTTCTGGATAATTGTGTTTGGACAGCATTTAATGCAACAGTTTCTACAGTTTTATGGAGAAAAGCTTTTTTATTTTGTTTAGGACCAGCACAATCTAAATTACGTCTGAATGTAGCTGATGTGTGTCAGAGATATTTTCTGTAATAGTTTTTAAGGTTGCTTTTTAATTATATCATTGTGGAGTCAGAAACCTGATTTTTCCCTTAGTCTTTATTTTCCTCAGGATTTTACTGTGGTTTTGTATGTGGAACTTGAAGGACATGGTGAGTACAAGGATGTTGCCTTAGGCTTAGTAGTATATTAATAGCATAGTGTTTTCAAAAGGTGTATCTTCACATTTTTATAAAAAAAGGTTTTATCTTGGTTGGTAAACTGGTAGTGCATTACTAAGTAGGGGCCATTTTGTAATGCTGTGGTATGTGTGGATCGTTGATTTTTCCCATTCTGCACCTAAGTCTCATTTTTTCAAGAAATCTTTGGTCTAACTTGAAAAAAATATTGTGGCAATTCATGATTCCTAAGGCTGGAAACTGTGTGCAGGGTTACTTTTTATTGTGGGTTTCTTTTTCTGGATGAGACATGTAATCAAGGAATGCAAAGAAGAAACAAAACTGTGTCATGTTCAACTGGTTTTATATGTCTCTTGCAAGGGCTACTCTGTTGTATTTCCTGTCAGAGCTGGCTCATGATCCAGTGGTCTACATGGACCTCTGAGTGCTTGGAAAAACCATTGGACCAGACCAGTAAAGGTACAAAATGTGAAATAAGGTGCAAGTGCCTGGGGAAGGTGGATTTTGGATTAGATTTAGTCCAAGTTTTCAGCTTTGTATTTAGCTGCATTATTATCTCAGGAACTGCTCCTGGTGCTGTGGCACTTGTGGCCTGCACTGGTATCCTGCTGGAGAACAGTGTCCAGACCAGTGCTCCAAATGGAGAGGAAGTTACTGAGTTCATTTTCAGTTTGCCTTTGCAGGTGGGAGTTCAGCTGGCCATCTTGCTTCCCAATTATTTTTGTTGCTGCTTACTTGTTGTCCTTTTGGTGGATGCAAAAGGCTGTTGCCTGCATCATGCTAGAAAATGAATCTGTGTGCCTTTAAAAAAGTGAGGGCTCTGCATCTCTTGGAATAAATGAAAAACAGTATTTCAAGAGATGGCAACAAAAGATGTGGACTTGTAGGGGTGGGGGCAATTAATTTTTTTCTGCTATCCTACTGTTTGTGGTAAGAAGCAAACAAAAGAAAGGGGTGCTTCAGGCCATATGTGGTCAAGCTGTAGAACTTCTTAATACAATATCAAATGGGTGCTAAAAACATCCATGGCTACTGGGGGAGATAAGCAAGTTCATTGAAGAGGAATCCACAGAGGGTTAGGGAGTACAAAGAAATTAATTCTAGATCAGGACACCTTTGGGACAAAATCGGTTGGAGCCAGGGAGTGTATTTTGGGGGAAACAGCTCTGAATTGCTGGTCCCACTCTTGTACACTTTCCCAGATACTCAATTTGGCCACTGTGGAGACAGATCACTGGGACCATGAGGTTATTCATCTTTCTGTAGGCGCCCCAGTGTGGCTATGAAGATAATCACATTTTGCTTATGCATGTGCTGAACAGTAATCAGTCTTTGAAGAGCCAACAGTCCCTACTGAAAGGGAACAGATGATAGAAGTAAATACAGGGTTATGCTGTTGTACTGTTACATGCCGATTTATTTACATCCTCTTGATGCTGAATTTTAGATTTGGTTAGATTTGTGTTGCAAGAACTGGGCAGCAGGAGTGGCAGCAGGATCCCAAGTCTCTTGTATGGGCTCTCTAACTCTGTATGCTCCCATCCAGTGCTTTTTCGTTGCGTGGACCTGGACACCCATGATCACAGTGCACCAGGACCCGTGGTCTCTGTACTAGAGACAGGGCTGGTAAGCCAGGTCTGCCTATCTGTCAGTCAACTCGGCCAGACCCTTTAGGGCACTGGTGAAGGGACAGTGGCTCCCCTTGGGAACCTTAGCTAAGCTGGCCGTGCAACCCGTAATATGGTCCTCAAAAATAAAAGTAATCAATGACCTGTTTGATTAGAACTCACATTAAAAGTGACAATTGCCATCCTTTCCAATATCAAACTGGAAAATCCATGTTCAAAATAAATGGTGGGTATGTAAATCTACTGAAAGGACCCCGCAAAAGTAAGTGTAAGCTGCACGTACTTGGCTTGTCAACTATAGTATCAACTTAAGGTGGTAACCTGTAGGACATAAAATATCTGCTGTAAAGTGGCTGCATTTGGGTCATTTGCAGTGTGTGTATGTGTTACTGATTTTGGCTCTAGGAAATAGTTTCTTTTGCTTGGCTGCAAGTCCACTGTTACCTTTTCATTTTGCCTCGTGCCTTGCTAAGGAATGGGGCACTGCTTGTTTGTGTGTGCATGTGTGAGCGTGTGTAAGGAAGAAAGCTTGAGTTGTTTGAAAAATGGTACAGTATGAATAAACCAAAAATATAAATACTTCTGACAACACTGGGTCGATTCAGGGATCATGTATGTCTATAATTCTTCTCCAGATAAGACAAAAAAAAAGTATTTTTTAATAAAAAATAAACTTTCAGTGGAATTGATGGAGTTGTCAGAGCTTCTGAAAGCTGAATGATTGGTGTTGCCAGTTGTGTTGGAACGTTGATCCAAGAGGAAAAGTGTCAGCTTTTTTATTACCCCCTTTGAGTTTGTCTTTTCTTTAATGCAGCAGCCATAAATATATCCATATGTATTTATAGGACAAGGAGTATGGCAGTAGGAGCAGCATTAATTTTAGGAATCTCTGCAAATGAGATATGTTTGTGAATGTACCTGACCCACTGTAACATTTTACCAGCTCTGATACAGTCCTTTTTCCCATTTCTTGTCTGATCTGCCTGTGGACAAGAAAATAAAAATTATTGGGCTATTGTCATGAGTGGAGCCAGTGGGTTAATCCCAGCTTGAAACCTGTATACATTTGTGTGTCTGCCTCAGCTGGAAAACAGTGTGAGCAGTAGACCTCAAATGAAGTTTGATGTTAGCTTTCTCTTTCCTCTCTTTTCCCCAGTGACTGCACATAGTTTTGAAATGCTGCATGCAAAGAAGAGTAAGAGCAAAGGGTCCTGTTTATTGTTTTAGTCAGAGAGTTCCAAGCAAGGAATTCTACCCTTTTCTATTCCAGGCAATAATTACATTTTTCTACTATAGAAAACACTTGTTATGTACTTGTGGCTTAAAAGGAGTTGTGAGGCAGATTCTTTAGTGAGGATTACAAAGGACAGGTGAAAACAAAGTCACTGGAATGGGGTTTGTTTGTCTTTATTAGAGTTGAACTCATACAGGCTTGGGATGATAGTAATTTCTTGGTAATTGTAGACACGAATTCCATTGAACTGTGTGGTATGTAAGTTGAGCTTGCAAAACTCTCCTGTATTTCAAGCTTGATGCTTCGCTACTTTGCATTTTTTAGTATTTTTTTTAGTTGCAATGTGTCATTATCTGCCCTATCCTACAAGTAGGCAGCTCTTTTGCCCTCACTTTTCTAGGCCCTCTTAAGAGGGGAAGTGACACAGCAAACAAGCAACTTATGACAAACGACTGATCATAATACAGTCTTAAATGAAGTTCCTCTTGTTAGAATTACCTTGTCATTGCTTAGCAAGGACAGATGAAAGAGAAGGTCAATTTGCAAGAGAAACCAGAAAGGAATCCAAGTGCAAGCAGGGCTCCCTGCCACAACCTGCTCAAGATGGGTTTTGCTTAAACACTAGGGACAGAGAATTTCAACTGAATCCTTCCCGTGAAAAGAATACTCTTCCTTTTTTGGTAGAAAACTAATAAACTGACACTGGGGCTGGTACTGATCTTCTTCCAGCATTTCCCAGATTATTCTTCTGTTGGAGCAGGGAAATCCCCTCCCAAACTTTCCCCCAACCCAAGATGAGGGTTAAGAAGGAGTGTTGTTAGAAAGTGGTTGGTGGAAGCTCTCAAGCCCCTGTGTGCTCTTCCAAAGCCTTAAATAGCAAAATGCCCAGAAAATGGCAGAACAGAAGACTTCCTTGGGAAGTTTCCAGTGCTTGCAGTTAAGGTAGCTGCTGGCCTCCCTCTTGCAGCCTTTTCAGCTCAGGTGGTTCTTCTACAGTGGGATCTAAGGAAGCATTAGAGGCTCAAGGGGATGTGAAGGAAAAGGCAACTTGAGCTTTCTGTTCCTGGGAAAACGTTTGGTTTGGATGGTGTTCAGAAGTTAGAGAGGCCTTCAGGAGCCTGAGGTTATCCTGACTGGACCAGCAGCACCCATGCTGAGAAGAGGTGTGAGTGCCAAGCCTGAGCTAATGTGTATTCCCTGGGGTATGGAGGTAGCTGAAAGGGCCAGAGCCCCAGTGTGAGTTCCCAGACTGATGGTTACAGCAGTGATGTCACTTCTCAGATGCTAATTGCTCCTGCAGTGGAGAAAGGTGGCCTCAGAAATGCAAACTTGTCATTAAGAGCCAGATTCCAAAAAGCACATATTTGCTCTGCTGAGAACTATTTTCCTCCGTTACTGCTTTTGTACCACTGTCTGTGGAAAGAATATAAAAACAAGAATAGGGCTGTCATCTCTATTCCAAACTTTTATGAGACATAGTAAAGACATCCCATGGAAAGTCTGGTGTCTCCCGCCATTACTTGCCTCGACAATGACACTGGTCATCCATGACTGTAAAACAGGTTACCATCCTCTACTTGGGAGACACTCTATCAGTTTATCCTAAATAACAAGCATTACACAACTTTGTCATACAGCCCACTGTGCCCAAATTTAAAGGGCATTCCTTATGTTACTAGTAACTCCCAGGCCATGCCCACGAATGCTCCAGTGGATGAGCATTGTTGTGTGGGCAGGTGGAAGTCTGACCTTTAAGCTACTCCCAGCAGATCACATGTAGCTGCACATAGGAAAGGGCTGTACAGCCAAGCTTGACTAAACTGTAGCTGAAACATGGTCAATACCACGATGAACAAGGGACTAACCCAATGGCTCTGTGGGGACAGTGGATCTTGGTGATGTTTCCTGAGGTATTTCTTATATCTCGAAGAAATTAAATTCAGCAGTTCTCAACACCTGAGGAAAAAGAAAAAAATAGCTTGTGTATTACCCATAAGTCTAATTGATCTGTTAAAAATGAGAGTGTATCAGCTAAGGAGGTGAAACTGAGTGGCACTAAATCCCCTTTCTCCTCATAGCTTCACTGCCTGCAGGTCCCTTATAAAATGGGAGAAGCAAAAACACAATCAGTTTTGTTGACCAGTCCTTATTGGTTTGGGGCTTAATCACTTACATCAGCTGAGCAAACAATTTCTGTTGCTTCTTCTGCTTCTGAGACAGTATGCTTTAAAAATCTGGTGTGCTAGCTTTTAGCTAGTTAAGGTAAATGTTTCAGAGAAAGGGAGAGCAAAAATAAGAATGTTGGGAATTTCCAGTAAATAGAAAAGTTTTTGTCTTTCTTTCCATTTTTACTCAAAGATATGCTGTGCTGGCTGGGCTCAGTGAGCTCATGGTCTATAAATAGGTTCCATCCAGGGAGGAGAAGGAAGAGGCGGGAGGCTCTAATTAATTATATAGAAATAGTTGTTTTAACAAAATAAGCAGCAAATCCAAGAAGTTTGAAACCAGGCTCACTGGGCTTGGGGGTGGGGTGTGTCTACAGCATTTGCTAGTGAGATCATGGAATAGGACAGGAAATCTCTCCCTAATGCCAAAAAAACCTTTTTTTTTCCCCCTAGAACTTTTTATGAAGCAACTGTTGAGGTTCCTCAGCTGTCTTTCAAGCTTATTTTCTGATAGTGAATCAAAGGATTGTTCCACTGGCAGAATACTGTTCCAGACACCCTGTTCCCCTGGATCTTTATAAACTGTCTGCATGTTAGTGTACTTGTGTGTGCAGTTTTGCTTGCTCATGTAAGCACTGGGATGACAGGGGCCTTCACTGGTGAAACAGCAATTTGTAGAGTGCAGAGTTTACAATGTGCAACATTCACATTTGTTGATATGATTTGTGTGGGGAATATCTGTGTGTTGAGAAGGAAAGGAAAGCTTTCAGTCCCTCCAACACATTTAAAACAGGCTTTTTCAACACACGCACAAAATCTTCCTGTGCTACTGTATAACTTGATTGGATACCTAATATTCTTCAATCATTACATTCAAAAGGTTAGCTAGAAGATAGTTTCATGACAGTATCCAGCTAAGCAAGTATGTATTGAGCCTGTATCACCCCCTCTGAAGAATTTTCCTTGTAGGTAATGATTAACAATAATTTTCATACTATGGTTGCTGTTACTTCTGAATACTATTGACTTGTGCATGTCACTGACATTGTTACTTGCGTTATTCCACCCATGTCTGGAAATTATTTACAACAGAAGAAACCTGCAAAGCTCAGGCAACGGAGCTGTTATGTTAACACTAAAACCCATCTTTCTTTCCTTCATGAACATCTTTTTCCTCTGTATGTGTGACTTTGTCACACACTTTGCTTTGGCAAGTGGAGAAGTGTACACACAGAAGAGTTTCTGAACACAAGGTGCTTGAAGTTGCTGAGTAAACCATGTGCCAAAAATAGAATGAAACTCAAAAGATTTTTAGAGCAGAAACTCCCTTAAATACACATTAAAGATTTTCCAGGACCTTTGGTTACTTCTAAAGCCATGGCCATCTGTGTCAGACTGCTGCAGTCGGTTTTCAAAGCTACTGTTGGAAATAGGATTTCCCCACCCCTAGCTCTCCAGGTAGCATTACACACTCCCAGCTCACAGGAGGCCACATGGCCTTCCCAGGTGGCCTGGTGCCACCACTGCCACAAGAGAATCTGTGCATCCCACCACTGCACACTGCTTTCCATGTGCCTCTTCGGTCTTGACCCCCTGTTAGTGACATGCTGGGAGCTGGGCATTGGTAGCAGTGGGTGCTTAAATGTTTTGTGCATTTGTAACTCCTAAAACAAGTGAGCAAAAAAAAGAAAAAAAAAAAACAAACCCTGAAACTGCTGGCTTTGTGAGATACTGAGACTTCCAAATGTGAGTCAGTTGCTGATGCCTTTGGTGTTGCCTCTGGGCTGCAGGGTGTTGGGGAAGGGAAGGTCTGTGCCTGGCAGGGTCTGGACCAGAAACACAGAGGAAATATTAACTGTCTGTCCAGCAAACAGACTATTGATGACAAAGAGGCAAAGCAGACATTAGTCTGCAACTTAATATGCAAATAAAATGGAGGCCCAAAGGGCTTTCAGGGATGGATGATAATCAGAGGAACTTTTAAGAGCTATCTGAGGTAGATTAGACCCACCATTTCAGATGATTTTTGCTTGAGCTGTTGAACAGTGCTGGGAAGGGTTCTCAGTCAGTAATACCACTGAACCTTCTTGTGTTCTTGCAGTTTTAAAATACCCAGCAAAGCCCCATTTTGGAGGTAATGTATCTGTGGAATTTTGTGTTAGAAAAACGGAGCTGTTGTATGCACAAGAAGGGGCCTACAAGATTGAATTACTCTGAGCTGCACTTGCTCTCAGTCGTAGGGAAGCTCAGCCTGAGCCAGTCTTTCTATTTGAAAAAATCTTCAAGCTTTCAGGAGCTAATTACTCTGTGCATGTGGGTAACTGTGACCCAAATTCTTTGGTGACCTCAGTTGCTATGGAAAGTAAATCGCTATGCTCAGGGGGTGGATACGAAATGAATTGACAAAGCTTCATATCCATGAAGCCTCAATGAAGGCATTAAGAGGATTGTGAAGCAGGGAGAGATAAGGGTAGGAGCAAAGTAAAAATTATGCTCTCAAAACTTTAGGGAAACCCCATAAGTTGTTGATAGTAGGACTGCAGGGCTTAGACCAAGATTATGAAGAGTGATTTGAAGAAGCCACCTCAAACATCACCAGAGAGGTGAGCCCTTATTTTTGGTTCCTGACGTGGGAGGTGCTTGCGCTACCCAGCTTTGCTAGCTAAGCGCATAGGAAGCAGATTACCAGCTGTGAGCAGACAGACATATGTTCAGTGATATCTCCCAAAAGTAAGAAGCACTTAAAATGCAGTTTGGATCTATATAATTGTCCTGTTGGGTGGAACAAAACATCCAGATGTTCATCTAAACTCTCATTTGGGAAAGTGTCCCTTTTCACCAAAAGTACAAATTGGAATTACTGGAGTATGTGCTTTAAGTCAGGGTCCATGATGAGAATAAAAAATTGTACAAATTTAGCAAAACTGTGTTTTTCTCAGTGTCTGATGTAAGCCTCTGCCTCTGGTGCAGGTCAGAGAACCTACATTCCCATATAACTACTGGTGAGTGTTCGTTATAAAGTCTATAATACTTGAGAGTATGTGGTGGGTGCATGTGTGCTATCTAACTTTTGGACTTAGTTTGTGTGACAGTGCAAGTAGCCCTCCTTGCGGTATTTTCTTATTGCACTTGGTTTAGGACTTCTCATATGAGGGTAGTGTTCATAGTCTCCTGTGGTGTTGAGTGTAATGGTTCACGTACAGGCATTATGTAGCAAGAAAACCAGTAACAACAAGAAAAGCAATAACAGGAGTGTATGTGCTCTGGCAACAAATGCAGGGGTCTTCAGGATTCACACTTGTCATTCTTTTTTTTTTTATGTCCTTTGAAAAATGTGCAGCAGCATAAAAAAATACCGTGACAAGTTAAATAAATTCTTAACGTCTTAAAAACAAGGGTGTTCTGCCAACATATTATCAAGGCTTCCAGGACATTTTCTCCTCTGTTCCAGAGCATGTGTGCTAGTAGTGAGGATCTGCAGGGGACACTTTTTTCCATGTAAATAACAACAGAAAAGTTTTAATTTAAGTATAGCTAAGGGAAGAGAAATATAAACTGCTATTAAATGTGTTTTATCAGTTGGGTTGGTTTTTTTCCTTAAAACCAGATCATCTTAACATTTCTTCAATGAAGATATTTTTAGTGCCTTTCATTAGTAATTTTAATCCATTAAAAATAATAGCTAATCAAAAGTGTATTTAAAAGGGTGAAGTCAACTCTGGCACAGACCATCAATAGTATTCACAGCAGTACTGTGAATTCAGGAATTAATAGAACTTTCTGTTGACTATCTTGGTATGATTTTATTAAAAACAGCACATTATTTTATAAGTTTAGTACTGTTCTGTTGCATCTCCCTGTTGACATTTCAGATGTAGTACATACTAGCATCTTGTGTGCTTAGAAGAACAGGGAGCTGGCAGACCATAAATGAGTGCTAGGACAGTTGAGTTTGCACCTTCTCTGAGAGCAAATGAGTACAAAATAACACAAGTTACCCATACTTTTCTTTTTTTGCTTTTGCTGATATTTTGGTAGAAGAGTTGTCAGATAGATAAAAGCCTCGTACTGGAGATTGTTGAAGGGGAGGGGAGTTAACGGGTGAAGGGAGATTATTTAAGGAGATGCTTGAGGTAAGGAGCTTGCAATCTGTCATGGTTGGAGATGAAGGATGGGAGCAAGTTGAGGAAGCAAACTCAGTTCAGAGAAGTTGCTTCATCTTGGAGAAGGGAACGAATGATCCTAAGGGTGGGAAAAATAAAAACGAAATATGATTATATGAACTGACATATCAGGCTTAGGAAGGGGTTTGGTTGAACCTAAATGAGGCAGGGAAGGGTCAGGGTGTATCAGCTTGTCAACAAGTCATCTCAGACAAGTTATACAAGACTCCAAATGGGGAAAAAAGCCTTAGGCAATCTTTTTTGAAAATGATTAGTCAAGGTGAAGTTGAGGAAGTTTCAATTTCCTTCTTTGGACTGTGCTATTTCATGTATGGTGGCCAGTTGGGTCATCCACATTCAGAAAGAGGCAGCTCAATTAGGAGCCACATGTTATGTTGGTATGTCAACATGAAGATTCTTTGCAGAACTAGACAACCTTTTTTCCTCCAGCAGTTCTCTCTTACAGTTTTCTTAAAGCATTTTCATTTCCTCCTTCTTAAGTCTTAGATTTGGCAGTTGACCAAACTGAAAAGGACCCTTAATGTCAAAGTAAACAATATTTAAGAAATCTTCTAAAAATGTTTGTTTCAGGAGGAAGGGAGACAAATGGCAGCTGTCTTTGAGCAGGGTTTGGTTCTGATAAGGGGCCTTTTCCAGGATCCAACCTAAAATAATATGGTCTTGTGCTGCAGCTGGCACTGGTCCCACCTCTGTACCCTGAGAACATCATGCCCATTGAATACTATTAAGGGAAGACAGACTTTTAAAATGCCAAAATATATGCAGCAGAAAACTTATGGTATGACCTGTACTAGTGATGACAATCTGTTTTCTTAATGATAACCTACCATATGTGGCCTGAAAAAAAAAGTGCCATTCTCTTGCAGTCCAGATATGATCTCTGTGATAGGAAAAGGGAAGTTCCTTATGTTGTATCCTTAGATAATTGCTAGGTGAAGCCAGCAGAAGGACATGCCTCATGAGTATTCTGGGGTAAAATAATGATCCCATAATCCAGCACCCCCTCTCTGTGATTGAAGTGCTTTACTCATGCTGAAATACTTTCTAGACCAAGCTGAATGTGTTTGTTTTAAGCATTCATCCTGATGTAGCTTGTCTACATGTCTGAAGCAAATTCCTCTGTGAGGCCCTTGCTGTCATCTGGTTACATATCTGAGTCATTTTGGGCTGTTATAAGGATTTCACTGCACAGAGTATATATGTTAAGGGAAGAATATGAGAAGACTTTTCTCTGAGGCACATCCCATATTGTCAGCCTGAAGTCAGTTCAGCACCTGCCCACCTGCTGAGGCAGGTACTGGCTAAAGATGCTGGTGGAGGAGACAGCTGGCATCCTCCAGTGAAGAACGTGTTGTGCACCAGGTGAATATCTGAAACAGCAGAGAGATAGGGAAGAAATGGGGAAGAACATGAACATTGCTGAAATTTCTCCTTTCAAATCTTAAATTTGGCAAGTAGCAGGTTGCTGCTTTTGCACACTATATTAATACAGTCATCACCAGCTTCCTGCAATACTTAGTTGAAGCTACACATAATATTTACCTTCCAAAACTTTTTACATGCTGAAATAAGATCATTTTGTTACATTTCTGCTCATGCACCTGATTACATTGCCCAGGGATTATGTTTGACAGCATTATACTGTGCTGCAGAATTTAGGCTATTTTTTTCTTATGTGCTCCTTGTAATGGAGTTAGAACGTCACCATTTAATTGTTCGTGTTATAATTATCAGGAACTTTTCTTTCTATGATAAAGAACTTTGAGAAACAGACTTTGAGCCAGCCCGAGCTTCACGTTTCTCCTACCCAGGTCTGCATTTGTTACACAGTAATAGTACAGCTATTTGGCTAATTAGCTCACTGTTTATCTGACCGACTGTCCTAAGAATATGAAATGCTGTGAAATATTTCAGAAAGAAGGTTTTCCAGATAAAGCTTCACATTGTCTCTTTGAAAAGGGAAACTTCCAACCCCTTGGCTATGTTTTCTAAGCAAACTAGAAACTTCTGTGGAGGCTCATGCAAATAGCTGGGTTCTCAGCAGGATTATATTGTCATAGAGAAGCATTGCACACTAAAAATGTTACCTAATGTCAGTGAGGAGTGGCATCCAAGTTTTCTGAAAGCTCTGAGTTCTGCTATTTCTGTTCCTTATTTGTTAGATAAGGCAGCACCAACCTTTCAGCTTGCTGGAATAGGGTGAAAATTGAATTTATCTAGTGCCTATGGAGTGCCCGTATGTTACAGAGCTGAACACCATAGAAAAACCTATGAACAATTTTCTCTCTCTCCAAAACAGTGTGCTGAATAAAGCCTGAAGCCAGTGAGCAATGAAGGAAAAACAGAATGTTTACTCATTAGTTGAGCCTCTCCATCCTAATCATGGAGCAAAGCAAGGTGCCCCTGGGAAAAGTTTTCTGGTTAGCCTGCTACTTCCTATTATTGAACAGTTTGACTTTGCAGCATTCAAAGAATCATAGATTATCACAAGTTGGAGGGGACCAATAAGCATGATCAAGTCCAACTCTGCTCCTTGCAGGACTACCTAAAACTAAACAATATGACAGAGAGCATCATTCAGACACTCCTTGAACTCTGGGAGGTTTGGTGCCAAGACTGCTTCCTTGGGTAGCCTGTTCCAGTGACTGACACTGCTCTCAGTGAAGAACCTTTCCCTAACATCCAATCTGAACCTCAACAATGTTGTATATAATTTTAATCTTTAAACTGGCTGGTGTGCTAATGAAGCCAGAAGGTACTTCAAGTCAATTTTACTGCATCTGTTAAAGCTCTTGTAAGCAACAACAGTGAAACCAGCCAGTGCACTATTGCCCATCACTTCCTTACAGGCCACTTACAGGCCATTATAAAATAACTGATATCTGCCTGGCTGCTGTCAGGGCTGCAGAGGTGGGCAGCTGCCAACATGCAAAATTAAGTAGTGCTGCACTTCTTCCATTATTAAGATGAGAGTTCTTTCTGTTATCATGTTTTTTGATATCTCTGAAGTGATACGTCTTGAGGAGAGGAGGCAGCCTGTTGGGTCTGTCTGGTCGCCGTCACCACCAGACAGCTATGTAAATAGAAACCCCTTGAATGAACAGAGGCGGGGAGTTGATGAAAGAGAGTTCATAGGTTGCCACAGTTAGACAGCAAGAGACATTTGAACAACACAGAACCAAGAATGTTCCCAGAGGAAACAGCTGTGAAATTTTTCATTTAGTTATGCAGCTGCTCAGAGTTTGTGTTCACTTGATCACTCACATAACACTGGAGAACCTCCCTGATTGCCGAGAGGAAGATGCAAGTGAAGGGAATGCTTCACCAGGCAGCACTTGCTCTGCTGTTTTGTGTTAAATGGAGGAGAAGACGTAACACAGCATATAAGGATGCCAGCTCTGTACAACTAAAGCTAGCTACTTGATTTACTGGGTGGTGCTATCTTTCGTGTTCCTGGAAACTGATGCTTACTGAAGGTTACAAAGAAACAAATCCATAAAGTATCTGATTGTGGAGGCCACTGCTTTAGAGTGGTACTTGAGTAATATCATGCTGTCAGGCATTTCCAAGCATGCATGAATTTTCTTCTTGCATTATCTTCTTCTCATATGAAGCCAATGAAATACAGAGTCAGATAAGAAAGGCAGCATTTTGCATAAGTTTGTGACCTGATTTGAACCGTCATGAAGATCTTTAAAGGAGACCTTGTCTTTCAGATGTCACAGGAAGCAGTTTAGGGATTAAGACTTTGAATGGTGTCAGACTCATAATTAAGATAATAGTAATGCCTGGATCGCAATGTTATAGACAGAGAGGCATTTTCTTAAGATTCTCCCAGCTGGAATCCATAGTTCAGGAAGCTATTTTCACACGTGTTTGTTCCAGCTGAGAATGTTACTCATGTAAATGCTTAATTTTAAGTGCTCGTTTAAAGCAGAACTCGTATTTGAAGTGATTTGGGAAATGTGGATAGGGTGACAGAGCCTGGGCTTTACAAACTGCTGTAGATACCAAAAATAGGTCAAATAATTTGCCCTGTAGCTAGAAGATTCTCAGCTACATGTCTGGAATAGATTTAACTTCTAGATTCAGATGTCTAAATTTAGGCATTCATATTGCAGCTGCATAGCATCAGTACCATAACTGCAGTAATGATCTAGTCAGTACTAGGGCCTAGAGAAGTATTTGGTTCAGTATAAACATCTGCAATTGGTCTGCTGAACCATTTTCTACATCCCTTGACTGCATCCATTGAGCACTGACACCTAAATCACATAGTGGTCACTTGCTGTGTAGGCAACTAAAAGTGCATATCAGATTCAGGAGATGAATCCCACTCCTAAAGTTTAGTGATATTAACTCGTGCACAGTAACTAGAGAATAAAACTGTCCACCAGTAATCTGGAGATGAGAATGTGCTAACCTGGAGCCATACATTTACACTGTGGAGGAATTGAACACTTTCCATTCAACAGAAGTATTTCTTTTGTTGTAGCGAAGTCACCTGACAAGCAGGATAGGTCTGCTTTAACCATTTCCATTTGCGTTATTGACAATGTTCATAGTCTGTCAATATTCAGCATGAAGAAAAGTTCATCCCTCTACTTCATCTATGCCACCACTGTTTGAAGAAAGTTGTGATCAACCTGTGGACCAAAGAAAGAGATCGGGTCAGTGAATGACACAAGAACCATATGAATATTTTCTCCAGCATCTGGTGTGGCATCATTGTTGACCCATCTCAGCTATTTCTTAATGATATTGGTACCTGAAAAAAAAACCCCACAATGTATTGGGGAACCTGTATTCTGGACCATTTGAAAGCTGCCTTTTAATAAACAGAGGGATCAACAATTATCAAAGAATTTGGGCTGATCACCTGACTCAAATGCATTTAGTTGTGCCATATTTCCCCGTGGTCTGTCTCCCAGAGCAATATTCTGGTGGTTGTCTTCTTCCCAGTGTTGGTCTGACTGAGGTGGAGTAAGGAAGTACAACACTGCACTTCTCCTTACTCAAAGAGTATTAGTTTTCTGGGAGTACAAGTGCAATGGTTGGAAGTGTTTATTTACTACAATACTTCATCGCGATGGCATGTCTTGGTAATCCTCTTTTTCTCCCCAAATCTATTATCTCATGGTCTTTTTTTTTATTTTCTTAATCCTCTTTTTCTCCACAAATCTATCATCTTATGGTCATCTTTATTTTCTTACAGGAGGAGTTGGGCATTGCCTGTGAGTTGCTGGAGTCAGACTTCCTCAAGTGCAGCGTGGGATTTCCTTTCATGAGATCGAAATCTAGGGTAATGTTGTGATAGTTGCATTTACGGAGTAATGGTCTGTTCATCTCTTGGCCTGCAGGCAGTAGCTGGAAGGGCAACTGCTTTGTTCAATGTCTGTGGCTGATACTTTCTGTAGCTTTCTAACCCCGATACCAAAGCCTTTCACAGTTCTGGAGGGTATCTGTCCTTTATCCCACCAGACAGAGCCAATTGCACTAACCCATGCACTGTGATACAGTGCTCTTGAAAAATGATGCAGGACTCATGGCTATGAAAAACTTACACATTTCCTCTGCAGAAAATTTGAAGAGGACTCTGTCTTACTTATGGTACCTTGCTCTGCCTTTTATTTTTGTCTTCTCTCACGTTAAAATGCATCTGAATTTGTGTGGCTTGCAACAGAAATGGCTTAATGACTTTTTCATATTATGATGTCCAGGTAGCATTTAAAGATAATTTTCTTTGGTAATAGAAGATGGATTCTCTCATAATATTTAAAAATCCAGCTGGGTTCTTACTGTCACTAAACAGTGCTGTATTAATGACCAACCCAGAAGGTTGGGAAGATGAGGAATAACTTCAGGATGACCTGAACAAAATGAGTCTGAGATTTTTGAGACCACTTAAAAAAATAATCCTTGCCATTTGAATTGATGTACCCCTCTGACCCAATGTGAATTTTTTTGTGTTTTATTGACTGTAACGTGCTCTTTTAAAACATTTTAAAAGATTTAAAATAGAATGGAAAAAAATCAATGAAGTCACAAATTATCTGAAATGTAAGAATTGAAGTGTTTTGCTTCAGAATGACATAGTTGACCTTCAGGTCAATGACATAGAATGACCTTCAGGTAGCTGAGTTATCTTCAGGTGGTTTTCAGCAAGGTATCGAAATTATCATGATTTTGGAAACTGTTTCACTTGACCAAAATTTTTTTGTAGTTAGGTAGAAATGTTGCACAGGCAAGTTAATGTAGTACTATACTGTTCATCAAAGTAGCTTCTCTTTTCAAAATTAGCACCTGATTTTATCCATTATGATGTATGATGGGTGGCCTGAATACTACTTCAGCTGGTGCCTGTTTCTCCAAGTACCTGTGAAGGCCTACAGCATGATCTTCATATTCCCCCAAATGATCTCTTCACCAGCAAGTAGCATACAGATAGATGCTGAAGTAGTTTAAGGTAGCAATCGCCTTATACTGAACAACTCTCCCCCCGGCAGATGATCTCCTCAAGAAATACCTATGAATGGCAATTGTAGTAAAGGCCTTTACACAATGAAAGAAAAATCAGATTCTAGCAATTCTATTGAATAGACATAATTGCTAAGATATAAAAGCTACTCTGCAGTAGAGGAGGCTCTGTTACATATATTTTTTTACAGCCAGGACAGGAAAATATATGTGAAGTTTCAGAATTAATACATTTTGAAACAATATAAAGTATCTCTAAATACCACTTTTTATTTGTGCAGTATGAGTTCAGTGTGATCTTTGACACAAGCCACTTGTCTGGACAGGAAGAAACGCTTACCTTCCTTGTCACTGCCCAAAGGTAAGGGAACTTTTGTATGTTTTGATGTATGTTATGATATTCTTTGTCACATGAAGTATACGTTGCATAAGCTTGACAGTTGTGTGATACTAGTTGTAGACACATACATGTGCAGTAAATGAGGATAATACTCAGGCTTACGAAATACGCATGTATTTTGATAATATAAGAAAACATGTGATGCAGCTTCCCGAAAACGAGGTAGGATCATACTTAGCCTTTCTTTGCCAGGCAGTCACAATTCTGAAGGAGCATTTGTTCTCTCTCAGTTGGAAGGCCTGTGTGTTTCTGTGCCCATCCCTTTGAGCCCTGTATCAAGCACAGCTCAGCTGTGGTTGATGATCAGCACCAGGCAGACCCATTTGTTCCAGCATTTGAACGAAATAAGCATGCTTGGATGCAAACCAAAAAAGATAAATGCTTTCATCAGATGGTCAGGAATCTCACTGACAGTTTCCAAAGTTGCATGTCTATTTTTCCCCCCTGTGGATCTTCAACTAGCTATGACCGACTGCATGAAACAGCTGAGTAGGCTATTTCCCCAAGGGCACTTAGAGCAGGCATTGAAGTAGGGCGATGCCAAGTATGCATGCATGGGGATTTTTATCTCGGGCGGAGTAAAAGGTGTGACACATGCTCTGGGCTTCCTATGATGATGTGCCATGAAGAAGCAGATTCCATGTGTGATTTCGTCGCAGGCACTGTTGGGGTGTGTATAGAAACTGACGGTAGCAGGGCTGCGTTAACCTGGGCCATGAACTGCTGCTCTGACATGCTGGGTATGTGACTGGTTCCTACTTCTGCTTACTGTGTGAGTGGGCCAACTTCATACCCTCATGTGTCAAAATCTAGATCTCCAGCCTGAATTCTCCCCATTTTGATGACATCTCACCAACTACTGGCTAGGGATGAGAGGTGAGATGTGGCAGTTGCTGAGTGACTGCTTTCAGAAGGCATAGTCCTCCCCTGCAAGAACAGCTGTGGGTGGGAACAAGATCCAACAACACATGGGGCTGGCATGAAACATTTGAAAGTGAGACCTAGCATCACAGAGGGGCAAGACTATGCCTTGCATGTTAGAGTTTTATTCACTGTGAAGAGAAGTTCATCATGTTTTCAGCTGACCCCATCATGCTTTTAGGTCAGAGACATGCATCAGTATCTGCTAGGTGAATGCCAACTGGTGCAAAGATGCATCAGTGATGCTTTAAATTTGCCCAGCACTGCTTCAGATTTTCCAGATTTTACTTCTCATTTCCCTGCCCTGGATAGTACAGGACTTTTGTCTGTACCCTTGCCTCTCAGATTTCTGTGCCCCACCAGTGAGAAGGGTTAGTCAGTGCTTTTAGATGGAGCAAAGAAATTAATAGTAGTTTGTACAACATAGTGCAAATGCTCAGAGGGGTTAAGAGAAAGTTTCGTATTTCAGAAGCATGGGCAGGAGGACAGTTGGGTTTTGAAGGATTCAGCTGAACCTCCAAAGACAACAGTGCACGTCCCAGTGCTGATTACCCTAATTTTTTCTGTGACTTTGGGCAAATTGCTCAATTCCCTTGTTCTGTAATAAAATAATTGTACCCCAAAAGTTACAGGGGGTCCTGGGGTAAAAAGTCAGTAATAAGGAAATGGAGAGGAAGTGTCTGTGCTGTGGCCAGACTGCAGTGAGACGAGGCATCATTTCCACGCGAAACTGGGGCTAGTCTGGAAGAAATGGCTAGATGCAGAGAAGCTGTGCCTCTCTGTCATGGGAAAGCATTGCCCTTCAAGTATCCACTTAAGCCTGTCTTTTGGAGCTGCAAATTTGGCATCAGTAACAAGAGACTGGCTCGGCATGAGAGATCAATTGGAGAAAAGAATTAAACACTACATTACATTTACTCTTATAGTCTAAAAAATCCAAACCACAAAAACTACAACAACAAAACTCAAACACCAAACAAAAGAAAACCCACTCCACAACCTCTTATATGCTTCCTGGAGTGAACTATTTTTTCTGGAGCTGTGTTCTCTTTTTTGACAGTACCTTTGCTCCTTTTAAAACAGATAAACACATACCCATAAACTTTATATGGAATTCTACTTGCTCATTCTGCTTGCCACCATGGTATCGTGGTATTTGTGTTGGATGAGAAAAATGTCTCCATTTTGGACACTTCTTTCAACCCATTCAGACAAAAAGCCATTGTTAAACTTTTTTTTCCTGGGAATGAAAGTTGGGGTTTTTAATAGTGTTAGTAGCAGACATGTTAGTAGCTGTATCTGTGTAGCCAGCAGACTCTGGTTTTGTAATCTGAACAACTCATCATCTTCATAGTACCACTTAGGACGTTATTGCTGGCTGTTGCCTCAGTGATACAGTCCTCAAATCGGAACATATCTTTTGTCTTGCCAGTTTGATTTATGAGTAAATCAAATCAACTGCAAAACAAAATAGATTTTAGAGTCACTGCTGAAGAAATTGGAAATATATGTAAAATACCTTTCAAGATTATGCTTCTGAGTGGTCACCCACAAAGCAGACTCACCATCAGAATGAGAAGAATTACAAGTGTGCCTGTTGGACATGTATTTCAGGAACCTTTCCCAGCCTTCATATATAAGTATTCACATTGAAGTAAATTGACTTAAATGAGACATTATTGTGCTCTTTTCTCTTTCTTCCTTCTGTTCTTGACCTACTGAGGCTACTGCTTTTGAAAATGTGAAGTAGAAATGCTTTCATTTTGGCAGACAAGTACAGAAAGAGCGGGTGGAACTGTTAAGAGATTAAGACCAGTTCAGTATGGGGGTCTCACTCAAAAAGATGCTCGTAGTGGTACCACTGTGTTGCTGTGGTACAATGCAGACACCATTAAAGCACAGTTTCATTTACTGAGTCAAGGCTTTCTATGAAGTATGTGTTCCCCTCTCAAATGACATAAAGACAGGCTACAAGAAAATCAACCCTTAGGTTGAAGTCTAAACATCCTTGTTTCTCTGTGTTGTGTATGATGGCTGCTGTAGTTTTGCACTGCTGAATGAATTCACACCTTGCTCCAGGATAAGTTTCTCAGTGTGAGCCTCAGGTCACAGCCACGGAGAAGCAGCTGCAAAACATGCACTTTAAGTGTGTGCCCTCTCCAAGGTGGGATGAACAAATATAGTCCTTAATGTAAGAGGCTTATTAAGGAGAGGTGACATCACTCAAGTAGAGGGTCTCAAAGTATACGCCAGAGGTATGGTAGCTGTGAAGCTGTGTGATATATTGCAAAGGCTGTCGATTTACAGCATGTTTATTTTTCCTTTCTGGTGCAGTGGAAACCTAGAGCGCACTGAATCTCTCCATGATAATACTCTAACCTTGTCAGTGCCCCTGATGCATGAAGTGGACTCATCTATCAATGGGTAAGTACCAGTAACCAAATGAAAACAACAAAAATAATAATAAATAAACCCAAAAATAACATCAGTTTTTCCAGTGAAAAACCAAATTCTTCTCTTTGTTTACATGTAGCCAGTCTGTTGCTTTTTCCCTGTTTCCCAGACTCTGGAAATACAGACAACCTCATTCATTATATGGGAATTTTATTTGACGTACCTTTTGTTCCAACAGCATAGGTCTTTCTCACTCCTTTCTAGCTAATGCTAATTAGCCAGCATCATGTTTATAGTAGGCATTTTAGAGATTATACTTGAATTCATATGACTCTGTAGATATGTTACACCTTAAAACAAAATAAAATGAACAAGTAAATCACATCTTGTTTCTTAGGATATGTCTTTAAGAATATGGTTGAGAATCACCAGGCCAAAGGTTAGGGTCAAATGTTCTGGGATTTTAAGGAACTTGGTGAAATCTAACTGTTTGCCTTTCTGTTTAATTTCACAATCAGAATTCGCTTTAGCTTCTGTTCATTTTCCCACTCCCTCTGCTCCCTAGTCTACGAGGGGTCTGAATACCAACTGGGGAACATCACTCACCCTTTGACTGAAGTAGTTGTATAACACATAGCCATTGTTTTCAGCCCAAGGCTGCTCGTCTGTGAGTTCCTGCCTTTATACTCAGGGGTCTTCCACTTATGTGTTATGCTCTAGAATGAAAGATTTACAGTCAGTCCCAACAGACACACCATACTCTAGCACAGGTTGGAACTGGGGGACCTGGTCACAGGAAGTGAATTAATATCCATGTAAACTGTGAAAGTTGATGTGCATTCCTAAACTGGGGAAGGAAAAAACTCATCAACGGTGTCCCTGAGAGGTCAGTGTCTTGTTTTAGTCACCATTTATGGCACCCCTCCTTCCAGGGAATGCGTATTGTGTAAATGACCAATGCAGGTTGGTGGCAGTGCAAGTCAAAATTCCCTTGACCAGCACGCTATATGCGTAAGAACAAAGTTACCTTCATTGACATGTCATCTGTCTGAAAAGCTGTGTAAACTCATATTCATGGCCTAGCCTGGGTTTTACCACATAAAGGGGATTTCCCCTCTTGTTGCATAGAAATAAAATCCCTTAATGACTGCCACAATAGTTGGAGCTGCTTGAGCCTGCACAGAGAAGTGAAGAGTGCTGTCAGATCTAACAAGATGGGACAAAACTCCCCTCTATATTGAGAGTGCAGGCTCAGCAGCATGCTTTTGAATGGTTTCATTGTTACACATTGTGTAGTAATTTAACTCTGTTTTCCTTCTATAGATTGATTTTTGTGCAGCTTTACAGATACAGATGCTTTTATCTGTGTCTTTAGATCTGTTTGTCACCTATAAAATACTGCATGCCAAAAAAACCTGATAAAAATCAGGCTTTCTTCTTTCTGTTCAGAATGTACTTTTTTAAAGCACAAAGTCTCTGAATATGTAACTCCACCCAACTGATAATGTGGATTTATGTTTTTTCTTTCATAGACAATGTTTAGTTAATTCCAGTTCACAGAAATGTCCAACTACCAGGGAAAAGTTGGATTTACAGCATTCCCAGGCATGATAATATTAGCAGTGCTCTGTTTTGGACAGTGTATTTTTAAATCTTATTTTTATTAGCTATTCTGCATTTGAGTCTGAGAGAAAGTTTCATCCCTGGTCATAAATAGCCCGGAAACGCTTGTACCATGTTTGGGAGGAGTCTTCTGGCACAATGCCATAAATGAGAGGAATAAATCTCGCTCACACTGTTTCCCTTAGCGATCCCCAGCATAGGAGGTGGGCAGGAAAAAAGGAAATTTATCCAAACAGGCTTAAAATCCTTTCTCAAAAAATTCTGACCTGAAAGGACAGCGTGGGAAGGAAGCAGAGTTTTAGGCAGTCCCTCACCAAGGTTTTTCTGAAATCACACCAGGACCCTTTTCAGAAACCTGAGTTTAGAAGGAGGCACAAAGGATGCTTAAAGCACTCCTAGTCCTCTTCTACAGGACTTCCAGGTAATGTGTTGTGCTTCTAAGACTTTTCTTCTAAAACCCTGCTGCATTTTAATTTGTGATAAGATGATAAGAGTAGTTGAGATTTGGCCTGTGCTATTGTAGTTGAAAGCAAGTTCTATCCCCTCTACTCTTCCCTTTAAACATCTGCTAATCATAAAGGTAGTGGAGCTTAGATAATTAATGAAGTGTTTATTCCTGCAGTGCTATGCGAATGGTAGATAAAATTGAAATGTTACTTTAGTGAATATGTAACTGAAAGTATTCCTATTAGTAACTGCTTCTTCAGGTTAACTTTGTAGTAGGATGATTTCCTGTGTTACACAAGCTGTAGGACTTGCACAAATCATCCATGACAGTGGGCCCTGGAGAAGAGGTTTTGTGATAGGAAAGGAGAAAAATAGACATGTAATCGAGAGAAGTCTGCTTCAACAATGGGTTGTTAACCCAGGCCTGTCGAGATTCTGCTTGTGTAGTATAGGGTTGTTAAGAAGAAATCAAATCACAAATAATATATTAATCTAAAACCATCCTGTAGAATTTCACATGACCAGAAAATAAGGCATACAATTCAGCTTGCCACAAAAACATTTCATTTTGGTGACAAACACAGCTTACTAAATCTGTGTCTTGATCTTTCAGAGAAGTCTTCCCTACTTCATTTTTCTATGGTGATTCTGCAGAAGCATCCAACTTTGTTCAGTTGGAAAACCATGAATGCCTTTTCCAGTCCCTCAACTTCACACTGCAGGTAAAACTGAATCTTATTTTGCTTTTCTGCTCAACAGCATATTCTGGGTTTGCATCTCTCTTATTCTGAGTGAGGTATGGGCTTTGGTGCTTGATTCTGAATCACAGTATGCTGTGCAATGCATTCTTGATTGGATGCCATGTTTACAGTGTGTAGGGTGGTATATTTCCTTATGTGAATATATTATAACAAGAATTGCAAATAGGGCACCTCACTTCCATAGAAATGGAGCTGCTACCATTTGTTTTATCTTTTACCTTTCATCATGTGCTGCGTCAAGAGCTCTAGTTACTCAACAGCCATGCAGTTCAGAGTCATTCAGCAGAGGAGAAGGCAGCCTTTATCCATGAGAACAAACTGGTATTTGTGCAAGGGGTTCACATTTTCTAAATGCCCCCAGTATACAGATGTTTACAGCACTACTGATAAGTCTAGCACAGGGGAGAGGCTGTGGCAGTAAAAAGACTGGAACGATGTGCGAAGGTTTCATTAAAAGTCTCATAGCAACTCTGTTGTTAAAGTATTATCTATAGATTACACTTCACATGGCAGTTAGCTTCCTGATGTGACAAAACATATGGATGATTTATTATAGCAAACGCTTGTGATGCAGCTGAAATAAACTTGTTTCACTGCCATGATGGTGTCTGTTACAAGGACTTGAAATCCTTTTTGACCGCTAGATGGAACTCGGGAATGATAAATCACACAGAGGTGAGGGAATCATTTATTGTGAAAAAGTCTTTCGCCTTTCTTCCCCTTTCTGTTCTCCTAGGCATGAATGCCACTCGGCTCATAATGAATAACACATGTCTTTGTCCGTGGACAAACTGTGGTCCAGAGCAATTAAGCTCCCACTGTCATGCAGTGCCCTTAGCTATTTAATGAAAAGGATTGAAAGCAGGATTTCAGGACATTAAAGGTTTTGTGAACCAGGCTATTAATTCTTGTGATTCTGATTTCATTCTTGAGGGTTTACAGGTCTTTCCTCCTCCCTCCCCCCAAAGTCAGTTATTAGCTAAAGAACAGATGTACTGGTGTTTTAACTAGATGAATATTTTCAATAAAATAAAGTGATAATGTGTAAGGAACAGAGAATCAATATATTAACAAAGGCACCGTTTGCTCCACCCCATCTTCTCTCTTACACACACACACACTTAAAAGTTAGAATTTTAATATTTTTTTCCACATAGAAGTAGGAAAGTATACTGTAAGAAGTCGAAGATCTGCTCTCCAGTAATGTGGTAAATGTATAACTGTGTGTCAGAGAGAAAGGGTTGAGTTTCATAATGGGCAAAGCATGGTTTGTATCACTGTTTAATTGTTTTTAATGATTTGCCTACCATTTATTAAAATTCTCCAGATGGAGAAAAGTAGTAGTTTCTTAACCAAGAAAGAGAAGATTTACAGAAATAGGGGGCTTTATAGCGAGTTTTATATATGAAAATCTATACCATGTCCAATATTAATACGGAAACAGATCTGCACATCATTTCTTTGGGGTAAGAAGATGTACAGTGAAAATGGCATTTCTGCATCAACTCTTATATATGCTCTCAGCAATAATAAAATTTTGGGTTTTTTTGAATGTCTAACACGAAACATTATTTTTGTATTCCATGCAACATTTATCATGCTCCACTGTAGTAGGATTTCTCCCCCTGCCTGGAGCCTCAGGGTTTTTATAAGGATTTGGCATTGTGAGCCAATTGGCTTTATCAGTCAGGCATTTCTTCAAATATAAACAATGTTTGAAGAGTGAAAACCTGTTGCTTTAAATATTTGTACTTTACACAATTAACAATTGATTGGTACATCTTTCGATGATACCATCTCAGTGAAGCTAAATATTCCAATGAGCTTAATGTTTTTACTATATATGTATGTGTTTTTGGAAACAACTGGGAGATTTTTTTTTCCTAATAAAGAAATGTAGATATGCATGAAAACTTATTTTCATTTAAATTTTGCCACAGATTGTTTCTTTTCATCAAAACTCAAAAAAATTTTGGATTTTTCACTGGATACTATTCAGTGGTGGGCTGGAAATTCTTGGAGGTTTTTTTTAAAATTTGTAGGGGTTTGATAGAAAGCCAATATTTTCCTCTAAGAGTTTCATTTAATTGGAAACCCCAGAACTTGAATGGAAGTGGTTCACATGCATTTCCTGGCAACTCAGCAAACCCGCAGTCCAGTAGTCACAATCATCATTACTTTGGCTTCTGCTCCATAAGGAAAACATATGCAGACTATAATGCAGTGGTTACCAGATGGAAATGAGAATGTTAACTGAGACAGCAGTATTTCTTACAGTCTTCTGGATGGTGTTACCAAAACATTCAAAGAGTACTAGTAGTGTCTCCATATGTAAGGTAGAAGTTTCATGCTATTAATATTGAGATCTGGACAGGCTGGAAAGCTGGGCATGGAGAAACCAGATGAAATTCAACAAAAGCAAGTGTAGAGTCTTGCACCTGGGAAGGAATAACTGCTTGTATCAGTACAGGCTGGGAGATGACCTGCTGGAGAAGAGCTCTGTGGAGAAGGTCCTGGTAGATGACAGGTTGGCTATGAGCCAGCAGTGTGTTCTGGTGGCTAAGAGAGCCAATGGGATCCTGGGGTGCATCAGGAGGAGTGTGGCCAGCAGGTCAAAGGAGGTGATCCTCCCCCTCTACTCTGCCCTGGAGTATTGTGTCCAGTTCTGGGTTCCCTGGTATAAAAAAGACAGAGATCTCCTGGAGAGAGTCCAGAGAAGGGCTACGAAGATGATTAAGTGCCTGGAGCATCTCCCCTACGAGGAAAGGCTGAGTGAGCTGGGACTGTTCAGCCTGGAGAAAAGAAGACCTTATTAATGTTTATAAATATCTTAAGTATGGGATGCAGGGGGAAATGGCCAGCCCCTTTCCAGTGGTCTGTGGAGACAGGACAAGGGGCAATGGCTGCAAGTTGGAGCATAGGAAGTTCCGCACCAACATGGGGAAGAACTTTTACACAGTGAAGGCGACAGAGCACTGGAATAGGCTGCCCAGGGAGGTGGTGGAGTCTCCATCTCTGGAGATATTCAAGACCCATCTGGATGCCTATCTGTGCAGTATGTGCTAGGGAGCCTGCTTTGACAGGGGGGTTGGACCCCTACGATTCTATGACTAGTGATTATCCTGCAAAACTGCTTCTCACTTGATTCATGAGCTGTGCCTAAAGACTTTTAGATAAGCTAAACCTTTGACTTCATCCTGATACTTAGAAAAGAAGTCTTACTCTAAAGACATTGAGAAACTTGCATAGTATTTTATTTATTTTTTTAAATTTATCTATACTTCCAGCTCTGGTTCTACAGTAGCTTCTCATTTATATGCAGTCATATATGTAATTTTATTTTTGTACATTTATATGCATCTTTGGCTTATAGGTTTACAATGCTGGACCAAGCACTCTCCCTGGAGCTTTTCTTGACATTTCATTTCCAAACCGCCTCTCTGCCACCGGAGCCGAAATATTTCACGTTCAACAGATGATGGTGAGTATGTTATGATGTGCACTAACCCCAAAGAGGCACTGAGTGCATGGAAAAGAAAATAAATCAGTTCAGCAGAACTAGATGAATCAATTACTATACTAATCAATTATGATAAAATGTTCTTTTATATCTGTGGCCAGATCGTCATAAGTAGCTGAGCCCTTCTAGCTGTTGTCTGCTGTCCCTTGCCTAGAGCAAGCAGCTGATTGTGTTTTCCTGATTTCCTACAATGCATTGTGAAACTATGTATAGGCTAATCCTGGGGGAAATGTGGAGAACACTTCCCTGAATCTCACCTCAGAAGAGGACTGAGTGTTCTCCCTGATTAAGCGTTGTATGTAATATTAGCAGTGTCCAAATTAATAATTAAATCATTGTCCTCCCTGGTTAAATGTTGTATCTAATATTAGCAGAATATGTTACCAAGCTGATTCATATTGACTTTTGTTTGGGGGTATTTTCTGTGGGTATCTGCAAAAATATGGGGTCTGAATACATTAACAATATCTGGTTTTCTACAGTCCATGTTATAATTTGCTCTTTTGGAATGTAAGAAATGTAAGTAATGGGGAAATGTATTCTTTCATCACAAGGTTTTTCATAAGGTTATTTTGTGTCTGCTACAAAGAAAATCAAAATAAATTGTGGTAGAGGAGACACATTCTTAAATTTCTTTTCTAATATTTATTTATTACTTTCAAAGCTTTTGTTAAACCACTAAAATACCATCAATTATACTGTGGTGGCTAAGAGAGGGAAATCTCACTTCTGAGGTAAATCTATTGCTGAAATTCAGAGTAATCTGTCTTTCTGAGACAGAATCAGCTCTTTGGGGTCTACTTGAAGTATGTTACTTTCTTTGTGGCTTACTTTTGGCTGAAAAGCATTACTGCTGCTCATATGCAGGTGACCGTTACTGAATCTGTGCAAATATAGATCCAGTAAGACCTTTCTAAAGAGGTTTCCAAGATTTGTGCTGTTGAAGGCTGTAAGATACATGCAGTCTGTGTGTGCTGTAGGAGGTGTGTGTCTGTGTGCACACCAGCAGCAGAGAGGTGGGACTCTCCTTACCAGAATTTGTCTACCCAAATGCTGGTCAGTCTTCCTATATGTTCTCATATAGCCAAGAAAAAGGAATAGGAAACTCAGCCCATCTAGCTATGTGTGTAATGAATTCCTTCTAGGTATTGCTTGTTTATCATAGAATGGTCTGGGTTGGAAGGGACCCCAAGGATCATAGAGCTCCAACCCCCCTGCCACAGACAGGGACACCAACCTCCAGGCCTGGATCTACACAAGGCTGCCCAGGGCCCCATCCAACCTGGCCTTGAACACTCCCAGGAACGGGGAATCCACTACTTCTCTGGGCAGCCTGTTCCAGCACCTCACCACTCTTTCTGTAAAAAAACTTCCCCCTAATATCTAATCTAAACCTTCCTTCCTTTAGCTTTAGTCCGTTCCCCCTTGTCCTGCCATTATCTGCTCTTTTAAAAAGTTGAATCCCCTCCTGCCTATAAGCTCCCTTCAGGTACCAGAAGGCTGCAATGAGGTCCCCCCGCAGCCTTCTCTTCTCTAGGCTGAACAAGCCCAGCTCCCTCAGCCTCTCTTTGTAGGGCAGGTGCTCCAGCCCTCTAATCATCCTTGTGGCCCTCCTCTGAACCCGCTCCAACCGTTCCACATCCTTCTTGTATTGGGGGCCCCGGATCTGGACACAGGACTCCAGATGGGGCCTCACGAGGGCAGAGTAGAGCGGGACAATCACCTCCCTGTCCCTGCTGGCCACCCCTCTTCTAATGGAGCCCAGGATACCATTAGCCTTGTGAGCTGCAAGAGTACACTGCTGGCTCATGTCAAGCTTCTCATTCACCACAATCCCCAAGTCCTTCTCAGCAGGGCTACTCTCAAGAAGCTCTTCTCCCAGTCTGTATCTATGTCTGGGATTCTTCCGTCCCAAGTGCAACACCTTACACTTGGCAGTGTTGAACCTCATTAGGTTCCCCCGGCCCCATCTTTCCAGCCTGTCAAGATCCCTCTGGATGGCTTCCTTTCCTTCTAGGGTGTCAACCACACCACTCAGCTTGGTGTCATCCACAAACTTGCTGAGGGTGCAGTCAATTCCATCATCGATGTCATTGATAAAGATGTTAAAGAGAACCGGTCCCAAGACAGATCCCTGGGGGACACCGCTTGTCACCGTCCTCCACCTGGACATAGACCCATTGACCACCACCCTTTGGCTACGGTCTGTTAGCCAGCTTCTTATCCACTGGATGGTCCACCCGTCAAATCCACTTCTCTCCAATTTAGAGATAAGGATGTGGTGGGGGACTGTGTGAAAGGCCTTGCACAAGTCCAAGTAGATGACATCGGTTGCCTTCCCTTTATCTACCGATGCTGTCACTCCATCATAGACGATCACCAGATTAGTAAGGCACGACCTTCCCCTGGTGAAGCTGTGTGGGCTGTCCCGGATCACATGCTCTTCCCTCATGTGCTCCAACATGTCGTCCAGGGGGATCTGTTCCATGATCTTCCCAGGCACAGAGGTGAGGCTCACCGGCCTGTAATTCCCTGGGTCTTCCTTGCTCCCTTTTTTATAAATGGGAGTGACATGACCTTTTTTTCCAGTCCCCAGGGACCTTTTCTGACAGCCACGACTTTTCAAATATGATGGAGAGCGGCTCGGCAGCCACATCAGCCAGCTCCTTCAGGACCCTGGGATGCATGTCATCCGGCCCCATAGACTTGTAGACTTTCAGTCTCATGAGGCAGTCTCGGACTTGCTCTGCTCTTACAGTGGGGTGGGATTTACTCCCCCATTTCCCACCTTGAGTTTTAGGGATGCAAGGTTCTGGGATTTGAGAATTATGAGAATCCTGGCTGCCAGAGAAGACCGAGGCAAAGAACTCATTCAATACCTCAGCCTTCTCCTCATCAGTTGCAACCACTTCTCCTTTCTCATTTACCAAGGGGGGTATGTTCTCTTTGGCCTGTCGCTTCTGGCTAATGTACCTGTAAAATCCCTTCTTGGGTCCTTGTTTCTCTGTGTTGACTCTTCCAGAAGTCCGGGCAAATTGTCTTAGATATGATGCCTGTTTTGCATGCTTAAATTAACTGAGTTGTACACACCCCACCGAGTTGACAAGGGTTAATTTCATAATTTCTACACAACACCCTAACGTACAATAACAAGTTGGGATGGACTGTGTGATTTTTAAGAACTGTAGAAAAACAAGGCAAAAACCCTAAATCTTGTGCTTAACTTGTTTCATTTTTGTTGTACCTCTGATGGCTTATGTAAAAGAGGTCCAGCTGGGTGGTGTGGTCTTTGGACACTGTCCTAATAAATCCTTGGAGAGTTTGCATCCCTTTTCCTCAACAACAGGCTGTATTCTGCACTCCTTCCCCCTCCCCCACATCTGTGTGATGGACCGGTATACCCAGGGTCATTTTGACCACTCATTTTGGGTATATGGTCAGTAGGAATCTAATGCATGACCTTTTGAGCACCTCTGACATGTTAATAAGTGTTAGGAAAGCAAATCCTGTCTGAGACAGTGGCTGGCCCTGCTTTACAGGTATATATTTGAAACACCAAATGGTTTGCCTGAGGTCACACAGGAAATCTGTGTCAGAATCACCTGCTGAACCCATGTCTCTGAAGTCTTACTATTGTAACAGGAAAAGTATTCTGCTCTCTCTCCTCCTGCCTGTCTCTCCTTGTTTTTATTGATTGAAAAGTGCACTAAAAATCATGGAGCTTTTTATCTTTTCACAGACCAGATATAGATAAACACATAATCCCAGCAGATTGGAATGAGCTTTGAAAAATTGGCTGTAACAGCTGTTTTTCAAGAGCATTTTTGTAACCATGGTCATTGAACTTTTCAAGGTTTTGTGTATTCTGAACTTCCTGGAATCTAGACTGCAGTAAAAGTGATAGTATCCTATCAGACATTGCAGGTGTTTCTGTTGTTATACCTTTAGATATATAATCCAGCTCTTCTAGGTGTCAGCATTGGTAGACCTTTCAAAATAGCTGTCAATGCATAGAATTTGGAATTGTCATTTGTCTGTAACTGAAACTGTTGATAGAGCATTTGGGATTTGATGACACCATGGTTTTATTTTTTTAAAGCAAATAATTCCTTTTCCACTTATGTACAATACAGTGAAATTTATGAGTGTAAATGCATAATAAAAGCACTAGAGTTTGTCTCAAATACACACATACCACACAAGATAATTCCAGGACCTAATTCCTTCATACTGTGTTGACTGATCTAGTCTTTCAAGCACAAAAAATAATAAAAGGAAGAGTCTCACATATGGCTCACTGGAAAGGTCTGTATCTCTGGGAGGTGTTAATAGGAATTATTATCTTGCTGCTCTTAGAGGAAATGAGAGCCATCATGCTTCCTCTGTTCCTTTTGCTTTTGGCTTTATTGCAGAAACTGCTATAAGATATTCTTTCAGGGAAATTCAGGTCACAGAGATGTTTTGACATTTGGAGTTCTGCCTTTAGATGCTCTTCAAGGGTTCCTGGGAATTTCTGCAGCACTCCCCCCCCCAACAAATCCCCTAAGAGATAAAGGAAAGAAGTCAACAGTAAAAGCCAGAAGTGAAAGAAAATGGATAATTGAAAGAAAAATAGAAAAACAGAATAAAAAGAAAAAAATAACTTTCTCCCTATCAGAAATCATAAACCAAAAGGAAATGCTAGAAATTTTGCAGGTCATTTTAACTAGGGAATTTCACCATTGACATCAATTTTATATAGTAGATATTCAAAATTGTGCAGTGGTAAATGATATTTTGGCCAAATCAGTACTTAAATTAGTAATGTATTTTTTATTGGCTTTCTTATAGAATCAATTTTGCAGATTTCAAGCCAGGTTAAGAACATAATAAGTGAAATACCTCAGCTTGTTGCTAAAAGTGTTGTTATGATGACACAGAAGAGCTAATATTAACAGAAATGTATATTCTTCACTCCTCAAGCCATTGATTGTCTATTCTTCCACAAAGGAAAACAGTACTCGTTATACTTGTGTGTGTTTTGGTTTTCATCTGAAAGACTAGTAATTTCCTTTGGGTATCCAGCTAATTTGGAGGGCAAGGGAAACACTACTTGACTTGCCAGCCAAGGAGCTGCTTTCCGGGGCATCCAAAAAGATTTTCACAATGGGAGTTCCTACCAAATTAACCAGGGTATTTCCTGAAGCTGTTGATAAATTAGCAATGTGTCAGGGGTTACTCTGATGCTTGCTTTATGGAGCTGGATCAGATTGTTGCCTTCCCATTTATTTTATTTCCAGCAAAGGTAAACACAATTATGAGGAGTGAGGGACTAACAGTTGGAAACCAAGTTTGTTTCAACTGGAAGTCAACTGCAGTGCAAGCAGATAATCCTCACCCCTCCTCTGGTACCAGGCTTTGCAGAGCTGCCAAGTTGTTTAAACTCCGGTCAGACAATTGTCACCAAAGATGCACGATGTTAACCCAGAGCAAGTGCTGTGTGCGCTTTTGGGTTTCTGGAAGAAGCTATTGCTTCTTCTTGTGCATGTATTGTGCAGCCCTGCAACCATTGGTTTTGTAATTATTTTTAAGAGGTGAATCAATACCAAGAATATGAAGAACTGTGGTGTTATCATTGTTGAGATAAGAATCTCGTTGGAAAGTCAGAAGCACATATTGCAAGACAATCCAAAGAGTTTGTAATCTAGGCAATGAAATAAAGGGGAATTCAGAGAAAGGAAGGAGAAGGAAAGAAATAGTCATCAGCTTTTCTAATGAGAAACTACCTCCCTGCATGTAACTTTTGATATTTAAGTGTAGTAATTACTGGTTTGGTAATAGTTAGTAATACTTTTTTGAAAATTACTATGTTCTGTTACGGTAGTAATTAATGGAGAGAAAGACATAGAAATGATTGTGGAGAAGCACTTGCTAATCTCCACTGACAACACAAAAGTCATCTAGTTTCTCTAGGCATCTAAGCTTAGACTTTTAAGAAGTATCTCTGGAGAGTGGAAAAAATGGGTTAAACCTCAGTCCTGTGAATCCTGCTTGCATTAACTGTGACTGTGCCAGATATCTCAAGTCTCTTTCTGTATTCCCCTTGCTTTCTGGTTAAGGAGCAAAAATTAAGTCCTGTTGGAAGGACAAACAGAAGTCCTCCAGTTGCCCTATTATGCTTGGCATATTCGCTTCACACTTCTTTCTTCTGTCTGGGTGGGTGAGGCATGGATTGTGCCTTTATGAAAGCTGGGTATCACTAAGATTTTTAAAAATAAAGGAAAGCTGGATTGGAAATAAATTAACAGCATGAAGGAGTTGAAGAGAATTACTTCTCCAAGTTGCCTTTTACATTAGAGGCTGTCTGAGCATGGGATTGTAGAAAAGCTTGTCATGTTCAATAAGGAAAACTGTTGAAATAAACATTGCTCTCTTCCTGTGAATCTTGAAACAGGAAAAGTAAAATGGAGTCAGTCCCAGAGCCACAAGTCTTTCTTGGCTGATGACAGGTTACATTTTTAAGGCCGGTTTTGTGTAGCACTCGTAATTTTTCTTCCTGGCATTTGCACAGTAATGTCTGTAAGGAGCAGGAAGATGTTAAGGGGGGAAAAGGGTCTCAGGCTGTTGAAGGTTTTTCTTCACCTTAAACATCATTGCTGCTTGCAATCTGTAGGTTGCTATCCTCCAGCATAAGAACAGAATACTTTGGTGACTGCACTGATGAAGATTAACGGATAGGCAACGGAGGACTCTGAGTTCTGTAAAGTGCAGGTAGTACGAGTACTCCTTGATGCATATGTTGAGATTGTCAGGCTGACTATTGCCTGCTCCATGTACAGAGGCAAACCTGTATAGCTTTATGCAAAAAAACCCTGGCAGGCAGTTTAAAATTGTTTAGTTTCTGTCTTTTGAAGTTTCAAGTCTTGGCTCTGGATACATATATAGACAGTCTCAGCATATGAAAATATAAATATTTGCTGATAGTACTTGATGTAGGATTTTTTTTTTTTCCCAACAGCAATTTATGCTGTTGATGATTGCCACCATTGGTAGAAGGTAGAACACTTTGGACTTTGAGTAAGATTTATTTTAGGCTTTTGTATTAGTCCTCCCCCGTGTTGTCTCCTCATTTCAGTGATTGCTGTGCTCACACACATATTTTGGCACCGTATTTAAAGGCATAGTTTGATTGCTGGAGGAAATTACTCATTCCGTGTATTGTACGGAAACTTGCTGAACTTCCTGCCTCCTTCACTTTAATTGCTTTAAATGACTGTTCCAAAACATTTTGCTTAGGCAGTTGGAGGTGCTCACCTCACCCCTGGTCTAGAGCATCTCTTTTATAGCAGCAGAATCTGGCTTTGCCTGGGAGACCTGTCACTTGCAGGAGAAACCGGTATCTTCTCTGTCCCAGGATGGCTGTGAGGGAAGGCAGGAGTATATGCCATGGTCCAGCATGGCTTAGAGCCTCTAGGCATGAGAAACAGGACCCCAAAGTCACTCAGAGCTTCATAGTGTCAGAGTGATAAACCAAAGCTCTTTCATGAAGAAAACCTTAGCTCTTATTTAAGATTTCATTGTTATACAGGAAATGGTGCTTGGCCATACAATTAAGGGTTTTTTCCTGGGTTAGGACCTTAAAATAAATCCAAAGTGGCAACAAAATAATGACCTTTTTTGCTTTACAGGAACCATTTCAATCATTGTACAAGAGCTGTGCCTTGGTTAGAGGTGACTACATTTACAGTACTTGAATGATTTTATTTTTTTTTCATGCCTTGCTGGATATTGCCATCAGAATTCAGCAAAACCACTTAACGTGGCACAAAGTTTTCTTTGCCTTCCTAGTTTGGATTTTTAGATGAAACCAGATTTGGAAAAATTGTGTGACATTTTCTATTTTTTTTTTTTTTTTTCAAATCATCTAGCAATAGGTATGCTTGATGAGGCCTGCTACAGGCAGATGACAGTAGCCTTGCAATCACAGGCCCTGGTTCTTATGGGGGATTTTAACTGCTTAGATATTTGCTGGAAGGCCTGCACTGTCAGCCGCTCACAGTCCAGGAGGTTCCTCCAGTGCATTGACAATAACTTCCTAATGCAAATGGTGGATGAGCCTACTAGGAGAGGAGCACTGCTGGATCTTGTATTCATTAACAAGGAGGGTCTGGTTGAAGCAGTGAAGGTTGAGGGTAGACTTGGCTGCAGTGACCATGAGATGGTGGAGATCAGGATCTTACGTGGTAGGTAGAGAACATCGAGTAGGACTGCAACCCTGGACTTCAGCAGGGCCAATTTTAGCCTCTTCAAGCAATTACTGGGGGTAATCCCATGGGACAGAGTACTGTAAGGAAAAGAGAGCCAAGATAGTTGGTCCATATTCAACAACCATTTCTTCCAAGTTCAAGATCATCGCATCCCAATGGGAAAGAAATCAAGAAAGGGAGGCAGAAGGCCCTACATGGATCAAGAGGGGACTGTTGGGCAAACTCAAGTGGAAGAAGAGAGTCTACAGATCATGGAAGGGTGGATGGCCACTTGGGAGGAATAGGACTGTTGTCAGAGCATGTAGGATGAAAACTAGGAAAGTTAAGACCTCTTTGGAATTAAACCTTGCAAAGGAGGTCAAGGACAACAGAAAGGGCTTCTTCAATTACACTGCAGACAAAACTAATGCTAGATGCAATGTAGGCCCTGTGTTGAATGAGTTGTGTGCCCTGGTGGCTGAGGATAGTAAGAAGGCAGTTACTGAATGCCACCTTTGCCTCTGTCTATACTGCTGGAGACTGTTCTCAGGAGCCCAAGATGGCTGAAGCCCGAGAGGAAGTCAGAATAAACAATGAGTCTTCCTTGGTTGATGAGGACTGGGTCAGGGATCAATTAAGCTGTCTGGACATCCATAAATCTATGGATCCTGACAGGATGCTGAGAGAGCTGGCGGATGTCATTGCTAAGCCACTCTCCATCATCTTTGGTAAGTGCTGGAAAACGAGAGAGGTGCCTGAGGACTGGAGGATGTTACTCCAGTCTTCAAAAGGGGCGAGAAGGAGGACCTGGGTAATCCCAAACTGGTCAGCCTCACCTCCATCCCTGGAAAGGTGATGGAACAACTTATCCTTGGTGCTGTCTCTAGTCACATCAAGGATAAGAGGGTTGTTAGTAGTAGTCAACATGGTTTTACCAACGGGAAGTCATGTTTGACTTATATCCTTTTATGAGGATATAGCCAGGTGGATAGGTGAGGGTAGGGCAGTTGATGTGGTTTATCTTGATTTCAGTAAAGCATTTGACACTGTCTCCCACAGCGTCCTCGTGACTAAACTGAGGAAGTGTGGTCTGGAAGGTCGAATAGTCAGATGAATTGAGAACTGGCTGAAGGGAAGAAGTCAGTGAGATTTGATTTATGAGACAGAGTCTAGCTGGAGGCCTGTATCTAGCGGAGCCCCTCAAGGGTCAGTACTGAGATCAGTACTATTCAATATATTCATTGATGACCTGGATGAGGGAATAGAGTGTACAGTCATCAAGTTTGCTGATGACACAAAACCGGGAGGAGTGGCTGGCACATCAGAAGGCTGTGCTGCTGTTCAACAAGATTTAAACAGGCTGGAGAGTTGAGTGGGGAGAAGTTCAATGAGATTTAACAAGGGCAAGCATAGAATCTTGCATCTACGGAAGAACAACCCCAAGTACCACTATAGGTTGAGGACTGGCCTGTTGGAAATCAGTGTAGGTGAGAGGGACCTGGGGGTCCTGGTGGATAGCAGGATGACCATGAGCCAGCAATGTACCCTCATGTCTAAGAAGGCTAATGGCATCCTGGGGTGTATTAGAAAGGGTGTTTTTAGTAGGTCAAGAGATGTCCTTCTCCCCCTCTACTCTTCCCTGATGAGACTGCATCTGGAATATTGTGTCCAGTTCTGGGCCTCTCAGTGCAAGAAGAACATCAAACTCCTTGAAGGAGTCCAGTGCAGGGCCACAAAGATGATGAAGTGGAACACCTTCCTTATGAGGAGGGGCTGAGGGAGCTGGGTCTCTTTAGCTTGCAGAAGAGGAGGCTGAAGGGTGATATTATTAATGTTTATAAATATTTAAAGGACGAGAGTCAGGAGGACGGAGCCAGGCTCTTCTCAGTGATGGGCAGCGATAGGAGAAGGGGCAATGGGTGCAAGCTGGACTATAGGAAGCTCCATGTAAATATGAGGAGAAACTTTTTCACAGTGAGGGTGACAGAGCACTGGAACAGGCTGCCCAGAGAGGTTGTGGAGTCTCCTTCTCTGGTGACATTCAAAAGCTGCCTGGATGCGTTCCTGTGCTCTGGCAGGGAGGTTGAACTAGATCTTTTGAGGTCACTTCCAACTGCTAACGTACTGTGATTCTGTGCTGTAGCATTTGCCTAAGCATTGAATTTTTTATTTCTAAATGCTAGACAGAGTGTTTATGGAAAGCACACTTTGAATGTGCAAAGATAAATCTTTTTCAAGAGAGATTGACACTGCAAAAATCAGGGCTATCGAAATGTGGACATAAATGCACTGATCTGCACATTAAATCAGATCCTAGCAACACTTGACATGTTTACTTGTGAAGAGCTCACAATTACCTTATAAACTAAAGAAGTTAAATTTGTGAAATTACTTAGTTATGGAGATTTTCTAACACTTTCCTCAAAACTCATGACCTGTCAATATAACATAGCAGTCTAATATTTTGGATCAATTGTGAATGTGGTTTATTTGTAAAATGCCCATTGTTCCTGTTTTCTTAGCTGAACATACGAAATTCCAATTTTATAAAAGATGGCTGTTTTACCTTTTTATAAAAGTGAATTTCAGATAAAGAAAGAAGTCTTATGAAGTTAATTTGGTATATGCATTAACTCTTATCGGATTCATGAAGGAAGCAGGTTTGGTAGATAGAGTAATCAGGAATTTTGCTGAGGTATGGAAAAAATATATAGTAGACTTTTTGTAAGCTTCCCAGACAGAGAATTCCCTGCTGAAGGAATTACTGAGTGAGAAGCGAGTCTACAACATTTTATTTTTATTTTTCATTTCTTTTTGAAGAAGTTTAAGATTTACATCCTTTCACCATTTCCCCACTGATGAAGCTGTTCCTGCCAGAAAACACTGAAGAAGGAAATTCAGGAAAGACCTGATTAATTCTTTTAACATATACATGCCTCTTTTAAATGCTGATTCATAAACTAGCCTCATTCTTTTATAAATAACATAAACAATTTGTGATTTAAATGTAAATCTAGAAACTAAGAAAGGAAGAGGTAAGCCCAATGGTATCTGTGTGTATAAAACCTACCTCATTTGATGGAAGAAGAGTGTACCACCTGTTCATATATCAAGTTGAAATAAGTGTCTTTTGTTGGATTTCTCCCTTGACTTTGAAAATACATCATTCCAGTCTTGTGCAAGGTACTGGATATTATCAAAATTATCAATAAGCCATTTCTTTAAGGAATGAGAACTCTTGAGGATGTCCTGGAAACAAAGGACATCTGCCTAACTTAAAATACACCATGCAACACTCCAGGAGGTTTGTTTTGGGTTTGTTGGGGTTTTTTTCAGGAGGGTGACTTGTTTAATCAAGTCTTCACAATAGATCAGCAAAATCATTCTCATGGAGGTCCTACCTGCTCTCCACTGCATATAGAGCTTAGAGCTCATTTTAGATACCTTTCCAATACACTTGAGGATATGCTGTAGTGAAACATCTCATATGAGCTGCTTGAACCCTACAGAAGATGTGTTTATCTGCAGAGTCTTCAGACTTTTCATCCAAATGTCAAACCAGCCCATGATAAAAGTCTGATAATTAGACAAGAAAAAACATGGGTTTATTCATGTTTTATGCAGCATAGAAACAGCTATAGAAGGGGATATACCCTGAGATTTATTTGGTGCCTCGTGTGTTCATTAAGCACTAAACAGTCATTGTAGGGAGAGGGAATGTACCAGTCATTGACTCTTTCTTGGATTTCAGCTGTTAAAGACTGATACATAAGGACCACATGAATGTTGGAGGTGAGCTGGTTTCCATGTAAGGTGGTGGTCGTTTATTCTTAGGCCTTCTGTGGGACTCATAGATAAATTATACAAGTAGTTGTGTATGTGTGATGGTGCCCTCTAGGAAAGAAGCTGCTGTCTTGTAAGTCAGGAACTTTAAATAAGATCTTTGCTTATCTTACTAAACTGGGCAGGCAGCACTATTTTAGAGTAGTACTTCTAGGGATTGCTGCTAAGTATGTGCAAAGTGGTTGCTGGGCCAAGGTCAGGCAACTGTTGTAGGATTCTGCTGATCAAACATATTTAACAGGCTATTTAATTAAGCTGAAGGGTTAAATGCATCAGAGAAGCATCTATAGGCAGGTTAGCACAGGTTTATGCCAATTGTGAATCTCGTGTTCTCCTTTTGGCTGGAGGGGCAGGAGCCAGAGCTGTAGTAGAATACTCTATCCTGATCTAATGCTTTAGTATCTCCACTTTGCTGTTTAAATCTTTTTCTCTCATAGCCATGTAAGTTTATGTACTGGATCTGTGGAGACTGGTTTTCTATTTTTAGTCAGAATCAGAATCTTTCAAGAGTTGTGTAAAATGGGGTCAAATTCCAAAATTCTTTTCTGTTGTTTCAGTGGCTCTTAAATTTATTGCCAGAATCAACAAAACTGCACTGATTCAAACATGTTTCATTATCTGTGAATATTAAACATTTTTGGCATATGGAGCAAGTAGTCAGATAACATATTTACATAACTTATTTGTCTACTGTTGAAAGTCTGACCCTGTCTGGAATTTCTTGTCAGTACCCTTTTTTTTTCTCGTGTTAGATTAACCATGCCTATCAATTCAGCTGTGTTCATCTACTGATGAGTGAATCAGTATCTTTGAATCAGGACACATGTACACATTTCTTTCCTCGATACTGGGATGAAATATGCCATGGTTAGCATCAAAGACAGACAAAAGTGGATCTGTTATTTATTATCCACTTTCCAACTTGAACCACTGATTGGACGTGCATGCATAAATAAAACAGTAAAGAAAAAAAAACTAATAAGAAAGGACAAATATGTAACAACTATCTGGCAGCAATTTCAAGAAGACCATGGCCAAACTGTCCTTTGGAGCCAGCATACCCCAAGGCTGATGAGAAAGGCATCCGTATCAGAGTTGAACAATGTTAACAATTTTGTGAAGCAACCGACCTGTTTTCAGACCTTGAGTGTGTCTACAGCTAAATATATATCTTGTGTCTCATGACACAAGTTCCCTGAACTTGCCCCTATGCTTTTCCTGTATTCAGACATAGGTTTGATTCCATCACCCACACTCATGGTTGGATTCCACCTTCATATTTGCTTTGTGTCAGCTCAGTGCTTCAGGCTTCCAGGGCTTTGCTAATAGATGGTGATGATTTAGCTCAAGAGGGGAGTCAGGCTTACTGGAAGAGCCTGAAAACATTTTTTATACTGTAGTGAAATCCTTTGCATAAGTGAGAGTCTAGGGTTGTCTGTAAGGAATGTAGTAAAGATACTAATTTACTTGCCTGTTTATCTTGTAAAATGCTAATGATTAAATATTAGCTCTCGGCTTCTTATATGCAGCAGTGCAGCAGGGAGATTGTAGTTAATGCTTTGTTGGAAGCAACAGCTAGTTTCTTCATGTTTTTCAGCCTTGTTCTTCCAATAGGCTACTGTCACGTGCACATACTTAACTTCATGACATCTGCCAATTTCCACTTCCTTGTGTTTGGTCCTCACCTGATTTTTCCAGCCCCCTGTTTGGAAATTGTATTTAATTTCCCTCTCCCAGGTTGACATCTTGTACAGGATACCAGGCTCAGAAAAAAACGGTGGGTCTCACCTTTACATACTGAGCAAGTTCAGGTTAAGTCTAGAAGGTGCCACTGGCTTCCAGGCTACCTGTGAAGTTTATTTAACAGGCACAATAGAGGGAACCATTAAAATGTTTGCTAACAAATGCCAGTAATTTCTTAAAGGCCCCAAAAGCTTGCAAGAAGTTGCCATGTTCTGAGAGTAGCTACAGGTGAACAGAAATGATATTCCAAGTACCCTGAAGGCATGGGACAGAGCTGATAGTAAGAGGGGAATGTGATAAAGCATCAGGTGTATTATTTCTCCTAGAAACTCTAAACCTCCTAAACTTATGGTTGATCTGGATTAGAAATGCTTAGAAATGTTTCACTGGCAGCTCTGGGTTATCATCTGTGTGCCTGGAGAACACATGATGATGGGCCTTGTTGCACTGGTATCACCTTATTGGAATACCAAGTCCAACCCAAGTATTCTCATAAATCCATACACCTGCAGGGAAAGTCAGAGAGGATGATCTCTGTGTAATAAAGACAACATACTATTCCCAAATAGCCGTCTTAAATATCCTGCAGTCTTTTTAGGATGTAATGCATATGGAGTGCATGTGGTATGCATTTCACTCAGAAATGTGCTCCTGCCAGTGTAATCTGATATGGATAAAAATCGTTACTACTTTATGGATTTGCCCCTGCTCCATAGGACTCTTCAAATATTCAGAGTCCACTAAAGTCATCCTGTGGGAATTTCTTCCTTGTTGCAGCTATATCATTTTTAAAGCATGAAGAAATGCCTTCTCTAGTGGTTACATCTTGCCTCTGAGCAGCTGATGACAAAAAGTGGCAGACTAACCCATTGTATAGGCTGTCCTATTCAAACATTGTCTCTCAAGCATTTTTATGGGCTCTTTAAGGGGACAATAACTTCCAGTAAATTAACAAAGCTAGAGACTAGCTTGTCTCTGAATGTGTGGCCATTTATGGGTAGGGAGCATAATGGATATGCGGCTTTTCTCTGCGATGACAGATTAGTAATGCTATTAGCCTTTGCAGACTTATGGTGACCTTTAGGGGCCTGTAATGCAAAGCTAGTACAGATGTTCTAGCTTGTATCTCTTTGTCCATGTCGCACGTATATGCACACGGGTTGAATATAACAGGAGAATACATGCACATATCTATGTATGTTCATGAATCAATAGTGATTTTCAGTCCCTTAGATTTCAGATATCCATCTAAAACTCTGTGAAAGTGTAGACTATTGTGTTCAGAGAAGAAGAAATAGTAGAAAATCGAAAAACCTTTGAAATTATTTTTATGCTATTTTTTCAGCAGTGTAAAGCAGTTCAATGAAATCCTCTAGGTCAGATTAAACAAAAAACATATATCACTTTCAGTTATGAAGGAATTTTGTATGGTCAAGACAGATGGTTGTTTTCTTGTTCCTTGAGGGTTTGCTTATATAGAAATGTGACCATTCTAGTACACAACGAACAATATGAATTCCACGTTTGTGGGTGAAAAAAAATTGAAAACTTGTTCTTAGCACGCATGCATAATCTGTATTTTTTGCACCTTTGGAGTTATCACCCTTTGCAGAAGTTCTGCTGGGCTGAAGACCAAAGCATGGCATAAGAGTGCTTCTTTACTAGCATCTTAGTTCAGGCCAGAAGTGAGCTTCTAAAGCAAAATCCCCAGCCAGGGAGGTTCACGGCATAGAGTGCATAAATTGGATTCCTTTCGGGGCAAAAGAAATACAAAGGAGTGCTTTTAGGATTGTGGCTGCAGCATATTCAGGCCACCTGGCTAGACTCAGAGCAAGTTGGAAAAGTATGCAATACGGACATCAGGGTGCCCTGCAGTTACCCTGGTTCACGTTTTTGTTTGGCTTATGTCAGTGTGCTAATGGAGACTTTGCCTACATTTGTCTGGGTACAGACTTTGGGTACACCTCCAGTAAAGGAGATTTAACTGTATTGCCAGTGCACCAGACTGCAAGTGAGTGCTACTATACAGGCCTTAAAACAGGTCAGTACCTTCTGGAAAACAAAATGAAACAACCTTCAGCACAGACAGCCCTGATGTGACTCCTTGGAAGTCCATCCTTGGCTGGCTGCGGGGCTGGTCCTGCTTGGTATCTCACTAGGGGCAAAGTTTTTATGCCTCAAGGTGCAATCTTAATGTAGGATTTCAGTGAGCTTCACTTCTGTTCCTGTTCCCTCTACCCCAGTTTTACTGTTTTTCTCTTTGTTTGTATTAGGAGTTTGGATGTTGATTTTTTTTTTTTTTTCTGTCTTCTGTATAGTCCTTGTGCCAAGTTCAAAGGCAATGTACACCTTTCTACATCCTCTGCACTTCTCCAAAAACCCCTTCCGCTATTTCTGTAAGATGTTAGATCCCAGGTCCTGGGAAGGTCACTCTGGGAATAGTCCTTTTCTGTTTATGGGCTGCGGAGACCACACGGAAATTTCTGAAAAGCTCTAGTATGTCATGAAATTCCAAGACTTCATCAAAGAGCCTGTCTGCCAGCTCCATTTCAAAGACTTACACAGTTCTTGCAACTATAAATTGCAAGTGCTTGCTCATGCAAAGCCCTTAAACTTTGCATGAAGAAATTTTCTTCTCTCTGAACCAGATTAGGAGGTTGGTCACAAGGAGAAAAACAGGTGTCTGGGCTGGCACCATGTCAGAACAAGGAGAGGCTCACACATCAAGCAAAATCCTGATTGGGATTTCAGAGATGCAGTTCGGTCTCAGAATAATGCAGGCAGGAGGTTTGTGCTAAGATTTTGTTTAACAGGTTGATTTCCTGCAGCTGGATTTTTAATTGAAAACAAAGTTTGATGACAAGTTACCATAGTTTTGTATGACTGGTTGACTAAATCTTCCCTGTCTGCATGTAAAAATTGAGGAAAGTAAGAGATGGTGTAAAATGTAAGCATCTGGCAGTCACTCAAACAAAACAAACAAAGACCAAAACAAACAAACAAAAAACCACAAAACAACTGTGGCCAGTACTTTGGAAAGGCTGAATTTCCTTTTACCTCAGCATGATTTCAAAGTGTTTTGTTACTTTTTTTCCAGTTCCGTGGCTCTGCTGTTTGTGAGTGCTAAAAGAAACCAAGTATTCTGCATTGCCTTGAAGCTTTCCTGCATACCAGCTGTCAGCATACTCAGAGCAATCAGAAATACACAGATAAATACAATATTATTTCTGTCTAGTCTAATTTCCCAAAATTCTATACGCCAAGTAGTTGTGTCTTCTAGGGAGCGTCATCTGCCTTTGGCTACTAAAACAGGCTGCAGGTGACCTGCTGGTCTATTCCAGGGTAGTGCAGGTGACAGGACATGTTCAGTCCTTGTACGTGCTCCTCTGAAACACTGAATTTAGTGGCCACCTCATGTAGGGTTGCTGCATAATTGGCAGAGAGGGAATGGTATTTCCAAGTTCAAATTTGGTGCCTTTCTCTGTTTCAGCTGAAGTGTTTTTAAAAAGACAAGATGTAGCCAAGCTTTAGTTTAAGAAAAGATAATATTTTAGAGAAGAAAGGACCAGACTTATGTTGCTTCATGCCAGATAATTCCTTTTAGTCTTCTGAGATATTTCTGGTTTGGTTTGTTCTTACACTGCATTTGTACAGGATGTAAAGCAGGACTATTTGGAGAGTATGCCAAAAGCTGGGAGACAGAAGCTCATACTGCTCATACTGCATCTCTTGCATGAATCTAATGATACCTGCGCAAGTGTCTGGTAATTCAAACTTTCAGGAAGAAAGAGCAAGTATTGAATAGATCTTGACTCTGCTGTACTTGATTTAATACAAACCTTCTGGTTGATCTGGATCTAATTCCAATGTGAAAGTTCAAAGAAAATAAATGTCAGTGGGCTTTGTGAATCTCTTTCCTACAATAAATAACAAAAATTCATGCCAGGTGATCTGGACAAATGGATAACATCATAGTGTTAATTTTCAGTTGATCCAAAGGAGACTGTAAACTGTGGGTAGCTACTTGTGCCTGTATCTGTTGGCAATGTAAGGACAGATGAAGTAAAGACAGGTGATGAACATATACTTCAAAGAACAGATTATGAAGATCTTGTAGGCCAGTGAAGCAGAAAAGGTATACCTTACCAAGAGACATGAGACGTAGACGTTGCATGTCTGGAAAATAGCATTTAAGGTCTAGATAGACCTCTGGGTTTAATTTCTTTCTTTTTTCTTTTTTTTTTTTTTTTTTTGGCAATACTATGGCTAACCGCTATAAGCATTTTAATGCAGAATCAAACTCATAGCATGTAGTAATTTCATATCTATAACAACTGTCTTCTCCCAGTTTCAAGGATTAGTGATTTGAGTAAGGTACAAGGTTTTTTCCTCTCATAGTAGAGGATGTGGGGATGTCAACAGCAGAATGTGTACGAAGTTTTAAGGATGGTAATGGGAGGAATTTGCTGATACTTTGTTGTCAGAGTTTGTATTAAATTCCAATAGATTTCCTTCAGTGAATATTCATAAGCTGCAAAAAGTGAGAAGGGTTTTCTAGTGCAAGGTTATCTATTTTTCTGGACAAATGAATAAATAAATGATACAAAAAAGTTTATTTTTGTACTATTTATGCTGGAAGTAAAAGAACAGATTGAGTGTCCAGGCATGTGCATTTATACAAAGATTTCATTTATGTCATTAGCTCTTATATAACTCTGAAACAGCCAAGTTGGCCAAAGCACCAAATAATAGTTACAAAAACAGTAATATACAGGGTAGACTTAAAATACTCTGTGGTGATTTATATCCTGTGCTGAGATTTTTCTCCTCTGTCTCTACCTCCAGACATGCAGAACAGAGACATCTACATGTGAGCTAGATTATGTATGTTCGTGTCCTATCCAGTCAAGAGAGACAAACATTTCCAGAGCATGGTTCTTCTGGCTTGCTTTAGACATTTTCTTGAGGTTTATATGACTCCTGAAATAAAGCACTTCTCTCTTTTGACTATTAATAGGAGTCCAGGCATCCACCTCAGATGTAGGTGTATTTTTTTTGGACAAGTAAACCCACCTTCTTGTGTCATTTAGTTTAATTCAGAATAATAATTGTGATTTATAATTGTGCTTGCAGGTTGGTCAGGACAAAGGAAGCTGTTCTTTTCACAGAAACCGCAGCCCATGCATTGTTCCTCAAGAGAATGAAAATATTTTCCACACAATATTTGCTTTTTTCTCAAAGTCTGGCAGAAAAGTACTGGTAAGACAGGCCACTTATGGCAAATTTGAACATACAGTGTATCTTATGAAAGATTTTGCATGGCTTAGCAGGAAGAACTAAGCAAAAAATTCATTATAGAGCAACCATTTCATAGAATCATAGAATGGTCTGGGTTGGAAGGGACCCCAAGGATCATAGAGCTCCAACCCCCCTGCCACAGGCAGGGCCACCACCCTCAGGCCTAGATCTACACAAGGTTGCCCAGGACCCCATCCAACCTTGCCTTGAACACTTCCAGGGACGGGGCATCCACTACTTCTCTGGGCAGCCTGTTCCAGCACCTCATCACTCTTTCTGTAAAATACTTCCCCCTATTATCTAATCTAATCATTTGGGGCATAAATGCCAGTATTGATGTTGTGCTGTTGTAATTTTAATTATCTGATTTTTTAACAGAAATAGGAAGTTTCGGGAAATGTAGTGGGGAGGGAGTTACCTGACATGACAGCACACGTTCAGTGACCAGAACCCTCCCTCCCATTTTTTTGTCAAAGGCATGTGGGGCAGAAGAGCCCTGTGCTGTGCTCAGTACCTGACGCCTGCAGAGGGCTGAGGTGCAGCAGTGGCCCCTTTCCTCACTGCCCTGGGTGCTTGCTTGGTTTAGCAACATTGTAAAGTGCTGAATTTTACCTGGCTTGCTCTCATGCATGTCTCTAGCTAGTTGTCTTCAGGTCTTGAAAGATCCTGCAATTTCAACACAGAAGTGCTGTATTTAAGCAATTAACTCTGTAACTTAGCTGGTGTGTTTGCTGTCATGCAATTTGCCATTCAGGGTTTTTTCTTCCTTTGCCTAACAGCTTTTTCTGTATTTCCTGTAGGACTGTGAAAGACCAGGCAGGTCTTGCTTAATTATACGATGCAACTTAAGCTCGCTAGCCAAAGCAGAGTCCTGTGATATAAGCATCTACACCCTGCTGAACACAGAGATACTGAAGAAGGTACGTGCTTCCTTTGTAGTTTGTTTTAAATACCAATTTAAGTGTGCTTATGTATATCAGTGGACTCAAAACTTGCATTTCTTCATCTGTTCACTAGTGTGTTATATAAAAATGGTGGTGTCAAAGGAAACAGATCTATTTATCAACAGCACGTATGGAGGTGTTAATCCCAGTTCTTACCCGTTACCCATTAAGACAGAAATAAATTCAAAAAATAAATAAACAAGTTCAAAAATTTATACATTGAGAAACAACAAATGAGGCCCCTGATTGTAAGCTACAGCCTTCTGAAAGTTGAATTGATTTCTGAAAGTTTTCATTCTGAAAAAAGAAATGTAGAATCAGTGCATGTAAACTGACCATCCATCTATGATTCCTTCCACGTAAACAGACATGGCAGGTTTTTGTAATTTTTTACTTCAAATGATTACTATTCAAGGAAGATAAATAACAACCATATTAATGCTGAGCTTGACATTTATGACAAGAAACGGTTGCAAGTTAATTCCTGTCTTCTCTGAAGCCACGGAATGAAACAGCAAGTCTTCTGCTAGTGATTTACTGTGCTTTGCCTTGTTTTCCTATACTTATGAAAGTGCTGACTCTGTAATTGTGGCAAGATGCTGTAAGATTATGAGGGTGTAAGATAATCAGAGGAGAAAGCTGATAACACAAGACTACTAGAATAAACCTGTCTTTGATAGCTGCTAGGTTAAAAGCATTGGAGGGGAGTCCTTGTTAGAAAGAGGTTCCTAAAGCAACTCATAGCCTTTAGCTTTTCTAGGTGAAACCAGCCAGTGTGGTTGTTCATATTTGAAGGCAGGAAGCACAGGCAAGGCCAGAAATTTCAGGTATTTGTTACGTGCTTATAGATATGCTGAAATGTGTAAGAAGTAACCAAGTGCACGCACAAAATGTGCTTCTGGGAAATTCAGTCCTGGGAAAAGCCAGGATTTAACCCCTCTTTTTGATTGTTTCCAAGATGACTGTTAGCAGCACTCTTTTGACAGACCTACAGTGATCCAAACAGTTTGGGTCAGCATCAGCAATACCTGCCATTTGCTACTTATCACCTGAATAGCATGCAACTGACTAACATGATGAGTTGAAATGGCTGCTTGTTGGAATGTGCCTGCTAAAATGCACTGTGTAAAATATAGGAGAAGTGTATATTAATAAAGGAAGGTGTACATTGAATATTTAAGATAGTCATAGTGCACAGATTAAAAAAAAAATTAAGAACTTTTCACCTTGGAAAAGCTGGGAAAGTTTTCTCCTTGCTGGAGTTTATTCCAGGTTTTGTGTATCTTTTTTCTGTTCATTTGAAAAACAAATAGCAACTTTTTGTGATGGTTAATATTGAGCCTGCCTGTGTTAATTGGCAATGCTCAGTTTTTTGCTTTTGTGATAAATGTGGGAAGCATTAACAGGCCAATTACAAATGATGTGTTTAGAGTCTGACATAACTCAGATTAAAACAAAATCAATTCATGCGCTCAGTTTTGTCTCTGTTACGAGCATAAGGGTTTTTCAAAGCAGGGTTTTAGCTACCATAGTACTTAGCTCTCAACCAAACCCGTAATAAGCATTGTCTTCATTTGTTTATCACACTGGAAAATGTCTGAGGTTTATTTTTGGTTTTGGGGTTCTTTGTGCTTTTTCTCTTTTGTTTTCTTAAATCCAATTCCTTCTCTTTTTACTCCTCAGGACAGCTCATCAGTCATCCAGTTTGTCACAAGGGCAAGGGTGCAGGTAGACCCTGACCTCAGAGTTGTAGAGGTACCCAACGGGAGCCCAGAAGAAAAAACAGTAAGTAAATAAACCTGAAGATAAAGGTTTCCTGACCACAGTGGGCTGGAGATCATTGAGAGATCTATGCAAACTTGAATTTGAGGCTGGACTTGGACGGGGCTAGTCCGTGAGTATGCCCACACTGTCTGGCTAGACTAAGTGCTGTGAACTATCTATGCTCTGTGGTTTTGCTCTCTGATAACCACACCATCACAATGAATGACATTATGTGGAGCAGGAGGATCTGTGGTGTACTAGCCAAAATTGTAATACCCTTGAGGTATTCATGCCAAAATTAGGTTTAGCTTCCTGTTCAAGGGTTAATATCTGCTGTAATCTAATTCAAATTTTCCTCAAAAACCCATCAGTGACTTGAAATGCCAGCAAAATCTTTTCAGATGTGCCAATATAAAATATTTAGAAGTGTTAATGATATTTTGGGACCTGTGAGAATGGGCAAAGGGGGTCTAAAATTTCAGACATTCCTATAACTGTGACATTGTGCTGAGCTGGTGGAATTAATGTATGATCTGATACTATGTTTTGTGTTGAACTGCATGAGAATGGAATTAAAGTTCAAGGTGAATTCATGATATAGTTTAAGCTGTAAGTAAAACTATACAGGGCAATGCTTACAGTCTGCTGGAGAAAGATGAGGTGATAGCTTTGGTTTCCTAGTACAAGGTTGTCTAAAAAATATTGAACAGGGTTCCACACCCAAATTCAGTTTTCTTTTTGCCTGGTGAAATTTTAAAGCTTCATTTCTTATTTCTCTCTTGTGAGGATCAGAAGTAATCTGGACTACTTTCAATGTCTCCTCTTGTGTATTTTTGGAATATGATCTAGATCCCATCTCTCAGTTATCCTTTTATCCCCAATGGCTGTCATCACCACTGACCAGCCCATGCAACCATTCTCTCATTGGTTCCATTTCAGTGAGCACTACTGAAGTTTGAGTGCAAGAATATTGAGTTCAACACACTGGTGGAAGACACTGATATCCCACATTAAAGCACTTACCTCTGAGATACTGTATTTAAAACTCTATGGGCAATGGAAGAGTTGGACCTGTATCTACTTATTACCTTTGGTCTGAAAGCAGAGATGGCACTGCAATGATCATCTTCTCCACCATCATCCCTGCAACCCTAGACTTAACTTTCTATTCTATTTGACCTGTCAGAAAAATAAATTATTTTATATGACAGGAACCTATTTTTCCCCTTCTGTTTTACTTTCTTTGTCAGGTTTCTGGACCATTCTAAAGAGCATTAAAAATAGGCTTGGCAGCTGAAATCAAAAACATAGCTGGCCTTCCCTGGGAATGTGCCTTTTAAGTGACCTGAAGCCTTGATTGTTAATACGTTGCTTGATTTAGTTCTGCAGCTGGCACAGAACAAATCTTGCAATTTTATGGCAAAACTTCATTAATGGCTGGAGTGACACCTGACTGTGATACCTATGCCCCAAAGAAAAGGAAGAAGCTGAGATCTCTCTGCCAAATATTTTGATCTGTAAAGGGTTTTAGAATATCTCAGAATGATAGGCACAGTGGAAAATGTTGTGGGATTTATTCAATGTTCAAAATTTAGAAATGCTGTTATCTAGGAATGCAAGCTCTGCTGTATTTCATTGTTATCTAATGCTTGGACAAAAAAAGAAAACAAAACAAAAAAACCCACCCATTGTCCTTTTCCTGTTCCGAGAAAACCTTTCATCAAGCCTTGAGTTGCAGTGATTATAAAGTATGCTGTATGTGTTGGGAAGCTATATTAATCTCCGAACAAGAGCTTGAACCCAGTTCCTGGGAAGGCCTAGCTGTGAAGGAGCACACTTGACGTGTTGTAGCCATGTAACATCCATTCGGAATGTCAAGTCTCTTCTAATGCGAGTGCTCCTTGCGCTCTCTTTTACGCTATTTCCATATGTCTGTTGGCTTCACCGTTGCTGTATGTTTTGCATAGGGTCATGTTTAGGGAAAAATTTAAGACATGTGGTTTGGCTCAAGGTATTCATTCCCCACCCCCCCGCCCATTTTCTTGTGGAATGCAAAGGGGAACAGTACGTGTTTCAAGCCACAGCTATTCAGCTGGAAGTAGAGACAGGAGAGATAAAATGTTTGTTCATGCTCCTCCCTTCCTTTTTGCAGCCTATCCTGTATTCTTTTTGTTGACTGATGTTGGATAGCGGCTCCTTCTGAACAGTTGTGTATGGACTTCTTTTGAGTCTGTTTATGAAAGTGTTCTCTAACAATGAAAAATGCTTTCGTAGACTCTTTCTCATGTTAAATTTGAAAAGAAAAGCCCTTTTTCTTTTGTACAGTTAAATGTAGATTTATTAGCCCATTTAAGCAGTTCTTTAGAATCAAGTGCCCTTCAATGGGCACTTTTACAATGTTAGAGCGCAAGCTACCGGTAAAGAGGACAAAAAGAAGACTGATATTTGTGATGCTAGTGTAAGAAGTACCAGTGGTGGCAGAGCCACTTATATAAATATCAGCTTTGTCAGAATCTCTAGTAGATGCAAGATGTAAGGGAGAAGCAAAAGCCTGTGTAAATATATGTAAGCTGGGTAGAAGGCTGTCTTTGAAAAGAAGCCATTTTTTAAAAAGATGCAATTTGCAGAAATTGGTTCTCTGGATTTGGGTATCAGTTTATGTGATTTGAAATGATGTATTTTCAGTCTTTAGTTACAATATGCTGTTTGAACTCTTATATTGAACAAATCACATGAAGGTGAGCAGAGTTTCGATTTGGCTCTGTGATGACAGTTGTATTAACATGAGTATATCTTGGCTGAAACTAATGGCATGGTATTTTCAGGAGGCACACTTTATTTTCTTGAGCATATGGATATCCATGAAGGTTTGGCTCCCTTCTTCTCTGCATGTGAGGCAAAACCAACAATAAGCTCCCTAAGACTGTGGTGGTCAAATACCAGATCGAAGGATTCATATCTATGCTCGCTGCTCTTGTGCAGAAGGAAGAGTGCTCTTATGGAGCAAAAGAACTTCCCTCAGTTGAGTGCAAGTGTGGAGGGAAAAACAGGCTGGATTTCACTGTGTCAAAGCTAGCTGAAAGCCTCTGAGTCTCCCTGTCTTGAAAGTGAAAGAATACAAAACTGCATAGGTGAAGGGGGAACCCCAGATGAGATGCATGCAGCTCCTGCAATGAAATGCCCTGTAAAGCTAAAGGCTATCACATAGTTGTCTGGAGCTATCAGGTCAGCACAGGTACAGTTCAAGCCTTTGTCTTCTCCTGGGTAGAGTTCACTGTTCTCTCATTTTTCAGCCCTGTCACCCCAGGTTTAATTCAACACAAGTTGTTGCCTTTTTTTTTTTTTTCTTGGCATTTAGGTGTTTGTGATGATAAACAAATGTATTGAAAAGAAAAGAATAACAAAACAAAAAGAAAAAAATATAATTGCGAAGGCATTTTTGGAGGTCTCTATATGGATACTTATGTGCAGATTCACATGTCTAAGCTGTCTGCCTGTGGCACAGAGGACTCCTGACTTGATCCTGTTCTCCACGTCTGCATTGGAAGGAGCAGCCTGTGGTACTAGGCAGTTCTCATGACATCCAAGCCTTTTTTTAAATACACATGGGAATGCCTTTTCCTCTCAGCAACCCACCACCACTCCGTCTTGCCTTTAGAAACACTCAACATTTTAAGTGAGTGTTCTCTCCATTGTACCTTTGAGATGGGCACAGCACCCTAAGCCTGGCTGCAGCCACGTGTACTTCTGCTAGCAGCCTTGCAGCTCACTTTCCAGTGGCTTATTTGCTGCCTTATTATTTCCAACATGCTTCATCTTGCATTTTGTTGTTTTACCTTTCCATCTGTTTCTGTAACTATCCCTTTATATATTTCCTTGTCTTTACAGTGCAGTCTGGCAGGTAGAAACACCCACATGGGTAAAGGAACAGAAATATACACACTAGCAATAAAATGCAGCTAATTTCACAGTGATAGAGACAAGCAGGTAAATAAATAATACATGAAAAGGGATGCATATACATATATGTACAGAAGGCATAGGGGAATGGTGTCTTTACTGCAAGTCCTCCTAAGTATAACAACACGTGAATGGACAAGTCATCCAGAAGTGTGATGTGGTTGGAAACACCAGAAGTATTCTGGGTGATCATGCAGAAATAAAATGGCACCTTCCATGGTACCGTGGCTCATGATACAAGTACATAAATGAAATTAATTTAGTGTGCATAATTGAAAAGAAATAAAAAAATTGCAGTTACGTATTTCTAACTGGATTTTGCTGAAGTATGCTGCTTGGTTTTTATGCTTGTATGTTAATTCGAAACTGCTAGAAGAAACCAGATAAGAAGCTACTGTTGCTCTCTCTTAGAGCTCAAGCTGTGACAGCAAAAGCACTACAGCTGAACTATTTTAGCTGGTGTGGTTCAAACCTGAGGTGTGGGGCTCTTGCTGTAGAGATGATGTATTATTTTATCTCTGCAGCTATTGCTGGGTCTGTCTTTTGGCAGTGTGAAGGACGAACAGGTCTATTGTGTTGGAGGTTGTGTTATGTTAACATTTGTTCTCTGAGTACTGGAGAGAAGGTACCACCTTATTTTGCATCCAGGGGCTGCTTGAAAGGTCTCTTCACTGAAGTCAGCAACTTAAAATGTTAGGAGGTTCTTCTTTTCAAGTCAGAAAGGAATATAACATTAGTACCTTGTCTAAGAAATAGAAATCTGACTTATGTCCACAAGATGGATGCTTACAATTGCCTCTGTGAGAAATGGACTGCCACATCAGATCATCTTTCCAAGCTGACTACGAAATACAAGGAAGGGACAATATTTGTGTTTGATCTCTCTGTCTGGTATTTCTCTTATGCTCATCTTGGCTTTGAAGGAAGCTCTGCTGCTTAGGAAACTTTCTCTGTTCAGCAAAGATGTCTTTAAAAGTCTGACAAAGGCTTTGTGCTAATGTCTGAAATGCTAAAATTATTCTTTTCTTGAGTGAAGGACTGTTCCATATTAGAGAGCTATTTTGAGCATTGCGATTACTAGCTACAGGAATATGTTTGGATGATGCTGTCTATGTATAGCTTTGTTCCTGTCCATTTGATATGTTTTCATGTCTCATTGTCATCAAATGCCTGATAATATCTCATCAATAGAAAAGAAACAGTCTGTGTAAATCAGCTGTGTTCAAATTCCTCCTCCAAAACATCTGTGGTCTTAACAGGCATTATCCTGTAAAACAGAGACAAAGGCTCTTTGGGTACTTCTTTATGGGAACACTGTGACAAAACATAGCCCTGCTCACCTGTGTTCTCTTACCCGCACCTGTAATTTTTGTGGGTGTTTGCTGAGGCTGCATAAGCTTTCAGAAGCAGAAATACTTGTTAGTGAGATCTCATGAGGCTGTCCTGTCCCATTTCCCACTTGAACCAGGGCTGTTGCCCACTCTGGCTCAGGATCCCTGTGGCTTTGGCTGAGGCTTGGAAACCTGCAAGAATAGAAAATGCAAGTCTCTTTGGCCCCTGTTCTAGTGCCACCATCACCTCCTTCTTGCAGCCTTCTCCTGAATCCCACCTTCAACATCCATATGGGCTGTATGGTATTGCGTTCCCTTTATGTCTCATAAATGGTCCTCTTAAAGATGAGTATTTTTGGGTTGTGTAATGGTATCTGACTCTCTCCTGGGTTTTCATCCACTTTTAACTACAATTTTTATTTTTTTTAAATAGATTGAACAATTCACATCTACAAAAGGGTTCTGAAATTTTTAAGCAAAGATGATGAAAGTTGTGTGAAGGAGGGAGGGAAACTCACTACTTTGTCTTCCAAAACAAACCAAAGCAAAGCCAGACAAAGTGAATGTATTACCTTTAAAAAAAAAAAATCCCTGCTGCCTCTCAGTATTTGTTTGATATTAAATTGCAAAATTTAACATAGAAATAGCTTTCACTGACAACTGTTTTTGGGTTTTCCACTGAGGAACTGGTTTTGATTGAAATAAAAGGCTGGAAATTCACATAGTGTATTGGAGTGGTGTAATTTGCACCCATTTTCTTCTTAAGGGAGACAGGGACAGCTCTTTGTAGGATGTGTTTCTCTGCCATACATCCTCTACAAAGAGAGAAAAGAGAACAGCAGGGAACTGCTCTCTGTGTTCCCAGAAGAACCCATGACAACATGCGCCTTTCCCTCTTTCACATGATGTGTCTTGTGAAGCACAGCAGGGACAATTTGTATTCAATAGAGATATATGCAAGTTGTCCCATTTTTTTGTGGAAAAAATTTAACAAGCTCCGCATACACAAGTGTTTCATATGAAGCACCAGGGTACTTGGCAGGACCAGGAACATGATGAGTAAGACAAACCACATGAGATGTCATGGCAATCCCTGCCAATCTGAAGGATAGAGTTTTTCATACAAACCTTTGTGCACCTTTGGTGGCCCAGCACCAGAACAAACTGTGTCTGGGATAGGAGGTTGGCAGTGTAAGAATTATTTTGGAATGGAAGCTGATATCCTTTGGATCCAGTGCATGGCTACTCAGATTCCACTTGAAAGCTTTAAATCCCTTGCGAAAAATAGATGGAAAGCACGAAATTAAGGGCACATTCCATATTTGTTTGACAGATGAAATATGATCAGTGAGGCCACCATGCAATGTGTTTAATAAGATGAGTACAAGAGCAAACAATACAACTTCCAATCATAAAAAGTTTTTTTTCTAATTGCTTTGTAGGTGGTCTTTGAGGCTTTGCACAATCTGGAGCCTCGTGGGTATGTCGTCGGATGGATCATTGCCATCAGTTTGCTGGTGGGAATTCTCATCTTCCTGTTGCTGGCTGTGCTCTTATGGAAGGTAAAGTAACAGATGCAACGTAAACACCAAAAAAAAAATCTTAAATTTATTCTTGAACTTAACATCCATTTCTTTTAGGAACTAAGTAATTGTTCGCTCCCTTACAGAAGCTGTCGGCCAGCAAAAATATTTTCATATCCAGGCATTTGCAAGGGAGAGATAAATGATGTAGAGAAGTAGAAAAAATGTATATTCCTCTTTTCTTTAGGGCTTAGTTATTAAAAGTTGCAACCTCTGATACTATTTCAGGACAAGGGAAGATCCCTTTTAGAAACCTGTGGTTGTCTCACACTCAGATACTTGGTAAATTCCTGTGGTTTTCTGATGATTGAGTCTCACTGATTTCAACATGATTTCCTGAAAATCAGGTCAATTTTGCTTGACCAGCTAAGAGATTGGGTGTGTGGCTAGTGAAAACCATCTGGTAGTTACTATTTTCAAGAGGTAAACGCCTGGGGGAGAGGAGCATCCAGTAATAAATTCTCCAGATCCCTGAGAGAAACAGTTCCAGATGAATAAAATGCATTACCAGAGCAAGAAGCACCGGGACCTGCTAAAAGCCAGCATTCACACCATCTCTGATAAGATACAATTCTTGTACCCAGGCACAGTTACATGGTAAAGCTGGGTTGATGCTGACACTTAGCAGCAGCCATCTGGTGTGGTAAGTATGAAGGGGTAAGGAGCTTCAAGTGTTTTCATTCCTCAGTTCCCTGTTACCAATCCATAAATTTAAAAGGCCACAGTCAAGGTCAGGGACTGTCTTTGAGAGAAGTAAATCTCAAATGCACACATGGGAACAAGTCCAACCTTATTTTGCTTCCCGTGGCGGAGGTCCAGCAGCCTGATTTGCACTGTTTAGCAGCATGTGCGCTGTAGGCTTTGCTTGCCGGCTGTGCAGGGACTGGAGGTCGCAGCCCCAGCGTGCTGCGAAAGGACATCGCTGTGGGTTCTGAGGCTGTAAAATGGATTTACAAGCCTGGGCCAAAATCTGGCCATGCAATTCTTATTATAGATTATGCAGGTGTGGTTATAGCTGTGCTATAGATTACACAAGGATGATATAAATTTTATATGGATAGTAGATTTAAAGTGTTTTTATAGTCAGTTTTGAAGATTTTTAAGTTTATGCTGGCCAGGTCATAATTGAGTGTGCTTTTCCTTTGGAAAACAATGTTTGACCACAGTCTTGAATATCTCATAACTTCTGCTTTTCTGGCAAGCAGGAAATGCTTTTGCTTTCTGTAGCAGAAACTGTGCCGTAGTTTAGGGCTGGAAAGAAGGAGAAGAAGAAGAAAGTCTTTGCAATTAAGATGGCAGAATAACGATGAGAATGGAAAAATATGAGATTAGAAGAGGCCCAGAACTCATGTCCCAGTGGCACACAATTTTGAAAAAGGAGTTACTGCTGCAGATACCTATATGACTGATTTACCTAAAGGTAAAAAACCTCAGTAGATGAACTGTTTGAAAACTGTGATTCTCCTTGAGAATCTGACACAAGTTCAATTCTTGGTTTCTACTAGAATGAATACAGTCCTCTGCTTCCTGCCTTAATCTTGAGATTTAAACTCTTTTAAATTTTATAGCGGTCATTCAAGTATATATGAAGAAGCTACCGTTTTGTTGCATAAAAGCCTTGAGGGCAATTCCAAGTGACAACAACAAATAATTATAACTGGTGCCAGGCTTATGTATCCCTTCCTGCATGCAGATTTTAAGGTGCTGAGACAAAGGAAGGAGAGATGCCTTGCCCAGAGTCCTGTGGCAGAGATGGTAGTAAAAGACAGGCTTTGTCAGTTGCACTCCAGTCCTTTATCCACAGAGTTGATGGAACCAACAACTTCATGTTTTGTTTTAGAAAAGTGATTAAAAGTTTGTAGCTGCTAGTATCAACCAGTATTTTCATTTAAGTTTTAGTTTCAAATGTAAGTAATACATTATACTCACTGGTTGCTATATTTATTAAAGTTGCTGGCAATATTAGACTTGTCTGAGATAAAACTGACATGGGAAAGTTGCAGTCCTACAGAGGAATCTTAATTGTCTGATTGTAAATATTTGGTAGAAAAAATTGGCCAAGTGTATCCCACAGTCATTCCTAAATTTATTTGTGTGAAGGAGTAAGAGGAAAAAACCAACCATATTAGAAGTGTTTAAGTATTGAACTGTGGAAAGAACACCTTTGAATTAGATGGCATTTTGGACATCTTTGAATCGCTAGTGAGAACTAGAAATGACCCAAATTTTAGGACTAGAATATAAACTAAATTATACTTTTTTATTAAGGAATTAATCAGAGCTAAACCGTGGTCCTGGAAGGCAGCTGTTTACACAAAACAGAGTAGGAGCAAACTCATTGTAAGGTTGCTGAGCACTGGCAGCAGCACAGGGCTTGCTGGCAGCGACTGTGTCTCAGCCCTCTGTGGAATGTACATTCTCACTGTCTGCACAACTGCATTGTGAGGGGTGCAACACAACGCACAAGTCCTTGAACATGTCAGTGTTTTGCAGCCAGAGTAAACAGCTCCTTCAAGTTACAGAAAAATTTAGAACACACGTAAATATTTCACGTTACACACTGCTAGAATTAATGGTGTTACTAGGAGTGAGATCTCAGGGACATTCAAGCTCAAAATCCTATTTTGAATTGGAATAAGGTTACTCTGCATACACTAAGATGAGGATGGTAATTATTTCATTATTTGTGGATCGAAAACAGCACAGTGTAGGGGCGCACGTGGTAATGGAAGTGGTGTTAAATGCCTGGTTGTTTCACTTCAAATAAAAGCTTATTTATTCACATGCAAAACCACAGCCATGTTTATACACACATAACAAGCTTATTAGTGTGAGCTTCATCAGTTTTTGTCTGGCTTTGCTTCTCTGTTTATCTTACTATTTCATGTAGATGCTGTGTTTCCTCTGGTTTAAGTGTATATAGATACAGGAGAGGTGAGCAGCTTTTCCCGGACTTCCCCGAGATGCTCTGTGTAAGGCAGACCAGCAAGACTTGCCCCACCTTTGCCTATTTTGATGGATAGCCCAGTTTTACCCCAACACTTGTGGCTATTCATATCTTGTTCATCTACTCTTGATGCTTTTGTGCAAGCATTCATGGGGACATGCTCCCACTCTTGCCAGTTCCTCTGCATTGCAGCTCTCACTCTCCATGCACGCCTCGCCTGTGGTCTCCCATGTGTGAGAGGAGTGGGAGGGGGTGTCGTGCTTTTGCCCACAGCAAAATACCTTGCTTTTTACTGTGGAGATTGGCCTGCACTTCTTTGGTGGCCTCCAGATAATTGTGGAGAGTGGAGCAGGGGAAGAGGTCGCTTTGCTTCAGGCCAACTACCCACGTGCTAGACAAGCCCATGGTTTCACAAGCACTGGCAGGAGTTCAACAGGGAAAGGCGGTCGTGGCTGGGTTATTTTAAGGAGTGCTGTCCTACACACGCTTCCCTCAGCTGTCAGGACTGCAGCCATGCACAGGGACAAGATTCCCTTTGGGCATAGTGGATTTATGCACGCGTAAAACAGGAGAATTGGCATACACCATGCTGATGAAAAACTGAAGCCTGATATATTATAATATGATATATAACATATATAACACAATAAATATTCTATTAATAATAGTAGTGCTTTACAATGCAGTGGATTTAAAGTTTATACACTTGAACTGGCTTGAATTGTGGAGTGAATTATTCAATCTGTATACTTTTAGATAAAGAGCATAGGAAGAAAAAAGATTTGTTCCCACAGAGTATCAAAGTGGGGATGTATAAGCAAATTGTGCATTTGGGCAGCTGAATGATCTGTGGAGCAAATTGTGGAAGTGGTGTGCAAACCAGAGTTTTCTATTCATTGCAGTATCATTATTTTGCTTCTTTGTGGCATGTTTAACACAGGAGCTGGACTTCTATCTAAATGCTTTTCTGAACTGAGCTTGTCCCTGTGGTATCTGAACAGGGTGGATCAATGGGTTGAGACCAGCAGGATGAGGTTCAATAAGGCCGAGTGCACAGCGCTGCACTTGGGACATAACAACCCTGTGTAGTGCTACCGGCTTGGGGAAGAGTGGCTAGAAAGCTGCCTGGTGGAGAAGGACCTGAGGGTGTTGGTTGATTGCTGACTGAATATGAGCCAGCAGTGTGCCCAGGTGGCCAAGAAGGCCAATGGCATCTTGGCTTGTATCAGAAACAGCTTGGCCAGCAGGTCCAGGGAAGTGATTGTGCCCCTGTACTAGGCATTGGTGAGGCTGCACCTCGAATACTGTGTTCAGGTTCTGGGCCTCTCACTACAAGAAAGACATCAAGGTCCTGGAGCATGTCCAGAGAAGGGCAACCAGGCAGATGAAGGGGCTGGAGAGCAAATCTTATGAGGAGAGGCTGAGGGAGCTGGGGTTTTTCAGCCTAGAGAAGAGAAGGCTGAAAGGAGACCTTATCACCACCTGAAAGGAGGTTGTAGAGAAGTGGGTGTTGGTCTCTTCACCCAAGTGACAGCTGAAAGGACAAGAGGGAATGGGCTCAAGCTGTGCCAGGGCAGGTTCAGAATAGACATTAGGAAAAAACTCTTCACCAAAAGGGTTGTTGGGCATTGGAACAGGCTGCCCAGGGAGGCGATTGAGTCATCATCTTTGGTTGTATTTAAAAGATGGATAGATGAGGTGCTTAGGGATATGGTGTAGTAGAGGACAGGTACAGTTGGAGTTGATGATCTCAAAGGTCTTTTCCAACCTTGTGATTCTGTATCCAAGCTCTGACTTTTCTAAAATTAGTTTTCTGGCACTGTATTATAGCTTTTGAATTCCTGGGGCAAATAATTGATTTCTGGATCTCTCTTATTATATAAGACACCCTTCTGCTTCAACTCTGGATTTTTGACAAGATTCTGAGGACAAGTAAAATAGCACCCACATATGTTCAGTTTTTTTGATTAGCCAGAGGGTTCTTATCTTCAGTACATGCTAGACAGAATGTTTTTTTGCCCACCAGCTTAAAATGAGAGCTCAAAGACTTTTTTTTTAGTTTTTAGGAGAAGTATTGTGAAGACACTTCTGTCTACTAAGCTGAATTTAGTACAGATTTTTAACTGGCTTTTTCCAATGGTAAGCATGAGTCCCACCAAGTGCTGGACTTGCAAAAACCTCATTTAAGCAGAGTCTGTATGTGTGGGTGCAGCTATTTTCTAGCACTGCTTTAATGGAGAAACTTTGAAAAATAAAGCTTTCTTTATGAAATATGAAGTTCTTTTAAAAAGTCAGACAAACCCAAGCATGTTTTTAAAAGGTGTGTTTGGGCTTCTTGCGTGGAGAAGCCTTATGACTTTTTTTTTTCCTGTGACTGCCTAAGTGGCTTTGAAAGATCACTTGTCTTTCCCTATGTGCAGTCGTTGCCATTGTCTCACATATTGTTTCAGTATTCAGAAAATAACTGAAACTAAGGCTAAAGCTAACTTGAAATTCACCTAAGTAGCAAAACCCACTGTTTTATCCTTTTTGGAAGGAGACACTTTCCTTTACTTAGGGCCTCAAACATTAAATCTTTTTACTATAGGCGAAGACATACAGCTCGCTGTTTTCCATCAGAGGGGAAAAAAAAAAGCAACCACAAAAACCCCAACCACTGCACTTATTCTTTGCCAGTGGTTGCTCTGTATCCTGTGTGTACAAGCCCAAAAACATTTTCTCTCCCTTTTTTATACAGCTCAGGTAGCAGAGGCTAACTACCATTTCCTGGCAGGTCCTTGTTACCAACCCCCTTTCCTGGTGGACAGGTTTCAGAGTGGTATCTCAGCTTTGCAGTGAAATAACATTGCTCTTTGCTCCCCCCGCCCAGAGGTGCACAGGCACATACAGTTATTGTACAAAACTTCTTTGGATTTCAATGTGGGGGAGAAGTCCGGCTTTTCTTTCTCCCTCTCTTTATCTCTCTATATTTCCTCTCTCTATATATATAATTTAGATATATGTAATCTTTCCAGGAAGAATATTTTTCCAATAAAAAAGTCTTCCAAGTGAATGTAACCTACCCATTATCACAGCTGTTTATCTTCAGGTGTTGGGTTTAGAGGTGGGGACAGAGAAGCCTGTAGAAAGTGAGTAGTATTTCATATCCTTGATGAAAGTTGTACCTATTCAGAGCTCATGTGGTTTTTCCTTTCTGTAAAAACAGTTCCAAGAATAAGCAATTATTTAGTATGCTTTAAAATGAAGAATCATAATTGATGTGCAGATAAACAAGGTAGTTGGCTCAACTCTCTGTGGAAACATTTACTAGGGACTAGTGATGGGCAGGGTGGGTTTCAGGTCTCTAAGGTCTTCCCTATAGGGTGATGTAGGTGGATGCACCAGTTCCCTCCTAACTTGTAAAGAATGTTTTCTTCTTCTCTACCATCTCATTTTCAGACCTTATCAACACTGTTTTCTTGTGCTTTCTTCCAAGTTCCTGCCCAGCTTTGACCTCTTGTTTTTCAGTTTCTCACAAAAGTATGATCCCTAACTGCAGAAACTACATAGCCCATACCTGTCCTGTTTGTCCATCAAAACTGAAAAAACTGTGACTTCTTTTGCACACTCTGAAACTTCTCTTTTTGTAGCCCTCAAATCATTGCATTCTGTGTTTTTTCTGATAAACTTCTTGGCTTGTTGCCTTTGTTTTATGCATTTATCTAGGTGTTTCAAGTAGGTTGTTACTTGCTATCTCATATATAAACTTCTCAGGAATACTACTTTTGACACAGATTCTAGGCTCAGTCAGCCTAGAATTAGGCTTTTTCAGTGTTATACTTTTATAAATAATAAAAATGCGTTCAGGTGATAATTCATTCCTGTGCTGCAAAACCAAACATGTCTCTCCCAAACATGGATCATCATTAAGTATAGCAGCTAGGAAGTCTTCAGGAAATGGGGCAGTGGAAGTCCTTGGTGGTGTAAATAATGATGTTTTTAACAGGAGGAGTTCAGTGGATTGATTGAAGTCTGTGTATGTTCTTAAAGAACAGCCAAAACTGTGTTTTATTGTGTTTCCTTTTCTTGGACCAAAGGGAGCATCACAAAATGTTTGTAGACCCTTGGCTTCCCAAGACCAAAAAGGTTTGTATTCTGGCAACAGTGGCTCAAATATTGGGCTTTCTACAGTAGGTTATTTGGGTGATTTGCAGTGCTTTTTGAAACCTGACTAGATGTTAGAGGAAGATTGTGTTTAGACATCATTTATTTGCTCTTACAAGACCAAATAGTTAATGTTGATGTTGTAGCCAAAATGCTGCCTTCTCCAGGCTTGCTGGCTACTATGTAATATTTGTTCATCACCCTCAAGAGCAAGGTTGGCAGTGTTTCAGTGGCAGTGTGTGTCCAATACTTGTGAACTGCCTTTGTTATTTTTCTGGATAAAACGAGCTATAAAAATGAACAACAATAATGTTGTGGCTGAGCATTCTCTCTGGTCTCAGTGTTCTCCAAATGGGAGCTGTGCACGCCAGGGCACTTTGAAAACACCACAGCCATTACAGCTACGTTGCTCTCACCCTGGCACCATGCGAACAAATAGGATCCACTGGCAAGAGAAAGGTTGGGTTGTGGTTCAGAATATCTTTCTGAAAAGAAGAAAGATAGCCATAATTTTAAGGCCTTTTAAACCAGAAAAGGAACACGTGTGTAGACTGAAAAATGGCAAATAAGTACCTACGGTTCCATGGTTCCCCACTGCTGGAATGCAACATGTGTATTTATTGGAAGTAGTTAGCATCCCTCAGACACAAATGCCAAGAACAGAGGAAATGTGACTTGCATAGCCTGAATTCTCTCTTTAAGCTTGGTGTCACAGTGGGAAGTGCTGTGTTATGACTTACACTAGCCATACCCATTTCCTCCTGGTTCAGCTAAACCCATGAAAGCAATTTATTCTGATAATTACAGACACAGTACAACTTTTATTCAAATATTTTTGGCAAGTCACATATATCAAAATAAAATTGTAAAGCTACTTTTTATCGATTCCAGAAATAGTCTTTAATGTTTAGTCTCTGTTTTTCACACAAAGACAGAAATATTTCAGTAGGTTGTGGTTGGTTGGGGTTTTTTTGAGAGAGAGAGGAAATGGAAATTATGGATTGAGATATGTCTTAAATTAATTGCACTTACAGGAATGATCTGTCTAATTAGTGTCCTATTCCCTGCTGAGATTTAGAAATCAGTATGTAGTAATTTCCCCAGACATATCTGCAGTAGACGTTGTTTCTTCTGAGGCTGATAATCAGAGATGAACTTTGGATGATGACTGTATTCATTCTATTTTTTTTTTTTAAATGAACTACTTAGTAAAATTTTGCAACAGGAAAAATTCTTTAAACTATTTGAAAGTGTTTATAAGTTTTACTGTTGGCCAATTCATTTTTTGATTACACTTACAAGTATACTGGTAACATCTGTTATGCTAGTTACTGTACAGTTACCGTCCTGCAAGAAGTTCATGCTTTCATTAAACTCAGATCTTTAGAAGTTCAGTCACTGGAGTTATCTTCATTTCTAATGTACTGTAAGCACTAAGTCCTTAACAAGATATGTAATGTATACACAAGTAAATCAAATGCTTTGTGATTGAGCCTCAAGTGAGGTAAACTAGATCTTACCTACACAGTAAAGATATTCCACTGGTAGACATCAGAACTACCAGCTTTATTCACCACATTAGCAAGTAGGTCCACTACAGCCAACTGAACAACTGGAAGAGAAGTTTGCTAAGAAGTGGTTAGAGGAACAATTTCTTGATGACTGTGCTTTGTGTTTAGAATGGGGTTGACACCCTAGCATCAGTGTCAACAGCGAGGCATGTGATACTGAAAAAACCCCAATGTACTAAATTAGATTGTCTGCGCCAGTGCCCATCTCTGTGTGCGTTTATCTCCTTCACACACTGAAATGCATCTTTTCCATGCATGCTGCCAGTCTGTATTGTATATCCACTTTGAGGCACCTAGCCTTAGTGACTTTTTTTGGGAAAATCTGGTGTTTGAGATAGACGGAAAGCATTTGGTTAAATAAGTAGTTTATTTAATGACCACTTGAGCTAAGTTTATGAATTCACTGACTGTTCCTAGCACAAAAAAAAACCCCAAACAATGCAAAATCCGAAAAAAGGTGCACTTCAAGTTTGTCTTACTATTTCGACATTACAAAGTAACAGCCTAATAAAATATGTATAAAATAAATTTCCTTCTAAAATCTATGGAGGACTACAGATCTTCACTCTAAGTGCCAACAGCAATATCTTCAATCAGTGAGCCAGACTGTGTGGAAGTAAATTAAAAGTTAAGTGCAATTTTGTGTATGTTGCTAAATCTTTTCTGCTATAGCAATGCCTATCCGTTGCAGTAGACTGGGATCTAGATACAGGTGCTAGGTATCAAATTGTTCCATGGTAGCTAAACAAAGTGTTTGTAGAGGGGAACTTATTTTTGAGCATGCTGCTGACCATCCCTTTGCCCTGGCTTCCCAGACACATAAGTATATACAGTGTTGTGTTTATATATAAAATATATATCGTGCATGTATTCAAACACATAGACACACACACACCAGCCACTTGTGGAATGGAGGAGTTTGAAGCAGATGTCTTTATGTTCTTGAAAGTGTCTCATTGATCAGATGTGGATCTACATTGCAGGAAAGTTAAGGGATTTGTCTCTCAAAACGTCAGTGGAAGACTGAATAATTAAAGCCAGACCCCTCAAGTCCTCATGAGCTTACCTTAGCCACACTATCATTCTTCCTCCTAAATATGCAGTTTTGTAACTACAGGCAGGACACATGGCTGCTTTCCAAGCATGCTTTTGCCTCACTGGGGGGGCCCTAACAGTGGCAGTTTGCCAGTCCTCTGTGGAAAAGCTTATATGCCCTCTGTACTGTGGCATGGGTCCTTTAATTGGGAGGAAGGAAGCAATGCATCCTCTTGGAGCTGGTGGCTTGCCAGAATTATCCAGGGCCATAGGAACCCAAGCGCAAAGTATTTTTTCCTACTTCCTTGGTGCTAGTACAGTGAGGTGCACTTAATAATGAGTGATCGATCTCTGCATAGGGAAACACTCCGTGCTTCCCTATGCAGAGATTTGCAGAGACTGGAGGTGTTGATGCTCTTGCTTGGGGTAAGGTTCCTGGCCCCACTTTGAACCATAATTAGTTGCATATTTTCTAGTTGTGGTACTTGTTATAAGAAGGGAGAAGTGTCCAAGGGGTACACACCCCAAAAAAGGTGAGGAGAAGTAGCAAGTTCTTTTGGAAGGGCCACAAAGTGAATGGCTTGGGACCTCTGCCTCGATTAAAGAGATATGGCAGTAGAAGATTTATGGTGTAAGTGCAGACTGCTCATCAGGTATGGCTGGATAGAGCTTAAAGTAGATGAAGAAACTGTGTAATAGAGGAAAGAGCTTGTGGTTCAAGGCACCGAACCCGAAGAATCTTGTCAAAGCCTAGTTTAATGGGAGTTCAGTGGTTCTTAAATGCAAATTTATTTCTTAGTTACACCCATGTCAGTATTTTGATTACTTGTTGGTTTGTACTGTGATCAGTAACCTCCATTAGAAGGCATTTGACAGCAGAACCATATTGATAAAAATCAATACTTTTTTTGTGTAGCAGATTGCATCAGTATATGCTAGAGCGCCTTAATTAAAAAATGTAGAAAGTCTGGCAAAAGTCTATGATATAGTTTTGGGTTCTGTCTGAACATTGTCATTCACAAACCTCTATTCCTAGCTCAGTTACAGCCTCAAAACACTGCTTTATTTAAAGGCATAATGTTTTGTATACAGCAGTGTGTAACTGTTCTTAGCATTTTTTTCTTGCTTCTCAGTGGCTGATATTAATGGGAAAAAAACTTTTAAAAAATGCAAAACATAGTTATTCTTCAAAAGTCTACATTTCAAACTATTTCTCTTTTTATTTGATTGGGGAAAATTAGCCTCGCAATGATAAAAATGCTTTAAATATTTACCTCTCAATTAATAAACTGAAGACAGTGATATTGCTTTTTTTTTTCCCCAGCTGCAGATTAAATTTTATTTTGTGATATCGAAGCTTTTCAAATGTATTTACAATTGGTATCCCAGAGAGATAGCCACTGCACAAAATATGGGTAAATGTTTATACTTCTCGACTTCAGAAAAATATAATGTCCAATAATTAAGTGATCAACCTTTCGATAGGCAGAAAATAGCAACAGAAAAAAGACCATTTTTATGACATTAATTTGGTACTTTGACATCACTTTGAAGACTTCAGTTTGTGTGAGTGCTTGAAGAATGCAATTCTCACTTATTTCTGATTTCTAAAGTATTTAAACCCAACGTGACAGCTAAAGGGAGTTGTGTACACTAGTGAGAGAGACTTTAAATATTCAGGATTGAATAGAGGACTTGACATGGCAAGCAATAGCTTCGCAATAACAGGTGTAATTCCCTAGCCTGCAAATAACGTGGATTTTCTGTTGCTTTACTGTTCGGTTTTGCCAGGAACGTGCTTTTTCTGCTCAGTATATACTGTAGATGGCAGTAAGGTTATGCTAGGAAAGGGTAGATGGCCTGGACTAAATTAAGGGATGTGTGTAAAACCTATGGATGATTTCAGGTTTTGAATCTAAACCACCTATTTATAGCAGCTTACATACTTACTTGAAGCACCTCCAGAAAGGACTGGTTATTGTTTGTCACTTCTGGTAAAAAGCAGGCCAGCTTTTTCTTTCTGTTTTGTTTGGTTCTGCCTGAACTTACTTGGATTTGTTCAAAAGCAAGCAGACATCTTCACAGCTTATCATGGCTGATGTGAAACAGGACAAGTTGTGGATTCACAAACAGTTCAGATGCTCTCTCCTTTCCCTAATGTGGGGCATGAATCCATTGCGAGGGACACTGATAGCCCTAAGATTTTGGGACTGTCTCTATATTCCCAAAGTCTTCCATGGCCCTTTCTCCACTGTGTTTGCACACAGAAGAAACAAAGTAGGACATGGTGCCCTTGGCATAGCAGTTCCTCTCTGGTGAGGTCTACCAGAGTTGAGTAGAGCACAGTGCATGCTGAGCAGTGTCCCACCCCTGATAAGTTTCTTTCAGCTGCACTGACCCAAAAAGCCCATAACTCAAGAAGATCTCCTCAGCTTTCCCAAATAATTTTCACCAAACTGAAATGCTGATTGTAGCTTTCTTTTCTCGTTTCCTGCATTGATTTTGATGGCTGATGACTCTTCTTCCATTATAACCCTTCTATTTCCTACAGTACTTTCTCCTCGTCTCCTGTAAATATGTTCTGCTGTTGCTCTTCCTCCTATGAGTGACTTCCCCAAGCAGGGGTTTACTGATCAAAACATTGTTATCAATCCTTTCCTTGCATGTGGTGGTATGAACACTCAGATTGCATGATGGGGTCACAGCTTTGGACTTAGGTATTTTTTGCCATACATACATATCTGTATGTGCGCATACATGCTTGTGTATGTCTATGAAGTAAAGCCTGCAAGATTTGAACAAAATTAGAGACTCATTGCATGTGAAACATATTGGAGAGTATTGGCTCACTGTAAAAAACCCATTCCACAAATGACATCACAGCAATGTTCCATTTAAGGCTGAGAATCTCTCCTCTCCCAGCTGGAAATCTAGGACTGACTTCCAGCAGTGCTGTCCTCACTGGGTTTTCTGAGTTCCCTTGCAATTAGCCACAGAAAAGAGATCTTCTGGTGTCACTTTTCCCCAGTGACAAAAGAGACAGTATGTACTCCAACCCCATGTTTCATCAACTGTCTTGCTTTGGTCAAAGTATCCTCCTCCCTATTACGTCTGTTATCTCCTCACTGTATGTTAAATTCAGTTGTTCTCTCCAGCTTGCCACAGGCACTTATCAGCCCTCACCATATGGGTTAATATTTTTTAATGAAATGCGTTTATCATAAGGAGATGGGTGTGTGGGTTGTATGGTCGGTTGTGAGACAATGTTGTGATTTCTTCATGGTCACTACCAAAAAAAGCCTGTTCTGATGGTGACAGGGACTCTATCACATTAAGTGGAAATACGCAGTGTTAACACTGAAGAACAGTATCCCATAACAAAACATCATTGCCTTTCAGGGATGGGAAATATATCTAATCCCTGATCACTCTCTTAAAAAAAACAGGAAAACTTAAGGTCCAGTTTCTCTTTTTGCTTGCAGTTAATTACTTAAGTCCTCAAACATAATTTTAAATTACTTGCTGTAAATGATGTGGATAAACATGTAGCTTTGCAGTGGAATCACCTCTGGAAGTAGGATTTCATGCTTCATTAATATTTATTATGATCTTCAGTTCACTTTTTTTGCCCTTTCTTTAACTTGAACGTTATACAAAAGCATTCTGTATCCAGTAACAAAAGAGTAAAATACCAAAACTATCATAACCAGCTTTTAAAGATAATTCCTGAAGCAGATGTTCACAAACAGACATTTTTTATTAAAATAACAGTGGGAAGGAGTTTGCTTTTGTTTGTTTGGCCCTTGAGGAAATTAAAAAGCCTTTCTATAATTTTGATTATAACTTCAAGAGAGGATTTTATTGTACCAAGGATGTGGTTGCATGAAGTATGGAAACCTTAAGGGTTTAAAACCTGTTTTTAAAAGCTACAAATCGAACTTCTCTTGTTAATCTTAGGAAACAAAGTCCTGTGGCAATTTTCATTTTCTAATGTGCAGAACATGTAGGTCTGTTATAAAAACTGATAATACAAAAATGGCACCCAGTTCTTCAACACATCTGCTCCCTGAGCACACATGAGGAGTATTTGCAGATTCCTGTGACTAAAATAAGTACCTACGATTAATCCTACTGGGGTAGAACAACAGAGAAGCAGAGTCAGTTCTTATCTTCTTTTTTTAAACTCTTTTATTACCATAAATAAACAATTCACCTCCATTTTAGCCTGTGATAATCATGAGAAACTTTTGCTGTTGGCTTCAAGTCTCATTGAGGTGAACCATGTTGACATCAATGGTGAAATTTCACTGGGATTTTATGATGGTGCTATCTTGAAGGTCTCTTCTCAAAGTATAGCCTTTGCACTGGTATACCTTGTAGATATGAGTACAAAAATTACTAGTAAAATATTTTCTTGCTAAAAGAACTTGATCTGACTTCTAGAGCAAATTTAAAGGGTAGGGAACTAGAGAAACTCTTATTTAATTTGCTCTCTCTGAATCCTTGCGTTACACTGTTTTGAAAGATGCTATGAGGTGAGGGAGCCATGGCCCTTCAAAAAAGTGTCCATCAGATTATCCACAGATTTTACATGTATTGAGCAGCAGATAAAGCTTTGCTTATGATAGACGAGAAAGAGACTGTGTCTTGTCTGTGCAAGAGACTATGAACACATTACTTTGAAGGTCTGATTCCAGTTATTTGTGGGGGCCTCCAGAAGTTATGGGGGACCTCTGTAAAATTGAGATTGTAAGCACTTATATTTATGCCTACCTACTGTGTATTTGAAAAGGGGTGGTAGGCAGCCATGTAATGTGCACCTATGCACGCAACAGAGTGCACCTGTCTCTAGATTCATAGCAAGCTCCAGGGTTGTGGTCCACAGTTGTCCACAAAGGGGATTTGTTAGACCGTGCTGCAGCTTGGTCCTTTGCACAGAAGCCAAGTGGCAGAGGTGAGGGGTGGTGAAAGGATGGTGTGTGTCTTGTCTCATTTTGGCATGGATTCGGGATGTAGTTGTGGCCACTGGCAAGGACCTGGGCTTTAAGAAGCTCTGCTGGGGAAGCATCCTCAACAGTTTGAAGAAGCTGCCTTTCAGACCCCTGTGAGTTAAAATATACTTGAAGAAAATTGAAGTTGCTAAAGAACTTAAACTAAGAAGCCCAACTTAAGAGAAACTTCGTAGTGATAAAGCAGCATAAAATAGTTCTACGTATAGCCAGTTTGGGAATAAAGGATGGCAATAACTGGTTGGTAAAGGAATGCTAAAGCATCATGTTTTACCCAGCAGGAGTAAGAAAACAAGTTTAGAGTGGTAGGAGTTACATAAATATTTAATAATGATGAACAAACTATTGATTCAGTGGTCTCAGTAGTGCACTGCTAAAACTGAGGAGTTATTCTTGAATGCTTACCAAAGTCTGTTATTAAAATCGGTTTTGTTTATTTGGAAGCCTTAAAAAACCCAGAGATATGAAAGGGGTTTTTATCCCAACTGGAGTGAAAACTGCTTGCATTGTACAAGCGTTTAGGAAACAAGGAGATATGCAAAAGTGATTATCGGTCCTGCAGCACCACGAAAGATTGTGGAGGACTTACTGTTGACGCTCTGCATTTTGTAGGATCAGGCTTGTATTTTGCCTTCCAAAATGTAGGTTACACAACTGGCAACAATGGAACTAGTGAAATTGTTTAGCAAAAAGGAGAGTCTGAAGCTATTGGTTTCCTCTAAAGTATCTTAAAGTAAATCATTCTTAAATAGAAAATTTGAGACCTGGACTTCGAGTGATTGCTGGCAGAAAGAGAAGTATCTGTGGTTGCACAGCAGTGGCTTGATACTTCTGGAGACAGGCATGCCAAAATAGCAGCAGAGCTCTTCAGAAAGGTGGTGGAGCACCTGCATCAGACAATAGACTGTGATGGCTTTTATGGAAGAGAGTTTCTTACAAAAAATGCTGATAGTTGGAATTTGGGGGCTGTATCCCTCTGATCTCTGCTTTTTGTGCAGTTGTGGACACTGAGAGCACAGTTCATAAATCTGTCAGTGTTTACTCAGGACTCAATTGCTAGCCTGGCTTTAGGTACAGATACAAATTTCACATTAATTATTATTTAAAATCGATAAACCTGTATCTGCCTCTTCTGGACTGTGTTTATAGGAAATATTTTATGTGTATATTTTAAAAATCATGTTTCATATAAGAGGGCTCTTCCCTCTGAGTAGTTCTTCTATAAGGAGCTGGGTACTTGTGAAGATTTGGGATCCGGTTTGTTCTCGTTTATGTTGATTCCAGGTCCTCACTAGGAGATACCAGATATTTTAGCTATTAATGCCTGTGCTGTTTTTCTCTGTGTACCATTTTCTGACAAAGCAAGGTTCAATTTAAAGATGCTGTTACTTACCACTGCCATCTCTTCTTGATTTGCAGATGGGCTTCTTCCGCCGGAGGTACAAAGAAATTATTGAGGCTGAAAAGAACAGAAAAGAGAACGAAGATAGTTGGGACTGGGTTCAGAAAAATCAGTGAACTGCCCCAGACAACTAAAGCCCAGTCATGTGACACGTGCTTGCTAGCCTGTAGGTCCTGCTCTCGTATCTTCCATATGTGGAAGAAGGAATCTTCTCCAGATTTTTCGGAGACCCCATTGATGCTGTGTCTTTATCACTCCAACAAGCTAGGGAATGTATCCTGAGGCAACCACTGCAGCCATGTCAGGTGACTGGAGCGATTTACACTTCGTTTAAGAGCTGAACTTTGAACTTTGGTAACCAAGCTGCAGTGCAGAGCAATATTTATGAATCCAACTATGTGGTATACCCTCAGGGGAAGACTGTTACCTAAAAATATTTTTTATAAATATAAGCTTTTTATATTGATTATGTCTTTATATTTGTACCAATGTTTTATAGTTTCTATTGAGTAGCTATATAGTTCACTCAAGCACTGATATCTGGCTAAATCATTGGAAATACATATATGTATATATAAATCCTATTGTATTTGTAAACGTCAATGCAAGAGAGAGAAGAGAGATTTGCAGATAAAAGTTGCTGAATCCTATATGCTTAATTCACAAGGCTTGGTAATGTATGTAGACCATTTATTGGCAATAAGCCAAAGTCTTTTCACTATCTCTTTAAGTTGAAATTGATGACTGATTTATAAACTAAAGTATCACACAGATGTGATGTTCTGTATCTGAGTCTGTCCTTTACTGTCCTGAGTGGGAGAGGAGGAAAATGCTTCCTGAGTGACATGTAGCAAGACTTGTAGCTTGCTTTGACCCACTGAAGAAAGCATCACAGAATGTTTTCCTTTGGGAAATTTTCTCTTGCAGTATGTAGTGCTTTCATAATGGTCTAGGACTGTACTGTTGAGATACCAGAAGGATATAATTGGGCCAACCACTATGGCATTGACAAATTTGTTGGATTTTTTTTTTTTTTATAGGAGCCATGTTAATGTTAAGGATGGTTTTTAAGCTACTGTTAGTGATCGTTACCTGTTGTTATCAAAGTAAGTGATAAGTTCCTACAAACTATGAGCATGAGGCCCGTCTTGTGAGTTTTATACGTGAGTCATGAGTTTGTTTATAGAATTTTAAGAGAGATAAATAGATGCAAGGGTTAAGATCTTTGGATCTTGAGATTCTCTATCTTCTTGAGATTCTCAAGCATTAAGAAAAAACTTTCATCAAGGTGCAGACATTACAGGATCTCAGAACGTCCCTTAGTTCACTGGTAATTCCTTAGCAAATTAAAAGAAATTTAGTTGTAATTAATTCAACCATGTTTCTTCAAAAAGCTCTCACATTTCTGAATAGAAATAGTGGAACTCTGTTAGACTTGGATTTAGATTCTATTTGTACTTGGCACCTTGTGTAAATAAGAGGTAAATGTCTTAGTAGTATAAAATCCATGTAAGGGAAAGAAGGGTCAAGGAGTAGAAGGTGAAGGAGAAACAGGAACGAATGGTTGCAAGATGTCTCCTTCGGTAACGGTAGGGTGAAAGAACTGCTGGAGGTTTGGAAACTTGAATGCAGAGAACATGCAAGAAATCTGTGTGAGAACAGGCCTTATTATTGCTCTTCCTTGCCAAATTTATTATAGCTTCAAATTAAAAAAAATTAACCACATCCATATTCCTGTTTGCTCCCCCCCCAACATTAAGTACCTGCTATTAGTTCAACATTGATCGATATTTTTCAACTGTCTGCATCCATTAGGCAGAAGATGGGTTTTAAGTGAATGAAGGGTATTGATTCAACATTCGATAAGGAAAGCTTTTTTCAGATGCCTCTCTTAAAACAGTCATCGGTGATATGACAGATTTTGTATAGTGAATTATTATTTTAAGCCAGAATCTGAAAAAGAACCTGCTAAGGCTAAATCCTGTTCTAACCCCATGTAGTGGATTGCAGATTTTTCATCAGAGTGCAAGACCAAAAGGCTGATGCCTTTTTATTGCACTGTTGTCTTAGAGGCTGTTGTACTCATCACAGTATGATATTTCTGACATCAGTTAGTTTTGCTAGTATTTAGGTCTGATGCATCCATTTTTTCTGTGATTGGAAAAAACCTTACAGAAAGAAGTTGGGTCTGAAATTGTTTCACAACTATGAATTTAATAAGAAATTGCTTAAAATACTTCCTGAAAAAAAAGTTGTCCATTTATTTAGCTGTAAGAATTTTCAGTATCCTCCCTCTCTAAAACTGAGCCCCCAAAAGATGACTAGAAAGTTGAAGAAATAATTTAGGCGTCAAGTCAAACTATTTGTGAATTTAACTAAATTTTACAGCTAAAAAATGAAGACATTCCCTTTGAAAAGTAGAAATGCTTCATTTATTATTTTTAAACAAAAATTTGCTTTCAATTCTAGCAAAAAAGCTTCACTTTGATACTTAATAGTCAAGCTTAGTTATAAACAGTAAAAAAAGGTAAAATAACTTAGTATGTCGTATTGTCTTGAACAGTGTTCCCTTTTTTTGGTGGGTTTGGGTTTTTTTTGGCTGAAGATGAAAATGTTTGTGGGTGATTTTTTTTTTTTCTTCGCTAAAAGTACAAAACCAAAAGTCAGTCCCATTAGATTGAGCCCACACTGGAATTTTTTGATCTCTGGCTTGAATTGTCTACTATTGATGCAGCACAAATTGTCACTCAGTGAAAATCTAGTTGTTGGCCAGATTACCGATATATTCTTGAAACAAACCATACATTCTTAGTATCATCACTGTTAGGTACTCAGTAGTTCTGTTGCCACAGATGCTTTTGTTTTTAAGCATATACTCTTCATGATTTTTTTTTTTAATTTTTATTCTTCTAATTCCACTGGGGCTCTTGCTTAGTTCCAGTTAGGATAGTCAGATTTGACAATGAACCATACAATTACTTAGTATTAAAATGCTATAGATACACCTTTCGACTCCTTAAAAAGCAACCAAACAAGTCAAAACAAAAGAAAAAAAACCCCACTAATATCAGTTGGTTGCAATCAGTTTCTAGCTCAAAAATCCTAAGGAAACATAATATATTTCAAGAATGTGTAGAAAGTAGCTGTGTTATAGATACACTATGTTTTTTTTTAAAAAATAGGTAATAGTAATATACATAATTGTATCAAAATCTAGAGAAATGGTTACTTTGGAAATCACTTCTAGGGCTCTGGAGTTTCCCATCTGTCAGCTGCTTGTTAGTTCCTTCGTGCTGTACCGCTTGGGCAGCAGAGCTGGGGGAAGTCATTTAAGTTCTCTCCAGTTAATCCATTTCAGGACAAAGTCATCAATAATTGTCTTGGACAACTTCATGAAATGGTTTGCTGAATTGGCATTGCATTTTTTATTTTGCAGCAGCAGCTCACTTTGTGCTAGCTCTAAGCTCTGTGTGTGGGAAGCTTAGAAGTGGGGCAGTAATATCTTCAAATGCATCATCTGGCACCCGAGTGATATTTTGTTCAAACCCCAAAGCTTGCAATGTGCAGGTTGTCATCTTATGGATAGTACCCTCAAAGTTTCCTTTAAGGTAGGAAGAAAACAGAAAAATACGATTATGAAGCCGGGGGGATGATAAGGGAAAATTTCATTTAGTTTAGAGCCCATGCAGTTGCAACCCCATTTAATTTCCATCTTGATATCAAGAAAATCACATTCATTTCACAGTTTTGGTGGCCCATGGCACAGTAATGAATTTCACTTTCCAAGAGCTGAAAGCATTTGCCACCACTAACAGCACGTTCTGTGACCATTTCATTTGGAAATCAAGTTTCTGCTCACGGAGGTGAATTTCCATCAGTTCACCCCAATAAACATCAGGGTCTGGTATACTCTGAGGCCGTAACTAGTATGCTCTAGTAATTGGCCCTTGTAGCTAATAAAAGTATTAGTTATGTTTTTTCTGAATAAACCTTTTTTTAAAAAAAAAATTTGCTCCATTACAACGTGGAAGTCAACAAACTGTAGAAAATACTGGAGCAGCCTTTGAATTGCTGTCACCTCACAAATCACTTGGATTGTCTGAGAGAGAAATTGTGCCTAATGTGAACCCCGAGGCTGTAAACCACTTAAGTGATCCTTTCATCTCAAAGTGGGAAAGGCTTTTGCAGTGCTGAGCACCGCAGGAGGGACAACTCTCTCTGCCTTGATATGTGAATGGAAAAGACCCGACATGTGAAGTTGGTGATGGGCAGGTAACTCATCTTGCTGAAAGCAGGAGTTGCGCAGAGTTTGCGTTTGGCAATATTTAGCATCAACTTTCTTTAATGTCTTCTGTTTATGGGCACGTTTTTGAGTCTTGCACAAGTTTCAGGCGTAGTGTTCATGTGGCTTTGGAGTATGTAGCGTTGCTTTCACTAAAGGGTTAAGGGCGTCATGGACCTGATTTCTACCTATGTCCAAGTTTCTCCACTTGCTAGGGTTTCTTGGATATAAATTAAAGTAGGACTTGGTTCATTTAGTGTACATTGATTAAACTGGCATAAATACTGTAACTGCTTTTGGAGCATGGTTTGCCTTCGCAGTAGGGTACACGCACCATTGTCACTCCTTTTTCTATAGAATGTCACTCCTTATGTATTGTAAAATTGTATGTTTCCTTTTGTGAACTTGTGGTTGGAAGAATGTGTTCACTGTTACTGATGTCACCTGTATTTAGAAGCTCGTGCTCACCTGTAATCTAATTCACTTGCACTGTTTTGGAAATGTCAGGTTTACAAAAGTACAACTTTTTGGAATAAAAAGTCGCTGCAAAATTATCCCAATAATATCATTTTGTCATTTACTTCCTGTCCAACCGAAGTATTTTTTCATTAATCAGGTGAGACATTTTCTCATGTGTGTTTGAGTTAAATGATATGGGCATGCGTTTATCTGAGTGTGGAGAATAGACATCTTTTATCATAATTCTAGACTTGTATGAAATCAAGCTCTTTGGAGACTAAGAGGATAACTAGCTTGACTAAAATATTCTAAAACCATTGAAATAAAATAATAGCGGTGGGAATTATTTATGTTTCAACAGTATTCCTCTATTCAAAATCAAATAACCCCCCACATGATGGTGATACTGCCCTATGTCAACCTGTATAACTTAAGTACCATGTAAGTCTGTGTGAATTTGGAGGAATGTCTGATTATTCAGCATCATGTATTTTTTTCTGCTAGGATTTTTATTCCACGAGTAGCTAAATATGCCATTTGGAAGGTGGTGGTTCAACTGCATACATCCCTATGCCTGCTTTGTCGAAGGGAGTAGAAGCTGGATAGAAGCGGTAAAAAAAAGCTGGTTGTATTTCTCATACCCATTAGATGTCCCATGAAAGTTTTCTCATCATTTTGAGGATGGATGAAACCTCCTGTGGTATAACAGGAATTGAGGAGAACCTTACGGTTGGACTATGTGATCTTGGAGGTCTTTTCCAACCTTAATGATTCTGTGATTACTTCTAAAACAAATCCAAAAAACTGAACCCAAAATTTCAGGCTCTTCCTTTCCTCACCTTTGGCTCCGTGCTGTGCTTTTTGTGGAGACCCGTTTAAGTGTTCAAAGGTTCCCCAGCCATACAGAAACAGCCCGTGTCGGCTCTGTTAGGCTGCTGGCTGAGTACCTAAGAACAGGCTGCGCAGTAAGGACCTCTAGCCAGTGACTGGTGGAAGAACCACGGCTTTATGAAACACAAAGCCCAAGGCATTAGGAGAGTTCCAAGTACACGGGGGTCCTGGCATGTACGTTGCATCTTTCAAAGTAAAAAAAAAAAAAATATGCTTTAAAAAACGTTCTCAGTCAGGAAAGGTTTCTTCAGTGAAAAGAAAGTATTGTTGGGCAAAAGTGGTAAAAGGATGCAGGGAGGAGTGCAATGCGCAGTTTGCTTTTGAAGATTAGTGAAGCAGCTAAAATAATAATCAGAGCCTTTTAGATATATACTAATGCCTTTCTGTTGTGCAAGTGTGTGCCTGTGCGTGCAAGCAGGCAGTGGCGGTCCCTGCCTGGGAATGGAGGATTGATGAGCTAACAGTGCCCTCTCTGGGGCTCACTCGCTCGCCTTTTTCTCTGTAATGCACAGAGAGCAGCAGTCTGCTGTACATCACAGGATTTGTGTGCGTTTCCTTCCCCCTAAGTGGCTTTTAAGAACCTTTTAGGACTTTCTATGACAAAGTGGCTTTGCTTTAAGGAAAAAAAAGAAAAGATAAAAAAAATGCAGATTTGTTTCTTCCAGTTTCACCAAGAAGGGAAGAAGTAGATCCAAACTTGATGAAGATTCAAGAAAAGGAAGATGATGTTTTACCACAGGGAAAAAAACAGCTAACAAAAATTGGTTAGCATGCTGCTCTGCCTGGCTTATGTGTGGGACTGCAGTTTTGGCTTCCTACACTGGCCGTTTGCCTGCCCTTATGATTGGACTCCATGGGAACTCCTCTGCTAGATGTTTTCCATTTAGTGGCGAAATACCCCATCAGAAAGAGATAAGTTACTTTTCCCCACACCTGTTGGGTCTAGTGGGGTGTATTCTGACCTGAGTAGTCCTAGGTAAGATGTTTCGACTTGATGAAAATTTTGAGTGCCCAAAACACCCTGGATACCCGGTGCCAGAATGACTAGGGAGAGTGTCGTGGGAGTCATTAAAGAGATAAATTAGAACTTATGGACCTCTGGCCCCAGTTGCCTTGCTACCAGAATTAAAACACAACAGAAGCAGCATTTTTTTTTCTTTTTTTCCTGAAGATTCAAATGAACAAATTTATTTTGAATCATATAACTTCTCACTTCTGCACACCCAGGGTTTTAACATTTTAAATGGCTGCAAATGAAGATTTTGTTAGCAAGAGGCTTTGATAGAAGTAAAGCATGACAGTGGGAAAATGAATCATTTTAACAAAAGAGCAGTGGAAATTAGTTTTTCGTGTCCTAGCCATGCTATAATTTCCTGTGTCTGTCTGAAAGGATTAATTCATAGATTTCCAGCTCATTTCTTCTTTGCTTTTGATGTAGTTAGTGTCGTTTTAATGCCTGAACTTCTAGATGTGCAATGTTTTGGTAACTTAACCAGCAGTTCAACAGCTGTAAAGAATCAGAAATTAATGAAGTAGCAACCCTGAGCAGAGATTTCCCGGCTGCAGACACGTATTCAGATATGATGTATTGACTTTCATGAAATTATTCTAGATTTTTACTAACACAAGTGAGAAGGGACTCAAACAGGCTCCCTTGAAGCTGAAGGACACACATCATGAGACAAGCTTTGCACTAATCTGCATAAGTGGTAATGTACAGTAATTTCTGTCATTTAAACACTATTCCTCTGGGTTTGCTATCTGAGAGCTGTGTAATTCAATCCTAATGATGCTGCTCCATGCTGTAGTCAGAAAGAGAAAAGGAATAGTAAAAAAGCGATCACTTGGTAAAGTCTGCGATAGGTAAGTAAGTAGGTAAGTGGGTGGGTGGGTGGATGAGTGACCAATAGCAAGATACATGTGTATATGACTAAAAATTATTTTGGATGTAGACAAATCCTATAAAAAGGCCAAGCCTGCCAAAGCCTCAGCCCTTCGGAATAACGTAAACATTGTGTTTGGAAATTCTGAAATACAATTAGGAACATGGGGTTGGAAGGTCCTCAAGTCCAGTCTCTTTTTTTCTTTGGCAGCTACTCTATATATTTCCTTTCATGAACTGAACAAGGTCCAGTAGAACCAGTTAAATTTCTTTTTCTGATTGTTCTTGCTCAAAGACTATTCTAGCACCTCATTTTGACGGTGCTGTTAATGGTTATTTTCATCTCAATTTCTTCTTTTGCCAATGAGGTTCTTTAATTTAAATAGTTCCCTTCATTCGTGTTCTGATCTTTCTTGAATATGGTTGACCGGAAGACGACACTGTTTTCGAGATGAGTTATCAAATTTCTTGTACATCACCTGTACATAAGACTGGCTTTCCTGTCTCCATGAAGGTTACCAGCTCTCTATGAGATGCCTTGAATGATGAAGGATGTCATTGAAAACTCTAGCATAAATGACCTATCTTGAGATTTTTTGTCTACCATTTTGTGGAGTCTGGAACTCAAATATAATGTGTTCCACGTGTAGACAGTTGTTACGAGCTGAAGGGAACCATTCTATGGCTATGTGTGGAGCCGTAGATCTTTGCAGCGTGATGCTTTAATGCTAAGTAAGCTGGAAGGGAATGGGAGAGGTTCTCTGTGGGAGGCTTTGACTGTATTTTGATGTAAATTAACTGAAACTGATACATAAACATAAATGCAGTTTGACTTCGGTGGGTATTTTTATCAGAAAATTCCCAATTAGTGCTGATCACATGCTAGATGACCAAACCACCCATTGGTCTTATTTATGTTTGAAGTCTTTCCTAAGATATCATGCACTTAAAGCGCCATTAATTATTGTCTCATTACTTTCAGCAATGCAGTATGGGCAGAAAAAAAGTGCTCTGAGATGGTGAAGTTGTCAATTATAGCTGATAATTAAGGGGCCAGGTGCCTGTTTTATTTAACAAGATAAATATCTCCCCAGATGTTGAGTATCTGTAAATTCATAACCAGACAGGTATTTCATACTAGATGTGTGAAAGTCACCTTCAGTAGGCTGTCATTTAAGACGGCCTTTTTTATTTTTTCTTATTTTTTCTCTTTTTCTGTGTGTGTGTGCAATAGGGTTTGGTTTGGCATATTGAGCACATTGTCAGTTGAATGATCTGCTTCTCTCTCTCTCTCTGATTGCCAGCCTAATTTACCTTAGTATGTGTTGGAAATGTTATTTTAATTGATTTCTTTGGTTAATTTTCTGACTAGAATAGCTGTCATGTACTTCTGAGCGCTGGCATACCGTACCAAGAAGATAGCCTTACCACAGGGTGCTAAAATCTTGTTTTTAAAAGCAATGACTTGTTTTTGCGACAGGTAACAAAAGCTGTCAGATACTATGAAAGGGGCACTAGTAGTTGTTAAACATTTCTGTTTGGAATAATCTTTTCCTCAATGAAATGGAAAATGAAATGACCGAAATGTAAAGCACACATATGTTCTAAGGAAAGAATAGTGTAGGCTAAGCGCCATGAAAGAAACTGGAGTTACTTCTTTCTGTCTTAATTTCTTTCACTAGCTAACTCTTGATGTTGTTATTCCTTGGGAGAGTAGCACTGGGTTCAGGCTGAGGCTCCTGGAAATTGTACTATTTACCGTCTCGGCTGGACTAGGTGGTTGTTGTAGGTTCTTATTCTATTCTGTTCTAGTTCAATGACTTTTCAATTAACTAAGGGTTTAGATTAGACATTAGGAAGAAATTCCTTACTATGAGGGTGGTTATTTGCTCAGAGAGGTTGTGGAAGCCTCATCCCCAGAAGTGACTAAGGCCAGGTTGGATGGGGCCTTAAGCAACCTGGCCTAGTGAGGGTGTCCCTGCCCATGGCAGGGGGGGTTGGAACTAGAAGATCTTAGAGGTCCTTTCCAGCCCAAAGCATTCTATGAGTCCATGATTCAATGCACGACTCTCATTTAAATGTAGCTTTGCATATATAGCTGTAAATTTTTAAAAGTCATTTCCATAATACCTGATGTGAAGAATTCTGGGTGGATTAAACCACCTGAATAATGGTACGGAATCCTACAGCTGTCATGAAGAAGCAATGGGTGCAACTTTACATTGGCAAAATGTGCCAGCCCTCAGTGGTTAGTGTGTGTATATGTAAATTGGGGCAGCTCTGGGGTGTGGAGGACACAGGAAAATACTCAGACTTTACCTTATTGATTTTGCTTTTCATGTAAAACCAACTGGCATGTAAAAGAAAAATCCACTAATGGTTGTTAAAAGAAAATAGATCACCTCTGGCTCAGGAAATCCCAGTGGTTTCTGTGTTGGAGACAGAACAAGTGTACTGGGGAAATGCCACTTCACCTACCCTTTTTCCTCTGTGTCTGCCCCCAGACAGTATTGGAGACAGGATGCTGGGCAAGATGGACCTTAGGTCTGGTGCAGCGTAGGCATTTGTACATCTTCATGACTTTCAACTGACCTCCATCAGCAAGGCAGGGGCAGGAAATTCTTTAGATGAGCTACAGCACCAGAGATCTCCTCTGGCTTCCCCAGGGACCTCTTTTTGGTTTGTTTCAGTGGTTGTAATAATATTGTAAAAATTATAATTTCCATCTAAGCAGGAAAAAAAAAAACCCAAAAGATCTCCATGTAAGACAGATGTCATCTGTCTTAGAATAACAACTTAATAACAGAAAATAAGAAAGATCGAGGAGACTGATTTGGGATTTTTAAAATCTTGATCTTCGCATCTTTCCTCCTACATTTGGGAAGTGAATTATTCCAGTAATTTTGCCTCTCCAAAAAACTACTTTTAAAGAAAATGACTGTTTTGGACTATGTCTATGAGAGGCTCCCAATATCAAATATCCCAAGTATGCAATACTGAGTACTCCAAAGATACAATTTCCTAATATCATTTTGAGTCATTTCAAACCTTACCAAATTATACCAAATCCCTCTGTTTGTTTCAGTCTTTTAAAGTCTTTGCTCCTTCTGGCATAACTCTTTATAACCCGTTTTACTGTCTAGCATTCTCCCATCATATAGTCGATAGCAAATACCTTCTTCCCCCCTGCTACCCTGAACATATGTTACTGCAGCAAAACATTTCAGGTTGTTCCCAGTGGAAAACTGTCCTTCAGATGCCAATCAACAATATTAATAACAACAACAAAATGGATTCTACTTTTCTTGACTCATCCTAAAAGCTAAAGGGCTGCTAAAGGCTAGTCAGAAACTTGACTGAAAGTCAAAAGTGTCCACCTAAAGACTACTGAAGAACTGTAGTTTGAAACTTCAATTTTAGCCTCAAGACAACAGGCTTTGTGTTGCAGTAATCACATAATGCAAAGTGCTGATAAATGTTTATGCTTTGTTTCCCTGCTCTTCTTTTTTTCCCCCAGTGCCTTTGAGAGGTGGCAGAACGGAAGCTCTGAAGGACCAAGTCCTCTCCCTGGGGAGCAGGTAGGCCCTCAAAGCACTGCCAGCACAGTGATGAGTGTTGCCATAGCAAGCCTTTGAATACTGAAATACACAAGAGATGCTGTGGGAGTGTGAAGTTGGGTCCTAATTTTTACCTGCGAGTAAACTTTCAGTGGGACTTGCCAATGGTAACATGGGCATGTGTCTGCTGCTCGGCAGAGTCAGGCTCAGTCCTTGGGCCTGTTACCACAAACATGTCTAAGAGGAGAATCATAGAACCACAGAATGTGTTAGGTTTGGAGGGACCTTTAAAAGTCATCTAGTCCAACTCCCTGCAGCTATAACTAAACCCATAATCAGTTTAGTGCTGGCAAGATTTTTAGCAGGGACTAGGCAGGCATCGAAAGCTCATTTCATGTTGACCACCAGCACGTGTCATGTTAAATTAACTACTGGGCAATCTTAAATATGTACTTTTAAAGCTGAGTAACATCAGACTCAGCTACCTGTCTCCTGAGGTGCTGTTGTTTGTACATTGATGTCACACTAGTGCCCAGATGTTCCAAGCTCTAGACTCTGCTGTGTGAAATAAATACTCCAAAGCTTCTGCAATGTTAGAAGATCCTACAGGATTTTGATCGTTATCCTACTAATTGATCTCGATGATGTAAAAATCCGCCAGTGATTGAAAACTCCACAGCCACCGTGAAGACTGGGAAGAAGAATGAAACACATTCTAGCAAAAGTGACAGCTGCCCTGCAATTTAAAAGGATGATGTAGCATTTTCTTTGTCCTTCACTTCTGAACACACTTGAATGATGGCTGCACTTCTAAAGGAGTGTACACGTCACACAAGTTTCCTTTGTAATTAGTATCTACTGACCTAAACTACTGAAAGATCAACCACCCGATGGTGTCAAATAATGAACCTATGCACTGCTCAAGCAGTGGTGTTCTATAATAGCCTTAAAACTGTAGGCCAGGTTAAGAAAGTATGGGTCATACCTTCTAACATAATACTCCTCTCATTTGTCCTGAATTTGAATAGCTGGTGTATTCAAAGCCACATGTGATAATTAGGATAGTATCCTTAACTTGCTTGTGTCTTCTGACACTATGATAATACCACAACAGCACCCTGCTGTGTCACTTACTACAGTGCCCCGTGTCCTACTGCTTCATCCCACTCTGCTTCCCTGTGTTCATTCGGTTTTATTGACCTGGTGTCTAGGACTTAAGAAACTGCCAAACTGGAGGCGGGGGCGGGGGGGGGGGGGAGGGGGCGCTGGGGGAGGCGGGGGGGGGCGGCAAGCAGGGATCAGGGATCTTTCTGTTTGGCATCTCCTCAAGGTCAGTCTGCAACTTCAAACACTATTTTATGGATACAACAAATCCCAGACTGCTTGAAACCTGGATAGACCTTGAATCCTAGACAAAAAAAAACCCAAACAAAACAAACAAAAAAACCCCCAACAAAACCCAAAGAACCAGACCCAAGTTAAAATATTTGGTTGTTAAAAAACCCCACCTGTTTAGTTCAGGAGCTTTCATTTCTTGATGACAATCACTTCCAGAGCAGCCACAGCCCAGTTAATTGGAGCAACCGAGTGCATGTGAGTCTGAGGAGGACCAAGCACACTGCCTATAATGCTCATGCAGCTCTCGAGCAACCCAGCAGTGATCAATTCATTATCATTACAAGAAGCCTGCCAAACAAAACGTACAGGTTACTGAAGGCAAGATAGCTGTAAAATTAGAGATCAGACCAATCCTAATGTTCACTAATGGACGTGAACTTTAGCCCTGCAGCCTCAGCCAACTGCTCTGAAAGAGGCCCTAGTGACATCTTTGGGTAAAGTACATCAGGGACTGAAGATTTTCGGTTTTTTAATTTAACATATTGATTTACTTTTTATTGGGAGTTAAAGTGGCTGAGGAAAGAAAGAAGTTGGAAAGGATACTGGACGTGGAAAGGAAGGGAGATTGCCCACTGGCCTGTCTCAAATATTCCTTTCCCAGGTTTTTGCAATGTTCAGCAAAGGAATCTCTGAGTGAACATTTTCTCCCCACAAAACTTTGTCTACTTTACAGTCCAGTGCTAGCGCTGTCAAGTGCTGCTTGCCAAATAAAACACTGGAGGTAAAACTGACACCATATAAACATTAAAAAAAAGGAAAAAAAAAGGCTGGGTTTATGTGTACATGGAGCTACTTGCTGCTGGTGAGCAGGTCTTGTACAACAAGTAGAAAACACAAATAGTTTCTGCTGCCTTGGCTGCTTTATTTTTAAAGAGCTGTGATAACCTCTTAAAAGAAATTAGGATTTTTGAAGTCTCGAGGAAGCGAAGCAAGTAGCTACACAGCAGTTGTAAGAACAAGTAAGTTGAAAGATGTGTAAAATTTATGCTTTGTTTCCCTGCACTTTTTTTTTTTCCCAGTCGAAACCTAGCTCTTCAAGAGAAGGAAAGCTCTGAAGAGCCAAGTCCTCTCCCTGGGGAGCAGGTAGGTCCTCAAAGCACCTAAGCAGCAGGCCAATTTCCCTGTTAGATTCAGCATCGTCAAGAAAGTTAATCCTCTTAGATGATGACATGGATACAAAAATTTATGGCGCTCCTTTTTCAGCATTCATTATTCTAGCTGAACTTCTTTTACACTATCAGATCTCCTCAGCTACCCCTAGGATTAGTTTTTCTCCTTTTTGGTGCTTTTCATAGAATCATGGAATCATAGGGGTTGGAAGGGACCTCGAGAGATCATTGGGTCCAACCCCCCTGCCAAAGCAGGCTCCCTAGCTCATATTGCACAGATAGGTGTCCAGCCAGGTCTTGAATATCTCCAGAGAAGGAGACTCCACAATTCCCCTGGGCAGCCTGTCCCAGGGCTCTGTCACCCTCACTGTGAAAAGTTCTTCCGCATGTTGGTGCGGAACTTCCTGTGCTCCAACTTGCAGCCATTGCCCCTTGTCCTGTCCCCACAGACCACTGAAAAGGGGCTGGTCATTTCCCCCTGCATCCCATACTTAAGATATTTATAAACATTAATAAGGTCCCCCCTTAGTCTTCTTTTCTCTAGGCTGAACAGTCCCAGCTCACTCAGCCTGTCCTCATAGGGGAGATGCTCCAGGCACTTAATCATCTTCGTAGCCCTTCTCTGGACTCTCTCCAGGAGATCTCTGTCTTTTTTTATACCAGGGAACCCAGAACTGGACACAATACTCCAGGTGGGGCCTGACCAGGGCAGAGTAGAGGGGGAGGATCACCTCCTCCGACCTGCTGGCCACACTCCTCCTGATGCACCCCAGGATCCCATTGGCTCTCTTAGCCACCAGGACACACTGCTGGATCATGGCCAACCTGTCATCAACCAGGATCCCCAGGTCCTTCTCCACAGAGCTCCTCTCCAGCAGGTCATCCCCCAGCCTGTACTAATACAAGCAGTTATTCCTTCCCAGGTGCAAGACTCTACACTTGCTTTTGTTGAATTTCAACTGGTTTCTCCTTGCCCAGCTCTCCAGCCTGTCCAGGTCTCGCTGAATGGCAGCGCAGTGTTCCTGTTTGTCAGCCACTCCTCCTAGCTTTGTATCATCGGCATACTTGCTGAGGGTAGATGCTATTCCCTCATCAAGGTAATCAATGAAGATATTGAACAGGAGTGGACCCAACACTGAGCCTTGATCATGCTAACTCGTAACAAGCTCCATTAAATAAAGCAACATGGCCACAGCACTGGAAGTTACATGCAAAAGCCTGGGCAGGACGCCTTCACTGGCAGCCACTGGGATTTTTGGGTTGATTACACATTTCAGGCATTTATTGCCTTTGTGCAGACTTCAAAAAGCACATTAGGAGAAACCCAGGGCTGTCGAAAAGCTGTCCTTTCTCTGAATTTTCTGAAGCCTTTAAACAGAAATTCCTGTTGTCCCTGCCAGTCACATACAGTCACAGTCACATACTGCATCTTCCCTATAACACCTCTTGCCAGTGCTCTACACAGATAAGAGGGTCCCACTGCCCCTTGTCTGTAGTTTGCCCAGGGATGCTGCCCAGGTTAACCGGTTCCCCGCAGCCCAGTGAGCACTGGCCATGCTGGCGTGCAAAGCCCAGGGTTATGAGGTGAAACCTGAAACAGCCTCATCTTCCTAAAGATACGCCTGGAAAATAAACTCAAAGATTTGGGACTGGAGGGAGGGAGAGAGGAAGAAGTCAGGGAAAAGCTCGGTGTTATTTCGGCCGTTGGCTAAGCTGCCCCTACCAGTGCGGTTTATTTGTTAAAGAAACACTAGGCACAGACATTTTCTGTGATAGTTACATAGTCTGTATCTTGGAGGGGATGCAACTGAGACATCTTCATGCTAAATGAATACTGTCCTGCCACTGACTGAAGTGGGTATCTGAGATGCTACCCAGCTGTATGTTGTTTCCACACCAGGACTTCCTCCTTCCGTACTTCTATTTTATCCCATCTTGTTATTCCACTTCTTATTTTCTCAAATAATATGACAACTGGTCTAACAACAAAACCCTGAATAAAACAATAGGAAACTGAGGAAACAAGAGGTGTGCTTATCCCCTTCCTTGAGAAATTTTTTACTAAAAGCCATAAACAAATGATACAGTGGAGACGAGATGGAGTATTGTCTCGCCTGATCCCATGTCCATCATAAGCTGCTCAGCTTCACCTAGTTACCACTGTATTGATGGATGCCTTTGGAGTGAGGGGAGGAGGGAGCAAATCTCACGTTTGTATAGCAAAAAAGCAGAAAACACTTGTGTTGGAAAGCAGGGAAAACTGGGAAAGAGCAGTGAAAGGGCAACGTGTTATCCTTGCATAGCTGCACGATGAAAGCTCAGTACCAAAGCTGCTTCCAGGACTCCAGCTTAAGTAAGTCCCCTGTGCTCCGCCACTCGAGCTGCCCTTCTACATGTGTTAGGGTGAAATCCCATCCCTTTGAGACCACCTCAATTCCTTCTTGTTGATTTTGGCAGGAGCAGGGACTTAACCTAAATATTTTATGGTGCCATCACATAGCATAACATCTTATAATTCTTGGGGGGGGGGGGAATAAATAAAATAATCAGATTCTCATTTGTGATGCCATGTGGCAAAGGATATGTCCATATGGCCATGTTCACAGCAATCAAACAGATAATGCCACTGAATTCAGTAGGCACCATCGTGGCACAGCCCTGCGGAGGCTGAAACGGGGGCGGGGGCGGGGGGGGGGGGGAAGAAAAAAAAAGAGGAAAAATAAAAGATAGAAATCATTGATTCAAATGAGGCCAAGATTTCACCTCATGTTTTTAGTGTAGCAAATGTTATTGCAAGCCCACACAGAGCCAGCGTGAAGCGCAAATTACCACAGGAATTTGTCATATTCATTACCAGCCTAGCATCATTAGTTTATATGAGTGTAGGCAATTAGAAGAGAGGTTTCAGTTTCTTTCTTTGAAATGTGAATTTTATTAACAAAATGACAAGCTTTCTTTCAATGAAAGCAAGTCAGATGCTGCAGGAAGAGTCGTAAATTTGAGGAAAGAGCTGAGAGCCAATGTTTAACGAAGGCAGCATCACTCCACAAACTTAGAAAACGGGCAATAACTCAATTCCTTGTGTACCCAGGAATCCAGTAGAAGAAAAGTAACCATGGCTGAGGAGATTTCATTTGCAAAGACAATTTTAAAGCAAGTGAAGACAGAGTTAAGACATTCAGGGGGCACTGGTGGACCTTGTCAGACGCTGTACCTAGATTTGGTTCTTTTTCATTGATTGCTCTTCATTGTTCAGTTATTTGGTTACATTCATGTGCATGCACGCACACACCCCCATTCGATATCCCCTGAACGTGACTTTGAGTTTGTTTTTTAAGTGTATCAATGGGAAGAGCACACAAAGCCATGAGGCTGATTCAGGTTTCACCATGCAACCCTGGTGCTTCACACGCTGGGCTATGGCCATGGGGAACCTGGTCAGCTTGGGCAGCATCCCTGAGCAAATATATATAGTGGGCAGTAACATTTCTCCCATCAAATGAACATAACCGGGGAAGATGCCTGCCTTTTCTGCCATAGGAGTTAGTCCCACCCTGGCATGCTGCTGGTAGCTGGGGTCTGGGTTTGGGGCTTTTTTTGAGCATCAGTGGGAGAAAAAACAAACAGATAAATAAAATTAATATATATTTTTAATATATATTTATCTCTATATACTTTATATATATATAAATATTATATATATAGAGAGAGAACCAGCAATTTGGTCCGTGGATGTACAAATATTCTGTAAGGTTGAAAAAGCTACAGGGAGGCCAAAAGAAAGAAGAAGAGGAGGAAGAAAAGGTCCCAGCTTGTTCCGCATCCCCCTGCGCTCCGGATCTCCGTACCGGCCGGGCTTTGCCGCCGCGCAGGACCCTGGGGATCTGCCGGCTGGGTAAGCCTATTCGAGAGCGACCTCTCGTGTTGGGTCGGCTGAGCGCTGTTGGCGTTACTCGTGTCTTTCACGCGGTTTCCAGCAAGGTAAAGGGGAAAAAAAACGCAACACAAACCCCATCACCGAATCGCTTTGGAGAGTGCTGGCCTTGCGCTGCTCGCCCGCACGCTTGCTGCTCAGGCAGCACGCTGCATCGCACCGACTGCCTACTCCCCCCGCCCCCCCCCAATCATCCCAACAGCTCTAGCGAGAGGATTTCCCCCCTCTTTTAAATTAATTTTCATGTATATTCACTTCTGTTCGGAGTCTTCACCTTTCGGTGAAGTGACCAGATGTCTCAGAAAGCCTGGAGCAATGCTGGCATCAGGAGACTTCGCCCCCATCCTGAGTGACTGCAGACTGAGATGCCAATATGTTCTGGTTTGTAATGGATGATTGATTTGCAAGGCTGTTTTGCTCTGATTCTCCCTTGCTTAAAGAAGCACTGGGCTTTTTTTCTTTTTCTTTTTTTTTCTTTTTTTTTTTTGGCCTTTTTTTTAAAATACCAAACAGTATTTCCTCTGTCTGCAGTCTTGTATCCAACAAATCCAATCACATCACTCGCCTAACTAGATGCTCTTTTGTTTGTGATTTAGTTTTTTTTTTAATCCTTCAGAGGGGTTTGTATTACTCAAATCTTTAATAGCCATAAAGTTACACTGGGAAAATAACCAGATAAGTTGTCTAAATGCCTTTGAATGTACAGGGATGGTCCATGGCAGAAGGAGGTGGAAGCCTGTTTCTTGGCAGCTGTGTGGACAGAGCGCCACACTTTTTGCCCTCTCCTCCAGCCCGGTATTGCACTTCCACCTCCTCCTCTCATCTCACACATCAGATCCAAACCTCTAACATCCAGACTTCATAAGGCTTTGCAAGCTGAGTCTTCAGGGACCATGGACAACCGGGTGGTGAGATCCCTCAAGTTCTTGCCAGGGTGTGAAGATGCTTCACCTGTGCTAACATTACAAAATCCTGTTTCCCTGTGTGTGACCCTTCCCCTTATGAATGCTCACCTCTGAAATACCAGTATGGGCCAGGCCACGTCTGGGAGAGAAGCCTGTCAATAGCCAGAAAGAGCTCAGTGACAGCTGGCATAAGCCTGGAAGTGGGATTTAGAAGTTACAATCTCCAGTTTATAGTCTCCTGTCTTTTCCCTAAGAACTGGAGTATAGCTTGGTTGAACAATAGTAAAATCAGTAATTTAATGCGTTCCTGTTCCCCGGGGCTTTTTAATGCATGCTACAAATTAATTACACAACTTTTATAAATAACAGGGACTGAGCTTTTAATTCCTCATGCAGTGGGGAGAGTGCTAAACCATAACGTGCTGGCACGCGCATTGCTCTGCCTCACAGACTCTTTATGTTGGTCTGGCAAGAGAAAGGAGTCTCTGAGTAAATGGTAACTGGGTTCCCAATGTTTTAAAGTGGGAAAAGGCTCTCTGAGCACTGCAAATTATGTGCCTTTAGGAACCAAAAATTGCTGCTTTATTTTTAAAAGCATTGTTATTTCCTGCAGGTCTGTGTGTGAAGTTCCTTTGGGTAGCAATAAACAAATGGAAGGCAGTCTGAATCCATCATCCATCTATCTATCTATCTATCTATCTATCTATCTATCTATCTATCTATCTATCTCTATCCATCCATCTATTATCTATCTGCATCTATGTATCTATCATCTATCATCTTTCTATCGTCTGTCTTTATCATCTATTTATCTGTTATCTATATCTATATCTATATCTATCTATCGTCTGTCATCTGTCATCTATCATCTGTCTGTATCTATCATATATCATCTATCTATCTGTTATCTACATCTAGCTGTCTGTTATCTATATCTATCTATATCTATCATCTATCTATCCTTCATCTATCATCTATCTATCCACCACCTCACTATCATCTCACTCTGAGATCATGTTCTCACTGAACTCCTTACACTAATCTCTTTTCTGAGATGCAAACTTTTTGTGTCAACTTCATATATTGAAAGACTTATTCACAGTCCCTGATATCTGGATGCACTGGAGAACTCCTCATGGACGAGTTTTGGATGACCACAGGAAATAAATGTTAAAAAAAAAAAAAAAAAAAAAAAAAGCCCACAACCAAACGAAAATACCAAACCCGACAAACAAACCCTTAGGAGACTGCTCTTGTCTCGACCCCCCCCACCCAACCCTCCCTTCTCATCCCGAACCGGGGGGATCCTGCAGATGTGGCGCTTACCCCTAGAGGTCACTGCGATCCAGGGATTTCAGAGAGCCCTCCCTGGCACCCACCGAAGTTGGTGCCTGTGTGATGGAGGAGAACAATGTGGCGTCCGGCTGGCTGGGGAGGGGGTCTGCGGGAGGTTCGCGACTCTTGTGAGGAGCTTTTTTCCTCCCACCAGCCCCTCGTTCTCTCCCCTTCCGACTTCCGAGCTTCCAGCCCTGTCACCAGGAACCAGCCGGCAGACTCGGCTCTTGCAGATGCGATGATCTTTGTTCCTCGTCCCCTTCCCCCTTTTCCTATTGGTTTCTTCCTTTGCACTCAAGGAAAACAAAAAAACCAAACAAACAAACAAAAAGAAGGATAAATATGGTTAATGCGTTATTAATTGTTTTAAATTCAGGAAAAAACCCACCTTCAGCAGGTGAAGGTGATGACTTCTGGGTTCTTCAGTGCAAATTCTTTGTAGGAGTGAATTTTACTGTGCTGCACAATTTAGGCTGCATCTGATTTAGCTTTTTGGCACATTTACCAGCAGCTCCCATTTTTTAAGCATATGATTTGAAATGATTTTGTTTCTCCTTCTTTTTGAGTTAACTCTCCAGTTTCGATGCAGATTGCCCATAGCTCTGAGGCTCGTGCAGACTGGTTCAAAACCATCATGCTACTTTTGCATGAGGATTTTGTATGAAGACTTCTTCACACTTTTGTTCTACTTTGCCTTTTAGAACAACTCAAGATTAGCTGGAGCTCTGCTGTTGGTGGCATTGGAGCTCTGCTGTTGGTGGCATTCTAATGAATTACAAGCTAGCATTTTAATTTGGTGGAGGGGAGAGATAACAAACTCTCCCACTTAAAATCAAACTTTCCCAGGCTTTTCTAGGTCTGGCAAAAATTTTGAAACACCTTTGAAATGTGAGCTTCTTTTGCTTGGATCTAGAAAAATAGATATCTATATATATAACAAAATGTGTGTTGGGGGGGGGGAAATCTAGGAAAAGAAAATATTTTCTGGCTTTTCATGATATTGCAACCATATTCTGGCTGCAGAAATTTGCCTAAGCTTCTACGGTTAAGCCAGTATTTATAGTCAGAATAAGGGAAAGAACAGTTGGCCAAAACTTCCTCCACAGAGAACTTCAAACATGGAAAACTACCCATGGCTAGAGGTAAGTGTACTGGTGGAGCTGGGTCGGCTGCCGTCCCTCCTGTAAGACAAGGTGTTGTAATTGAACAGAGTGGGATGCCACCTTTGCGTCATACTGCAAAATATGCAAATTTCTATGAATAATGGATTTAATCCTATTAGAAAAGAGATCAAAAGTAGTTAAACATGTCAGCCTTGATTCTGCTCTATGACTTGTTAGCAGAGACAGAAGTATATGCTTATCCAGTTGGTGAACTGTTGTGGCATCAGCAGCCACAGCCCTCTCTTGGGAACGTGCCACCTTTGCAAAACCTGGCTGTCGTTTTTTTTTTCCTTGTCTGAAATTACTCTTAAAACAGCATCAGCTATCTAATACTATACATTCTGGTGATACTCCTCTGCTCATTTGTTTGGGATCAGCCTACCACCTTGGAGGAGAAACCCCACAAATCCAGAAAGCATGCGCTGCATTATTTTTGGTACCTGGCTTCGCTAGTGACTCTCACCAAGTCCACTAGCAAGACATTCAAACTCTCTGCGCCTTGATTCCCTAATTTGCATCAGATCTGGCATCGCTGCACCAGTAAGCCTTGCATGGGAATGGCTAATTATTAGCAGAAGTTGAGTAATCCTGTTTGGACAGTGTAGGAATTATAGAAACTGCAGGCATTCGGGTACTGAAATATCCACTGTCTGACCATATAGCTGTGGTAAAATATCACGGTGGTGTAAGAAGGCATACTGTGAAGTGTTACATAGTTATATGGAAAACCAGAAGAAATGCCACTGCAATAATTCCCTAAATAAAGATATGAATACAGAACTTGACCTTTTCTGTGTTCCCAAAATGAGTTGTATATACCGGGAGTGGGTAGGGCACAAACATAGCACTTAACGGGGTAGAAGAACTTAGTTGGGGGGTATGAAAGAGATGGTAGTGTACAGCTCTGATTATTTTCCATTTCTTGCAAAAAAAGGGAATGATGGAGAAAAAAATGAGAATTGTAGAGGTTGTTTCGGTTGAACAGAACTGGGCCTCCTCTGGTAAAGGCTCTACAGGCAGCTCTAGCACAGGGATGATCTCAGTTGGCTGCAGTAGAAGTGTTGGAGCAGTAAGAAGAGCTTGCAAGTGCTTCAGTGTCCTTCTGAGACAGAGCAATGAGGTGCAAGGCCACAGCAGTGGGGCAACTGGAAAAGTTAAAACATGCAGTATGTGGAAACCCACATATGTAGTTTGCTAATATGTGAAGCTATCCCAAGAATAAAAGTTCTAAGTAGAACTGTCTTTTAATCTTTATTTTTTACATTTTCTTTCTCTTTTTATTTTTTTTAATTAGATTTAAAATATCTTCTTTAGCTGTTGTTGCTTAGATACTCGGCAACTGTGGTCCTACAAATGATCATTTTAATCCTGTAGTATAATATGAATATAATATGAAATGTCTGCAAAGTATCTGTAATACTTCTCAGCCTCAACCCATTCGGTCTTTCCTTCAGCATGGAAAACTACTTCTGGTGCGATGGGTTTTCACCACATGACAGGCCCACGCTCTTCCCTCCGCTGCTGATTTATCATCTGCCTACCTGACTTTGCAAGTGTTTTTAACTCACAACTGTCATGACAGAGGTTGAGACCACATCATTTTTTTAAGATACAGCAGCAAAAGTCCTCTACAACCCAGCTGGCTGAGAGATGGTACAGCTCAGGAGAAAGTGATGTCCTACTTTCTGGATTTTTCTACTCCTGCAAGAACAGTGTATTTTATCATTTAGCCATGACATGTGATGGGGGCAGGAGATCCAGAGAGATTTCTCAGAGCTGCCAAATTTGATGCTACTCTGTGAGGGTATTTCTTACCAGTGAGAAAACCTCCCATTTCTTCCTCCCTTCTCATCACCAAAAATGGATCTGTTCCTCTCTCTCTAGGTCAGCCTACTTCCTGGCACGCACATAGTGGTCCTGAAGAAGTAGGACATTGAAGGGGAGAAAAAAACCCTATCAAACTGGGAGGGTTTTGTCAGTCCTCAACTAGCTCCCACCAGAATGACCAGCAGCACTGGTTCCTCTGCCTCAGACTGCTTCCTCATGTCTCACTTGGAACCTCTAGGGTTTCTGCTTCAATTATAAAAGGATTCCCCTGCAGAGAGCACAAGGGCAGTCCTCAGGAGCCATAGGATAAGATGGATGGGCTGCTCTGGAGGTTGTGGTCAAGCAGAACCAGGAGCAGGGGATGCTTTCGGAGGCCAAAATTGTTGGGTTTGGTAACAACTGCAGTGCGAAGCAGAGGAGTGTAAGGTCTCATCTGAGACCTTGCTTCTAATACACCACCACAGCATCAGCTGTATAGCTGTTTAAAGGGGGGATTTTGCTGCTGTGGAGCAAGGAGGAGGAATCACCAGGAAGTGTGGAGAGCAAATAGTGGAAAAAAACAAATGCAGGGAAATTGAGGCATGCAGCCTGGCCTGGCTTGGCTCCTCACAGGGGGCAAACAGCTACAGACAACCTGGAAATGGGGAGAAGGAGGAAGGAGAGGGAAGAGCTGGGGTTTCGGGGAGCTGGTCCTGCCTGTGTTGCTCGCGGACTTGGAGTTGCTTCCCTCTGATGTGCTACATTGCCTTCCTGCCTGACGTCAGGGCACTGAACTGCCCAGAACAGACGGAGACTACTGAGTGAAAACGCCTGCCTTTCACGCCAGAGGCATCATCCAGACGAGGATTATTTTCTTCCCAGTATGTCTGCCGTGCTAGACTTAAATTCACCTTGTCAAAGAGCAGGCACCTGCCATTTCTTGAGGGGGGTGGGGGGGGGGTGGGGAATGCAGTCCCTGCCGTGTTCCCCAGGGACCGGTGGAGACAAACAGAACAGCAGCTTGCTGGGGCACTCGCTGTTATGGGGATAAAACTGAGCAGCAGAGGCCTATTGATGCCCGATTGGAACAATAGAAGCCAACTGCTGTGGTGAGAAAGCAGCCATTTGCCGTGCCAGCTGCAGCCAGGGATGGTGGAGGGAAGGAATGGGAGAGCATGGGGTCTGTTGGGATGCTGCAGCCTCCAGCCCTGCTGCACCTTGGGGTGACATCCCTGTCATTGCTGCATTTCATGGTTACTACATAGGGAGAGAAGTGAGGGATGGAAAACAATGAACGATGCTGTCTGCCTTTCTTTTTATCTTTTGAAAGCTGTGCTGATACTGGTTTTCTTGCTTCAGACGTGAAACATCCCAGGGAGGTGCCTGGGGGTGGCCAATGTATGTTGTCCTGAGTGTCCGTTTCACCTTCCTATGTTGTCACTTAATGTGCTTTCTAGAAATCTTGACTTTCTTTCTAAATTTTACACTGCTGTGGACTTGCTGTTCCTTAAGGGAAGTTGGTGTGGGCTTGTCAGCCAAAAAGTAAGGCAGACATTTCCTAGACCATAACTCTGGCTGGAATATGTCTTGGTGGTGCTCTGAGAGGGCCCTGTCTAGCTGGCTGACGGGTCTTGCCTCTGCATCCAGCTTTCTGTGCCATTCTGAGTTATCACTCTGCCTCGCTAAGCAGGGATCTCAGACCTACTAACAAAACCCCATTCATTTCATTTTGAAACATAAGCACCTCAGATTGCATAGGATGTTGCATCTCTGTTGGATAATGATGTCGAGTCCAGGGCAGTGCACATGGTGGAGCTCAATTTTTGACCAGGGCTTGCCAAGCTGCCACACAAATTCAACTTCATGCAGGTGTCAGTGAAATCTGCAGGTCAGGCTTTTCCCCAAAGCTTGAAATCATTAAGTTTCAAGCTTCGCTCACAGTTTGTTACATAGATCTGTTCTGTGTGGGCACTGCTGTTCCTCAGCTGTTTATCCACAACAACTAGGTGTTGTAAGGGATGGAGTATGGATAGGGGGCACAACTAAATGCTTCTGACATACTGTTACAAACTTAGAGCAAGTAGTAGAAAACAGACAACCATGAAAATAAGGGAAAAGTTAAGATTTGGGGGGTTAGTTCTTTCAACAGGTATATTACTACACAAGGTTCTCAGAGGACTATACAATGTGGGCAAGGGTCCATTCTGTTCATAGCTGTGCCCAGTCTCCATTATTTCAATGGAGGAAGGTGAAAAAAATGTCCCAGAAATCATGCTAAGTGCAGAAAGATGGTGGTATAATTAGGAAAATGGAGTTTCTTCTTGGCTGTTAGGTGACTAGCAAAAGCTCTAGAAATATGGAGATAATACCTTATAAAAGTTGCAGATCACTGGTGGGTTGTGGTCTCCTTCCAAATAGCTCCTTTGGAGACCACATCACTTGGGGGATCTAAGGCTTCAAGTCAAAAGTTAAATTCCCTGTTATACCATCCCTTCAATAAACTTACAGGGCAAACTAAATAAGAGACTCTTCTGGCTGCAGTGAGAGGACGGTGTATATCAGACATAGCTAGGGGGAAAGAAAATAACGGTAAAAACTTGCAGACACATCAGCACTTCTCCTGATGTCTTCTCCCATCCTTTGTATAGCTGGGGTAAAAATTACAAACCCCACAATACCAGCTACAATTTGTAGTAGCTGCTCTGTAATGCTCATTGCTAGAGAAGAGCATCGACTTTGTGGAGAGAAGTCCTGCAACCTGCTCTTCAGGAGCCTACGTGGGGCTGTGGAAGTGGGTGATGAAATCACAGCAAGTACATCATCTGCCCGTAACAACTGGAAAAGCAAGCACCACAAATGAAGGAAATGACTTCTTGGCCGTACCGTTGCTGCTCTTTACGTAGTGTTATAAGGAGAAATGAGTAGATGTCAAAATTATCTTACTGGCTATTTACATATTCATACGCAGACTTCATACAAGAGTTTCCTATCGGGCATATTTACAGGAACTGTGAATTTCAAGTGAATATTAGGAGGAAAAATAAAACCTTTAAATTCAATAATTTACCAGCATGCAGCTTCTGAGAACCAGCCTGCTAGGGGAGACATGAACCAAGTAACTTGTGTTCTGGTAATAACCATCTGGATATGCCCAGACTGACCTATCAGATAAGCCATGTTCCATTGGGAACAAAAATGGTAACAAACTTCCTCCAGGATTTGCAGCAACTGGAACAGAGAAACATACCAAAAGTGGCTAGAAAATTATTAAAACAAACAAACAAGAGGTACTGACCAAAAAGGAGGGGGGAAAACAACATGTAAATTTTTTTCCTAATTCTTTAAGAACTAAAAGGAAAAAAAAAAAAAAAACAAAACAAAAAAACCAAGCCAAACAAAATAAGAACCAACCAAATGAATGAACAATATCCCCAAACAGTCTCTCAGGGACAGATTGCAGACAGAAGACAAAAAAATTTGTTAAAGAAATTCAGCACTGTGAAGTACTTGCTCAACTTGATTCAATCCTCTACTGTGTAAGAATAAAGCAGGAGACCATACTTGATTCTCCTACCAGCTTATTTCAACAGATTCATTCAAACAGTCAAATCTTCTTTTCTGCTGGGGGAATAAAGGCAGAGAGAAAAGAGAAACCTCTGGTCTGTCAGGTTTTCCATCTGATTTGTTCCTGGGACATGGGAAAAACATAGCAGATAGCATGTTGTGTTTACTGAAGAACATACACGTGCATTTAAATTACTTGCAGCTTCCTCTTTTTTTATGATGCAATTGTGAATTATGTTCTTTTTGCATTTGTAATTAGAGGGCAGAACAGATGTGAAAGCTTAGTTTAACGTTATGTGTCCGTTAAAATAACCTAGCCTACCAAGTAATTGTTCACTATGACAGGGGAATATGCCCAGCGTAATACTTTTTCTGTTCCAGTTCAATATATCGAAAGGACGCAAGTCCTTAGCAAATGTTGCTCAGATTGTGACAGTTCCTGAAACAGGCTGGTACTAGACTATTTTTTTTGTTTGTTTTGGAGGAAAAAAAAATCCAACATCACTGTACCTTATTCTGGTGCAAAGCATCAGACCGGCACTTTAATTTTTGAGAAGTTCTTTTTCCTTCCCTGTAAGAAAGCTTTTGTTTTCCTCAGTAGGACTTCTACTCACAATGGCACTTAGGCTACAAAATATATGAAAATATTAACTATTAGGCTTTTCATTTGGAACCAAGACTAAACAAGGGCTCAGATTTTGATCAAAGACAGCTGCCCCGTAATCTGTAGTTATGCTTGATTGAGATAGGCTCTGACAGCCAACATAACAATAGACAGACCATTCTTTAACACATTAACCCTTGTGACCTAATTAGCCATCCAAAAAATGCAAATAAGATCCTCAGCAACCTTTTTAACTATTCGCTTCTCAATGACATTTGATTTGCCTTTTGCAATGTCAGTGTGCTTGTGTTAAAATTTTAAAGATGGTTAGCCTTTCTGCAGAACAGATGCACACATTAAGCACTTGCACGCCTCTAATTGAAAACCTCTGTCTTTAGCCACCAGTGCTCACAGCAACATTTGCAAGCTCAAGGTTGAAGATCTTGGCTAAACAGAATGTTAACCGTCCCGACTACATCGTTTACACATTTGCTGATGATCAGTAAATACAGTTGAAATTGTAAACAGAGGATGGGAGGTAGTGGTGAGGGAGCAGAAGGAAAAGAAGTGGGGAAGGCAGGAAAGGAAAAGCTGGAATCACAGTGCCCTATTTACTTTTCCAGAGAAATCTGTACTTCAAAAATCTTGAAAGGGATAGTTTGTATTACACAGCAGAATATATAACAATGAGACTAAATGCCTATTTGTGAATTGGTTTTTGTTGTGGTTTTTTTTTTTTTTTTTAACTGGCATTATGTTATTTGTGCATGTTAACTGTAGTGCACCTTCAGCATCTGTCTTTTTCCCTTTTCTCCCCTCTGAAAGCAATGTTATAAAAACCCATCACTGAGAACTAACCCTAGCCTGTTCTGGTCAAGAGGATTAAGATCGCTGTCTGTACAGGAAGGTTTGAATTCTGTTTGCAGTAATCCCCACGTGGTTAATTATTGCCCCTCACTTGTTCTAGCGATGTGCTTGTTTGCAAACGCTGTTGTGCCCCTTCCCATTTCGTAGTGACCTGAGGAGTAAGAGTACTCATCGGCTTGTTGGCTGTCTTTTTTGGTTTTTATCCCTTTTTCTCTTTCTCCACCTCCCCACAGTGCCCCCCCCCCCCCCCCCCCCCCCACCAGCACTTCAGGTGTACACATGGTTCTTGCGTGAGCCAGGCAGGAAGCTGTCCGTCCCAGTCTGTCTGTTTGTCTGTCTGTCTGTCTGTCTGTCTATCTATCTATCTATCTATCTATCTATCTATCTATCTCAGAAGCTTAAATATATTGTGTGCCTGTTCCTTTGGGCTGGGCAATGGAATAATATCGTGATGAGGAGTTGTGGGATAAGAACCTGATGTTTGCTCAGCGTGTGTTAGCTTAAAGTGCTCTGCCACTGAAATAAACATAAAAAACCCCTGCAGTCTAAATTGTGGATGGAGCTGGTTTTTGGACACTGAGACATGTATTTCCTAAAATTCTGAGTGTATGGAAAAGCATACACTAGTGTAAGCACAAAGCATGTCAAAACTTCCACTGGCATTCACTGCAGAGACCAGCAGATGAAGTCTTGTTAAGAAGTACAGAATAAATCAAAACACGATGAGCAGCATCTCGTGCGTCCAGCCCTCAAAAAATCTCTAGAGACGCTTGTCTTTTAATCTCCTTTTTGGTTTTTGAGAAGGGAGATCTCACTTGATGACTTTTTTTCCTGGCTAAAGATTTGCTTTTTGCTTCCCATTTTCTAAACGAGAGGCTGAAATCACTGACACTATTGCGTGGTTTAGAAGTGCTGGGATTTTTGAGAGAAATCCCAAATATCTCATCATTGGCAAGAAACTCACAGGAGTGTCTTCAGCTGAAGATGTTTGTGATTTTTTTTTTTTATGGTGTGACTTGTGTGACACACTCAAATCTGTGCCTCCCCAAGAGCGGCCACTGTGGGCGCGGTGTACCTGGGCTGGCTTTATTCGCGCTATCGGGGATGCTCAGCAGGAGCCGATCTGTCTCTTGCTGTCTGTAGGGTGGTTCTGCCTCCACACGGCTGCTGGTTTAAAACTAGCTTGGACCGTGGGCAGAACTCGCCGTCTTTGTTGTGACTGCAGCACAGATACATATTGTGTTTCTTTGCCTAAAAGAACAGAAGACAAATGGGGATTTGCGGCAATCTGCATTAAGAGGTTTATTCACTGTAAGTGTTAATGATAACTGGAGAAAAATAATGTGCCAGAGCGTGGTGGCAGCTTACGCTGTCAGAGAACACATCTCATCGCACCTCTGACCAACACAGCTGTGCTGTCAGAACGGGTTGGAGTTGGCCTTCGTTGGGGAAGCAAAAGAGAAAAGAAGGCAGCAACCATCGGCAAATGGTGCCAGAAATGCCAAGCTCTTGCCCAATCACGGCTGCAGCATTGGCAACTTATGTCCCCCTTACAAAACTCTGCCCCTCTTTTGGAGGCCTGCCAGAGGAACCTTTTGCTCTTCTGGACTCCCTGGCCATTTCCAACCATGAGTCTGAGGAGCGCTCGCACCGAACGTGAGCGCCTGGACCTGTGTAGTTTGTGTGTTCAGCACTGTCTTTCCCACAGAGGGAAAGCCACAATGAATGCTCTAGTGCACAGAATGAGAGTGGGCTACGATATTAATTTTAAGTCTGCGACAGGATTAGGTATAGTTCTGCAGCTTTGCCAGTCTTAGAAGAGCCAAAATCTGCCATGACTAATTCACTGATAAGTCTATTGCCATTTCTCCCCCCCCTCCTTTTTTTTTTTTTTTTGTTTAAAATAGGATGAGTTGGATTTAGAAAAAAGGAAATGAATTGCTGCAGAAGTGTGCTGAGTCAACTCTCCTCTTAAGTTTCTTTTGCAATTGAAGGCTCAGACGTAGCAACGTATTACTTCTTAAGGTCTTATCACCACTGTTGCTACCTCCATGTCATGGCCATGATGAGCGCTGGAGACAACAGGAAAGGTAGCAGAGGAGGTAGGAGATCAAGGGTTATCTGCATCCTCGAGAAGAAACACCCTGAGGAAAACAGTCTTTCAGGATAGATGAAGTACTTGTCTGAGGGTTGACAGAGAGAGAAACATTGCAGCATAGCTCCTAAGTCAGTCAAAGTTAACTGCAACTTGAGCAGTTCCTTTTGGAGGGAGAAAGCAGCAGGACAAGGCCATAATGAGACATAATAGCTCAATTTCTGCATAAAGGTACTGTTGGACATCAGTAGTACATTCAGTGGGGGCAGTAAACCACTCTTCATTCATGATTTTATATAGTGAAAGAAATGCATGGAAATATTCTTGCTGTTCTGGTGGCTTGTAAAAAGACCCAAGGGTTCAATGTCATCTCCATGGTGAAACTGCTTCTGCTGTCCATGCCCAGGAGGCACAGACCTCCTTCAGGTGCTGGTCTAGGGACACTGTAGCTCTGCAGTACACGTGGGCCAGACCTTTGAAACTTGGTAAGAGGCCACAGCTTATATGGGAAAGAGGAGTAGCTGATAGCCCCCTGTGATGAATTTGTGGGCCCTAATACGTCACAGGTGGATGCTGCTGCTGCTGCTGTAGAAGGGGGAAGAGTTTGTGGAAAGCTGGCTGGCAGGCAGGATTTGGTTTCCAGTAACAGGAAGAGCAGCAGTACAGGAACTGCTCCTTGCAGCAGGTAGGAAGATGCCTTTTTACTTCTCTTTGCATCAGGGAAAGTGAGCTGTGCTCTTCCTCTTTGTGGGTGGGAGCTGATGGGCAGCTGAGCCTCGGGGCCACCTTATAGGACTGTAGCATTCTGCTGTACTAATTCTGAATAAGTATCTGTCTTTAGTCTCTCCATTTTGTCTCTAGTTCTGGATTTTTTTAAAAAAATCTTTATTTTATCTCTGCTTTGTCTTGGAATAAATGTTTTTGATCTTCTGCCACTCCCTGATTTTCTAATATTGCCTATATGGCTAAATCCTTGATGGTTTTCCAGTGGAGTCATGTAGTACCAAAGAGCAGGCAACTAATCCCAAGACGGGCTGATGAGGTCCAGAGGTGAAAGAAATACGAAGAAAAGGCACAGGAACCAGAGTTGCACGATGAAAAGAGGCTATCAGCTGCTAAGCAATAGTGCTTTCTTCTTTTAAAATTTATTATCAATGATGTACCCACGGTTCACCCAAATTTGCTCATTTAATAGAGCATACAACCACAAGTGTGTTGCCTCAAAGAGATTTCCTGTAAAACTGATGCTTCTGGACTCAGGCGGTGTTTGCCCAAATTATTGTCTATGGTCTGCTAGCTTTACACTTTGTGAGCTATGGGGCCACTAGCAAAAGACTCACTTGTTCTCAGCAGCTTCAAGACCAAGTTTGGGTGACCAGCAAGTGGTGAACTGGGAGGAAAGGTATATGTTTGTGAGACACCTCCAGTGACAATTGCCAGCTTTCACAAGGATGTTTGGATGCAACTTTTAGGCTGTGGAAAGGAAGGCAATCTGGCTGCCTGAGTTATAGAGCAAGAGCCAAACATCTCCTTAATCCCAGGAGCAAGAGGTGTTCCTCATCTTTACAGATGCTTCCGATGGAGCTTTGATTGAAGCTAAGGGTGTAGGTTTGGGGCAGGGAAAAGTCTTTTCATTTCTCCTCTCAACTGGAAGTAGCACATTGCAAATGGCTACAGAACGAAATACACAAAGGGTAAAATGCACCTGGTTTTATTAGTAAAACCTTTCCTGACAGTTACCAAAATCAGCTGTTGCCCTATAATGACACACTTATTTTGTAAATCCCCTTTTTTTTTAAACACTGCTTTATAATTGTTACTTCCCTTTAATTTTTCCATTTCATCATCACTGTTTGACAATCGTTGTTATGTTAGATATTTTCATTGACTTGACATTTCTCACAACAGCTAGAACAAAAGTGATTTGTTTAAGCTGTAGGAGGTACCATGAATTAATAGCTCACTTCTTTTATTGTGTTCCCGTTAACTGGAAAGACAAATCATCTTTTTTTGTGAGTAACAGTTTTACCTTGAAATATTTCAGAGTGAGCAAGGGCAGCCCTGGACACCTACGGTGTCTCAATCGGAGGGTGACAGACATTGCAACAGCACATACCCTGTCTTCAGTATGCTGCTGTCAGTCACCGGTGACTGAAGCTATTCGTGGTCCATAATAATGCACAGCTGCTGTGCAGGAGAAATACCATCGCTAAACAAACATGGTCTGGTGCTAATAATTTAATTGGTTTTAGACATTCTCAAAGTTTTGATAAATTCCTTTTTTTTTTTTTTTTAAAGAGAGGTTGTTATTCATTCCGGTGTCTTAAAGTGACTTCACAGGTTGTTTGTGTAACCCTTTTCCATGCAAACCATCCTTTTTGTGGACTTCTGTGGGACTGTTTTAAAGACCAGACACACCAGCACAGTGGCTTTCTGTGTCATGGTGCTTACTGTCAGCAGTCTGGAAACACATGGGGAAAATGATGAGTTTTAATTTCTCACAATCAGGTCCCTGATATACCTCAAAACATGAGAGTGGGGATAAGTTGTGTATAATTACCCAGGTAAGGGAGAAGTAGTATTTTAACTGAAGTATTCACCAGCTCATTGGGCAAAGGTTAGGGATATAAATTGCTTCAGGGTAATTGCTTCAGAGCAGAGCTTCTGGAAATCAAAGGGCTGTACCCGTTGACCAGTCTTTCCCTCCACCATCGTAAAGTCAGAAACATTGTAGAGCCCCCCCCAGCTACCTACTGCAAATAAAGGGCTTGGTCAGAGTACCCAAAGAGGGGCTTGTATTTGATTTTGTAAGGAGTGGGATGGGGTCTAGATATTTAAGAAAGCAATTACATCACTGCAATAAAAATAGCTTGGGACTAAAGGGTGGCATCTTTTAGGATGAACTCTTACCATTTTGGAGTCCGTGGTGATTTGACTTTGCCTATGTCTTCTGTATGACTGGGATTTCACCACTAATATTTTTTATCCCATCTTCCATTAAAAAAAAAAAAATTGAAAAGAAAAAGCCTTCCCCTCCCCTTTTTCATATACTCATGCAATATGCCCACTTGCACATCAAGTGTTTTCGGTAACTCTTATTTCTTGCCTTTGGGCTTGATTTCAAAATATTCAAATATATTTGGCTTTTGTAACTTTCACTAATTAAACCATCTAAAGCAGATGGAATTACAGAAATTACAGGGTTTAAAATATCATCCTAATTGGTTTACGATCTATGTGACACTACAGTGCCATTCAGACTGGGTAATGTATAAGGACTGCACAAAAGAGAAATCTTGCCAATTAATTTTCTTAAACTCCATTATGTGCAATTTTCCCTTCCTTTATAATCCCCTTTCTGTTAAGCTTTTCCTGGTATCCTTGTTGCTGTTGGAAGGCAGAAAACATCTCATGGTGATACTGGGACTTTCTCTGTTTGCTGAAAAAACAGTATTTTTTTTCCATGTGCAGCAGAACAGAATAAGTGAATAATAGAATAAGTGAACTTAAGAGGAACCAGCAGCTAAAGGCAGTAAAGTTATAGAAAAAAATCTCATGCACATCCAAAATGTGAAATAGTCATTGTATGTTGACGCATTTTCGAATGATGGGGGTTTGAGAATGGACGGAGAAAGGCCCCAGTATTTTTGTGAGTGTAATCCCACAAAGTTGTAACAATACTGTACTTCACTTTCACCGGGGGGGGGGGGAGGGGGGAATAAATATATATATATATATATATATATATAAAATCCTTCTGTTTCTTTAAAGTATCTCATTTTGCCATTTAGACATGATTTTTAAACTCACGATTCCCTTTTGTTGCCATGGTAACGGGTTTTGGCCCTCATGGTGACAGAAAAGTATCTCAGTTCTTGTTCCTCTTTGAACGCATATGTTTCTGTGTATAGCTGTACAGGCAGAGGGAAGGGAGTTGTGAGGAGATCGCACCTTCCAGAGCAAGGTAACTCCCTGTGCCAAACCAAGGCTGCAACTGAGGAAATAGCCTGCAGCAGGGACAGATTTATCTCTCCCCATCCCTGCATGGACTCATTCAGAATACAGTTCTAATGATGCCAGATAGGTTCATTCCCCCCACCCCAAATCCATCCTTCCTCTCCCCCTGGCACACATGCCCCCACCCCCTTTCCTGAGTGAAATTTTAGGGACCTTATATACATGAAGCAAGTATTTGAATGAAATCTGTTTTTAGGGGGATTCCTATGGAGCTGGCTGCTAGCATCTTTCAGCGTTGCAGGGGTCAATTAAGAGAACCAATCATCTGGTTTTTAAAGCTTTAACAAAAAAACCCAACCCTACAACCCTGAATAGAACAGAAAAGCAAGAAGGAAGGAAGGAAAAAAGAAAAAGTGGACAAAAAGTAATGTTAAATAGCATGGAGCATGACTAATGGCACAAGCATGTTAAAATCATTGGGAAAATGTCCTTGGAAGACAAATGAATTTTCAGCAGAATAATTAACTTAATTAACAAATTTGCATGCATATTCATCAGGCTATTGAAGTCTTTCCAGCACAGCTTGATGAGCATTGGTGTAATAATTGTCTCATTTACATTCTGCAATCTACTACAATTTGGGGCATGCAAAAAAAGCCGACCTCTTCCCTTTGACTTTCTTTAGGACCCTGACCCTCTTAATAAACACATGCAAACAACATGTAGTGTCCACTGCTTAGCCCTGCTTTCCAGCCTTTATCAGAAAACCTGCTCCCACCCTGCCACGCTTTCCTCCCTTTTGCTCCTCTCTTCCTTCGCTTTATTTCCCCCCCCCCCCCCTTTTTTTTTTTTCCCTTCCTTTGGCCCAGGTTCTCTGTTTTGCCTCTGCTTGCTCTCCTGGGTAAATCTTGGCACCAGTTCTGACTTCAAATCTCCTGGGCCGCCAGACTGCATCATGTAAAAATTGCCATTTTCCTCTATCTCTGCAGGGCAATCTTTAAAGGCAGTAAGGTGTGACGCTCCAGACTGGCAGCTTGGCAAGAAAGAGCCCATGGATACCAGCACACAGGAATCTGGAGGGTTCACTCTGACAGGCAGTCAGTACTGGGAACAAAAGGAATTAAAAAAAAGAAGCAAATATATTTTTACATATTGCAGGCATATGGCCACAAGACCAGCAGAAATATATTTAATTACTGATCTTGTGCGTTAAGCAGAAATAATGTACAGCAGTACCTTATTTCCCGCCCCCCCCTTTGATTTCAAAAAAAAAAAAAAAGTAAATGAAAGGAGGCCTCTAGAACATAGTTCGTTAATTGTGTTGCATTTCATCTCCATTTATACTTTCTCCCCTCTTCCCCCAAATTTTACAATCACTTTCAAATAGCATCCGATTGCTTGATTTTAGGCTAGTGTGATTGTTTTAGCATGATTTTCTTTTTTGGATGTGGATGGGCATTTTTGAACTCAACTAGACCATTTCCCAGCCTTTTTGTTGCCTTGCTTTAAACCAAACACTTCAGCCACACGGTGCAGAGGCCCTACAGTGCTTACAACTAACATTAGCTACAAATGGGTACTGTGTCACAACTGAGTTGACTTGTAAGTAGCAGCATCTGAATGTTTTTGACCAAGTGGCAATCTAAGTCTCACTGTGGTGCATGTGTTTCAGGCTGAGTCACAGTACTGTACCTGCTATTTTCCTCAGAACCTACAATTACAGTAAAAAATAAGCTCCCAGACTGCTGGTTACAAGGTTCACTGGTAAAAAAAAGAAAAAAAAAAAAGAGGGGGTGTGTGTGTGTGTGTGATGTCTAAAGCAAGATAGACATGGAAGGTAAAGATGTTCGTTGAGAGTTGTAATGCAAAACTCCCAAACCTGTTAGTCTCTGTGCGCCTCCTCATCACTTCTGAGATGCCCACATGCCTAGAAGTGTGCTTGCACTAGGCCTCTGAGTAAGGCAGTATGGATTTCCAGTTTAGTAAAGTACAAGGATCCAGAAATCTCTCTACCCCACTATTTCTGTCTTTTCAGTGGCTTCAGATAGGAAGGCAAGTTCTGTCAGAAGATATGAGCATGCCTCATGAGTGTCAAGAGGACTGTACATTTCAAAAAATGTTGTTGTGGGCATTTCCTTCTAAAAGAATGCTTCTGCTGGCTTTTATGTTCTAATTGGATTCCTCAAGCAGGTGCAACCAAATACAATTTCCTTCTCAGTCTGATGGGATCAAGCCCCACATCACCCAAGAAAGTGCTCTAACCAGCAGGTCATAGAGTGTTTTGGCAGGAGAAGAGGACACAGAATCACTGAATGGTTTGATTTGGAAAGGACTTTAAAGATGATCTAGTTCCAATCTCTCTGCCATGGACAGGGACACCCTCCACTAGAGCAGGCTGCCCAAAGCCCCATCCATCCTGGCCTGGAACACTGCCAAGGAGGAGCACCAACAACCTCTCTGGACAGCCTGCTCCACTGCCTCACCACCCTCATAGAGAAGAATTCATTACAAATATCTAATCTAAATCTACCCTCTTTTACCCACAACATGAAGGTAAAATCCACTATCAACTTATAAAAAGAATGAGCTGGGAAGCATTAAAAATTAATGTGCCTTAATTTGCATTATGGTCCATTTAAGTACATAAAGAGCGGATAACATTTAACACAGACACTGGCCAAAAGTTACAGATTGGTCCTGTTTGGCTTGTAGAGAAGAGATTAAGCTCTTTTTAACCTCTGAACAGTGCAACATATCCTCACCAAATTTGAATTCTTCATTTACCAAGAATTGAATGAGTTTCTAAAGACTTTAATTAAGCTTGCCAGTTAAAATTGGTTAAAAATGGGGTTATTTACAAAATTTAGCACCTGTGCCAGTCTTCCCTTTGTCCCAAATGATCCTAATAGCATAATAACTGTACTTTAAAACTTTTCATATGAAGCTAACTCCAATCTTGTGCTTAGGCTGTGTTTGAAGAAATTAGGCTGTAATTAAGCAATGTTATTAACACTTATTGTTTCTAAATGTGATGATTATTATAGGCTATAGATGTGCCTTGGTCAACGTTTTCGTAAATCTTAAACAGAGTCTATATAATATGACTGCCACTGCCAAGAACCATGTTTCCACCAATGTTAACTTGACTGCAACACTCCTACTGCTTTCAGTGGCTTCAAGGAAACTGTGTCAAGAGAGAGTTGCTGGGTCCATTTGTTGCTGCCCTTTACAGTTACATTGCTATGTGGAGACGAGTGATTCAAAGGCTCTCACAGGACTGTTGCTTTTCCATTCCTGCAAAATGGAATGGATGGTTCAGGCATTGAAAGAACCCCATCTCAGTCCTGTGATCACTACAGGAAAAAGTTTTTCTCTTTCTTTTTTTTTTTTCACTTAAAGAGATAATCTAATCAGAATTACAAGGAGAAGATATCAGAATGTCATTTTGCGGCTCTAACTTGAATTCTTGTTTTGCTAAATTAATCACATGAATGTGTACCATGTAGTTTAAGGATAAGTGAAGCACTTTAAAATATTTTATTTATTTGCAGCTTTACCTTCTTACACTAATTTGAAGTTTCAGTGACAATAAAAAACACTGGCCAAATGTTTATTTTGATACACAATTGAGCATTTTTATTTTGGGACTTTGTAGCACCTCTCTCTCTCTTTCTGTATTTATATATATACATAAAAGATGGGTTAGTTTGAAGTTAAAATCTTAGTTAAAAGAACAATCAAAACATTCTGCATTGAAATTTTAATGGAATTGTTTAAAATTCTCAGGAAAATAACAAACCTTTTTGTCATCTGAAACTGTTAAGGGGCTTCATTATGAGTGTGAACAGGGTTCTGTGGGCTTTTGCAATGGTTCCCTATCTGCTGTTTTCACATATTTTCTATTCGGAGAAACAAAACTCCCCACTCTAAAACTGAGCCTCGCAGACCTGCCCAACATGAGAGCAGGTGTGACCCCAGGGTAAGGGCTGGAGTTTGGGTTCTCTCAGTTCCTTGTCCCAGCAGCACACTTAAAAATTCCAGGGTTCCAGCTTTCCTTCTCCTTTACTTGCACCAGAAAAATAAGATGTGTCCATTTTACACCCTGAGGGGTAAAACTCACCAATATCTCTGTGGGTTGAGACTGCAAGGTGCAATCAACTATGAGCACATGTTGCACAGCATTACCACCTACCACCTCTTAAGCAGGGCAGGCGTAAGAGGTAGGCGAAGGTATGGAGGAAGGCCAAGAGAAATTGCTCCTGCAAATGGAGCAGAGCTCTGCACGTCTTTGATGCTCTGCTCCCTCTCCACACACTGATGTCAACAGGAGAGTTTAAGGCAACAAAGGAAATACATTACTGGAGTACAGACTCTCATGGAGCTGAAATAAGAAATCTCTTTCAGTGTTAATTCATTTGCTGCCCTATGTCTACCAAAGGATTTTCCTTTTATTTTCTAGCTAATTAAAATTTTCAATTCATCATTACTAATGGCTTCATCTTCTTACTCACTTAAAGAAATTAATTTAAGAGTTTCATTTGTCCAGTACATCATGTTTCATAAAATAGCATTTGGGTTTTCGAAAGTATGCAGCAGAAGCTTATCAGGAGGCAGAGGGAGAAGTAGAAACCATGTCTGCTAATTTTGTGTGAGAGAAGAAAAGAAGGTGACTTTGCATCCTCTACATGGTGCCAGATGATGCTTTATTTTGTATGCACATGATTATCCAAATTTGCCTTTCTGTTTAAAGAGGAATTACTTAACAACTAATATGTAGTTAATAGTAGTGAGGAAAATGTGGCTACCCTAAATGCGTGATCAACCATTTGGGTTTAGCTTCAGGTGCTGTCAAATAGAGAATACAGGTTTGTTTCATAAATGGATAAGACATAGTACTGATCACAACTGTATCTCTTGTCCTTATATTTGTGGGATGTTGTTATACTTACTGTAATGCACCGTGAAGATGAACAGGGCTCATACCAATCATGTTGGGTGATCAACAACACAATTGCTATGGGTATTTTTAGTACTGACTGTTTAACAATGAGAATATAGATTTGACAATGCTAGGCAGCCTTGCTATAGGTCTTATTTGTCTGACTTGTGCTAAAATAATCCTGACAGCAACTTCTCTGGCTTGCAGCTGTGAATGGTTTCTGCCATGAATTGTGATTCCTTGTCTCTTTCTGGGCTGCTAGGATACACTGTTTACCACTAGCTTTAAAAGCACATTGTAATTCCTAGTTTAACTTGCTTCTTTTCACACTGCCTTTCAGTGGCTTTAGCTGGACATGTTCTGTCTACTTAATACCTGTCGGCAAGGTGTCAAGTATTTTGAAAGCTGAAAAAAGCAATTTTCTCTTAACATCCCCTTGCTTTTGTACTTTAAGTACCAAAATTAATCTCTTGGTGAGCTAAACATTCCTCAGTCTGCTTATTGTTTGTAGTGTCCTTTATGATCACCAGGATGTTTTAATACATAACAAATAGCCCCTTTGATGTTATTAGAAAGTAATTTTTAAATGTGATGGCTGCAGCCTGCCTTCAAATTCTGCAGCTCAGGGCCCATTTCTCAATCACTTCAAATAGTATTTTTCCAGGATTTGGCTGGGGAGTGTGAGGAGGCACCATTTCAACTGTTGGCTGCTTCCTACTGCTGTGTCTTATTGCAGTTGCCTTCCTACTGCTGTCAAAAATTTGGCGGCAGGACTACCTCATCTAACAGAAACATTTAAGGGTCAGATTGAGGAACTGTGCTTTTTTCTACAGGAAGGAGCAAAATTTGGATTAGGGGTTGGGGGTGTAATTTGGGACAGGGCAGGGGGGCTTGAGAAAAGGAGGCCCTTAGACTATATAGTAGTCTATATAGAGGGAACAGCCCTGGCTCTCTTTAAAGCCGTGACTGGATTTTTCTGCATGACTGTTGCTTTCACTGATTGACCAAGAAGTATGGTAAAGAGTCTTTGGTTAAATTTTAAGGTTTCAGATCTGATGCCACCAGCTCTTTATATTGGATATTTCTCTATCACTAAACTAAATATGCCTAGAACTATTGCCTGTCCCCAAGGTCGTTGGGCCTACATTCATATTATTACTATTTGAACCAAGCTTAGAGGGTTGATGATTGTCCCAGGCCAAAACTGGGCTGCAGATTGCTCTGAGAATTGTATGTTCAGTTTTCAGTTGAAGTTTCCTTTGCACTATGTAGTTTAGTAGTATAGGCTAAGTAGCACTTTAGTCATCTGTTTTAGCCACTGAATAATAAAAATAGAAGGTGGTAGCCAGCACATGAATAGTAGAAGCAGAGCTTTGGGTGGTCAAATTCAGGATTTCTGTGCTCATTAGGAAAACATTTGGGAGCCTGGTAGATTGGATGTCCTATACTCTCCTCTGGTGTAAACCACCTGATGATTTAACCTTTATCTGTTGTCAGCAAGTGACCTGAATTCCAAGACCCTTCGAGAGCTTAATCTTTTTATTTAGTGCAAAAATCTTTGGCACTAGCGGAGGGAGTCTTCAGGTTACAAGAAAATGGGTACTTTAGAAGATGCTTTACTTACTCAAGAACAAATAGAGCAGTAGACAGCTTCTCAAACTTCTTGGTAGGATTTTTTTTTTTACACCATACTTTGTGCATTCTTGTCATGCATTGCCAACATGCCATATGCTTACAACACATGGTAAAAGCATGGGTAAGAAAATGTGATTGTGACATGTAAAGACAACTCTGGATCCGTAATGCTTTTGAGCTAAAATACATTTGTGCATTTGTTATATAAGTTTAGAGGATTTTTACTTTTTTTTTTTATCGAGAGCTTTGGATGAATATCATTGGGAAGGATAGAGTAATTCCAACTTAGCAGATTCCATATGAAGAGAACTGTATTAAGTGGCTTGCAATCAAGATTTCAAGGCTGTAGTCCATAGTTTGCCACTTATTCTCAGAAGTTAAGGCTAGTCAGTTCAGCATCCTGTCTCAGGTTACTACTCTGTAAAAGCAGATTTCACTAGTTACATGATACTAAAGAACTGAACTATATGACTTAGTCATGTAACAGCCAACTTGGTTTTCCTGGTTCTCCATGACTGGCAGCTCCTATCTCAAAGTACTTATAGCATGAAGAGAGAAGATAGAAAATGAGTGGGAGAGAAAAGGAGCTAATGAGAGGTAAAAAAGATTTGCCTAAGGTCAGTCACACAACACTCTGTGACAGATTTGGAATAATATCCAGTCATTTTGCATCCCCAACCACTTTTTAACTCACTAGACCTTGCTGTCTTCAGCTATTGCTGTTATTCATCTCCCTGGAGAACCAGGGAGCCTAGAAGGTGTCCTTGGGTACTGGCATATGGGACAAGTCCCTCTGCAGTTGCAGGAGTTTGTTTGTGCCTTGGATAAACCTGACTGCATTCAAGAAAAGTAGGTAATAGAAAAAAATGCAAGGGATCTTAACATACTGGCAAAGGTAGCAGGATGGTCTTTCTCCATAGGATCTGCCCGTGGTCAAGCAGTGAGAGGCTCTTTCATAGGGATATTTAGTAAAAGAGCATCACTAAGGTGTCTGAGTCAGACTGGTTTTACATCCGTATGTATGTATACGTGTGAACACTGAGGCTTGAAAATTATTTGATACAGTTGTTTGAAGAACATGGTATTATTTATCTCCACTAAGGACACTAGCATGAATACAAGATTCACTGCCATCAGACAATATGCAGCCTTCTCAGAGATGACATGTATGATACAGCTTTTATTACACACACACCCTCACACACACACACACACAGAGGCAGAAGACACTGCAAATCCAGTGTCAGTCCAGTCCTCATCTCTCTTTGCCTCCCTTCTCTCAGCAGGCCACTGGGCTCATCACAAACTCAGAGAAGAGAGAAAGGAAGGCTACACTTCATTTATCATCCCTTCAAACTTTAAAACCCAAGCGGTCCCTCAGATCAGACACGTTTGATTTAATTCATTCATCTAACAATAGAAAACAGAGCCAAGGCTAACATACATTTTTGTTCATTTACCGTGCCCCCAGAGGGTTCATAATGGAGTTTACTGATACCTTGTTGGCAACGATGGTGAAATACTCCAGACTTTTACCTCTAGAGATTTCAGCTTTCACGCTGACAGGAGTGCAGATATAAAAAAAATCACAGAACTGATGTCTTCACTCTTCCCTATCTGCATTCCTGGGGCATAATACATTTACTCACTCAGTTTCAGGGCTTGCTTAGGGACTGTACTGCAAATATATGAGTCTGCTCCTCCCTGGCTGATGAGAAAAAAGGTTTTGAAGAACTGGTGGTACTCATGGCCAAAATTCACAAAGCCTTTGTTAAGAAAGGGAGCTTCCTGTCCTCCTATGAAACTGGAATTATGCAACCCACACTGAAGAAACTCATTTTAGGTATGTCCATCCCAGCTCATTGTTCTCCTTGCAGGGTGCCTTCCTAAAACAGTGGATGGTTCATCTTTGTCCCATAAGGACACGAATTTTCTCCCTGCAGAATCTCCATATGCAGGTATTAGCAAAATGTAAGGCAAAATGAACTCAACCAACAGACATATACAGGTGACAGGTAAAGCCTTCAATTGCCTTTCATATGTGCACCTTGCATTTTCTTCTATGGTGAATGTGTTGCCTAGGGAGGTGGTGGAGTCACTATCCTTCAGGGTGTTCAAGGAAAGGTTGTATGCAGTACTTAGGTACACGGTTTAGTAAGTAATATAGGTAGAATGGGGGTGGTTGGACTAGATGATCTTGGAGGTCTTTTACAACCTTAACAATTCTATGATTCTATGACCCACTGCTTTAGGGCAGTGTTGACTGAAGTGATGTTTGAGAAGCTGTATGATTTATGAATGTCTGTGGAGGTTTCTCTGAAAGGTTTCGCATATCTTCATTTTTCAGTATTGACCGTTACCATTTCTGCTTGTCATCTCTATGTGTTGGCCAGCCCTTACTTAAGCATGTTTCTGTCAGTTTTGACTGAGCACAGTGTAGATATGAAATCTGGTATGGTATTTAGGATACCAACAGTAGGACACAATGCTGGAACGTGTTCAAACAACAGAGGTATTGCATAGATGCTAGGCACTTTCTGTACCAGGTGACTTTGTGAAGGGCAAATCTATCCTCAGTTCTTGACCCTTGGGTTCAAGGCATTCTGTCCTTATCTTTTTATTTCTAAAGCAATATTTTACAGCTCTAGAATAGAGATTGTAGGAACAGCGCTGTGTTTAGAGCCCCTGGGAGCTCTTGTAAGACTAAATCTCATTTGTGCAGAGCTAACAACATGGTGCTGGTGAAAAAGTTAACAAGAGCCTGGGAACTCAATTAGTCCCAAAGCTATGTAACCTGATTGAATTATTGACACACTTGATAGAGCAAGAGCTAGGAGGAGAGGTGATAAGAAACTGAAAGAAAGGGGATAAGCCTCCAAGGTTTGACCTCATCTGTTTTTGTTTTGTGACCAGCCTCCTGGCTTCTGTGCAGTGTCCATCTCTGTGGGCCTCCTCTCCAGGTACCTGGACTTTGGAGTTACAGGGGGTGCTTGCTTAAATTTTCCAGAAAAGTGAGTCTCAGAAGAGCAATCCAGCATGGAACTTAGAACAAGATAAAGTTTTTTTTTTTATTTTTTATTTTGACTGGTTGGATTTGTTTGTTGCTTTTGTTTCATATTTTAATAAGCAATGGAAACTAGGCTATTGTGACACTAGCTAACAGGAAAAAATTAACAAAAAGGAGCTATTTGGTATACAACAGTGTTAGAATATAATGAGCAGGTCATTGTCAATTTAATTAAAGATAGACTTACTCTGAATGTGAGATCTTAAAAAATAAATTAAGAGATTCTTTAGACCTTGAATACAAAAGGCTAAAATGAATTTCCAGGCTTCAACATTGGTAACAGGTCTGGTGCTCTGTGCACAGATATTCTCTTAATGCTCTGCCTGGCCTCAGGCTGTGGGAGCAGTGTGTCATAAGCCTAGCGGGAATGAATCCCTAGAGGTGACAGCAAGCCTTGGGTCCTCTGGAAGAGCAGTGGGAACCTGCACCCAGCTGTGATGCAGCTTTCTAGGATTAAATCCCCCAGATTGCCATGGAAGTACTTACAATGAGAATTTTGCTCTTTTCATTTTGCTGTCAGATTCAAATCTGGATCCCTCCTGTTGTCAAGGTTTTTGAACCTTGAATTTTAATTTTGATGGATTTATCACCAGCCACCCTTTGCACACGGTTGTTTCCATCTATTTCTGGACATACTGGCTGTGCTGGGATAGCAAACGGTAGGAGAAGGTATTAACTTAAATGAGCTACATGAAACAGATTTCTGTCCGTGTCCCCTCGGCATTTCTTGATAACAACACTGTCAACAGATCTAAACATTGTCAAGATGTGTGAAAAGAAGCTAAGTTTATGCCTGTAACTAGAACTTTTCAGAGAATGGGCTTCAAAAAGTTTTTGTGGTTTTATTTTTTTCAACAAGCATGCAAAATTTCCCTAGAAAGTAGATACTTTTTGTAAAAATTTAATTTTAGTCAGAAAGCCAGCTTTTCTGTTGGAAGAGTTTTGTTAGGAAAAACTTGACAGCCTCTACCTGATGAGTAAGTGGTTTCAACATTTCATTATATAAATTAGTATGTCTGCTAATGGAAAAGAGTTCAGCTTAGACTTCTAAGAATTCTAGTGGATGTGGGCACGTTTCCACCAGCCACTCCATCTTTTTTACAGTGTGGATGACTCAGCCCTCATCAGGTGCTCTGTGCGGTAGGTATTTAGGGTAGGTCAACAAGAGAGAACAGCTTTGTATACAAGGCTAAAAGGTGTTTTTACACAAAAAACCCAAAGTTAATCTCTGCATGGGCTGTTAATGCTTTTTTCCCCTGTAAAGATGAGGCACCATCACAGAGTTTATCACCTTTGGCACCAACACAAGTCTTTTACCCTGGCTTCCCGAACATAAATTTTCCCCAGCAGTCCGTGTATGCAAGAAAAAAGGAAACACCACATACACAATTGTCCCCTTAGAGGCAGAGAGGACAACGTTGTGACACGTTAGTGATGTTGCTTACTGCTCTACTGAAAGGCACTCTAGTGATAAACGCACTGCAAGAGATTGAGTAGAAGTTCTTCTTGTTAAATTGTTAAATTCTTGCTGATTTTGTTCCCCTGGGATCTTGTTGAAATGAGATAAATAGATCCCCATATACAGTTCTCCAAGAAAAACTTTTGCATAACTAAACCATGACAGTGTGTAAACGCATTTCACTGAAATTCTTAGCTTCCTGTTGTAGGTAAAGTATTTCTACTAACATAGGAAATGCAATTGCTTATGTAAGTTTATATACATTTTTTACTGCATTAAATACATTCCACCTTCTTGTACACAAATGTTAGGCGTTTATACACTTTTCTGTAGCCTATACATTTCTGTATGTCTGTGGCTCAAAGAAGTTTTGAGCTTGTGGGCTTGATCCAATATTAAAGCAACGAGTGTCAAATTTCAGGGAACAAGAGGTTTCTCTTCACACCTTTCTTTCTGTATGCAGAAACTTCCATTCCTGTAAGCTAACTGGGACTAACTTTGCCTGCACCTCTGCTCCAGTGTCCTAGCTCTGCTGCCTGCTCCTGAGCAGCCCTGGCAATGGGAGGAGGAGGTGCTCCTGCCCATAAGCAGGAGGAAGGAGGGTGACTGCAGGCTTTTTTTCACCTCGCACTGAGTGTCACCTGCTTGATAAGAATGGGTTTAATGGGCCAAGTCACAAACCCTAGGGTGTTAGATGCAGGTTGTGCTAAAATTCAGTGAAACTCCAAACAGTAAGCTGTCCAAACAGGTGATAATCGGCTGTAATATATAACACACACACACACACACACACACACACTCACACACACGCATGCGGCTGATGATTGCACTTGACTTCTGACTCCAGAGAGGGCTCCTTGGCACTTCTCTGTCAAAGATCTCAACAGTTCATTTTCAAGAGGAAGGATGAGTTTGAGGTCCATTAAACACAGTGAAATTTCCTAATGTACCACGGTTACAGAAACACCTGTGCTAGGCAAGTAACATTTTTGTTGAGTCACGGGATTAGACTCTTAAACCAATATGCTTATGTTTGCTTATAAATCACTTTTAACAAATAAGCAGCATCCCAAATGGCAATTTACTTTCTTTTGGTAATTTGATAATTGCAGCATTCCTTACAGTATTTATATGAGGAGACTGGTGATTCATAAACATTAAATTATACTGTATCTGCCTATTTGCCAATCGCATAAAATTCCCGAACTAAATCTTGCAGCTATCAGAGTAACATAGCTTAAGCTACAGCAAATTCTGTAACACAGTTACGTTTTGCGATGCAGTTCTAAATAAGCTGATGTCAAATACTGTCAGTGCTGTGGAGACACTACCTGTTATTTGGAATGGGTACAGCGGTGTCACAACTGCAGTGCACCAGGGTAATTTGCTCTGCTCCTCAGGGTTATTAAAGACTTTCTAACTATATTTTTCCAGCTGGGTTCATATTCTTAGGAAAACTGTCCTTTGTTTGTGCTTGGTTTCGAGAACTACCTTGCCTCAGTTGTTTTATAAAATATGCTCCTGTTCCTAATTATTCCCTGTGACTAAATTTTTATTTTAAATTTTTTATTTATTTTTTTATTTATTCAGGTTGAGTTCATATTATCTGCTGGTATTCTTTTTTTTTTTTTTGAATGCTTAATCACTGAATGCATAAGAAAAAGCCCAGAATTGCAGTTCTGCAGCAATTCCAAGTGAATATTTTTATTTGCCAGAGGAAAAGTAAAGATGTATATTTAGAATATAAATCCTAATGATCAAAGACCTAGATAGACTGTTTTGATATTCTCTAAAAGCTTGCAGTTATTGACATATGCTTATGAGTAAAGTCATCTTCATTTCAGAACAAAGCATATATAACGTGTCTTGCTGGAATCCCAACTGCACCCCTCCTCCCCTACAAAACAGAGGTGATGTCTTCCTGCCTCCAGTATTCCTTTCCAAGGAACCCACTTATGGCCCCTTCTATGACTTAGACGGTTTGTGTTCCCTTGATAATAAAAAGAGACAGAATGGGATTTTTTTTTCCTCTTTTTCAATTTGGCTTTTTTTCTCACTTGATTGTGGTGTCCAGAAATGCCAGCAACGAGCAGCGCAGCCCGGGCTGAGGCGAGAGAGGCAGAATGTCAGCATATGGATTCCTCAAGCACCAATCTGGTGCACAACTCTGTTATTAAGCCAGAGAACAGGACAGGGCACTTGACCCATCAATGTTACTTTGCACAGAAATTGCTCCCTGGAATTGATGATCACGATAGTCTTGAGTTTCCTGCGGTGGTTATAGGCAGAGCTGGTAAATTGCAGAAGTATCAGATCCCAGTGAGATTCATGGCATGTAGAGCTGCTTGAAGGTCCTGTATTTGAACGCTGTTTTATTCTTTTTTTTTATCCACTTTTGAACATAACACAAAATTTAGGTTACAGTCTCATTTCTTGAATACGAGCATACAGTTAAATACAGGCAGGAGTTATTAGCATTTTGCCTTTGTAGTCATTTTCTAATCATTGTGCAGATGAAGTATTTCAGGATGAGAAAGTTACTGTAGTTTTTTAGCAAGTACCTCAGGCAATTTGCTGACATATATCAGTGCACTTGTCAAATGCTTTGACACAGATGTCTAGTTTTGGCAACCACAGAATTTGAATATCCTACCCTGTACTTATCTATTCATAGAGTCAATTCAGATCCGGTGTAGGTGGGTGCAACTTCATTGACTTCAACTGTGAGGCAGCCGCCTGCACTCAAGCTGAATTTAGGCTTAGAAAAGTATGCCCGAGAACAGCCTGGAGAGCACTCAAAATGGTCCTCTGAGACCTGTTGATGTCTCCTCCTGTGAGTGGGGATGTGTCGCAGGCGTTACTGAGCCAACATGGCCAGCCGCCGCAGCAATGGATAGGCTGGTCTTGTCCTTCCCCTCCTCTGCAGGAGGGGAATTTACAGTTGGACACAGCCCTGGGTGATGGGGTGGTCTTGCATGTCCTCATGCTCCAATGCCCATCCTTAACCTCTTGCTGTCATGTTGCTTCTCGAGTTGGCCTGGGAGCAACCATAGAGCTTGGGACTCTACAGAGGGTTTTTTGGCTGCTGTAAATATCCCTAACATCAAAAAGACTCTTGGTTCTCTCTCTGGCCAGCTATTCTAACTTCTTGCAGCTACAAATCCCCAGGATTATTAATCATTACTATTACTCACTTAACTGAGCTTCTCACTAGTTTCCCAGTAGGCATTGAGAAGGGAGGGTTTCTTTTCCACCCTTGGAGGAGCAGCCACCCCAAACTGTCACAGCGATGGAGGTCCAGCCTGGTGGCACAGTGGCCCTTTGTCTCCTGAATTGGTCCCAGCCACTTTGGGTAGCCACCAGAACATACAGTTTCCCCTCTGTTGCCCCAAAACCCTTGCAGGGAGAGTTTCACAGCAGAGAGGACAGCCAGGAAATTAATGCCGACAGGATCAGCCTTAACGTACCTGCTAATATCCCATGGGTCTGTGGTGGCTGGTGCTGCCTCTGCAGCTGTCACTTCCCCACTCAGTGATCCTCTACACTGTGAAATACATTAGCGTGGCTGGAGGAGAGAGGGAGGGTGCACATCCCTCTTGTGTTGCTGGTGATTGCCTCTTCTGCTCCACCCCGATCCAGAGCTGTTGGGTTCCCTTCCTGTCTGTCGGGTCAGAGAGGCCTGACAAACGCAAGTGCAATTTGTAGCAAACCCCCGATATTAGTGTGCTAAAACCCCCAGGTGCTATGGGATTTGCTAAAGGTTGGGCTTGTATTAGCATTGCTATGAGGGAAGAATAAAAACATTGTAGGTGTGAGTTTGCAGCTAGAAACACAACCACCATGGACTATGTATTTGGGGTTGTCACTGCATGTCATGTCCAGATTTGATTTTCCTCAGGATGGTCGTGGAGTGAAACCCAGCGGATTGACACAATGCCTTAGCTTGTAAATAATTGTGCCGAGCTGCCCTGCTGCTATTGGAAATTATCGCAAAATACAGTGCTACATGACACAGATCATCCTTTGGTTTGAAGAACACAGTGTTAATTTTATGCTCTCCTTTCACATAAACACCCTCAACTTGCACCCCAAACATTGGTTACCAAACGACCATATTATATCAAGCCCCCCCCCCCCTTTTGTTCACTCGCTATAAAATTGAACAACTGGGACTGAGAGAATTTGGCCTCGGTCCAAAACATGGCTAGATGCATCTGCATTTGGCTCTGTGCCCGAAGATATAATATTCAAATGTGAGTTGTCCTTAACTTTTGTTTAAATCATCCTTTTTACTTTTTTTTTTTTTTTCTGGGGAGGGTACAGTGCTTGCAGAATGTTTTCCCCCCTAGTTGTCAGATATATTTTTTTAAATGTGGTTTCTATGTCTTGGTTCCCCATGGAATTCAGAAGAGATGAAACCCAGTGGGACCATTTAGAAATTAAATGGGCCCCCTAGAAACTACTCTTTCAGAAACACTTAATATTTAATATAAAATGTTACCATTTCTGTAATTTCTTTTAAACAACCTACAAAGTATAGTGGAGAACCTTATTTCTCTGATTTTGTAATTTTTTTTTTTCATAGAAAGGGCTTTTATTACCTATGAAATTCTAAGTATTTTCTACTCAAACAGTTTTATTTGATACTGCTGCTGGTTAATAATTATAGATGTGCTGTGGACAATGAGGGGTTGGTAAATATTGTTGTGGTGGACCTTCTCAGACTGCAATGGGCTCTGAGTCAAACCAGAGTAGACCTCTGCTTGCAATAGAGTTACATGGGAATCCTTTGTGCACAGAAGCTGCCCGACAAAACAGGCTGCAAAACCAGTTTCGCCTTGCACTTTGCTGCCCTAAATTCAGTGACATAAAGGCAGGGTGCAGGTCAACAGAGTGTGTGACCTTCAGCTGAGGAAATATTTGCTGTATTTTCTGTGCTTTAGTTGCTGTTATTAATACTGATAACGCTTAGCAGCAGTACCAATTAGATCTGTGTAAGTAAGTAGAGATTATAATGTGGTTAAGGATAACACAATTGACAATACGTGTATTTAGTAAACAAGACTGTCAGTATGTATAAAACATCAGCAACATGTTAAAGCTTGATATTTCATAAGACAGCAGAGCATGGGGATTGCTTTGAGACAGCAAGCTGAAAAAACATTTCATTTATAAATGAAACGTGTTTTAGTGTTATAAACCCCAGCAGGCAATTCACTCATTGGGGCTAATCATTCAAAATCTGCTGCTCTTTGGTAACAAGCTGAAAGAGAGACAGAGCGGCATTTCCAAAGACATCAGGGGGTTTCTCAGTCCTTAGGAACAAGTTTATTTTATCTTTATAGGTTGGGGGCTTTTTTCAGATTTAAAAAGAAAAGCTGTCTTCTATATGTGGAAAGTAGTCCTAAAGGGCTAGATTTATTAAAATTTTCCTGATTTACACGAACCGTTATGTAAATAATGAGAAATATGGAGACTTAAAATATACACCTTGTGGTAGAGGAATTAAGCATCTTCCTTGGTTACCTCATCCAACAACCTTCAATGAGGTATTTAAAACCAGGTGTGGTGAGTAATAATAAATCAAGTGCTGGAGTGTCTGCTGCAGTTAGCAAAATAAGTTAATGCTTATTGTCAAAGTATTTTATTTCACAGACTGAATTGCTCACTGACACTCCTTTGGCTATTGTTACTGCTCTCTTACAACACTGTAACTGTACAGGAGATTTGTTGGCTTGCCATCAGAGCTGGTGAGGTGGATTATCACAATGCTTAAGAAAAAGAAGAAGAGGTTTAGGTCTAAGTAGGTGGATGTAAAAACTTGAGTCAGTGTCAGTTAGAGCTGATCTCCTAAAGGAAAACAGGTGCAAAAAAAAAAAAAAAGGTCATCTCATCATTTAGGAGGGACCAGATTTTAATGAAACTGAGTCTGAAAAGTCACCCACCCCTGGCCTGGCATTTTCTCCTCCTCTCTTCTCCCTCTCTCCCTGCAATGGTACAAATTCTTTTTTTTTCCATTTATAACTGTAAATACGGTACAAACTTGGGAGAAGTATAGTGACTGTGGGCATGCCATATTCAGCATTTGAAAAGAACGTGATGAAGGAAAGTCCCGAGTGAAGCTATTTAAATCCTTTTCTGTAAAACACTGGTCTTGGTTGTCACATGGGTTGCAGTTGGTCAGCACTGGGAGGAGACCCAGAAAACAAGTAGTGCTATTAAAACATACTAAGCACAACAGCGTCTTCCCTGCTTCTCTTATGCAGTTCAAAAAAATGTCTTAGTACAAAATGGAGTTTTGCTTAAAGGTACTGGGAAGGTGACTCTTATCTTTATGTGGTGTAATGAAGGTCACTTAAAAACTGAAATATATAAATGATGTAATAGTTCTTTTGTAGTGACCTCACCAAAAGAAAACCAAGCAAAAAACGTTGGAAGTTGTTGATGAGGCCAGAAATATAGCCAAATTTAAGAAAAAGTGCTGATCCTAGTGATAGGTAAGGGAAAACAAAGTAGACGTATGTCTGCATGGAACAAAGTAGTTCGACTTTCATGTAAGTTAAGAGGGGAAAACTGGTTGTTTCTCCTAATCTGATGTTTTCTCCTTCTCAAGATGTTCTCACTAGGAGATATCATAGTAATATATTTGTTCATACAAAATGTATAGGGAATACATCCACTATCTGGTACAGTAACTTCCACAAATGAATTGTCACAAGCATGAGCCATTTCAAGTAAAGATTTTTACCAGCAACTGCTGCTCTCCATTAACCACTAGCAAGGAGGTTGCTGGAAAAAAGCATCAAAGTAATATTGCCTTTCTCAAAAAAGACAGTGGAGGCAGACCTAATTTGTATATACTGCTGTTAAATTATAGAGCAGCACCAATGAAGCATGAGTTGTCACCTGCTGACATTTTGTTGAACGGATGGCTGCAGAGCACAATGTCTGCACGGGGTTAGTCACTGATGTCAGGCTCAGTGGAGGTGTGCAAAGAATGCAGATCAGAAAAACAAATGTTTGGTATTATTTGAGTGACTGTCAAGAACGTCAAAAGATTCGATACATTTCTTCAAGGAGCAATGTAGTTTGTATCTATGCGAGGAGGCTGTAGCTGCAGGTGATGGGGATAGCATACAAGGTAACCTTCCAGCTGCATGAAACTTCAACTCCCACCTACTGGGTGTCTCCTGTGGAAAAACGTGTGGCAGCTCCTCAAAATGCTGGAGCAGTAAGGACACAGCATCAGTTGTTCCTACCAAGAGACCCTGAGATTAAGCCAAAGTTTAGGTCCCTGTCAGAGCTGAGCCCCAGAACAGGAGGGTAGACTGAGCACTTCTGATTGCCGTGTCCTAAAAGCCACATGTGGATGTGGGGGTCCACATGCCACTGCAACTGAATGTTTCTGCTTGAGTCAGCAGGTTGCTTATAACCAACTGCAGATGTGCACCGTGTTCATGTTGATTCATCAGTGTTATTTTTAAGTTTGATATGGAGAGAGTGGTGGGAAACTGTCACTTATGAGACTCCGCCATGAGAGCGTTGGACCCAATGTTACACAGAGGCTCATGTTTCCCCATGCTGACCGACTGCCACTTGGAAACAGCCTGTAATGAGCCACTTAGCTTCAAGTCATTTCTGAACAACACTGGTATCATGCAACTTCTGCTTATCATCAGCAAGTGCAGAGGCTGAAATGCTCATGATTGTGTTTCAGTGCAGATACGTGTTTCTTTTTTTTTTCTCCTGCTCAGGCTTATTATGTGTCTCTTGCCCAGCTGGTGTCTGGGTCTTTCCCACAGCACCTTCTCCAGCCCACCTCCAGTACAGTTCCTATGGCAAGGGCTATGCCGGCTCTCCTTTCATCTGCCTCCTCTGCAACAACCAGGGTCCTGTCAAAACAGCTCAAAATCTTTTCATCAGATATTTGAGTGACTGCACTGTGGACACCACAGATCACATACGAATGTTGTACCACTGGATTGTGCTGTCTACTGCTAATTTTAGGTTACAATCTTTTCTCGGGGACAAAAGACCTTTTCTATGGTTTGAGCAGCTCTAACTTCACGTTGGGTGCTACATGGGTACTGAGCGGTAGGCACGCATCTCTTTTGCTGGCTACTGCCAGGTTTTTTGTAGTAATGGTTTAGGAATAGGTGATGACAAATCTTTTTTTGTCCATTCTTCCTTCTGGCATCTTTAACTTTTGTTTTCCCATTAAGGCTTCTCACATCATGTCTATAGAGAGATTTACTTCTCTGTGGGATGGAAGGACTATTTTACTGCAACACATCCCTTTTCTTGGTGATTAGCTTTCCCTTAAAGCCACAGAAACCATTTCTTTCTGTCCTTGCCCAGTAAAGTCCTGAGAAACTTCACAGACTGCAGCGGATGCCACTTTCTGTCTGAAATCCCTCTGCAGTTTTAAGGAAGCTGTTGAGTCTTATCACATTTGATGCTTATGAGATAGCTGTTCAATACTGGATTCCTGTTCCAACATTCTAGTTAAAGACAAACACAGAAAGTTCATTATCTAAGATGCATAATGTAACAGCCTCAAATTTAAGAAATGTAACAGAAATTATGTCATTTCTGAATAGAAAAAAGAGAATTAAAATGAAAAGCCAGTTACTTCTCCGTAACTGCATTAGAAAGTAAAACTTACTTAGAAAATTTGAAATTGTTTCTAAAACCTGATATCTCTTTGAGTAGATCCCAAGAGCCTGCTATAAAGGTTCTTTCTGCTTGTTTTCCTCCATTGGCCTGTTGCAGGTTACAGAGCTGCATCTCATATTGTCTTGCAGGGTCCTACCCTCGCTCAGTGGCTGGCACTCCCTCAGCTCACAGGCAAAAGCCTTCAGTCTCCTCCATCTAAAGTTTACAGGCAGCCAAAAACTCTCCCAACAAGGCTTTCATGCAAGTGTTGTGTTGGGTTTTTTTTTCCTGTTCCTATGTCAAAACACAACTAGCACTCTCCTACCACTAATGAGAAGATTAAGATCAATATGATGGTAAAGCTTCAGTGCGATGGCCACTCCCATGGGCATGGCAGGGGTCAAGGTGAAAAAGTAATAATTTAGTACTTTTTTAACCTCACAGATGCTTAGTTGTCATTGAAGAGAACACACTAGAAAAGTGATGCAGAACATTTCATCCTTGTAGCTGCTGCATAGTGCAAATGCAAGTTACTTTGTGGTTTGCTACTGGAATAAGGATGCATGTGACTCTGAATGTGTTATTTTAACCTCAGAGAGCTCTTGGGTCTTCCAAAATAGCTCAAATAAGATGCCTATGTAATATAAAAGAAACAGGGATTCTTTGATGTTCTGGACTCCTCAAATCAGGGAAATGAAAGATATATTTTCCATTATTTCTTCTGTGCTTTCTCTTCTTCTCACCTCCCCACAGAGTAAGGTTTTAAATCAACAAGCAACCAATGACCACACTGTTTCTCTAGATCCTCTTTGGCAGGTGGAATATAAGAAAGTTAAAAAACAAAAATGCTGTGAAGGTGTTTCTCCTCCTTGTCAACTTTCCTCTGTATTTCAGCTTCCCACTGCCAGTAATTCCAGAGTAGATTAGCATTAGGTAATTTTAATCTGGCATTTCTGCTATTCTTGCAAAGACCCACTTATCACAGCATACACAGGGATAGGTAGGGGTTACTCACCTGAAGTCTATCTTAGTCTTTAGTTTATAGATGCATTTTCTACCTTTCCCAACTCCCACCCTACAGTGGCGAATGACATATCAATCAATACATCTTTTCTGTGGTGGTCTCAAAGAAGTGTGGGAATAGAGTTGGGAGCCTGTACCATAGTTGTTGCTAAAGTACATATGAAATGTCTGACTGAGATCTCCTGCAGTATGTTGTCAACTTTTGGGAATCTGTAGCTAGAGGAGAAGAGGCTAGAGGGGAAGAGGCTAAAAGAAATGAATATTCAGGGTGCCAAGGCAGAAATGTAAACCCTGAATGATCCAGAGCTAACTGTGTGGCCCTCCTAAAGGACCTTCTGACCAGCATGGAGACAGTTCCAGTCCCCACAAGAGAGGACTCATACCCTGGTGGGAAGTGATTCTATGGTCTCTCATCAAATGACCACACAGCTGTTTGTTAAAACGGTGGTGGTAAAATGCTACTTTAACATATGCAATAGTCAATTAACATATGCAATAGTCAAATATTGCAAAATATGCAATAGTTTTTACTGGCTTAACTTCTGATGAGCTAGGGCCCTAGCTTGAAGTGTACATCTGGACTCTGTCTTGTCATAGGGAGCTTATTTTACAACCTGTGTTTGTTTTTTAACAGCCACAGAAATCATCCTGGTCACACAGAGTATTTATCTGTTTTGGCACCCTTCTCTGGATTTGCCTGTGAGCAACAGGTCAAGAATAAGACAGTTAAATACCTCTAGATGGGATCTAACCTCATTCATTCATTTTAAAGTAATCTTCAGCTCAGAAACTTTTTCATAAAAACAGTGTGTGCATGTTTCCTGCATGCAGTTTTGTTCCTTGCTATTTTCTGTATCATGTAAAATATACTAAAATATTTTTCTGATAAAAAATACTCTTTTAAGCTCAGCCTGCCATTTGAGAGTCCAGATACCTCCTTCTCTATTTGTTAAGCATCATCAGTGGCAAAAATGCAACAGGCCATATTTTCCAATGGCAGAGCCTTTCATTTAAGGTCAGACTTAGCACAAAGTTAGGGTGTGGTGGTTTGACTCAGGCTGGAGGACAGATGCCCACCAAAGTAGCTCCTTCATATATATAGAGAGATTATTAATTAATAATCTTAATTATAAGCAATAATATATAATTAAACATTAATAATTGATTATATAATAATTATATATATATTGGGAGGCTTAGGAGCTGAGATAAGAACAGGGAAAGATCATTCTGCAATTAAAGTCATGGGCAAAACAGACTCACCATGGAATAAAAGAAATAGAAAACTCTGTAATTCATTACACTACACACACACAAACAAAAACAGATGCCAGAGCAGGATAATGACAAGTACAACCAGATCTTAAAACACTACTCTCCACCCCTTCCTTCTTCATGGATTCAACTTTATTAATGATTTCATAGAATCATAGAATATACTGAGTTGGAAGGGACCCATAGTGATCAAGTCCAACTCATGGCTCTCTTCCTTCTTTCCCCCTAGGTGTCACAGGGGGAGATGGGGTTGGGGGTTTCAGTCAGTTCCTCACAAGTTGTTTTCCTCTTAGTGTGGGAAGAGGGGCATTCATCACACTCTTCCCCTGCTCCAGCCTGGGGTCCCACCAATGGGAGACAGTCCTCCACAAACTTCTCAAATGTGAGTGTTTTCCCATGGGGCTTCAACTCTTCACCAACTGCCCCAGCATGGGTCACTTCTATGGGGTGCAGTCTCTCAAGCCTACACTGCTCCAGCCTGGTCTCCCATGGAGTCACAAGCCCCCCAGCAAACCTGCTCCCACATGGGCCTCACTCTCTCTCCACAGGTGGCAGGTCCTTCCAGGGGCTTTCTCCAATGTGGGTCACAGCATCATGTTTCCACCTACTCCAGTGTGGAGTCTCTCTTCTGTCACCTGTAGCACTCCCCCTCTCCCCCCTCCCAGCCCCCTTCATTGTCCTTGGTGTCTGCACAGTTTCACGTCTTCTCTGTTGGCAAAAAGCAGCTGCTTGTGTTTTTTTTTCTCCTAAATGTGGTTCACAGAGGCACTGTGACTGTCACTCAGTCCTGGTCAACTGTGAGTCTGGCCTTGAGCCTTGAGCCGACTGGTGTTTGTTCTGTCAGGCTTCTAGCTGCTCCTTGCAGAAGCCACCCCTGCAGCCCCCCCTCTACACCAGAATCCCACCACACAAAACCACAACATAGGGTCAATGCTGTTTCCTAGAAAGGAATAATAAAGCTCATTCTTTGCAGCTTTGTCTCTGCAAGGCAGGGAAGGAGCAGAAGAAACAATAACAACAACGAAGATCTGATGCCTAAGAAGACATAATTTAAAGGCAGTGATAAAATATTTTCTAAATGGCTTTTCTTTTTCTTTTCATTCAGTGACAATTATTTTCTTTATTCCAAATACTTATGGTGTTGAAGGATTTATGTACAGTTTCTTTAACATGAAGGTTCTGTGTTTTGACGTCCCCAAAATAAATATCACAGCATTTTTCTTTCCTTTGTGAAATACAAAATAATAAAATTCCCTAATAACTTTGTTAAATTGTTTGCAGGTGTCAGTCATAAGTATAGACATGAATAATCCAAAATAATGGTTATATAATATTAAAGAATCATAAAACAGAAATACAGCATGAATAAACTGAAACATCAAGAGGTCTTGAATGTAGTTCCAGTCTTTTGTTGCACACAAACTCTGGACTCTCTGGACTGTGCGCGCAGCTCCCCTGTTCTAATGATACCACAACCTGCTACAATTTCATTTTAATAGGGAGAAGATGCAGGGTTTTATGTGGAAAAAAAATTCTGCTCCAAACCATTGTCAAGAACTGTGTTCTTGGTATATTACAAAAGATATTTGATAACGTGCTCTGTCATCCAACACAGAGAAGTATTTTGATTCCTTAATATAATTGTAGTAAACTTTCTTTAGCATCCATGTATATGTGCTTTCACGACACAAGCTTTCTAGAATTCTTGACATTTAGCTTCAAGCACAGCACTTTTATTTTTATTTCTTTTAATGCTGCAATGGCTTGCTTAACAGCCAAAGAAAGCGTTTCTATCAAAAGGTGGCTATCTCACTTTTCCGTGTTGACTCATAAACAAATGCAGTTGCATGAGTTATTTTCCTTGACTTCATGTAGGGTACTGCTGGTAAGAGAGACTGTTCTCAAGTATGTTCCCCTTACAAAGAGGTAAAATAGAATTTAAAAAAATCCTTTCTGTAGTACTTTGATAGCTAATTTAGTTTTGATTCAAGAACAAATACTGAAAAAGTTACATGCTTCAGTAAAATGTAAAACATATTGCATATTTCAAGCAATTGATCAAATGTATGGTCCAGATTTCCAATTCTGTACAAAGCTCTGCGTGTGCAGCAGGACACCCATCACCAAAATATTTTAGCACTCCTCATACGATGAGGTTCTCCATAGGCTCAGGTTTCTGGTGACACGGGAGTGTACAAGCCACTGACATTGTGTCCCTAAACTACTCCAGCCTTAGAGCATGTGAAGTCTTTCTGCCTAGCATTTTTAGTTATTTTAGGAGAGGTTTTGACTGCTTAGTAGAATTAGCTGTGACGAAGGGTGCTGCAGAGGATCCCACCTCCCTTCTCTCCCACTGCAGCAGACTGCAAAAAGAAGACTATTGTCCTTTTATGCCACCCTTGCAACAGCCTGACAACATCACTCTGCTAAAGAGTTAGAGGATGCCTGGTGCAGCCATGCTTTGCTTGTAATCGTAAGGGCAAGGGCTGAGGTAGTGTCAACCTGGCCTCACCAAAGATCCTAGAAATGTCTTGCAGCAGTTCTCCCAACACTGCTGAGTGCAGAATACTTCCATTGGAAAGGTATGGCTTTGTTTCAATGAAATGCAGACTGCTAAGCAGGTGCCATGTTTAGATAATATTTCTCATCTACCCCGTCAGCAACCCATTCTGTACTCATCCTGGAAACTGCTCTGCTAATAGATTGGCTCCTGATACAGTGTCTGCAGTCCTTGAGCTATTATTTTTGCTCATTTTTTTGGCTCAGAACAAGGACAGCTTTCTGTAAAGTAAGTGCTGGCTCAAGCATTCTCTGCTTTTTCCCTGGGTGTGTTTGAGTGTGTGTGTGGTGGATACATAATGATGTGATATCTCTGCATCTAGAGCCTGGTGATTTTCTGTTGCAGTCTATGTCAAGTCATCAGGCATAGCTGTGTGGTGCCATGACATAAATATCCCTCAAGAATCAGTATACCGGTCGTAGACTGAGCTGAGCTTAGCACCCATCAGCAAGCAACAGCCATGTTACTCTGCTGCAGCATTAACTCATCAGTTCCCTCAAAGACATGGATTTGGGGGATCACACCCATGTACTGGGGTCATATTCAGTCCAGTCGTTCATCCACAGGTATGGAGAAAAGCCTTAACACTGGGGGTCACCTGGGCTGCTCTAGGGGAGTGGTCTGCTCTCTGATGGCAGAGGTTTCTTCGGAGTCCCACGACCAGTTTGCAAACATAACTGGTTGCCCAAGTGGGGTGTTATTTGCACTCCTGGCTTTTGTTTGTGATAGTATGCAAATACGGGGGTCCTGCACCTCCAGCTAATGACAAGAAGTGGAGTTAATTTTTAAGGAGAAGCTGTATAAGCACGGCACAGTTAAAGTTCTTGATGTAAAGAAAGTCACCAATTCACAAAGGAATTTGATTACCTCTATCCATTATACACACACAGTGAGTGATCGTGCTACTAACCATCTGTCATCTATTTCATTTGCATCATCAACACCTGCCCTGTTTATCTGCTACATTCTTTTCTTCACTGAATTCTTACACTGCTTTAATAAAATACAGAAATGTTATTGTTAAAAACCAATTAATTTACAATCCTCCATAGAGATAGTATTACTTATAATTCAATTTAGCTTCTAATGACCTGCTTTCTTGCAAAATGACTTAATTCTAGTGTCAAAGATTAGTTATTAGACATTACCCTGCTGCACCAGTCATGTACTGCTGAGACAGGCAAAGCAGCTCTAGGTGTCCCTGGTCATTAATCAGAACTCAGAGACATTTTCCTTTTAACTCATTACGGAACCTGATTTCATCTGCCACTTTAACTCTTTGCTTTACAGAGTATTTTGAATCTACCTTTCCCAGTGTTTCCTTGTTTTGGGCCTACAGGGGTGAGAAGGGAGCTGGAAGTCCCACCACTTTGGGAAAAGCTGTTGTTGCCTATGCTTTCTGCTGACCCTACACTGAGGAGTTCATTTTGCATCTAAACCATTATGTGAATAGGGCCTGAAAAGCAGTACTTGGCTTTTCCTACATGAGTTTTGGGGAAATTATCACAATTGGATTTTCCACACAATAATAGTGCTGGGTGTACTTTCCTTCTTATTACCAGAAATGTTGTGATAAACATAAACTAGAGAGACCAACCTGCTTCCACACAAGCACCTTGGCAAGGCAGCTACTGCTAGCCACCTGGGCTTCACAAAAAGCATTGTTTTGGTTTTGTGTGGTGTTTGGTAGCAGGGGGGCTACCAGGGTGGCTTTTGCGAGAAGCTGCTACAAGCTTCCCCCATGTCCAACAGAGGCAAAACCAACCAGATCAAGGACAGACCCACCACTGACCAAGGCTGAGCCAATCAATGATGGTGGTAGTGCTCCTGTGATAACAAATTTATGAAGGACTGAAAAAAAAAAAAAAAAGAAAAAAAAGAAAAAGAGCAGCAGCTTTTTGCAGCCAGAGGGAGGAATGAGATGTGAGAAACAACTTTTTAGGCACCAAGGTCAGATCAGACCGTCTCCTGTGGAAAAGACTCCACACTGGAGCAGGGGAAGAATGTAAGGAGTCCTCCTCACGAGGAGGAAGGAGTGGCAGAGACTGTGAGTCATGAACCGACTACAACCCCTCTTCTTTTTCCGCCAGTGTCGCTGGGGAGGAGTAGGTATAGAATTCAGGAATAAATATGAGCCCAGGAAGAAGGGAGGGGTTGAGGGGAGGTGTTTTAAGATTTCATTTTATTTCTCATTACTGTACTCCATTTTGCTTTGTTAATAAATCAGGTCCATCTTTTCCTAGTTGAGTCTGTTTTGCCCATAATGGTAACTGGTGAACGATCTCTCCCTGTCCTAATCTTGACCCACAATCCTTTTGTTCTATTTTCTTTCCTCTGTCCAGTTGAGAATGGGAACTGCAGCTTTGATGGGCACCTGGCCTCCAGCAAGGGTCAGTTGTGAAGCAAGTGGCCAAACACAGTCAATTCTCACAGCATCAGCTGGGCTCATGAGCATTCAGAAGAAAGGTTGGGTTTGCAGTTTATGTGTTGATGCTTCGTATACAGAATAAATGGGGCTGGGGCAAATTATTCTTTCTTGCTATATACCAGGCAAGGGTTGACTTTTCTTACTCATTACTAGCATGGCTTATTCCTTTTCCTCAAGTGGCATAGCATTTCACAGGGAGTAACCTCGTTTGTAGGGGATTTGCAGACTGATGTGACAGTAAGGATGGATCCGATCTTTGGAAAATGGTCTAAAGCACTATTCTGTGTCTTTGTGGTTTTGTTTTTGTGCTGCATAAGAGAAATACCTGCCTTTAAATTAAATCAGATCCCAAATCTTTACAGCATTTCAGCAACAAAGGGCATAAAACTTGCATATACACATGGATGTATTATATATAGAAAGGAAACCTTTTAAACAATTTATGACAACTTAAGCTTTTGAACAATTGAATACAGAGTATTTTTAAAATGTATATCAAAGTTAAAATTTTAGACTCATCAAAAGCTATTCATGGAGATGGCACAACTGGCAGGATTTAATGTGGGAAAGGTTATGTCTTCTATTTGCAGCCAAGTCTATATGCTGCAGTATTACTTCCAATGAAATCTTATTTTTAGCATGGTTAAGTGGTGCAGCTTAGAGTGGGTGAAATTTTTTATTTTCCCAAAATACAGTCACTTCTATCTTTTGAAAACTGAGAAGCTACCTAGTGTTATAAAAGGCAAATAATGTCTCATCTGACTTCTTGACAACTGCATGCCATGCTGGAAGAATAAGAGATGCTCATTATTTTCCTAAAGCATAGGAATTGGCTGTACAGTATAGGCTGATGAAACTTCAACAGCTGTCTTCTAAGAAGCAGGTTTTTTTCACAATAGACTATCAAGGGACATGTGAATAGTACACCAGACTAACTCTTAAACAACAGGCATTCTTACAAATGATCAAACTCAGCTATGAGCGCCTAAGAATAACCTCCTTTGGATGGCAGGGGTGGGATATTGCTCTTCACGTACTGCTAGCGCTAAAGCCATACATAAAACATTTTGTTGGGTGAATGCTTGGTTTACACTATTTGCAGACAAAATTAATCTGAAACACTAGTATCTTAAATACAGCAAGGATTGGCTCTTTGGACAATATGGTAAATCTCTTCGTAAGAGCATCCTTAACAGCACGGCTTTCCAAATGATATAGACTAAATGCTTCAATCAGACTAATAAATAATTCACATTTCTAAATGGTTTCTACACAGGGCGATGGAGTGTTGTGGTAGGGCAGGAAACATCCAGCTACAGCCTAAAATGTCTTCAGACATAATCCTAAAATAATTCTGTTTTCAAATGGTAAAAGTTTGTGCCTCCTGCTCAAGCAGCACATCATCAGCATCCAGATCAGGAGTTATGCCAAACTAGCTGTAATCTAATATGGAAATGAGATGTTGGCCTTGATATTGTGTCATTCTTCTGAATGGGATCACCTGCACCCATATCTCCTAGGAGGAAATTTCAAACAGAGTTAGCTCCTTAAACCTTCTAATTAAAATGAGAAATCCCCAGGCTTCCATGACTCAGCCTTGGAAAAAGATTATTAGGAATTTAATAGGGAAAATATCGCATCTCAGACCATCTGTGACCCAGTGCTCTGTGAGAATTTAAAGAAAACTGGAGGGAGGAGGTGCACGCTCCAAAGCACACTCTAGGAGTACTTTGTTGGAGATGCAATAAATCAACATAGTTAGAGTACAGCCTTTTTCAGATTTAATTACTGTTACATAATTATTAGCAAAGCAGTCTCCTCTGAAACTGTAAAACTCATTACATCAAAAATCCCCAAGCTCCTGATGGAATTTATGAACTAGTTACTTTCTTCCTAGCTCTGGGAAAATGCAATAGGATGCATTTGGTTTTGTCTCCAGCAATTTTTTAGTGTGCTGAGCTATTCTGTTCTTAGTTTTGGGGAACATTCCCTCTTCACCTTTTTTAAAAAATTGTAAAACATGTTAATTTTCACTTGTTTGCTTTCCTGCTCCTGGAACAGAATCTAGACATAAGCACATGGGACAGATACCCTTTCCTCTCACTGAAAGGGATTCGCATCTCATTTCCTCCATCACTCTAGTAGCCACTGATTGAGCTAAAGTACGGATTCCCTCATGGAGATGCCAAAGAACAAAAATTTCATTGTCTTTTCCCAGAGGTTTTGCTCTGAATACACAGCTTTAAAACCTGCCAATGATATGAACCAATTGCCACCAGGGAAGGCCATGTGGCGTCTATATCAAGCAAGCCTGAGGCCGACCCTTCCCTGACCATTGCTGCCCAGTTTGAGAGCATTGACAGCTGCCACCCATCTCTCCTGAAGGACAGGGGAAAGATCCAGTGATATGCTAATGGACAGGATGACCCTTAAATCCATGACATCATCTCATAGGGAGAAGTAATAAAAGACATCCCCTCAGAGAGCTGAGAGAACAAGTGAAGAATGGTAATGGTAATGGCTCCTTAAGGGTTCCATTATTTCACAGCTGGTGGGACAGGGCTGGGCTTGCAGCAAAGTCTCAGCCCAACCAGGTGAAAAGCAAGCACAAAAATCCTCCCCTTCCTTTGTCCATCAGCCAGGAAGTTGCAGTTCTTAGGAGATCTTGTGCAGTTACAGCTCAACCATCAGTCCTTGGCGGTAGTCCTATAGCTGAACATGGCTTTGGCTGCTTGTGAGCTCAGGAGTCACCAGTCCAGAGAAAGTATTATACTACATTCAGGGATAATTCACAGACAACCAATGCTTTTGTGCTACAATGCAAAGCTGATACCACCTTTACCTCTATGATAATACAATTGTCAGATCAGAGAAGACTAGCATGCTTCGTCTTAAGCTGCTTTGGTAAGTTTGTGGCATCAGAGAGGAATTGCCCTTCCTGTGTTTACCCCCTCCAAAATATGACTTTGAATATGAATAGAGTCCTCTTTCAAAAAGAGAGATATGGCTCTAGGATCAGGATCTGCATTTCACATGGCACCAGCTGAAGTGAAGTTTCCAGCTTTACATTTCTGGTAGACAATAGATGAACAGATGGTTTAGGGAGGAAGAGAGAAGGATAGAGACAGTTTGGAAATGGAATTTTAAATGAAGGAGTGAGTTTAATGAAAATAGGATTATATGGTTGATTTTATAAAAATATATATTTTTTTTATCCCCTAGGAAGAAGCAGTTGCTTGAAGTGTTCTGGAAAAGTAGATTTTGAGGATGTCATAAGGAGAAGAAATTACAATAGTTAAGGTAAGAGGAATGAATAGTATAATCCTTGTGGATGGGCTGAAGAAAACATGATATGTGAAACAGAGGATAAAGGGCAGGACATGACGATAATCCTGCTACCTTCCATAGAGTTTATTTGAATTGCAGAGAGCTCTCTCCAGATCTAGGTCAGGGAGAGAAAAAAATAAAAGCATCCTTGAGGATTGTCTCCTTATCTGAACGAATCTTCTTCCGAAGCATCTCACTGGAGAATTGTACTAAGCCTATTTTCTTGGGCATGTCCTTACTTTTTGAAAGATGGGCTCAGGATGTTTATTGGCATGGAGGCAGAGAGCATGATTTGGGCAGTTATGTGGGCCACTGGGTAAAGCATCAGATTGAGGTCTCAGACACTTGAGCAAGTTACCATAGCTTAATGAGCTCCTGCAAAGCAGCTGAGCTGTTGCAAATGTAGGGTAGCACGCGCTAATTTAAACTATTTTCACTGGGGCTCAGCTGATGCATGGCAGCCATTAAGCCAAGGTAGCTCAGTCACATGCCTGAAGTCTGATTTAAGGAATCTGGGTTCGGCTCAGTTCAGGAGTTAAGTCATCAGGCTTCCTCTCACTTTGTGACTTCTTTGGGAAACAGCTTCGTCTTGGTTTTCTCATGCATATAGCAGTGGTAATGGTGCCAGCTCACAACTGTGAAGTGCTTTTGGGGGACAGGAGGGAGGCAGAGAAAAAAATAAAAGACTAGCGGTGGTGTGGGGGGGACAGCAGGCAATGCTATATGAGCTGAATTTGTTGTTGGGTAGAAGTGTGGAGTACTCTGAACTTTGGCTGAGTTTAATGCAAAGTTTTCGTGCTTAGCCTTATTAATACCTGAGTAAACCCTGTGTGTTTAAAAGGCTTTGCTGGTATAAATGAGGGTGCAATCTTGCTACAGGGACCTAGCCTTCTGTTGGTGAGCACTCGTAACCTCAGCTGAGATTTATCACAGTTCCTGGGAAGTGCTGAGGGAGGAGCAGAAGAATCAGGAAATGTGCTTTTTACTTACCACTTAGTCTTTTTGTGCCTTTTAGAAAGAGTCAGGTGCCCCTATCCTCCCAGGAAATGTGCACAAGTGACCATTTTTAAAAATACTATATGCTTTTTAATCATTTAATATTGGAAAGCTTGTTTTCTGCCTTGTTTGAAATGAAGGTGTTCCCCTGTGGAGGGATTCTTATTCTGTCTTTGTGTGGTGATCATAACATGTGGCACTCCAGACAGCTATTCTGCTCAGAGCTGAAATACACCAAGCATTTCCTTTAATACTACCAATAAACATTTGTGTTATTTTTTTCCATAAAGTGGTACTCTGAGCATCATGCCAGTTCTTCAAGTGACAGATTCTTTTGGAGGCGAAAGAAAAGTATCAGTATTTACTGGTTACCATAAGTATTTCCAAATAATTTAAGAAGCACGAAGTCCTAAAATATTTATATATGCACATCAGTTACAGTACTCTGCTACCATTTATTGGGCAGAACGACAAAATACATGTACCAGAGTTATGACTGCAGTGATAATTACTTGAGGGAATCACTCTGTAATGAAAATTAAAAATAAAACTACAATATCGTGTACAATGATTAAATATTTGTGGAATGATTTATTCTACAGTCATGAAGGCTGTTCATATTTCAAAATATTTAATCCAGAAAATAAACACCTTGCTGCAAAAGTGGTCATTGCAATTTTACAGCAATAACTTTAGAAGTTGCAGAGGCCAATGCTCCTCACGTATTCGCAGTCTGTTTTCTGTCTTGCCCCACCTGTTACAAAGGACTTTCAGACAATAAACTTGCAAGCTGCTACAAAAATCACCTGATATTGCTCGTGTGCATTTACAGAGGATGATAATGGGAAACAACAGAGCAAGAATCAAACATCTTGGTTTGGGGGTCCTGCCTTGTAAGCATAGGCAGGCTCTGCCTAGTTATTCATCAGACTAAAGATTTTCAACAGAACTGTGCTAACCCCCTCAGCTACTGCTTCTGGGCTGGCAGTAGCAGCTGTCTCTTACCATTATGCCCCGAGGAAGCAATGGCATTTGCCAGCAACTCCCTTTGTGTCTAACTCATTTCCTACATTCTCTTCTTTCATTTGCATTGTCAACTGGTCCTTACGCCTCAAGAAAATCAGGAGAGCATCTGAGGAATAAGTTGTTAGAAATGGAGTTTTTAAACATCACACCAGGAGGTGCATGCACAGACCTCATTATATTCCCAACAGGTCTGCCAGCTCACGAGAACATAACACACCAGAGAGAGACTCTCTGTACTAACAGTTGACAGTGCTAAAATAAAGGCGGCAGCTCCCTCCCTTCCATCTCAGGAAATCATTGTGTAAATGCAGTGATATATTTCTATGAGCCCACTTTCCATTGCGACACCCTTCTGGACAGGACTTATTGATGTCAGGAGCGCTAGAAAGAGTAGGACTTAAGTTATAATAGGCTGCCTGCTTCTATTGTTCTTCTCTCCATCTGTCTCCCTTCTTTCACAGTAATTTAGCCTGGGGTTGTCCCAAAAGTGTCAGTTAGAAATTAGTCAAAATAACCTGAAATCCTAGAAGAGGTTAGATCAGAGACTTGTTTTGCTGAACCTCTCCAGAATCAGGGCTTCAGCATCATTAGTGATTTGATCTCTGGTGTTTTTTCTTATCTGTGGTCAGCCAGGATACAATGGCATGCTGATACCTTTGCCACCCAGGAGAGGTCTGGCAAAGACATTTTCCAGGTGAGGGGTTGTGTTGACATCAGATACTTTGAACAACCAACAGCTAATGATGCCTCAGAGTTGCCTCTGATAAATAACAGTCTTTAAGACTTAACCTTCTCATTCTTTTTGACTGGCTCTGTGGATCTTTGGTAAGCTTGACCTCCTAGTTCTGGGTGATACTGTGCCTTTGTTGGATGCTTTCAGGCTGTTACTCGATGTACTGTGGTCTCATGATATAAAAGACCCTTTTTTTTTTTTTTTTTTTTTTTTTTTTCCCCCCAGTCCCGTGCCACCTTATTCTGAGTTTGGGTATGACTGGGGCTGTACTTGATGCCATTTCCCAGCTAGAAGAAGAACCCAGGCGCAGCTGAGCCGTGCTGAACCAAACCAGCTGCTGACTTATCGAACAAGTGGCAAGGGTTCAATCGCAAGTGTTGCTAATGAAAAAAATGGTAATTCTGTGCCTATGATTTTGGCCTTATTTGCTGTTGACCGGGTGCTGACTGTCATGCTGCAGCTGATGCCATTTGCCTGTTTGAGGAAATAGAGAAAGCACGCTGGGAACCTCCCACAATGTTGCAAAGCTGGTCAAGAATACTTGCAACAAAGCAGAGGTGCTTTGAAATATCTTGCTTTGGTTATGAGAGAGGCTCCATTGAGTCGTTTTATTGGAGGAGGGGGGAGAGGTTGAAATGAGTATTGCTGTGACGTATGTGGGTTTGCAGCCTAGTGACTAGAGCTGTGTCACGGGGTGCCAGTGTCCATGGCCTGTTCTTACTTGGAAAGGGCTTGGTTTATGGCTCTTGCTCTCAGTCAGGCAATTGATAAGTCAGACTTGAATCTAGGGGCATAAATCCACTGTAACTACTCTTCAGTGGGTTTTGTTAGGGAATGATGACCTTGGTGTTGCTGGTGTTTTGTGTGATCTTAGTAGCTGAAGTAACTAAAAGTTTGAACAAGCACTGTTGCTCATTCAGATGTGACAAGGTTCTGCAACAAACCTATTGAAAATGAAATGTATGTGCAACATTCTGACTTTATCTAGTTGATGTGTTCAAACTAATCACAGTGTATGCACAACTCTGTGTACATTATGCAAAAAGCTCAGCAGTACTTCACTAACAGCCAGCCTGTATGTCACTGTCAAAATTTAGTCTCTTTGGGTGTTTTTAAGCTTTGTAGTCAACTCTAATGTTGTATCATCTTGTTACTATGTTTTGGTCCCATTGGCTCCAAAACAGGTACTGGATGTTCAATGCTTTTAAAAAGTGTGCCTTCACGCTCAGGAGGCTGAACTGGTCTGACTTTTTTGATAAACACTGATGTCATCATAGTTTAACCTGGCTAGCAGCTAAAACAACCACACAGCCGTCTGCTCACTCCTGCTCCCAGTCAGATGGAGGAGGGAATTGAAAATGGAAAAAAGGAAATGTCGTGGGTTGAGATAAAATCAGTCTAATAGCACAGAAAAGGAGGATAATAATAATAATGAAAGAATGTACATAACAAGCGACAAGCAGCACAATTTCTTGCCACCACAATGGTCAAGCTAGTTCCTGAGCTGCTGCACCTCCCAAGCCTGAGTTATATATGGAGAATGACATCATCTGGTATGGACTATCCCCTTGGTCAGTTTGGGCTAGCTGTCCTGGCTGTGTCCCCTTGCAGCTTCTTGGGTGCCCCTCACCTTCTTGATGGCAGGCCAGTTTGAGAAGTTGAAAAATCCTTTACTGCTTGGCAACACCTAAACCATCAGTATGTTATCAACATTATTCTCACCCTAAATCCAAAACACAGCTCTGAACCAGCTGCTAGGAAGAAAATTAATTCTATCCCTGCTGAAACCAGGATGACTGGTTGTATCTGTGATTCTATGAAGGCATGTAGATATTCCTCAGTCTTATGTAGGATATGATAATTCCAAGTGGTTTTAGTGGATTTGGGCCTGTTTGGACTGCTGTAGGAACTCTCTAGAACGGCTTTTCTGCTGGTAAGCACAAGCTGACTTCACATGCCCACAGACCATTCTGCAAATGAGCCTCTGTAGTGACCAGGGAACTTAAAATTGAAACCATATGGAAACTTACTGGGCATATTAAATTGCATGCAGCAGTGTTAACAGCATTTTGATTTGTGGCTGCAAGTAATAAATGAATTATATTAATTTTGTAGCTGCAAGCTAATTTCTCCAGAATTACTTTTTAATAACCAGCATCATGTTCACTGGTAAGATTTAAATACATTTAGGAGCAAATCTGAGGATTTTTTCTTTTAAAAAAATTAACCATAGATTATAATTTAAGATGGAGCTTATTTAACAATTCTCTAGATATTTGAAAGTAAGATGTCACATAGCAATTGAGTGACCTGGAGAGCAGATTAGCTATACATGATGCAGGAACTGGGGTTCATCCCACGTGAAATGGGTAAACTAAGGAAAAACTATGTATTGTCTCCTGCTGCTTTCGCACACACTGGGCTGCAGGAAAGAAGGGGCAGGTATAACACTGATATCTGAGCACAGGAATTATCCCTCCTTGTGTGTATTTCCTTGCCAATAACTTATCCAGACTTTTTGGAAGACAAGTTGCTTTCCAGACATCTTATTGCTGACTGTAAGAAGGCAGAGGACAATAGTGAGTGTATGCTTGCAGTTCTGGTTTGCTAGAAATGTGTGCGATCCCAAATAAAACATCTTTTCTTAGCCTTGGACCCTTAATTACATATTCAATATATTAATAGAGATGCAGCTAGTATTCTTATTTCCCCAGAATAGCACTGAATTTGAAGGGAGGGCACATCCTGACACAGAGGTAGGGAAAAAAATGTATAGGGAATATGACCGCAGTAGCAGTGAGATAGTGCACTCAGGCAGCTTGTACTGTTAGTCTCTCATGGAGGCCACTAGGCACAGCTTCAATGAACCACTGAAGAGCTTTTCCACAAGGCTGTGCCTGTGGTAGAGGCCATTACTCATGGTGGAGTCACCATCTTACAGAACGCGTTGACATCTGCGTGAGTACCTGGGGGTACGGGGAACCCGTGATTGAGTAAAATGTGGATGTATTGTACAGCAGCATATCTCCTCTAGGGCATCTTTTACAGGCTCAGCTGTTGTGAAGTGCCTGTTAATCCAGCATGAAGGCTGAAGTAACTGTTATGGGGTAGATGACCTGCTGTGCAATGCAACGGCGTCCTTCAAGATAGGGATAGGCAAAGTTGTAGCTGGGACACACTTGCTGTCCAGGCAGAACACACTGGCACCCCAGCTCATGTTTAATGTACCTGTTCCTGAGGCGGTAATTCCTGGAATTTGTTGTGACTGCAAAATATCTTCTTCCTGTAGAAGCCAAGTACTTCCTTACCCATGTTTCCACTGGGTGATACAGTGCCTCCTGCACTGAATTGCTCTATCTGCTAGGACACCCCTTGTCATACTTCTGGTGACATTTATTTGCATCCTGCACCACTCATTATGTAGGGGCTGTGCTGCTGCAGTTGCAGCATTTGTCATTCTGATTTCTGGGTTTAGTTATCTTGAGTGTCTCCTACAAAAATAGAGCATGAGATGAGGCGCAAGGGCAGGCTTATCCTTTTGATGCATTTGCATTACTCAACTGGGTAAGGGAAAAACCTGAGCATTTAGAATGAGTAACAACATATGAAACTTAGAGGTGGAAGGAACATGACAGTTATGACCAGCCTGAATCCATGTGCTGGATGTCTGTGTGGCTGGACATACTGGCTATTCACTCACTGCCTATCACACTCTAAATTTTGAGCCCTTTTTGGCATCAAAATTAGTATATCTATATGCATTCAGTCAAATAGTTTCCTCACTTCCTGATGGGGCTCTGTAAAACCTGCTTTTCAGTGGGCATAGGTGTGCCTCTGTGCACATGCTGATGGCCGTGAAGTCAACCAAAACGGTTATTATATCTGTTGTGAGGAATATATTTTGTTTCCTAAATTAGTATCTGTTATTGAGACAAAGGTGTTAAAATCCAGAAGGAAAGGACTTTGCACCCTGACTGACACAGACTCTCCCTCAGAATTTGGGGACTGAATCTCAATTACTTAATAATTAAAATTAACAAGAGTCCCACTCCTGCTGTTCTCAGTGCCTGGACAATGCTTTTCTTTCCCGCATGTGCTTCTCCGAGATCAGGCCAAATTTCTGCTGGTATTCCTGTGGGCTTCCCCCTGGATTGCGAGGAAGATCCCATCATAGTTTCTTTGTTTGCAAGCTGTCTGCCCAACAGAAATGTCATTTCAGTTGCATCTAAGCATTACGCATCTGCTCATGTGGCTGTAAATAAATAACGTAGTGGATAAAGCTACGTTTAGCTTCCCGTGTGATTTAGTATCCAATCTGGTATCTGCTGAACTCCTGTGGAACGAAAGCAGACCCAATCCCTCATGTTCCTGCTTTCAAGAGTACAAAATTTATGTTATAATCGCTGATTTAGCCTGGATTCTCTATCTGTACAAGGTCCTCCAATTCAGTTGATTATTATAATTTCAATTTGCAAACAGAATGTCCAAGCACTTGAGAATTTATAACCTTTTGGATGTGGGCATACATATAGACCAGGAAATTTCATCAGCTTGAAAAATAAAGTTTCACATATTAATCAACGCCAAGTAAAAAAAAAAAAAAAGTTGATTTGTTGTTTGTTTTCTTTTTTTTTCTAAAAAAAGAAAGAACCTGCTTAGTAATGCTCTCCAAGAATGCAAACAGATCCCTCCCTACATACCCCTCCCAGAATTTCATACAGTATAGTGTTCACTGGGGTGGGGATGGAGATATACTAAATATCCTAGAAAAATGATAGATCATGGTTAGGGTTAGGGTCGTCAGGGGTTGGGGTTAGAGTTAGGGTTTGGAGGGGGATATTTTTTGTGGGGTTTTTGTGGCTTGCTTTTTTTTTTTTAAATTTTACTTAACCAGAATTTCAGCTACAGAAAGATCTGGCTTGTTACTGTATGGGGTGTTCTACCTATATGGCAGCCTAGAATTATTTAGTGCAAGTAACACAGTTACAGGGACAAATGTGGAAGTCTAGGGAGCTAGTAACAAAGGAAAACAGCAAGCAGAAAGGAATGTTTTGGGGGAGAAGGGGGAGGAAACCTCTTTACAACTCTGTAACAACCTTTGTGGATGATGCCAATTCAAAGCCAATTGCAAGCCACAGGGACTCCACACTGCAGGCATTAAAAAACCAAACTCCATCCCCCCCCCGCCCCCCCAAGCTCTTTCGCCTACAAATTTGGCTTTCCTTTCCCTTTTCCTAGCTCATTCTTGCACATCCTCTGGTGTGAGGTGGAAGGCTCTGCTGAAAATATAGGCCATCCTCTTGTCATAACGTGCAAGAATTTAGTGAGATGGCTGGCTCATGCGTGATTGTGCGGTGGAGAGGGCTTGGGAGTGCGATTCTGCATGGCAGCCCCGTGTACAGTAGTTAGATTTGTATCAGTGAGACACGACAGGTCTGCCCTTGAGAGTCTGCGGTGGCATGGTGCCAGCTGTTTGCCACGCTGATCTGTGTCTCTCCTGAGCAAAATCACAACCTGCTGCCGTGGTTCAGCTCTGGGTCAGACCCACAGCCAGAGTATTGAGGGGTGGGTGGGTGGGTTTTCTGTTTGCTTGTTTGTTTGGTTTTGCATTTAGTTTGTAAATTGCTAAGATTTTATAATAGGAGCTGTTTTCATGACAATTTAGCCCAAAGCAGTGCTATCTCTGCTACGTGTACATCAAAAGCCACAAAAATTTTGTACCAGGATTAAACCTGCTTTGACCTTGGGTATGGACCATAAAACAGAACCATAGACTTGAGTTAAGCTAGATTCACAATCTGAAAAACAAAACCATGCAGTTACTTTTTAATTTAGGCAAGTATTTGCTTTTGCAAGTAAAGATTCTGCGCTGTGTTTCACTGGGATTTCATTCATCTTTATTGATGGCATTTCACTTAATTTGCTGCCATTTGAGAGCCCTACGGGCAAAGGGGAGAAGAGAAGAGTAAAGTAGGGGTAAAAATGGGAGAGGGAATTGCTAGTATAGAGAAAACCTGCCATCACGTTTGTGCCTGTGCAATCTTCATACATTTTAAAAATCTTTGTGCAGATAGCTATGAAGTGAAAGAATGTAGGCAGTCCCAAAGGGAGCTCAGCCAGGTTGTGTCCTAAAACGAGCGTATTCCTTCTGTAACATAGAGTATCTTTGGGATCTCCTCTGAGCTCTGGCAAAGCAGTGGCTACCCCTCCCTCTTTCTTTCTGGTCACACTGGGATTTGTAGGACTACGGGGATAGGGCCATGGGATTCAAATGTTATTCTTGATGAGGTTGGGGGAGTGGTGGTGGTGTGGGTTTTGAGATGGAGTTCAGAGTTACAACCTAGTGTTACCCGGTCCGTCCTACTGAGTGGTTACTGGTTCGCCCAGCATCGTAGAGGAAAGGGTGCAAACCCTGCAGTACCCTGTTATGCCTCCCACCCCTTTTCCAATTCAGGCTCATCCCTGTCTTCAACAGGGCTGGCTAAAATCCTGGAACATTATGTTTAGTTTCTTTTCCAGCATTTCTATTAGTAAAGCAAATATTATTTCTTTTCCCTCACCCTGTTCTGACATCTTTGGGTGTCTTTTTTTTTTTTTTTCCAATGCCCTCATGTGAAAAACAGGATATTAGGTTAGGTGGATGTTCAATCTGAAGCAATACAGCCATTCTTAAATAATTAGTGTGTTTCTGATACTGTAAAAACATACAGTGCTTTTAAAAAATCTCACTAGAATGTTACTCTGGGAAATAATAAATGGCAAAGAGTTCCGCTGGGTAACAAAACAACATATGAAATAGCTTTTCTTCTGCCAGCTTTGGGGTTCCCACCTCTAAAATTGACAGAAGGCTTCATTACTCTTGTGCTAGAGGACAGGGGAGAATAGAAACTTCTCACCTAATTTTTCTGGAGCAGTTGCTATTTTACATATTTCTATCCTCAAGGAAGCAAAGGCAGTTAAGAGGAGAACAAGGCAGGCAGAAATGAGCAGCTTTGTTTTGCTGTATGAATGGGGTTGAAAGGAGCCAGACCTTACAATGCAGAGATTGGGTAAAGAAACCCACTGGCTTTTATTCCTCTGGGTCTAAAGACCAGAACTTTCTCAATGCATGTATTTGTTCTCTTAAATAAGGCAAGTTCAAAGGCTTTTATAAAACACATCAGGGCTCGGAGCACCTTATGTTCTGTGACTGGGCAGCGAAGGAGCACAGAAATGTTTGTCGTGTGCGTGAAAGAGAAGGTATGCAAGGAGAGACTCCTCTCAAGGCAATCCCCTACTTCTGTATCCCTAAATAATCTATAGCCTTCTAGACAGGGATTGTCAGGGGTTTTGATGGTGTCTCAATATTTTTCTGCAACTTGCTCTGTTATTTATTCTGGACTGGCTTTCCAATTTGCAGTGCCCTGAGTGAGCATGGTGCCTGCCTTGAGCTACCAGAGGGGGAATCTGGCTGCGAATTGCCTCCCCATCTGTCGTGGAGTGAGCAAGAAAGATCCAAACTGGCAGGGGATTTTTTTTTTCCCCTTTCCCTTTGCTTCTGCTGCCAGAAGGGGAAACTGGAACTGGCCCATGAGTTATTGAGTTAATATAGGGCCACAGAACTGGAGACCCCCAGATTGCAGAGCCTGAAGTCTTAACACCCCTCAGGTGCCTGCTGAATGTATTGCAGCAGGCGTTTCCTTCCCTTGGTGCAGGACTTTACAGCTGCTTCCCCGCTTCACTCTCAATTTGTGCAAACGCACCCTTCCTTGGTGCATCAACACTGCTCTGAGGCACTCCACTAACTTTCCATCTCCTGGAGGAGGCTCCTCTTAGAAAACTTGGTTAGATAAGTTTGCTGCTGCTGCTGCTGCTCAGTGGGAGGACATCTCCCTCCCCTGTTTCTGGTCTCACTTGCTTATGCATCCTTGTGATTTATTAGTATATATAAGCATCTCTTCATGTGAATCTGTGCACAGGACTACATACTTGCTTCTTCTTGACTGGCTCCTTCCCCTTTGTGCTCTCTCTTGTTACCTTTCTATGCTTTGTTGAATATCAGCTAACTCTGGATAACAGCAGAAGCAATCTATTTTACCCTCTTCTCTTTTCCCACCCCCCTCCTATATTTGGCATAAAACACCTGGGCATGCTTTTGAGTTGACAGCCATCCCTATCACCTTTCATCCAGAACAGGCAGAAAACCTCTGCCTGTACCTCCTATAGTTCCTGACCCTGATGAAAGGTGGGATAATAGTAAGTCAAGGCACCTGAACTGTGGCTCAAAACTCTGCTTCAGAAGGCTCTGTTTTGGGCCTGATATTTGTGCCTGGAGAGTATGTTGGTCAAGCAAAACCCCAGGCCCATTCCCCTCCTTCTGCAAGGTTGGTAGCATTTAGATCCTGATCCAAACTCTGGGACTTGTTACCCCTCCTCCAGTAGGTGGGATGTTATTTAGAAGAGATGAAGGTCAGACTGCTGTTGCTCTTAAGGAGCTGTGATGCTTGACTGGTCAGACGGTTTACAACAAGTCCAGCTTCTAAAAGTGAGGAAATTATCAGGAAAAATTGGCCCATCCTCTCTTTGTGAAGCTGCCTACTCAAGCGAGGATCTGGGGTTCATGTGCCATTAGTAAACTGTGCCCCAGATTGTGATCCAGCCAGGGGGTTCAAACTTGCAGATGGAATCTGCACTTTTTTGTGTATTTTTTTTTTAAATATTCCCTGCTCATTCACAACATAGCATTTTGGAATTCAGGTGAATGCTTGTCAGGGAGCGGCTATTTCCCCTTCAAAATTAAGAGGTCTTGCTCCCTCACAGGTTTAAAGGCTGTTGGCTTTTCAGATCAACTGTTCATTTGCTGGGTCACTTGTGTAGTTTACTGAGAAATAGCTCTGAGCAGTTCAGAAACAAACCCATGCTCAGCTGAGCTCTGCTTGGTTAAGGTGCGAGGGGCCGTGCAGACCCTCGGAGACACTGTATTGATGTGGGTTGCAGATTCATCTGTGGTTTACTGGTGCTGTTTACTAGCCAAGACTAAGTTTAGCAATGTTTGAGGAGTCCTTCCCTCTGCAATTTTTGTTTCCATGTGCCAGAGCTGGAGGGGCAGCTAATGGCCCGTGTGTCCACTTTAGGGCCCCTTTCTGTATGAAATTAGGTGCTTTGTTGAGCTATAAAGTCACCTTCTTCCTCTAACTTGCGTTTCATTTAGTGCACAGCTGCTTCAGTGGTATTTTGGGTCTGTTTTTTGCTGTGCTGCTAACACATCCTTCCGAAAAGAGCATGAGGTTTGCCCTGATAATTCATAATTTCCATCCCCAGGCTCAAGCACTACAGGGGTGTGGGGAAGAAAGCTGTGTGGGCAAGACCAAAGGCAGCTGTGTACTGTGAAATAATAAGTATCAGGCGAAATACAGTACCACAGCTAATAGATGTATTTTAAAAGTGGAAACATCTATGTTTAATTGCATTTAAAGTACGTAGTGAGAAACCACAGTTATACATTGTTGTAACAAACCTTTACATCTGAAGTCAGAATAATACAAAAAAAAGTGCTGATTATATATGGTCAAAATAACTGAGGCAAAATCTCGACAACATATTCTAAAATATTAGCATGTGGCCCCTGCCAGCAACACTCTAAAAGTCAGGCTGAATAATGTCAGTGACAATCACTGGTTTTCCTTAGCTTACCCAAAAACAAACAACCCAAAAAACTCTTTTGTTTTTTCGTTTACCTTTTTTTTTTTTTTTTGCATAGCTTTCAATATTGCTGCACTCTCACCTCTGCATATTGCAAGCCCATCTCGGTTCTGAGATAATTTCTTTAAAGTTCTGAATATTTTTAATCCAGTTCTCCTCAAATACATAATATATATTTTCTACCAATTATAAATACATAATTTTTATTAATCTGATTTCAATAACATGCATTTGTATAATTACTGTACAATCAAAATAGACATTGACTTTACACAGTGTGTATGCTTTTATTTCAGCGATATTGTTCAGACACACTGCTCAACAAATCAAGCAAATGGGGAAATAAAAAGAAAAAAAAGGAGGGGGGAAATAAACTCTGGGAGAGAACAGAATCTCACAGTGTTTACAGACAAAAAAATGAAAGGAAAAATACTTATCGGAAAAAGGGTTTATTAATACATAGAAAATCCCCACAATAGTTGAAACACACTTTAGGAACTAGTAAACACGTTAAATAGAGTTGTGCCAATTACGCAGTGCCCAAGCATCTGCTTGCTCTTAATTAGATGGGGAGGTGAATGACCACTGTTTATTTTCATTTTCCTCATTAATTATGAAAAACTGCATTTAATTCATCTTGCATGGTGAGAGACTGGCTGCGCAGATGTAAGTCGTAAGGGAAGTGGCTCTCTGTAGGCAACCTGAACATAGAGCTCTGCCCAAGGGGACCCCTGGGTGGCACTGCACAGTAATGCATGCCGTAATTGTAATTTTTGCCATAGTCCAAGCTTTCTTCTTGCTTCAGGGAAAATATCCCATTATAGTTAATTGGGGGAGGACTTAAGGGACCTTCAAACTGTGGGCTGGCGCACTCGGGGGAAGTGCTTTCATAGAAGGACTCGTAAGCACTGCAGTAATTGTAAGGTTTCATGGACTTGGAGTTGTCGAGAGTCCCGTGCCCTGGGGGGGTGCCGAGCTCGGGGCTGTGGTAGGGGGGGTAGAAGGTGGAGTAGGGCGAGCGAGTGTGATGGGCGCCTTCACCTGCCTGGCCCATCAGGAAACTTCTGGCATTCAGCTGCAGGCATCCCGCCACCAAGTTTGTAGTTGGCTGGGACAGCCCCTTGCACAAGTTTTGGACAAAGGTCAGCAGGTCAGGTCTCTTGCCAATTCGCAGGATTTCAGAAAGAGCCCAAATGTAGTTCTTGGCTAGTCTCAATGTTTCTATTTTGGACAGTTTTTGTGTTTTAGAATAACAAGGGACTACTTTCCTTAAATTGTCCAGGGCGTCATTAAGGCCGTGCATCCGGTTCCTCTCTCTAGCATTGGCTTCTTGTCGCCTGAATTTGATCCTTTCCATCCTTATCTTGCTCGTCTTTTTTTTCCGAAGGCCCCTTCGCCTAGGCAAGCCGTTCTCATCCTCTTCTTCTCTCTCTTCCTCCTCCTCCTCTTTTTCTGTGTCTTCTCCAGGAGATCTTTTAATATTTTTTCCTCGGAGCACGATCTGCTTCGAAAAGCTTTCTGGGTTCTTCATTTGCTTTTGGTCATCACTTTCTCTGGAAAACTTTCTGCACATCTGGGATTCTGGCATTACAACAGACTCATCAAACGGTAGTGTTAACATGGTTCTATAAATTTAAGTTACCTGAAAGAATGCCAGCACAACATTTAAATATTTCCATTTTTTAAAGTTTGCCGACTTACACATCCTCACGCACCTTTTGTGCGTCTGCATGCATGTTCTGTGAATGTGTGTGTGTATTCATATATATATAAATGTACAATCTGTATTTTTTGCATAAACTGCCAGATGCAAATGCTCTCTATTTTAAAAAATTAAAGCTTTTCCAGGATTTTAAACCCGCCCAAAACATTCAGGATCTTAAAACTAAAAAGCCCCATTTCTTACACATAAGTATAGAATAAATCAATATTTAAAATGTACAATTAGCTCCCCACAAATTTATCTTATTTTTAAACAAGCCCTTCGAACCTTCTCCACTGTGGAATTCAAAGAAATGCAAAACGTGATAAAGCAATACAGAAATTGCATTAATCTAAATTCCCCTGGGTAAAAAATGAGGAGAGAGAGGACAATCTTAAAATTGACAAGTGCCATATCTCTATTAAGTGATGGCTAAATATATTAAAATAACTTATTGACTTAGATTTCAAAGTGGGGTTTTTTCCCTCTCCACATTTCTTCCCTGACGAATCAAGATATTAAACTCTAGTAAGTTAGAGTGTGTGAGAAAAAAATTAATGAAACATCCCCCCTCCTCAGCCTGTAACAAAATTAAAAACAAAGATTTTTTTTCCCTAATAATTTGTATAAAAATCACATATTACTTATTTCGTATTAAGACAAAAATCAGAATGATCGAACCCTAAACGTATTCAGATTAGAGTTAGGAAATAAAATTCCCCTACCTTTTTTTTTCCTTTTCCCAGCAAAAATTCTAATTGATATTTTCTGTTTAGTTAGAATCAATTTATAGGCTTTTAATCTTTTTTTTTTTCTTTCCTCCGCTTTTTTTTCTCTCCTCCATCAGTTGTTGGAGGGGGGGAGGTGAAAATTTCCCTGCACGCTATAGCAGTGTTTATGTTCTGCGAGGCTCAGACGTCTCCCTCCAGCTTGTAGCTGACAGGAGCGGTCTGAGGATTCTGACTGCAATCCTGCACGTGTGCTAAGAATCCAGCCTGGAACAGGAAAATATTTTCCTTTTCCCAATTATTTCGGTTTTGTTTGCAGTTTGGGAGCAACAAAAGCTTGGACCCCACAGTCCTCAAAGAGACAAACAAAACGAATGCAGGGACTTTTTTTAATAGAACAAAACTAAACAAAAACCCCAGTCAAAGACTAACTCTATCAGTATTGTCTACACACTTGCAATATTACATAACACCAATGAAAGTATGCAATTGCATCAGAAGAATAAAATGTTAGGAGGAGTTATTAGACAGTAAATAGCATACATAAAATACAAGACAATGATACTGTATCTTTAAATACTTGCATGCACACCCAGCACCAACTGAAATATATCTTTATTTGTATTACCTTAGCTTTTTATTTCATTCAACAATCAGTTTTCATTTTTTGCCTTCCAAATCTTTTCAGTCTGAATGTCGCATCGTCTCCTGGAGTCTAGATCTGTGTATATCTGCACTATCTCATTGATCTCTAAAAAGTGACATTGATGCCAACTGCCAGAGCTGGTACCCATGCCATCTGCTAGTGACGTCACGGGGCAGAGAAAACCACGTGAGCCTTTCTCCTGGGACCTTCATTCTGCACTGATCATCTGGCATCCCTCTAAGTGGGTACCAGCATTCATGTATCAACACAGAAGGTTAGAGTGATAGAAAAAAAAAAGGGGGGGGGGGAAGAACAAAAAAAATCTGCACCAGCATTTCACATACAGTAGGTGCATTTCCACTGGAGCTGTTTCTTTTTAGCAGTCTAGCTGCACAGATAAACGTGCCAACATTTGGTGCTATCCCTGCCTACAGGTACGGCTGTCCTGTGGTTGTTAATACGGTATTGTTTATATGAAAAGTGCTGTCTTGTATTAATCCGAGTCCCTCGGTGTACCTGGTACCCAGGAAAAAAAAATCAAAGAAAAGGAAGGCAGGAACGGGGATGTAATGCCTGTGCTATAACACAGCATGGTCACAAAAAGTAGTTTTTGTGTGATGATGCTGGGAATGATTCTTGGGGTGTGGGTTGTTTTGGGTGCAGCGTGTTGCCCCGGAATGCAGGATAAACGGAGGAAGCCTCCTGCAAGCTCTAAGAAATCCTCCCCTTGCATCCTTAGTGGTTTCTGAAATTCCCAAAAGAAAAGAGGCATTTTTTTGGAAACTGGACCTACAACATAAATCTTTAACAAGTGATGCCTTTTTCCAGAAGCGCATGGTGGGACTCACTTGTCCCTCGTCCTGCCCTGGTGTGGCACAACTGGGGCGCACCTGCTCCTAGTGGGGCATCACACTCTCATGCATTGACTCGGGTGCTTGGAGGGCTCCCTGCTCTGCCAAACTGCCTCAGCCTCTTTGTGAATCCTTCCCCGAATTCTCTTTAAAATTTGAGAGTTATTTCCTTTGGAAACGTGCTTCCTCCTCCTAAAATTTCCCCCCTGCTTTTCTATTTGCCTCCCTGGGTGCTCCCTTCTCCCTGCCCTTGTTCCTGTCAGCCGCCTCTCCTGTATTCCCTGCTCTTCCGCCCTTAACCCTTTTGTCTCTTTCCACGGGCAAGAAACTGTTAAATGAAGCCGACAAAGCCTCTCGGCTCAAGCCTTGCCATGGAGCTTATGGCAAACCCCACCTTGGTGTGTTTGGGGTTTGTGGTGGTTTGTTGTTGCTTGTATTTGTGTTTGTTTTTTTGGTTTTGTTTAGTTTTGTTTTTTTATTTAAGGAGTGGCATGTCACACATAAGTGATACCAAGAGAGTTACAGGGGGAGCGATGTTTCACCTTAGAAACATTCTTTATTAAAGTTTGCTTTCATTATTATCGCATGTCGCTGTCTTTTAGTGACTAAGTAATCTCTATTTTAAAAAGTGAGCGATTGAGTATGCTTTTAGTATTAAAGTAATCCCTGGCAGAGCTGCTATTGTTATGGGTCTGTGTCAGCGTTTCCCTTATAAATCCTGTTTTTGAAGGGTTTATAACTCATCTGCTTTAATTCACGTTGGACCCAAGCTTGGCATTAATGTTCTCAACCCCGATCCAATTATTTTGTTTTCACAAAGTTTCATTTAAATGTTTGGGCATTTTTTTGATTAGAGAGGGGAAGAAAAAGAAATACCGCCGCAGCAGTGTTTGCGGAGACCGTGTTATGTACATCTATGTGTTACCTCCTCAATGATTTTAGAGCCTGTCATTGAAAAAGAAAGCAGCCCCCACCCCAAACTTTGCATTTTTTTACAGAAGTGAAAAATATCGACTCATTCATTCTTTACAGTACTCAGGCCTCCTTTCTTTCTTAATTTATTTTTAAAAAAATTAATTTTTAAGATAAACATATTAGAAGTGACAAAAATGTTAAAACTTAAGTGGCAGGTGTTCAAAAGGAGTAAGAGCTGTAGTATTCATAGCATTTGTTCCATTTTATCCTGAATACTACAATCTGTGCAACAGAGGAGAGGGTAGAATCCCATTATTCTCAATAGGAATTTATGTATTAAGATTTATATTGTAGCAGGTCCTAAGCGTTGTCAACCTTTTCAAGGATTTTGCATATTCAGAGTATTATACAATGCACGATAATCTAAATATGCAAAGTCCTGAGGAACCAAACCTTGTTCCGATGCATACTAAAAATACTATGAGAAATTGAAGGAAAGGTTGACACTGTAATGGGTGTGTGTAAAGGGAAGGACCGTTAAAATTTCCGGTTTTATCACCCAGCCTCCAAAATACACTTTTATAAAAATATTTTCTCTCTTTTTTTTAATTGCTGAAGCAGGGTTGTGTGGTTGTTGGGGTTTTTTTTAAACTACTCAAATGTTATTGTAAAAAGCATTTTTGAATGGCTTTTCTGCTGCTACTAAAACCAAAATAAATGAATTAGTTTGTCTTAACGGATTCCCTCCGTAGTAGTAACATTACATTTTTGCAGATTCTTAATCCATCATTTGACCTTTTTAATATTTTCAAATAAATAGTGGAGAAACAAAATAGCTGAGATATCAAGGTTTAAAAAGCCTCTACTGTGCATGCATAATAACTTTTCATAAGGATTTTACTACGCATTTTGTATTATGGATCCATGATATGCAAATGTGTACTGCTGTTAATATGCATTCACAGCATACCCCATAACTGCTGCTTTGCTGTCTACTGTGAATGCATGTTAAGAATAATACACAAAACACAGTTAAATGCACTCTATAGAATGGCTGCACAGCAACAAATATGTTACTGAACACATACCATGATTTTTTTTCTCCTGTGCCCAAGCTGTATAGTTTTGAATTGTTAGTGACTCTTATTTCAAGTGCAGTATTATTATAATACATTTAACGCAGCCAAACATTAATAGATTCACTGAAATAATATTGAGTTCAAAGGACCACAGAACCTCCACAGTGCATCAGGGGGACTGACCCAAACTGCACTGCAATCAATGGGAGTCCTTCCAGTAACTTCAATGCGCTATCATCAGATCTCCAGGGAATGTCTCTTTTTCTTTTTTTATCTTTTCTTTTTTTTTAAATTTTAATTTTTTTTTCATTATCCTCTCCCACCCTTCCTGGCCCATATCTCCCAGTTGTGCTGTAGCAGGAGAACTGCTTCAGAACTAAGGAACTCTAATGATGTTCGCTCAGACCACTTTGGTGTGCTGTAGTCTGGGTCATTGCCTGGTAACAATGGGACCTCGTGGATGGTGAGGGGACTGTTCAGAAGGGGGAGAAGTTGGATAAATCTTTTTCTTTTCCTTGCTCCTTCATCCTTCTAATGAAAGCACTAAAAGTCCCAGCAACTCTGCTCCTGGCACACATAAAGTCATAGCAACAATCCTGTGATGCTAAAGTCCCTCACTCAAGACCTGGTGCAGGTTTGCCTTCCTAACGCAGCACCCATATGCACAGCCCAAACACCTGGGGAGGACCAGAAATATCCCCTCCAAACCTGGATACCTCTGGGCAGGCTCCAGCATCAGTGTCTATGCCAGAACCTGACTACACCTGCAGCGTGCTGTCCTATACCTGCGCCTGTGTTACCACAGTGGCTACCTCTGCTGCCTTGGGAGCAAGACTGGGGGCAAATGTATGTCTAGTGCATCCTAAATTGCAAAGCCAGACCATGAGTGCCAAGTACTAGGGTGACCATACGAAAACCAGCTGCTCTTGTCTCCAGTCTCCTGCAGAGTTCAGAGCTCAGCAGGAGGTGGGAATAGCTGTGTGGGGTTGGGGTTTTGGGTTTGTTTTGTTATGGTTTGAGTTTTGTACAAAAGTATTGCAAAAGAAGGTGTTGTGTTGAGCAGGGATTCTGGTCTGCCAGCCCCAGTGAGTAGCAGACTGGTCAGATATAGGACCCCCTGGTGAAGGTATGCCCATTTTCCCACAGAAGGAGCTGCCAGCAGAGGAACCAGACCAATGTGCCATACAGACATTGCATGCCAGCTGCATGTCCTACGTGCAGCTCTGGGAGCAAAGTGACGTATTCCTGTTCAGAGGCGACCCAGCCCTTCTCTGCCTCACCATAACCCCGGAACACCTCTATCAACTATGAACCGCTTTGTGAGGGGAACCTGCCATTCTCTTCAAGTTGGCTAAGCCCTCTCCCACCAGTGCTTATGGTGTGTGGGGATATATGTCCTTCTCCTCGGAGAGATTAAGGAAGACACTAATAAGGACCCATGGCTTCAGGGAACTAATGAACAGTAGTTCACGAGGATTCAGTTTAGTCTCAAAATGTGATTTTTACCCATCTGCTAATGCCACAAACTATTATAAATGTGCTTCACACTACGCCCCATGTAATGAGGATGAACTTCTTGCTCTAATCAGACATCCTTAGCTTTATGTTTTGGATAGGCCATTAAGGACAAATATGAAAGAACTGTGAAAGGGCTAGTTACTCTGTTTTAACAGGAGTCGCTTGAATGCAATGGGAATTTAGAGTCTGAAAATGAACCTAATAGTAATTGCTTGTGGTTAACCAAAAATAATCTGGTGACCAGAAATTGCTCTGAGATTCCTCAGACACAGTACTAGAATGGATCTGATTTGGATATGATATACATTTGGCATAATCCTATTAATTTTGAGCTTCTCCTGGCTTACACTAATGTAAATGAGGTGACACAGAGTGGGACCAAATAATCTTAGAATGGCAAATATGTTGCTTTTTAAAAAAAGCAATGGCATGAGATAGCCCCTAAGTTTTATTAGCAGATTAAGAGGTGATACCAACCTTGTAGCAATATGGCATTTAAGTATTTCCCTCTATGGGGAAAAAAGGCTCTTAGGCCAGACATGTATCTGTGTCGCTTCTTGAAACCACAGGAGGGGTAAGGTCATGACTATTGCTTCGTGGTGTGAAGCAACTCTATGATACATCTGAGAAAATGTTGGGTTTGTTTTTTTTTTTTTTTTTTTGTTCATACTTGGTGACTGGGATCATCATGTTCTCTGCTGCCCTACCTTGAGGATGCTCTGAGATGAGTAATTTTGGTAGCCTTTCGAGGCTGAAGCAGGGACACTTGACTGTATCACACATCCTGATGCTGATGCCTACTCTTTAATGGGAATCTCTGTCAAACAGCTAGTTTGCAGCACTGGGTTTTTTCCTCCCTTTCTTCTGCCGGTGCCTACAGTGATTCACAGGCATGCTTCCTCTGTGTTTCCATTTTGAGAACATCTCTGTCCCCATCAAAGCATGATTTTTGGGATGCACCTTGCAGCCAATCCCTTCTAGAAGAGGTGGTGTGGGTGTGCATGACCCCAGAAGAGACCTGTGCTGCTCCCCCTTTGCCAAGCAAACCCCTGTGGCTATGATACATAGATTTTTCTTCCATAAACTGGGACATTCCTTCCTTTAGAAAATCTCTGAATCTGAAGAACTGCTTTCATCTCATCACTGCAAATCTCCCCAAGCAAGAGGCACTTGATGGGATATTCTCTCTAGGTCACCCATGTGAATGTTCATCACAGTTTTTCTCTCTTCCTGCAGTCTTCCCATGTGAGAGGAGATGTTGCGCAGAGTGACATGCTGAGGCAGTGCTGGGGCAAAGCCCCTCTGGGAAGCGGTGGATGCTCTGGGTATGTGGTGATGGTGCTGACTTGGTTAGAAGAGCAGAGCAGCCTTACAGAAAGGACACACTGAGATGAGCAGTTTGCTTAGGACTGTACAGCATGCACTAAATACAATGTGAGATGCAAGGAAATAGAGAAGTTGAATTAACACTGACTTGATGGAAGTGCAAACTAAAAGCTAAGAGTCACATCAACTTCTGGTGGACAGTTGCCTCCCAGGTAATTATAGGATGCATTCTAAGGGGAACTTTGTAAAAGATCCTTGCAAAGTTTGAGAAACTCTGACATTTCCATTATTTGCAGCAGACCTTTGAAACTCAGCAGGGAGAAAGCCCTCAGGCTACAGAAATGACTTTTCTTTACCCCCATGAAATTTTATCCAGGTTCAGGTGAGCTGTAAGCTCCTAAGAATTATTTCCTTTCTCTTGCATGCACTCCCCAGGCAAATTTTAGCAGCATACTGAAATAATATCTGAACGTTTTAGGGGAAAAAAAAAACCAACCTCAGAAATAACAAATCCTTTAAACTTATTTTGAAAGGATGTTATTAAAGTTGAGAAGTTGAGTAGCTGACAGTAGGAAATGCCAGGGTTATGGTTGTCTATGAGATCTCAGTTCTCTCTCTTACATACAAATACACAGGTAGTTTCTTAACAGTAGAGCCCAGCTGAGGGGCTTGTTTTTATGAAATACTATTAAGTGTGGGGCAGGGTGACTCAGGCTTACTGTAATGGGAATATCTCCTCATTTTGTTTTGCTTTCTATCATCTGAATTTGTAATACTTCTTGGATGGAGCTCTTCCTGAGATACTGGTCTGATGAAGATAAGGAAATTTTCCATTCAAAAAGCAGAAAAGCTGTTCAATCAGGCATCCCAAGCTGTTAATGAACTATGGCCTCCCTCACATTTCCCAAATCTGCGTTATACTTTTGACTCCTAGCATCTGTGATTGCCAACCAGCATCTGCAACATGTGATAATGCGTGTACTTTAAAACCTTACTGCAGATCTTTCCTTATCAAAAAGAAAGGTAACTCTGGGTTAAAAAGAACCCTATTTCAGTGTCAAGAATTACATGTTTCTAACGCTGGGAACTGCTACTTGCCAGAAGGGAAAGGAGACACAAGGATCTTACGACACAGGTCCAGAACTTGTTCCACCAACTTAAAATGCTCGATGCAAAGCTTAGCAGCAGTCATGAGTCCAATGTCTATTTGCCAAACACTCCAGAAAGGAGTTTTCAGAAATGGGCTAGATGAATTGTACTGAGTGGTCTGTCCTTTCTGATTTTTCTTGTTACATATCTTCCCTGGTTTGAAGGCGGTAGAAGATGTGCAGTAATATACTTCAGAGGACCTTGACCATCACATTTTACTTCCAGACAAAGAAAATTTGTCCCAGCTGAGAGTGGGTGCCAGGTCATTTGAGGCGTTTTACCCACAGGATCAATTTTTCCTTGACAGAACTGGAGATTCGGTACAGAATTGGACCGCAAATAGAACAGGATTTTATAAAACTGTTTTCTGGATTGAATCCCCAAGCTTCTGAGAAAGTGAAAGGCGCAGCCAATTTCAGCTCAGCTGTAAAAGTGTGCTGAATTCAGATTGGGCTGTAACAATCTTTTACCAAAAAACAGTTTGGAAAATTGATGTTTAAAGAACATTTTTTTTTTTCAGTGATGTATGAACTATTCTAATACTTCTAGCTTCAGATCTACTTTTAGAGTAACTGATGTTTCTCATCTCTACAAAAACCCATTTTAAGACGTTTTTCACCGAATTTACTGGCCGAAGGGACATACTGATGTAAAAACTGTAAATTTGTTAGATCCCCATTGCAAGCCTCATAATTTTCCTAGGATGGAGTAAAGAGGACAAAATTAAAAATAGAGAGATGGTTCCAGTCCGTTCAAACATACTCCTGAAAGCTCAAGAAAGGGTTTTGCTTACACCCACATACATATTTCTTGCAAAATCTGTGGACATCCTCTAGGAAGCAGCATTACCTAACAACAGTCAATAGAAGTTGCCAAAATCAACATGAAGTTATGATTTGCCACAAAGAGAGGTGAGGTTATCACACATTTAAGTACAAGCTGGAGTAAACAGTAGTTTCAGTGATTTCCATCTCTTATGCCTGTGTAACCTCTGAGGAGTTCTGTAAAGCCCTACAGTTTGCCAGCTTCCTCAGCCACCAGGCATCATGAAAATCAACTCTTCCTGCCACAGCCTTTGAGCACACAGTGTTGTTTTTGGAGGTAGCCACTCTGCGAAGCAGCATCACCTTACAAAGTGTGCAAAGGAAACCAAGTAGTATCTTTTGGCAGCCCAGAGTTATCCTTTCAGTCCTTGGGCTGGCTGAAGACTGGTTTGAATCCCCGAATAGTTTGAAGCAACCATGGCCAGAATGCACCTGGAAGTTTGGCAAAAAGCCCTTTTTGCTGGCCAAATTCCCTTTTCTAAGAAGGGAGCTTGAATCCTGCTTGCATTTCCCCTCTGTTGTGCTAGTTCCTGTGTAAACTGACTTTCTGCCTGGCTTGCATGGTCTTTACTGGGGGTCTGACCCTTTAAGCTCTTGAGGTAATGGGCGAAGGTCATAGAAGACATAGTTTGCAAAATGCTAAACCAGTAAATCCTAAATGCAGAAAAAGTACTGAATGTGCATATATTTTTGCAAGTTAGGAAACTCCCCCCCCCCTTTTTTTTTTCTTCATTGTATAGTTTATCATATCAGCCAGTAGATATCTGGCTTTATTTTGGCTTCCTTGTCATCATCTTTAATTCAGTTGCTATTTCTTGAGAAATATTTATTGCAGTTCATTATTACTGCAGTGTGACCAGGAGGGGGAAAAAAACCAAACCATACTTTGCAAAGTATGCAAAGATATGCTTTCTGAAGAGTGTACTGTAGTAAGTTCAGGGCCTTATTCTGGCGTTCAGGAGTTTTATGTTTGCCTTGGGTTGAAATTTGAAGTATACTTTCTGCCTAGAGAGACGTGCTGGCTTCTGTGTTCTGCATTTGGACCTGCAAAGCATCTTGCTATGTAAAGCCTAGGTAAAATTTGTCTCAAAAGGGCACTTTGCTATGAATTTTGAAGACAACCGTGTGGAGAACATTTGCTGTCACCAGCAGATGGTGACTGGAATAGCCGTCCCTCCCCGTACCTCTAAGTCCTGGAACAGCGTGAATACAAGCAGTGCAATAATGATTCGGTGAAGCGATGGAGGAAATACACTCGGCATTACAGACCCGGGCCAAGCATCAAGAGATTCTGAGCTCCTGCTGTGTGCCTCAAAGTCTGGACACTAGAATAGTAAAACCTGTGAGGTTTCAGGTTGGTGGGGTTTGGAGCAAATATTGCTTTCCGTTCAGTCTGTTACTCATTCGCTTCTTGCAGCACCAACTAACATCAATGAGTTTTTTTTCAAAGACTGTAAAAATGTTCTGACTCCCGTGGAAACAGAAATCTTGATTATCAACAGGGTATTTGCAGTTTGACTGTGTAATATAAGGTGGCAGAAAAAGGAACATGTTTTTTTTTTTAGAAGATTGCTTATTCTTTTTGACATAAAACTTTGTGTATTAGGTGCATTATAATGAAATTTCATTCTGAGAATAAGACATTTAGGAAAGGTAAGGTCTTTAATTAATGTCAAAGGGATTCTAAAGGATGCGTCTTCCCAAAATCACATCTAATACATACATTTTAAACCAGAGTAATTTTTTTTTTAATGTGGCACTTCAATTGATACGACAAATATTTACTGAAAACCTTGCATTGTGGATCATTATTTTTGTTTTTGTTTTGTTTTATATCTTAAGGAAAGAAATTTATGTAAAATGTAAGCTCTCTCCAAACAAAGGAATGTCTCAGTTTGCCTATTGTACCCAAATCCCAATAGCACCTAAGCTAAATCAGTGTTTCCTAAAAGCAGATCTCTTTTAGCCATGTATTCTGGATTCATAGTTTTCACGTTATTAATCCCTTTCTCCACCATGTACTATATTCTATAATTCTTACAGCCTGTTCTCGTTATTTAACCACCACATATAAATGTTTCTACATGCTCCTCAAATCTTTTCTTTTCTTTCTTTAATCATCAGCAATTCTCTGAAGTAGCAGTTCAGACTCCCCTATACCCTCAATTCCATTTTGCCAAACACAACACAAAAAAGATAGCCTTTGTTAAAAAGTTTAATGTTCTTAATTAGTAGAATTGTCAGACTAATTAGAATACCAATTAGAATTGGCAGGGCTATCGTTAATTTAGAAGTGCTGTGGTCTAGTGTTAATCGCTATTAAACCTTATAGTTTGTGAAAGAGAGGGAACAAGGAGATGGATACACACACACAAGCAACCTCCCTCCCCTCCCATTTTAAATGTTAAGGGTCCATAACCATAACAATCCGTGCTGTCAATGTGTACTTAGGAACTGTTTAATCCATGGAGATGTTGATGCAAAGTTAATAACGGTTTATGCACAAAAGTAGCATTGCAGGAAAAAAAACTCCAACAACTTGGTACTTTTTTTTTCCCTGTGCTACTATTAAAATGGTAAAATCCCATCAGTGGCTGGAAAAGATGCTCAACATGCCAAGGTTGTCTTATCGGAATGTGTAAGAGAAATCCACTTACTTTTACTTTGGTACTGTGGAAGTTACTTTGCACTTCTTACAGCATATAGCAAATAGAGACCTCACAGCACTCTACATACTGAAATTAAGCTTCAGCGCCTGCTGATTCAGTGAGCTCCAATCAGTGTTTCAACAACACAGGAGCGAGTGAATCAGACGTACAGTGGGAAATACACAGAGAGCTCAGCAACTTTCGTTCTCTAGATCTAACACACAAGCACACGATGCCATAGCATCAACCTAATCCTAACTGTGGAGTGAAACGTATTTAATTTTTTCAACCTCAAAGGAAAATAAAGAAACTTCTATTCAAACTATGTACTTAAAACATCTGTTCCTGACTGAAACCATAAGGGACGAGTTCCCAGAGGTGGATGCTGCAAATATCTCTGTGAATTCCGTATACACCACTACCACATGCGCAGAGCCAAATTTCTATCTGCAAGAGATTTGGAAAAAAGGGTGCTCAGGTGTCTTTAAGAAGCACACCAGAGCCCAATGTTTCCAGGTCCCAAGTACACACACAATGTTTCCTAGGTACAAATATATTTTCTGCTTTGATGTTTTCTCCAGCTGGGCTGGCTGCCTTCTGAAATCTCTTACTGGTGATAGATTGAGGCAAGGGTGATGGTACTGATTATTATTTATCTGAGGAAATGGTAGTGTGAGCTAGAAGAGGATAGACTGAGGGTAGAGAAGAAAAAATAAAGGTCAGTGACACTGTTGTCTGTGGAGCACACGGATGTCCAATTCGTAATGCAGCACAGCATAAATGTTTTTCTGTTCCTCTCCAGCCTGATCTAGCTCAAGTATTTTTCTATTTACAGCACAGCTAGTTTGCAGCCTGACAAAATCCATCCAGACCCAACTGTGCTGCCTCTTCTATTCCAGAAAAAAATGAATAATTTGTTTTCAAGAAAGTCAGATGCATCATGCAAGTGTACGGTCAAGAAACCTTTGCCTTGGTCACATAGCATCTTGTACACTGATGCTTTATTTAACCCCTGTTTATATAAAGCTGTAGTCAAATAATACATGTAGGTGTGTTTGCTCTTGCAGAAAAAAAAATGTGTGAATTTACATCCTTTATATAGGAAAAGTAATTCAGGAGTTAGCTACAAACTTAACCTTCATAGTTCCTATTGTGTTGTTGCTCAATGCTAGAATTTGACCCTCGATGAGTAAAATGCTGAAAAATAAAAATACATAAGATATGTTAAAAGAAATCAACTAATGAAAAAATCATGTAACTGAAAGCCAGGATTTTACTTCAGTTTTTCACTGTGTAAATTAAGTAGTGAGTGTTACGTACAAAACTATTTTGCTCTCTGCTCTTTCCATTAGAATGTAATTCAAACAAGAACGAGAATGAGATTGAAAAATTAATAATTAGATAACAATAACTTTTCTCTCAAAACAAACCCTTTAAAAGATGTAAGGAACCTCCTGAAACCCTAGTTGATTTATTTTTTCGGGTTTTTTTTATTGACCATGTTTTTTTTTCTTCTTTATTTAAGTACTAGTTCACTGATTTCAAAGCCTTGGTTTTGAACTGCCTGAACTCAAAACAAGTGGCAGTGTGGTCAAGCAAATTTGAGACCACTAGAACATTTAAAATCCCATCAAAATCTTACTCCAGATCCATCAATCCCATTCTCAGTGAGAGGTTTACTGATTAAGGAATGAAAACACATTCCTGTCATCTTGGATAGCTGCAACTTTTGCTCTTAGTCACATATTTTGTGCCATAGCTTCAGGTCTTTGCCACTTCATCTCACAGAACCCTAAATGTTGTTGTTTCTCTTTTGTCTAGGCAGACATGTGCAATCACAGAATCACTAGGTTGGAAAAGACCTTTGAGATCGTTGAGTCCAATTGTACCTGTCTGCTACTAAAGCATATCCCTAAGCACCTCAACTACCCATCTTGCTAAGGATGACAGTGAGGGTTGAGGCTTTTTACTGAGATCAGCTCTAGGTAAACTTCACTCAGCAGCAACATCACATTAGATGGGTGATGAGTAACAACGCACTATGTACATGTGAAGCTGTGCAAGGACTCGTATACCCCCAGCCTCCAGCTCGCTAGCTGCCTGAGTGAAAACCAACTGTCTAAGTTTCCTTTTGAGGGAATGGAAAAAGAAGGCACCCTATTCTCTTGGGGTGTCTAAACTAAGTGCGATGAATCACCTTCCACTGCTTTCCACTAACTCTGTGCATGTGTTAGACAACCTGCTTAGGACAGACAATTTTTCTCATGGCTGATGTTTCACCATTAGTGAAGTCTGGTCACTAACTGCTCAGAAAGACAAAACCAGTCCTTTGTGGGGTCAATAGATCTGTTCATTGGGCTGCCCCAGAAGTGTATATATCTCCAGTCAGTTAAATGTCATTGTATCCTGTTCTAGAAGACACATTGGGTCATGGCAGCTGTGGTATGGGCCCTGATTCTCCTTTATGGCTTGTTTTTTGTGTGGCCATAATGCATTTTCCAGGATGCAGTGCAATCCTTCCACTGAACAACCGTCCCTCAGTACTACCGCACGCAGCAGGGACAGGAAGCTGGGCTTGCAGGGGGTGCTTGCTCCTGAGGAAAACTGCCACAAGTGTCATCAGGGAAATAGGCGTTTGCAGCAATAGGATGAGGGGTAATGGTTTTAAACTAGAAAAAGGGAAATTTAGGTTGGATATTAGGAAAAAGTTCTATAATATGAGGGTGGTAGATCACTGGGACAAGTTACCCAGAGAGTTGATAGAGGCCCAATCCCTGGAGATATTCAAAGCCAGGCTTAATGGGTCTCTGAGCAACCTGATCTTGTAAAGATGTCCCTGCTTACTGCAGGGCATTGTGACTAGATGGCCTTTAAAGGTATCTTCCGACCTAACACATTCTATGATTCTCTATCCTATGTACCTAGCGATGAGCTGTTGCTTCCTACTTTGGTCATCAAAGCTGACAATGTTCAGGCTCTGAAATTTAAATATAGTTTTTCAGCTGAAAATAATATCAGGGAGTATATCAACCAAATATTGCAATGTTTTTTCATGGCTGGGATTGCAAACAAACATGGAAATTTTATACTGTGTTTTTCATTTGTCTTTAACTTTCTCAAGGTGGCTTGTAGCCACAACTCCATTTTAACCTGTTGCTCAGTGTTTCTGCCTCAGCAAGGTTCAGTTAAGAATCCCCAACAAAGATGAACAAAAGACTCTGAAATACAGTAAAAGGGACGTGGTGGTTCAGTTCCACTCTTCTTACCTGCACCAGTGGAAGTCCCCATCTCTGAAGCACTGACCTGCTTCACACCTTGATTTGCATCAGAGGTGCTTGTTGCTGCTGCCTTCCTGGGCAGCTGCAACCGCACCATCCGATCGCTGGGCCCTTGCTGTTGTTATGTATCACTATATCCACCTGGACTGGCCTCAAGTCCTGTTCCCCACACAACTGCCCTTTCTGAGCTGTGGTGGTGGGAACAGGGAGCAAGGCATCACACTTCTCATCTGAGATGAACAGCAATTTCTGTTTGCTTCTCTGGATACCTTAGCACTTGGGTGGGAAGGCATCCTTGTGCCTGGAGGCAAAGAGCTGCGGTCGTGGAGCTATGGTATAGACAAATGATTTTCCCATTTTACTGCTATTTCCCCAATTGTTATTTTTATTTTTTGCTTAGGTGGTTTGCAGTTACCATACTTATTCATTCTATTGTTTGCCTTCAGGGCTTCTCTGTGCCTTTTCTCCACCATTAGTCTGTTCTTTTTTTTTCCCCCAGTGATTTTATATGTAATCTTCATTTTAATCTAGCCTGATAGTTGTCCTCTTGTCCATTGTAGATGCAATTGTTTCTAAAGAGATGAACAATATTAATTAATTTGTCTGATGCAAAAGACCTTGTGTATTATGCCACCTCTTTTGCTCAAGAGATCAAGTTTTCCTTATCTTTTTTTTTTATCTCCTTTTTATTCCAGCTTTCTGAAGAATTAGTAAAGAGACTAAATCAACTGCTAAAAGCCATCCATTCCCATAAGAGGAAGCACCATGTAGGGATATAGTCCACAGCTGAGAACACAGGACTGTTTGTTTAGACCGAAGATTGGTCTCATGTTTATTTTCTGGGAATAGCCATTGCCAAAAAGAGACCCCTAAAGTGTGTACATGAAGGTTAAAAAGAGATTACCCTTGTTAAATCTCAGCCAATTCTCTAACAGTTGCTGAATTCTGTGAGCCCTGAAGCATGACCCAAAAACGTTATTGTAATTAATTATCGTAACTCTGATATGCATATCAATTCCTTTTTGCAAACTTACATTTCTGAAAGCCACTTCTTGTGGCAGCGAGCTCTCTAGCCTAAGTATATATTGAGCTCAGTCCATTTAGGATGCTTTATTTTATTTTTTTTTTCATTTAAAACTCTTAAAGTGCATTAACACATTAGTCACATCTCAGATATAGCAAAACAGTGAAGTTTTAGCCATCCTTTTGCCTTCTTTTGCATTGCTGAGCCTTTTCTTCCTCAATTTAGAACGAATAGGACTTTGTTCAGAACCCATCACAATCCTTGATGAATTTCTGGCAACGGCTGCTATACTGCCAGAAGGTTTCCTACTTCTATGCCCTTCCTCCAGACATCACTGAGTCAGTGCACAACTGAGGACAAGGCTGCAAATTATCTCAGCGTGGTACATGTTCTGCTGCACCGGGGCCACCCATCCTTCTCTCAGCAAGGGGGTGTGGTCTTTAATCCTTAAAAAAAGAAAAAGATGCTGGAAAACAGTGCCCCAGCATTGTGCATGCCCCGGCTATGGAAAGCATTCACCTAGAAGTAGCAAAGTGACCCTAAGCAGGTGCTATCCTCCTCCAGAGCAGGGCAAAGGAAAGGGGAGTCACTGTAGTTCTTGTTCGTGCTTTCCTCATGTTAAATTCTTTTTTAAATAGGGCACTAATAAATAGTGAGTAATATATAGCAAAACTCTGACAGAAGTCAAAAGCAAGTACGTTGGTTTACTTGCCAACAAGAAACAAAAGTGAAAATGTTAACATGTGAATGCTGCTCTCTGTATGAAGAAGTGCCATGTTCCAAGCATAAGTGCAAACTAAAACCCCATTTGTGTGAATAGCTAATTATAAGGGTGAAAACACTGTCAATCTTAACACTCATCTGGGTTTCATCTTTGATGCCAAATGGGTCTTGCTGTCCTATATGTTAAGAGAAGTCTTAATTTCACAGCCCTGACAGGAGAATAAATATCAGCCAGAAGTAACTGTAAAAGAATAAACAGAGGGTATCATGATGGAATTTTTATTAGCATAATTTTTTCTGACTATATGCAAGTATTCTTCAGAATGAAGTATTGACGAAACTTTCTTAGCTCTTAAATGATAACAAAAAGAAAAAGAAAGAAAAGAAGAAGAAAGTGTTTCATAGTGCCTACCGTGAGGGAGCCTTCTGCAAATTGCAAGAGTCATGTGCTGTTGAAGCTTCCTAATTTAAGCTAACCCATCAAAGGGTCTAGAGACTTTGTCAAATGTCTTAAGTTATATCTCATGTCCCAGCGCAATTACAATTTAAATGTAACTCTTTAAAGAACACTACTGACAGCCAGAAAAAAGTCCCATTACCATCTCATACTTATTAATTATTAAAGAGTTACCTGTGGCGTTTTGTCAAAATCTTTACATGTTAATCTGTAAAAACTTGTAGGGTTTAAAAAACTCCAAAACCCAACTAACAGCAACAGAAATAAACCCCTTTTTTTTAAATATCGGGCAAAACTCACAGCAGGGGCGGGGAAGACAGTACTCTCTAACAAACAGTTTGGGTCCCATGTGACTCCAGGATCTTGCAAACCTAAAAGGATCACAAAGGGGGTTTGCTTTTGTATAAATATTTTAATTTTCATGATGTTAAATGGCATAGCCATTAGTGCATAATAGTGTTTCAAGCAAAGGTGGCAACTTTTTAAAAGTAAATATTGTATGTAGCTATTCTATAAACTGAACTGTCAACTTAAGATGGTTTAGGTTTTTTTAGTTTCCTCTGTTTCCCAGAATCGAAGTCACAGGACTTCAGCTTATCAGTTCAATAGTACTTTATTCCAGTGTCTGGGTAGGAAACATAAATAAATAAGAAAGAAGCTATCCTAGGGTTTCAAACTATGAGAAAAACATACAGCTCAAGTTCTGGTTAAACGTGGCATGATAAAGGCTCTTGAAATTTAATTACCTGCAAACTTCAATTGTCATTTCAATTTAAACCCGATCATATAAAACATAAAGCAAAACATTTTCTAATGCTTTTTCTTTGTCATTTTTTTTAAATATCAGAATACTGTACATGTGAGATGTCTGAATCTCAGAGGTACAAGAAGAGCACTGTTGAATTTATAACATCTTTACCTGGTTTACAGCTTATCTCTATGATGCTGATCAACCCATTTGATCACATTCAAGCTCTCAAGAAAATCCTCTGTGAATGTTTCCCATCTATTGAAATGATGGTATACAGCAGTGAAATGTAAGCAAGTAGAGGACAAAGAAGCCTTCCAGGAGCTGTGGAAGATGCTGCATTTCTGGTCAGCCTTAATTTGCTTGAGATAAGAGGACATACCTTGCTTAACACCTTTCTAAATCTCTTGAGAAATCCTTTGGCTCTTAGGATGCCTGTGATGAACTGCACATCATGGCACTGCTGCAAGTTGGCATAGCTCCATATGATGTGGGGAGTTAGTGACGCTTTTCACAGCCAGGTGCCATTGAGTTTGTTACACATTTCTCCTGTCCTAAAAGGAGGAAGATGTAGAATAAAACCCTGACGAACTGATCTCCACACCATGATGGGGTTTGGTACCTGGTCCTCCACCAGTGCACTTCCCCGTGCACTATTGCTGGGGCAGGAAGTCAGCATGAGGAGCTCACTGTACTTTCCAATATTGCTGTGAGAAGGAAGACCACAGTTACCCTCACACGGGGCAGAGTTTGAAGGACCAATGAGGGGCTAGTGGATAGACCCTGCCTATCTCAAGGTGCACTGGAGAGGTGAGGGGTGGCTGGGGAAGTGAATGCTCCCTTTTGAAATAGATGATAGCCAAAGTAAAGTTCAAGGCCAGGGAGAGGCTCTCCAAGCAGTTTCTTCTTCAGCCACTCTTCATTTTTCCTGACAACCCATTCAAATGTGATCTATTGAGTCTGCAGGACTAAAGCATATAGTCAGGATGGGTTTAGCAGATCCAGCTTCCTGGGCTGTAAGCACGAGCTTTCCAGTCCATTCAGGTAGAGCGAATCAAATGCTTTCCTCCAGATTATCTTTCATGTATGTATAAACAGCATTTGCTCCAAAATGTGTGAACTACAGAGCTCAGAGTCACAGCCTGCAGCACAGCAAACTGGCTTTTCCTGGAGCTCATAATGTGATAATTAAATTGCTAACAGGCACCTTAGTGATGGCATTTGCTGGAGATGTGAAAGCCTTCTTACAATCATACCTTTCTGTAGGGGTCTCATCAGTAGAAGCAGAGCTATCAGAATCAGGGTTTTTTTTTATATATTTTCTTCAATGAGTACATTAAATTTTTATGTGGAGTGAAATGGGACAGGACGTGTTTCCCTTCCACTGCACAATGATTTATTACCCCAAAAAGACCGCAGAACTAATTAGCAGAGTAATTAATTAATATAAATTTGCATATTTGCATTTGCAATTAGTGCAGCCGACTGATTAGTCTGAAAATGGGAAGTTTGACTCATTAGATGTTAGTGTCTGCTGGACCAGAAAGCGGCTGCCAGATGAGGCGAAAAAGCATAGAATAAGCATGAGCGTGTGTGTGCGCGCACAAGCTCATTATGTCTTTTGTTAGCAGAATGGAGTGCAAATATGTGCTCTAAGATACTAAGACTGCTAATTTTTGAATTTAAAAAAAAATAAAAATTTAAAATCACCTTTTCAGCTGTTTTTTCCATTAACTCACTTTCTGCAATGAGCCACTGCAACCATGAAACTCATCGATGCTCAGTCAGATCTTTAAGGGAGGGTAGCTGCTGCAGATCTCCTGATTTAGGTGCCGGAGGGGAGCTGTAAGGAGCTTCCTTGCCGTGTGATAGATGGGACAGAGATATTTCCCCTCTTTCTAGTTACATTGTCTAAGCAATTGCTAATGCTGAGAGGTCAAAGTTAGCAGAACCCATAAAAGCCCAGGATAAGTGATTAGCTTTCCAGGTTGCTGTGCTGTCGTCTTTTCCTCCTTGGACACCCTTGTGGGTGTGCGTCCTTCTATACGTCTGAACAGTCCTGCTCTGCAAACCTGAACTTGGTATGCCTGGAGACCTATTGCCCCAAGTTTTGGTGAGGTTCTAGTGACCTTTGAGAGAACGTTGGAGAGAGACATATTTGTCTTTTGGGTAATGTATCTAGTTGCAAAAATATCTGTAAACCAGTTACTAATGTTCCTCTCAGGGTAACAGGGCAGAGTTGGTTTTCATGAGGAAGTCATGGTACCTCTTTGGGGAACTTTCCCTGCTACAGCTGAAGGAAATCTCCAGTCCTTTCCCAGTGAGAATGATTGTCTCCTCTTCAAGATTACTGTGACTGGGAATGGGGGATGAGTAAGGGCTGCCCACAAAACAATCCTCTGAAAGCTCAGCGGGTCTTTGCCCAAAAAGCTTTTATCAGATTTTAGCTGTTGGTGCCACTTCGACACTTGTGTGGGTGTTGTGGAAGATTCAAATGGGTATTGCTCACCACTTGCCATCATTATGCATTTACAGCATGGTGGTATTCAAAACTTGCAGCCGCTTCCTCTACCTCCTTTGCTGTATGGCATCAAGTCACACTGCTCCTTCTGGTCTGAATTTTTTTTTTCTTAATATACTAAGCTTAAAAATTTAGCTACAGCAGTTAGAGGTGTACTTATAGTTGCAGTTATACTTTCAATAAAGTATATTTCTATTCTGTTCAAGGAATTAGTTTAAGCTAATGTATACTTTGCAGGTATAGATTCTGTCTCTTCTGGTATACCTTCATTAGTTTGTAAAATCTAAGTGAAAACTGGGCATACATCAACAGGCATATCTTACAAACTCGAATCCATTCATTTTTGTGATATTTGTGGGTGTTGATCAGCTCCCAATGTGCTCTTGGCATATTAGATATATACACAATAATTCAAAACAATCATCCCTATGAAATGAGACAACACCTATTTTTCCTTCATACACCCACACCAAGGTATGGCAATTTGTTATTATAATGTCTGTGGGGGGATTACAAGCAAAATTATTGTTTTATACCCTACCAATCAGTAAATTTTAATTCTACTTTTCCCACAAAAAATAAATTCCATCAGTATTTGAAAATAATTACAAGATGAGTAAATATTTCTATTAATATAATTTGTTTCAATACTGGTGAGAAAGAATTTATGAATAAACTTTTGATTAAGAAAGAACTCATGTGGGTAAAGAATGTTACTTCATAGAATCTTTTTACCACTACAGGTTTTACAGTTCTTCTTTTAGTAACAATATTTTTCAAAAATTCTGTCTATTCAATTGCATCATTAACAGTTAATAGAAAACAAGAGCAAAAATAAACTTTGTTCTTTATGAATGCAAAAATCAAACACTTTGTAGGATCAAATATCCAAACCTACTTTTGGCCCAAATCATTATGATGCTTGAAATGTAACCAGATTCTGAACACTCAGTACCCACAGAGGCAAATTTGTTTCCACTGCAGTTTTCAGTGCCTTGCTCACATAGAGCTCTCTATCTGTATCCTTTGACACTCTTTAAAAATCTATCCCTGTAGGCAAGTGTGAGTCTTTACAGACATGGTTGCACTGGCCCTGGCCTGGGATCCATGGCATTATGTTGTTTAGGTGTTCAACCTGATGTAGGACACACTTGCTGCTAGCAAGGTGTATTATTGGGACTCAGTTGTTCTTCTGGTGGGTTAGGATAACTGCTTGGTACTCCATCAGCCTGAAGTGTGGGTAGATGCATGTCCCAAGTCACTGAGCTGTTCTTTGTTTTAATTTACAGACAGCTGTGAATTTGCTTTTGGATCTAGATTGAAATAGCATCTTCCCATATTCAGACTCCAATTCTGACCATCGAAACCATGATAAAAGAAAATAATGCTCTGGCCATTTAGGGAGACCCTTTCCCCCCTCACCTCCTCCCCCTCCTTCCCACCTCTCAATGCTGACTCAACAACTGAGAAGCCATTCACCTTCTTCCTAAACTCCTCTGTGCAAAATAGCAAAACATTCTGGTTTTATGTGGTCCAAATGTTTCATTTCGGCTTTATTGATGAGTTGCATTTTGATAAGGCTGTTTGATTCCAACCACAAAGTAAACCATTTTGCAGAAGCATGATGCATAAGCAAACAGAAAAGTACAGGGCGTACGGTGCCTGCAGTTGGAGAGCACCCCCAAAGAGACTCGAGCAGCAGCAGTGACACAGCACTCTTCTTGGCTACGGTACAGTACAAAGAGAAAGGATCACAATGCAGCTAGCTCCCTAGGTCTAATTAGCTGCATAGGGCCAAAGGAAAACCTGTGACATTCAAAACTGATAACTGGGGAAAAAGTAATCTGTATTCATGAGATGGAAGATGAGCAAAAGCCAGCTTCCATTTGGACTCTAACATTGCCTGCATCAGTAGGACTAATGAAATATGGAGGTCTTCCACGCCCCAAGTGTTAGAGAAATACAAATTCAACATAGACGCAAAGGGAAAGGGCAGAGTCTCTCTCTGTCTATGTGGTTAACAGGCTGGCAGATCAGTCCCAAGACAGAAAATGGTTTCACTTGATAAAAAGCTTGCTATCTGTGCAATTGATTTCACAGTGGAGGCAGGTAAAATGGGATTTTTCTATCAGGTAAGATATTTTTATAAGCATGGGCTGTAGCTTCAAAACTGCAAACATAAGTCACCCCTTAAGGTTCTGGCACCAACAGCTCAGGTATTTCAGCAGCCACTTCCATAAGCAAGGTGCAAAGAGGTAAAGGAACCCCAGTGTCTGATACAAGAGTGTGATTTAAAGTAGTCAAACCTCTAAAATGGGTAGAAGAAGGAAGAAAATGACCATCTGGATACGTACCAATCACTGCAAAAAAAGCAACCCAGTATTTCAGGGACGCAGCAGCTCCTTATGCTGTAGGCTATTATTTATCAAGACTCTGCAACATACTCTGAATATAATCTGCCTGTCTTGGGTTAGACAGGTGAGACTGGAAGAAGATGATGAGCAGCCACAACATTTGGTAGGAAACACCTGCCGGCCTGTTATCGGCATGTGAGATATCCTTGGAAAAGTTCGGGTGAAGCATGAACGTTGACAGGAGGTGAAAACATACATGACAACTTAAAGGTATGTGACCAAGGCAAGAGGAAATACCATTGCTCAGCCAAAATTCAGGATGCATAAACTAAACCTGGATGACAGCAGAATGTAAATCACTGCATAGCAAATGAAGGATTTCAGGCTCCATGAGTGTCGTGAATGCCATAAACCACCCTCGTCTAAGAAACTAGAAACCATGTTTTGGTTAAGTACTTACCAAGAGTGGCTACCAGGATCAGCAGCAGAAGTTACAATGTCTCCATAACAGCCGGCATGCCGCAATGATTTGGAACATGAAGGATGCTGTTGCCTTGGGAAAGAAACAGAATGCTTTATGAAAACAAGGGAAGTCCCACCACAAGAAAGTGCTTAACAAGCAGCAGCTGTACATCACTACTGCAAGGAGTTCCACAGTGAAAAGACTGAGAGCACAAGCATCAACACAGCAAAATAGCGTAAAGACAGGAAAAATTGGATTATTGCTTTGTCCCTGGGTAACAGGAACTTAACCAGCACACATCTAGCTGTGCTGCTACCACTGAAACAGATCACAGACCCCCGAGGACATTCCTGACGAACCTCTAGCATCTGCATGGCTGAGACTTCATTGCAACCCTTTTAATCTATGAAGGTGGTCCACAGTACAAGCCTAGAAGAAAACTTCCTTTAGGAGATTTTTCTTGACCGCCATTGTGTTGGGCAGCATATTGCAAAAGGGGAGGAAGGACTGAAGAAGCATCTGTGTGTGCTGCAGCAGCACTTACCAGGAAAGAAACAGAAAGTGACAATGTAATCTGTCTTTTGAAAGAAGGGATCATGTCAAGCAGCTCTGTACAAAAATAAGTTCCTTTTGCTCTGGGGACAAAATGCAACGGATTGTGGAAAGTGTAGCAAGCTGAGTCCAAAGGAGTTGTGGCTACAGCCAGAAAAAATATTCCCAGAAAACACCTTCACATAGCACAAAATAGGGTTTGGATACACAACCTCCCAGTTTTACACTTCTGCACTGACAGCCTCCTGTTAATGCACAAAATACTGGGCTTCCTCAGCATGGCAGGACTCTTGCTGCAGGGAAACTTTGAGTTGGACCTACAAAAATGAGGCAGCAACTGGTCTTCTCCGACATGGAGGGAAACAAAACTATCTGATGGTAAGTTGAGACAACAGAATATCTTTTGAGGCTACTTCAAGCAAAGCACGGCCGATTTTGGAAGAAATTTTGCCTGAAGGCTCTTGAAGATTTTGGAGGATGGGTGTCTGATGCACAAACAACTATTGGTTTGCATGCCACGCCCTCCCCATGGCGGCTAGCCCGGGCAACTGAAGAGGAGACAGACCTTTTCCTCAGATAGCTGCATGACTTTGACATACCTCAAAGTGTAGTGAGGACGTTTTCCCCTGACTCCAGCTGTGAAGGTGTTGCCTATTTCATGGCCCAGCGATGGAAAGCTCAGCAAATTATTACAACTTCCTGGCCAGAGGAAGGAGGAAAACCTCCTATGACTAAAGGTCATAAGGAGGAAGAAAAACTCCTTTCTAACAGAGGGAAACCCTATTGGACAGTATTAGGCTGATGTGATAGTCACCCAGGTGAAATGCAAAACATTCAGTTAGAAAAAGTAGTTATCAAAGTGAAGCTGCAGGCTCCAGGGAATTGCCAATATTAGTGCAACTGCTTCTGATAATGAAAACTCAGGCTGCAATGCAGAAACTGTGAGTGAGATTGCTAGCAGTGATCATAAACGCCCAGCAAGAAGAGGAAAGGGTAACCACAACTACAACCCCTGTAATCATGATCAGTCAATAACACTAATGGTGTGTATTCAGTTACCCAGCTATCTTTAATTGCCCAACTGTAGCCTCATCTTCCAAGGTATCATCCGGAGTCAACTGATAGAGAGACTTTTTTAGAGGGCAATCCTGAGCGCTCACAGTAGGGTCCTGGGCTATGCCTTTCTCTGATGGTGCCTGTATCCTGTTGCTAACTGTGGAGAGACCTGTGGAATTCAGGTCTGTGGTGGGTGCTCTGTAGGAAGATGACGCATGGTAGCTGTTGCGATAACTCTTACTGCAATGTCTTTGCTTTCAGAAAGTAATACTTACTTCAGATGCTGGGAGAGTTTCCAGCTCAAACTGTCTGAAGTAACGACGTTACAAATTTCCTTGGCTTCTTGTTGGGGAATAGTTCATGTCTATACCCAGTGAGATGGCTGATGTCCCTCTAATAGGGGGATAGGCTCTTAGCCTTTAGGTACTTCTCCGGGTTGTAGGGGCAACGGGTCCTGCTTGTGAAAAGACTGATTAATCAGCCCTTCATGTCTGGGAATGGCGCGAACCCAGGCAATGTCAGTGAGTGAAGGGGCCAAAGCTGAAATGACCTTAACAGGTGGCCACTCCACAGTATTCTGCAGAAAACCCCACTGTCACATAAAGCTGAGGCAGAGTGCTCTGCAGGTCCTGGAAACTCTCTCAGTCTGAGCACTTCTAAGAGATTCATCAAAATGTCTTACTTACGCAAGCAGGTGTCTTCCTCACCCGAGGGAGAAGCCTTCCAGTGGCAAGCCTTGCAGAGTGGTCAAGGGAAATCTAATTAAAGATTAAGACTACAGAGTTCAGCCCTAGAGCAGAGGAAAGGCTGCACAGAGTTCCCCAGCAACAACAGCCTTAAGCAGGGGACTTCCAGTGAAGGGGAAACCCCAAGAAATTTCCTTTCAACCACAGCACCAAACACTGCTGTGTTTCATGAGAGAAGGGAGGCATCTGAATGCAAAGACAGACTCACAAGAAAGCGTACACGTAGTCAAGAGTTGTGTGTTTGGTGAAGGTCTTGCACAACCAACATCTGCCTCTCATTCTCTCGTAATTAGGTCTCATGCTCATGCATATGCAGTACAGCCGTGTGGTTTCCCTTCTGTTCCATCATATAGCAATGAGATGTGGTATGTGGAGCCTCTGGGGGAATGAGGGGCCATGGCAAAATTAGGGGACGGTTTTGAGGAGAGCATGCTAGTGGTGCACATTCTCTCTCGGTTCCACCAGCATGTCTTAACACACCTGCCATGGCTGAGTGTGCCAAGACTGCATCTCCCATGCAGGGGTGGCATGTGCAGGAGAGGTCCAGAAACACTGGTCGTGTCACAAAGAGGTTTTCTAACACAAATTTGCAGCTTCATACAAATGGTATTGTAAGCTTGGCAAAAATGGTTTCAGAGAACCATCTGGTGGTGGTTTGGCATCCTGTGGGGTCTGAGTTCCTAGTTAGTGAAAGATCTGTCCAAATAAGAAGATAAGTGTGGTTGCCACTGGCTTTAAAGATCTTCTTTTGTGGTTGTTTCAGCACAGATGTTTAGATCGGAATGAGAATGGAGGTTGAACTGTCTTCTCCTTTTTCATGATGACTGTGGGTGGGGAAAGATTTGTCGTAGGAACATGAATCTCTGCACGGCATTTTTGATGGTTAAGCATTTGACTTTCAAGCTCCAAAACCTGCTACTCTGGCATTTCTCATGAGAGTCAAGAGATATCAGGCCAAGAATAGCTGAACATGTATTTTCCTTCCTGCTTTGTACATGTTGTTACATATGTCACAGGTGATTGAAGCAACAGTTCTATAAAGTGCAGTGTTTCAAATGACACTGTAGGCTTTTATAAAATATCTAATTTCAGTGGTGACAGAAAGGAGGAGTTTGGAAGATACATAGTACGTCTTTTCCTTCCTTCTAGAAGACAAGAGAGGTGCTGAAGAATCATCATATCCCACTGGTAAAATAAATTTTAAAATCTTCTGTTACTCTGCCTCCTCTGTGTACCCCTTTAATGGCTGCAAATATTCACAGTTAACAATTACTGTGCTGTGAAAGAAAAATAATTTACTTTAAAATAGCACAATTTGGACCGTAGTGCAGCTACCCTACCTGAACGTTAAGTTAGAAGAATGAGCTAAGCTTCACAGACACCTCACACCATCCAAATTATGGCAGAAGTTCTGCTTGCTGTTCTATTGCTCAAGTTTGATATTCACATCATGATCTCTGCAGTGAAAAACAGGGAACTGTTTCTCAAAAGTTTGATTTGTCCTAAAATGTGACAAACCAAGCCTCAGTATGATAGTGAAAGCTAGATGAATAAGGATATGTTTATAAAGAGAATGATATATTTGAAAGTGGCAACAGAATTTGATTTGCTAGCTCCACCCAGCCATCATCCCATGCTGGAATGTGGTGGTGGTATGAGGCCAGAGGGTGGGAAAAGCCCACATTACTGGTCACTGAACATAAAAGGCATTAAATAGTTTAAAATGCTAGTTTATAAAATACTTGTTTGCACAATTGTTTTAAGAAGTTTCCTTTCCATCCTGGCTCTAGTTCCTCACTGGAGCCAGTTCACTACTATTCTTTTATTTATGTGAAGTAATTATGTATTTTTTAAAGGAAATTGTAAAAAATATGCTCTTGAATACAAACACACAAGCACTGTCACAACAGAGAGGCTGTATTTTTTGACCAGGAAACAATGGGAATGGGAGGCTCTGGAGAGGGTGTAAGAAACCTCCTCTTGATCCAGGTCTGATAAAAAGGATGTATAGCATGGACCTGTGCTTTCAAGATCCCAAGTCCAACTTTCAAGACCAGCAGGAATATAAAAGCCTAAGGCCCACTGACTTTCAAGAAGGGAGAGGGTTTTGTTTTGGTTTTTTTTACAAGGCATGCATTTTTTTTTTTTTTCATTATCTAGGTAGGAAATGATGTAAGAAGACCCCTCATGAAATTTTTAAAGAATGTTTGGGGATTGTTTTGAGGTGAACTATTATGGTCTAAATACTAGAAAGTTGTAAGAAATCCAGTGCATTTGCTGTTGGAGGTTGCCCGATCTGAGCTCTGTATACAGCTATTTGAGAGCAGGAGCAATCATGCATAAGCTGGCCTATGGAGTGGGTGGCCAGAATATGATCCCCTGCAATTAGCTGTGTTTCAAATCAGTAAAAGTCAAGAAATTAGGTGTTTTGGGAAAGCTCCATGAGATCTGTCAAATCATGTCAGAATCACTTTTTCAATCACTGAGGTATTTTGGGGAAAGTTATTACTAGTATCTGAACCAGAGAACAGATGAGGAATGAGCAGAAGAGACAAGAGAACACACAAATAGGTGCATAGGTGACCAATAAGTGATAATTAAAGGGGGAAAAAAAAGGAAGTGAAACTTCCTCAGAAGTTATCCCAAATGCAAGGCTGTTTTCTTGTAGATATCAGTGGTAGAGTCAGGTCTTCCAGAGTTATCTGAACACAATGAGAGCCTTAATTCTTGGGAGAATCTAGCAGAAGAGTTCCACACAGTATATAGTATAGAAAAATTGCCAGAAATGGCACTTGGGCAGCAAACAAAGGGCTGTCTATTTAATATGTACTGAAAGCAAATCTTGGAACATATCTGGGGGCTTTCTCTTAATTTAGTGGCATTAGTAAATTACTTCTTTCCTTGAGTGATGATTGTGATTACCTTGTGCATATTTTTTCTCTAGAACTTGTGAATAATTCTTGCTGTGCTTATTTCTGATGACAGGGTACAAGAGAACTACAAAATCATTTTAGTGAGTATTAATTGGAATTTATATGACTGTGTTTGTGTATGCAAAATATCTTCATTGTATGGCATAAGGTCCAGTGGGGAAGGCTTGGCGTTCCTATGGATGTTCACAGAATGTGAGTCATGAATTTATAAACCCGAACACAAGCTCAAGAAACCTAAGTCTAATATTTAGGTTTATTTAGACAGGAAGAAGAAATTAGAATATTGTCTAGAAAATCACTCTTGTTCTGAATGGTGTGAGAGCCTCCACTGTAATCAGACTAGTCATGTCTACTGTAGAAGTAGCTCTTTCCCCTCCCACTTTCAGTCAAATCACATTTATGTTTTGATGCAAGTTCTGCTCCTGTAGACATATTTATAACGTCTACCTGAAGGGTGACCAGAAGAGTCTTCTTATAACTACTAGAGACTGTCTTTATGCATGGCTCTATAAAGAAACCCTGTCTTGCACATGCAGTTGGACCAGCCCTACAACATAGTCAATGTGCGAAGAGTAGGCTTGCTCACCACTCAGCTGTGACGCCTTTATAAATTGGGTTCATTCCTTAATACATTAGTGTGGCTGTGAGACGCTTTCTGTTAGGGTGTGTGGACAGCTTACACATCTGATCGTGCCTAATGACAAAATCAAGCATGTTCTGGAATGATAAAGGGCTGTGTTATGTGCTACACAGGATGTGAACAGAACAGATGAATTCAGGGTCTAAGCTGCAAACAGCATTCTTACTATGAAGTTGGCTTTAAAATTCGTTTATGAATCGAGTCCATTTTATTTATGGCCAAGCCTAATGTAATCATTTAAATCCTGAAATTCAGACAAACATCAAATATTGTGAAACTTGCTGAAACCATGAGCTCTGGCAAGACTCTCTTTAAGCTGGCTGTACAGTTTTATGCTAATACACCTACAATGTTTTTACACACTCTTATTTAGAAAACCTACCATCCAAAAAGTATATTCTGATATTTTACCTGTTTCCCACTTCATTTTACATTTGAGTTTAAAAGCATATAATGCAATATATGTTTTCAGAAGGCCAGAGTCTGAACACCTAGCTTCACCAGCGATTTCAGAAGAGTCAGGCTTTAGGTGGAGAGGGCTGAATCAGTATGAGAGAATGAGAATTAATTGTCTAGTACGTTAATGTACTCCAGAATGTAAAGACCAGTTCATGTTGCCAAAACTGAATGGTTTAATTTTTCTGTTTCTTGGCAGGGGTTTAGTGATTTCCCGTATGCCCAAAGCATGACTTTGAGGCCTAAAGGATTCGAGTAGATGATCCAATAGCATCAATGTCAATGATGCGTGAGAGGATCCTAAATTGGTAAGGAAATAAAGGCTGCTTATGTAGGCTTTTTCCAGTGCTAACTCCTGTGGTACCAGGATAATTTTATTCAAGTATCGCAGTATGAGAAAAAAATCTGCCCTGGTAATTGAAACTTTACATCAGGCGATCATTCATTTTAATATGTCAAAAGTACACATTACAAGAAACTGTTGAAAAACCCAGACTGGAAAACCCCAGGCCAAACCATATACCTCAAGATTGAAACCGATTTAAATTCCAAGAATAAGTAGCTGACAAAGATAATTTTCATAGATTAACATTTTTCACCTGGGTTTTATATATCTGGAAGAAATATACACTGCATTGGTTATGCATTGATCAAACTTTTATTGTGCCAGCTGTACTTCATAGACCTGAAAAAGTGATTCAAGCAAAACAAAAGAGAACATAAAAGCACAACTATAATGGTTTTAAATCCCAAAGAGGCAATTACAAGTTTGATTCTAGTGATGCAGCTGGACTGCATTGGAAAACTAAACACTTTACACATATTAAGTAGATATGAAGGCTAGGACTAGGACTGTAAATAATAAATCCATCCTGCAGTTTTATTTGTAAAGTACAGCCCTTTTAATAAATTGGGAAAATACAGCAATAAAATTCACACAAATTCATATGTAAAAGGTAGTTTAATAGAGCCAAGATGTGTTAAAACAGCTCTTAAAAAAAAAAAAGTTGTACAATAACTAATCATTTAAATAAAGCAACTGGAAAGTGGGCTAAAATAAAGTCGCAATAGGATTGAATTATAATTCTTCAGCCTCTGTGAGTACGTTAGGGTATAATATAGTGTTTTCCATTCAGAATATATCATGGTCTGTTTTAATAAAGAAATGCCTGGTAAATGGAGTGCATAATATTTATCTTTGCTCTGAAGGCTAGAAGGAATAAAGGGTAGGGCATAGCAGCACCTAACAATCCACCCAAACAATGGGGCAAAGTTAAAAAAAATAGGGATGCATATGGCAAGCGGCGGGTGAGAGCAGAGGGGAAGGAGACATTCAGTTGCCTTTGCAGGATCTGTCCCCAAAAACATCCTTTGCATTCAAGGTATGTGCATGGGCTCTTTGCCTTCAGGTCAACAGTGCCAGCTAAAGGTGACATACTGAGTATAAACTAGTTCTGCAGGCTGCTTCAGAAGTTACTTTGACAGGTATCTGGTGGAATACTCATCCTATGGGAAAGTTCTTCAGACTGAGATGGATCATCACTCTCTACTGAGTATTGAGACACCCTTGCAAGGGTGGTGAAATGAGTCCATCCCTCTATAGCTGTTAGAAGACTGATCCATCTTGTCTCTGCTTCTTCTTGTGTGCTGGACGTATAGCTGGTCAGAGCAAGCTGAGGCAGGTCCCAGACTCTTTTGAGAAGTTTTGCATGTGTCTGTAGTAAGGTGTTCTTTGTAGCTCTCTCTTCATGGAGCAGGGTGTTAAGGGTAACCTCCTTTTCTAAACGCCAGGATCAATTACCCGAGTTTTGCAGAAAAAAAAAAATTATACATTTATTCTCAACATTTTGGCTCTCAGAATTAAAGCAAAACTTAAAAAAAAAAAGAAAAAAAGAACTGAAGCTCAAAATGAAAGGCAAGAGAGGGGGGAAAATTAGCAGATGACGAGAAAAAGAAATAGGACACAAAATGGATCTGATATTTTAATTCTTATTTTTTTTCCTCTTTTGAAAAATGTAGGTTCATTGAAGCAACAATAAAACCTGCTCATTAGGAAGGATCAGTTTTGATTGTTTTGATCTAATCTGAAACCTTTCTAGGGGGAAAAAATTTTCTTGAATTGCTCCCTTTTCACATTTTCAAGAAAAGTTGTCTGTTTTGTAATTCAAAACAATGCGCTGATCACAATATTTTAGTCAATTCATGAAGTGTTAAAATTTACCCCAAAAAATCAAAAGATAATTATATTACTGACATTAAATACTTTAACAATTTAATCTTAGTTATTTGTATTCATTTGAAAAGCATTGGTTTTCAGGTCTTTGGCTTTTCACCAACATTCTGAAATTTCTCATGTAACAGGAAAATCAATTGCAGCTTAGCTCAATGGTTAAAATCTTGAATGGTCTGTAGCTTAAGTAACAATCGGTGTTGCACTGTCAATTTTTGGCTGAACTTCGATAAACTGTGGGTTGATGCTGCTTTCCAAGAGAGCCCAGTAGATTCACTGCTTCTCTTCAGAAGAGATAGGTCAGGAGAACAGATACACTCTGAGGCAGCCTTGTGTAGATCCAGGCCTGGAGGTTGGTGGCCCTGCCTGTGGCAGTGGGGTTGGAGCTCTATGATCCTTGGGGTCCCTTCCAACCCAGATCATTATATGATTCTATGATTCTATGATTTACAGAGCCACCTTTCCTGAGAAGTGTGATTCAGATGGGTGTTGAGGACACCCAGAGGACACGGATGTAGGCTCAGGCAGTGGAGGAGTGTAAACTGTCAGACATTGGGATGGTTTGCTTCTTTCTTTCCAAAATGCATGCCTAGTTTGTCTGATGCTGCTTCTGAACTTATTTAAAGTTTGCGATTAACACCTCTACTGACAGCAAAGGAGAAATCAGATATGAAGCTACAGTCCAGGCCCACAGAAGTAACGGCAAGCATGGGCTGAGATGTTACAAACATAACTAGTGTCACCTGTAGATAGAAGGAAAGGAACCAGTGGAGCTGTGGTCTTGCTTTGCTGATGATGAGTACCTGCATAGCTTCCAGATTTTGACGTCAGGGGTGGTTGCTTGTACTATTTGCAAGGTTTGTAAACAGGTTCTATTTCTTTAACCTTTCCAGGTTCTTCTAGTATGGACATGCTATAGCTCTAGCTGGTGACTTGAAGCTCTGGGTGTAAACTGGGGAATGTAGATGATTGAAAGGGAAATATTACCCCACATGGTTTTCTTCAGGGAAAACAAAACAAAACAATAAGCTATGATTTCACATTTTTACACTGTAGCTAAAGGAAGCTACAAATGACCAAGATGGGGGGCATGCACTTGGTTACTTCTTTGTAGCAGAATCAGGATAGAGCTGAGAGAAGCTGCTGAACTAGCATTGACTAGGAAGCAAAACCAAAGCCATCCTTGAAACCAGACATGGGGCACAGTGCATTTTTAAGAAAAGTTTCAAGGGCTCTTCTCTAGCTTTGCCACTATTATGATTGTTACTACTATTTAAAACAATTTAAAAACATCTCTGACCATACAAAATATTGGTATAAAAGACTCTCTTGCAATTAGGTAGGTTTATCATAGGGCAGGAACAATTGGACTCCATGGTCTTTTCCAACCTAATGATTCTGTGAATAGTTTAAGGAACCCCATAGGCTTGATATCTAGCCCTGGGCACTATTTCCACTTCCAAGATTTATCAGGTTCTGTAGATTTTAAATCACATTGTTTTATCCCCCTTTTGGTGAAAGATCTAGGGGATCAAGCAGGATAACATGAAACTCATTGTGGTAAGGTTTAGTAGAAACCACTTTGTGGGTCCGTATGAAGACTTGAGGCCAAACATATTGGCAGTTGCAGACCCATGCCCTGATTTCCTAGTCAGGGGAAATACTGAAATTGTTGAGTTCTGAGTGTTCCTACAGGTTATGTGTGGATTTAGGCAAGCTCGGTGGAACTAATAATGAGAATAATAGTGATGCCAGATGTAAAATTAAATTGATTTAATGTATGGGAAACTCATTCAATAAAAAAAAAATAGAAAAATACTGATTTCACCTCTTTCTTCAATTATATTTATAATAACAATGTCTTTAAAATTTTGAGTGGAACTGCGGGTCTGAAGTTGACTTTATCCTATGTTGCCTTTTTAGCAGAGTTTTAAAAATTGTTTTGCAATGGTGTTTTTTACCAGCATAGCTCAGGTGTGCTGTCATTTTTCTTTACTGTTTCTTTCTGTCCCTCTGTGAGAAATGTGATATACCTCTCATGAGATGTTGTGTTGCCTTACCTCTTTTCCTAGTGCTCATCCTTGTTATCTGCCATGGGACCATTTTTTTGGTCACACTTACACTCTTATGTTCCACTTCCATTTCTTGACTTGTACATGTAACTTTTTACACTATACCTTGCGTTACTAAAGCTGAAGACAAAAAAGGATGTCAGATGCTTTGTGGGTTGTTGCCAAAGAAGAAATCAGCATGGCAAGCCTTCCTGCAAAGCTTTGAGCTTCCAGTCTCTTCTCTGATCATCTTCTCTCCACTCTTATCTTCAGCTGATGAAACTTTAAACACGATTTTCCCTTTTTTTCCTATGTCTTTTAAAAACAAACTGGACTACTGTTTTGTTGGTGAGGATAAGTAGATGTCTTCTAGCTTGCCAAATAAGAAAGAGTTGATCCTCATATCTGTAGCAAGCACAAGTGATAGTTTTAGTAGGGTTGCCGTTAAATATCACTGTCTGGATTTAAGTGTTTGGAAAAAGATTAGCTGCCAGTACAAAATAAATAGCATGAATGTTTAATCAAGATCTATCATTCCTCCTGGTCAGATACTGCCTTTTTTGTTTAAAAGCCCAGTATAATGGAGACACAATTCCTACTGAGAGGTCCTACGACTCTGTTAATAATTGGACAGTTTTATGTAAAATCCAATTCATACTTTGGTGCACTATCAGAAGTGAGAGTTTATGGAAAGATAGGTAGATGTGTAATTTACACCCTCTTTAAATATTGCATCAAGTTGGGGTCACGACTTTCAAAAATACAGTCATTTAGTCACTAGAGGGAGACATGATCTCATATAACCTAGAGCATGTTTACCACCACAAAGAGATCAGACATAAAAATTCCCATTGCGGGAAGGCAGATGTCAACCAGGCTGCAGTGCTACTGCCCAAGTGAAAGGCTGCTAATTTGTAAGGATCTGGGGGCCGTGGGGGTTGGAGAGAGTGAAAGAAGCCTTCACGGACCCACACAATCCCCCAGGATATCATCAACAGTGCCTGTATATAAGACGTATCTCGTATGGGTTCCAGTGAGAAGATCACCTTTAACTGAAGATCACCTTTAACTGAAGTGAGCATAAAAGGCTTTAATCATATCTTCAGCTAGTGTTGATCTGTGCCATGCTGCTCATCTTTCTCAAGAAATCTGCTGGGTAAGACAGTTTTTCTCACCCCAGAGCAATGTGGGTATGTGGGGAAGGTCAATGCAGAAAGCCCTGTCTCTCCTCAAGAGCTCTTCCGCTGTCAGGAGTGAGCTGGCGTATGTTACCAGGTTCTGCTGCTGGCTGCCCAATAACCACCTATTCCCCCACTGTTGCCTCTGTGCTGAGCAAAGATGCTGCTTGTGGGAAGCCAGTGGGGGTGGGGGTGAGGGGGCAGAGAAAGCTCCTGGGCCATTTGCTGTCATGGGTGGAAGACTTGTTTTTCCTCTTGATTCAAGACCCTGTAGGGGACAATCTGTGCAACCCTTTGGCTGGAGAGAGTGGTATGTAAGGCTGGATTGACAGGGTCTCACCCCAGTGATTTACTTTAAAATGGAAGCTTAGGTGCAAACATTAGAGGCAGATTCTTTTGCCCACTGGGAAGTGCTTTGATCAAAGCACCAAGGCCAGCATGAAGCCTGCACAAGTGTTATTCATCCAAAAAACAAACAGAGCAAGCCAAAGGCCCTGTCCACACTGGGATCAGGATTGGGCTAGCACCAACCGTGTTGCTGCTGATAAAACCACAGGGAAACATCTCTACATCTGGAGCTTCTGTTCAGTGTTAATCCATACTGGGATGCTATTTAATAATGTATTTAGCTGGAGTACTGCAAATGTGTGGTAAATGACATTTTTTACCATTACATTAATAATAGGTGTTATTTATCCTTTATTGCCCAGAAATAGGACTGCTGTTAATATTTCCTCAAAATAAATGTTTATGGAATCATTAACTCTGGTTTTATTGGCCATATTTCTCACAAAGCTTCTGAGTCATACCTTCAAGTACGCTAGGATTTGTGACCCTATTTTCTGTTTGCTTTGTACATTTTGTCTGTCTGTGTAATTTGAAGAGAGAATTGCAGAGTGTAAGATGGAGGCAAGTATTCTTTATTTTAATTAAAATGCTAACATAAGAAATTATCTTATTGAGGGATTGTGTTGTAACACAGGCACTTGCTCTGCCATACAGTAGTTAAGTGTGATTTGATGCTTCCTCTAGAATGCTTCCTATTCTCCAGGGCTTATACCATAGCCAAAAAAAATTCCCTTTAAGCTGAAACTTGGCATGCAAAATCTCAGCTAAACTTCAGTGCTGCTTGAAACTTAAAACACAAAACTAACTTTACTTTCCCATTTTCGGGTGGCTTTGGGACACTACACCTGGTGGTTCCTTGAGTCATTTCTTTGTGGAGTGATTGAAGAGCTCAATGTCCTTCTAATATTACAGATGAAATATTGCTGGCATGAATTTGTAATGGGAATTCAGTACTGCTGACTTCAGAACAAACCCGTGTTGTAGGTCAGACGAGTTTTGGATGAACATATATATATACATCACATAAAAAAACCCCAATTTTTTTCTTTGGCAGGGTTTGCCTGTGTTGCCGTTCCTAAATGGAAGTCCTTTACCACTTGTGGAGGAGCTATGCCACAGCCTCTGTGGTTTACCGTTGGCAGAGATAGGGATGTCAGCTAGGTGGATATTTAGTCTAATTCAACTCTGAGCCATTGTCTCTTCTCAACAGGACAGTGAACAGGGGGATTGAAGAATCTCGATACTGTGACATGGTGTGAGTTTAGATCCTGCTATAGTCCTTAACTAGTATTTCATCTATGGCTATTTATGTGTAAATGGTTTCTGAAGCAAGCCAAGCTAAGCCCTTTGCCTGTTTCCATGCCACTGTCTACAGAAAGCCGGCCATAATTATCTCATTAGCCAGTTAGGTTTGGATACAGTTTTAATCTTTTGATGAACAATGTATACATTCACATGGGAGAAGAGAGTCAAGCCTACTGTAAAGGAGGATACATAAAGACTGAGTCTAGCACATCTTGCACACCTAGGACCAACAAATACCTGTATAGTGAGATTACAAAGTTGAATGGTATATCTATCTAGTCTTTTCTTTGTTTTGCAGTCAATTGCATACCCAATTGATTTCAAACAATTTTTGCAGCATGCTTTTCCAAGATCTTTACCAGAAATTTAGTAGTTTCAGATGGCTGTGAAGTGTTGTCTAACAATTTTTTTTCTCCTCAATTTATTTATATTCACCCTTTGAAATGTCTTTGCACGTAAAGCATGAAAGAGATGGTGTTTATTTGATAAGAAATGTCTATGAGATGCTTATGACAATGGTTCCTTTTGATAGAAATAAGGACAAAAATAGTTCTTTTAAAGTAGGAAAAAAGGAGCACTCAAAGTTTTTTCAGCTGGAGAATTACTGACAGACATTTAGGAACAGAGAAATAAACTATTAGGTAGAAGAATTTGTAGTTATTTAAGCCAGTCAAGTCATAAGGAAATTCAGAAGGACACAATGGGACCTAACACAGCAGAGGAGTCTGGAAGTTGATAAAAGCAAGCCATTTATCTTGGGATAATGAAGGGAGAATTTTAAATAGCCCATTGATTTTTGAGATTACAAGTTGACTTCAATGCTAAGTAAAAACAGTGATATAACTGAACACAGGTCGGTAGGACCTAATTAGTCCGTAATAGTAGCTCAGAAATAGGCAAAATATTATCACCCGTAAAAGTTGAACTGTAAAACTATGTCAGTCAGTTACAGTTACAGAATGGTGTAAACCTGATAATGTCACTGTGTGCATCAGTGATGTGTTGTCATCTGCAACATAGGATCAGAGATGGGCTAATACAGAAGATGCAGAGCTATTTTTGTCTCTTTTTTTTTTCTCCTGACACTTCTTGTATTATATTTGTAAGACTCCAGTGCTTATGTACCAGTAAAGCTTAGGAAACCTGCTTTTGGCATTAAGACTCAGAAACTGATGCAGGTCTTCCTGGTCTATTGTTTGCATGCCTGTAGGGGAATAAAGTCATATAAATCCAGAAGAAAGCCTGAATTCCTGTTTTCTACCTTTCTATTTGTCACTTGTTCCACTAACATGTCTATTTTGAGGCACCAAACCTCTAGTAATTGGAAGGAGGTCCATTTCCATGCCATGTCACTGATCTTACAAGAAGTGGAGCATTTTCCCATCCTCTCCAGCAACATATCTACTTACCTGCTCAGGTCTGAACACATCAGATACCTGCAGAAACTCACCTGAATGATAATTCTGGGCAGGACCTGGGCAAACAGAGACTCATAGGACCTCATCTTCATGTGGGAACAGTCTGTCAGAGGAGAGCTGGGTGCTCTAGTGGGTATACTGTGTTTACATGGAAGAAGGAATGGGGTCTGACTCTACTCTCAGAAGTTATGGGAATCTCTGACCTGAAAGGGATATAGTGACATTTATGCAGAAGTTGCGTAGGAGGATTGAAACCCCAGTTCGCAGCCTTTAAGGGGTTAGTCTTTTCATATTACTGAGAGCAGAGTCGGTGAACAAGGTGAGTTAATAGTACGTAAGTAAAACTGAAACCTACAGCAATTAAATTAAAAGCTAAAAAGATTTGGAATGGTAAAACTGAATACATTTTAATTGAACATAATTCTATTGAAGACTATTAAATTACCACAGTGGTATAGAAGCACAAAACACCCCATGATAATGAGTTCCTGAATGAAAATTTTAAATGGATAAACTGAAAAATTGCAGGTACCCCGGTGTATGACATGCAGAGTGCTCATGATATGAGAACATGAATTATTTATATCTTCTTTAAATGTAGAATGTAAATTTGTTTTGAATTAATTTCTATTGGGAAATCACTACACAGTAAACATAACTGTCTCTTAGGGCAAAGTTTTTTCCTTCTAATTATTATTATTATTATTATTATTTTATCATATTGCTGTTTGAAGAGAGGAAGAAAAACCCAGCAAATTTTATGGTAGTAAGTAATTTAAGTAATGGTTATATTGAAAAAATTTAGTGCTTTACTTTGGGGTAAAATATACTGTATGTTAGACAGCTGTTACAGTAACTTAGGACACATAGACTCCAATTTGACGTTGCTGCACTGGGGCAAAGAGGTTGGTGTCTGCTTGTTTTTCTTACAGCAGCATGGTAAGTTGGTAGACAGGTACAGGATGTGAAAAGGTCCAGCTAGTGTCTTATTGCTCTTGTGTTCTGTGGGATGCAGAGGCAGGTGCCAAAGCTTATGCTAAGGCAGTAATGACCATATAAATAGCCAGAGTGGCGAAAAAGCTATTGTGGGTAGGGAGAGTCTGGTTAAAAGGAATGAGCCACCATTATTATTACCTTTGATTTCTTGTTTTCACTTGTACAAGTGTGTTCGACAGTAAAGGAATGTGTCACTTTGGGGGAATTAGGACAGATGTGTTCATAGCTTGCCTGTTGGCATTATTTTAAGTGATTATTGCTTCACCTTTGCAGTACAACTGCCAGAACAATGTGCAGGTAAGCCTAGAATAAAGTCACTAAGGAATTAGGCCTTCCCAGCTGTGTTAAGTACTTCTAACTTTAAAATATTTGAGGCAGAGACCTCTCTTTGACTTCAGTGGGACCTTGTGCTTGAGGGTCGCTGAAGTGTTTTGTAGCTTTCCTCTGACCTTTGCAAGCTTTACTGTTCGTTTCTAATGGCACTCCTTTGGGCCATCTCTCCCACCCCAGGGAATAAAGATACCTTGTAGATAGTTTTATGGAGCAAATAATAATAATAGTGATTTTGAGTGGCAGGTGGAAAATTAAAAATATTAAATAATTTTGCTATATATGAGACACTATTTTTTCATTACTTGCAACGTTGACCTGTAGCACATCTGGATCTGCCACTCCTTACTAGGTGCAAACTACGTTCTGCCCATTTTCAATCCTCTGACAATGGGAAGACAACGAGCTAAAAATGTAGATTTTTGTTCTTATTATTTTGGAACAACTGCTCTCCTGTTTTCTGCTGTTTTCTTTTCATGGACCATTAGTAGCTTCCAAAGGCAATATCCTTTCACTGTCACACTATGCCATGGGGTGCCATTTCAACAACTTCAGACGAGGGCATTAAGTACAATTCTGGATGAGAGTCAGAGCATAACCAAATAAAAATAATAAAGGAAAGCTTGTAAGAGCAATTTGGAATGCTGTCCTGTGCTGAATTCATTTGCAGCTTAGCAGAGAGCTACCAATCACTGGTGATCAGCACAATACTCCGCAGCACCTTATTTAATTGTGAAGTATTTCATACCCTAAGAAACATCACTGTTCATTTGCTTTTCCTTTTTCGGTGATCATCTTAGCTGAATGCTGAGCGGTGAATCAGTGGGAGGGGAAGAAAATTCATGTTTCTAATTCAAGGAGAATAAAAATGGACTTCTTGTTGTTCCTCTTCCTTCTCCCTTGCAATTAATCTGGAGTTATGCATTTCTTAGGATAGTTTAAAAAAAAATCCTGGAGGGAGGGGAAAAACCCCCTCATAATCCTTTGGTAAATTGCTCAATGCATCAAGGCCAAATTGCAGCGGACATTGCATACAGGTGGAAACCAAAGCATCCTCCTGGCCAGCAGTAGTACTGTGGGGCAGAAGAAATTTCCTATAGCTCACCTCCCAGGGAGACAGAGGAAGAACTATTCTACAGGTTCTCACAGCACCCCATGCTTTGTGAAGGACTCAGGCTACATACTTTCATTGAAATAGCCCCTAACTTGGCACGGACTGATCTGGCACGAGCTTTTGTGGTTGGTGCTTGAACATATTATTCATTCTTTATGATGGGGAAAATCCATAAGGTGCACGATGAATGGTCTGCCTGGAGCCGGATTTGAGGCAGCCGCTGACTCTGATGTTGCATTCCCTCTCTGCACCTCTTTAGTGGTAACCAATATGCCACTTAGCAAGCACTGCTTGGAAGTGTGATGTGGAGATCCGTGTAGAGTTTGTCAGCTGGAGAGCAGATCAGTCAAGAGGCTTAATCATAGGACTGGGAAGTAGTTGGGATGGTTACTGTCTTTGCTATACTGATAGATCACTTTGGGGTAGGTGCTTAACATCTGTGTATTTTGCTTTCTCCTTCTGTAAAAGAAGGCTAATCTCTCTACTCGTGGATGTCAGCGTTTTCTCCAGTGCTGGCCTGTGCATAATATCTTCGTGCTACCATAGAAGGTGTTGGGAGACTGTGAAGGTTTATAAAATACTATGAACTTATATTAGGCTAAGCATTATGTGTCACCAATGCCTTGCTACCAGAGTGTTTGCATTTGACTTGCACTTTACGTAAAATATAGTTTTGTACTATTCTCTGTTCTGTTGAACAATGTTGAGGCTCATGTAATTTTCTCCCCAATATAGTAACTATTTCACCTTAGTATGGTAGGCTACACAAGGATGTTCAGTGCTGCAGTAAAAGGCAGACTGGACATATGACTGGAGATGCCAAGGCTGTAAAGAGGTTAGGACAGTCATTCCCCTGTCTAAGATCCATCAAAGTAGTAGATTACTAATGTTAATGAGGTGGGAGGGTTTTTGTACAAATTTTTTTCAGTCCATTTTTGAACTCATGCAGACTCTCAGGATCTCCAACACCCCTTCACAGAGATCCTCAAGCTAACCACATCCTGGGTGAAGAAGCATTTTTTTCAGTTACTTTTGAACCGGCCATTGCTTGTTTTGTTTCATATGACCTGCTTCTTACACTGGAAGACAGAAGATTGTTCCCTGTATCGCAGCAGTATTCATGATTCATGGTTGTATAGATTCCTTTAGATATGCACACCATCATCCCATGACAAGGTGAAAGAGTCTTAGTCTATTTAGTCATTCATCTTGCAAAAAACTATGTCATACAAACGCTGCGTCCTACTCCTGACCATCCTTGCCTCCGTTACCTTTACCTTCTCAGTTCCACCATTTTATTTTAAAGGAGGAGGGAACTAGAGTTGCAAACAATAGGCATAGTACAAGCACATTCTCAATATATAAATTGCTATACGTTCTTCTTTGTTTTGTCCTCTGTGAAAAGCCTGCCCTTCATGAACTTGCATTGCAATTTTTTCAGGTGTGGCAGTAACATTACCACAGCGACTGAGAGTCCTGGCGCTACAGGATAGAACAAAAACTTACTGCCACTGTAAGTCTGAGCATGAGAGGAAGGAGCTGGCCAGACCAGCACAGCTTCCTCTCCATTCTTCTTCATTTGCCTCTCTGCCTGCTTTATGATGCCCCACATTTTATTCGCCACCTTGGATTGTTTTCCTCTAATTGTACATTCACTAGAAAAGCAAAAAGCCTCTCTAAAACTGCTGGACTGAAAATGAAATATAGGATGGCTGCAGGCTATGTTTTTCTTTGCTGGGAAGCACTACCATGATAATTGTTTCTACAAAAAGAAACTACTATTCTGGAAAAAAAAAAAAAAAAAAAAGACAAAACAAAAACCAAAAACCCAAACACCCTCTGTTTGCTTGAACCTACCATAAACTATTGCTGGTAATTATAGAAGCTGACTGCACAACAGCTTAATTTGACTTAATTGGCAATTTTTTAAAGCTGCAACACAATAAAAATAGAAAACGAACTCAGTGCACAGGTTCTGGAGATGTTAAATTTCACTTTATGAAAAAGCTGTTGGCTTGTAATTCACTTCAGTTGGTTATATTTTTTGTTTTCTTTTTTTTTTCTTCTGCTGTGATATGTAAGAAATACACAGCACTGTCTGAAAGAAGAGTAAGCTTTGCCTTTTGTGTTCAGTGCAGGGTTCCATTCTGGCAGAAATGTTTCAGTGAAAGATTATGGAGAGGAAGAGAGATCATCTGCTAGCCTTATTACTTTGTTAATGGCCACAAAGTTGGGGTTTTCTTTAATTTTTTAAGTGACTAGTATTTCTAAATGGCAAATTCTTTTGTTCTCCCCAAGCATTTAAGAAAATGATGGTCTACTAGAAATACAAATCCTTTTTGAGTTACAAATTTATCCATTGTGGGTTTAACTTTAAATAGATTAGTAGTCCCCTTTAAGTCAATTGAGCTTTAGTGGGTATTACAGAAAATTAAGCCATCTGTACACACTACCAGTGAGATGATTTAATTACACAATGTTCTGATATGGTAAGAGAACAATTTATATTAAGTCAATGTTTATTTATTTGAGTGTGAGCTGAGGATTGTATATTATAATACACAGATATTATACAAGTTGATGTGATGACGGTGAATTGATTTATACTGCAAGTACCTAATAGACGCAAATCTTTGTAGATAATTAAAAGATCAAGTAAGGATCTGCAAAAGTTAAAATTTCAGACTTTCATCCACCCCCCCTATTTTATACCTCTCTGGTCCTGTATAAAGCATCTAGTCCCAGCTGCTTTGGAGAGAGATCCTGGCCATGGGAGTCCTTCAGAGCTCACCTTCACCAGCGAAGGTGCTGTAGGTGGAGGGGACTTGGGAAGGACATGAGGGATTTAGCCATATTGGAGGCAATGTATAACAACCCAGATGACAACCAGGCTTCTGAAGACCTAGATGAAACACAGTACACGCAGTCTATGGGGTGAAAGTGTGTAAGAAATGCACTGATGTCATACAACTACATTGTAATGATGATTATGAGCTTGACAATCACAGAGGCACCAACTATTGATGAATTGGCCAGACATCTCTGAGAATATGAAGATAATCTCACTTCCTCTTTGTAGGCCTGTGTCTCAGTTGTGGACAGACTAACCCAAAACTTTTCCAAGCATGCCTTGAAGAGTAGGTCTTCCTCACAGACTCCAACCAAGGTCTCAGCTATTTTTCTTTCTGCTCAAGGGAAAGGGTACCAGTGGCACCCACCACATACATAAAACCCTGTGGTTCTTCCTGCATGACCAGAAGGAGGACATGAGGAAGTGGGATGAACAACCTGCCTGGAGACTAGAAGCTCAGGTACAGAAACTGCAAAGTAAAACAGCCAAAAAGAATGCATCTAGGAAAATTATTGATCCAGTGTCATAGTATAAGGCATAGTATAAGGGCTGGTTGTACTTTTGACCTTGATAAAGAGAATTACGTTTTGCAGTCATAGAATCCCATATCAGCCAGGGATAACAGCCCCACTCTGGCAGAAAGCACCTGTAGAGATTCAAGGTCAACCTCTAGGGTTTTGGAGCCAGGAATATAGGGGATCTGAAACCCATTATATTCCATCTGAAAAAGAAATATTAGTGGCGTATAAATGAGTTTAATCCACTTCAGATGTAGTTGGTACTGAAGCATAGCTCCTTTTAGGACGTCAATGAGCCTGTGCTCATCTGGATGTTCAAAAGGGGTGGCCCTTCTACACATCATGCAACTGATGCTACAAGGAGTGAGTAGGTTGCACTGATAATGCAAACAGGCTCAAATGGGAAATCCCTACTGCCCAGGAATTCTGGACGTGATCATGGATGGACTGGCTAGAAGGCTAAAACTTGAGAATGCTGCTAAAGAAGGTGGCTGAAGAGGCCCCTCTCTATAATAAATTACCAGAAAGTAAAAAGCAATATGCCCTGTTTATAGATGGATCTTGCCGTATTGTGGGAATACATCATAGGTGGAAAGTTGGGGTGTGGAGCCCTATGTGACAAATCGCAGAAACTGCTAAAGGACAAGGTGATTTGTGTCAGTTTGCAGAGGTAAGAACCATCTAGTTAGCTTTAGATATTGCTGAATGAGAAAAATGGACAGCACTTTATATTGACTCATGGATGGTTGCAAATGCACTGTGGGGGTGACTACAGCAATGGAAGCAGAGAGGTAAACCCACCTGGGTTGCTGAATTATAGTAAAATATTGCTGCTGATGTAGAAAATCTGGTTGTAAAAAGTACATTTAGTAGATGCTTACATACCCAAGAGTTGTGCCACTGAAGAACAGTGAAATGATGAGCAATGTACCAGTATGATAGAATTGAAGTAGCCCAGGTCAATCTAGATTGGGACTATAATGGTGAGCTATTTATAGTTTGATGGGCCCATGACACCTTAGGATATTTAGGAAGGGATGCAACATACAAATGGGCTTGTGACTGAGGGGTGGACTTGACTATTGATGCTATTGCACAGGATGCTTATGAATATCAAGTGTGCACCGTAACTAAACCAGCTAAGTGATTAAAGCCTTTTTGGTATAGAGGACAAAGGCTGAAATATCAGTAAGGGGAAGCCTGGCAGACTGATTACATCACACTGTGATGAAACTGCAATAGCAAGCACCATGTGCTTACAATGGTGGAAGCGACTACAGAATGGTTGGAAACATACCCTGTGACTCATGCTACTGCCCAGAATACTATCTTGGGCCTTGAAAAACAAGTTTTATAGCGACATGGCGTCTCCAGAAATAATTGAGTCAGACAACATTAAACTGCTCTCAAATCTCTCTAAATCTCAACCCACTGGTTTTCTCACTTTTTTACCCTTCCAAATCTCTTCTCCCTCATCCTGCTGGAGACAGGGGGAGCAGAGTGAGTGGCTGTTTGATGCTTATTTGCTGGCTGGGATTAAACCATGGCATTAAGGCACATTACAGCTGGCCATTAGTTCTTAATGGCTGTTTTCCAATTGACGTGTTTTAACTCAACTGCAGGGCAGGTAGAAAAATCAAAGGGTCAACCCACTCGTGCAATTATCTGCAGAATCTAATCTAGACTTTGACACTATTCCTCCATTGGCATCAGAAATCAGACTCTGCACTTTGTTTAATAGAGTTCAATCTCAAGAAAGATGAGTATGTGAAGCTGGTTTTAATCTACTTCCTCAGTCCTAGGGTTGGTGCACATTGAAGGTGGGTTGAAGTTGCCTTGTTTCATTTGACATAGCTAGTTACTGGTAGATAAGTTCACTCTCCTCCTAATGCCTTGCATTAGTGGCTGACAGGATCCCTGGTTCCCCAGCGTAGCTTTTGTAACAATGATGGCTTACGCTGATTCAAAAGTTGACAGTAAAAAGACAAGAATCATCCCAGATAATGAGGAAACATGAGTCATACCTACAATAAAGCATGTACACAATGCACACTTCAGTGGAAAATGGGTATACACTCTGTGGCACTTGGGCATTCCTGGAAAGGGACTAAGTACAGTCCTATACTTGGTGTGCTCTGTGTTTGATTGAAAGAGTTATACTGGATCATCAGTGCTCAGAGTTTATGGGACTCTCAGTTTGCTTTCTATACAAGCTCCCACACTCTGATGCTGTTAGAATAGTCTTGAATCAAAGAGGTACTGCAGGTAAATTCTGACATCGTGTGGTGATACATACATATATATGCCATAACTTTGATTTTTTTTTCTGCAAAGTCTCTTTGCATTATGGAGGAATAAACTGTTAAAATGTGGAACTAGGTCTCCCGTGATGTCCAGTCAGCATTTAAGTCCTATGGAATGGATTTGTCTATGTCTTTATGGCTACAGACTTCAATGAGAGTGATACCATGCTGAACACTCTCCACACTGGTTAGAATAGAAACAGGGGGAAGAATATTTGAGACTCCAGTGCAGTATCAAGTTACATAAAATTTCTAGTAGAAAATGGTAGGAGCTGCAACACAATTTAGTTTTTCATAGTCAGTTTTATCTGTTTCATTGGGAAGAGCTTGCTAGCAACAGGACAGGACTGGACCTTTTAAATCATTAACATTCCTAACCTGCATATTTATTACCTGCCAACTGGCAACAACAAAGTGATTCATCTGATGTGTTCATTGAAATAGCAGAGAACCATGCAGACTGATTCATAAGATAAGAGAACATAGTGGGGGACATGCTGTTATATACGGAAATTCGCTGAGGGAGGTAGGAGAGAAAGCTGCAAAATCCTAGCTTAAGTACTGTGAATGTAGAGGGTCCCATTTTCTGGGTACCCTTCACATTATTCCCAAGGCAGATGTAGGTATCTGTGTTGTTCTGGCAAAATATATCTTAAGGCAGCAGAGGATAGCATATGTCATAGAAAGTATGATAAAAAAAAAAAGTGGATTTGTTGATGTCATGAGTACACCCATGACAACCATAGGAAACTGTACTATCCAAAGCACTTTCCCAATGTACACTCAGGTCCTAACAACTGTGAACTTGATTTAGAGGCTTAAAATGGCAAGAAAAATTTAAATACCCAAGAGGGAAACTTTGAGATAGTCCAAACCTGGTGCATGCACCTTGCTGTCATGCTAGCAGCATTTTAGCCAGTAACATGTTCTTTTTGGTGATTTCTAAACTGGCTCTACAACAGAGGTGGAAGAAAATAAATCATTAGTATTGGCACTTCAAGGGACTGAAGCAGTATGCACCCAGACATGCACAGAGAATGAAATGATTGCATGATTTTTTTTTTCATGGCTCATGGAAGGCTAAATATGGATCTTGTTGAAAGTTACTGTCAGGTTTTTGTGACCTGAGATGATTTGATATCCATAACTGGGATATTCCAGTTGCCACACAAATAAAGCACTGGAAGTTTGGATCCAGACATGGCTTCATTGTTAGTGAAGATTAATTTACATGCTTATTTGCATATGCTTCTCCCCTGTTATACCTGTCTCTGAAAAAGAAATAAATTCTTGGTATATGTGAGTGGTTCCCCTAACCTAAATACTCATTTCTTTTCTCTATACATTGACATTGCCTCTGGCTAAGACAACTGTATAGATCCAATGAACATATAGGGCAGAGAGAAGAAGCATTCATCTTTCTGGGTTCCCCCTCCCCCTGACATTAAGGTTTCCATTTTTATTTCATATGGGAATTGCAAGTACCTGCTAAGAGAAACACATAACCCCAACCATAACAAATATTCAGCCCTATCGGTTTTGTTAGCAGACTTCACTTACACTTGTCCAGAAAACATGACCAATTGACCCAGAACTGCATCTGGACTGGCAGTGTTGTTCTGCTATCTTCAGGGGACCTATAGCAGCTAGTCATTGCTCTTGGACTTACCACAACTGGTGATGCGGCCCCACTCTTTTATGGATAAATTATTTCAAGATGTTCAGAGTTGTACTTCTGCCAGTGAGTCAGCACAGTGGGAAGCATCTTGGACATGGTGTATCTGTGCCTTTTCATTTGTGCTATTGAAACATCTCGTGTTCCTCCAAAGGGACTGGCTCTTGAGAGTGATCACGTGCGGTATAGGTAGCATAGTTGTAACCCAAGAAGGTTATATATGTGGAAAAACTTCTTTACAGAGAGGGTTGTTAGGAATTGGAACGGGCTGCCCAGGGAAGTGGTGGAGTTGCCATCCCTGTAAATATTTAAAAGACAGTTACATGTGGTGCTTAGGCACATGGTTGAGTGGTGGTTTTGTTAGGTTAGGGTGATGCTTGGACCTGATGATCTAAAGGATCCTTTCCGATCGAGATGAATTTATGATTCTGTTCTATGATTCTAATTGTACATTGAGTTTCTTCTAGCTTTTTTGACTCTACATAAAGCTTGACATGATGTGCTTAAACTGATACAACAGAAAGAATCATTGAAAAACTAATTTCTTAGTTGTGGATCATTATTTGTTATTACCTCACTTGGAATCCTCCAGAAAGCAAGCTGCGATTTACTGTGTTGTTATATTACTCAGGTGTTGTTAAGACCTCAATTTAAAAGAAAAAAAAATAATCAGAGAAGTAACCTACCAATAAAAGGCAGTATTTCCTATTTAGTTCAAATAGTTATGTATCAGAGATGTGCCTGCAATGATCAGAAATGCTCTGTAGTGATTTCGTATTCCTTAATGTGCCATAGGTTTCAAGTTTGGGTATCTTACATATCATGACTGGATTTCTCCTCTCCTACCCTATCCTCTCGTCCCGATGTGATCAGAATAGGATACTCAGGGTCTCTTCATTATCTTAATAACCAGATAGGATTTGCAGCTTATTCTTTGAATTTCTTATTATATGCTGGGAGTCACATTAGAATCATAGAATCATAGAATGGCATGGGTTGGAAGGGACCCCAAGGACCATAGAGCTCCAACCCCCCTGCCACAGGCAGGGCCACCAACCTCAGGCCTGGATCTACAAAAGGTTGCCCAGGGCCCCATCCAGCCTGGCCTTGAACACCTCCAGGGATGGGGGCATCCACCACCTCTCTAGGCAGCCTGTTCCAGCACCTCACCACTCTTTCTGTAAAGAACTTCTCCCTAATATGTAATCTAAACCATCCTTCCTTTAGTTTTAATCCATTCCCCCTTCTCCTGCCATTGTCTATCCTTTTAAAAAGTTGAATCCCCTCCTGCTTATAAGCTCCTTTCAGGTACTGGAAGGCTGCAATGTGGTCCCCCCGCAGCCTTCTCTTCTCCAGGCTGAACAAACCCAGCTCGCTCAGCATCTCTTTGTAGGGCAGGTGCTCTAGCCCTCTAATCATCTTCGTGGCCCTCCTCTGAATCCTCTCCACATCTTTCTTGTATTGGGGGCCCCAGATCTGGACACAGTACTCCAGATGGGACCTCACAAGGGCAGAGTAGAGAGGGACAATCACCTCCCTGTCCCTGCTGGCCACCCTTCTAATGGAGCCCAAGATACCATTGGCCTTGTGAGCTGCAAGAGCACACTGCTGGCTCATGTTAAGTTTCTCATCCACCAGAATCCCCAAGTCCTTCTCAGCAGGGCTACTCTCAATGGGCTCTTCTCCCAGTCTGTATCTATGTCTGGGATTCTTTCGGCCCAAGTGCAACACCTTACACTTGGCAGTGTTGAACCTCATTAGGTTCCCCCAGGCCCATCTTTCCAGCCTGTCAAGATCCCTCTGGATGGCTTCCTTTCCTTCTAGGGTGTCAAACACACCACTCAGCTTGGTGTCATCCACAAACTTGCTCAGGGTGCAGTCAATTCCATCATCGATGTCATTGATAAAGATGTTAAAGAGAACCGGTCCCAAGACAGACCCCTCGGGGACACCACTTGTCACCAGCCTCCATCTGGACATAGACCCATTGACCACCACCCTTTGGCTACGGTCTGTTAGCCAGCTTCTTATCCACTGGATGGTCCACCCATCAAATCCACCCATCTAAATCTCCAATTTAGAGATAAGGATGTGGTGGGGGACTGTGTCAAAGGCCTTGCACAAGTCCAGGTAGATGACATCGGTTGCCTTCCCTTTATCTACCGATGCTGTCTCTCCATCATAGAAGGTCACCAGATTGGTAAGGCACGACCTTCCCTTGGTGAAGCTGTGCTGACTGTCCCGGATCACATGCTCTTCCCTCATGTGCTCCAACATGTTATCCAGGAGGATCTGTTCCATGATCTTCCCAGGCACAGTGGTGAGGCTCACCGGCCTGTAATTCCCTGGGTCTTCCTTGCTCCCTTTCTTATAAATGGGAGTGACGTGACCTTTTTTCCAGTCCCCAGGGTCCTCTCCTGACAGCCACGACTTTTCAAATATGATGGAGAGCAGCTCAGCAACCACATCAGCCAGCTCCTTCAGGACCCTGGGATGCATGTCATCCGGCCCCATAGACTTGTAGACATTCAGTCTCGTGAGGTATCATGGACTTGCTCTGCTCTTACAGTGGGGTGGGATTTGCTCCCCCAGTTCCCACCTAGAGTTCTAGGGATGCAAGGTTCTGGGATTTGAGAATTATGAGAATCCTGGCTGCCAGAGAAGACCAAGGCAAAGAACTCATTCAGTACCTCAGCCTTCTCCTCATCAGTTGCAGCCACTTCTCCTTTCTCATTTACCAAGGGGGGTACATTCTCTTTGGCCTGTCTCTTCTGGCTAATGTAGCTGTAAAATCCCTTCTTGTTGTTTTTAACATCCCTCACCAAGTTCAGTTCCATCTGCACCTTGGCTTTCCTGATCCTGTCTCTGCAAGTCCGAACAGCATCCCTGTATTCTTTCCAGGCTACACACCCTGGCTTCCAGAGCTTGTATTTGCCTTTCTTTTCCCTCAGTTTGACCAGCAGATCCTTTCTTAGCCATGCTGGCCTCCTGCCCCTCCTGCCCCCTTTCTTACTCAGAGGGACAGAGAGCCCTCGAGCTCTCAGAAAGGCGTCCTTAAAGAGTAGCCAGCTGTCCTCAACATTTCTGTCTCTAGGGCCCACCTCCCAGGAGATCTTGGCCAACAAGTCCTTAAACAGCCTAAAGTTTGCTCTCTTAAAGTTCAGGGTCCTGATGCCACTCTTTGCGAGGCCCACATTCCTTGAGATCACAAACTCAACTAGGGCATGGTCACTGCAGCCCAGGCTATCTCCAACCTTAACACCTTTAATGATCTCCCTCACACTGGTGAGCACCAGGTCCAGCAATGTATCACCTCTGGTCGGTCTATCCAATATTTGAACCGGAAAGTTGCCACCTACAGACTCCAGGAGTCTCATGGACTTCTTGCAGCTCGCCATGTGGTTTCCCCAGCAGATGCCCGGGTGGTTAAAGTCCCCCATCAGGATGAGTGCCTGTGACCATGACACCTCCTGCAGCTGAAGGAGGAAAGCCTCGTCAGTAGTCTCTCTTTGATCAGATGGCCTGTAGTAGACCTCTATCTATCACCAGCTCTTTATTAGCCCCATAGCTAATTCTGACCCACAGGCTTTCAACCAGCTCCTGGCCACTTCTCAGAGAGAGCTCCTCACAGTCTATCCACTTTTTAACATAGAGGGCGTTAATGGCTTCTCTGTTCATGCTCATCTCATACGCAACCCTGATTATGAAAGACATAGTTCCTGTACTCAGTACTTTTAATTATAAGTAAATTCTCTGACCACTAATGACAATTAATTCTCAGAGGTCATGTGGAAATTTCTTAATGGAATCAGGTTGAGATTTCTCCAAACAACAAACCTAGTAACTTAAAACTCCACATCTCAGAAACAATTAATCTAATAAACCTTGTATTTCTCTTCCACCCATCCAAGAAATTCTTGATTAAACAGATTTTATGTAAAAATTTCAGACCAATGAAGGATATAATTTTTCTCCTGATCACTGGATTTTTAATGGAATTTTTCTGGTTTTATTTGTGTGTGTGTATGTGTTTGTTGTGAGGGTTTTGTGTGTTGGGTTTTTTTGAGATGTTTGCCTCAGGGTATTTGTCTCATACTCAGCAGATACACTTCTGTGATGTTCATTTCTTAACATACAACTCATTATTCCTCATCTTCTAGGATGTCTAAAGAGCTTGCAAAGACTGAACTGGGAAAGGGTTTTCCAAATGTCAGAATCTGTAGTGACCATATAGGTGAGAAAGGAGTTTCTCTTTCAAGTTTTAAGGGGCACCACTTATCAGTTTTTTTTATGGGAAGAAATACGATTCTTTTCCTAAACTATGTGAACTTCTAATGTATAAGCTGGTGAATAACAACTGAGATATACATTAAATTTTGGAAGTAATACTTTGATGATGGCTTTAATGCATGCATTATAGCAAGTACTGAGAAAGTGATGACCTAATGAAGTAGATAATAGTATATGGTAGGTGGTTGTCTATTCCAGGCAGCAGAGGACATCCTTGAAGACCTTGATTTAATTCTTGGCTCTGTTGCAGTCTTTTAATGTGACCATGGACAGGACATTTCATCTGCCAGTGACTCAGGTTTTTTAATTCTGTCAATTTATCTCTCGTCTCATCTCCATTATGAACTCCGTAAGAAGGAAATGCCTTACTCTGTCCTCCATAATGAGTGAGAAACTTGAAGAACAATAATGTAACATAACCAAATTTTATCATTTTAAGAGGCTGACTCAGTTCAGTGAGTAGCATGATGAACTCGTGACGCTGTATGTGGTCTGAAATCTTATGCAGAGGCAGATTGAAATCCTGATATTGTAATGAAGCTTTAGGTATGAGGAATAATACACTGTCATATTAAATGACAGTAGTGAGTTATTTCACCAATTTGCAACTTCCCATAACACTGTAAACAAAAATTAAAAAGCCCTACCCTTGGAAGACTTTGAAAAAGAATCAAATCACACAAAAAAACCTTTATATTTGAGAATAGCCTAAATAGAAGAGTTGCAATATTATCACAATAATTTCAAAGTAAAAGGATAAGGCTAGGAAGCCAAGTATTTCATAATGAATGCAGCATATAGCTTTTAAACAGGGCTAACATATGGACCACTAATGTGAATGTGAATGCAAATTAGATACTTTTGATTGCTTGAGATAAAGTCAGCAGAATCCAAGCTTCAAAAAGCAAATTGTGTGGATTTAACTACCTGAGTGCCACAGAAAAAATACAGTTCCTACAATATTTCCATATGAAACAAGGTAATGAGGCTAATTAAGCTAATTCTAAGGCAAGCTGCCCTAGATAACTTGAAGATAAATTGTATGTTTTCTCTGCCCCCCTTTTTTTTTCTCCCCCTTTGGTTTACCTGAGTTTCTCAACCCTGGCTTGTTTAACCTTTTGAGGCTACTCTGCTAATTTTGTCACCCAAAACTACAGACGTTTTACAAGGTATATATCATTTTTAGAAATGATACAGCTTACTAGAAATATCTTGCTTTTGAGGAGGAGCAGCACAAACTGCTACTGGCTGGAATAAGCAGACATCGGGAACTCCTCACTTCATGAAGTATGCTATAGCAGATAGTGTGATACGGTTTCTAACATGTTCTGGCTTAGACAAATAAAGGGAGAAGATCAGAGGTTGCCCTAAACCTTGGAAGTGTTGTAATGTAGCTCAGCAGGACATACTCCTTACCCAATGTTGCTGGCGAGTGAACAATGAGAAAAGTGGACAGTATTTATTTTTTCTCTAAGCCATTGCCCTTCATGCAAAAGCACCAAGCTGCTCTTGGTCAGAAGGAAAAAAAGAAAAGGGCTGCCTAAAACCTGCATCTGGATGGGTCTACCAGTGCAGCAGTGGGCTGGATTTATCTGGGATAGAGATCATTTTCCCCACAGTAGCTGGTACAGGGCTGAGTTTTGGATTTGTACTGAAAACAGTGTTGATAACACAGAAATGTTTTAATTACTGCTAAGCAGTGCTTACACAGAGCCAAAGCCTTTTCTACTTCTCACCCCACCCCACCAGTGAGGAGGCTGGGGGTGCACAAGGAGTTGGGAGGGGACACAGCCAGGACAGCTGACCTCAACTGACCAAAGGGATATCCTATACCATATGATGTCATGATCAACACAGAAAGCTGGGGAAGAAGAAGGAACAGGGTGATGGTTGGAGTGATGCTTTTTGTCTTCCTAAGTCACTGTTACATGTGATGGAGCCCTGCTTTCCTGGGGATGGCTGAACACCTGCCTGTCCATGGGAAGTGGTGAATGAATTCCTTGCTTTGCTTTGCTTGTGTGTGCTGCTTTTGCTTTACCTGTTAAACTGTATCTCAACTTAGGAGTTTTCTCTTCTACTCTTCTGATTCTCTCCCCCATCCCACCACAGGAGGAGTGAGCAAGTAGCTGCATGGCGCTTACTTAGCTGCCAGCTAAGGGGTTAAACAACACCAAGCAGCTATGTCACATCCCCACTGGGAGCAACAGTTTACAGGTGTGGCAGGAGCTGCTGCCAGGAGCTCATCTGATGGGTGTCCATGGGGATGCGTAGCCTGGAGGGGGAACAGCAACCCTAGGCAGTAGGAACCTGCGAGCTGGGATGTTTCCATTCCAGCTCCATGCCCAGTGTGCCCATTTTACAGCAAATTCTTAGCCTCTATCAGAAGGGTCAAGAGATGACTTATTCACCACACCTCCTGATCTCACTATCTTCTTCTGTCAAACCACCTCTCCCTTATCCAGGGACACTAGGCTATATCCCCTGGAGTGAAACCAGCTCTTTAGCTCTAGTACAACCAGTGTCACTTCACCCATCAGACATCCTTGTTCCCATCCCTGGCCAGACCATGCTAAGCATGACCACTTCCTTGCCCATTTACTGCTGATAGTTCTGCACCTGCACTGGGTACTCCTCTGACAACTTTCTACCACATCTGGAGATCTCCTCAGTGCATTAGCAGCCAACGATGTTTCCTAAAATCCTTCCCATACTCAGCCAGGTACACAGATATGCTAACTAGCCCAAACCCCTACTAGACCTGCCAGGTTTGGGGCAGTTACATGAATTTCCCCATATTGCCATAATACAGAGAGGGATGTATTGATCCCAAACCAAAGTTTAAGGAAAGAGGAAAATGACTACATTAGCTCATTTACATCTTTGCCAATCACTTGCCAATTTGCAAATATGTGAATTAGCGCATTCTGAAATTTGCATAAATTCACACATGGAGCTGTGCAAGACTTGGCAGCTATGAAACAAAAAACTAAAAAAAAATGTATTAATGGCTGTGCAAAAAGGAAAGGAAACTGGCTCCAGAATATAAATGTCTTTATGACTACATGAAGAATGGGGAAATGGCTTTTGAACTTAAGATTGCTTGTCAGATTCAGAAGTGGTAAAAACAGATGCAACTCTGTTAATATCACTGCTACCCATTTATACAAATCCTGAAACTGGGCTTTGTGATTCAAAGCACTGACTTGGGCTCTCTTCTTTCTTAGGAAACCATAAAAAACAGTTGCAAAGAGTAGGAAGAAAAATTCTTATGAAAAGAAAAACGTGCGCACGGCATTGGCTAGAGTTAGTTAAGTGTTGTGAGGGATTCTCTCTCTCCTACACTGCATGTTTCACACTAGCATTACTCACCCCTGGCTACACACTTGCAATCTGGAAATTATTTTGACTAAAGCAAATGATGTTTCTAAATTACATCTGTGTTAAAATTTAAATTGAGCCTGAAGAGCTTCCTGGACCACTGCTGTTGCATTCATATTCACATGTAGGGCTTAGCTAGCGAGACCACTAAGCCCAGGTTGCAGCCTGACTTGTAGCTTTCCTCCAGAGGGATCCCTGAGAGCAAGGAGATGTGTGATGTTTGCAGCTAGATCATTTTAGCTGGTGATTGATCTCATTTGGGGCCCTTTCTTCCCTTGTGTTCAGAAATGTGTAGCAGTTTGAATTGGTAGCTGGCCTTTCTCCTTGCAGGGTTCCAATTCTGAAGTATGTGTTTGTGTCCTCATCTCTTTCAGGGATGGCTGCTTGAGGGTGGACAGGTAATGTAGTCATCATTCATGCCTTCCCAAGTGCTGATGTCTCCAGTTATTTCTCAAAAGGTAAAACTGGCTTATAAAGTCATTGAACAACAATGACTTGGTCAGTGTTGGTCAATGACATGCATTTTTATTAGCAGAAGTGTAACTACCATAGATAGGCAGGGCAAGGAGTGATTTGTGGAACGTGTAGCATGTGGCAAGGGGTTGCTGATGGTATTTTGTTCTAACAAAATTGGGCTTTTGCCAGTATATTCTGCTTTGCCTGTAAAAGTTGTAGTCACTATAAAAAGCACGTTGCCACTTTCAAAGAATGAGAAGCACTTTGCCAGTCCCAGATCCTGTCATTGTTGACAGCTGCTTTCTTCATCAGCGGGTCTGATCTTTGTTGCCTGCACCACAATCTTTCATGAGTTGAAGATAAAAGGCGCAGAACGGTGTGCAACGCAGTGATGTAGTTTCAGCGAGAAAGGTCACAGAAACCTCTTCCTTGAAAATGCCTTTTCATAAGCAACCGCTTTTTGACTGGAATGAAAATGGTAACTCTGGCTGGAGTGTTCTGAACTCTTAAAGGCAAGACAAAGAAGTAAGGAAAGTCAAGCTTGCTGTTATATAAAACTTTTTTTTAGATTAAAACTGCCTTGGTTTTACAAAATTATTGTTTTACTGAGAGATTTTTTGTTCATTATAAAGTTTAAAATAATCTTTAGGAAAATTTAGGAAAGCAGGAAAATTATTAGATATTGTAGGTCAAATTTTTAAAATTCAACTGAAAATGCTAGAGCATCTTCATTCTGAAGTGCCTTGAAACCACAGACTTCAGGAACCTTGCTAAAGCTTTTTACACCATTAGGTGCATAATATGTACAGATTTGTTTTTCTTAAATAAAACCAGTTGTAACAAGTTAGTCCCTGGCTACCTCTGTTACAGGGGTATGTATATTTAAAAGATTGTTTATGAGAGAGAAAGTGAGGATATGATGAAACGGGGAAAGATGGTATAAAATCTAGTACTTTGTTGTACTTCCAAAATATCTGCAGATACTTGCAGTCTCCAAAGTCTTACAGGTTTTTTTCCTCCCTGATTTATATATGTCATACTCCACGCTGCATATGTTTAGATACTATGGTCACTGACTGACTTGTAGACTACAGTAATTAATCTAGTAATTCTCCCCTTGGCGTGGATGACACAATTGGAAATCTGTCCAGGTAGAGACAATTATGTAGAAGCAGAGAAACATAATCCTTCTGTCCCTGAAGTGCCACAGTATTTATCTGCCACTGTTCCTATGTTTCCTCTTCTGAAAGTCAGCAACTATTTCTGTTTCTCTCATTTTATTTACTTTCTAGGCATGATTAGATTAGAGAATTCTGTTGTTGCCTCCCTCCCTTAAAATCCAGGAAACCAGAGCTGAGCTAATTCACTTTTTAAAGATCATTTAATTGCCTTAATGAGTTTGCTTGATTCTTCAAATCTCCAGTGAAGTCATAGCCAGAAGTTGAAATGGTTTTATTTGCCTTGGAGAAAATGCATCCACTTTGTACTAAACAAGTGTTTTATGTGTACAGTGCCAAAGCATGCACAGCCTCATCTGTCCACAGCAACGATGAGGGGTCTCCCATGCTGCTGGTAGCACCTGGTGGATGTGCACATGTAATATCTAGTTTGTAGACAGAAATGCCCCAAATTTTCACAAGTGCCAAGTATTCTGAGCCTGAAGCAGAGAGGAGTGGAAGGTGTGCATCATCCTGCCAGAACCGGAACATGCTATGCAAAAGTATTAATGTAAATAGCAGTATTTGGGATGGTCAACTGTGGACAATCTGCTCTTGTATAGGTTTTAATTCTGATGCTCTGAAAACAGATTCTCTGTTCTTCAAAGAGGAAGGGAAGATGATGGGCCTGAGAAGCAGAGCCTTGCCCTGATCCAGACTTCCCAGGTAGTCTGAAGCAGGTCATTTGTCTTCTCCAAGACTTTGTTTTCCACACACCTAAGGAAAATATAGTGCATAAAGAAAATCCATTAGAGGTTGTGGGATGTTCAAAAATGGCTACAGTGGAGGTGATGTGTATTAAAATTGTTGCAGAAATAAGTACAACTAGCCAAGGGTTATGCATAATCTCCCTACCCTTTGTAGGTAGGTTAATTTTGGATAAAGATTTCTTGTCCAATTTCTGAAGCAAATAGGTGCCAGGGGGTCTATCAGTGCTCGCAGGCTTTAAGGCTTCACTGTCTCTTCAGGCTTTTTGAATTAAAACACAGAAGATTTGTTTTGCATTTAGGACTAGGAAGTCTCATATCTGTTAGTGAGGCACATAGCAGACACTGAGCTGCTGTGCAATCACTTAAAATACTGATCTATAGCAACTATGGAAATCCCATATGTAATCTCATTTGTGAGACAAAATACAGCATCAATGTGCTGAGACACAGGATTTCTCTGTGTGTAGACATTACCCTACCTGAATAGGGGCATACTGGATAACCAAGTGGGTAATTGACTCAGTGTATGTAGATAAGCATCTTCTCAGCAGACATCTGGGGGCAGTTACCAAACATGTTCTGTGATCAGGCTCCCAGCTGAGGCTGTTTTGCAAAACCCAAAAAGGTCATGGGTGATTAACCAGTGATGGGCTCTCATAGCAGGGAACAAATAGGGGGATGAGCAGTGTCAAAGAGCCTCCAAACCAGGTGGGGGCATTTGAAAGCATAGGAGACCAAGGTCAAAGGCTAACCCAAGGCAGGTGTCTGATAAAGCCCTTTTAGTGGGCTACTGTGCTGAGGGAGAAACTGTGAGTGATATGACCATGTTATGTTTTTTAGGGAGCAAGGGCACACAGTTAAGTGCAGCAAGGCCTGTTTTGCCTTTTTCCCTACCTCCTGGTCTGCTGAAATTTGAGTGGGAAAATGTCACAGTTTTGTGTAGCTGGGTACTGGTTGAGAAGGAGGGGCTGCAGAAATGGCTCCTGCAAGAAGCAGCTAGAAGCTGTCTGCAGGCCCCAGAGAGCAAACATCAGCCAATTCAAAGCCAGAGTCATTGCTGAGCCTCTGTGAATGACACTTAGGAGAAAAAAACCTGCAAGTGGCTGCATTTTGCCATGAGAGAAGGGAGTGAGAAGACGTGAGGAGCTGTGCAGACACCAAGGCTGGTGACTGGGGGAGGAGGTGCCCCATGTGCCAGAGAGGAAGATGCCCCTACAGGCTGTGGAGAAACCCAGGGTGGAGTGGGTGTCCCCCTGCAGTCCATGGAAAAGGCTGAGACCCCACCTGCAGTTTGTGGAGAAGCTCCACACTGGAGTCTGTGGAGACATACAGGAGATGCTGTGACCGGTGTTGGAGCAAGCCTCTGCCAGCACTTGCAGCCATGGAGAGAGACTGAGACACAGAGATGAGCAAGGCAGAGATTTGTGCCAGAACAGGTTTGTTGGGGGAAGGCTGGTGAGCCTGTGGAGGACTGGGACTGAGAGACATTGGGACTTATGACTGCCCGTCATAGTAGTGATCCATGCTGGGGCAGCTGGTGAAGAGATAAAGCCCTCTGGGAAAGGACTCATGTTGGAGAAGTTAATGAAGGACTCTCACCTGTGGGTGGGACCCCATGGTGCAGCAGGGGAAGTGTGTGGAATGGATGCCTCTCCAGCCAAGAAGGAAACCAACTTGTGAGGAACTGACCAAAACCTCCATTTTCCCCTGTCCCTGCCCCTCCCTGTGCCACAATGGGGGGGGGGAAGAAGGGAGTGAAATCATGACTGAAGTCTGTGAAGAAGGGAGGGGTGGGAGGAAGGTGCTTTAAGATTGGGTTGTACTTCTCATTATCTGACTCTGGTGTCACTGGGTGTGCAGTGTAATAAATTAGAGAGTTTTATTCCCTTTATTCTGTGTTAAGTCTGTTTTGCCTGTGACTCTAATTGTGGAATGATCTTTCCCTGTCCTTTTCTTGACTACTAAGCCTCTCAATATATATTTTCTCCCCTGTCCAGCTGAAAAGGGGAGTGATAGAGCGACTTTGGTGGCCATCTGGCCTCTACCCACAGCTAAACCACCACAGGAAAGCAGGAGCTCTGAGCTGGGGTGATGGTCACCATACCTTCCTTATCTCTGCTGGGCTGCCTAAGACTGCCAGTGGCCAGGTCTGGCACTTGAGTATGCCAAAACCTCTTGCTGTAAGGCAATGTAGGACTTAACACAACTTTTCTTTCTCCCTTTCTTTACTCTGTTTTATCTCATCTGAGAATCAAAAGACTGTATTTCAACTGCAGTAAAGCACTTAAGCATGTATTTACAATAGCTTTACGTATTTAATAAAAGCATTTAACAGTGTTTTTGATTCGTTAGCTTGGCACAGTGACAATGCTCTGAATAATGTTTTCTTCTTTTGTATTTCAGTGCTGGCCCTTCCTGTCTTGAAGACAATCAGAGAAAATAAGGGTAAGAAATAGAAAACCATAAAATACAATAGTTTAGACTTCCTCATAGGGCTATAATCTGATTTGTTTCAAGTTCAAATAAAAGTTTGTGTCATTTCTTATTTAACAGTATTGTTTTCCCTTCTCTGAGTTAATACATCCTAGAGGCAGAATTGTTTTGAGGTCTTTCTGAATTCCTTTTTAACCCACTCATGGAAGACAAAATGCTGGAGTGATGCACTGGGATTTTTTTTGAACAGTTGCCTGCAGTTTAGAGGTGTACTGAATTTAGTCTCTTTGGTGTCTGGAAGGTTGGACTAAGTGATGACCGTAGTTCTGATATAAAAAGTGCATTCACTTTGGTATTTAAATACCATGTCTGACCCTGTAGTGAAGTGCTGAACTGACACGGCTCATAGAGGGAACTAATCAAACAGTGGGAACTGCATTTCATAACAGGAGTGAGCCGAGCATGTTTCCTGGGCAGAAATACTTGCACATGCACTGCCCAGTAAACAGACAGTGTTTAGGGAACATCAGGTACACTGCTGTCTATAGACAATCTTTGTGGTAACACCACATGAATCGGATGTATCCTGGAAGTGACAGATTCAGTATACCTGGACTGTGAGATCTATCTATACTCGGTCATTGCTCTGTACCAGACAAGAATTTATGTTTCACCCAGCAGGAGAGGACAGGTCTGAAGTACCCCAAAACAGAGCTCTGTGCAAACACCAGGTGTAGCTTTTTTATTTGCAGAGAATTTAACTATTTAAGGGTGATACTTGAGATCGTTTATTGAGTCAAAGTGCCTTTCTTGTCTTTGATGAAAGCGATCAAATGGCCATGTGGAGGCAAGTGGAAAATGACAGGAGGCTTTGTTTGTGCTGCTCCACTCTGTACACCTAGAAATGTATCTGTGCAGATTTAAAATTTAATTTAACATCTTTTTAACTCAGATAGAACAAATGTCAAATGAAAAACGACTGGCATCCTTACTAAAAACATAGGATGTAGCAGCCAGGAAGAGTTTCTGCAAATCTTTTGTGTAAAGGGTGGCACTGCTATTGCTGTCGTTGCTATATGAATTATTGAGACATTTGCTGGTGACTGGCAGAGATGTTTTGACTCTTCTACAGGCATTTGGCAATGAAGTTTATAACTTCCATATATTGCAGATGAGAGAGGTCTAATATTCTATACGCAATACAAGCAAGTATTTTCAGCTGAAGCTACAGATGGGGCAAATTAACATACTAAGGAGTAATTACTTGTCTTGTGACTTTTGAAGTATATCTGTCCTTTAAGATACTACTCCTTAATTACTTATCTTGTGACTTCTGAGATGTAACTTTCTGTCTCTGCAAATACTATCCTTCCATGCAGAAGTGTGTGTTTTGCAGGTAGGGTTTAGGTTTAGAAAGCATGGCAATATGAAATGTCTGCCATAGTACTAGGCAATCACTGTCTCAAAACTTTGTCATAGCTGTACCAGTCATTGCTTTCCTTACTATCTACTACCAGTTAAACCTATGTCCTAGTTACACCATTGGAATGCAAAGAGCAAGTTCAGATAGGTTGCATACAGCTGCAGTTTGAGTTTGCTTGTCAAAAAGTGCTGGTACTCAGGTTTGCCAACTGATATTCTTCATTTTTTTTTTTGCTAAGTTCTGTGGTTTGTGATCTGTGAGCTTGGAACCAGCCTATTGTGTGCTGCCTTAAAAACGTGGCATCCTGCAAGAACCCTGCATTGATGCAGCAATGCTGTAATAGGGAACCTTAGCGCAAGATGGGAGCTAAGAAGGTTTTTGCGCACCTTCTCCCTGAGAAGCACATGTTGGTCATGCTCCAACCGTGAACAAGCTCAGATCTGTCCAGGGTGGGCTACTGTGTTGCTGTAGATGTGGATGTGTTGTGGGCTGTGCCTTGCAGCAGGACAGGGACAGTTATTCAAGCACTTGCTTGTAAGTTGGACCATGCAATGCAAGAGAAAATAAATTTTCTGTTCCAGTGACCTTGCACTTAGAGGCAAGATACTTGTCCTGAGGAAGAAGTAGAAGAACTACGTTGGCCAATGAGACAGCTGACTGTTGCAGGCAGAGCTGGAAAGGCAGGATAAGCTTTCCTATCATCAATTAGAAATGCAGAGGACAAAAAAAAAAAAAAAAAAAAAAAAAAAAATAGATCTTCCACTAAACTTTTTATCCCAGAAGAAAACAAATCATACTCTCATCGCTGTACATCAGAATGGGTTCTGTACTGAATAAGTATTTTAGCTGAAGCTACTGGTTCCAGACAGTATTTGTCCCTTACGATTCCAGTGTGCTCTAAGATAAATAAGTTGTTAGTATTTAATATCAGGGGGTTTTATGCTCAGTAAGGATTACACAGCTATGGTGTCTTTACAAACTCTTTAACAACAAGTGTTCCTCTATCTGTATGAGAGTATTAGGAGTGGGATGCATCCCATCTCACTCCAGCTGTCTGGAGTACAAATTTCTGTGCCTGAGCTAGTGAGCCTGGCTCCCTTTGCAGTCAGTTATTTGGGCAAATGAATCACATTCTAGAAGGCTGAGTTTTGTGGATTTAACATTCCTTTTAGGCTTCATGAAAACAAGGCTGGTGGATTTATTTTTTGTATTCCACTCCTCCTGTTTTTGAACTCCAGCACTAGGTAAACCCTCTCTCCCATCAGAAACTTGGCACTCCTGTGTCCTCTGGGGAGAAAAAAAAAAGTTTAAAAGGTCTATGCTCGTTTACTTTATAAATATACTAGCAGCACTTTATATGTGCTAGGTGAAATATATTTACCATCTTTCTAATTCTTAAAGAGCTCAAATATTTGTATTGACAGATGAGTGAGAACTAAAGATCCTCCCCCCAACTATTTCCCCACATCTTGGGGGAAAAAAAGCAAGCACTTAGGTTGTCTAACTTTCAGAAGTTTTATGACCTGCAATGTAGATGTCAAGTCCTTTGTGTTTTTTGTGATAAAGGCAGTTTTTAATGAGACACTTGTTGGAACTAAGCGAGCTAGTTGTGTGAATGTTGCTTCTTCATGGAAAGAGTGGTGAAACATTGGAACAGGCTGCCCAGGGGGGTGGTGGAGTTGCCATCCCTGAGGGTGTTCAAAATACAGATAGACGAGACACTTTCAGGAGAAGGTTTAGTAATTCAGTGGTGTAGAGCTGGTGATTGGACTTGAAGGTCTTTTCCAACTTTGATGAATCTATGATTTTGAGAAAATGCATAGGAGATACTGTGATGGGATTTGTTGGCAGACATCACACCACATTGGAGGAAGATGACCTCCCAGTCGAGGTATCATCCCATTCTCTTTTTCTTGATCTTCTGTTCTCCCCAAGCATTTAGAAACCAGAAAGGTAAGAGCACCACGAAAAGGAATGGAAAATAACTGGTTTGGCAGACTTTTCATTTGTCCTTTCACAGTTGATTTTGCAAGCCTTTTTGCATTGAGGACCACAAACTCACTTTCAATTTCTTAAAAAGCAACTTTGATCCTTAAAGATTCACATGACTCCAGAGGCTGGAGCTTTGGGCATAATATGGTGATAGTTTCATTATAATTGTGAGATATTCATGGAGCTGCAAGCTGTGAAATAGATCTGGACCTGAAAATGTAGGAGTGTGCTTCCTCTAGATACTTTGGGCTAATGGACCTGTAGCCTCCTCACCTTGGTACTTTCTTAGGAAACTTTCCTGGGTCAGGGAGGCAGCATAGCCACCTCACCAACCACCTGCACTGCCTCTGCATCTGACTCCAGCTCTTGCTTTGAGGTTTTTCTGCAACATTCTCCCCTGCACTGGTTTTAGAGGATCTCTTTTCATGGCTGTACAATCAAAAAGTCTAGGGCTTCCTCTGTGATGGGAGCTCAGGCAGAAGGGCAGTGGTACCGCTTCCAGTTTAAAATGTACACACATTAAAGGGTGATCTCTGAGCAGCGGTGGGACTTGTAATCATAATTTCTTGTGTGCCACAGTGACCATTTACATTTTGTGAGAAAGTCTCCCTACAGAATTAATTTTCAGCATTGGGGAAATATGGGCAGCTTTTTATAGTTTGATAATAATTTATCAGCCTCTCTCCTGCAGTCCGTTGCTTGCTGGCTGCTCTAAAAGCACATAATCAACAAGAGAGCAGTGAACAGAAATATTTTCAAGAGCAGATGGGATGTACCTTCAAAAACCAGGATTGTCCCAGTGAAACTGGGACATCTGGCAATCCCCAAAAAAACCAAACTAGATGAAATAAAAATTATGAGATGGCGGAGCAGAAAAATATGTCTTTGCATTGATTAGCAGGCAAAGTAATTAAACTCCTTCAACTCCCCTTTTGGTCCTTAGTGTAAAACAAGGAGAAATAGGGACATTATTTCTTTGCCAAGCATTAATTCATTTATAGTGATTGCCGAGCAGTGTTTTCAGACTTAGAAAGGTTATTTCACATCCTTTTCTCCCTCTTTCCTGTTGCCCCCACTTACAGTCTTCATGCCATTTATAAACAAAATCCTGTCCCTCATGATCTTTGTCAGTGGGACTAATTCAACGTTTTCCTATTGTGTTTCAGGTCCTTTGGATCAAACTCAAGCACATCTTTGCTGACCATGTTACCATGCAAGACACCAGCCTGTTCACAGTCCAGTTGGGAACTGACTGTGTGTCCCGGGGATGCTTTATAACAAAACTGTGTACACTGGCCTTCTCAAAACATAAGACAGACAAAGTAGCATCATCTCCGTAGTTTCACGTGCGTCATCTCATTCCACAGTAGGTTTTAAGGTAGAAAGTTCATCAAAATGCTGAGTATGAAAAACAGGGACAATTGATCTCTCAGTTCAAGAAACTGATCTATTTTGCTAGAAAAATGTTCTAGTACTCCAAATTAACTATAAAAATGTTCCACACATTATAATGATTTAGAAACTATTTTTACATGTTTAGAAGATAGCATGTGCTTATAGAATTTACACAATATCTAGTGCAGTGGGACCCTCATGGCTGTTGGGGTGAGGAAAAACTGTGAGACTGTAAATTCTGTGGGAATGTCAAACCGTACTGTTTTTGTGCTATGTTTCTTCAACAGCTAGCACGTTATCTCCATAGCGGATACTTGCAATTTCACTAAAGTAAATAACTAAACAGCAGAGAGATTTTTGGCCAGCAAGTATGGGTGTTTTAATGGCAGTGAGACAGCACAGAGGGGAAATGTTATTCCAAGCACCTCACCATACGTAAATACCAAGACAACCCCAAAAATGAAAGCTCCCTGACATCCAGCATAGGTGTGTTTTCCAGTATGGCTGTATGACAGTTAGTTACTACAAGCACTCCTCTCACACACATCTACTCATTGTTGGAATCATTGCGCTATTCTCAACGCTCATTTTGGACATTTGTGTCTCTTAATTCTAACTTTCTTTTTTTTAAATTCCAGGTTCCTGTTCTAAATAACAGCTCTTAACCTTTGCTAAAACTAAAAATCCAAGATGCACCCCCTTCCTAAAACTCAAATGTTGGTATGTGTGAGTCTCATCTTACGGTGAAAAACGCATATGTGTGCATCCCTGTGAACACGGTCTGTTTGTTAGAGATGCCCTTCAATGACAGCCGTGCTACCGAGGCAGTGTATGTGAGGGAGGGATTTGGCCTTCTGGGAAGGGAGTCACAGATGATGCTGGTAGACATGAGGAAGAAAAGGGAGAAAACAGATGGCTCCCATTTGCCCACTGCATTTCTTACTGAGACTTACACAAAGTTTTAGTGTTGCATAGGCAAGTTTTTCCCAGATGAATATAATTGCTCAGGGAAAAACGTTTAGGCCATCAGGGTTGCTTAAACTGACCAATCCCATATGCACCAGAAATGTGAAAGCAGGGCTTTTGTTGATATTTCACAGCACAGACTGAATTTGTTTGATCAAATTAAGAGCATTTGCTTAAGCTTTTTAACATTCCTTATATTCTACCCCAGATTACTTGCTTTGAAGAATACCCAGGGCATCAGGACGTTTTTAAAGATAATCGCTTACATAAAATGACAGAGGTTTTTATGAGCTGCTTAATTCATTCTGGAGTGAAAATGACCTCTGCTGGTGGAAATTCGCACATCTAGTCAATTAATCAAGTATTATCCAGGTCTTTTTCATAAACATGTCTCTCCAAAAGCTGTTGCCCTGCTTTCTTGGTGTATTTTATTGCGGTGATCTTCTAAGAGAAACTGGAATATTTCAGAGATGCTGTATGTTAGAAGACTATCAGCTGTGTTCAGTACCAAAAAGATAGAGGTTCAAGGAATATTGGGGAGGATGTCACAAATACAGAAATACCAAAGGAAAGATTGAGTTACCCCAAAATATTAATTTTTACATTAAACATTTTGATTGTGGCACCCATTCCTAGAGCATCCTTTCCATTAAAAAAATCCCCAAAACCCAGACTCCTAGCAAAGATAAAATTAGATTGCATGAGTGGTAGTAGAATCATTTTACTCCTTTCTGTACAGAAGATGGATTAGATTTGGAAGAACAACATCATTCTGCATTTACTAATAGACTCCGTATTTTTAAAATTTCTGTTGGATCCAAAAGGCTTATGATCTGAATTATCCTTATAATATATGAAATCTTCTATCTTCCCCAATAAAGGGCACTTCGTGAATGGTAACAGCCAATAAATTTTGCATAGACAGTGATATTTATCTGTTTGCAGTCATGGAAAAATAGAAATTTATGGCCATCTAGACTTCCGAGACTACAGCAGTTTTGAAAATGTTATGTGAAATCACAGTACCATTTCCCAGACACCAGTTTACTATTTTCTACGCCAGTGTCTGCACATTTGTGTTATTGACAAAGATCTGAAAAGAGCAGGGGGGTTACCCACTTTTTCTATTTGCTGTGCAGTGTTTGCCGGTTATTAATGCTGTAGCAGAGTAGGAAAACAGGATGTGAAAACACTGGAATGTCTTTATAAATGGGCTTGTTTAAAAACAACCAAAGAACATAAAAATCCCAGCTTGTGAAAGTTTTATTCCCAGAAGAATCTCAGAATCTCAATTTCAACATAATCCCATTTTTCACTGGGAAAAGAAAGTTCTTCAGAAACTTTCCAACCAGACATCCCTAGGGAGCGTGTAGTCACAGGACAGAGCAGACCTTGTCATTTATGCACTGTTTACCCAAATTGTCTTTAGCTTTCTGACTCTAGTCTCCCGTGTGACAAAAAGGGTGCAGAAAAGACGTGGCAAGAGCCCAGAAGCTCTTCTCTGCCATGGGTTGCAAGAGAACCTATACTGGTTGTTTCCTCATCCAGATTCCTTCTTTGTCATGTTTCTGGCTAACTTCACAGAGAATGCTAGAAAAATATAGTTTCAACAGTTTCTTCTAATTTTGTATGCTTGCTATATACACCCATAGAAAAAGCAGATACATGCAAATAGTTCCTTATTAATGACTGACCTGTTAAAAATGTTCTTTCCCCCCCCCCCCTAGTATTCTAGAAATAGCTCTGAAAGGAATAGTTTCACTTCAGTGTCATAGGTCGTCACTCAAAGTTTTAGATTTTATTTGTACAAAAGGCATCTGTGGCTTTAATTCTCTGAGGAAGAAGCAGAGATATTTGACTTTTTTTGTTTTTACAGGAGATGGGGAAGGAGAATTTAAAAGACTATTGCAGAAAATCAGCTACTGAAGGGCTGCGTCCAGTTTGCTTAGTTTCAAGCATCAATTCTGTCTCTTTTTCAGCAGAAGAGTGGAAGCTGTGTATAATTTTAAACACACATTTTTTGATTTCTGAGCCTAAACTCTGATCAGTTGCTCTGGATTCAGTGAGGTTGCACTGAGATAAGGACGGAAATTTGACCATTGGGGTGTTTGTACAAATCCACAGAAAATTATAACCTCAGATTTGTGGGTGTAACCCCACAACCTTTGCCGTGGGCAAGACTGAATGCCCTGATAGTGAATGAACAACATTTTAATATCTGGTCTTTGGAACAGTTCACTCTTGTGTCTTGTATAGAGCTAAGGTAACAAATATGTGCCTTTCATCTTCTACTGAGTGCCACAGCAAAATATATCCACCCTGAAGTCCCAGGCTTTCTTTTTAGAAAGTGAAAGGCAACATGGAGAGGAGGACACTAATGCACTGTGGTTCCTCACCAAATCCAGAACGTTTGCCTGCCAACCGGAGGAGCAGCTTTCTGCCACTTGGCAATCGTACACACCATGTTGGGTGTCTCAGAAATTTACTACATTTGTTCCTGAGAGAGGCCTGTGTGTTTTAACAGTGCATGACTCTCCTCAGAGTAATTTGAGATTGAGTGAGGAGCAAGGAAAAGAATTAGAGATAAAGTTTTCCTCGTTAAAAATGTTGATCTGCCAAAATGAGAATTTTTTATAGAAGTAGTTCATCTTAACCAGCTCTTGACCCGAAATTGTTTAGGACAGCCTTTAGTCTGGACTTGTTCAAAATGCATTTTCATCACAATATTTTTATTTTTTTTCTTTCCAGTTTGAAAGGGTTTTGTTTTTTTTTTTACATAGAAATGGAGTCTATTCAAATACATATTTTCAAATTCAGTTATAACAATAAACTAGTTTGCTATTACTAAACCAGGAACATTTAATGGGTTTGGAAGAGTTTGTAAAATTTCAGTTGGTACTTTTTGGGGAAAAAAAGGAAAAAATGTTAAGTAAGAATGGTGGAAGCTCAGAAATCTAAACAAAATCAAAGGGGTTTGGGTATGGGGACAGCTTAGAGAGAAACTGACCGTGCCCTTTGACCAAGCAGTTACATACTGGAGGGTGAGGTATTTTCTTTGAAACCCAGTTTCTGAGCCCTGATGAAAATCATCATGAAAGGATTTTTTGTATATTCAATAAATTGTGTTCATGGTAATGATATACTGCATCTTAATGGTTGTTATGAAGACATTGGGATAGTGTCTTAACTTGATTAAAAAGCTGTGGAAAAGAAGCTGGTTTGTTTCTGTTGGCCTCTTTAATTTGATTTTTCTCACTTCACCTCTTAAGTAGAGTGGTTTGTTGAATGCACTGAAAATAAAGGGAGGACAAGTACAGATAAATAGCTAGTCCAGGCTTGGTGATGTTTTCCTTCTTAAAGAGGCTGAGAGTTCACTAAGGAAAATAGCATAATCTTGTGAAGGCGAGTTTGCTATATAAACATCATGCAACACAACAATGTGTTCAGAGACATCCCTGCGGGCTCTGTTGCAAACCAAACTGGTGCAGTTAAATGGTTTCTGTCTGGTAAAATGCCATTCAGTAGTGCAAACTAGTTAGCACTGTCCAGCAGGAGCTTGATGGAGCACAGTGCAGCTCTTGTGCTCATATTATTTCCAGTTTTATACATTTATCCTTGAGTCTGAGTGAGGAGGGGTAGCAAATGGACTGAAGTTACCCATGAAACCAGTGTTTTGTGGTTTGGATTTCCTTACTGACCAGGTGGGAAGCCAAAAAGTGTAGAAGATTGAGAAGAAAGGGGGGAAGGATAAATTTCACTTAATGAAATCTTGTGGTATTTATGTGTATTCACAAATGATAAGTAGCTCCCCTCCAGGAGCTCTCACAGAGATTCAGATTGTATTCCTAGGTTTTTCCTTGATTTTGTTTTTTTTAGCCTCAATATCGGTTTACTTAACCTATTTGACTACAGTTTCATGATCGGGCTATTTCATAAAGCCGAGCTGTAATCTGAACTTGAGTTTTCAAGTTAATGAGGAAGACATTATGAAGACTTTTCTAGCCAGGATTCCTGGTCAAAGAGCTGCTCAAGGGCATCCTTTCCTTCATGAGTGTTGCTTTCTGAGTTTGTAGCATGTGGTTGCAGAGATGTTTCCTCCCCTGTGCCATCTGACTTTAGATGGCTATAGAGAATATATAGTATTAATGTGTAAAATGGTATGCATACCTTAGTGTGCGTGTGCCAAGTTGCTAGAATCCTTCTTTTACAAGGAGTGCAATGTAGAGAGAGAAAGAAGTCATAATATTTTCCCCAAATGCTTAGCAGCATTTGGGCCATTGCTATAGCGATAGCTATGCTAGCTGGTCTGCTTACTGTCTCTGGTGTACTGGGGCTAGTCAAAGTGCCCTTGCCCCTAACTGCAGGAGCACTCCCTGCAACAGTTGTGTGTTTGGGAATATTGTGCTGTTGATAGTAGCTTTGCAAGGTTGGATTTGTTGTTTGTCAGGATGTTTGTTTATTTTTTTCTAAGTCTGATGAGAGCAGCTTTGGCTGTGGTGTTATTTTCATTAGTTTTCAGGTGCTGAGTTTGTTTTTGTTAGCTTGCCTATTTGTTTTAAAAGTTTTGTTTGTTCTTGGGATTGATGTTTCAGAGTGCTTTGTGCCATTTCCATGGTTGTGAAGGCACCAGGAATTTTTATTGTTCTGATGAACTCTGCAGTTGCTACCATCCCCGGGTACCTGACTGACAACTGGGCAGGCTGGCTTCTTGCAGTCATCTGAACCTTCACATCCATTGAAGATGGTATGGACCTACTATGTTAAGGCAGTCCAGTTTGGGAGATCATTAGGACTTCTTTCCAGCCTGTGTCTGCCTCATCCCTCAGTATTTCCCAGAGCATTTTGCATTCACGTACAACTGTGTGCACAGACAGAAGTTGTCTGGTAGCATCAACAGGGCAGCAGCCCTCACAACAGGTCTCCCTGCCCTGAAATCTGTGCCACATCAACTTCCTGCACCCCTTCAAGAAAAAAAACCTCAGCAGTGCAGAACTTTCTGACTACGTCTATTCTTGAAAACACTTATGGCCAGAGTAGACAAAGCATATTTGAAAAACAGGTTTCTTTTTGGCGTGAATGGGTGGAGATTATGAAAATATCAGCCCAGGTTAGGCAAATGTTTGTCCTTTCTTCTTTAGGGACAGGAAAGCTGTAAGAGATTTTTGTGGAGCTGTTGAGCTGAGATGGGAGAGCTCCTGCTGACTCTCACCTGTCCTTCCCCAGCTTCTGAAGGAGCATTAAAGCATGCTCTGTGGTACCCATGCTGGTCCAGGTAAGCCTTGTTAACTCTCCTTTATTGTTTATTGAAGCTGCATTTGTATTGTAAGCCTGCCCCAGACATGCACTGCTGGCAGAAGGGATGATGCCAAAGGAAGTATCTTTGGAGGGCAAAATTCCTTTCCTGCTGTTCCAGTGTGTGCAAATGCATTTAACAGGGAGGGAAGGTGTGTCTAACCCACCATAACCATGTCTTGTACTGTATTACTCCAGGTGCATGGAGCACATCATTACCAGCAGCTAAAGCTTGAAGCTAATGTCACTGAGTAATTAAATATACAGTGTCTAATGATACTATTTAAGATACTTATCTGTCAAGTGTTATTGGTCCGTATGAAGTGAAATTAAGTTACTGACTTACCAACTATACTCTTTGTTTTCTCTGACATAGATAGGATTAGCAATTTTTAAATGAGTTCTCTGTTTGGCTAAGGGACATAAAATCTAGCCTACAAAACGAACTATACTTGCAGACACACATTCCCCTCCCCCCGCCCCCCATCTACCCCTGGTAAGCAAAGCATACCAACACAGAAAAGTTAAATGTTTAGGCTCAGGGTTTTCTGTGTCACTTCACAGATGGTGGAAACTAATGTTCATGATGGCTAGAAGAGTTTACCATGGACAAAGTCTGAAGCGAGTTCTCTGTGGGTAATTTCCAACTGACTTTTTCTAGTCTCCAAACTAGACCTGAAGTGACACTCAGTTAAATCAGGAGCAAATTGGGGCAAAATCTGTCTTAATTCCAAACAAAAGAAAAATTGGTTGAAACTTTGTACTGAAGAGAGAAACAAGGGAGTAATTGGTTAAAGAGTTGTCAGAGAAATTCTGATGAACATGTAGTATCTCTAGTCTGAAACAGGAGATCAGCCATACACTGACACATACCAAGCATGCTGGCTTCTGACTCGAGTGAGCTGGGCTGCTTGTGAACTAACCTATCTGAATCAGTTCCAAAATATTGGCGAAATCAGGTACAACTAGTTCCAAGCAAGTATAATCAGTGTTTGCACCTCCACACTAGGACATTACTGAGATGTTAGGGAAATGCATACCCATCCCATAATAAGTACTGGGTTTTGAACAGTTATCATCAAATAAGAAGTCTGAACTCATATGTAAGAGTGGGGTTATAAAGGTTGGTGAGAACCAGATTCCCCTTTAACTGTTTTTTTACACTTGTTGCTACTTGTAGAAATAACTTGCACAAATGCTATACTTTGCAATGAGCCCTGTAAGAATGCCATAGCAAAGGCCAGTACACCTAACAATTTCTGTATCCTTTATGACTTAAAGATCCTTTTTTTTTTTTTTTTGAGAAGAAAGTGTTCTGAATTTCAGTTCTGCAAATTTAGCCTTGTCCGTAAAAGTCAGGGTGAGTTATTCCTGGCTCTGACAATGCTAAAAATAAAAATAGTAGGCCATTTGCCTCTTCTGGAATATCTCTGTAACTCTCTTGAAACCAGCAGGATATCTACCATTTATAGATTCAGCATTACCGTATAGAATTTGCGGTCAGGCTGATGTGAGGAGGAAGGGAATGCTGCTTTTCCCATCCCTCCTGTGGTCATGCAAGATTAAATAGAATTAAAGCAACAAAATGTGGTTTTTTTAATGAAATAAACAGCCTGAACACACAGAGGGAACCAGACCTATTGATTGGAGGACTGAGCCCAGACTTATTTTCAGACATTAAACAAAACAGCGTTTTCACAGATTCTTCTCTCTGAGTCATTTTGTCATTCAAGAGACTTACCATCCTGCCTGCCTCACTACATCATTACTGGCCATTGTCCTAATGTTTAAAGAAATACCAAGAACACTGTTTCCTCGTCAGTTCTGTTGCAGAGGAAGGAAAGGATCCTATGAGGCAGAAGAAAGGGACTGAGAGTAAATTAAATGCTAAGCTCAGTTTTTTGAGGAGATCTTTGTGTGGTCAGGATTTACGTTTGCTTTGGTTTGAAAAGAGAGGCTGGCAGTGGTGTGTTCTATGCATTCCTATTGCTGCTGAAGGGTGCATCTGGATGAGCCTTAAGAGTAGCCCATGGGCTACAGATCCCCACTCAGCACTGCTGCAAGGGGAGAATGAGGACTGGGAAGCCCTGGAGAGCTGTCGGAGGCATGCAGAGAGAGCTTCCAGTCCAGGTATTTGTTCTGGTTTCAAGTCCTACCCTCGTCTTTCTACCTTCTTGACCTACTTCATGGGCTGGTACAGAGAAGGAAAGAGTAGCTCAGTAGCTCCAGGACTTTATTCCATTGCCAGGTGCTCCTAAAGCATAGGAAAAGACTGAAGCATGTGCATACAAATTCCAGTGCTTCCACAGGAACCTTGAGGCTGGGGCAGTATTTCTGGTTTTTACACTTGTTCCTCTCCCCAGCAGAACATTCACTGAAGGCCCTGGAAGTTTCCGTCTCATGCGTAGTTAACTTAACCTTAGGGCTGCTGGAAACACCTGAAATAATCCTCAGGGTACTTGAAGACCTTGGTTTGGTCATATTGCTGTGTGCCTCTAGAACTGGTCTCAAGGGTGCATGTTACTGTGCCACCACAGGGAGTGAGTTGAGTGGAAGTTCAAGGAGCATGCAGAGATGGGACAGCGGAGCAAAGAGGTAACTTCAGCCTTTTTCAGAGCTCTCTGTTCTCTGCTTGTGATTTTTCCTGATAGGCTCACTGTTTGGGATGCAGTTCTTTTTTTCACTAAAACCAATGGAAATTTGGCAATTCCATAGAAGCAGGGTCATACTGTTTGTATTCCATGTCAGTTGAGATAAAAATGATGTGTGACTATATATCTGGCAGAGCTTAAAGCAATAAAAAAGAATTACTGACAGTCTAGCAATCTAATAGACAAACAATCATCTGCAATTTGTTTTAGCGAAACAAGACAATATCCATCTTTGCTATTAACGGTACTGTTTTGGTTCCCACTAGATCTGCTTAGGGGACCTTTCATTTTGCTCATTTAACTGGATTTTGTATAAAATTAAGGTACTTTATACCGTACTTCTGCAGAATGAAGAGGACACTCAGCTAGATAAAAACTGTTGCACGAAAGCCCAGCACTCATAAGATTCGTCCCCTTCCTATTCCATGACAGTGTTTGAGGATATTTTTTATTCCAGATTACCAACATACTGATTCAGCTCTTGCACTCCAGGGCAGGGAAAGCTGGAAAGCTAAATTATTGCCATACCTATCCATTAGCTATTTCACGCTAGGTAGCACAAGAAATGCCGTTTGTTCTGTGGACGTGTGTGATTCTGCCTCTTCCTTCATCTGAAATGCAACATCCTTTACCCTTGTTCTCTTGGTACCAAGAGCAGACCCAAAGCTGGTGGTTGTTTTACTTGTGATCAGTCACAAGGAAGAACCTGGGACACTCTGTGGCCAGAATAACAAGTTGGGTGTCCTTCACTGCTCCTGGTTGTTTGCAATGCAAATGGGAGGCTTTGTTTCACATAGTGCCATATCCATGGTAACCAAATGAAGACAAGTTTGCATTACTTCCTTACTAAAGTGTAATCCTTCCCCTGGTACATGTGCCAAAGAGGCATACAGAGTTAAAGGGACAGCAATATATTTCTTGGAAATGGAAGTAACCAAAGCAACTTCTGTCTTCTTTTTTTTTTTTGCTTTCTTTTTTTTCTTGTTCCATTTGTCTCTGTCCTCACTCGTCCACCTGCTCTTTACCATCCTGTCTTTTTCTGGTGTTCTCATTGTTAAAAACTAGACTAGTCCTGCTTTCTGCTTTCCCTTTATCCAGAGGCTAAGCAAACAATCGTCCCTCGGAATCATCAACTTAAACACAACTTCTTGGCAAACAGCCTTTCGTTGCCCTTCCTGGTATCTTTGAAAGAAAAAAAAAAATTGGGGGTGGAAATCAAAGCCACAAGCACCAGTTCTTGCCCTCCTGGGTCTGTGGCAGAGCAGAGGCACGGATGCACCAGCCTGCAACTATTCCATTGTATTAATAGCTGGATGAAGCCATACAGGTTGGAGCTTACATTTTTTTTCATTGTAGTTGTTAAAAAAATGTAAAAGCCTATTTCTTTTTCTGATCTTAAAGATATGAGAAATAATATTTTTTAAATTATGATTTCTGGTTTTAAGTCCAATTAAAAGAGCTTAATTCCAGATTTAAAGAGCTTTGGTGGGTTTTTTTTTTCATAGCTTCATAGACTGTTTCTTTTGACAAGCTAGGGGATGTTTTCTAGCAAAGTGGCCAGGCTCAAACTGAGTGTACCTCTAATTGCTGATGCTATGGTTTTCACTGTTGTTGTTTTGTTTCCTTGCTTGTGACAATGTGCACTGAATTTATGCCCTTTACGTATCTGGGATTCTTAAAATACAGCGCGCTCTCCCTCTTCAGCACAGTCTTGTGCTGTTTTGCTATTGTTGTTTAGCATTATCTGTTATGTTTTTCTTAATTAACAGTGAGCTCATATTGTGCTTAAAATGCAGTATGATGACACCATTAGCTTCTAATTTAGTTACTCACACTAAGCAAGGTTGTCTCAAACAGCCTTAGGACTTCTACTTTAAAAGGAGCAGACCAAGTTGATGTTGTGGCCGAGCAGGCTTCACGTAGACCCACATTCACCTACACAAATCTATATTAACCAACATATGAGAAGGCATGAGGCGTTATCACAAGCTTTCACTGCCTGGCATGCTTTGACGAAAAACTTATTTATCTGGAGTCACTTCACTTGTGAGTTTTCACATGGATGTTTCAGGGCTGCTTTGAATATCAAACCAAGTATCCATCATTTCTTTCAATGAAAATGGCAGGCATGCTGATGAGACAAAATAAATTAGTATTTTCCTATAGTAGCAAGGATTTCAGTATGCCTAGCATTTGCAGGTTGATGGGCAGGGAAAGGGGACCTTAACTTCATTTAGCTGCCTAAAGTTAAAGGGACCAAACTTAAAGAGTGAAAAAGTTTTTGTCATTTCATTTTGCTTCTAGTAAGATGCAGGGAATACAAGAGTTCTCAGTCTTTAAGTGGTGGTTTGTCCCAGTAAATGTCATCTGAACAGAGTGAATACTGCAGACCTGAAATTATGACTTTTGCTGTATGGACACTGTGCTAGTTGCATCTTTATTCTTGTTTACTGGAGCAGAGATGGGTAGATAGATATACCATGAGCCTTCTCCCTGCTGATGGAGCTGCCATAAAAAGTATAGCTAAACCAGAATGTCAAGCACAACTGTGTCCCATAAATGACTCCACAGAAATGGTATGAAGGATCTGTTTTGCTGTTTGCCTCGTGTACTTTTCTTCTTTTAATAGTTACCTAAATGCAGTGATTGGTTCATAAACCTATATATATGAGTTCATAGAGTTGATAATAGAAACTCTTCTCATCCTAGTTACGGGATCTGAAAAAACATTTTTTTTTCTCCATTCTGTAGCACAAAAACATACTTAGCATTTTGCTATCATGTCAAAACAGCCTGGTCACCACAAAAAATGCTTAAACACTTTTCTGCATGGAAATGGAATGTCTTAGGAATTTAATGGACTTCTTAAACCAAAGTAGCTGAGATTTGCAGCTACCTCCTAATTCCTATTTGTAGAACTACAAGTTTAGTTGCGTATTTCTCATGTTAAAGTTAACTGTGTGCTGCTTACTCAGGTATTAGCGCACCTGGATACAGAGATGTTTGCATTCATAAACGTCTAAAGAAAGTGGATAAATATTAACCAGGTGTGATTGAGTAATCACTTGACAAATGGAAAGGGAAGAGTAATATTAATAGCGCTATCCAGTAGGTATCATGTAGTGTGAGGAATACGATGTGAAGCTGATGAAGTTCAAGATCCTGTTTCAGTGAAACAAACACACTTTACTGTAGTTGGTGGCAAGGAGAATGGTTCTGTTAAATGCTGGCAACCAAAGTGAGACAAATCTGTCTGGGAACCTGCCATAAAATGTTTATGTGTTTTTCAATTTTTAGAAAATTTTAATTTCTTGCATTCTGTAGTAAAGATCTGATATAAATTCTTGTTGATGCAGAGTCCTCAGTTTCTACCTTGACACTTCATTGGAGGAAAGGGGGATAAGGAAGGAAAAAAAAAATGATATTTCCAAGATGTTCTCAGTGTGTTATCAAATGAACAAAACACACAGAACATGGAAACCAGCCAGTCATTCATTCCATCGACAGATTTGCAGAGCTAAATTTGCTTCTGGAGAGCAGTTAGAAATTAAAACACACAGATGATGAGTGGTGCTGGCACCCAAACTGTGATCAAGAGGACACTCTTGTCTGAAAAGATGTACCCTATCAGATTAATCATTATGTGTTAATTAATTTGAAATCAAAAGGATGTCTTCTGCTGTCTATGCACAGGAAATTAATGGTGATAGCACTAATTAAATATAATGGAAGTTACCTCTGTACTTCCCACATCTGGGGCCAAACTCTTTATTGCCCTTCATGTTGTGTCATTTATAGTTCAGACCCATTGTAGCATCTTACCCTCATTGTGTCCTGCTGTAAATGGCTGTGCAAGACATCAGGCAGTGGAGAATCAGGCCAGTGGATTACTCAGCTGGGAAATGAGCTGATTTCAATTAAACTAGCTCTAGACTTTGACTTCTAACCCTGAGAAGGTGTGTGACTGTATGTCCTCTGCTGCAAGTCATCCTATCATGAAAAATGGTCATTCTGCCTCATTCCTCCCCCTGCACTCCCAAAAAATGCTACCGTCCTTTCTTTGACCTCCTCCTGCTGTACAGACATTTGTCCTTGCAATTTCTCTGACAGGTGGGAGGCTCCATTTTCTTTTTTTTTTTTCTCTTTGACCAAATTCAGCTGCAGGTATTTTCTCACCATACGTTTGTAACTGAAATGCTCATACTGAAAAGAATTGCAGAGGCCACAGCAAGAAGAAAAGACTCTGGTGTCTCTCTGACAAAGGGTATGGGAACACGGTTCCTGCCATGTATCCTATCCTCTAAAAAAAGGAGATTGACGCCCTGTTCTTTCTCTTTTAGTTATGCCTTTTAACTAGTCTCCAGGTCTCTTAAAAAGCTGTAAGAGAAATCAGTGGCTGTACCAACTCTGTCATGAAATGACAAATGACTAACTACAACTGAAAGTCTAGGTTATTTCAAAGGATGTTAAATATTCTGGTTTATTTGTCCTGAAGATTTAAAAAATAGGCCAGCAAAACAATTTTTTCCCCACCCTGATCATTGGCAGTTTTCTCTCTGGCATCACGTCTGGCTGTTTTATGTGACTATGGCAGACCTAGAGATTACTACTTTGGCTTTCCGAGCCAGGAGAGTCATAAAAGCACTTCTCTGTTAGCGGCAGTTCATCTTAGAGAACGAGCTCTTTGCTCACAAAGTGGTGGGAGCATCCCAGGTGATGCAGATAAAGCATCCCATCCAAGCTAAGCAGAGACATCTCTTCAGTGGTTGCTGAGCTGTGCCTTACTTGACCCAATGCTCTCAGGGTCAGACAAAAAGCCTCCCAAATTCATTAAATAATACAGCATTTAATAGGTGCTCCATTTCCCTGCCGTGTCCACTGACACCGAACCACTTAAAAACTGCTCTTGTGGGGCTTAATCCCTTTCTCTCTGAATGTCTTCAATGCAGCCTGGTTTCTATCTGTTGTGCCATGCATCCCCTTCTCCCCAGCCCTTCTCACCACCTCAGCAACAATCCTGCCTTGATGAGATTAATAGTTGCATTGGCAGCTGTGAGAACATTGCCTTGCTGGTTTGCTGGAGTGGTTTTCACAGTCTGAGGCACAGCTTTGTCAGTGGCATCTGACCAAGCTCACTTTTGTTTGTAAGTGCATTTGAAAATGTGGGGAAAAGTTAATTCATGAAAGATATGGGAATTGACAGGGAACACGATACCCCACCTCTAGACATATCAGAGGACTTTAAATTTTCTGTTACAGTGGCACTGGAAAGAATAAAAAGAGTACATTATTACACTAATCAGTGTACAAGATCCTACTGGCCACAAATCTTACAATTCAAATGGATGCAATTGGAAAGAGTATTATATTTGGGTTGTGCACAGGCAACTGAGGTGCAGAAGAGAGAGACTTGTTCAAGAAGGAACCAATGTTCCTAAAATATCAGCCCATGGGATATAGTCTTTAAAAATACCAACCCATAATATAATAAAATATAGAGATCTCTATGGACTGATAGGCTCTAAAACCGCTGCTGATGCTTTGTGAAAAGAGCGAGCAGGGGATATTTTTCTTTAGTTTTCGGACTTACCTTGTGAGGTGACATCAGATCCAGGCCAATGGATAGACTATAACTTTGAGATGGGCAAGGGAGGGACTCGGTTATACAGCAGAGCATCATGGATGTACCTAGATGAAGACTCTCTAGTGTCGAGAGCTGTATTCCACCACTGCTCAGTAAGACTAGAAAAAAGTATTCTGCAGATTCTCAGGATTCCTTGGTGACTGGGGGCAGTGGCAAAGGTTTTTTCCTGTACTGCTGCAAGCATTTGCATTGGTCTCTTAGCCATTAATTCCATCTTCATTTTTATTTACTATCTTTTGTTCTTTACCACAGAGGTACTGGTGGAGTTTGTGCACCTGTTTGTATTTCCTATTGAAATGTTAAATTTGAACAAATCCATTGTTTCTCCAAGCCAGTTTATAAGCGTCAGGTTCTTAAGTCAATACTCAGTGTAACACCTGTGTTTGAGTTTTGCCTTCTTTTTTTTTTCCCTGGATGTAGACAAATCACCATGTGTTGCAAAATCTGATCTTATAAAAAAGTCACTACTGTTCTATCATTTTCACTTCTGCCTGGGTTACCTGTTGGGTTGTACCTCCTAACACCTTGGACTGTCTGGCTAACCATCGCAGAGCTCTGTGTTTAGTCCAAAGATAGGCTGCTGCTTCAGTCAGTGGAGAAAAAGCACCTCCAAATAGGTCCTTGTCTCTTCCTCCTAATGAGGGTGGAACTGCTATGGAGGTGCTTTCCTCTTTGTGCTGACCATAAAGGGAACTGAAAAGACTGGTTTAGAGTAAACGTGCCAATTTAACCTTCAGTATACCAGTAATGACGGTTTAACGGTTACAACTAGGTAGAGATTGACAATGTTAAAGCAGTTTAGTTGCTCTGTGGTATAAAACCCAAAAAAACAGAGTAACCTTGTGTATCCATATGTACTGTATTCAACACATGAAAATTAGATCTCCAAAGACCTGAGTGTAAAGACTTCTGATTGCTGCAGTCCTCCCTTGTCTTTTCACTGTGTTAATGAGAGTTGCACCACTGAATTGCGATAATGCAATGAAAATGCCTCCCCCTTTTAGCTTGTATCCAACCGAGCTGTGTTGCAGATCAGCACTTTCCTCCCTCCTCTGTCTGCAAGCAAGGCGGCTCTTTAAACTGATTTTCTCAGGGGCTTTGGTTAAACCTGAAGGAAGAGAAGCCTGCCCATAGCATTTTTCAGCAATGAGCTGAATACTTTGGAGCCATCTTTGCTTACCTTTGGGCTGAAAAGCTGCTTGGGAAGGCAGGAGAGCTGGGGTCTGTTCCTGCCTCTGCTGCAGGCTCCCTGCATGGCCTTGGGCAAACAAAGTTGATGGCTTGTGCTGCACTTACCCTGTGTGGTAAAGAGGAGGTAATAATCCTATTTCCACACTAGAGTGGACTGCCTCTCCCATTCCAAGCTATGCAGGAACTATGCACCAGGATGTATTAATGCAGAATCAGAAAAGCTAGTTTTGTGTTTTTAGTGGGACTGTGAGATACTTCCAGAACAATGGATAACTGGCAGATAATAGAGACAAATAATTCAGGATTTTATTTCTCTTTCCAAATTTGGTTACAAAAAGCCCTCAGATCACTAATGGAAATTACTGGACCCATCGCCCAGTGTTTCTCATTCATTCTAGGATTTAACCAAAAGCCATACACTGAGGTGGTGGATTGCTATAAACTGATCTGGCAATACTTTACCTAAGCATTCTACTTTTTATTTTTAGAAGACTCAGTAGAAGAGAATATTCATCAACAATTGAATTCTGGTGTTTTGTAAGTTTGGATCACATTATTACTTCATTATTTGTTGCCTGATTTCTCCAATAGGAAATACAATGTCTGCAACATTGCAGTTTCCTGTAGGAAAATAGTGACCCCTGAAAATTCTGAATGAAGTATTTTGCTTTGACTGATTTCAACCAAAGAATGATATTTTTATTTTGTTGACCTACATCAAAATACTCTTTCACAGCCATTCAGTCTGAACTGATGTGTTTGCTTATGACCCAGTGCCTCATGAGAAATGTATCTCAGTGCTCTGTTCAGTTTCAGGGTTTTCTTTGAAGGCTAGCATTTCCCATCATGTGTCTGGATAGCTTTCTGATCAAGCTGTCTGTGACATCATAGGAATTTCACAATGTTGGGTGTCCCATGGGAGATGTAGCCTGCTGCAAAAGCATGATTTATGGGACAGACTGTGGTTACACATCCCTACAATTCCGTGTGGGAAATAAAGTTTAACCTCGTACTTACTCAAACCTCAATGTATCTTCTTCACCAAAATTCTGGTTGTTTTAACTTTTTTGCTTTCTTTGGGATAAAAAATAAGGTCTGAAAGACTGGTATTTCCCATGAACTCTTCAGTAAGATTTAATGCATTGACTGCTTAGGCAAATGAAGTTGAAGTGTATTTGGTTAGAGTCAGGGCTCTGCCAGAGAAGTGGGAAAAAAAGAAGACACATCCTTAGCAATGATGGTTGGATGTATGGTAAGGAGCAAAAAATAGTAGCAATCTTATGTAACAGTTGTAGCAGCATTTTCCAGTAGCAAGGTCAACCGAACTGTAGGGCTTGCTATTATTATGGGTGTCATTAATAATTATCATGTCACCATGCAGACATGGATCACCTGAGAGCTATCATACAGCTGCCTCTTATGTGATGCATTGAAAAGCCTTTTTCTTCCATTCTTCTCCCTCCTGCCCTAGGTAAGCTGATTTAATTAGATTCTTAGTAAAATTTAAGTTCAGAAGTGGCAGGATTTACTCATGCAGAATGCTAAAATTTTATGGTCTTTGATTTCAACACAAATGCAATATTTGAATCTCAACACAATGGAGGCTGTTGTATGTTGAGGAGAAAGTAGATGGTGTTCACAGGCAAGAAAGAAGATGAGCCTACGGCTCTGTTTTTCTACCAGCCATCTACACTCAGCTCATCCACTCCCTGAGTGCCCAGTGCTGTGTCTGCCCACTGAGCTGCCTCCACGAGCTCACCTCTCCTCAGAAAAGAGCAATCTTTCTTTTGAGGATTTAATTTCTTTGTCTTTTTTTTTTTTTAATGGCTTTAATCTTACAGTCTACCTACAAGTAGGGGATAAACCTCAAGGCCAAGGGCAGGAAGTTAAGACAGAACATCATTTGTTGTTTCTAACTCGGACTGCCTGGCTATAAAATATCAACTACCACAGACCTCCAAAGGGGAGAGTTATTGGAAAAAGCTGATATTCATACATAATGTGTAAATTTTTTCCTTGGTTTAGAGCCATAATGGGGACATTCTCACATGAGGTCTTCCAACAGAAAAATCTTGGGTTTACCTTCTTCACTGGCATGATTTTATTTTCTTCTATGGAAGGAGTGGAGGTTTCTAGGACAGGTTTACCCAGCGGTCTGTAAGTTGTGGTACAAGAGTTTCGGGTGACTGAAATTCTGCCTGAACTGAATGTAGAACTTCTCACTTGTTCTCACCTACTTTTCTGACCTGCTGAGTGTAGTGAATTCAGAGATATTTTTTAAAATTTATTTTAGGAAAGGAGCCAGAAGCCCCAATCACCTCACAGCTCCTTATGTATTCCTGAAAATATTCACATTTTTAGCACTTTTGGAATGCCAAAGCATTGTTTATTGGTGCTTCCATATTTACACTTTTTGGTTTTTTGGTTCATGAGTAAGAGATGCAGTTCAATGATTTAATAATTTCTCCTGATAATCAAAGATTACTGAGGCTAAAATGCTCTATCTTCCCTCAAGAATCAGAGGCCACATTGTGCTTAGCAAAATATATTATTCATAAGCAAAGATATACTTAGATGTGCAGTAAACAGAGCACCAATTAGCACCACAGTTGGTTTACAAAGTATTTTTTGTTTGTTTGTTTTCATAAGGTTTTCTGACAGATTTCTAAAGGGCATTATTTCTCCCAAAGTATCTTCCAGTTTGGTAATGAGATTCAGTGTTTCTCATGTCAGGAACAAAATCCTTACACAGATCGGGAAATGTAAATACTGTACCCTCCCCATTACTGTTTGTATGACCTCTTAAATAAGGAGAAAACAATCCCTATTATTTCAAAATGTCAAGTTTTCTGATGAGGAACTTCTCATGAGAGTCATCTCATTAATGAAAGAAGTGGAGGCTCTTAACCATGAGTGAAATTGTCCATCTTGCACTAGCAGCAGTGCAAAGTCTGTCCAAGTCATGAGGTGGACAAGGGACCCTGAGCAGTTTACCCACCTAATGGGCTGGATGGCTTAGCCTTTGTAGCAGTACATTGGCATGTTCTTGACCCACAGCAATGCAGGACAATTCAACTTCCTCTAGCCTCCAGCAAAAGAGTGTTAAGGTGTCATACTCACAGTTTACTTGGTTTGAGTGTACAGCCACACCAGCTACTGCCTCTCACCCAATTTGTGGTAATCTATCGAGTTCAGCTCACTTGATCATGAGTCTCAGCCCTTGGTTTTTGGTGACATGCTATTTCCTACACCTCCTGCAAACACCAGGTTTCTCATCATTAAATTATTTACTTAACACCCTGACCTGTGTTTCACAGTGCTAGGATTTTAATTTGTATTCATTCAGTTCAGACAATATGAGATACTGAAGAAATCACAGAATCAGCCAGTTTGTAGCATCATGTTCTGTTCCAGAGAGGAGTGCCTGTGTGCTGCTAGGGAAAAATTGTATTAACTCTCAATTTCAGATCTTCCTTTTAACATTCTCAAGCATTTTTATAGTGAATCTACAGCTTCTGTTGGCACGTGAGTAGGAAATAGAATACAAGCAGCAGCTGATTCTTATTCAAATTATGCTTGCCTCGCTGCTAGAAAGTCTGGTTTATGTTACCACTGCAAATTACGGGATGTCAGTAACCTTTATGTTCTCAATTTGGATGAATATCCTTGCACTGAGTAAGCCAGAAGGAACTTATGTTAGAATTTATGAACAGAAGAATAATCCAGCAGAGAATGTGAAAGGATGTTTTTTCCTTCCATATTGACACAGTTTTGTTAAATAGAAAGACACCAAAAAAAAAAAAAAAAGGGGCAAAAAATCTTGTTCTTGTGGAATGAAGAATGACATCTACTATGCTCTTAGGCAAATGCTTCCCCAAATTTCTGAGGATCAACAAGTGTGTTATTTCAGTAGTGTTGGGGGGAAGCGATAACTCCAGGCACTCTGTGTTGTTTGTATCCGATTTATTCCCATGGCATCACCGTGAAATGATGAAATGTGCACCTTACAACTTATAGGTATAGCACTCTTGGGAGCCCAGTAAACAATCTTAGCAATTCTTGGACAAATATTTTCTCCTCCAGAAGCTCTTGCAATTGTCCTACGACTGCCTTACTACTCTCAAACATGTTTAGAGTCTAATGCAAAGCCCAGAGAAATCCATAATAAAATACAACATTTCAGTGAATTTTTTTACTCAAAAAGTATTATTTTTTATTCAAAAAGCAGGGATTAAAAGGAATTTTCATCATATTTGCTGTGTGTATATCTTCAATGGCTCTGCAGCAGATGGTGGAACCAAATTCAGAGTGTTTACTTTTAAATAGCAGGGGCTTAGGTTGTACCACTACCTGTTCATGAAATAGAAAGGTGCCTATTTTCCCTTTCTTTGTGTCATGTATTGCATTTATTTATGACTAACATATACTGTGAATTGAGCTTCCTACAATGCTGTTGTTCTGCAACTTTGCTACTTGGTTTAAAATGTTTCCTTATATAATGCAATCAGTCTTTTGGACTTTTCTCTAGTTTGACACATTTCTGTTTTCAGGAGAGAAAACAAAGTAAGAAAATAAATTATTTTTATTTCTTCTTGTTTCCAGTTTCCTTGTCAGTACCAGGAATGGTACAAATGACTGTGCAAAGTTCCAGGAGGTAGGTGTCAGACATCATAGAGATCTGTTATAAGTTCGTTTTACTTCCTTTTCTTTCTGACAAAAGGAGGAATTTTAGGGGGTCTGCAGGTTGGTTTTTTTCCTTCTCTCAAACTGATAGCAACGTTAGTTCCAAATTCCACATGTCCCTCAAGGCCTGCTTAAGATGTGAGCTGATGGATAACATGCAACAATAAAGTGACCAATGCCGTGCTTCCACTGTATAAAAACATTTGCTACTGATCTTGATAGGCATGTGTAGGTAAAGTTAAGCTTGGGCATAACAAAAGCATATCATCTTACCTGTTGAGAAAGATTACCGTGTTGCAGGATGTTCTTTTTGCAGTGAACAGGCTCTGAAAAGCAACCCTTTTTCTGCAGATTAACAGATACAAACCCAATAAGAAGCAAAGCACAGAATTGTTCTCAGGTGCCACTCCTGTGGCTGCAACTCATTGTGCCTTGTCTCTCCAAAACTTTGTTAACAGCAATTATATCTTTTGAAGTAGGTGGCTAGAGAAACCGTGCTCCCTAAAGGTTCCCCAAAGATTCACCATCTGTCAAAAGTGAGCCATTCTGCCACCTTTATAATTAGCATTTACTGGTACCTCACACCTACGTTCTCACACCTACTGTAACATACTGTTCTTGAGAATAAGCGTATTGCCACGCTCTCATGCCGACTTTTCTTCTAAGGCATTGCTATTATGTATCGTTATAAACCAAGACAAAATGCAAATGTTTACTCTAGGAAAAAACCCATAATGACATCCCAGAGGAGCACATGAGTAAACACATTTCATTGTTAGGTTTTTTTTTTCCAACCCAGGTCCCTGCTAGAGTTTTCAGAAAGTCCGATTATGTCAAGATGCAATAGTGTGAGGTCTTCCCACTTGCTCACCAGTGCACCACAGAGGTTAGTTTTTTTCCATATATTTCCAGCTAGGAATACAAGGAATTAGCCAATTTAGAGACCAACAAATGTGAGTATGAGTTTGTGTAAGCAGATAGAATCATAGAGTCTACTGTGATGGAAGGGACCCATAAGCATCATCAAGTCCAGGAGGGAGGTCTTAGTTTGAAAAAGGCATTTTCTTATTCACCTTAACAAGATCAAAATGACCTTCTTAATACTAGGTGTCTGATCTCAAATGTATTTCTACCAGTAAACAAAAAAAACCCCAAATAAACAAAGTAAAAAAAACCCACAACATCTATCTGAAATTTCAGTGGTCTGGATCCACTGGAAGGTAAAAAACCGCAAGGTCTTATGGCAGGTGCAGCATGCTTTGTCTGCATTCTGCCTTGAGAGAAGTAAGCCCGCAGAGCTGTGAACCTACACCTTTTATTAGTGTTCCTCTTGCTAAGCTATCTAGATCCCATGCCACTGAATTCCTTTGGGGGAGGAACATGTGTTAATCTCCTAGCAATGTGACTGAAAGTTGCTACTTTCACTTGGGCAGAAGTCTCCACAAGAGGGGAAAAGAAGTGAATTATTTAACAAAAACAAAACCATATGAAAGCTACTGCAAGAGAAAAGTGGTACCAAGACAGGGGTGTAAATAATCCTGATGTGTTTACCACAGCATCACTGAATGGCTATCGCTCTGGGAGAAGGATCCAGTCGAGATTCTTCTTGATTTGGGGTTCGGTACAGAAGAACCTGATGTCTGCACTAAAATCCCTCCTCGATTCCTCTGTGGTACTTCTGTAGCAAAAGGGATCAACATCCGTGTGTTTTTAGAAGCTCAGAAGCAGCGGATGGACATCGAGAGACCAAACCTATATGGTAAGGAAAGACATTTTGCAAAAGGTGGAATTTTATCCAGGAGGCAAAATAAATAGCAAAGGGGACTGAGAAGGTAGGGAAAAAGAGGCTTATGAAATAAAAATCATGAGAAAAGGACATGTATTCAGGACACATCAAAGAACCTCATACATGCCTAAGCAGTGATGATATGTAATGTGATTGAAATACAATTTGCCTTTCCTCTGCTGTAGACCCTGATTTGTGCACTGAAGTGACCGGCTTGTGGCATTTTAATACATAAGTGGTCATTCCCTGTAAGACCTACCCTACCACCAGAGACTGTTGCTAGTGCCACAGAGGTTTGCATAATTCAACATGGGTCCACTGTTCCAGCTACTTCACCACAACACACACTTGTCATCATTGGTGTTGTGAGCCAATACACAAGATTTTTAGTTCAACCAAGCCATATGTGGGCTCACATTTCCTTTCCACCTTGGTGAGAGCAGGACCCCTCTACAGATAATGTGGTGAGCAGATGACAAGGTCTTATCTTCCCATGACTAGAGCTGCCAGAGCTTCTGCATCAGACCCACAAATCCCTAACAAAACCCTAACAGTTTTGTGGTTCAAATATGCCCTAAGATCTAGATGAGGATCATGTGTTAAGTACAATAAAATCCCACCATTTACGGCATGCAGTCTTGATTTTTATTCATTTAGATGGTTTTAGTTCTCATGCTGTGTATTTTGCAGTTGAGAAACGAATACAAGGTCCTCATCCTGAAGATGTATCTGTATTAAAATAGCATTGTTAATTCGCTGGTGTATCACCCATCTAAAAAGTCCAATTTTGACACCATTTCCCCTCATATTTGCTGCACAGGATAGCCAGATGGCTCTTGAAATCTTCTGTTTACTTAAGATGCTCAGCAAAGCAGGATCTCTCGCATAGCCCATGCATTCCCATTTAGAATTAAACCAAGGAAGCAGTATGGATGGAATGAGAATTGAAACAGAAATGTCAGAGCATTGTGGAAAATGTGTTTTCCCCTCTCTCTCTCTCTCCTCTCTTTTTTTTTATAGCAAGCCCAATGCACACATTTCAATATTTACAGAAAACTGACACATCAAACAGGTTTCTCAGCTCTCACGTTCTTTCTCTCTCTCTCTGTAATTCCTCAGAGAGAGAGGGAACAGAGATAATCAGTATGAGTGGATGGTGGATGGAGACCTCAGGGAAGAAGGTAAAGCACTAGGAGGGAGTGAAAGCAGAGAAAGAGCCTCTGCGGGATGGAGTTTGCACAGTAAAGGCAGGCAGTGGTAAGCCAAGATGTGAATTTAATGACTGTCTTGCAGTCATCCTGAATGGGAGCACTCTTAGTACATGTTAATGGTTTATCTATATGGGGGAGTTGCTGTGAAGCAAGATAAGATTTGAATTTCTGTTTTGGTGGGTGTAATGTCCATCAAAACATACAATCTTGCTTTTGACAGTTTGGGAGGGGGTTTTCACACCATCTGCTTAGGCCTCCTAAGTATGTGCCTGGGCTGGGAACATTTAATCAAGAGAGGTGGGATTCATCCTTCAGAGATACTTACCTCTTCCCTTTTCACTGACTACATATGTCCTCAATACACTTATTAACCTCAGCCTGGTTCACAGCACCAAATTATAGGCATTTAGCTGAAGCACCATACCAAGGAGGTTGATAACTGTAAAGTCTTTCTCCCTTACTAGCAAGTGGGGAGAGTCAGGCAGCTCCTGCAGGAGATCTGCCACCACTTAAACACCTCTCAGAAAAAAGACTGTCTCAGTGACTATGTAGGTAATCTTCCTCAAGAACCTTCCCACACCCGGTGTTCCAAGAGAGGACTTACAGCTAAAAAAGAATGTTACAGGTTTAGTTCACGAGCACCTGAGGAATATCCTCAAATGGGATTTGTTTGCAAACTGTTTTTTTTTTCTAATCTTGCCAGCCCTAAGTTGTCTAATGATTTTGTAGTGAGGTGTAGCAAGGAGGAGGAGTGGAAAATTCATGCTTATTAGATTTTAAAATGAACCAACTCTTCTAAAGCAGAAGCCTACATTCCCTGTAATGGCAATTAAGAGAATCAATGCTTTTGAAGGTGTCCAGAAACAGACTCAGAAAAAGACCCTTCTCTGTAAGCTAAGTAGAAGGTTCAGGTCTAGAGATGTTCCACAGCATTTACCTCTCCAGGAACGACTTAGGGAACTCCAAACTGCTTACTCTGCAAGCATTCCTTCACCAGGGCATTGAAAGTGCCAAAACGAGGGAGACCACGCTGCACCTCTAGAGATTTCAGGACTGTGCTGAGACACTGTTCCCAGAGATGAATGGATGAATTCAGTTATTGTCACCCTGTTTGGTTTATTATCACTGAACAATTTCAATGCAAATGCAGTTTAGTTCACAAAAATATGATGTATTTTCAAAGAAGTCAGTCACCCTTTCAGTTTCGCAGGCAGAACCAAAAGAAAATCAAAGCTTATCCCCATCATTTGCCAGTGGTGAAAATTTGATGGCCTCATTTGAAGTGGGGTTTGACTTCCTAACTGAAAAAATAAAGCGGCTTGACAATCAGAAGCTAAGTGAAAAGCAATTATAGTTCTTAATATATCCAAATTTTTTTACAAACTTTGGGTTTTCAAACATCTTAGTTCCAAAATGACGAATTTTCTCAATAAGATGCTTAATAATAATTAAAAAAACCCCTCCATCGTATTTCAGTACCACCTATTCAATCACCACATCTAAATCTGCTTGGGGTTTGGAATTCTATTTCTGGGGATTTTTCACTCTCCTTGCTGTCTGTCTCAGCTGCTGCAAGACCTTCACAGGTGCTGTAGTTGAAGTCTTGCTCTCCTCTGTGAGATGAGTGTATTAGGTAGACACCATTTTCCATAATATATGGTTATCCTGTGATCACCATAGATCAGCTAACAGAGAGGTGCACGCATGATTGGATATATATATCAGCTAGTAAATCCACCTCCTAGAAGATAAATGTAATGTAAATTGCTAAATACCTTCCTTGAAGTACAGCTTCAATTCAAGCAAAGGCAGCATTGCCAAGACTCAAGTTGAAAAAAATCTAAAAAAAAATTTTAATATATGACAAAGTAGACAATGTTCAAATTTCATTTTTACTTTTCCCAAGAAAAACTGAGCAATTTCAGATGTCTTGATTTTCCCACTGAAAATTATGGTGGGTTTTTTTCTAAATTCTGCCATTTGTTGTGAAAAAAAAAAAAAAGTTGTTGATTGAAAATTTCTTGCTGGCTTTGGAAATGTTCTGTGTTCCTTCATTCCACTGTGAACCTACTGAAGATTTTCCAAATCTCTCATGTGGATAAATACGTCAGCTATGTAAGACACAGGAACAATGCTGTAAGCTTTCCCTCCTAAATTATAAAATGGTTGATCATAAAGTCATTAGAAGCCCTATAAAAGATACAGATTCTATTGAAGATTCATTGATCTTGTTTTCAGCACAGCCAATTGCTGTTTTGACTGAAGTTTCTAGTGAAAATGAATCCATGTTTATGTCCTTTATTATCTCCTCCATGCTACAGATTTAGGCTATTTTGCAGCAATTTGCGGGGACTAAAGAGAACTTATCAGCCTCTCACTTATTTGAGGTACGATCCTTGGGGAGCACTCCTAGTAACTGAAGAGATTGCTTGCCTGGAGAGAAATTGTCCACAAAGGCTATCCCTGACATAATTTCTTCATGACCTGTGTATTTATCACATTGCATGTGACCGAGGGGATTTTTTTTAATGTTGTTCATTTATCATTTCTCTTGTTGTTTGATTTGTTCTTTAGGTGTCCCGAGCTCTTTGAAATAATTTACAAAAGCTAAGCAGTGTGTAAAAACTATTTCCTGTTGCAGCAAATTTGGTTCTGGTTCAACTCAAACTGACTGGACTGCCTTGCCACTGTCAGTCAAAGGAGATTAGCACTTGGCATTTTTATGGCTTGATGTAGTGGGAGGCAGATGAAATACTGAGTATAAAATGTGTTTTACATGGAGAGCTTGTGGTAGCAGAGTGTACAAGACCAAAAATTATTTGTTCTGACACCCGAAATTTACACAAATAGAAACTGCACAACACTGTGTAATGTGTGAACCAATAGATCAGAGAAGTCCTTTTAACAACATCAGGTGAAACCTTTGACCGTGCCTTAAAAGCAGCAGCAATGGCAAGGTTTTCCTCTGGTTTTGAAACTTAGGCAATGTCTGGAGCAACGAAAAAAGAAGGAGGGAAAAAAAAAAAGAATTCTTGATTGGTCCCTGATGCTAAAGACCAACCTGGATCCATGGTAAATAACCCCTTGTTGTCTAATTGTCAGTGAAGCAGCATTACCAACAGCCTACACGCAGGCTGTAGTAAATTTGGCTGCTCTCTAAGAGGAATGGCAGCCAAGAAATTTTGAATTTTGCCATCTCCTGTCCTCAATGAATCTCTCAAGGAAGGAGGAGTCCTGGCGACATATTCATTGCCTCAGGATAGGTACAGACACGATCTGCAAGCAAATGTGTTGCACTGCTTTGCATAAATAACTTCATGGTGCTGTAGTGATGGAAATCTCCAGAATCCCTTGGAGAAAACATTATTTGCTTCTCTTTAGATGTTATGTCATGGAAAAAATGACCCAGAAATGACAGAGGGTTGGCACAATGAAAAAACTCTGAGAACCTTTATACAACATCAGCTATGAGTTTCTAGGGTATAAGTGTTTTGCTTTGTGTAGCTATGAAAATGGGAACATAGCTTCTGTGGTCAATTTTTATCAGTTAACGGCTCTAAGCATTTTGCAGTTATCCTGGACAGCTGCCAGCTGTAAACGTTTGAGATCAGATTTTAATAACTTTATTCACATGAATTTTAATAAGTCCTTCAAAAATGGCATCCAAGTCTGGCCCAGCCAACCGCAGAATTTCAGGCTGGATTCTGTAACCTTTATTCACAGAGAGCGGTATTCAGCTGCACTTGACCCAGCGAATTCAATGTTGCGTAAGTGTTTGTCCAATATAAAGAACTATGCAGTGACGTCTGTATGAAGCCCGAATGGACCCTCTGAAAGCAAATGGAAAAATTTAGCCACATTTGAATGAGGCACTTAGTATGTTTCTTGGCAGTGACAAGTTTGAATAACCACGGTACCTGATTATTCAAAATTACATTTTTAATAACTGTGTTGTCTTTCATTCTGCCAAACTTAAGAACGTTTTAGACAGCTGGAAGTACTTGGCCACATAACCAGTGCCCTTTCATCTTTGCTGACTGACGTCAACACCCAGCAGACCAAAGAACAAGACACCGTTGGGCATGAGACTGGTCACTTGGATGCTGCAAAGAGCAGAACTGTGGTCACAAGAGCAAAGTGGAGAAGAATGGGTCAGCTCCTGAAAAGGGCTTCTCAGCAACCGAAACAGGGCTCTCTCGTACCTGGGGAAGCCAATTTGCCCAACAAGAAAGAGCAACCTCATTCTTGTGCAGATATTGCTGAGAAAGGAAGAATCCAGACAGGCTTTTCTGCACATGTTACATTCGGCTCTTTGACCCAGGAGGAAATCCCCAGAGACAGAGCTGCCTTGGCATACCCCACTCCCCTTTGTCCATGGACTCCATCTGGGAAAACTCAGGCTTCATTGCACCCCATTGCCAAACAGCCCCACCTTCCTCCAGTGTGTGAGGTGACTGCCAAAGAGAGGCCGAAAAAGGAGACACCTTTGCTTGTGGCCCCCACACTCAAAACACCAGCTGACCTAGACTGCAAGCTGCCAGACTCATTTGAAATGGAAGAGGTGAGGTGGATTTTTCTGTATTGTATGCTAGCAACGTGTCTCTACCCATAGGTTTGGATTCTCTTTTTCAGGATGGAAGCTGGAGCAAATTAGTTAAGCAAAACCCATGCAGCAACACCATGAGGAAAAGCAATAGGATTTAGACTGCTCACTGGGGTTTTGATTATTTTAAATTGTCAGGTACTGTCAAAGAAGTTGGCGCAGAAGTTACTGAGGTAGGATTCATTCAAACAGTGTGATAGTGAAAGATGCTAATGTGTTTTATGCAGCGCTAGGTGGGGTTTTTTATAGAAGGAAGTTGGAGGAACACTAATACATATGGTAAAGGATATTTTTACAGATCCAGTCATTAACCAGGGTTGGAGGGTTTTTTCAATCTTTTTTTTTTCTCCCTAAGCTCACTTTCTGGTGTGCTCTTTCAGAAAGTTACATCACAAAATTAGCCTTGGTTTTACAGCAGTGTTTGAAACATTTTATCACTCTGTAAGCTGAGCATCCTAGAACCAGAATAACTCAGAACGGGTGCTTGGTCTCATAGCCAGCCTGCAGAGTCCATGATGCTCAGGTATCTGTATTTTTTATCAACAGCGGGCTGTTAAGCAGTACTTCAACTTGCAGTAGTGGAGACCAGGATACTTGCCAGACCTTTTCTTGCATCTAGACTTGTTCTGTGAGCAGCAATTTTTCTGGCCATGCTACTGCAGAAAAAGGGCCATGGTGTGGGATACTCTCCAATCATATCAACTCCACTGAGATGTCAACCAGAATACTTTTCCCTTTCCAACCATCCTTCAAAAATGAGGGAAAGGAAGGAGTCAAAAAATTAGTCTCTACTGTAAGAATCAAGGGAGGAGAAACAGGGCCATTGGCAGCCCCATGAAAACATGTAGTAGGAAGGGGGAAGAGGCGAATGGCATGAAAAGGTAGGAGGCTTAAAAAACCTCTCCAGTTTTTAAAGCACTGGAAAATGTCAGGTCTAGGTGGTGGTACTCTTCTAGAGGAAAGGATATTTATCTTTTCAAGTCCTTTCAAAGGTTTGGTTTAGCCCTCATGTCAGCAGAACTAACTCAAAAATCAGAACATGAGCCTGATTATCAGCCTCAGTAGGGGAGAGGGTGTCTTTCAGAGCAAATTTATAGTCCCAAAGAAGCCCATATGTCTTTGTAAAGCAGTTAGCACGTGGGACTTGCAGCTCAGTGGCTAGAGGCTCAAACAAAAGTGAGGACATTGACAGAACAGTAAATGCAGATGATCATAAACTCCCCAGTTTGATGCCTAAGAAAATTTGGCAAATGCTGTATGTTCAAATTAGGGTATGTACATAAAATTAAGGCTGTAAGAACCAAGCACTGGCTGAAGCCATCAGGCCACCTAAATCATAAGTCAGGCAATGACCAGTAGCAGATGTGAGGGGAACAGAATAGCAGTCACGTATAGTGGCATCCTTCTCTTGTATTGTTCTAGCCTTTATCAATGCGGGGATTTGAGATCTTTCTGAGCTACAGACTGCATGGAGGACACACCTAGCATGCATGTTCATGTGTTACTTGTATCTAATAGATCCCCTTTTCTATATTATTTTTTCTGAAGAAGTTTGTGCAGCATCATGATATGACATTCCCCTTGATATTATGAAAAAATCAAATGGGTCTTCCTTCCTAGAGGAAAATATTTCTGACCTTACATTCCTTGCCTAGAATTTGCCTCCGTACAGTTATGTTTCCTTGAGTTTCTTCTATCAAGTCATATTTTTTTTCTGGGGACATTTCTCTGAGGCTGTTCAAGCAAGACTGGTTTTGTAGTTACATGTTAGGAACCTTTATGTATTTATTGATTACTCTGAGGAAGGCTTGGAAAGGTTCTGAGACTAGAGCCTACCTTGTGACAAGAACAAATATTTTTTAAAGGAAACAACAAAAAATGAACCATCTGAAATATTTCGTGCTTTCACTTTGAAATGTGCAGAATTATTTTGGGGTTTATTCCTACACTCCCTATAGTAAGGCATACACTCATAATCATTAAAATCAACAATAGTTTTTCCTCCTCTCTTACTTTTCAGATGCAGAGTTTTGAGGATGAAACTCCATGTGGAAATGTTGCTGATGCAACTTTAGGTGAGTGTTAAGAAACAGACACTTTGCCAGTTTTTAAAACACTGTTCCCATGTAGCTGCTTCTAAAGCTTGATCTAACAATAAATTTTCTCTCTCTGTTCCCATCACCTCTGGCATTTGGATGCATTGTTCTAGACATAGAAGTCTGGATATGACTTGATAAATCGTAGAGCTGTAAAATACACTCAGCTTGTGAGAGACACACGAGGAGTACACTTGAAGAGGGTACCTCACATGTACAGCTTTGAGCGTGTGGGGTCCCTGCCTGATGCTTTAAGCAGACCTCTCTACTCTTCCAAGTGACACCAAAGCTTCACTCCTGCTCAGTGAATTATTTGCCAGACTCAGACAACGCCTTACCCACCAACTCTCAGATCGCTGAGGGAAGTCAACCAGGAGACTGGAGGTAGCGGCTCTGCAGCCACTCTGTGCACAACCCAACCAGGACTGTGCAACCAGGGTGTTCTGGTGGCAGCACGACCTCTACCCCATCATCTGAGTCTCTTGTATCACAGAGACTGTCATTACATGGGCTGACAGAGCATTGAATCATCTGTTAAAAAATAAGTTATTTGAGGAGTCTATGAAAGGATTAAAAGCAAAGCTGTTAGACCAGATGTTATGCTGTCATTTGGGGCAATCTGAGTTTGGATCCTGAGAAGCATTTGCTGGCAGGGGTGGTGGTGTTGGAGAAACGGCTGTTCAGCCTCCAGAGCAGGGAGTTCTTGGCCTTGCTCTCTAGTGACCCTTTCCAACCAGTGCTTAGGCTGTTTGATTTTTTTTTTTTTAATGGGACAGAAATTAAATGTGGAACAACTAATAAGTAGCAGGAAACAGATAGCAAAGGAGAAAGGTGAAAATTTGTGAGCCCTCACCTTTTGAGGACTACATTATATAATTCTGTGGAGCCAGAACAAATAATTATTCAACCCAAGTTCATACGCAGGTATCTAAAAAAAAAAATGATTCAGATATCCACTGGTGCTGGTCATCCACAAATGCCACTGGTTGGAATGACAGCTGGATTTGAAGGAATGTTGAAGGGAGTGACAGGAGTCCCACTGACTTCAGTGAGGCCAGTGTTTTCACCAAAGCGTGTGGGATTTTCTTGGTAAATGCTAGCTGAGTAAATGCAATGGAGTACAGCATGAATTCCTCAGTTCTGGAGGGTTTATTTTATATCTGTAAGCATACATCTGCTGTTTTGCTAGGGTTGCTTTTTTTGAACAGTGCAATAGGTTGCCTACCTATGGCATTTAACTGCTCTTGCCACATCTTCTGGCAGGGTTGTGTGTGTCCAATCTGTCAACACGTGGCTCTGGTGAATTTGGGATTTAACATCAGGTTCTTCTTGCTACTCAGACTGTATGATTTGTTATCTGAGTTACAGGAGGTCACTCTAATTTTGTTTTCTTATGGATGTCTTGATCTTCATGAACAAAGACAAGCTCCCATACCAGGATTCTTGATCATAGCAGTATCTATAGAAAGAATAGCAATTCCCCAGGACTGGTGCAGTGAAAACGCCATTTGGACAAACATTCAGTGAGAAATTAAAAAAAAAAAAAAAGATAATGTGGACATAGCCCAGTGGGAAAAAAAATCAAAATATAACATCCTCACAAATGTTTTTTTTTTTCCTTTCTTTGTCCAACTCTAATAAAATGACTGTGATCTTTAATGATGAAGGGCATTACTTAAAGGATTTAGCAGCTTCCAATGTAAGGGGAAATAATAACCGTATGCCCTGAATACTCTTTTAAGACACGGGAATAAGCATGTATTTAATAGTAGTTTTGTGACAGAAAACACAGAAGATTAATTGGGGTTTTCTTAGTTCTGGTAAGATTGTCATCCGTGGTTATTTTTTCTTAGTTCTGGTAAGAGTGTCATCCAGTTAAGTGGTCAATCAAAATTATACAAATGAAGTGCACTTTCCGTAAGGTTTATGCCTTTGCAGAACCATACTACTGTTTTGGAGTTTTGTTTAAACACTGGAATATATCTCTCTCTTTTTCTTTCTCTGTTATTTCAGTGTCATTGATGCTTGGCCTAAATTTAAAGAGATTTCTGGCTTGTTTTTACAGGCTGTTTTCATACTCATTCTTTTTTCCCACTGCTTTTAAATGGAGTATCCCTCCATACCCACGGGAGTTCTATTGCAACTTCAACTTGCTGTGCATCATGGAAAAGGTCTAAAAATTGCCAGTTGTGAATGCAATACTGCTAGTAGTGAATAATACCTAGCTCTTAACAAGGTTCCTACCAAATTCAGCAGAATGTAGCTCAGACCCATAAGCAGAGGTCCACAGAGTAGGAGTGAGTGGGAAATAGAGATCCAACAAGGAAAAGCTCAGCTCCCAGAAGAGCATGCCTGAATTTAGATCTGGCCTCCAAGTTCTCCGGGGAACAGGCTGCCTATTTTTCAAGGTTCACGCAGTGCCTGATACCATAAAGGCCCACCCTCATTTGGTTGTGGGCTCTGTTGGAAAGGGTATGAGTGATGATGAAGGTGTGAAAGCCTGACAGGAACCTGCTGAAATGGGAGCTCACCTGAGCAGGGAAGTGCAAGGTGCCCACTATGAGAAGAAATAAAGATAAATAGGAACAGACTGCTTTGCCTAGATGGAGCATATTAGAGATGGGTGACTTATGGAAGTGCTTTTCCCAGTGGTATTGTCCCTTGGCTCTGTAGCCTGGCCTCAATTTTAGTCCAATTGCTTAATTTTCCACACTCCCCATGAAAGCCAATTCCCTGGCTGCTGTGTGTCTTCTTTATATTTCTCCATAATGTAGATTCTGGCTGTTTAACTGCAGTAGGCTTTATGATAAGGCTTTTTTTCCCTCTCTCTTGGCAGAATGCTGAGACTTAATTTTAAAAGACGCTCAAACCCCCCAAACATCCCTGAATGACTTACAGGGAAAGCAGAGTGTTTTCTAGCTCTGTTTTAAAAAATATTACAATCTTTTTTATTAGGCAATTTTATCATTGTTATAAATAAGTAATTGTACTGGGGAGAAGGGATAATCCTTATTTAATTAAATTCATCTATACTCCCAGGTTGGCAGCAACCAGACATATGTGAGACTAATACCCACAGCCTGCCTGTATGCATGTGCAATTAAAAATTCACTCTACAGTAGCACTGGCAGTTTAGTGTTGCTTTTGGCATTTACAAATTCTTTTATTTTGTGACTTTTTTTTTACCATACACATATGCTGGAGCAGATGTTGCTTATTTGTTGTTTATTCAAATCTGTAGGCTCTGGCAGCTAACTCCATTGTTCTGTAATGAAGCTTTATTCACTGTCCTGTATTAGGACCCAGCAAATGCATGACAGGCAGAGTTAGCTCTCAGCAGGAACTACAGTTATTGTCCTTACTTATTGGCTGTTTATATTCTAAAGCTCACAGTTGAGAAAGCTGGCTGGGCAGGGTAAGGGGCTGGGGATGCTGTGTGCAGAGGAAAATTACTTGACTCCACTCACTGTATCTTTGCCCTGATGAGGTGCAGGCTTGCATGTAAACTCATCTGTTGCGGGGATTTCATATTCAGCACTTGAAAAATAAAGCTGTTCTCCTCCTCCGCCCCCTCTTCCACCTTGTTCTCCCCACCACCACCACCACCCCTGCTGCTCCTTCCTTTTTCAATTAGCCTTTGTATAGCACTGGATTTAACTAAAGGATGTTTCAACGTTGCTCACCCCCGTTAACTCAGCACGTGCCTGAAAATTCATTAGCAGCAACATCTATTAGGGAGACATCGGAAGTCGGTGTTACTTTGGTGCGCGTTGTAGTCAGTTGCTCCCCCTTGCTCCTTATTTACTCCCCTCTCTCTGCAGTGTGGCCACACACCCAAAAGTCAGGAATTCCTTCACGGTGCTGACCTAAGCGGACACACTGCTCTGGGGCTCTTGAGTGCCAACAGAAAGGCATTAGCCTGCTGGAAAAGCCCTTGGTAGCCCAAGAGGCAATCAATCAGGGAAGTAACCATCTCCATCTGGCTCACTGTGACATGGTAGCTTGCTACCGAAGTGCTTGTGATTCATCTTGTCCCAATGAGTGGTGCCAGGGATCGCAAACACCCAGTTTTTGCGGCAGCTGGGAACGTCCTAGCTTCCCAGCACGCTGAGCTAACACATTAGCGCCTGTGACTTATCAAGTAGCAATTCTTTCAATTATCACACCTTCACTCCTCCTACTCACCAACTCCTCTGATGGTTTGGCACCATGGGAATATTCGCAGAATGCAATTGGTATTTCTTTTAATTGACTGAGTGCCAAGAACGTGAATCCTGTTTATTATCCATTACCCATTGTAACATCTGCCTGCAATTGAAGCAGAAATGTCTTCAAAAGTGCAGAGAGAAAACATGTATATTTCCTGTGCTTCAAAGAGTACAGGATTTTCTGGGTACTTTTCTCTATTTTCAGTATAAAGAAGTGAACAGCTCTTTAGTATTTCATACTTGCTGTCGTGCCTACACTGCAGTTTTTCTCCATGTATAATACAGTGACTTTTAGTTTTAAGTACAGATTAAAGGAAAGGGAAAGGCAAAGAGATGGCCAAAGGGAAAACTTGCTAAAGCTGCAATCAAAACCAGGAGCTGAACTTTAAAATATCCTGCCACTAGTCTTGTCTTGATATTGCCTGACATTTATGTTGAACTTTGGCATTGGTTAATTATCACATACAGCCTCCAAATAGGAGTTCTCCCTTCATAAAGCATGATGAATAATGGATCCTTCTCTGCAAAAGTTTTATCTTCTGAAGATGACCTAGCACAAAGGAGACATCCACCTTCTTTAGCCACTTTGTGTTGCTTCCTCTTGCTTATGAAGCCACAGCCCATATTTTTCCTATCTTCTGATCATGAACCATGTAAAGACCTTCTTACTGTTTCCTATTTCTTACACAGAGGAGATGTAAGTGGAGAAGAAGAGGAAGCCCTGTCATGTGAATGTATTTTGTAGCCTCAAGAAGTCTGGAGGGAAAGTCCTGTGGTCCCAGAAAGCAGCAGAAATTGACAGGAAGCAGAGACTCAGACAAAAGACCAAAATGAAAAGCAAAATTGTGAAATGATGAGTCTTCAAACCTTCTTCCATGTTCTCCATGTCCAGAACTATCCAGAGTTGTATGGTGCCCTCAGAGAAGTCCTCCTAGGAAGGCAATTTACCACTGCAGCTCTTGAGAATACCCTAGCTGCTTCGCTTTGCTACAGTCCTTCATGATGTCTCTCACACACGTGCATATGTCTAAGTTCAGCAATGGTTAAAGGTGAAGACCTGGGAGGTGGTGATGAAAATAGATAGGCAACAAAGAAAGGAAGTCTGGCAGACTTTTGAAATGGCATCAGGGACACCAGTGGTGTTAGGAAGCCCTGCCCGTGGCCTTTGGGTCTAGGAAGCCATCATGGGAGATTTGAGAAATTGTATGATTTTCACTGAGTACATTCCTAAAACTCCTTGCACATTTATAACATTTCATTGCACGTGTGTGTCATATTTTAGGTCCTACTGCAGCAGGCTGATTCATCCTACTGGGAAAGGATATGCACACACACCACATACTTTAAGGCAGAAGCGAAAGTTATAAAACCTGCTGTTGTTTAAATCTTGGGGGGGAGGGGTGGGAATCTTAAAATACCTTAAGTATCCAGGAGGACAACAAGATACTTTGACAACCAAACACCAAAAATAATTGCTTTAGCTTAACAGTGATAGCCTTTCAAACAAGAAAACTTCTAGTTGTGCAAAGTTGTGCTGCGATCTTGAAAAGCCTTTTCTTCCCATGCCCTTAACAGAGCACAGGAGCATCAGAGCCCTGCCTGTGCAGCCATGGACTTCCATGTTGCTATACTAATCATTCCAGTTTAGAGCTTGAACCTTTGAACCTTGCTAAAAAATTAAAAATCCCAACCCCACTTCCAGCTTGAGCATCAAGGCAGCTTTGTGAGAATGTAGATACTTCTGATGGCACCACATTGTTTTGCCATGGCTGCTATGAGACGTTTGGTTCCCCTCGCTGTCAGTGACACCTGTGAGAAGGGGAGCTTTGGAGTTATCCTGGGTGTGCTTTTACACTCTGGAGAACTCTGATTTCTTCATGGATGAGAAACATGATTCCTGTTCCATAGCTCTTCTACATACTTCTCAACTACTAACTGGTACTTAGCAATTCTTCTTGGGAAGATAGCACTAGCAAAGAGAGACAGGCTTACTAAGCCTGACCCACTTAGATCCCCTGAACACAGTTTAATGACTATTACCATGGAAATAGAGCTATTATAATTGGCTGCTGATCCCTACAAAGCAACACCCAAAAGCAAGACACCTGTTCTGGCCTCCCAATTGCTTTGGGCACTGCTGACCAGGCAGAAGTTGCAGGTCCTAGCAAAAAAAATAGGGATTTTCAGTCATTTTTTTCCCCAAAAGTCTCTGTAAGGGTTAGCTGGAAGCCATCCTCCCTTTTGTGAGGTGCTCTCATTTGCAGAGAGCCCTACAAGGCTCCCTGCAATCGCTTATTTTTTATTCATTATCTCTGTGCAGCTGCTACTGGGAGAAGTTGTGATGTAATGTGATCTACAGTGTAGGCTGATGACATTCAGCTCTACCTCTCATTTTCATCAGAAGCAGACACAACCATCACCCGTCTCTCCCGACATTTGGCAGCAGCATGAATCTGAATTAATGACAGTTGGCTGAAGCTCAGTTGAAATAAGAGGGAAGTGATACTGACTCTCAAGGAAAAGTAGGAGGAGGACCTGGCAAAGTTTGAAGCTGTTTCATCAGCTGAGGGAAGATAAAAGACCATTGTCAAAGTGACTGCAATTTCAGGTTTTGACTAGATTCATCACTACTCCTAACCTCCCAATCTGCAGAAACATCATTTATCACAGAGAACTGCCTACAGTGTTCTCTCTTTTCCTGTCAAATCCAGCTCTCAGATTACTCATTTATACTTTTATCATTTCTAGGGCAGTGTGTTCTTGTGTAGGACAGGCAGGAGACGACGGGAAGCTCTGACTCGTGGGGAAGTCTTGCTCCATAGAGTGGCAGCTTGCAGGTGTCCACCCGCTGCTCTCAGCAACAATGTGGGAGACTCACAACACTGATCTCTATTACCAGACCTGACATGACCTCTTCTCCCAGATGCTTTAAAGAGGTTCTGTAGTCAACTTATTAAAGGGGATTTCCAGAATTGTGGAAGAAATTGCACTGGGGATATTCTTAAAAGGGGGCAAATGTGGAGGCTTCTGGATGGTGAATCTTTGTCGCCAAAGCCCACGGGTGTCAGTTCTGACCCTCTGTAGAGAGGCACAAGGCAGTTCATTAGTGCAGGAAATTACACCCTTTCCAGTGACATTTAAGGTGGGAAAATGCTTCTTCCTTTGCCTGTACTTAACTCTGATGAGGGAAAAGGGGAAATTAACATTAAAACACCAAATAACTAAAATGGTTTCATTTTTCTTTGATGAGTAACTTAACAGAATATTATCAGACAATTCAGTCCTTCTCCAAAGCTTCCTTCTACACACAGGCTTAGGACAACCTGTAACATAAGAGAGTGAGAGAGCCAACCCGACCACCCCACAGCCCCCCGGAATTGCACGGAGTATTTATACCTGCTGTGCCAGCACTGAGTGTAGCGTGCTGCATATGTACTGAAGCTAGTTTTAAATCAGCAAATACACGCACCAGCTTTAAAGCATGGTAGCATCTAGTGCAGGTAGCAGTGGCTGTCTCGCCACAGCACCAGGGAGCACCCTCTCACTCTGCTTTTCAGACAGGTTTTGCAACCCGGGCAGTGCTCCAGGCTGCTGTGCTCTGCCTGTTGGCTGTGCTCTACCACGAGCATGCTAGACACAGCCATACTATACACACTGAATCTTAAGCCAAAAACTTGGATGGAACTTGGTGCGAAACTGCTTTTTTCCCCTCTGGTGTTTTGGAGGAGGACTGGAGACACTCAAGGTCAGGCTTGGTGAAGCTCTGAGCAATCTGATCTAGTTAAAGGTGTGCTTGCTTGCTGTAGTAGGTTGGATTGGATGACCTTTAAAGGTCCCTTCCAACATAACACTTTCTATGATAGACATAGATTTGCTACCTTGCTATTTCTGTCATGCTCTGGTCCAGCACAGTTTGTGTCTTTAATGCTCTGTGACCTGGTTCCCTCAAGTGCTTGTGGCTGATATCTGGAGAGCATCTAGGCCAACGTCCTCCCAAGGGGATGAAGGCACCCAGAGCTCTGTGGGGAGCCGGGCCCTGGGCAAGGAGCGGGATGCTGTGCAGGAGGATGTGGAGCACAGTATGTGCACTCCCAGTGCCCCTGGGGCTATGCACGTGTCTCCTGCTAACGATGGCTGTGACAGCCAGACCACTGAGCATGGAGATGAAGCAAAATATTGGCAGCTGTCACACAGCGTATGTGCCCACCGCCTTTCATCCTCCCCAGCTCTGTGTCACCTCCTTGGGGTGCTGCACATATACACTCGTGTCCCACCTGAGGGCATTGCAGTCACAGGGACCACAGAGCTTTCCCTCCTTGTTCACAATAAGTCTGACTTCGCCCCCTCCAAAATAAAAATTCACCTGAAGTCCTCCATATGTCAGTGGTACTCAAAGTGATGGGGAGAAGAACACTGCAAACTAGGTGAGAGATGGGAGAACTCGGTTCTGACAAGCAGAAAGAAGGAGATACCTCAGAGGAGCCAGGTTTTGTTCTCCTTGGAAACTCTTCTGGGCATAGACCATTCTTTTGTTCCATTTATACAACACCTACCAGCAGAGTGTGTCACAATTAAAAATAGTAATTTATTTGCATACAGCTTTTAAAAAATATGTTTTCAGCCAGTCAGACTGTATAATATGGTTGGAATGAAACTCCCCTTTGATTCCAAGGGAGAAGGGGATAGACATATTTCATAGCTGCACTGGATTTTGAATAAGAATAGGATCTTTGGCTGCATCTGCTGCATTTGGAGTGTATTATTTGCTTTCAAACAGTACGACGATTCTAATGATACGGTTTATCTAATTTCTGCTATAGTGTCATTGAAAAATAAAATTTGCAGAAGGACTTGGATAAAAACTATATCGTGCAGGCCTTTGGAAACTCAGTCTGTGGTTTATGTGCTGCTGCCATCTGGTGACTATTCTCCTAAGATGCAGCACAAAGGAGAGGCGACTGTAAGAGAGGGGTCAGCATTGCAGTCTCTGGACCAGCAGTTCTGGAGTGATCACTCAAGTTGTGGAACTCTGTATGGCGTTTGTCTAGAAAGTAAACATAAACGAGATCTTCCTCACTTCAGTTAGCTTTATGCAACGTGGAAAGTGAATCAGTATTACAGGAGTTGTACAGGCATATATAAATATATATAAAAAAGACTAAGACTAGACTTTTCCTTTGAGTTTTCAGTGGCACTAAATGAAATGTTTACGTTCATAGACAGCAGTCAGCAATCAGTGCAGTGGCCTATGGGGGAGCTACTTCTTAGACTAAGGAAAGAAAGTGTGGTGTTCTGGGAATGAGCAGAGTTTCTGAGACATTTTCATCGGACCAGGTTTTCCCACATACGTGGGAACTGATATGAAGAATGGTTGTTTCCCTGAAGTGCTGAAAAGTTGTAGAGAATAATTTCTTCTGGTGTACCGAAGTTGAGTGAGTTTCAGAAAGCCCCCTGTTTGGAGAATATCACTGAAAACCAAAAAAGGTTTCTTTGGGGTTTATGCAGAACGTCCATATTCAGGGGAGTTTTATTAGCTCTTAAAAGCCATATAGTAGGGTGTGATACTTAACACTGATGGTGCCTACCCTCTCTTGGTAGCAGGAGAGGGGAGTAAGCTGCAGCAGTTCTTCCATCACAGGACTGGACCAGCTGTAACTGTGCCATGCAGCTGGATGTATTCTCACACACAGCTTATCTTGCAGTGTAATTTTGTGGGATGCCATAGGCAGAGCAGTGTTGTTAAGGATAATGTACAGCTTTACCAATTTGCAGAGCAGAAGTGTGGTCAGCAGGTCAAAGGGGGTGATCCTTCCCCTCTACTCTGCCCTGGTCAGGCCTCACCTGGAGTATTTTATCCAGTTCTGGGCTCCCTGGTACAAAAAAGACAGGGTGTCTCCCGGAGAGAGTCTAGCGGAGGACTACAAAGATGATTAAGGGCCTGGAACATCACCCCTACAAGGAAAGGCTGAGTGAGCTGGGGCTGTTCAGCCTTGAGAAAAGAAGACTAATCATAGAATCATAGAATGGCAGGGGTTGGAAGGGACCCCAAGGATCATAGAGCTCCAACCCCTCTGACACAGGCAGGGACACCAACCTCAGGCCTGGATCTACAAAAGGTTGCCCAGGGCCCCATCCAACCTGGCCTTGAACACTTCCGGGGACAGGGCATCCACTACTTCTCTGGGCAGCTTGTTCCAGCACCTCACCACTCTTTCTGTAAAAAACTTCCCCATAATATCTTATCTAAACCTTCCTTCCTTTAGTTTTAATCTATTCCCCCTTCTCCTGCCATTGTCTATCCTTTTAAAAAGTTGAATCCCCTCCTGCTTATAAACTCCTTTCAGGTACTGGAAGGCTGCAATGAGGTCCCCCCGCAGCCTTCTCTTCTCCAGGCTGAACAAGCCCAGCTCCCTCAGCCTCTCTTTGTAGGGCAGGTGCTCCAGCCCTCTAATCATCTTTGTGGCCCTCCTCTGAACCCTCTCCAACAGTTCCACATCTTTCTTGTATTGGGGACCCCAGATCTGGACACAGGACTCCAGATGGGACCTCACAAGGGCAGAGTAGAGAGGGACAATCACCTCCCTGTCCCTGCTGGCCACCCCTCTTCTGATGGAGCCCAGAATACCATTGGCCTTCTGAGCTGCTGGCTCATGTTAAGTTTCTCATCCACCAGAATCCCCAAGTCCTTCTCAGCAGGGCTACTCTCAATGGGCTCTTCTCCCAGTCTGTATCTATGTCTGGGATTCTTCCGGCCCAAGTGCAACACCTTACACTTGGCAGTACCTCAGCCTTCTCCTCATCAGTTGCAGCCACTTCTCCTTTCTCATTTACCAAGGGGGGGTACATTCTCTTTGGCCTGTCTCCTCTGTCTAATGTACCTGTAAATGTACTAATTGGGGACCTTATTAATGTTTATAAATATCTTAAGTGTGGGAGACAGAGGAAATAGCCAACCTCTTTTCAGTGGTCTTTAGAGGCAGGACAAGGGATGGCCTCAAGTTGGAGCACAGGAAGTTCCGCACCAACATGCGGAAGAACTTTTTCACAGTGAGGGTGACAGAGCCCTGGGACAGGCTGCCCAGGGGGATTGTGGAGTCTCCTTCTCTGGAGATATTCAAGACCTGGCTGGATGCCTGCCTGTGTGACCTGTCCTAGGGACCCTGCTTTGGCAGGGGTTTGGACTTGATCTCTTGATGTACCTTCCAACCCCTACAATTCTGTGAATCTGTGAAATGCCTACATGGAAGGATCCAGTAACTACTCAAAATGAACCTCTTTCTATTTTCAAAGTACTGTTTGAAAAAGTATTTTTCAAAGTCCTTTTTTCTCAAGCAGGACAGAAATTCTTGATTTTGTTGCCTTGTGTGTTGCAAAGTTTTGGAGAATCAGAGCCTTCACATCTTCAACACGCTGCAGCTAGAGCCTTACTGCTGAGCAGCTGTGGTGGACCAAGCACTTTTGAGTATTTGATGCCCATGTTTTTGAAAAGCAAAACATAAAACATTCAGAATGTAATAAAATATCTGTTCAGTTCTGCGTACTCCCATGAATGTTGTGTCACCTTTGTTCAACCCATCTCTTTATGTGTTCAACTACTTTTGAATTCAACTATTGTTGAATGAAGGCCCCGTCGGTGAGATACCTGTGTGTCCATTTAAGTCTGGGTGTGGGACTATTATGCATAGCCTTAAGCCTGACCCTAGCTTCCTGGCTGAATTTAGCCTGTTTAAGCTGTAATGAAGTTAATGCCTTGAGTTCTGTGCGAGAGACTGCAAAATGCCTTTGCATACACAGTGAAGTGGAAAACTCTTATTCTGAGTCCTTCAGGCTTCTTTTTCAAAGTATCTGACTAAATTGTGGCTTCTGTGTGTTATTTAATCCCTTGTATGTAGCTGATAGTTTTAGAAAAGTTTATCTATGTCTGTGTCCAGCAACATTTAAATAGCTACAAAAATATCTAAAATTTTAACAGCATTGCTAGGTTGCAGTTGACCATTCTGCTTTTTCCTATGACAGGATGAGCAGTCCAGATTTTAATTTGTGAATTGAAAATTCAAATTTGCATAAATATTCTTGCATTTGAAGTTTTTGTGCCTGTACTTCCCCACGTAACCAAATCATGTAGAAAATCAAATACTGAATTACGATCATCAATGTAAATGTGATTCAGAAGGCATGCAAAAATGTGTCATTATTTACAAGCAGTGCAGTCAGTAGCTCTCATGGCAGCTTTTGCAGTTCGCAGGTATTCTCCAGACTGGAAACTAGAAAGAGGTTGTGTTATTTGCAGCCAAGTCCACAGAAAACCAGCTGCAGAGTCTTTAGAAGAACACAGAACTCTGCTCCAGCACTTTTTTTTTTTTACTGATTAGGGAATATTCTTTCATTAATGGTGAACCTAGGAGCCCAATAGTTTCAGAAAGTTCCTGCACTGGTTGCTGAAAATGGAAGCCACTGTATCTGCATGCAAATAAGGGGAGAGAAGAAGTCTCTTAATGAAATTGGATTGATCATTTAAAGGGCTAGAAAGCTGTGGGACATCTGGGATTTGGAAGGCATGTACTTTCTTATATGATACAAAATGAAGCAGAAACCTGATTAGTAAGTTCCTCTAACCTATTTTTATTTAAAATTCAGGCAGAACAGAAATGGGATGCAGGAGCTCAACTCTCCCAGTTCAATTAGCACAGAAATGTGAAGAGCCAAGGTTTTCCTTACCAAGGTCTTAAGGGGCAATTCTCAGGTTTCCTCCTTCCAGCATAGCCAGATGTATTCTCAGCACAGGGCCCAGAGTTAAATTTTTTAGTTCATAGTTGAATACCGGTCTGCGTCTCTACTTCTTCTCCAAACATACTTTATCTCTCCTTGGTGCGATGCTCTGCATGCATTTGCAGAATCTCTACAGGTTTGGGTGTCTCCACACACTAGGTGAACTGAGTAGAGCTACATGAATAATGGATATTTTGGCTCAGTGGCTGAACCAAATAATCAGGGAAATGTGCAGATTGGGTAGACTCGAAATGAAAACATGTTTTGCCTAATGTTCAGGTGCTTTAACTCATTCTTTTTTATTATTTTATTTTGCACCTTTCTTCTCCAAATTTAAAAATGAGGGTGCTTTCAGAAAAGAAAAAAAATAAAAAAGGAGCATATTTGAGAGACTGGCAAAAGCATTTTTAAAATGTCAGAAGAAACTATGTAAATTTTGCCAATTTGTAGCCATGCTAATGACAAGTGTCCAGATGCTACAAGATTTTAATTCATTTAAACACAAGGAATTGTTGCTGTGAAGAAGTGGTGCCCCTGAGGTGACAGTGGCCACTGATGAAAGGGTGCTAGTTCATTCTTAGAAAAACTACCATCAGCATCCAGCCTGAATGTTTTCAGAAGCCTGGTAGATAGGGTTTTTTTTCCTAGGAGACCTAGCAAAGGTCTGCTTTGGACCCCTGCAAAAACTCAGTCAGTTTTCTAGGATGAACCTGGGCTATGGGTATCCTCGCTGAGTATTAGAGCCTGCCAAGAAAAACTGCACTGTTACCACTAGCAAGCTATTCACATTACTGAAAATTTCACAAAGAGGGAAACTCTACTCCTTCTCAGGACAGCATCAGACACGGTCTAATTGGCAGTCTCACTTAATCCCTATGTGGGACGCTAAAAGGAATCAAAGTGATAGATTGCCCCACTCACTCAAAGCAGTTCCCCCAGTATGCTAATGCTGTCCTCCATTATGCAAACATTACTTGGATCTGGTATACAGACATTAAACCAAGCTATATTTATATAGGTTGAAACCGAGCTGTCTCAAACTGAAAAGGCTATCCTCATGTCTAATGTAGCTTCAGAATCGCTGCAGCCTGCAGCGTGACCTGCCTTCCCAACACAGCCTTGCTCCACATCTCTCCTGGGATCGCATGGTTCAGCTTAAAGTCCTTGTGGGAGCCCTTTGACAATCTCTTCATAGCTTTTTTACCTCACCTTGAATTGGAGGCCCATATTTATTTTTGCTTAGTCTTTTTTCTTTTTTTTTTTAAATTCAGACTTCCACTGAAATCGAGGTAATTTTGACTGGCTTTGAATAAAGTGCTACAGAGTCAGAAAAACACCTTGTCTTTTAAAAAACGCTTCACCTGCCTGTCTTCGTCAGGACCTGGCACACTGGGTAGGATCATGCAAGTCAGTGTGGGATGTAATGATTAAATTAGGCATCTGAATGTATTTGGAAAAGAACTGCAGTTCAGACCCTCAGAGACATCGCTTTACACTGGCTGTATAGGGAATAGAAGCCTTTACTCGAGGGGTATTAGTTCATTGCACATCTAATATGTAGGAAGGTGCAAATTTGATGCCTAACTCAGATGAAGGTGATTGCTTGGTCTGAAGACAGGGAATCACAGTAACAAGCACAGGTGAACTGTGCTTAGCATGGTTCTTCTACAATATTTCTTTTTTATGTTACAATTTTGCCAACATAAAAATTGTAGAAACTGGATTTATGCTCATAATGATCAGTAGACCCTAATATACTACTATTTAAATACATACACAGATAACCTTTCAGAGTGGTTTGAGCGTTGATTGATGAACACACCTTGTATGTTCAATCAATAAGAGCCATGATAGCAGAGCTCACACCATACCTCCTCCCATTCCAAGGCCAGGGACACACACACAGAAGTCTTTCTGTGGCCTAACTGTAGTGTTATTAACTTAGTCTACAGATATTTCATCCAGTCTTTAATGTCTCACCTTGTGCCTAAGGATCAGACTGGAATCCCCTGCCACATGTTTTGAGTAGTTCCTTAGCTGGTCTGTGACTCTAAACACAGATGGGAAAGCTGTTTGGTTGCAATGCACAAACCCAATTGTTGCTGGAACAGATGCATTACATTTATCTTAATAAATGGGTCAAGCCTGGCTGTATCTACCTGGTTTTGACCATGGCAGAAGATGAATTCCACTAAAAGCTACAGGGTTTTCCATATCTGTAATTTCTAGTAGTGAGTGAGCTACTTTGGCAGCTACTTTGGCATGTCTCAGAAGAGAAACAGGCACCTTAAAACATCAGGTAAGTAGGCAATGTGATCTTCTAACTCTCTCAGCTTTAAAGCCTGAAGGTCAGTTGTTATGATTGTAGGTTATAATTGAGTATTTGAGACTCAAATTGTTTGGAACTACAGCAGCTGAAACATTTCAGCTTTTCAAAAATTTTCCTAAGCTTTTCTTTGTTCATCTTTATGTATGGAAAACTATAGGCCAGACTGACACACTGGAAGCAACAGCTGGTAAAGATACAAAGGGTAATTGAATCAGCTTTAAAAAAAGTTTAGAGAATCTGTAGAGCAGTCTCCCTGGGGGAGAAGCTGAACCATGTTGTCGTTTGTGGGAAACTGCAAGCATGAGTTTTGAGACCACCCACAAAACAGGCAATTTTCAGCAACATCATTGCAGATTTTTGTAATGTGTGAGATGGGAACCACATATTTCTCATCCAAAATAGGAAAGTGACTGACTGATGTGCTGCTGATGATACCAAGATTGACAGTGCAAGCAATTAATTTAATAAAACATAAAATGGTATCTGGTTTTGACTTTACAGTTGCTGCCTACAACCAGATTGTGTCATTTTCATTAATTGATACCCAACATACATTTTATAAAGTCCATAGTCTGTTGAAGTGATGAATAATTTGTAGATATTTTTTCTTTTTCCAATGCAGAATTAATAACTCAAGTCTCAGAACTCCTAGGTGAATTGCCATATTCTCATAGGTATAACTGGAAAGTAACCCCTAGAATTCAACGGTGGTTATGTATGTGAGGAACAGGAGAGGAAGTGTAGCCAGAGTGTCTCAGTGTCTATCCTTTCCCTTCCTCAGCAGACTCCCCTCAGCCTGCTCCCCCAACTCTACCTCTGTTTTTGTGCCAACTATCTGAGAATGAGGGCATTACCTGAAGACAGAGTGGGCCTATCTGAAAGTGCAAGTTTCCAAGGACTGGGAGATATCAGGATGTACAGGATAACTGACGATTTACTTTCAAACATTTGTACTTTTAAAGAGGGTATCAGCTAGTTAATGGTGTGTAACCTACTTAATTGCAAAAGCTAGAGTAGGAAGTGATGTAGCCAGATGATGCGTCTGCTAGATTAGAAACATTCTCCATAGTAAATCTAGAGTATCTTCCTCTTGCCTTTATGCCTTTCCATGCAATCCTACATAATTTTTGCTTGTTACTGTGATTTCCTGTCCTTGGACCAATAATCAGCAGAGATGATACACGACATCTCGGAGACAAACTGGTCTAGGGAGAGGGTAGGGCAGCTGCCTTTCCTTGCAGGAGTCACCTCATTGAAGCTACTGAAACTATGTAGGTATGAATGACACTTAGTCTGAGACAGCTCTAATAACCAAAACTCAACATTTTTAGCAAAGAGAATCAAGTGTTTGGCTGCTTTATGGGTTGTTTACATTGTGTATGTTGTGTGACTATATCAGAATCTGAAATCATGATTACACTGGTGCATAAGTAAATGATCAGTAACATCAGCAGTAGCTATCCTAAGCACGTTTTGGTTGGGTACTTCTTTCTATCATTTTTCCTAATTTTTATTATTCTTTTGCTTTCCCCAGCAGAGGTGATGGAGACAAGAACAAGCACCTGCCAGTCAGACAGCAGTGGGTTCATGGAGGACCTGCCAGAACCTGCCATTTTGCAAGTAAGAGACAAGCAATAGTCAATGGTAGGTTTATGAGAACTCTTTAACCCTAGCATAAGTAACATCAAAAAAATCATGGAGTTGTGAAAGCTTCAAGAAAACAAAATTACCCTTCTCGGAAACCTCAGAAGGTGAGAATCCTTCTCAGAGCTATGTAACTCTTCAACCACACTAATGCAAGATTTGTGCAAGTTACAAGCATTAGAGAAGGTATATTATAGGAATCTTTGATGCTTTTGGCATTTAAATATGTATTTAAAGGTGTCCTGAGGTGCCCAGGGCACGACAGTGGCGGGCAAGCCAGTAGAAATACTACGAATATAGTGTTTCAACTCTTCTTTGTTTTGTTTTTTCTTTTTCTCTTCAGAATGCATCTTTGTCAGAAAAGATTAATTTTATTTTTCATATCCACAATCAAGAAACAGCTCTGTCACATACGGTGGTTTTCCCTCTGTTGAATCAAGATTGCCACCAAAAGGCAAGTGATTGTGTTGATACAGTCTCCAACACAGCTAACAAGAGCCCTTTGACAGTAGCTAGACAAACAAAAGCACGCAGTGACCAGGGAGAACAGACTCATCTTCCACAGGCTGCAGACAATGGCACATGTAGGGCCTATAATGCTGAGCCACAGACTTTTGAACAAGAACTGTTATGTGACATGGACAAGAGACAGAATAAAACTGGAAGAAAGCAACTGGAAAAAAAGGAGTGCCTAAAAGAGCATATTCCTTGTTTTCAGGTTCATAGTCAGGATGACGGAGATCTTAGACCCTTAAAATTTGATCATCATTTATATTTTCATACAGAACACAAAAAGGTGAATGTAGCCTTCGTTGAACTGAGTGATATAAACCCTGCAGTCATTAGTGAGAACAAAATTGGAGGCAAAGATGAAGGTGAGAGGTGCCTGACTGTAAAGGACATTGGAATTGAACATCAAGAATGTTCCCATCAAGGTCATACAAGATGTGTTAAAGGACCATGGTGGGGAGTGGAAGTGGCCAGCAAAGATGGTACCCTGCTTGCAGCAAATGAGGTGACAAATGGGCAGGAGTTCTGCAAAATGGATGGTGATACAAAAAATACAAAATGCTTCCCCAAAATGGGGCTCCCAGAAACTCTTGAGCTGGGCTCAGCAGTGCAAAGTGGGAGCAGGGCTGCTTCAAGATGTTCTCTGCAAGTATTTCAGAGGTGTCCCTCCTGCCCAGCAAGAGGGCCTGGACATCAGGAGACCAGTAGTGCAGGGCGGGTGTTAGGTGCCAGTCAGTCAGAACAGGGAGACCCTGTCCAAAATGGTGAAATGTCTTCTGCTCCTTTGAAATCTGGAACTGTTCAGATGTCCTCAGGGCTGGAGTTAACTTCAAGGGTGAAGTACACAGGGCAAACTGTTCCTGTCAGTGAGAGCCTTGCTAGGGAAGATGTGGAATTCTCTGACATGTTAGTGCACCATTCTGAGGGTAGTCCTCTCATAAAGTCAGACCCACAGGCTTCAGAAGATGGTGTGAAGCAGACTGCTGAAGCCTCCAGCCAAACTGACATCCGTACCAGAAAACCTAGGTGGCCACCACTGCTTCATCCACCCCATCGTCACCTGACAAAATCAGCCTCTCTTGACACCATGCCTTATGGCAAATACAGGTCACATTACTGGGATGAAACCTCTGGTGCTGGGGGTGTCCAGGCCAGCTGCTGCTGTCACTGCTGCTGCCATGGCTGCTGCCTGTGGACTTCACCCATGGGTGCCTCTCCCCATCGCCCTGCTGGCTGCTGCTCAAACCATGGCTCCACTGAACTGCACCTCTTCAAAACGCTGATGGTCCTACAGGACACCACAGTGCGACATCTTTCTCCGGTGAGTAGGTTTCTTCATATGCACAGACACACAGAGGAGCTAAAGGTACAAGCTGCCTTGCTCTTTTCTCTCCTGCCATTCTGCTTCTTTAGTGAGAGGTATCTTGGGAATGTAACTGTGAAAATAGATGACTATTTTTTCAGGACAAAAATGAACAGTTTTGTTGAGCTCCTTCATTTAGTAACATGCACATATTGGTTCAGTCTTAAAATGGTTGCTGTGAACTGTGTGGTAAAGTTTATAGGTCCAACAAAGAGCTGAGAGGTGAGAATGAGTTGCAGTGAGCTCCTATGAGTCGGCTGAATTGCAGTGATGAGTGACTTACCAGACTGCAGAAAATGCAAAGTTATATGATTTTGTGTAATCCTCTTCTACTGAGAACTCATTTAGGTTACATTACTTGGTGGGTTTTAAAGATTAACCACAAACACCAGATATATACCATAAGCCAAACTGCTCTAAATTGAAGTGAATTGCAAATTCTCAGAGATTCAACCCATTTTTCTGTGATAAAATAAGAAGCTTACATTAAACCTAAAGTCTTGCTAAGATGAATGTTTGCAACAAAAGTACCAGTAGTGAAAAGCCACAACAGTTTTTATTTCCGTGTTCTGAATAGCTGAGAGTTCCCAAAAAGTTGTGAATGACTCGGGGTGTGTTCCAGAAGGAAGCACGGGAGTCAGGAGCGACTTTGCACCCTGAGACAGCAGCGGCAGGAGCAGCTTACCTCCCTCCTCCCGGTTTGCAAGCGCTTTTCCCTCTTCTCGTTCATCTGCGTAAGGAAACGAAGCAAACCGTTGTACGAAATGGGGAAGAAAATTATTAGATGAGAGCCCCAGAAAGCGAAACCGGTGAATTTGATGCCGCCACGTCACTGAGCGCGTGAATTCGCGGCGCCTTGCCTTTGAACGGTAGATGGGAACACATGCCTGCTGCCGCGAGGTGGCAGTGAGTCAGTGCCTGATGCTGCACTGGGGCGCCTGAACTCCCCAACGCGGCTTTTGTCGCTCTGCTGGCGGCCGGGGACGGGCAGGCTGGTCACGGTGATCTGTCCTCTCAAGTCTGCGGCCAGAGAAGCTGGGAGGAGCAGGTTGTGCGCTGTACCGTCATCCAAGGTCTGTTCTTAGGGATGCTGCTCCACACCCCAACTCACTGTGCAGTTGAGAGTGAATTTGTGGAGTGCCGGCTGCCCTGCAGAGATTGCAGCTATGCCTGGCTTTACTCTGCATTAAAGCTGAGGTAGCTTCTACACCTTTTACTGAGAGAAGCTTGCTCCGGTTACATCCCATTTACAGAGGGCGTGCGCAGGGAATCACAACCACCACAAAGCAACTCTCAAACAGTGCATTTACCTTGTTTACATGCAGCTTACCTTAACGAGGTCTTGACTGACAGTAGTCCTGGAACAGTTAGTGTCCTGTGTGTCATCCCCATCCCTCCTGCCCCACCTCACCCACCATCCCTCCTGAGCCTGAACTCTGAGTAAATCTGGGTGAGCTTGTGCTGGGTGATGCGGTCACAGAGTCAGTGTCAGGATTGCTGCCCATACCTCATCTGTAAGGACTGGCATGACTTCTTACCAAGTTAGCCACGTTGTGCCTCTGGTATCTTCTACATGGTGCTTTATAGATTTGTGTTAGCCTTGAGGAACCAACTAGAAATTTGTCTCTGGCCCATTGACCTCTCCCCAGTGATCAGAATGACAGAAGCTCTTCAAGCTCATGTCTTGAGGTATGCTTTTTTGATGTCCAGAAGTCCTCATGCTGCTTGTGTTTGGCAGTGGGTAGAACAAATTATGATTGCTATGTGGGTGTTCCTCACTTGCACCCCACAGACTCCCATCTAGGAACAAGAAAACTGTCTGAGGATCAAGATTAAATTTTGGTGCTTGGAGGGTGAAATGAGTAATCAGGCAAAACTTCATCTGTAGGTGCTCGTAATGTATCTGACTGCCTCAGAGGGGTGAGACAGCTACCCTGACCCACAGTACTAAGCACACCAGCTGTGCTCCACTGGGAACAGACATTCAGGGGAGCTCACCTCTGCTGCAGTCATAGGACTGGCCCTATCAAACCATTATTAATCTCTAATTATCCCTTTCTGGTAAAATCCCATGGCTGTTGGGGCTACACTTTTTACCTTATGGCTATAGGAAGGTTTCTCCCTGGGTCACGCACAGCAGTAGTGTGGCTGATATAGCAGCCACATTGAAATGCAGGTTGAGAATGGTGTTTCTCAAACGAATGGGCAGCATCTTTTGCCCTCTAGCTGAGACTGAATCCCTGGCAGGGAGGGCTTCCTCATCTTTCAAGCCTTGCTGTGACTGAGGGACGCATTCAAGTACAGACACATGAAGATGTTATCAAAGGACATTATTGCAGGAATCCAGAGAGATGGGGCAGGCATTTCTGTGCTTTGCACACGTCTCTGGTTCAGTTACAGTGCTCCACGGGGGAGTGTAGGTTTCAATACTGTCTTCCTATAGCAAAATCCACCAAGATGGGAATGTGCCAAACACCTTCTAACACTCAGAGCAGTTTTGATGCAGTAGCAGAACATGTTTTCAGATGGTGGACAGTATTGTCTCCGAAATAATTGGGACAATAGTGTCTGCATTACTGCCCTGAACAATGAAAAGTATTTAATGTGGCTGGAAACTTACATGTTTTGATGTGACTTAGTGGGCTGCCACTGTATTAGTCCTGTGCTACAAAGTAGTACCTTGCAAATCTTCTTCTAATTCTTGACATACCATTCCTGATCATTCACCTCCTCTGCCTTGAGACATTCCTGGCATAGATGGCTATATCAGGGTAGGTATAGATGACCAGTCATACTAGATACCTTCTCTCAGTGAAGAGTAATGATCACAGTTTTGGCATAGATCCTCTGACTTATTATGGATGTCTACTTTTGGATCAGAACATTTGCTCTGCTGCAGTACTTGCATGTACATCTGTTCCAGTAACTGTCTGCATTTCAATCGGTAAATCCAGTTATAGGTTTCTAACTAACCAGTAATAGATTAGAACTTATCAGGGTAACACTTGATGGAAACCATCAGGAAAGACTTCCTTCTCATAGTCCTTGCCTATCTTCCCTCTCTTCCTCTTTCTCATTTTCAAAACAGTTTCTAACTTCCAGTGGACAGTAATTTAACCTATTGTTAACCCACAGCAACTCATCCTGCTGACATATAATGTCAGATAACAGTGTGATAACATCAGAATCCTGGCACATTGCATCAGATCTTTGATCAAAGTCCTTTTCCTCTTCAATGGCAAAAATTAAATTCTCGCTGGCTCAGGTAGTGCCAGAACTTAATCCTACATGCTTTAGGAGAAAAGGTGGTGACTGGGATGAGTGATGCACCCAGAGCAAACTCACTTGAAGTGCCATCTGGACTTGCACGGCAGCTGCTCACACTGTCCCTCTTGAGCAGGTCAGAGGAGGACCCATGTCATTTGGGCTGTCAGCTTCAAACACACTCAAAGTGCAAGTGCTAAAAGGAAAGTAGTAAAGTGGGGTGTCTTCTTGCTTTTCTTTGTAGTGTACCCTCCATGAAATAGAAGCAATGAAGAGCTCCTGCCAGCACTTCCAGGAGAAGCTGGATGAGATTGAACAGCACCTGACTGAACAGCAGGCACTGTTTTCCAGCAAGATGACAGATGAAGGAAGGTAACAGCCGCCCAATGTACCTAAACCCAAAGCTAGCATCAACAACAGCCCATGGGCAAGTGCAATAGGTCTGGTCACTTCTGGTCAATGAGGTGCAGCTGTGGACATCCTGCAAGTGGAAGAGAAACTCCATCATGTGATATTTGCTCAGAGGAAAGGCCAGCTTTTCTCCACACTGTTCCAGATGCATAAACATGAGCGTTTTGAAGGGGAAGGATGCTCAATAGATACAGGCTAGGTTTTTAATGCACAACTACTATGTTTTAATAGCAATGGGAACACAGGAAGCGATGTCAGTAAGCTGAAGCTCTGTGTCCCAGGTCAGTGCTGAGTTCAGGAAGGAAGTAGGAGTGTTCTTTGTCAAATCAGTCCCTTTCAGCCATGTACTTTGTGCTCACGATGTACTAGCACTTCATGGACTCAGCCCAAGCTTTAAGTGATTACCAAGAAACTTCAGGTTCACAACATTGACTAGAGGCTCCCAGTCTTGAGCTGTCCAACAGCTGCGTGTTTATGCAGTTGTTGTGCTGGAGATAAATCAGAAGTGATAAACCTGGCCAGACTCAAGCTGGCTCTGAAACTACAACATGTTTAATCTTCCAACCAAAGAAATGAGAGTCAACTGGACAAGGGCTGTTATTATTTTGTAAGGTATCCTGTGATCATGGGTAAAAAAACGGCAACAGAGGGAGATGCAGATGTCATGCTGGGGATGAGGAAGAGGAGGTTATTCACTGCTCACTTGATTGTGCTTTCACTGCTGTCCCTTCAGGGAGGAAGGCAGACACCTGCAACTCCTACGGCAAGCCATTCGTCAGGAGGTTGCTGAATTGGAATTTCGGCTGACTGATCAAGCTTGCCAGGTCAAGGAAGACATCCTCATGGTATGTTGCACAAGTCACTGCTCTGGGTCACGTGGGGAGAATTTGAACACCACCATTCAGTGTTCCATGAGCTAACTCTGAGGTACATCTGAATAAACCTTTCGGATTTCCCATAACAGACTTACAGTTTACATCTTTGACTCTCTTTGACTATGCTGCTTAAGGACAGTCACCCAAGAAAAGTGCCAAGAGACCGTAGTCTCTTCAGCTCTATCAAGGTCCCGTGATTTCCTGAACAAAGTGCCAGGCAGTCAGCTACATAATTACTGAAAAATGGTTACTGGTCTGTTTCTTTTCTGGAGCAGTTGCCCATTTGATAAGAAAAGGTAAAGAAAACGTGAACAAGGGATTGGTTAATTGTCTTTCATTCTTCCCTGAATAACTTGGGTTAGAGGGTCAAGACTGCAATAGTCACAGATAAAATCCATTTGGAGATTTTTCCTTTAGGCAATTAGATCTATCTGGAATAAAATGTCCTTCAGGCCTTATTCTCCTTTTTTTTTTTTTTTTTTTTTTTTATGGTAATATCTCCTTCACCAGATACTGCATGTCTTCTTCGGACCAAGCAGAAGAAGCAGGCATGCTTCATATACTCTTGTGTATCTTTCTTGATTCCTTTTATTATATTTTTATTACTGCAATATGCTTTTCTTTCTATTTTCTCTGCAGCAGCTGGACCAATTACTAGTAGAACAATCCCATCTGTTTTCCGAGCTTGGACTCTCTGACTGGAAGGGAGAAAGAAAAGCCCAGAATAAACAAGCGTTTCCAGATGCTGCTGACACTGTGCATCCTCGAAATGGGTGCTCAGAAATGGTGCTCCAAAGAGCTCCTAGCAAAACCACCACAGCAACAGGCTCACACTCTGCCCTGCAGTTGGGGGTACCCCCAACACAGTTTCCTACCAGGACAACCCCAGATCCAAATTCATCTGTGTCTGACCCACAGCAGCTCTCCACCCGTAATAAGGAAACAAAAGGGCCTTCCCAAGCAAAAATGGACTTTAAATCATTTTTACACAGTGTAAGGAGATGTTTCAGCCTCACCCTCAAGGTTTTCAGGGGAAGGGATCGCTGACCTGCCATGCAGCTTTAGGTTTCTGTATCTCATTGCCCCAGCCCAGGTCAGGACCCTTTCCCAGTAAGCTGTGCGTTCATCCAAGAGGATGGAGCCTGTGTTTCAGGGCACTTCCAGTCTGAACAGGCAACACAGGTAGAACTGTGACTGGACCTGCCTTGATAGCTGTCAGTAAGCTGCAGCAATGGTCTGGATGCTCCAGAGAGAAGAACTTGTAAATATATGGTTGGTATTTGCATGGCTTGCTTGAACTTTGAATGCAACTATTTGACTAATTAGTACACTGAACCCTCTCCCACCGTGTGAAATTAGTAATATATGGCTTCAATTTGCAGAAACAATTATCCAGTTTTACAAGGGCAGTAAAGGCAGTGAACTGGAAGGTTTGTTGTTTTTCTGAAGAAATTCAAAGTCAGCACTTCTGACTATCTGATCTCAAAATGTAACCATTAAAAAAGTTTGGCTGTCTTTTTAATATAAAATATGCCTAGAAAATCTCTTAGCTGCATTGTCATTTAATGATCTTTTCCACATAAGCATATGTCCCAGTTTTTAAGTATCGATCATCCTCTTAAAAGAGCAAGTAGGGTTAAATTCTGCTTGAACACCATGGGGGGGAATGCTCTTAATTGTAGACTTATATTACTTTCTTGATTTTTTTTTTAATATTACCACCGATATTATCATGCAGAATCATGTTCCTTAGCACACAATTCACATGAGAACCACAGACAGTGTAGAACAAGGAAATGAAATATTTAACATAGTATTTCATCATAATTTTGCACCAGTTTCTTTTAAGACTAGCCTTGGGCATCCTCTCAACATAAAAAAAGAAAATAACACTTTTTTTCCTTTTTTTTTTTTCCAGTTGAAGAAAACATTCCAAAATTCGTTAGGTAATGATTCAGCAGAAGGCAAAGAATGATGGAGGTCAGACGGCTGGATTGTGTTGCCAATAATTGGGGCCTGTTTCCTGAAATTCACAGTATATCACAGAAACAAACAAACATGACCTTGCATTATAGAAGGTTCACAGCAGTTTCATTTGCAATGAGGTGACTGGCCAGAAAAGTCAGCATTTTTATAGGATGTTTCAGAGGGGTGCTAAGTATTTCACTATTCTGTGACTGCAAAATTTAACTAGTCTCCCATTGGCAGTCACATGGGACAGGCCTGTTCTTTGCAAAGTCATTTAAAAGGAACGGGTCTTACTTTTGAGGAGAGATCTGGGAAATTGCAGACAGCCCAGGAGATACCATTAGAAGGTATTTTTGTTATAGCCAGCTATTTTAACACAGTCCTTCAAATAATGTTACACCTCAAGCTCAAACTACCTTTTATAGTCCTGGCCACTTTCTAGCTTTCAACTTGCTACTGACTTGCTTCTGACTAATTTTGAGGCATGTACCTACTGTCATTTATCAAACCAGAAGCTTACTGATGATGTATAAAATGTTAAATACTATTACTGTGGGTAGTCTCCTGGCTGTTCTCTTCCTTCTCATATTTGCTTCATATAAATCCAATTAAAACCAAAATTATATCACAAACGCAAGATTCTCTATGTTATAAACATTGAATCAGTTTTCTGGGGAGGGCACAGAGCAGAAACAAAGCCATGAGAAGAGACCTCTCAAGTTTGGATCACAGCAAAGAAATTCAACTGGTTCATTTTCAAAGCAGTGCAGTTTGTACTACTGCTTCCAATTTAGCACTTCCCAGACTGTGAGATGTCCTACTGACTTGTTTGTTTAATGCTCTGGAGGGATCTTAGGTGTCATTTAGGCTTTGGTGTTGCAAATCACAGCTCTGGGAAGGTGCAAATAGAAGTAGCATTTGCACATGTTTAAAGAGAAAATGGAGGCAAACATGCTGAGCAGCCTCGAGGCTCTGTGCACCTCTATGTTTCCACAGATGTTCAGGGTAATAAAATGATTGGGGGAGAGAGGTATATAACATAGGAACTGACAAAATCCTCCACAGCCTTCTGGGCCATGAATTTTACTGGTTGAAATGTGCCCCTTTCTTGAGACCCCGCATGGGATTTGTACACCTCTTCCACACTATCCAGTGTTTAAGAGTTTATACGTCATGATTTGTGGTTGTGATAGTATCTTCAGGCCGCCTGCAAACAGGACCAAAGCATGGTCCTTCACCTAAGTTTGTGTGGAAGAAGCAATAAATTTGGCTTAGTGTTTTCTCCCTCCACTCTCTTATGAACTGCACTTGCAGATGTTGTACCTCAGTGTGTGGAGGAAGGCAAATGAAGAGCGTGGTGAGGGGTAGGCAATGATGCCAGTGATGGAGGTCTCCTGAAATAGAGGACAGCTAAGATTCCTTACCTCAGTCACACCAACATTATGATTCCTCTCGTGAAACAAGATGCTTTGTGCAAGTGTCACTGCAGCATGATGCATAAAAGCTCTGTAGGTATGCGATACCACTGTCTGCCTGTCCTCATGTAGAGAATACAGTAATTGGCAGGTGGCAGCTACTCTTGATCAGAAACATCATGCAGTTCCTTTGGTGCCATTTGAATTCTACCATTTGTGCTCTTGACCAGGACTGGGTCTGGCATTTGCTATCAAAGCTTTCTTGTGCTATGTACTGTCCAGTTCCTCATTTAAATTTAATTATAAATTATTTCATGCAAGCCATGGCCAGGATAGGGTTCCCCCATATGGAGCATTTAGACACCCATAAACACTGTGGCCATGAACTTGTTTGCATTTATAGCTAGATAACCTTTCAAATTTTCAATGTTGTTTTAACAGTTAAGCTGTAACCTCGTAGCAATAAAAAACACACTAAGCAAGTAGAATGGGAAAAATCTTCTGAATTATTTATCCTAGAGCATGAGTGATATTTCATTTCATAACTCCTTGGAGCATGTTACATTGGTAGCTGGACTAAGCCTCTTAATGCTACTGTTGAAGGTGGAAAAGAAAAGAAACTGTAATTTTGTGATCAGGAAAGCATGGGGGTAGCACTGGTAACCGTGGGAGCCAGCTGTGCACCCATTTAACCTCACAGTGTTACCAACCTTTTAAACTCTATCATTTATTTCCCTCTAGGGCAGTCATAAGCAAATACGGTGGGAATCTTAATGATAGCTCCACCAAATTAATGAAATAATAACGTATCTGACTGATAATCATAATTGCCCTTGCTAGCTAGAACCATACAAATTAGCTTTCAGGCTCACAAGGCAGTGGGGTCATACCCTGGGGGCAGGGGGTCTACATTACTTATGAAAAGCATTAGCGCTGGGCCATTTGCAAGTTTGACATCTGAGGAAAGCTGACCTGATGACACCACAGCACTGCAGGACTCCTCCCCCTTTCCCCCAGCCCCCCCATCCCCTCCCCCAAAAAGAGGAAGTATTCTAGCAAAAGGAGGTTTTCCTCCCTATTCCACCTCTCCAAAATAGATAGAACCCTTGGCTCTGTTTCACAGGACTGTTGAGGCCCCACAAAGGTCAAGGCAATACAGATCAGACCTGCTGTGGAAAAACATTAAGATGTACAGGCCATCAGTATGTTACAGCAGTGGTCCTTCTCCCTGATCTCCAGTGCTCTTTCTGCATCTCTTGCCAGCGGAAACCTAAAACTGCTACCTGAAACACTTGTAACTCCCTCTTACATGCTCAGCATTTCCTCTGCCCTGGGCACAGTTTCTGGAGTGCAAGGGAAAGGTGCAGCCTAACCAAAACAGGAGGGAGGAAAGGAAGGGGGCAGGCAGGGGGAAGTCAATTAAAGAAAAAAAAGGTTCCCTAACAAAGATAGAAAATTCAAAGCCTAATGGTTGCTTTTGCCCACCCTAGTTCAGTAGCAATTTGTGTAATTTGGATTTTACTTCTTTTGTCATTGTCTTTTGCCTTCATTGGTTTTCCCTGATGTCCTATAAATCTTTAAACCCTGAAGCTAAAAGAAGCTGCATTGTGCACCAGCTTGAATATTGATTTTGCTAGAGAGTATAAAATCTCGAGAGATAATAAGGAAATCCATCTAAGGTACCCTGCCAAGGGCTCCCATTAGTTGCTTTACCAGGCATCAATTCAATAAACCCTCGAGAGCAGCACATGAATAAACATCAGAGCCTCTCTGGCATGTTAATGCATCAGTTGCCTAATTGTCAATGCTGCCAACAGACTCCAAGAAAAGTAGTATCTTGGGAGCTCAGCCCCTTCCAACTTCAAGTCCAAAGAAGATTTGACACTGGCTTAGAAGAAGGCAGGGCTCAGGAGAGAGGGTGTGACAGCCAAATAGGAATAGGGACTGATGTTTTGAGCAGTGGTGCTGACCTCCTGCTCTACACAATCTGGGCATGCTGCCTCCGTATTACATCCCCATGCATGGTGATGAGGTGCCCCAGGTCAGGCCCTTGGCTTTCCCCATGCAGGACTGGAATTTGTGTTTTAAAAAGAAAAGGCAGTCTCATATTTTTGCCCTCAGTCAGTGGAAACAAACTGGTCCCGAGCTGCTAGGTAGGGATCATTTTCTTCTCTTGGGCTGCCGGTGAGCCTGAGTGGCAACAAGCTGGAGCGTTATTCCGGGCTCTATCATGTGTTTTCCCTGTGACTGGGTTCTTTATTCTTTACCCCGTGGGGACCCTTATTCCTGGCACAGCTTCTTTCTGTCTTGTCTAATGAGGTTTTAAATTCCTCGCAGAGAAGTTATTCTCTCCTAATGTGTTCATACGGTGCCTGGCACAATAGGGGCCTAATATCAGTTGGGACCTCTACTTGCTGCTGCGATAATAATTTTATGAGCAGCCTTTCATTAAGATCCATCGCTACTTAAGAAACAGCTGCACTGTCACTTTATAAGGCTGTTGACTGGTTTAACTCCCTCTGCTCCAGAAACAAGGTTTTGAACTTCCCTGTAGAAATGGATATGGGTTAAGAGTCAAAAGCATGAACAATAAGGTAATTTTGCTATCAAATGAGAAAATTCAGAATTGGACCACCTGAGACTTCCAGGAATTTAATAATAATAATAATAATGAAACAACACTGTTCTCACCTCACTAGAGAGGTGCATTTGAATTCATCCATCTTCATTCCATTCTTTTCCATTGTCTTTCAATGGGCACATCGCTCACTCAATTAGCACAGATCACAGCTAGTAAGAGGGACACAGGTGTGTCCCGTTGAGGCTATTCAGCCTAAATAGGGGAAACATTTATTACCACACAAAAAAATACAGAACAGCCTTTTCCTGAATTCCCCCTGCCCCAATAAAACACAAAAGAAGCCTGTTCTAACGGTTAAGCTTGTTCTTGTCTGAACAAGAATGTTAAAGCTCATAGTTAAAAATAGTCACAGAAGTAGCAAGGAGGTAAGAAGTATGAGATCAAAAGTCAGGAGCTAAGAGGGTTGGGTTTTTTTTTTTTTCCCCTCATCTTATATCCTAAGCGACTGTGAGGGCTCCCTGTGCCCCCCCCCCGAAGATGCTGGCACATCTATCCCTTGCATATTGTTGGCAAGCTCCGGCTCTGTCACCTGCACAAGGCTTCTCCAAATACACAGGTTAAATATTCCCTCTCTCTGTGCTCTCTGGTTGGTCAGGTGCCTCCAGGAACTTTTGCAATAAGTATTTATTAGAGGGGCTTCAGGTAAAGCACAAATCAGGTAAATCTGCTAAAGGTGGCAGAATGCCAGGGGTCCGGAAAAAGAACAGAATGAGGGTCCGTTATTCCAAAGAGGTGGTGAAGAAATCTGGTGTCTGTTATAAATTTGAGACATACTCCAGTTGATAAAGCCAAACAACAATTTATTAATTAAGCAAGCCCGCAAGATATAGGCAAATATCAGCGCTGGGCGTCCGGAGGAGACCCTTGCTCCTGCAAACGGCACGCCCCTCACCCTTCTGGAGTCCCCTTTTTATAGTCCTGTAGTTCCGGGTACACGTGGCATATTCCAGTGTTTTTCTGTAGCTGTGTAAGCTGGTAGTGGGGGTCGTCCTGGTCCCCCGTAGTCCTCCTCTACGTTGTGTTCAGTATCTTATTTGGTTAACTCATTTAATCCTATCAGGATGTTGCTAGTGATAAAACAATGGTTCCCCTTTTGACCTGGTTACCTATTCACAGCCATAGTCTACCACAGGCACCAACTCAGCAAGATCTGAAGTTCTTTCAGGGTGTTACTAGTGATGGAACAATGGTTCCCCTTTGCCCTAGTTGCTTATTTACAGTCATAGAAGGTTTGAGAACAATTACTTATTACAATCCCCCCTTTCAATTTTGACCAATTTGTTTCTCAAACCGACTAACAGCTTTTTGAGATAATAGCATCGATGCCTCTTCTTTTTCTAAATCGGTTTTAGGTCATCATTCAAGAAACATTAACGTGATCACCTTCGTTACATGGGTACTTGGCAGCATCTATGTATATACAATAGCTGGTATTCAAAGAATCCATTAATTCCAGTTCCTGTGGTTCTGGACCAATTGGGACTCTATCATCCCAAGAATCATACCTTGTCATGCCCTCACTGGCATTATAAATATAAGGACATCTTGCTATTTTACTCATTGCAACCTCAAAAACTTTCCAGGTGGAACTATTCAGTGGCACTCCTACCAAACATGTGATAAATGGAGTACTTGGTGTGGCAAGACTAGCACAAAAAGTGCTAGTGCATTCAAAGCTTGAGATAATGTAACCCAATACGTTTTGCCTTGGATCTAATGCGGTCCCAGTCCCCAAATAACAAAATACAAAATTTAAATAAATCTATAAAAATACAATTATTAGCCCCCCTTTATTTAAGGCAATTGGTGGGTTCATAATAACTATTCTAGAGTGGTGACGCTTGGACTCAATCGTTTTTGTTTGGTATTTTCTGGTTCTTGGGTATCTGGTGCCTTTTTCAGCCTTGGTGTATGGAGCCATCTCGTGATAGGACTGGAGGGCTTAATACCCCACGATTTCCTTATGCCTCTGCCTCCTTTGCCTACTCCGTTGCTTGGAGCAGCAAGGTGTTCCATCTTCTCGGCAGCAGTCATAGTCTTCAGGGGTTCTTCCTGTCCTCTGCTTACGAGTGTTATAGGCTTCCCAATTTTTATGTTTCACTTCCAGGGCTGAACAATCCAAATGTTTCACCTGGGACCGGCACACTACCCGAATTATTTTTGAGCTAGCTTGTTTATATTCATTAGGATATGTACAACCTAATTTGGGATTTATCCCTTTTGTATATATCCTCCACCACTCTTCAGACCCTTGGATAATCTCTCCAATTTTTACTGCTAATTTAAGGGTTAATTCGGTTAGTTTTCTTTCTGCCCAATAACATTTTTTTCACAAATGTCTGGGGTATATTCTCTTCTCTATAATGTACCCACCAATTGTCTTTACGCACTCGACACTCAAAACAAAAGAAAGTATAACATATACATCCAACATTTGAACAAAATAAATTGTCATTCATAGACAGTTTTACTCGCTGGTTCTTCGAAAGGTGGCGTTTAAGTTGTCAGGATTGTTTGTAGTTTCCCACCGAGATTCTCGAACTGGTCTTTATTCTGCTCGTGCGTCCAACCTCTTTCGGCCGTTCAAACCGCAGTATCTGTGGTAAGCAACACAAGAGAGGGTCCCTCCCCCCCGGTATCTTTTTTTCTGAGTTGTTGTTTATTGACCTTCTGGCATGTCAGGCACTTTCCCACCATCCTTTTGGCGATTTTATAAATTTCAATACACATATACTTGGTTCCAAAGTGGTCCACTAGTGCCTGTACTACCCAGTGGGTAAATAAACGGAGACCTGTTGGCAAGGGTATGTCCCTCAAGTCAGGTCACACTTTAGTATGATATTCTATTATGTCTAAGCAGTTATGCTCAAGTTCTTGGTTATTAGTCTCCCCTTTTGATAAAAAGGTGGCAGGATTGAGGCATGATCCAGCAGTTATAACTAAATCATCTTTTTCCATTAAAATTGCCTCATACTTCAAAATCCTAGAATCAGTGAGACCTCTTCCTGCCTTCTGAGTCAGAATTGTCCTTACTTGATGTGGAGTGCTTACTATAAGTGCTCTTCCAAAAGTTAGCCTTCTGCTTTCTACCACCAAGAGGGCTGTGGCTGCTACTGCCTGTACACATTCAGGCCACCCTCGGGATATTGGGTCCAGCAGTTTAGATAAATAGGCAATTAGCTGTCGTTTGCCTCCCCACTTTTGAGTAACTCCCCCCCTCTCCCCCAGGGCTGTTTCCTTATCTATGGTAGCAAACAAGTGGAATGGTTTGTTAAGGGAGGGCAGTGCCAACACAGGAGTAGTGATCAAGTTTTGTTTTAATCCTTGTATTAATTCTTTTTCTTCATTACTCCATACCAAGTCATTAGGCTCTTCTAACAATTTAAAATATAATCCCTTTGTTTTTAGTACAAATGATTCAATCCATAGGCGACAATAGTCTGTCAATCCCAAAAATTTTCACAGCTCTTTCTTAGTTTTCGGCAGAAGTAACTCAACTACTCCTCTTATCTTCTCAGGGTTTATTTTCTGTCTCCCTTCACTGATTAGATGTCCTAAATATTTAACTTTCTTTTCCATGTACTGCAGTTTGTTTTTTTTGATACTTTTAGTCCCTGTTTCCCTAGGAAATTTAGCAAAGCATTTGTTGTTTCCTTTACGATTCTCTTATTTTTCCCTGAGATTAAAAGATCATCTACATATTGTAGAAGGGTGACTTCAGTTGGGACTTTAAACTTTTCTAATACTTGTTTCAATGCTTGTCCAAATAAATTTGGTGATTCAGTGAATCCCTGAGGTAAAACTGTCCATCTAAATAATTTGTTGCTTTTGTCCTGTGAAAGGATCTTCCCATTCAAAAGCAAACATGTCTCTACTATCAGGGTCCAGTGGACAGGTCCAGAAAGCATCCTTTAAATCAATCACACTAAACCATCTGTGGTCATCTGGTATTTTACTCAATAGAGTGTAAGGTTTAGGAACTACTGGGTGACGCACTTGAACTATTTGGTTTAACTGTCTTAAATCCTGTACCAAAGGATATGACCCATCGGGGGTTTTGTTTGTTTGTTTGTTTGTTGTCTTTTTTTTTTTTACTGATAAGATTGCGGTATTAAAAGGAGACATACATGGTTTCCAAAGCTTATCTTTAATTAAACTCTCTATAAATGGTTGGAGACTTTTACAGCCTTCCAATGAAATAGCATACTGTTTTTGGCAAATAATTTCATTGTCCCTTTTAAGTTTAATCTTTAAAGTGGTAATGTTTAATCCACCTCGATTACCCTCTCGCACCCACGCTATTGGATCAATTTGGTTTTCATCTTCCTCTGTTAGTAAAGCCATGGATACCACAATTTGGTCATCCTGGGTTTTCAATTCCAATCCTAATTGTATTATCGAATCTCTTCCCAATAAATTAGTTCCGGAATCAGGGATATATAAATTGCCCACAAATTTTCTCATCACCTAATCTTAAAGTGGTATTTTTCAAACATGGGGACTGGGAATCCTTTCCCTTTTACCCCGATACAGTTATACTTTGGTCTGATAGCTTCAGTCCTTGAGGTATAAAATTTAAGGAAGTCCTAGAAGCTCAACCAGGGAGACAACATCCTCCTCCTCCTGGGGTCCCACCTTCAATTTTATCAAGGGTTCTTGGTAGGACCTTAAATTAATAAACCCCTGACTTCCCTATTCATGTTCAAAGGACATGAAGGGAATTACCCTTTCTTCTTTTCTTAGCTCAGGACATTCTCACTTAAGATGTCCCTGTTTGCTACACCCGTAACATCCTGCTGAGAGAAAACCAGCCCATAGGGATTGCCAAAGTTTTCTCCTACCTCCGCCAATTCCTCCTTCATTCATGTTTCTCACACCCCTCCCACTTCCTTTTGTCCAGCTTTTCCCTCTGCCTCTCGGTGAGACTGGCTCTGTTCTTTTCTTTACTACCTCATCAACAGCAGATACCATCATTTTTGCTTTCTGCTTCCTCTTTTCTTACTCTTTCACAAACACTTTCTGAGCCTCTCTTAGTAAATCTTCCAAAGATCTTTCACTCCAACCATCTATCTTCTGTACCTTTCGCCTAATATCAGGTCATGCTTTAGTCACAAAATAAACTTTCAGAAGACCTTGTGCTACAGGATCTTCAGGATTCATACCCGAATATTTTCTCATTTGATCTCTCAGTCGCTGTAAAAACACTGAGGGTATCTCATCTTTTTCCTGCTCAATCTCAAAGGCTTTAGTAAAGTTTTGAGACTTAGGAGCAGCCTCCTTTATACCTTCTATGATTAGGTTTCTTAAATCTCCCATGTTAAAACAGGCTGTTTCTGCTAGTTGGGGTAGCAAGTATTGTGATCAATTGCTCGCAGAATCTTTTCCTTTAGGCTTTGCACATAGATTTTCAAGCTATCAGGAAGACCCCTAATCAGTGGTTTAAGGTGTGGCAAGGGGAATGCCTTGCCTCCATGGCTCATACATGCTTGAATACACACAGCCTTTTTGCACTGATTCTGCCAGCCCAGATAATTTAATGGAGCCAGCAGTTTTTCACCCAATCCTGTCCCTGGGGTAAGGGACAAGATCAGTGCATCTCAAGATTGCAAAACTTATCTATCCCCCAGGCCAGGGAAGAAGCATCATTAGAGATACTGACTGCCTTAGAGGCGGCCATCCTATAATTACGTACAAACTTCACAGGGGCAATACATCCTGAGAGGGCCACACTGTAGTATCCAAATTTTCCCTGTTCACTCTCAGGAGGTCACACTGTAGTTACACAGTTTACGTTACCCATATCATACACTCTTTATTCTTTCATCGCCTAGACAGCTAGTCCCCTCAGTGGGCAATCATTAACCCCAAAGGACTGTCTGGCGGCTTACCGTGTAGCACTACCCTTGGGCTACCCATGGGATCAGACAGCTTGCTCTTCTTCTGTCCCATCGTCTGGAGCGCACTCAGTCAACAATATATTCACTCGCTTCCCCTGGTTCGTGGCTCACGCCCTCGCGGGCAATGAGAACCGCACTACTGAGGGTCCGCACTCGCTTGGGGAATGCGAGCTGCCGGTCCCCCTCTCATGCACACACACACTCGCCGCGCTTCCAGGATCCCCGACCCAGACCGAACGGATTTCCCCCCCAGATACTCACGCGTCCTGCGTCTTCGTCCGGACCTTTGTGCACAAAGTTTATAGGGTCTGCCGGCCTCCTTTGCCTAATATCTTGGAATTTGGGTTCGTCGGTGCAATCGAGATGGGAAATGGGCTACCAAGGCCGCCAAACAACAGGCGGGGCGCCTCCCTGATAAGACCAAGAGTCCCATCTTGTGAGTTGCATCCGAGTCACGGCACCAAATTGTTATAAATTTGAGACATACTCCAGTTGATAAAGCCAAACAACAATTTATTAATTAAGCAAGCCCGCAAGATATAGGCAAATATCAGCGCTGGGCGTCCGGAGGAGACCCTTGCTCCTGCAAACGGCACGCCCCTCACCCTTCTGGAGTCCCCTTTGTATAGTCCTGTAGTTCCGGGTACACGTGGCATATTCCAGTGTTTTTCTGTAGCTGTGTAAGCTGGTAGTGGGGGTCGTCCTGGTCCCCCGTAGTCCTCCTCTACGTTGTGTTCAGTATCTTATTTGGTTAACTCATTTAATCCTATCAGGATGTTGCTAGTGATAAAACAATGGTTCCCCTTTTGACCTGGTTACCTATTCACAGCCATAGTCTACCACAGGCACCAACTCAGCAAGATCTGAAGTTCTTTCAGGGTGTTACTAGTGATGGAACAATGGTTCCCCTTTGCCCTAGTTGCTTATTTACAGTCATAGAAGGTTTAAAAACAATTACTTATTACAGTGTCCATCTTGACATTCCCATACTCCGTCCCATTTCAATTTCATTGTATGTATTTTTGGGAAATGGCTTTATGTCAATTCCCAGTTTGTGTACAGCTTCCTTTCCAACAGACAACTCCAGTCAAGCTATTGTAGACATACTGAAAAATTGGGGGGGTGGGGGGGTGTGTGGACAGGGGGAGAAACTGTAGCTAAGTATTTTCTGGCTGGTGAATTAGCTATTTAGAGGTTGCTTGGACTTTCTGGAAGTTTTTCTAAGCTGCTGACAGAAAGAGAAATTATGAGGAGTGGGAAATATTTGCAGTCACATGGAAAAGAAAAAGAAAAAAAGAAAAAAATCTAATTACTTGAAAATTAGAGTCTATTGCATTAGTGACACTCCTGTAATGCCCTTCATAAGGGTTCCACTGCCCTTAATTTTTAATCTACAAGGAATAGCAGTAATGAGAAAAATGTTACTCTTGTTCCATCAGGCAAGTTGTTCCAGATCTAGGGTCTCTCTAATCAGAGCAGAGCACGGTGGAAACAGTGTAGGCTGGACTCCTCACCTCCTTGTCCCATTTAAAAAATAAAGAAGTGGAAGCAAGGGCACCTGAGTCATCCCAAACCAGGCCAGGCAAAGGCAGGAGGTGCCTTTCTCAGGCTTGGGTTTCTTACTGAGCTAACACAAGGAGGACTGAGACTATGTGTGTGACTGGGGGTGGAGAGGTGCCGGAGTGAGATGTCCAGGCCAATCTGGAGCATCTGATGCCAAAGTAATATTCTAGGAGCTGATGCAATAGGCTCGTGGTGTCAGATGGCTGTATCCAGCTGTTGCCTAGCAAGCCCATCCTCTGAGACAAGCACCTGGAAGAAATTGCTGCCAAAATAGGCAGCAGCTGGGCTGACTGCCACCCAGGCCAGAGGTAGACTAAGGGGCAGCAGAGAGAAAATGTTGTAGCTGTGGGTGGGATAGTGGAATCTCAAAACAAGGGTTAGACACTGAAAGAAATGGAGAAAGAATAACAGGCAAGCAGGTGTAATAAAAATGAGAGACCTAAAATTAGAGACCTGAAACTAGACAAAGGAGGAATGCAGCAGATGTTCATCTATGTGTAGGTTCCTCTGTTAAAACTTAGCCCAAAGGTACATAGTGCTGCTTTAATGAAATAAATTGTGCTCTTCCCAAGGACACTTAGGAGAATTTCAGGATCACAGTCAAGCCAAAGGGTTAAGGATCCCCAGTCAGATTAACACAAAGCAGAGAAGAAAAGTCAATTTAAGGCTATCCAAGCCCTCAATACAGTACTTGGTGGTTAAGAGCATAAGTAATGGGCTACAGAGTCAGACCACCTGCAACAGGGCTCTCTTTGACAGAGAAACTAGGAAATGTTTTTCAGGGAGAGCCTGCTTTTCCACAGGCTGTGCTCCTCAGATGTCCCCAGCAGCCACGGTGTTAGAATGTGTGTTCCTACCTGTCCCCATTAGCATCTGTTAATGGTACAAAATCACAGGAAGACAGTAATGAAGGACCTCTTGAGATCATCTAATTCAACATCCCATTTAATTAGGGACTCCGTTAACATATGTAATCCTTTTTGTACCCTCCTACCCTAAGCTCCCACTACTTCCCATGGAAGCAAAGTCCAGAAATTTGCTATTTGCTGTCTGAAGTCTTCTGTTTTATCAGTTTAAAACTGATCTCCTACTATTGATGAATGGTCTCTAACTCTAGCACTGCAAGACTTGGTGCAAAAGCAATCTGCATTCACCTTCACCACTACCTTCCTGATTCTGTAATCCTGAGGAGCTGAGCATCTCCAAATCAAAGAGCCACAGCCCCTTTAGTCTGTTTTCTCCAGGCAGTTCTTCCATCCCCTTAATATTTTCTACACAAATTTACCTGGGTACCAACAAAAGGTTTCTGGATTTTCTACTTTATACATTTCTTTCTGAAGTTGTTAGAAATTCCAGGGAATTTTCTGCCCCAGTCTAATTTACAAAGTCAGCTTTATTATACCTATTTATTTCTACTGCCATTATCCAATGTTACTGTAAAAAGTCTGGAGCTGTTAGCCTCTTCTATCAGGAATATTCTATGAATGTTGAGCAGAATCATTGTAGCCTTTGAACAAATGCTTTGCCTCAAGCTCTTTTTTTTTCTGTTCTGCATCTTTTCTCAAAGTTTGACCCTTGCCAAATCCAAGTCCTCACTCAATCATAAATATTCCTCTGTTGTCACTGGAAGTGTTATGGAAAGCATCCAATCTCTTCTTATTGAAGTAAAAAAATAAATACATGGAAGAACAAGAAGACAAAAGATCTGGGGCTTAAATGAAGGCAGGAAGAAGAAAGAAAAGCATAGTGAGAGAGAGGGCTGAGGAGAAAAAAGGAACGCAGAGTCAGATGTACAGGTGAGAAGAACAAGGTGTACAGGACAAGTGGGAAGCCTGGGTCAGCGTTAGGGCCAGTGCTTATGTGGAAAAGATGGCTACTGGGAAAGGGTGTTTCTCCTGTGTTTCCTGTGAATCCACATGGAAAGCAGGGAAAGCCACAGATGCTGCTTGCCCACCTGATGCCACTCCTGAACAGTAGACACCTATCCTCAGTGAAGAAAAGCCAGGGTTGGACTTCAGTGAAGCATCCAGCCAGAATAAATATGCAGATCCTGTCTAGGACTGGCAGATGGATAAATGGCTCTCCCCAGGTTCTGTATGCCTGTACAGACTGTACTTTTCTGTTGCTGTTTTCCCCTTAGCTTATAGTTTCACTTATTCTTCACTCTTTTATTCTTTACTTCTGCTATGGGAGCTCCATTGATGTTTATTTTTTTAGTATGATATCCTCTCAGACTTCATCTATTTTTTTGTGCTCTGAATTGTAGCAAGCCTGTCAGGTAAAGATTCACAGTCCACAAAGACAACCTCAGAGAGTCTCGTTGGGAATATTTAAGCAAGAGGATGTGTAGGTCTTCTGCTAGGCAGCTAGCAGTGAGAGATCATAGCAAATTCAATACAAGATAATGTTAACACAGTTAAGCATGAATTTAGACATGTCACTGCTAATCCCTAGATTAACAAGAGGGAAGGAAATGTGTCAAAATAATAAAGTACCTATTAAAAAGGCTGTTGAGACAGATACTGATCCATAGTTAGCACCAATAGATGACAGAACATCGTCAGTGAAGCGTGAGCCATCATCTGGCAACACTCTGTTCTGCAGAAACCAGATGAGTTAGGGACTTATGTCAGACTCACCGGGGATTTCCAGATATTCCAAAAAGAAATAAAGGGGGAAAAAAAGCTTGGTAGAAAAATAAAATAATAATAATTTTCCTTAAATTCTGACCTTAATTTTGGGTCCTTAGGACTTTCTCCTTTTGTTCTCTGGCTCCACAGTGGGCGACGATGATCCAGTAGGGCACTCATATGAACTGAGTGACATTGCTGTCACCGTCACTGAAGCCCTATGGAGGTATAAATTAATTATTCTCTTTAGATCATACAAGGAAAGAGGATAAAGTTCTTGTCAGAAGACAGGTAGGAACCCAAATAGCCTAAGATATCTGGAGAGACTCAGACTGTGAAACATAGGATTTCTCAGGCAGTAATCCCATGCTGATTTAGTTTATCAGCTAACAACATATATATGAAACTCTAGCTAATGTTCCTTCTTAATGGTAGTTAGTGGTTTTGTTTTCCAGAGGGGAAAGCAGAGTCTATAAACTGGTTTTTAAAGATGCCCAGGGATGAGTCCACCATTCCCTCTTGAGGGATGTGGAAGAGCCATGCTACAGCCCAGGGCAGCCAAAGGCAGACAGTGGTTGGGGGCAGCGCCTTGACTCTGCCTAGTTTCTGGGTGGCATGGCATGCTTGGCACCAGCAAGAGCTCAGAAATCTTTAATGGGGGCGGGTGGGTGTGGGGGTGAAGTGTGCATGATATATTTTTAATTGCCTTGTAGTTTTGAGCCTCATGTGATATTTTCCCTATAAGCAGGAGGTCTAGGAGTTTAGCTGCATATGTCACTCTATACCTTCGTAGGAAAGTAAGTAGCATACAGTGTTACATGTGCACTGGCATAAGGTCTGTGGTAAAATGAAAGAGGAACCTACCCACCTCTCTTTGGTATGGCTTAAGAAACACCTGCTTGCTGTCCTCTGAAGCCACCTCTTCCCAACATTCATTAACAGAGCATCACTTTTCAGTGAAAGAAAAGAGTTTTTTTCAATCTCCTATGAAACTTTCTAGGCGTTTTCTTACTTATTTTGGTGCATCTACATTCAAAAATGCCAGTACTGCTCATAAGAAGGTTATGTATCTATTGGTGTTTTAAGGTATAAGCTTGGTATCTGATTATTTTTACAGCTTGGGTTCTTAATTGCACCACTCCAAGAGAAGCATTTCAAGGATAAAGATTAATTGCTTTAAAAGTTGCTTCATATTTGCAGTGCTGCAGATAATGCTTTGTTTTAAGTAAGTGGAAACAGGTGTGTAACAATTGATTAAATTAAATTAAACAAGCAAGTAGGGAATGAAATGCACATGGCTATTTTCAAGGAGAGATATTGTAAATACTAATTAAGCAGCTGGAAATCAATAACTACACAAAACTATTCCCTCTTCCCAATTTTATAAGATGAAGGAAGCCCTGATGTTTTCAATCATGCAATTGTTATTTATACTTTACTGAGCTATAAGTAAGAGGTGCCAGTAACCAGGCCAGTCGTGACATGGATGCAGCCAGCTAAATATTCTTACCTGGGCCCTTCTGAATCCTGCAGAAGCCCAGAAGTATGCGGTAGCACTGCTTTCGTGCTGCCTGTAGATTCCCAAAAGAGAGAACGACTCATCCAAAGTCAATCATTTTCAGAACTAATTAGTAAAAATAATCCTCCCTTCCCCTTCTGGCTAAAATTAAGTCCTTTTATATAAAATAAGGGATGTCTAGTACCTGGCATGAATTATCACACTAGGCTACTGTAAATTGTGTGTGCGTATGAATAAAAAAGAGTTAAAAAGTTAGAAAGGGGAGAAATGGATTTGCAAAATTCTCCAAAGGCCTCTATTAATATTTCTGCTCTTAGAGAGTCCCCATTAGCATTGACCTTCTTAGTCAGTAGATCTGCTCCCTGCAGAAGCACAGATGGGCTCTCAACTCTTGCACCTAAGATCACTTCGACAGGTTTTTCTGCTGCTGCTAGCAGAAGGCAACACAGCTAAGCTCGAGCAAGAAGCTACTTTCCAGTTTGTTTTGTGCAACCCTGTGCACAGCTGTTTGCAAAGCTCCTAGCACCTACCCCTGTGCCAGCTCAGGAGAGGCAACAAAAGGCCAACACTGGATGAACAGAGGATTCACAGCAGACAAGTTCCGTCATGGGGTTGATTTCCCAGGTCTTTCCATGCTGGTTAAGGAAGCGGTTTCCCTGTACCCCACGGCACAATGCCTGTTGTGAATGAGGAGGGGAACAAGTCCTGCTGCTCAGAAACTGGTGGCCAGACCTGCCTGCTTAGTATTTACATTCACAGTGTCTATCCCTGAGGTCCATGGTAGACAATTAAAGTAATTATTAAAAAAAAAAAACCACAAGTATGTGTGGAGAGGAGAGAGATGCAGTCTTTTCTTTATGTCCTGGGAGTCCATGGGAAAGGTGAGTGAACAATCTCCATCCCATGCACACTATCTCGTGCTGATCCTGAACCAAGACGAGGTATACTTTAGGGACAGGATGCACCCTGTCACAGGGTCTGGATGGATGGAGCTGTTTCATTTGACATAAAAGATTAGAAATTAATTGGAACACAGATTGAACTATACCCACCTTTCCCTCCCTGCATCTTCCTACCACCAGGATCTTCTCTCCCTGATGCTCTAACAGGGAAGTCATAAAAATAATACTCCCAAGAAGGAGTATTTGGAGGGGCAGCAGAGGGATCAGTGAGGAGGCAAGGAATCTCTTCTTTCTCCCAGCTTTGCAGGTCTGTGTCTGCAGCTTTTATTTTGGGCTGTAAGTGCATCCAGAGGTTTAAGTGGAAAACTGGATTTACTGTCACCAGAGCACCTTCAGCAGGCATTCACACTGCTCCTTTCACAAGATCTCTGGTCCTCCTTCCACAAGTAAATGAGCTTCCGTGACAGCAGCTGTAGAAAGTGGGCACCCTGCTATTACTCTTCCACAAGATCCTCATGGAGGTGGCAGCTGCTTGCAGCTGGAAACGCATGGTGTTTGTTTTAAACGTGCGTCACACCTTCAGTGGGTGAGAGTTTTTGTACTGAAAAGTGGGTTCAGTTCAACTTGTTTTCGAAACCCTCTTGCTGGAAAATCTGTCAGTCATTTCTGTCACATTTCACATTAATTATTTCCTGGCCCCACTGGTCCATTATAAAAGAGAGACAGCTCTCACTTGCCCCACAAATTTTCCTGATATTAGGAATTATTGTTCTGATGTTTCATCACTGGTAAGTAGGAAACCTACCAAAGAATGGGCATTTAATTAAACTACAGGCAAAGAGACACTTGATGGTTGGACACTGCTTGAATTGAAGCAGTCTTTATTGAAGTGACCGAAATAGATACTGACTGCTTCCTATCAGCTTCACAAAAGCTCCTCCTCTCGATGACATTATGCTGGCATTGTTCTCTTCACATAACCCGAGCAGTTTCACTATGGTATTACTTCACAAAAGATGTTTTCCCAGTGCCTTGTGAGCCTAAATAGACATGGTGGAAGTGAATGTGTGCGTGACTGCCCTCAGAGGATGAAGAGTTGTCCAGCTCATTCTGGTGACGTCAAAGCTCTACGTGCATAATGGGAATTGTATTACATTACTTGGTTAATCAAGCACATTTTCTCTGTATTGTGGCAATGCTCCTTGTTCTAACGGATGCCTCATTAGAAACATCTCTCTGATAAGGTACAAAATTTGCATTTCTGAGACAATGGAGAGCTTCACCTCCTGAGTTCCAGGCTCCATTGAAGTCACTCTTCTGGGAGAGTTTTCAGTTTTTATGTTGTGCTGGGAAATTAACTTTGTGCCATCTTGGCCCCATTAAACCAGTGGGAGTTTTGCCTTGGACTACAGTAGAATTAGGATTTTGTGCACTCTATAATAATTGAACTGGAAATTATAGAAGCACAATCTTCCTTCTGCCCTATTAATGAGCTTAACAACTTGCTAGGAGCAAGCTTCCGCAGATAAGGAATCTGTGCAAGTATTTACACAAATCCCACATGAAGCAGAGCTTATATGTCTCTAATGAATGAAATGTAATGTACCCATGCTGGGCTCAGTGTTCAGCAGCTTGCTGCCAAACCTTCAGCCGGGCTCAAATTTATTGACGTTGAGGGAAGAATGGATGAAATGATAATGACTAACACACTTTTTTGGTATTAGAATTGCAAGCTTGAAATGCAGGCACTGAAATTAAGGGGGAATCTTAGACTTCAGTAGAAGCAGAACTGTTTCTACAAATCTCTCCCAGCGGAGTTTTGTTTCTTTCTTTTCTCCCTTTGAAATATTTTGTGCTCTCTCCTTCGTCCCACCACCTGAAATGGAAGAGATTGTCCAAGGCAGAGGAGACCACTGTGCTCTGAATAGCAAGCAGGAATTTGTCTAGTAGTAGGAACCAAGCATGGGATATTAGCACACTTTCTTCCCTTCCCTTCATTTTGCTCTGTCGGCATCGGCAGTCCAAAAGTGGAGGGATGGGGGATGAAGACAACACCTGCACAACTGCTGCTGCTGGTGTGACACCTCCACTATCCTCTTTCTCGGGATCCATCATGATGCAATATCCCTTCATTTCCTCTCAGCCCTTAGCACAGCTGTACTCCTCAGCAGGCAGGGCACAAACAGGCAGCTGTCAGTCAGATGAGAAAAATCCTTGTACTGTGCAGGAGATCTGAATGCTCTTGCTCTGAAGCCTTCTCTCAGCAACATGGCACAGAAATGCTTTGTTCAGGGCTTTCAAGCAAGCTGGTAAGGACAGAGGCATTCAGAAAAGTGAACTAGGAGATGTTTTGATTTGCTTTATTGATCAACACAATATGGGTCTCTTTAGCATCTTTATTATAGCTCCTTAATTTTGCAAGTCAAAATGTTTTCTCAAAAATAAAACCACTCCCTCCCCTCCCCCCGAAAAAAAGCCAAATCCAAAAATCCTAACACCAAAACACAAACTGCAATACTCACAATATACACACACACACTCTGCAGGGATCAAAAGACCACAAAGAACAACTGCTTTCTTCAAGAGCATGTTCTGATAAGAAAATAGCAGTCCTCAGCCTGCCATCACGTGATGACCATCCAGGTTCTTACTGGCCCAGCCTGTTGACCAGGTAAGGATTTACATTAGGCATTAGTAAATGATGATACCCAGAGCAAGGTGGCAAAGGCATGACTTGTATTTACTCAATAGCACACACTGGAGTGTCCCTTGTCAGAAAAGTTCACAGACGTTTCCTCAGATGTCTGCATCTCTCTGCCACCCTGCTGTGAAGCACAGGCAGGCACAGGCAGATCCTGAGCCTGCTAATCAGTGTCTCCAGTCTGAGAGACAAAATCGTGCTGCAGGCACTGGCATTTCTCACAGCCATGCCTGTGATTTCCAGTCAGGAAAGTTGTTTTCTTCCCAGGTTTGCAGGCAAAAGGCAGGCAGGGTTAGAAAAGAGGATGGAGACGGTGGTGTTTGAGAAACTGTTTAATGTTTTGAGCTGTAAGTGGGGCTGTGGTGATACTTGAAATTACAGCACTCAGATGCATGGCTAGAGATGCTGTAAACCCGTCAAGTCCGCAGCGTTGTTAGCACAAAGACCCCATGTATCAATGCACAGGGAAGACACTGGTTCTGCACCTGATCAACTAGAGCAAGACACCAGATGGTTGAGTGAGGAAAGGCAGGGGGTGCTCCAGGAAAAGGAGCAGCATGGTGGATCTAGTGCCCCTGGGATGGGAAGGGGAGAAACTTCTCTCACAGAAGGAGGAAAGGTTCATCTCCCACCTTGCCCCTTGCTGCATAAGAGCAATGCGTTTGAGGAGGAGCACAAGTTACATGGGCCAGAGGTCATCTGCTACTGCTTTGTCCCAAGTCCCCCTGGCATATAGTTTTCCTCTACCATCTGCCATTTGCTAGATTTTTACATCTGTCTTTCCCTAAAAGTAACCACCCAAAGCCCCCTGACATAAGGAGTGATGAAAAACGTGGAACAGAGTCTGCAGGAGCATCAAAGTAGAAAACTTTTCTCCCTTCTTTAAAGCCACCTGTTCTTCTTTCCATCTTCTCCTGCCGTACTTGTCCTGAAGCAAGCAAAAAGACTTGGCTGTAGACTGGATACCTCAGAAAATGTTAAATTATCTACCTAATCATAAAAGCACATTTATGAATTATGAATAATTTTCCTGTCAGCTTAGTGCAATACATTCTCCCTGATTGTTTTTCCCCTTAGTTTTGCACAAGGAGCTCTATCAAGACACTGACTCTTGACAGAGACACCCCCACACACCCCCCCACTTTGCCACTCTAAATGGGGTTATTGTCTCTCAGCCTTTTAGGTCTCCTTCGTGAACTCCCTAAACCTTTGCAGGGGCAGCAGGAATGATGTTTGCATGAGAGCCATCTGTCAGGGTAGATAGAAATCACTCAGCAGTACGATGAACACAGATGGTTTCCCTCTTGGACCCGGGACAAGCGTGCTGCCTTTCGGGACGTGGCAGTGATTTTCCTCAAGTAGGCCTTCTGCTTAAGCACACGTGAGCTGTTTGTTTGGGTCTGGGATAAATGCAACTTGCACCCCTATATCCATATTCCTTTATATCTAAGGGAAAATTTAAATGCTTGTAGTTATTTGCCTGAAAAGTTAGGCACATCGAGAGCAGGTTTCTACCTATGGCACTTTTAACCTGCAGAATTTAAAGGGAAACCACCGAGGACAAGTGTTGACAGCACATGGAACAACCTATTTGATTAAACAAACCCAACACCGCACATTGATCTATTGATCCAACCACTCTGGCTGCAAAGTAACATATTTAATCAACCAGAGTCTGTTGTACACCTATGACAACATTTATAAAGTGACTAGATTGATCCTTACAAGATACAATCCCTAAATGCTCCATAACCCCCGAGAGGGTTTTGCATGAGAACATACAGCAACATGATGCACGTGATGGTCTCCGGTGTCTTGTTTCTCTTCTATGCAACACGCTCTCACCTCCTTCCCAGCAATCTCATCCTTGCCTCTGCAGGCAGCATCAGCTGCTCTGCTCCACACCCGTGCCTTCTATGCAGTCTCTTTTGCACATTTGGCATTTTTTTCAGACCATAATGTTTACTTAAAAGACAGCGTCTTTTAAAGAGGACCAGCACAGAAATCCATCACAGTAGAACTATTTTAATGATGGCATGGAGGAGATCAGAGAAGGAGAAAGCATTGGCATTTTAAATGCCCCATGGAGTCTGAGATCTGCTAGTTTCAGCACTCATCCAAGCTGAGTGATCAACTTGAAGTAATTCCCCTCCCATCCAAAATGCTTAATTTAAGACTTTAATGTGCTTAATTTAAGACTTTTTAAAAAAAAACTCCAAACAGCCCCCCATTCACTGTGAATCAAGGCATAATAATAGTCTTATTCTACCAAGACTTCCTCAAAAACCAACCCTTCAAAACCATTCACCCCAACCCTGTTTCATTCATCACATATAGTCTGCCCCAAACTGCAGGCTCAGTTATCTGTAATGAACAGAGCTTTATCCGGCTTCCCTGTCTATAAATCTAGTGTCTTGACTGGTTCACACTGGACTGATACTGCCATGAGTGAGATCCAAGTTTTGGTCTTCAGTTTGGACAGATTCAGAGCGAGTTCACTGCAAGAGAACTTGCAGCTGGGAAATAACCTTTCCTGGTTGCCAGGGTGTTGGAAAGTCAACTGTGTTTGTGTTGCAAACCCAACTCTTGACCAGAAAATGTAACATCAAGGGGCACCATGCACCTTTCAAGAAATCAGTCTCTTATGCTGTACTGAAAAGCTTCGGTAAGCCAACTTTTTTGGTATGGGAATAGAAAGCTCTAACACAAAAAGAAGTATCAAAGGAAGGTCACGTATCTCACTGCCCTGTGGGTGTTTGAAAATCTGAACTTTCAGTTAAAAACTAAGCCATAAACAAATATAAAAATCACACGTGTATTGGTAGGTAACAGTTATCTAAACATATATATATGTGTGCATATGTGTACACGTGTGTTTCTGTATTCATCTTCTTTCTCTCAGGCCATTTCCTCCTTTCCCATCTGACAAAGCTGCATCGCCCGCCTTCTGAAGTACTAGCCTGGAATTTTTAGGCATGTGCTTATCTTTAATTACATGAATAGTTCCCCTGGTGCTGATGGGAATACTCGTGGACAAAGAAGGAGGGTTAAAGTGCAGATTTGTTACAGACTCAAACTGTGTTCCCGGCCGCCTTGGTGAAATGACTGAGCAGGAAGGATTAGAAAGCTGGAAGGAGTCCTAACCCTCTTACAGGCGGGATGACAACTGTAAATATTTAAAAGATCAGATTTGGGAATAAATCCTCCATCACACTGGGAATGTGACAGCCCTTCTGGAAAGGCCAGGGTAAATCTTCTGCTGCAGTGAAATGCGTTGTGGCATCATGCGGTACCTGACAGATGTAAGAGGTGGCTCAGGTTGGATGCGTGATCTTGCTGAGTGTGACAGGCCACTTTCCTCGTGATTAAAGCTATCCTGTAGTATTCCCAAAGCATCCATAGAGTCTGGTGGCTAGAACAGGAAATTATTTTCTCATCCTCGGGGAATTTTTCCAGTGCTATAAATGACTGACTGACTTTTTCAATCAGGACAATGAAAACATATGGCGACAATCTTCATCTGAGCTTCAAAATAAATTTCTGACTTGAGTGTTTTGTTTCATGAGCCCATTTTTCACTGGTCTCGTTCTGATTTTTCTGAGTTCACAGGAAAATATGTGAAATAACTTCTGTTCTTAAGTAAAAGTAATTTCAGCATAAAAGAGTGTTTTTATTTAGAGCTCAGTACAACATAGCAGTCTTGACAATGTTGAAAGTAAAATCAAAGTTATATGGAAAGGGGCAAGTCATAAAAGACTTTTTTTATAATGAGTTTGGGGGGTTATACTGTTTGAAGGACTTTGGGGGTTGTTTTTTTTTTTTGGGGGGGGGGGTTTATTTGGTTTTAGTTAGAAATCTTAATCTTGCCAAAAAATTCTCAGGCCATTTTTTTTAGGTGTGATGTAAACACTTATGAATTTGCTTTTAATAATAGGTCTCTGAGACCCCTAAGCACACAGGACTTACAGTCTGCAAGGTAAATGAATGTGCTTGTCTCTCCTGGACGCTAATGGGGAGAGCTCACAGTGCTCCAGGTGGTGCCTTTAAGCACCCTCACATCCTCAGCACGTGGCAGAACCACCCCAGAAACATACAGGTGCTGCGCAGTTCACAGAACTGGGAATTAGCCCTTTGCCCCATTGGGCCTTCTGCACAACATTTTAATTTATGAAAGGACCCTTGGCTAATTTAAAGTATGTCTGGCATGCTGTTGCTGTTGAACTGAATTCACTGGGTTAGGGCAAAAGAGAAGGAGGAGAAATCCGCAGCTGTGAGCAGCCACAGGTTTTAAAGGTGTTTCAATAAAAGGGCACGGACAAAGGCGTTTTTGTCGCAAATGAATGCTAAGAGAGAGGCAGTTCACAGTCCCACCACTGAGCAGTGTTTTCTCCCGGAGCTTTTCCAACACCAGGCATGTTTGTGTATTTTTTCCCCCTCAGTTAAAATAACAGCTCCATCCAGAGGCATGGATCAAAATAGGAGAGACTGGTCTCTACTGGCAAACACCTGGCAGCCACAGAAGGCTCCCTGCCTCGCCCCATAAATGCCACGTTTGTATAGCTGGCTGTGGCCACATAGACACACAAGCACCGCAGTCACTGCTGAACCTCAGATCTGGAGAAGGTATGATCGCCCCTTGTGCTGCTCCTAGACACGTGCCCTGCCTCCTTGCTCCACTTTTATCCTCCGCTCTCCCTCGGGCCCCAGACGGCATCAGCCTGGCTCCCTCCCCTTGCCATTTTCCTTGCGCCTCTGGACACGGCGGCTGCAGCTCACTTTTGGCGCTCTTTGCCGAACCTTCTGCATCCTCCCCTGCTTCTCTGAGAGCAGCAGCATCTGCGGCTCCTGGTCATCTGGCAGGGAAGATACCTTCGCATTGAGGCGCTGCCGGTTCCTCCCCCCCGCTCCCCCGTCCTGTTCCCGCTAGTTCGGCCTCAGCAACTCACTGAAGAGGAGAGTTAAAATTCGCTGGTGGGGCTTGAGCGCCGCGTTGCCATAGCGACGGGTCCCGCTGCTCCCTAGATAAGGCGGGCGGGAGCATCAGCTGCAGCCCCAGTTCAGAGCGGTTCCGCTCCAGCGAGTCCCGGCGCCGGATCGAAACCTCCCCACCGCTTCGTAAGTACTTCATCCGCACCCTCCCCTCCCGCCAGGGTGGATTTTTGCTTTGCTCTTTCCTTCCCTTTCCCCCCCTTGTTCTTTTTTTTTTTTTAATTTATTTTGGGTTTTCCCCCTTTATCAGCCACCTCTGGCAAGGCAAACCGCCCGTGTCACCCGCGGGGACTATCGGGAAAGCCCGGGGTCCCCGCTTTGCCGGGAGTGGGCAGGGGATGGTCCCATGAGAGAAAAGTTGGGTTGCAGCTGTGCTGAGGCTGGAATGCATGGATAGGGTCATGAGGAGAAGGATGCTTTAGAGGCAACTGCCTCAACTAACTTCAACTGCTGGGACAGTTCACAGGCGGGTTACACAGGCTGGCAGAGTGGGAGCTGGTATCAGGACTTCTTATCCCACTACAGAGGGCTTAGTTTGTACCTCAGCATAATAATTAATAAGAAATACAGTCTTATTCAAAGCCAAAAGTATCTTGGGGTGTTTTGTTTTGTTTTCCCCCCTCTGTTGATCTAAGTTTAACTGTTGGTATTTTTTTTAAATTTTTTTTTTTTTTTACAAGTTTATGGGAGTCAGTTCAAAGCCCATCTTGGGTTTTGAACTAGCTCACAGAAGCATGCTGCCTGTGACAGGAAGCTGCTCCCAGACAATTCTGTGGTGGGATTTCTTCATCCATGCAATTATTAGTAGCAAAAGTTCTGGGTGGAGTGAAACAACAGGATCGGGCTTTAAAATACTTAAGTGTTTCCCACAAAGTTTTATATATGCTTTAGAAAAATCCAAACCAGACTAACCTGACAAGAATGCCCGAAGAGAGCAGCCTAGTGCCCAAATAACTGAAGAAGAAACTGTGCAGTAGCATGAGGCTGCTTTCTGTCCCCAGGAAGATGTTGCTCCAACAGAGTAACACTAAATGCTGTTTGGAACACAAAGCAGGAACACTCAGACTTTCTGCTTTCATAGCATCTATTTTCTACACTGGCTGCAATAGGTGGGTTGCCTTGCTTTGTTCACAAGGCTTGCCCAGGAAGCAGTTGTAACAGGGCTGGGATAAGACCATGATATGGATGAAGGTGCATATTTGCTGGTAAAGGAGCAAAGGCTGCCTGCTGAGTGCAGGTGGAAGGAGCCAAATGCAGCCAGATGTGGTACCATTCACCTTAGCTCTGAGCTGCTTCAGATGAACTCTGTGTTGGGAAGGTGGGTGCAAGATAACTACATCAATGCTTCTAAGTAGCTAAAGGGTGGATGTTCAGAGGAAGGGGCTGGAGTCTTCTCAGTGGTGCCCAGTGACAGACCAAGGGGCAACAAGCACAAATTGGAACACAGGAAGTTTCATACAGATGTGACAAAAAACTTGCTTACTCTTAGAGTGCTCTGTCACAGAGCACTGGGACAGGCTGCCCAGGGAGATTGTGGGTTCTCCTTCTCTGGAGATACTCAAAACCCACCTGGACATGATCCTGAGCAACCTGCTCTAGGTGATCTTGCTTTAGCAATGGGGTTGGACTAAGATGATCTCCTGAGGTCCCTTTCAACTCCTACTGATCTGTGAATCCCAATGAGTGCCTTATGCCTTTTATATGCATTTGTAAATTACTTTGTGCAAATAAGAGGCCTGCTCATGCTGTAGGACCCTGCAGAGGACATGAGCCAGAAGGAAGAACAAGTCTGTTGTTTCTTGTTTAGGGAGGGAAGACAGGTAAGGAGGCTGGGTGCCTGCCTGCCTGTCCATCTTTGCTTATGTGCTCATTGCAACCAGATGAAGAGGGACAAAGCATTTGAAAATAACTTATTAATCAAAACCTGCCAGGAGGCCCTGTGTGTGTGCATGGTGGGACGAGACATGCCAGCCTCAGAAGGCAAACCCTGGTGCCTGAGCAGCTTTCTGGGTAAGGTAGTGAAGTGGTGCCCTTGGTGCAGGCTGGACTGTAGCTGTTATAGTCCAACTTCTGCCTCATGTCTGTGTGGGGCAGCACACTGTAAGATACTGTTCCCATTTCCAACTGTTGAGTGCATCAGCTGCAGCAAAGCCAGGGCCTGCTGGCAGGTATGTGGACAAGCACGTGCTGTCCCACCCCAGGGTCCCGTTTACCTCTGTTTCTGCTCTTGAACTCTCCTTCTTTCAGCTCAGGACAAGAATATGTTCATACAAAGGTTGCTGGGTCCAAGTGAAGATAGGTACATAGTGTCAGACAGGCTTCTGTGGCAAAGTTATTATCAACATACCAAAATAAATAGTCAATAAATTCAGACTGCCTGTTGCCACTCAACAAGGATGTTGACAAGAGTATTATTTATGTAGCATCAAGGTCGATGTGCAGATGGTCATGTTCTGCAAACTAGTCCATGCCTGTTTTGGGGGGTTTTGTCAATTGTGGAAACAAAACATTCCCCTAGGTGAAAAAAAAATCCACATACTTGTGGAAAACATCCCATGGTCTACTGAAGTCCTCAGAAGATAGTTTGTGGAGACCTTACAAAGGGACAGTTCACAAATCGTAAGTAACATACAAGGGAATAACATGCATGTGTAACAAGTCATGCTGACAATGTACAATGATGAAGGCTATTGACTTCAATGCCCACTTAGCCCCTCTAAACTTTGGTAGGAATTGTAGATGAGAAATTAACTTCTCCATCTTACAATTAAGTATGATCACCTTCTAATGACTCATTGGAGAGCTGCATTGTGCCTTGAGGCTGGATACAAGTATACATAGGTACCGAACTTCCATATAGCTGCATAGCACCTCAAACTATTCAAATCCTAGGAGAAGATGAGAAATGATATAACTTTCCCTTATCCAAAGCCATTTCTTTGCCTAGTTAAAGACCAAGTGAAAAGAAGTCTGTGTCTTTAGTTTTGTTTTCAAAGTTTTAGTTTTCAATCTTACAAGGTAGTTTTTTTTCTCTTGAGATTTAATTTCAAGATGGTTTAAGTGTTACCTGATCAGATTGGCCTCAAAATATTAACATCATTTCAGAAGAAATACATGGGAGTAGTTTTGCTAAATATTCCCTAAGCTCAAGCGTGATTATTTTAGACAACTATCTACATTAAGCCAACACCACTTTATAATACTAACACAAAACTGGTTTCTTCACCAGTCTCTAGGCTAAATATTTTAACCTAATGGAGGCCAAAACTTGTTGCACTCTTGGACCTCTTGATCAAGCCCCACAGTTCAGGCAAAGAAAGAATCCTATTATTTGCATGAATTTGTGTGTATGTTTTAAGGCTATGTTAGGGAGTGGTAGGAGCTGAACATTCTCCTTTCTCTGGATAGCTTAATTTGGGCGCTTTAATCAAGAATTTACAGTAACTGATAATTATTTTAAAAATAAATGGTTTAGAGTGTGCTTTAAGCTATGTAGAAATCCATCAGCACCAAAGGTGATACCTAGAAAGTGAAAAGTTCAGATATTTGTCATCTGCATTTCTCTCTCCTACAAAGGAGTCCTGCTGCTACATGTCAGTGACTCAGCGTGAGGGCTAATCCACATGAGACTGAAGTAAGCTTTTACTCGTACCTGTGCTTCTCAGTCTGCCTTATCATTTCTTGCTCCTCTCTATGAGCGGAGCCAATCCTATGGAATGCCAGACACTTTCACATGCAAACCTACATAGGCAACCCTAGGACTTGCCTCAACCTTTAGGGAAGCATTTAGGGTGTCTCTATCAGTTCAGGCTTTTTTTTCAAAAGTAAGAGACTCCAGGCAACTCCTTTAGGTGCATATCTGTGCAGAGGGGGTGGGTACAGCCTAACTGCCTTGGTACCAAACTCTCAGGCTAAATGACTGTTGAATCCCAATCCATATGGAAAAAATCTATATCCATTTCAGGAAGTGTCTCCTGCTGAGTGTGATTTAGAGCTCCACTGTAACCACTACAGTTGCACAAGGGATGAATGCGGCTCATTATGTCAAGAGATGTAACAGCATGAAAGGAAAAAACCCACCTCAGTCCATCAAGTGTTACCTGCCAAGTAGGTGACCATCTGCAGCAGAGAGTGAGAACTGTGCTAGCACAGAGGCTGATGGGAAGAGCTGCACTTAACACAGGAAAATCCAAGAACACGCTTCCATTTGTAAAGGCAAATTAATGGCTTCATACAGTCCCCATAGCAGTCTTCCCTCCCTGTGAAATGTTACTGGGGGATCTGCTTCTTCAGTGGCAGGAATTGATTTTAGTGGTTTGGGAAAGCACCATTACAATGCTCCTCACATACATCACCTCCCCTCCGCAGGAGAGGTCTGCGTGTAACGCAGAGAGACAGGATGTAACAGCACATCGTGGACACTGCTCATGATGCACTTCAGTAATCTTTCCCTTCCTTTGTCATGCAGACTGTCACGGTGGGTGGTGCAGAAACGCTTCTTTAAGCAAGGCAATGCTGGCCGCAGGACAGGCTTTAGAAAAATAAAAGGGACTGCATGTCAGAAGTTAGGCTGTGAAGCCATATTTTAAAGCACTAAAGATGCCAAGGGCTTGGCATCTGTGACTATGAAAATGTGAAGATGGATATAAGAGGTTTATTTCAGAATACTGTTTTCAAAACTACTGTATTAAGTAAAAGCAATTAAGGAATTTTCTCATAACCAGCATATACAATTACTACATTAAGTCTCTTTATTAAGCTTAATTTTTATTAGATAAAATAACTCCATGAAACAACTTAGTGAAATCAAACCAAAGGTAGTTATATTTTATGAGGCATTCCCAGTCAGTATAATTTACTAACAATTTTACGTTTAAATTTTACTATCTAACTTCCATCTTTTTTGCCTCGAGAAGTGTTAAAAAAAAGTCCATAGTGTCTGAATTGGTATCTCTGATTCTACTGAAAACTTTCTAAACAGAGTACCCTTCAGAAAATATAATTTTCCCTACAACCATCATATTTAGACAGCATGCCCTAATCAAATCCAATAAAATCAAATGGCACTGAAGGAAAAAACCAAACACCAAACCTCCCTCAAATCACAAAATGAAGTGTGAGCCTTCATATGGCTGAATAATAAGTTTTTGTTTTAAATGAAATTATGACTGCTTCATTTTACACCATGTCTATAGCTCATTTATGCAGCGGATAAACAGAGCAACCATACCGTGCTAAGATGCATTCAAAGGTTTCTTTATGCAGGGTCTTCCCAAGTGGAATAATATTTTTTTTCTGTAAATGCAAATTAACTCTCCAGGCAGTATAATCCTTGAGTACATATGTGAGGCTGGACTGGGAGAGTTCTGCAGTGAACAGCTGGGGGTCAAACCCCTTATCTGGGCCTGATTTGGTAAAGTATCAAAGCATTTGTAGAATTCAATAATTTATTTGGTGAATTTGAATAATTAAGGGTATGGGAATTAATCTGATATGTATATTATGAGTCAATCTTCCTGACCTTTATTACTGTCAGCCAGTGTTGCTCCACTTACTTTGAAGTTAGGAAATGTTTTTCCATCCCCTGGAGAATCGTCTCAGTGCATGATTATGAGTGTGACCTTTCCTATTTCGTTTGGCAAATATTTATGCGACTGGATTTTGCTTGAGGGTTAATTGTTCTTTATATAGATGCAAGTTTAGTCACAGAAATAAGGTTAACTACTGTTCTGTTTCTTGTTGACAAACAGCTACTGCAATTTTCAGAAGAATAATATAGGTAATTTCTTTACCTCCAGCAAGATAAAAAGAAACTCCTGCAGTAGAATCTCTCCTATTTTCCTATCCTCCTTTTCACTGTTCTTCCTCTGGCTGCCTTGCCTTTCACATTTTTCTTTTATTTACCTTTTCTTCTCCATCTCCTCTTCCTTCCTCCTTTATTCACAATTTCTCCTGTCTTCTACTATTCATGTTGTCTCCTGGTTCTTTTTCTCTTCCTTGTTGCCTTCCTCCTCTCTACAAGGAAGTCAGTCTGCTCTTGTCCTGTGAAAATGGAGAAGAGGGGTTGTGAGTAAGAAACTACCATAGCTGTTGCTGCCTAAAGGGAGATGCTCAGATTGACCTGCACCTTCAGGTTGAAATTTTTTTTCCTTCAAAACTGCACTGTCATTCTGACATGTTTCTGTTAAGCATCCATGGAAATGATCAGCAGTAAAAAAAAAAAAGAAAAAAGGGGTCTGATCTCATTCCTCCTGTGATGGTATCTGGGATGGCCCCAAAGCAAGAGAGTCCAGGATCCAATCTCAGCTTGGGTGATGCTGGGAGAGCTCAGGTACAAGGCTGGGCTCCAGGACTTCCTGCAGTTCTGAGTAGAGAAGGATAAAACAATGAAAACAGCAATCCAGTGAGAGCTACAGAGCATGGGAGCTTAAACACCTTTGTGGAAAGGGTTTCTATGCTCTTACCAAGGTGATGAGTAAATCTACTTCATGCTGGCTTTGGGGTCTGTGGGCAGTGGCCACCTTTTAGAGGTGGCACTCACCTGGGTCTTCAGGGGTATCCAAGAGGACCTAGACTTTCAAGATCAACTCAACAGTATTTGTAACTAAAGTGAGACTGTTTAATAAACATCAAATATGACCCTTATGATACAGTTGAGAAAAAAATGGAGAAGAAAACCAGAACACAGCATCCTATTTCCTAGTATTTACTTTGTGTATGTGATAGTACTTTCTGTATGATCAAAGACAGTATTCTTCCATACAGCCAACGTATTTCCCACGCTAGTGGCTTGCTTACGGCAAAGTAGGTGGAAAACCAGGATATTATATATATAATGGATTGAGAGAAGCACTGAGGAGAAGGACTTGGGGGTGTTGGTTGATGAAAAGCTCAGCATGACCTGACAACGTGTGCTCACAGCCCAGAAAGCCAACCGTATCATGGGCTGAATCAGAAGAACAGTGACCAGCAGGTTGAGAGAGGTAATTCTGCCCATCTACTCTGCTCTTCTGAGACCCCATCTGGAGTATGGTGCTCACCTCTGAGGCCTCCAACATGAGAAAGATGTGGACCTGTTGAATCAATTCCAGAGGAGGACCATGAAGATGATCAGAAGGCTGGAGCAATTCTCCTGTGAGGTGTTGAGTCAGTTGGGGTTGTTCAGCCTGGAAAAGAGAAGGCTCTGGGGAGAGCTTATTGCAGCCTTACAGTACCTGAGGGTACAGGAAAGTTGAAGAGGGACTGTTTACAAGGGCACGTAGAGATAGAACGAGCAGTAACAGTTTTAAACTGAAGAAGGGTAGATTTAGATTAGATATTAGGAAGAATTTTTTTTACTGTGAGGGTGGTGAGGCACTGGAACAGGCTCCCCAGAGAAGCAGTGGCCTCCCCCTCCCTGGCAATGTTCAAGGCTAAGTTGGATGAGGCTTTGGGCAACCTAGTCCAATGGAGAGTGTCCTTGCCCATGGCAGGGGAGTTGGAATTAGATGATCTTTAAGGTCCCTTCTAACCCAAACCATTCTGTGATTCCAAATGTCCTGGTTTTAGCTAGGATAGAGTTAATTTCTTTTCTAGCAGCAGATGGAATGCTCTGTTTGGGAGTCAGGATGGGAGCAGTGCTGATAGAGCCCTGATGTTTCTAGTTGTTGCCAAGCAGTCAGGGACTTTTCAGTTCATATTTCCCGCTAATGAGAAGGGAGGGGACACAGCCAGGACAGGTGACCTGAATGCTAGAGGGTATTCCATGCCAATTACATCATGCTCAGCATAAAAGGGGGGCTGGTGGGGGGAGGAGCAGGCAGCTCCAGGACACGCAGTTTTGGGGATGGTCTGGTTTTGGGACAGCTCTGAGCTGTATGGTCTGAGCTGTGCGGTTTGGTGAGAACCTGCATCGTGTAGCATCATTTTCATATATTTTGCTACAAACTCCTGTTGTTGTTGTTGTTATATCTATATTTCTGCTATCCCAGTAAACTATCCTTAACCCTAACCTGTGAGATTTTGGTTCCTTGGGTTTTCTTCTTCCCTTCCCCCCTCCCTCGACTCCCCTCCCCACTCCTGTTTAAAGAACAAGCAGCTGCATTGTACTCAACTCTCAGCTGGGGCAAAGCCACAACACCAAGGCAGAGAATAAATACATGTCCTAACACACATGAGCAAAATCAGGCCAGCAGACTGCATGACAGCAAACAGCTGGAAGAGAAGAACTTCTCATATGATCTAACCAGCAAGTGGAGACATAACACTGATATGTCTGTTTTACATCATGCTGCTATTTCTTTTTTTTTTTTTTTTTTTTTTTTTGTGTGTGTGTGTGTGTAGTAGCTTCAAAGGGGAGAAAAGCCCATTTCAATGATGTCAACAGAATGTGTTCAGCCACTTGATATCCCAGAAGACAGACTGGACAAGAGAGATTCACACTGTAACCATTTAGGTAAGTGTTATTAGATGATGTCATTGCAGTAATTAGAGAGGTGTTGTCTTCACATCATTGGGTCCTGCCCAGTGTCCATTTTTCCCCTCCAGCAGCACAACTGAGCCCTCATGAAACTCGATAGATTACACCTTCTGCTGACACTTCTGATGCCAGATGGAAAGGCAAAGAGCATGTTTTTTTTCCTGTGTATAAGTTTCAGCAGAAGCTCTAGATAGAAGTTAATTAAAGGGAAGAAAGGAAAGAGTCATTGTTCTTTTCCTAGTAGAAAAAGTAGTGCAGTTTCTTCACTTACACCACAATAAACTGAAAGCTTGGATATAGCTGAGCTTTCCCAGAGCACATTTTCCATATGCAACTTTAGTAAAAGATTTTAAACACTTCCTTTGCCTTCACTGGGGTGGCTTTCTAAATACTTTCCTCCTCCTTCATCATCAATCTTTTTCCTTGCTTGAACCTATTGCATGCATAACTTCTGCACTGAGAGTACCAGAGGCATCTTTGCTCCATCACGCTCCTAAATGCCAGACTTCATACTTGATAGATGTGCTTTCTGCATATTCATGTTCTCTGCCTCTGCTTCAAGTGTTATTACTTTACTCCTGCCTTGCAAAATGTCTCATGGAGACTTAGCAACTCAGAAACAACAACAACAAAAAGTACTTGCTTGTTGGTACCCTTGTGATGACAATAATGAAACACAAATGCAATCTCACTTGCTTGTCATAAAAAATGTCATGCTGCAGGCAAGCATAATTTCATAAACTTTGCTTTCTGGCCTGGAAGGAAAGTACCCTAGTTCTCCCTCTACCACGCAGAATTTCTGGATGCCGGCACTTTTTTTACTACTGTTGGCCTACCAGACATAAAATTACTTACTTAAATAAGTCCAGAATGAGTCACATTCTACAATTGGGAAACTGAGGCAGGGGGAGGTTAAGTGAGCTCATTAGGACCATGCAGGAAGCTTCTGAAGGTCAGAAAAAGACCCCACATCTTCCAGGGACGTCACCTGGAGGTCATCCTTCCCATGTCTACCTGCAGTCTCCCACACTCTGGCTGCCTCAAATAATATGAGAGAGCCTGGAATGAAGTCCTTTTGCACCCAAGTCTGCAGTCAGGGGTTGGGTAGGGGATCCTGCTGAAGCCAAACAAGCAGTTTTTAAGAAATTGAAGCATTGGTTTGCATGATTAAACTAATAACCGGCTAGATTTGATATTTTTAGTGTGCATAAGCACACAGAAACGCAGAACCTTGCAGAAAAATTATGCTGACCATGAGTCATCTGAGTCAAGGTTTGTTTTCAGGGAAAACCAAAAATCCAGTCTAATGTTATGTAAATCAAGAGTGAATACCAACTGCTCTGGAAGTAAAGCCAACTCTTGAAGGGAACAATATACTAGCTCTGTTTACCAATACCATAGGCTGATCCCACAGAGTCTTTGCTTCACAAAAGCACCAATGTAACTCTTGAAGACAGCCCTCACAGTCGTGCTGGATGAAACAGGGATGGCCATGGTATTTCTGCACATGACAGTGCAGCCTCTCCTCTGCCATGTAACACACAGCTTCCCTCAAGTCTCTCCCTCTGATTTGTGTCTATCACCTACAAAGCAGAAGGACCACCTAAGTCACTTGACTCACACATAGTAGGCCTCTTCTACTGACCTTCTCTTTAAGGACTCTTTCTCCACAGGTATTTTAATCCACTTGGATGAAAGCAGTACTATTAAAGCTTTCTTTTCACCATCAGATGTATTTCCCCTCAATTTAAGATTCTATGCTTCTTTCTTTACCTGCAGAGGACCTTTCAGAGCAGCTGATTAAGAGCTGTGACCTCAAAAAGAAACCAAGAAAAGGTAAAACTATCCAGGCTTCCCAAAACACTGAACAGGAGCAAAAAAAGCCAAGGAGAAAAGATACACCAGCTTTACACACGCCACCACCCCTAACAGGTGAGCAATACATATCGTGACTTGGAAATCCCAGTTCAGATGAGGCACCTGAATCTAGGAAAAAGTCCAGGGACCCCTCAATTCCCTTATGTCCCATTGGCAGTGGCCAAGAATGCAGCTCCACAGCATGAGAAGGCAGGCAGGCAGGTAGAGAGGCTGACGTTCTCAAAGGCAACCCCTGTTAGACAAAGGGTTTTCTCACAGGGTCTGTGAGTGGGTGTACACTTCCGAAAAACATACTCCCTTGGAGCTCTGAGTCTTACTGACTTTACGAGATAAATTATGCATGTTTATCTCTAGCTGCTGAGACGTGGTCGATGCCCAGATTCGATCTGGTCCATAAAAATCAAGAAGGACCCAGTTCAGCCCCTTCACTTGTGCGACCCATACTCAAGGCCAAGGGGAGGATGGGTGGGAGCAAAGTTGGCAGGATATGGAAGAGGCATACAAGACAGATCTGGGTTGCTCCTCCTGGAAATCTTGTGCTTATGGCGACTGTCAAAGTGTAGTGTTTTGGGAAGCCAGAAACCTCGCAGCAACAGAGGGGCTCCTTTGTAGGATGCTCCCCACTGCTGTGCATCTACAGACCCCTGAAGTTCAAGAGCCAAATGCCTCTGACCTGGGGGGGAAGGGAAGAATGAGCAGGAGGTTGCCACTGAAACCTGACAGTCTTCCAGGACCAGCAGCTGGAATAAATGTTTATTGCTTCTTTCTGCTAACAAGCGCTCCTTGTTGTGCTCTCCAGGGAGAAAGCTGTGCTCCTGTATCCACTGCACTGAGTTCTACTTCCCATGCTGCATACACACAGAGGATTTAGCCAGTAACTACTTGCACAGTCCCTTGTGTACCCACAACAGTTCCCCAAGCCAAAAACATGCAGTTGAGATTTTCCAGTATTTGTAATCCAGATACTGAACTCAGCACCTTTGACTCTGTTCCTCTCTCCCATGCTTCTGCCCCTCAGCAATTCTCTTTTTGGGAAGAGTGGCTGAGGTTGGAGAGGAAAGTTTTGTGCCCACAGTAGCAATATCATAAAGAAAAGAGAACTTCAGTAGTTACAGTAGGCTATTTCTGTGTGGTTGCATTGGCCCAAGCAGAGGTCTGAACACTGGTGTGATTAATCTACTTTGATAAGATGTTTAAGCTTCTGGAATAGAAGATTGCAGTCATCTGTACCATGACTTCTGGTGGACTGCAGTTTAATCTATTAAGTAAAACCAGAAACCAGGAGACCTGATAGCATTGCTGTCACTAGCCTGTGGAATTGACTTGGAGGGAATGTATACCATTGCAAAACCTGAAAAGTAAGTACACAACACAGAACAGATCATCCATTCTGTGCAAATTTCTTGTTGAACTGGCATTTTCTTTTTTTTCTTTTTCCTTGACTGCAGGCATACTTTCAGACTTTTCTGATAATCTGCTGAAAAGATATGGCATCACAGAAAAACCACAGAGAGAGAGAGTGAGCGCAGGCTCTCAGATCACTGAACTGGAGCAGAAAAAGCCCAGGAGAAAAGATACTCCTGCAATACATATCCCACCATTGATCATAGGTAAGAAACTTGGGTAAAGGTGGTCCAAAGAGGAGGCAAAATATGGGTGCTCTGGGAGGCTGGAAGGGGGTTGTTTTGCCCGGTGTACTTAGCAGTGGCTGTTGAACTGGGCCTATTTGGTCCAGATATGTAACACCAGTGGTAGCATGTTTTTTTCTGTATTCCTTACACGTGCTTTTGGAATGGAAAGGAAGGGAGCTAAGAGAAAACATTTGGTCACTTGATTATCCTCATTGTCATATGAAGACAGGACAAGGGGCAATGGCCTCAATTTGGAGCACAGGATGTTCCGCACCAATAACTTTTTCACAGTGAGGGTGACAGAGCACTGGGACAGGCTGCTCAGGGGAGTTGTGGAGTCTCCTTCTCTGGAGATATTCAAGACACATCTGGATGCCTGCCTGTGCGACCTGTCCTAGGGAACCTGCTTTGGCAGGGGGGTTGGACCCGATGATCTCTTGATGTCCCTTCCAACCCCTACGATTCTGTGATCTCTTGTGAACATGATCTTACTTCTGTGAAAGGCCAACTATGACCCTGCTTTTCATATTGAGCATGTGCAAATTTTCAGGTCACCAGCACTGACAGGGTTCACACTGCCTCAAGCAGACTGAAGTAAAGCTGTCCCAGTTAACTTCATCTGCACTTCACAGTCCCTGACATGCACAGAGGAAATGTGATGAGTTTCTCGTTAGCAGCATCACAAAGGCAATTCTGTGCTTCTGGCATGATATGCAGTGCCACAGCTAATTTGTGTGGTGACCACGCGAAGTTGGCCAGCCATGATTTGGTTCTAAGACACTTTGTTGTGTTTCCCCACATGCCTCTATCACAGGAGAGCCTCACTTCATCGGTATTTCTGAAGGTCTTTGAAGATGTAAAGCATGGTGCAAGTGTTAATTACTAGTGCTAGCCAGGGACGTGGGAAATTGTGCAAGTTTGTAAGATAGGCACCAGCCCCTTCCAGGTCACAGCCTAGAGCAAACAAATGAACAAGTGAATGGATGAAAAACAAAAACCCAGGTCCAAAACCAGTGCCAAAACTGGCAAAGACTGTTCCCTCAGGAATCTGTTGTATGAACCAGTTCTGCAGTGGGCTGTCACTACCAAGCAGTGAGATGCACTAAAATAACAGGTCCTGAGACAGATACTTTGGCCCTGAGTGACTAAGGAACCTCTCAGTCCATGTAGCACCTGAGTTTCACATACACTTTTGAATGGCATTTCCTGTACACCAAATATACTATGTGCAAATGCCTTCATCAACCCAACTAGGCACCCATACCTGTAAGCATCTTTCTTTGCAGGTCTGAGCCTTCCTAACTGACTTAAATGTGTGTAAGATCTTTTTTTTTTTTTTCATTTAATCAGGATGGGGCTCCCAAAAGCAGAGAGGAGTGTGACTAAATTTGCAGGATCACAGCAACAAGCATGGTGAATACTAGTGCCTTGCATCTTCACCTGCCTAAGGAAAGCACATTTTTTTCCTTGCTCGCTGAACTCAGGCATCCCAATGGCTTGCAGCATCAGAGCCAGTGTGAGTCACTTGAAACCTGGCTCAGTCATTCGCTGGGGGGAAGTGAAATCTATCAAACAACTTCCGAGCCCAACTGAAAATGCTCTGCTTTGAAATATTTAATATAGAGCACTGACAATGGACTGCATGTATAATTGCTGCAGGAAATTTCCCAGCACATTACCTGGAATTCCTCATGACAAATGAAAAACCACCATAGTCTTTTTAGGGGTTGATTCAGAAACAGAGCCAAAAATTTATCAAACCATTTGTAATAAATGTTAGTCCTGTGTATTATACTTGAAGCTTACCCTTCCCATGCACCTTGGAGGAAAGATGAGATATTTTGGTCAGTTCAAAAATACTCCCAAGAAAATTTGCCCTTGCTCACTTGTAGCACATTTGTAGATGCTGTACGCCCTTTGCACTTCAGGGTATACACAGAGAAGAAGAACATGAAAGTGAAACACATTTGATAGAAATCCAAGAAGAAACGTGTGACAGTGAAGCCAAGAGGCTTGACTCATTTTGTTTAAGTGTAACTGCTAGCTAAAAGGATGCAGCAAAGGTGAATTATTTCCTTGACCTGTCTCAACAACACGCTGGTTGGTTTAGCATCTAGTCCATCATTAGATCATGTTTCAGCCCTAGCTTTAATTAGCCCAAGTAGGCATTCAAGAGAGAAAAAAGAAATAAGCATTCCATGAAGACTTTCTCTTTAACTTTCAGTAATTTTCAAAGCAAAAGGAAGCTAATACAAGTTATATGGTAACAGAAACACATTATAATCCCCAAATGATTTGGTAATAAAAAAAATTAAAAGAGAAGAGCACAAAAAGAGAAGCGCAGTGACCTTTGGGTGTGTGACAGAATTCAAGCTGCGTGCATTTGCTGATGGGGAATAGAGAGAAACTAATGCACTTTTCAGCTTTTTGCAATTACACCTCCAGTGACCCTTTCTTGCCTACTGCTGAAGCCACCTTACAGGACTCAGCACGATTCAGAGCAGCCTGCTAGGCACTGCCTCTCCCTATGGACAGCTTGCTCAGATCCTGTGTTCTGGGTCCATTTTCCAGCTGTTGGCCCCCCATGACAGACTCTTGCCTCTAACAGGGGCAACATGGCCTGTTTGTTTGAATGCCTGAATTTCATTCCCTCCGTACTCCAAGGGTGCCTGTTTTCTTCTCAAGATGCATACCAGCACGCAGCACTCTTCCCGTTGAAATTCGCCAGCAGTGGCTCCATGACTCACTATGAAAAAGTGACTCACTGTGGCTGAGGTCTGGTCCAGTATTTACTACCTGTTTACTTTCAGGGTTATCCCATCAGGTAGCAGACAGAGCACAAACAAACAGAGCTCTTACAGAACTGCTGTGCAAACTAGACCCTGAATTATAGGCTTGGAGACCTGAGAAGCCCTGGCAGGGTTATGTGCACTGAATAGACAGGCCTTTCTATCCTTCTCTCCCCATTATTGGCACTGCCACAGCAAGCAGCACACTCCATGCTGCCTGTACCCCTTGCTACATGCTGATGCGGGTTGTCCCTGTTTCTATCATTTCCCCTTTGGGTCCCTAGCGAACCCCACTTCCAGGTTCCAATTCTAAAACCGCCACTTAATTGTGGGTAGCAACAGAGCTTAATGACTAGATTGTCTTTTTAAGCAGCTGTCCCTACAAATTGCTTTGTCGTAAATGCAGATAACAATGGCAGCTGTGTTTTCTCTCTCCATTTTGACCAGCTGGTTGTTAACACTATATAACAGTCCCTTTCCTTCTTGGGTATCCAGCGAGAGTCTATCACAAATAAAAGCAAGTCAAACGGACCACACAAAGTGATAAAAATCAATGTATCTACTGGACAGCATGGAATTCAAGTGAGAAGTAGAATCAATTTTACACCCAAGAGGGCTGCTAAAAAAGGAGCCTTTTGTCTGGAGGACCCCATGTCTACCTGTAGCCTGCAGACACAGACCACGCAAATCAGTCCTTAGACAGCTTAAACATCTTGGGCCTCTCAAGGGTCTCCCAAGGGTCAGACTTCTAAATGTATTCAGGCTTCAAACTCCTACTGAAGTGGTGCAAATAACATTGTGCTGCAAGTGTACACATGAACCATGAGCCAAGGTCTCCTTCAGTGGCCAGCTCCCCTTCAAGTGGCTTTCTTTTTAGACAGAAGACAAAATATGATCACAATTCTAATGTTGGTTTCTTTTTTCCCCTTCACACATGATAGTAAATGATTTGAATCTGATCCAAAGCTCATACTCAGCTCTGGGACACTACATCGCCATCCCCACTTGGCTATATATTCAATTAACTGAAGTATTTCTGAGAGGTCTTCAGGCCTGTGGGTTTGCGTAAGAATGTAAATACATGTGTAAATATGGGAACATGGTTCCTGAAATGTGTCTGCTTAGGGTTTCTTAATCAGATCAGAGATAACTAGTAAAACTGCAGTTTCAAACCCTCACTCTCCCTTATGCCCTAACATGAAGACCCCAGTGAAAAATGTCTGAGTGACACAGAAGTACAGTAGTTTAATGTCACCTGTTGCCTTTATCCAGTGCAAAGGATGTGACTGGAGCACTCCAATACTCTTCCAACCCAGCTGCAGGAGTTGTCTGTAGGCAGTCAATTGGAACTGGTGCCATCTTGGTGGTTTTCTTATTTACAGCGCAGGAGGAGTGGTTTAGATATAGGTGGCAACAGGTAAATGGTTGATGAAAGCCAACTTCTTCTGCCTATGTTTTAGCTTCCTAACAGAAGCTCTCATGTCTATGTGAGCCTTTGAGGACCTAGTCTCTAGCTAAAAATCCCAAGTTGTTGCAAGTTCTGTTGGGAAAATATGACTGCATTGTATTTCTACTCTGTTTTCGTTAGTCAGATCCCTTGGCAGATATTAAGAGAACAACCTATCAATCCTGAAATCCTCTGTGGGCTGAGCTGTGTTTCATAATACACACAGCTGGGAAAACAGAGGCAGGGAAGCTAAGTGATTTGCTGAAACAACAGAGAAAGACTGACTTACAAATGTTCCCCAATTCCACCATCTTGCTCACTCCTTTAAACACAGAATTTCCAAACCACTTTCAGTGAAGCACACTTTCTCCACAAAAGATCAGTGGCATCATACCAAGGACAAAAATCCTTTCCACATGTTACCGAAATAATTCTAGCTAAGACATCCCATTTGTATCCCCTTTCCACTGTTTCACATTAAAAACCTGATTGTGAAGGCACATAGTCCTTGAAGTTGCTGGTGGACCATGGTCTGCAGTTAAAAACTTGCTTCTTTGGGCTTTGAATCCTGAACTCTATGGAAACCTTTGGAGTTCATCAGTCATCCATCATTCATTGATAAATGATGCATGATCTCACTATTGATTGCGGTAAGAGTCTGGTATGCTACTGATACGGGTGCAGCTGAGAGCTGGGGGGGTCTCTGCTTGGCTGCTACCTTCGAGCTGTCTCTAGCATCTGCTCTGAAAAGGCGAGTTTATGTGCCATAAAGCAGGCCATCAGAATGGCCGTACTTTACCTTCATCACTGCGTAATTCAAATTTGAGAGTGGACGCCTTCATAAAGCACAGCGCAGCTTTATTTAGTTCACATTCCTGAACTCTTATTCCTGAGTTTACCCGAAAAATAGGTCTAGCTGTCATCAAAGGATCCATTGTATCTTCACATTTTCAGCATATTTTAGTTACGTTCTCCTCATTCCTCAAATGCTCTACTAAGGAAAAACAAAACTCCACCTTCCCCTAAAAAATAAACCAAAACCCAACCAAAACCAGACCCACAACCCAAACCCCAAAAACAACAGAAAAAGAAAAACTGTCTGTATTTGTCTAAGTTGTCTATATGAATAGAAGTCTGGGTGGGGAACATGTACGTCTATCTCCACAAAATGGCATAAGTCTTTGGAGTTAACAATGGTGGTTATTCCACCACTGCTTGAACAAATGAAGCCCTTTGTGCTTCAAAACAATATTCATGCATGCGTTTCAGTTTATCTCACGATCCTGTTGAAACTAGCTAGTTCACAAGAGCCACATATAAATGAAGCAGGAGCTACCTTAAGTGAAGGGCAGTATAGGTTAGCATTTTCATTAACTCATCAACTCTTGAAAAGATTCCAAAGTTGAAGAAAATATTCCTGTGTGGTATTACTCTATTTTCAGAGCTCATCGAGACTGAAAGCCTTCTCTGTGCAAGGGCTTTTGGTGCAGAAAGAAGCAAAACAGGTCGGTTTGACAGGACAACTCAGCTGGGTAGCACAGACTGAGAGCAAACAGCAGGAGATGGAATTAGGGAGTGATTTTGTTGGTCTGGACACAATGGTAACCCTCATCCTGTTTTTAGACTATGTGAACCTCCACATGAAGGAATGTAGGCATAAAATGTATCTTGCAGGTTACTTGGTTTTCACTGGGAACAGGCAAAACTGATGCAGTGTGTTAAAACAGGGGTCAAGAACATTTTCTAATGCATTGTCTTCACTCGATTTAATTTCTAATACAGAGAGAAGTTACAGCAATTGTGGTATCTTAGCATCACATAAAAGCATCAAGATCAGTAAGGGGTGGACTTAATGTTTTAAGCATGAGGAAGAGACATAGAGAGTAGGGAGGAGAGGCAGGTATTTGTGGTGGGTATGATCCACAGCCTTTCTATATAATAGAGAAGGACTTGGGGAGAAGGCAACACTTGTACATGGAAAGACACTTCACATAGCATACCTAGAGCTGACGAAAAGGTTTCTGGAATTCCCTATGGTGTGATCAAACTGTGAAATTCAATTCCTTTCAATATCATCTCAAATTGTTCTTCAGTGTTTTCGGGATAGGGATGAAGCTTTTATTTTCTTCCAGGATGGCTAGCTATCAAAGCTTGTTAAGATCCCAGACCTCAGTAATCTCATACTGGCTCAAAGCCTTCAGTAACATACATGAGTGTTTTCACAGAATCATAGAATGACTAGGTTGGAAAAGACCTTTTAAGATCATCGAGTGCAAACATTCCTGTCCTCTACTAAAGCATTTCTCCAAGTACCTCATCCACCCATCTTTTAAACACATCCAGGGATGGTGACTCATCCCCCTCCCTGGGCAGCCTGTTCCATATACCAACAACTCTCAATTAACATTGATCTTAACCTGATTGCTTTTGCAAGATATTGATACTATGTAACTTCACTGGGGATGTCATTTGGCATGTGGGTATAGTCTCTTTTGGCACCTGCATTCACAAAATCTAAGCAGTATCACTGTATACATACAGAAAACCAACATGCATGCACGTCACAAAGATTAATAATAGTATTTCTTTCATCATGCAAGCTCTTTAGCTTTTTCAGCTTCCCAAACACTTTTAGAAACAGGTTCTCAGGTGAACCTTCAGTGTCTCTTTTCACAGGTAGCAGAATCACACTGGATTTAAGTGTGTCTGATAAATTTAGCTAAAAATGCAGTGATCTAGTCCTAGTTCGCTAAGTATCAGGAGACAGCTGTGCAAGAAATCAAGAAATAAATGAGGATTAACTTTCATGATGCTGGAAAACTACCTTAGGATCAAAAAATTTGAGAGGACCCAAAGGTTCTTTTTATCCTGATATTTTCTAGAGTAATATTTTTAAATAAACTCCTTTTCATTCTCTTTGTGTGTGTGTGTGTGTGTGTGTGTGTGTGTGTGTGTGTGTGTGTGTGTGTGTTCCCTTTTGTTTTTAAGGAACTAAGCTGCTTACAGAAGAAAAGCAAACAGTGATTATGGAAGATGATGAAAAGGATGGAGACACAATCCCCAGTTAAGATTACAGTGATATTTCCAATAACGCAGTGTAAATAATTCTGGGTCATTCAAAGTGGCAGCACATAGAAAGAAACAGTCCTTTCATTTTTATAAACAACAATTTTCTCAAGCATGCACTTGAATTTGATTTCTCTTCAGGTGTTTATCTGCACCTCATGAAATCTCAGCAAGCATCATAGGACATGATGACAGAACTTTCACTTACATGGGGGGTTGGAAGGATCCTCAGCAGCTTCCCAGGACATCACTAATCCACTGTGCTGAGCACTAGATACCAGAGAGGGTTGCAGCACAGGGCAGTAAAACACCAATTAATGATCCAAATGGCATTTTTCTTCTGACAGTTCAGCTAAACTGTCCAGCTTTCTTCTTATGAAATAACACTGACTGCAGGGAAGATTCCTGTGTGCAGAGCTGATGGGACAGATGGAAGAATCAACTCTAGGGTCTCTGAAATGCAAAACAAATACTTCTCCTACCTGTATCTGTTCATGACTTTTACTTGTAAGGAGGAAAAATGTACTGTAGTGCAAAACTTTACAGCTAAGGGCTGTCAACACAGGGACATCAAACCGGACAGAGGGCAGAGTTCTCAGAAGAGACGCATACGGGAAGTGTGGGGCCTGCCTGCTACACCCGGGTAGAATATGGAATTACTTTTTCCTTTCTAAGATTTTATTCCTGGGTCAGTGAAAGATTAACTAGTTGGATAGTTGATCCATTTAATCCATATTTTTTGCTTTTGTCACCTGCTTTTTAAACTGTCAGTTAGGAAGGGCCGTAAAGATTAAAAAATCACTACAGTAGAGTAAAAACTGAGTAAAAGGAATAGCGTTATTCGATGGCATATGCATGGTGCAAGGTGAAATTCTCTCTCTCTTTTCTTTTTTTTTAATAGTTTACCTCATCGATTCAATCAAGATTTGTTTCCACAGCCAGCGTCATCCTTCAGCATTTGTACACACAGAGACGGGTACTTGTAGAATATTACACAAAATAGGTAGAACTGGGTAGCTTTGTGCTTACCTTATAGTAGCTCTGTGCACTAGATGGAGCAGCAATGCTGGCTCAACCCATACAGCCTCGGTAGAGAGGTTAAAGATTATCTTGCCTGGCAGACTGAATTTAGTTAACTTTTAAAAGCCCTTAGGCAGACAGCTAAGGAGCACACTGGCTTGGACTTCATTTGCCACAGTGACTGACCCAGCATCTTTCATGAGAACGCAGTTCATTCACAGATACTCAGCTTCAAGATGTAATCAACAAGCTTATAATAAATAATGGTGAATTAAAGCATACAAGAGGCCAGCTACATTATTAATGGGATGCCTGATGCCTAGGAGGTGTAATTTTCTTTATCCTGTTAGATAAGCGAGGCGAGATGCTATTTAATCAATCAACAGCTCACATAATAACATTTGTGTAAGGCATACAGCAAAATATGTCATGACAAGTACATGACAAGAAATTTGTGTGATTTGAGTCTAGCTTTACTATTGAAGTTAGTGAATACTTTCAGTGCACAATACAGCAAGAGTGAGAGCGTGGAGTTCGGAGAAGATTCAGGTGAACATCAGCAATGGATTAGCTGTGAAAATGTGCATGTTTAGACATGAAGATCCTTAACAACACAAGGCAGGAGCACAAATAGGATGTGACTGAGTTCATTTCTCTGCAGAGGATTTGTTCCCAAGCCTGTTGGATGCTGATGCAGCTTAATATGAAGGGGGAAGGGGAGGGGGCAGGGAGGAGGGCCAGAAGAAAAGAAAAAAGAACAAGCACACCATTTAAGCACTGTATATTCTTTGCCAAAGAGGAGTTATGGTCCCAGTGACATCTCTGATGCCACATCAGCCTAATTTACTATCCCTGTATAGATCAACTTGAAGCCCAGCCGTAAAAATGCTGCAACATACATCATTTGCTGCAGTTCACTTAAAATCGCATTATTCACAGCCTGGTAATTCAGCATTTACTGTTTTTCCACCCAGGAGCAACATGAGCAACTAAAAAGTAATTTTTCACTTGATCAATTAAGTAAATAGGAGTTTTTGCAATGTTCCTGGGAAGCAGTGTGATGAATCGTTTCTCAATGCTTTTACCTGCCTCACTGCAGTCAGTGGAAGTGTTAAATGTTGCTTTATTTGGGAATAAGATATGATATTTTTTAAATAAAATAAACACTATCCCTTCTCCAAAACAAAGCCTTTAGGTGTTGCAGAATCACATATGGACTGCACGATGGCATGAATGTGGTTTATTTACTGCTATTTGGGCTCCAAACTCTCCCTTTAGGCCCAGATAGCACTAAAACCGTGCAAATTTGCTCTCCCAGGAAAGTGGCTGGAGTTAATGTGCACCGGGGCAGAAATGCTTTTGTACCCCAAGTTCCCGAAAGATCCCCCATGACCATCACAGCAAAACCAGAAGGAAAGGGAAAGCATGGGAACGGGCTAATCCTCCCTGTAGCACTGGTAGGACAGAGATGTTCCTGACCAAAGTCCCTTACATTGTCTGCATATAGGCCCTGACTGCTTGAGGCCTTAGCAGCTGTCTGGCGCTCAGACATTGACCTGGAACTGCACCTCACCCCAGAAGACTGCACTGGGCAGGATAAGCAGTCCGAGGCCTCAGGGGAAATGAAGTTCTTCAGTCAGTGGATAAAAGACTGGCTGCAGTTGGGAGGTTGTTAATGGCTGATATTTTTGGGGTGAATTCTCAATTAACCTCTGGCTAGAAACCATGCATGGCCTTACATATTCTTGTATGCAGACAGACTGCCCAGCAATCGCATCTACAAGCAAAACTTGAAAGTGCACATCTGCAAAGCACACTGGAAATTTTGGCTTCTCATTTATATTTAGATCAGGTCATAAACACATACTCCTGTGTTCCTTACATCCCCCTAAAAGCCACAGGCCTCTTAGAGTGAGGTGGTGCAAACAGAAATGCCAGCATTCTGGAAATGTAGGTCTACAAATAGAAGGAGTGAACACTAAAAGCCAGTTTCTTCTCTGTGATACTGGCTCCTGGTCCTGCAGAAGGAACCCACATCAGTCTGTCAGACACAGAAGCTGTGAAGGGTAGCTTAATCCATCTTTATACCCAACATCATTAAGAATTCCAAAATGACATGGACTGGACAGATGGATAAGCAGCAGCAAGATTATAAAGCACATTCCAGAAATGAAAGAACTGCTTTTGATGCTTATTCTTACAGGTGTGATGATCCTGTAAAAGCAAGCTCTTTATTTAGCACCATGAGACACATCACCATGAGCTTTGGATTCTTCCAAGATCCCAAGTCTTTTTCACTTTTCAAAGTTTTTAGGCTCTCAGGTGGTCTCAGGGTCTGAGACAGTTATACATATCCCAGGTTTCTTTTTCTGTATTCTGTTTAGCCTGGAGAAGAAAGGCCTTAAAGGGATCTTATCAATCTATATAAATGTCTGATGGGAGTTAAGAAGAGGGAGTCAAGCAGAAATACATGAAAAGCCACTCTGCAAGTAAGAAAACATGTTTTTACTATTGAGCATTGGCAAAGATAGTCCAGAGAGGTTGTAGAGACCCTATCCTTTTGGAGGTTTTCAAAACCAGCCCTGAGTAACATGCTTCAGTGGACCCTTTTTGGAGTACAGAGGTGCCATCCAGTCTCAGTGATTCTTTGGCAGTAACCCAGGATCCATACCAAGGGAGCTGTTTGGTGATATTTAGCATGTCTGTGAGAGATCAGGACAAAATTTGGGGGTAAAGGGAAGAGTATATGCAAGAGGACAGTGAGGGATCAGCCAGAGGGACTCATGTTCCAGATACCTGAGCAACAGAACAAAAGACCTCAAGAAGAAGGAGAAAGGATGTGGGGATACGGCCATATCAGAACAAAATTTGCTTTATGAACTCAACTGTCTATCCATCGCATGACCTAAAGATTTGGAAAATCCCATTTAAGCTACTGCCCCACAATTTCTCCTTCCTTTTCCTCCCTCTCCTCCTCCATCTCTGATCTGTCTGCTGCAATTGCCCTTGAATACGTTGGAGCCAATCTTCCTTTCCAATTCTTGCGTAGGTATTCATAGTAAAATACAAAATAAAAAGAATGCTTAAGCTTCACTCTATGCCTCAGTCACTGTTCATTTGAACTTTCAGATTTTTAACTCAGAATTTAATCCTTTTTCTTAAAAAATAAGCAAACAGCTCCCTCTCAAAAAACAGAGCATCAAACTTCCTTATCACGTCAAAGTGATACAGTGGTTCGAGCAAAGATTCTGCTCACAAATGGATAGATGAGAAAAAAGGCTAAATTTGCAAGTGTTGATAGTTGCAAAGTGTAATTAATTAGTAACAAGTCTAAATGGCATGGTAAGTCTGAAATCATAAGACTTTCCAAGAGGGATAGATTACTCAGCCTTATTTCTATGCTAGCAGCAAGTGGTTATCTTAGAAATCATCAATGCAGAAAAAGATTGAGTGCATTGAAAAAAGCCAGGCATTCCCCAAACAACACAGATTTCGTTTTTGAACGTCACACTTAGAAAATTTCCCTTTGGTGTACACTAGATGTCAGGGTTGGACTGAGAGGATGAGCCCATCCTCTCCATCACACAGCTCTGTGCATCACGCTGGATGCCATGAGTACAACTAGTTTTGCTTAGGAATCAATTTTGTGAAGCACCTGCTATTTACAAGGACCAATCTGCACCAACATCCTCTCTCCCCACCTTTGCAGTATTTCATTTAGGCCAAAAGCCCCCGGCTTTGGAAGAGGGAAAAGACATCCCAAGATACCTTTCTAATACCAGTGAGTATCTACCGGCATTCTTCATCTTCCTCAGCTCCTGGAAAAATAACAAATAAAAACCCTCTTAATGACTTGGGCAAACAGACACTTTCTAGATGGTCCTCTACTAGACAGCAACTTGGCACAGCATGGACTTGGCTAGAGAAAAGTGAGAGCAAAGAGGAACGTGACCAGAACTACATTAACTTTACAGAAACCATGCACCCTCCCCAGGACACCTCAGGAAGGTCATTTAATTTCCCTGTGCATTGACTACACAGCAATAAACTCAAGATGGCAACTCATCTCTGCTGCATGGCAAAGTTGAGAGTGAGGACCAAGGAGAGCAGACAAAACTCACTCCTTTTGTGAGATGCCAGTGACACAAAACCAATAACCCAAATAAACTGTCAGTAATAATGAAAGGCAAAGAAAGACATTCCCCTTCTTTTAACTCCTCCAAGTGGCCCAGTGCTATCCCCTTGTCCAGGGAACACAGACAGGAGTTTGCTAGATAAAGTGTTACCTAAGGAAGGAAATGATACAGACAGAAAAGGTTTGGAAGGATAGTATAATTTTGCATTTCTGTGTAGCCCATTGGCATAAACAATTCCATGGTGTTCTACAAGGAAAATACAGTTCTCAGGGCATTCCTAGAGATAAATCACTTTTCGTAAGCGGGAGTCTTCACAGTGCACTCCTCTTTGCATTTTGTGTAGGCAGTGATCCAGCCAGGCTGCTGGAGTCACAGGCTATGATGGTGGTTAAGGTCAACAGCACAAACACAAAGCACAGGGTAAAACAGAGGAAAATACCTGAAACAAGGTGACATCAGAGCACTCAGGCAGTGCAGATCTCTAGCAAAATGCTGCAGAAAGATGTCAGACTGCAAAGTGGGTGTGCCCAGAATTACAGTGATCCTCTCTAAGGTAGCAAGGGGCATCCGTAACACTGGAAAAACACCCTGGCTCTCTTGATGCAACAACCAGTCATGATTTTAATGTGACTGTCACATAGCAATACTGTTCACACTGGCTGGTGGGGTTTTGATGCTGGACATAGTTACAAACCTTTAGTGTAAAACAGAATGCAAATTCACAGTGAGTAAACTTTTAGAAGATACAAAAAATAGAATTGGTAGGTAGCAGGGATACATATAACAGAGAGACCAGCCTAGTTTTATAGAAGATATTTTGCCTCACAAGTCTTTGAGACTCACTTGGAGCTGTAAGGGTTTTTATTTCTCCCTTTTGACGAGGTTGTACCAAAGCTACTGAGCTGTCACAGACCAAAAGATTGTAACACATGAACTAAGATGGGTGAATAACTGGTTAATAAAGGGGGAAAGGGAAAAAAAAAAGAGTGTGTGCAGAAAAGAAGAAGGAAGTAGGGAAAGGGAAAGGGAAAGGGAAAGGGAAAGGGAAAGGGTAAAGAAGAGAGGAGGAGAGAGGAGGGGAGGGGAGAGGAGAGGAGGGGAGGGGAGCTTAATTCAGTGTAATTGTCACAACCACCAATTCACTGTTGGTAAGTGCAGAACCAGGCATATAGAGATAGGCAACCATAACTCCCTAGCTACATGTGTGCATTTGGGCTACAAATTTATTTATATAACTTATTTATTATAGATACTTCTACAGAAACTACTACTCAGTGCTCATGGAGATTCAAAAAGGAAAGTACAACTTTAAAAACTACTCAGAGGCATGGAAGGTGAAACAGAAAATATCATTACATTATTTTATCAATTTCCTATATACCTGCATCTTGAGTACTTTCTGCAGTACTTTCAAAAAGTGATTAAAAAAAAAAAAAAGAAGGATATATAGAGAAGAGCAGCAAGAAAGACAAAAAGTAGAGCATGTTTGTGAGGAGACTACAAACAGGGCAGAATTCAATGGCCTGAATGGGGAGAGCTGAGGTGAAAAGTAAATCACCAGAGTTCTGCAGAAAGAGGGCAGAGAGTTATTTTCTACAGTTCCTCATGGTGTAAAATCTGGGGACAAGAGGAACTTTTCAGAGGGGGCATGTTCAGCTGTGAAACTCAGGCCCACGGGACACTATAGAGAGAAAGAATACATGGGATAAAACTCAACTAAAATAAAGACAGAAAATAAACCTTTCAGTCTTATTTAACATTCATCAGAGTTTGTGCAAAGAATAGTTTTAATGCTGTTCTATGTCTTCTTTTTCTGGAGTCAAGCAACAGGACTCTGTATTCCAGCTTCCTGTCTTCATCCTCCTGAATAACTATGACACTATGACAGGACATTTACTCTCAGTACAGCTAGACAAGAAAAAGCTTTCCTATGCTCTCTGAAATAGTCATTTTTGTCTTACCTGTGGTAGGTAGAACCACCATAAGGAGCCCAACAATCTAGGAAAGCATTAACTTCCTTAATTTGACAGGAGATAGTGGTATACAGTTACTTCTTTTAAGGTAACAGCCCAATATTTTAGTACTAAGTGGGCATATGCTGCAGTAATAAGGTGGCTATTGAGAACATTTCTAACAAGATGAGCATTATATTGTCCAGCTAAATCATACACTTGCTTTTATCTACAACTGCAGCTGCTGTACAACGCAGTACGATCTGTGCAATGGTTACACAATATCCTCTGTCCGCCTGTGAGCTGGGTCATTCCAGAAGTTGCCTCTTTATCTCTCCTGCTATTTCCTATTCCAGCTCTGGGAAATATGTTGAATCTTCTTCATCTTTCCCCTCTGGTCAAGCAGTTTACATCTCACCACATGTTCCTCTGATTTCTTGTGGAGGGATGGGAAATAGTCTCCTGAGCTGTGAGTAGGCCTCCTGAGGTGACGCAGCTGAGGTTTGATGGCTGGTGGTGACAAAGGAAGAACAATGATTGTTACCATGCCTAGCATTTGCTCATCAGCAAATAGGAAATAAATTCCTCAGAAACTGCACCCATCTCGCTCGGCACAGCCTGTCTGGCTTTCTCAGCCTGAGAGCCAGGACTCTCGTGCATTTACAGGTAGTTACACAGGGTTACAAAAAGGTTCAGAAAAAAAAAAAAAAGAGATGCAAAAATACAAATAAAAAATATAGATTCTAAGACTTTAGAATGAAACATAGACATCTCCAGAACTGAAATTGAGCACTTGAAATCATGCCCTTTGGACATCCCAGAAGACTATACCAACACAGGTGAATTCCAAGGACCCTTCTCAACATTTTAGACAGAAGATGAAAGTGCCACAAGTCTAAACAAAGCAGCAACTTTATACTTACCTACTTACATGCAGACAGTTAAACACCATTGAACAAGGTAATTTTAAGGCAATAAATCCAGATCAAGATCACATTTCCCAGAATTCAGAACTAGTTGGATCTGATGGTTTTCATGTGATTTTCCAGTCAACTACAGGCCACTGTGAAAGCCACAGGTGGGCTACACGTGAATCTGACTATTCTCAACTTCATGACTCGGTTTATTTAAATTGATTTATTGCTTTCTTACATCTTTACATAAGCAGAATAAAAAATTACTATGACAAAAATGTATTAGTCTTATGCTTAGTTATTATTTGCAAAATAACCAAGTAATAATTCAGTAATGAGCACAATAAGCACTTTAAAAGAAAAGTCATTGCTCTCAGCATGAAGCCTAACAAGCAAAAAAGATTCCCCTGTGTGAGCTAGCTAACATCAAATGCTAGAACAGTCACACTCTCATCCTGTTAAACTTGAGTGATTAATCGTACTATAAAATGTCTTCAGAATCAAAAAAAGCTATGGATTTCGTAAACTTTAGAAATACACACACAGATTTCTGCATAGTCATAATCCTTCCAGTTTTCAACTAGACTAGGCTGACTTTCATTAAAAGCTTGAAAAATATCCAGGTGAGTTACTTTTCTTTGAGGTACATTCACTTTTCAGATTAATTCCATTTTCTGTACTCAGCATGGATTCAGCCAAACTGTTATTGGATTTTCCATTCCTCAGCATGGGGGAATATTTATTGTTAACTGGAATTTTACTGGAGTTGTTGCCAGCAGAGATGACTCGGCTAATAGGTTTAAGGGGGTTTATCCAGAACACTGACAGTGCTGTTTATCATCCTTGTAGAGGAGTTGATAAAGGGGATCCATGACATTTAATTTCTTCAGGCTTTAGTGATTCAAAGTGATGGGGAGAAGATGCTCTCTCAGGACTTTTTATAGTTCTATTCCCAGATTTTCACTGATTTATTGTGTAATCTGGACTGTAACATCCACCCCAATTTTTCCACATGTAAAATGGGAATAAAAATGAGAATACTTACCTCACAAGGGTTTTGTGAGGGCTTCAATAGATTATGCTTTTAAAGAGCTTCATGCATGGTATGATGTAAGCATTAGAAACTTCTAACCTTGATGTCACTAAGGCATGAATTTCCTTTCTTTTTTATTTTTGTTTTAATTTAAGGGAAATAAATAATTATTTTTTAAGCAATGAAAGCAGAGAATTGGCATTTGGATAGCACCAGTGTAAACTAGAATAGTTACACAAGTAGTATCCTGCAGAAAGACTATCTGTGTGTCATTCAGACACCGATCTAGCAAGGAGGCCAAGAGTGCATTAGCGGCTCTGTTTGCTCCGGCCTGTGGGTCGTGCAACCCAGCATCTTACAGAACAGCAGCTGTGTAAATCTCAGAGTTGGCTAGGATGGCATGCACCCAGCAGCTCCTCTTACCCTTTCTTTCACACAGTTCTCCATTCCTTAGAGGGGTCAGGACTCCCTCTACCTTCTTGGTATAAACACCCGCTCTAAGTCAATATTATGCCCTGTAAGATATAATGGTCAGCACAGATGAAAGAATGAATGCCAGAGCTGCTGAATTGCAGACAACTGCAAATGAAAAATGAGCATAGACTGCTGCAAAGATTGCCTCACCCAGCAGGTTCTGCTTGCAGCAGCACAGTTACGGGCAGCCAACCTCATACCACCCCATGCCCTTCCACACACCCTCGATGTCTCTATTTTCAAAGAGTTCTGCTAAGCGGAAGGGAGTGCAAAGCTTGCAATCTGCTTCTCAGTTTTTGTTAAAACCCTGTAGGTTGGATCTGCTGCACTTTAGGTGTAACTACAGATACTGTGTCAGAGAGGGGCAGGATTTGAGGGTATCTGCAAACACGTTTGCAGCAGACCAACTATCAGGTTTTAGAGAATAATGCAACTAGTAGAACACTTATATGAAGGAACAAAAATTGTTCACTTCCCCATCTGTCTTGCCCCCACCATATGTAACACAAAAGCAGTCTACTGCACTCCATACAACACAATTATATTAATAGCTTGAGGTGCTACACCAGGAGCTGTTATTTTATATTAGCAGTGAGGGATGCTCTTATAAGCAGACACAGCTAACGCATGAAAGACTGGTTTGGGAGTGGAGGTGCATATACAGAAGGGCAGGTGAACAAAATGTACAGGATTTGCCACAGTTTAAGGCATTCTTTCATTAACCAAGAAACCACATGGGTACCAAATACTGCCCTTTAAACTGATCCTAAAATGTGCCAGTCACCCACTGAGGAAGGTCAGTAAGGTAACCAATGAAAAGCCAACTACTCTGGGGATGATCGCTTGAACTAACAGTCCAGACAGTGCCAAGAGCTTCAGTCTCATGGATAACCTCAGGAAGAGCAAAACGTTTACTAAGGAGTCTGCCTTCAGTTAATGGGACTTGATGGACATTTCACATGAGCTAGAAGTCAGGGGGATGCATCACCAGAGTCCACAAGAATTATTGTACACAGTAGTTAAAATTTTAGCTGGAATTTTCCTGGTTCTACTGTCTTGCCCAGAAATACAATGATTGGCAATAGTTTTTGCCCAGATGCAATAAGAAGGAAAATATTGCTAAAGATGCTTACGGACAAAAATGCTTTATAGTCATCTTAGAGTATTTTAAACTAATAAAAGTTGTTGCAGCAGCACTCTTGTTATGCAGCAAGTCCATTCTGAGCTGAAAACAGAACAAGACAAGGCAAACCACCAATATCATTTTCTCTTCCTTTACAAACATTTTAAAGCAGACAAACATTTCAATGAATTCAAAAGGCATGTCCCATCAAAAAAGAAAAAAAAAAGCTATTAAAATGTCATTTTCTTTAATGTCATTGCTACAATCACTGAGTCAACAGCATGGTTTTCATGCATGAACACCTGCTGGGAAACAATTTGCCTCTGATAAAAATTTAGAACACAGTCAGCTGAGCTGCCACATCTGCAGATGAGATTTGAATGGTCACTACGGGCACTTGGTGCTGGAGGGAAGGGAAAAAGTGCTGGGAAGAAAAAACAGGACACACTAAGGGGGAAAACCCATACGGGCTATTCGGCTTTCACATCTGCCCCTGAGCTGATGGTGGCTCCTCCTGTGCTGCTGCTAGTGCTTCTGGAAAAGGACCCAGCCAGGGCTCTCCACTACCTTTGCACAGTGGGAGACCCAGCAGTGAAACACAGTTCATGGGCAGCACTGGCGCTGGAGGAGGCCAGTTTGGCCTCAGCACTAAAATGTAATGCAAGTTAGTGTGGATGAGGATGAAGACTGAGACACTGCTGTCTCTACCAGCTGTCCCTGCTTCACAAGGGGATGCTGTAGCTACACAGGGGCACCAGGGTGGAAACAGTGTTTGGGCCATTGCTTGGTACAGAATGAAGTACATCTTGCTGCTCTCCAGACATTCATGCAAGCACTAAGAGCCTCTGGAACACCATAGAAAAGGTATTTAAGTCTTCCTTCAGTGAACCAGCTGGGGTTAGTGGCCTGAAGACAGATCCTTCTGCCATCTCCTCTCACCCATAGGTCCCTGCAGAGCTGCCGAGATGTACTTATCAATTTTGGGACCGATGTACAAAATAACACATATAGGACCTTCCATATTCTTTCAGTACTCAAAATACTTAATCCTAAAGGAAAAGGAGACTTGTCAGGGTTTTAGATAAGATCTGAACATCTTCCAACAAATGAAGGTAAGGAAATAACTATCAGATGTTTAAAGTCACAAACGAGCTGTGACTGTGGCTGAAGCATGTTTTATATCCTGTATAAACATGGCCTTTGGGTCTGTTCAACAGAGGAGCAGCACACCTTGGCTTCAGTGGGACAGCAGGATGTGGTGATGATAGCGGCAGTGGTATATTTTTATAGTTCAGAAGAGTTGTCCTTTGCATGGCTGTGCTTAGGGCACAAACCCAAACACTCTAGATCTGAAAATGACCAACCTTTCCACCACAAAAGTGCCATCTCTCCTCACTTGTTTTTCTAAGCCTGTCTGGTTGCTAACATGTACTATTGGCTCCATCCACACCAACCAATGACTCTCTTTACACCTCGTCTTTCATCCAGGCTGCGGCTGCTAAAATCAGCCCACTTACACCCCAGGAAAAGCAACGGGTGTCCAGCACCAGGTTTGTCCTCATGAGCTGGGTGGCCAAGGAGACGACAAGGATGCCCATCAGCTGCGCCCAGTGCCTGGCCACCATAGGCAGGGAGAGCACCCAGGGGCCTGCAGGGCACAGGAACTGCCTGGGGGCCAGAACACCTAAGGCCTTCCTCCAAAGGGTGCTGGGCTAAAGGGTGGCAGGCAGGGCTATGGTAGACTGGGCTCTTGTGGGTGGGCTTGGGTGGGTGGGGACCCAGTGGACAGAGCTTTGATGGGCAGTGCTTAAGTGGGCGGGGCTTGTGTGGGTGGAGCTGCGGTGGGCAGGGCTTCACACCAGGCATCACTGCCACCTCACGGGGCTGTCACCCGGCAACGCAGCAGTTACCGTGTCCCTGGGCAGGCTGCTGCCCTGTCCCGCAAACAGAGCTGTTGCCGGGGCAGATGGAAGAAGACATCTCAGAGGATGTCCTCAGGAGCTACTGCTGGAATTCCTCAGGGAGGAAGACCTGGATGAGGCTATACTGGAGGTGCTTTACTGCAGCAGGGCTACCCTGGAATCTTACCTGATGGATACAAATCTTGCTTCAGCCTTGGGGAACAGGCAGAAGCCCCTCACAGCATGGAAACCATCACCTATCCCTGGAGGTGCCTGAGGCTCTCAGGCCTTTTCCACTGGAGAGCCATGGCCAGCGCAAGGGAATGCCTTCTGGAGATGCTACACCATCCTCACCTGCCATCGAGCCAGGGGCAGCAGCGCAGCTGTAAGAAATGGGATGTATGGAAGTGGCAAGGCTCCTGCTGCTTTGCAGCATCCGCTGGTGTTCCCAACGAGCGCAAGGGAAGGACACTTGTCCCCAAGGTCCATCAGGCCGGGGACACCTGGCCACTCGGGGCAGCCCCTGAGATGGCTCCAGGCTGAGGGAGAACAGGGCTAGGGCATCTCCTGGGAGGCGTGACCAGCCGGTGGGAGGAGGGAGCCGGTCTTGCTCACATGCTCAGGGACTAGCCCGATCGCCAGCTCTGCTGCTGGGGTCAGGAAGGAATTTTCCCCCGGGGCGGATTGGCACTGGTCCCCGGGGGTTTTTTGCCTTCCTCTGCAGCACTGAGCAGGACCCCTTCTCAGGGCCCCTCCAGCCCATCTGGGCTGGCTCACTGCCTGCTGCTGCTCATGCACCACGAAGGTGGCACCTCATGCCCTGCAGCTGGGGGGAGGAAGGCTTTTTTCCCCCCTGGTGGGCTAGCAAGTGTCCCCGGGGGGTTTTTTGCCTCCTCTGCGGCTTTGAGCATGGCCCCTTGCCAGGGCTCCTTTAGGCCCTTGCCGCTCAGGGCCTGCTGCTCATGCTCCATGAAGGTGAACCTCGTGCCTCGCATCCGGGGGGAGGAAGGTCTCTGGACTGCCAGATCCAGCTCCAAGGGTGATTATCATCTTCTCCTCTGTAGCACTGAGCACGACCCCTAGTCAGGGCTCCTCTGGGCCCTTTTGGCTAGGTTCTTGCCTGCTGCTCTAGCACCTCCAAGGTGCTGGTCAGGCCCCGCCTCTCTCGGGCTCTCTTGCTCATGGCAGGTTCATAGCGGGAGCAAGCTCTGCTCTTCCCTTGGCTCCATTTCCCCAGGAGTTCTTGCTTGTGCAAAACAGCCTGGAAGTGCTTGGAAGGGCTCTGGACTTGCTGCACCACCAGGAAGGAGCTGCTGCGTTTCCCCTCTGCCTGCAGGCAATACAAGCCCAGGGCAGGCACTTTCAAAGGAGACCTGTGTCACTGGCCAAGCAGCACAGCAGAGCAAGTTTGGGAATGCCAGAAAGATGCTTTTGTCATCACTGGGTGCTACACTTTGGAATACAGCCCACGATACCACACATCACCTCTTTCTTTTGTGCGTGGTCTGTCCAGATCCTCATCTTTCATGTTCTTGCTCTTGAAGAAACCAGGACAGCTCAGCCTCTGTTCTGGCTGCTGCTCTCTGCAGCACTGGGACTTACCTTTGCCAGGCTGCAAGGGATGTTTTTACACAGCTGAAGACTGCATCAGCCTGCTCCTGTCTTCATGACAGTGAGCAGTGGCTCGCAAAAGATCAAAAAAAAAATAAAAGAAAATCATGTTTCAATTTGTGTCCTGTGTCCTTGGAAGTGGTTTTGCAGCTGAAAACCCCCTGGCAATCCAGGCTGATAACATCGTTAGGCATGGTGAGGGGATGGGATGGGATGGGATGGGATGGGATGGGATGGGATGGGATGGGATGGGATGGGATGGGATGGGATGGGATGGGATGGGATGAGATGGGATGGGATGGGATGGGAGAATATGCTGTGTTCTGCCTGATGAGCTCTGATCTGAGTCTGAGGGCTCCATGCAGGAGAGTGGCTCTTCACAGTGCAGGTCCCAGGCCCATCCAAGAGACAGCATCAGAGATGGGCACAGCTGCACCAGGGCTCAGAGCTGGACAGAAGGCCCCAGGCTGAGCTGAGCCATGTCCCTGGAGCCCTGGGTGGGAGACAGTGTGGGTGCAGGTCCCAGGGGAGGCTGGTCCCAGCCAGTGAGGCCACTTGAACAATTATTCCATTTCCTCCTCCACTTTTCCTCCTCTTTGCGATGAGGAAAAGGAGTCATTCCCGAGGCCAGCAGTGGTGCCTGCACCTGCAGGTCCCTGGGACACTGCAAGATGTGGCTGAGCTGCTGGGGGACTCTGCTTTCAGCAGTGGTCAAGCCCAAGTGGGAGCACTGTCAGGGATCTCTCACACATGCAGCCACCTAACCCCATCAAACCAGCTCTGCACACTTTTAGGTGTTTCTCCTTGTGCATTTTGAATCTACAAGGTACAGATACAGAAGTTGGGCTGATCAACCTGCCAGCAAAGAGACGGATGGGATCACACGCACACAGGCACGTTCTCCTCAGCCTCGACTACAGCCACCGCAGTACAGCTTCCACTTGTGATGCAAGATGCTGCATGCGACCCACGGGAAAAAAATCACAGGCAACCAGATTTAGAAATTAGAACATTTCTCCATTGGAACATTTCTCCATTAGAAAATGACGTGTGTTTACAGCAGACTGTTTCTTAACTACACATTAATTAGTGGCTGCTTCCAGCAAAGCCTCCCCGACCCCGGTAAAACACGATCTCTATGGAACATAAAGAAACATCACTCTGCTGCCTTTAAAGAAAATGCATCACTGAACTCTACATGGAGAAAACATTGCACTCCTGCCTACTGCCCGTCACACGCTGTAAAGAGCTGCAAGGGAAGGGCTGATTCGCCAGCTGTACCAGAGGAAACAGTTGGGTATGCAAGCCACAGCAACAGAACACAGGTACCAGCATTAAACCACCAACACACAGAGAGTCCCTAATAGAGCACCCAGTGGGGCACCCAATCGGGGCCAAACCCAGCACTGAGGTGGGAGGTGTCTAATGATGAGAGAGTCAGTGCCAGAGAGAATGCACCTCCCTCTGATTCAAGGTGAGAGCATCCCAGTCAGGACCGGCACTGGAAGCAAGTCTGGACTGGCAATAAATTCAGTCTCTTTTCACAACAGAGGGGCACTGCTGGGTTCAGCACTTCCCTCTCCTGAAGGTGGATCTGCCATTTTTCTAATCCGAACAGTTAACAAATTACAGTTCACAGTTTGGAAGGGGTGTAGATGCTCTTCCCAAACAGAGAAGGAAACTGGGACACACAAGGATTTGAGTAAGGGAATTGGGCAAGTCAGCAATACTGAAAGTACAGTACCTAGAAGCCTATGCTGAAACCCTCTCTGCTGCATTTATATTCTCTACCTTCTTATTGTAATGGTGGTCTGCAGACTCAGAACAAGGATCATACAGAATAAGGGATGCAGAATTTGCGGTTTGCAGGTACTTATTAATGAATCAATAGGTTAGAAGTGGTCTGGTGTTGGAGAAATGGACAAACCCCTCCTGTAAGCACTGTTCATTAAAAACACACAAGGGACCACTGCAAACATGCTAAATTGTGTAAAAAGTGAGCTAGTTTTGAAACTAGATCTGTTTACATTCAGACAGATGTGTAGGACAAATGAAGGGTTATCATGGTGCAATAAAGACTGTAGATTGTGGTAGATGTGAAGAGCACAAAAGAACAAAACGCTATGCTTGAAATCACAAAACATCCTTATTTTTCCCTTTCAGCATTTATGTCAATGTTATAAGAGCCCAAATTAATTTTCCAATTGAATTAAAATTGTCTGCAGCCTGCACTGCAAGGCACAAACCATAAGGTATTTGTTTTAAATAAAATCTGTCACAGTCCATTAGAAAAAAGGAGTTATTTTGTTCAACCCCAGTGAACTTGTTTTAACGTTTTAATGCAATGAACAAAAGTCATGCTAAACCTGGAGAAGAAGTTGTGTTGATGTTTGTCTCCCAGACAGTTGTCACTATGAGTGCCTATTTCAAAAGTTGCACATATAAGCAAGTTAGAGTGAGGTGGTACCAACTGACCTGGCAACGTGAGGTGATTTCCTGAGGAACCCGAGCCTGGTAAGTCAGCTGAAAGTCGTGCTGGACCTTTAAAAAAGAAAGAGTAATTTCAGCAGAGATGGATGAACTGTAGTCCCACCAATCATGACAATGCTTTTTGTAGCGCTATCACCACCACGAGGTGGTTGTCTTCTTTCTGATATTCCTTATCCATGGTTTTAGGTAAGGTTAACTGTGAAAACAGCCTCACTTCTGGGGACTTTTCCATTTAAAGGACTCAATATCAAACATTCTTTTTAATCACTTACCGTGTTTAGGTGGAGGTAACCTAGTTGTTGACTCCAAAGTTTCACATTCTGAAGTTCTGGACTTAAGAACTGTTGCCAGCTGTCAGACAAGCTTTCCCTTCAGCTACCTTCATGTCCTCACAGTTGTATAGCCACCAGTTTTACAGCCCATTACAGCTCTGAAGGCAGTTACACAGCACTTACCTTGCTTCTGTAGTGGTTCAGTGAGCAGGTGAATCACTTTGGGTCCTACTAAATGATGGTAGCAGCTCCAGACATTTATGTCACTGGCTATAGTTGCCAGAGAGAAGACTCTGATACTGTATGTGCATGGGGAGGTGAGTCACCCAAATCATTAGATGCCTTTTCCAAGTCATCTTTTCTCCATCTTAGCTCCCTTCTTGCTTACGTAGCAGTCAGTATTTCTGATTTGAAGACCACAGCCGACTACATTAACACCATCAATGTCTAACAGAAATTGGCAGCTTGGCTTCATCTCTGCTTGCAGTGGACTGGATGTTCACGCAGACTCAAACCGAGCTGGTGAGGTGTAAAAATACAAGCAGGCACAATGTTGAGCACATTGCCTGTTCTTCAGAAAATCAGTACCAGTGATCCTCCCAGAGAGGAAAGGAGTGACCCAAAACTGGAATTTCAGGCAAAAGGAAATGCACAATGCCTTCCAGAGTTGTATGGAACATCTCTGAATTTTACATCCTCCTTAGAGAGAAGGGCTTGGTGTCTGCCACTCTTTATCATAATCTTTTCCTCTTTTTAAGGAACAGATGAAATAGAAAAGCAGCAGCAATACAGAAAAATTCTGGTCATTACTTGTGCAGTGTGATGACTGCTGCACAGGCATCACCAGAGTCTACCTGCGGAGCAAGATGCTTTGTAGAAGGTGGCATGCAGGGACGCAGCTGAAACGCTGCGAAAGGAGTATTATAAGGAATACTGGAGCACACGACAGCCCAGACCTGTGGGATCAATATTCGTGTTCCAAGTAGCACAGAAACAGACCAAAATCACATGAGCCAGTGTTTCAGAGGGCCTGAGTGTGGTGTGCTGGTGTTGATTTAGATATTATTATGGGCGGTGACTTCAGTCAAAAAAGAAAAGGGAAAAAGTTAAGGTTGATCCATCTAAACCCCAAACAGGTAGAGTTTTACCTTGGGGTCCTTAAATAAGCTATTTGAAGCCGCTACTTCAATGTTGCCGTCTTTAGAAATTAGGTAATGCCTCTACGACCCTCTCACAGAGGCAAGCAGTGAGCAGTGACTGCCATCCAAGCAATGGTCCCACTATGCTTAAAAAACTCAGTTGATTACTACTAGTCACCTATGGGGAGCTGGATGCTGGAAAGCAGCCAGCAAGCGCCGTGCCTGGGTCAGATGTAGAAAGCACCAGAACAAAATGAGCCTTTCTACAGCTTCAATTCAAATGGAGCGGAGACCTCATTGGTTTTATTTGGTAACAGGATGAAGGTACATGGACTCAGTTACAGAAAAAACTGGAATGTTGAAAAATGTTGTATACATTTAGAGACCACAAGCCTCTTCTTTCAAATAAGGAACTAACAATAAATACATATTGTTTAAAATTATTCCCAGAACAGTTGAGAATACTTGGCATTACATGGCATCATTCAGTTTGGTTTTGCCTTTTTTTTTTCTCCTTATGAGTCTTTAAAAAAAACAATAGATTTTGTTTTTCTCATTACCCTCCCCACCCAGTCCCAGGAGCAATCTTGTGCTGAGTTTTGCTTTCAGCATGTATTTTAACTTGTTTTCTATCCGCTGGTGCAAAATAGTGTAACAACCTGCCTCTTTCTTCCTGGAAAAATGTTAGAGATCAGGTGTCTGTCACTTCTTTTAGTTCAGTTCCAGAAAGACAACTCCATTATCAGTTCTGCTAATACAAACATACTCTAAAGCTTATGTTTAAATTCATACATAGAATTCCCTGCAGAGTGCCAGCTGAGAAAAGGTTATTTTACAAGACCAAGATCCTTAAATTTGGTTTATTTCCCCTTATCCTTCCTACCAATAGGTTTAATGCTTCTTAACTTTATTTGAGACCTGTCACTGTAGGGTTAACCACAAGAGCAGTGAAATCTACTGTCACAGATAAGCCACAACAATGTTCACCCTTCCTCCCTGCTGAAGGTAGTCAGTATGCTAAGGTGACTTTGACTTGAAGTGCCTACAAGAAGTAGCATCACCATAACGAAGAGATTTTTTAATATATATACTGAGATATATATATATATACACTCTTATTTAAACACATTGGAAGCAGCTTCTACCACAGCAAAGGAAGACAGCTCCACCCTGATGCATGAGCTTTACACAGACCGCCCTGTAATTAGTTGGACATGTTTCTGTTACTGAGTCTTTGGCCCCAGGTGTGGCAGTGGGACCAGCAGGACTTTGCACACAACTTCCTTTGATTTCAGTGCAACTAAAAGAGTGACCAGGCCCAAGGTGTTGTTTTTTCGCTCTAAGCAGATGCTGCAGATGCAATGGCTTTGTCTGTCGGGGAAGAAGGGGGAGAAGAAAAGGGAAGGGAAACATCCCTGTGAGAATCTGGGCCTGCAGACAACCAGAAGGTCTGGTGAAAACCCAACCAGAACCCTACAATAAAAATAGCAAATATTTTAAAAAATTGCTTATAAAAGTGTATAAAAATATCATCCAAGCACGAAGCAAAGGAAGAGGCTCACTCTGTCATTCTACCGCTAGGTTTTGTCACTAGAAAACCCCAATGGCCATAAGTAAGTTTGTTTGATAGATGCACTCCTGTGACCGCCAACGGAGGCAACGGGATTACACGTATTCCTCCTACCACTGGACAACTTAACACCAGGGTGTTGAGAGTACACAGCAGTCGATACATAAACATTCGGGAAAAAATGGAAAGAATACAAAATGCCAAGAGCGCGCTGCAAGGCCTGTGAGTGAGCCCTGTCACATGTAGAGATGAGGGCAAATAAATTTGCTAAAACTGAGCTTCAAGTCTTCAGCCAGCTTGCCTGGAAGGGGCTCCACTTTCTTCACTTTCTTCTACTTGTGCTCAAGTCGCTGGAGCAGGGAGAGCTGACACCTCAAAGACAGCCACGTGTCCCAGTCCAGCTTAGGTACAGAGCCAAACCCTATGCTTGCTGGGGGTGAAAAGGGGCACCGCAGCAATGAGGAGGCAGTCTCAGCAAGTAGAAGTGCAAGGCCAGTGTTTCACTTGAACAGAAAATAGTGGCATTGGCAGTGGTCACCTGCCCTGCTCCTGCTTTGAGCACAGTAATCAGATGGGGAAAAGATTGTTGGGGTTCCAAAACTTGTCTGCCTGTGGAAGCGAGGGGAGCACCACATCAGGATGCACACCTGACACGAAACCCAGAGCAGATCTGCTTATGCTTTTAGGTAACACAAGTGGGGAAAATATCTGTACCAGAGGTACGAGCTGAATTTGTGCCTTAAAAGGTGAAAGGATGTTTCTTTCTCTATTTTCTACCTGTCCAGTGTGATGTCTGCTCCTCATTTGCATGGAGTCAGTGCCACAGGGCTCCTTCTCATATTCAACCAGGACATTCCTGCTTTTGAGCGTTGATGTTCAGACACCGTGCCAGCACAGCTCTGAGATCAGCGCTGGTTCCACACATGTGAAAACACAGGATCACTCTGTTTTTTTCAATTACTGGGAGAGGTGATGGATTAAAAAAGAATAAAAGGACTCAATTATGCTGTCATTTGCTGAGTATAAATGGCTAACATGGTACAGAGGATGAAGAGTTTCCTTAGTATAAAAGGAAATGTGAGGAAAAAGGAGCCAGTAAGAAATATTTAGGACCAGTGTCACAAATTCCTGGAAACAGACCAGTTTATTCTAGGTGAAGCAAAAAAAATATTATCCTTGTCAAATCCCATAATTTCTAATTTGAATAGATTATTGTGGTTAATTAAAAGCCATATTTGGGACCAATTGTAGAATTTGCAAGGTCTAACAGCAAAAAGATGGTTGACATAAGCATTTTGAGAGGGTGCATCACTGGTTTTTACATTAAAAAAATAATTACAAAATAAATCCTTTTACACGTGCGTACACTTCTTGTATGGTGTCACAGAAGCTCATGGTCCAAAGCACTGATTTGTGTGCAGCCCAAAGAACTGTCACCCTTTGAGCCTTTTAAATAATAAACACGATAAAATGAGGGTGGTGAAACAGTGGAACAGGTTGCCCAGAGAGGTGATGGATGTCCCATCTTTGAAAATATACAAGGTCAGGCTTGATGCGCTCTTAGCAGCCTGGTCTCATTGAAGATGTCCCTGCTCATTGCAGGTGGGTTAAAAGTCCCTTCCAATCCCAACTGTTCCGATTCTATAAAAACATATTGCTTGCTTGGTTTTTTGGGTTTTTTTAATTGAAGTGTGTCTAGGAGTTCAAGCACTGTGTCACCATGAGTCAAAGATCTGTTAATTCCCTGAACACCAGTCCCAGCAAAATGAGGAAACACTTTTAGAGGTACTTGTAATGGCATTCCTCCCTATTTTAATTGGGTAAAGTGCCTGGAGTCTATCTCTACACGAGTTTCTAGGAAGCAAAAGACTTCTGGTGCCCTATCAGCAAAGCAGAGCTCTCTGAGGGCACCAGCACTCCCTGCACAGAGACAGAAGAGTGCTGTCTTTATCACATAGCTTCCCAGCCTGTGCTGCCCTCTGCAAGATGTACTCTGGCACCAGAAGACCCCTTTGCACCTACTGGTGGGCACTCCCAAATAATTTTGCAGAATTTCAGCATGGAGCTGAATGAACTCTGGGCCCTGTATTTGCAGGATCTGTGGCTTGTTCATTGCTTGTCATGTCTTCCTGAGGATGGAAAAGGAAGGGAAGAAATTCCTTTTCACTCTTTATAAATATGAGCCATTAGCTGATGATCAGCTAGTCTGCACACACTTACCCCCCCCCCCCATCCCTATCCCTTTGTGGAATAAAGTAAGAGAAAGTAGTTCTCCAATTTACACAATTGTACCATGGCTGATCTCCAGTTTAACTGGGCACTGTCGAGACCTACCACGCCTTGGCTCCCAGTGTGCTAGTACAATGCTGCAGAGTGTTCTGGGGAAGTGGGGCGGGCAGAGTAGGGGACTGTAGGTATGATCTGGGAGGGAAACCCATGATAGATGCTTTCATCTGGACTAGTGTCTTTGTATAGTTTTGATTTCTAGATCTGACTTTCACTTTCTAGATTTCCAAGCTAATAGATTTCAGTGGGATTTTGTTTTAACATGACAACAAAATTCTAAAAGATGCTAATCACTGTAGCTAATTAAAATGATTTTAAAAAGAGCAGGAGAATGTTGCTAGTTCTGACTGCCTGTATTTTGCAAAACCTTTTGCTGCCTACCTCAGAGCTGAGATCAGTAACTTTGACTATATCATCTCTGCTAGAATGGCAGCTTTGGTCTGCAGTCCCCAAGAGATGACAAATCCACCACTTCCCTTATTAGCTCCAGACAATGGTGACTAACCCTAACAATCAAGGAAAAACATTTTCCAGACCAATTTGACACCTTTGTGCCAGAAACAAGACCTGACCAGCCACACATTAAGCAGCCTGGCTTCTCTGTCTGAAAGAAGTCACTCCCAGAAAGAAAGAAAATATGTATCAGAAACAGATGAAGGGTTTAAAATTATTATTATTCTACCGTGCATCTTTAATCTAAGGCATCTTTATTCACTGTACATTAGGTAAGGGTAACTTAAAAAATATTAAGCAAATTCATCCTTGCACCTCTGACCAAACCCTCGGTAAGTTCCCCCTGACTTCAGGGAGAAGTCTGACTAAGCAGGGACTGAGTCACCGCTGCGGTATTTCGTTCTGTATTATTGATATTCCATCAGTGTGCCCTCAAAGAGCCTGGCCAGGGCTGCAAGTCATGTTCTCTTACTGGGGCTGAATGCTGATGGCAGGGAGGGAAGGAGAGGTGGGGAAGTGCTACGTGGTGCCACAGCCCACTCTGCCTATCACACAACACGGAGTGTGCTTGGCACTGGCTGCGGGGCCACTGTCCTCCCAGCATCCCGCTTGCCTCAGAAAATCCACTCCAGAGCTCCCAATGAACCAGGAGCTCACAAATGGGAACACTACAGACCCTTATATTTATTTAATTTAAATGAGCTGGTTCACTGAAGCCAACTGTGAGATCTAACAACTGGAAGGGTTATTGTTGTACTTCTTCCTTCTGCAAACATGTGATTGAAGTGCAACCTTTTCGCAACGTGAACCTAATCTAAATCTCTGGCTTTGAACAAACTCAAACTCTGGTGTCCAAAAAAGAATTCAAAGTGTCTCTAGCCTCAGTAATCAAAATCCCAGAAACGAACACTCCTGAGTGAGAAGGTACTCACATTTAAATGTGGATTTAGGCTGAGCTCTACTGCTGTGATTTTTACTAGTGTTAGTGGGAAGCTTATCCCTGTACATGCACAATTTAAGCAAGAACAGAGACCCAAGCTCTAATATAGGCTGGTGATAAAGTCCTGTGCTTCTGGAAAATGAAAAGGACACATCAAAGATTTACCTTCCTAAGCCAATGTTTTGCGTGTTCTTTACATAGCAAAGAGCCATGACAACAGTCTGATTCCTTGTAAAATACATATATGACTAACACAGCAAGACCATATCCTGAGCAAAAAGGAGTTAGGCCAAAAAAACAGTTACATGTGTATGTACGTGTCTTGATTTCCACACAGACAGGTAAAATCACTCATGATTAACTAGATTCCTACCAAGATCCCAAGTCAGAAAAGCACTTCCATACATGTTTGACATCTCTTATACAAGGATACCTTCATGATTTAAGGGCTGAGCAAGGTGGGGTTTTAAACACTTCTTTTAAGAAGCCAAAACGATGGCTAATTTCCAGGTGTCTGTCTCCACTGGGTGAGACAGTTGTGTCCACCGACTCCAGCAGTGTATTTAGGACACACTTTTTCATTCTCATTTTGTCCATCTACACTTCTCCAGCAACGCTTTTCCTTTTCTTTGGCCTGTCCATTCAGTCAGCGATGAAAGAATGATCACACTGGGACCAAAGTAAGAATTGAGCTATGTGATTCCCTGCTGCCCTTCTCTTAGATCTTCAGGTCAGGCAAAGAGCCCATGTTACTAGTAACCCATGAACAAACATGGTAAACAGCTCATTATCTGTAATCTCAAGTTACAGCAGACACGTCAAGCAGTACATTCGGTACACGCTCTCAGAGTCCAACAACAAAATTTGCCCCAAGGGAATATGGCTTTCATTGATTATTCCTGTCCTATTACTAACTGAAAAAACAGACCAAAATGAAGGGTTGAGCGAGTCTGCCTGCTGTTTAGAAACAAGAACATTTTGCTATCATTGCATCATCTGGGAAAGACATCAAATCCTAACAAATCAAATGACTCTACAAATTCACCATTCTTATTAATCACATCTACTGTGGCAGTAAAACCGATATCAAATTCTGTCTACCAGCAATTGGAAAATGGTCTCAGGGAAAAGGAAAAAAAAAAAGTAGTATTATAAAATTTTTTTTCTCTTTTTTTTTTTTAAATATGTTTTTGCATTATCCTAATGTTGGTTTCACAAGCTGAGGCACAGCAAAGGGCAATACTGGTATTTGAAGATAACTTTCATCTATTTGCTTGACCTGTCCAGAAAAACAGAACCATATGCATCAGGAAATCATCACTTTTTTTAAACAGAAAACTTTCCAACAACAACAAAAAAAATGCACACATACATGAACAAACAAACAGACAAAAATAAAACTGACCCAAAAAAACAAGGCCCCCACCCTAGAACCCAGAGTCATTAGCTGTGAAGTAGCCAGTGGGAGGAGGAGTGTTTTGAAAGTTGTTTAGTGCCTTCCCCAGAATCTGGTCTTTGCAGAAGGAGGAGAACAGGAATGAAGAAGCTCAGCTAAAATGATGAAAGAAATTTGCAGTCTCTTTTTTTAATATATTTTTACTCTTCTGTATCTGGAAAGAAAAAAAAAGAAAAAGAAAAAGTGTCAAATGCTGCTTTTCTCCCCTTTGTCCAATGAGCAGGTCATCTGGGGAAGAAAAAGAAGGGTATTAGTTTAGACAGCCTCATTTTCTTAGAGCAGTACAGCTTTGCTTAGGTGTTGAAAGGCTGCAAGGCGAGGCGCACCAAAGCAATACCTCTTGCTGGCTTGACTGGAAAACACCTTTCTGTCCTACACAAAATCAAATTCATTGTGCTCTGACTAGTCCAGTGGGAATGAAACTTTAGGCATCAATGGGATCACATAACAGAATCCAGCTTGCTTATATCGAGAGATCTCATTATCTTCCTCTGCTGTAGGGCTCCGATTACCCTTGCTCACTAGCTTTTCCAATACTTTATTTGCTCATGAAAGCAACAAGATTGTTCATGTGGTTTGAGATGAAGGAAAGAAAGTGTTCCAAACCCAAAAGAGCACCTTTGTCCCAAAGAGCTTCCAGAGAAAAGCACAACCTTATGTAAGGACAAGTGCATGAGATCTGACAGATCTGTACAATCTGCTTGAACCCCCTATCAAATACCTAAAATCCCTTGGCCTCAAAATTAGGCCATATTTGACTAACATTATCCTGTATGTACAAACAGAACTCTTGTCTGTGTAGTTATGCCACAAGTGAATCTTCACAATGAAGATTAGAAAATGCCGAATGTAGGTGATGAAATGTAGACAAGAAACCTTTTTCATTATTTCTAGTGAAAAAGGACAGTTTCTAATGAAAGAGGAGGCTTTATCCAACCTTCCTCATACCCTTCTTTGGAAAGCCTCTGGAAAAGCTTCAAACAGGAACATTAATATTTTACTCTACATTGGCTGTCCCAACCAGTTATCTGAATATGCCTGGCACTCTGCTTGGCTATTGTTGTTCTGACAATGCTTTCGTCAGCAGAGTTTGGAAGTTCATTTGAAAGGGACTCCCAGCCAAGGAGACTCGGCTCAATGTGAGATTAATTTATCTGGGAGTCTGGGCATGCCTCCGATGTGATTACGTCAGAAACTCTTTAGGTCCTTTCAGAAAACCAGCTTATTTTACCTTCCATAGTATACTGGGGGCTTGGGGTTTCTTTTAGGCAGTATTTGGCAAAACAAAAAGCTAAGGCTTTGCTGCCAGAGTGCATTATCTCCGATGAACGTATAGCAGTGGCTATTAGGGAATTGGTATCATTTTCTTCTATTGCGTAGTTATCAGGGCAACTTTACCTTTCAGGTAAAGTCCTTACCCTGCTCACTGATGCAAATCTAAACCACCACTGTAGAGAATTAGGCTTTCCCTATTTCATTGGATTTATTAGGCTGAATTGTGACATTCTCAACTCTATTGACAGCATAATCTACAACAGGCAATAGTAACAGCTATAACAATAGTACTACGCTTCTTGATGTCTCTTATCTTAAAGGTTCAGCCTGATTTACTGTCATTAACAGGATCATAACAATCCTGTCAGATGCATCATTAGCTGCATTTTAAAGAGAAAAGACTGACCCAGAAGCAAATGTAGTCATTTTGGACATAGGGACTAAATGACATCTTTGAGCAGTAATTATTTCTATATCTCTTAGATCATCTGCTGAATCTCACCAGGAATCTGAAAGAGGGCTGGAAGTACCACCCAACATGCCCTCCCTGGGCTATCCACACTCACAAAACTTTTAACCCCTCCTATTGCCATTAATGAGCCACAGGAAAATGCAATGTTTTTTCCAGTCTCTGAAAGTTCCCTGTGGAGAACTGAGTCATATATTGCTTTTTGCTTCTGTTGGCCACATCATCAGCTCGGGTGAGAACATTCCAGTACAGCATTTGCTTTAAATTTGCTTTCTGCTTGGTGGAGCAGATGTGTTGGTTTTCTACCCAAATTTCCCTTTTGGATACAATGTAGCTTACCTACAACTACCTTAACCTTGGATGTGATTCAGCTGCTTTCTCATTGCAGCACAACAGATCCAGTGCAAATACTCGTAGGTATCAACAGAGATAATTGAAAAGAGAGAAAAGAATGAATATGCAGCACTGGGTACACAGGAAGACTTTAAGTAGTTCACTTGGCATAAACTGAATTTCATTCTCTGAAATAGCCTCATCTGAACATACATCACAGTCCTTCAGTGTTGCTGACGAGTTTATATTGGTCGTCAAGGCTGAGTATTGGCCCTCTCCTTGATCACTAACACAAATACCACTGACCTCTAAGGCTCTTCATGTGATATCAGCACCCACTGCTTCAAGTCCCTCTCTGTTATCAGCCTGTGGTTTATATCAGGCGTTTGTAACTTGTGCTCGCTGGACTATGAATGTTTATGTAAGACCAGGTTAGATGGGGCTTTGTGCAACCCAATCTAGTGAAGGGGAACTAGATCATCTAGTTCAGTGTACAACTGTGTCCATACACCAAGGAAGCTGGCTGTCAGTTTTGCACAATCAGTGATTAATCTCACACATTTGCCTCTCAATTTGTGGTAAAACAAATGCTTTGGAGTCCAAGACCTTACAAGAACCACCCATTTTAACAGTTGGCATTTATTATGCCTGCCTAATGCAAACTTCCACAATCTGCTACCCAGTTGGAGAGCAGGAACACAGCCCCAGAGGCATTTAGGCTGAGGTGAGAGTTTAGACTGACTCAAAAACTACACCTGTTCTGCTATGACTCACGCCCCTCACCAAGTGTAAATCACAGGCATGATGCCGGTTGTACCAGCTGGAAGTGGAGAGCTGACCTCTCCCAGCACTGCTTCTGAAGATGGCCAGCCATGATCCTCCAGCCTAATGCCTGCCCTTTCCCTTTATCCCTTCCTCTCCAGTCACAGAAAGCCCAGCGCTGCCTGGAGCAGGCTCAGGACACCTCCCCATGGCCTCTTGCATCCAGCCAGCCTGGCAGGACAAGACCAACCCCTGTGGTTTTCAAACTGCATTTAAAAGAAAACTCTAATATTTTCTCTCCTAAAAAGTAAATGCTGAATTGGGGTTGAGGGACAGTGTGACCTGGAAAAAGGATTTTGTTGGCAGCATTGGCTTTTGGGTTTTTTTTCCACAAATGACTTATCTTGCTTGGCAGACCCTGCTGATGAAAGTGTGAAATTATTGCATGCTCCCTGTTTCCTCTGCTCAAATGCACATTCCTTCAGCATTATAACCATACTTAATTATGAAGGAAGCACAAGATGACCCCACAGTCAGGACTACACACTTGGATTTCCTGTCTAGGCAGACTGTGGTAACCTTGAGGTTCACTTGGGAAAAAAAGTATTGCTTACCATGAACAAATCTCATAGAATCATAGAATAGTCTGGGTTGGAAGGGACCCCAAGTATCACAGATTTCCAACCTCCCTGCCACAGGCAGAGCCACCAACCTCCAGGCCTGGATCTAGACAACCTGGCCTTGAACACCTCTAGGGACAGGGCATCCACCACCTCTCTGGGCAGCCTGTTCCAGCACCTCACCACTCTCTCTGTAAAAAAACTTCCCCCTAATATTTAATCTAAACCTTCCCTCCTTTAGCCTTAGCCCATTTCCCCTTGTCCTGCCATTGTCTACCCTTTTAAAAAGTTGAATCCCCTCCTGTTTATATGCTCCCTTCAGGTATTGGAAGGCTGCAATGAGGTCTTCTCTTCTCCAGGCTGAACAAGCCCAGCTCCCGCAGCCTCTCTTCGTAGTGCAGGTGCTCCAGCCTGCTAATCATCTTTGTGGCCCTCCTCTGAACCCTCTCCAACAGTTCCACATCTTTCTTGTATTGAGGGCCCCAGATCTGGACACAGTACTCCAGATGGGGTCTCACAAGGGCAGAGTAGAGAGGGACAATCAGCTCACTATCCCTGCTGGCCACCCCTCTTCTTAAGCATGCTGCATGAGTACACCTACAGGATGGGAGAACTCCACCACATCACCAAATAAGATTGCTCCTGAAGGACTATTACCCCATAATATTTTTGAGAGTTTTAATACACAGAAAAAAACAAAAGAAGAAAGCCTCAGTTAACCATATCAATTCAGTATATCCCTTATTGAGCGTCCTGTGGTGGTGCCTTTTCATACATTTATGATGTAATATCATAAATGTATCAACAACCAAAAAAATCAGTGTACAACTATGTTAAAATTAGCATTTTTGTATTTTTTATATTTTATTCCATAAAAATTAATCCTACAAGTTTTCTCGTTTCTATTAAAATTAGATTCTCTTGTCACATCCCAACAAACATAACTGCTACACATAGATATGTGCACATATCAGGGTTATGTACTAACACAAACAGCAGATATCAAAAGGGTTGCACTTGAAGGGAAATTGAATACACAAACTTATGCACACTATGAATCTTTAGCCTGAAAAGGGAGAGTAAATGAAATTATGAGTGATGCTAAGAATGTGAGTAGGGAACAATTATGCATTGTTTGTCACAGTCCAAGAAGGGGGGGAGGGGGATCAAATGAAATTATCAAGCAATAAACTTGAAAACAATAAAAAAGATGTGATTTTTCACATAATGCCTAAGTAAATTTTGAATTGTGTTGCCTCAGAGCCCAGTACACAAAAAAGCACCAGGGCTGTAAAGATAATTATACAAGGTAATGGAAGAAAAATCCACCAGAAGCTATTTAAGTCAGAGATCTGACCTCTGCTTTAGCTCTCTGGAAGACAGAAAGCTGTAGGGGAGAGGCATTGCTCTGGTTTTGTTCATTGTTCCTTAAGATCTGTGCTATGAAATGCTGTCAGGTAGGTGATGGGAGAGCTAAAGCGACTTTTGGTTCCTAGGAAACTTGACATGGTGTTAGAAAGTAGCCTCTACCCTCACTTAATAAAAGCCCAGGCTGTCAGGATAAGACCGTTCCAAACTCTGCTCTTCGCCAGCACCGTGCTCCATCCAGGCACTGGGTGAAATGGCAACAGAAATCAGAATTTGGCATGTATGGCATATGATACCATAAAGCAATTACTTCTCATGCAGTGCACAATGAGGCGAAATAGTAGTCTGAGCAAACGTGTCTCAGATAACCCATAATCCTTCCTATAACAAATGATGGAAGTAGTAGTAGCTGGTGGGGCAGACTGCTAAATCAACCACTTTTAATCCCTTTTGTGGACTCCCTCAGCATCTTGCAGGAGTGACTCCTTAATTTCACAAGCTTGTTCCCATAACCCTGGGTATTTCCCATCTCCCCTGAGTGTCAAACTGTGCTCAGTCATAGCCTGACATCAGAAAAGCACTGTTAAAGATACTATTCCTACCAGTCAGAACAAAATGAAAGTATCAAAAGCCTCAGTGCTCAGTTCTCAGCACTGGATGATCCTGTGTTTCTGTCTCCTATTAAAGACAATTGGAAATCCTTTTCAAAGAAAATTAAGACCATGAAGAAATAAATTCTGCATATTTAGGCTATTTCTCTTGCTTCTGTCGCACCAGATATGAATGAGGCCTAAGAAACAAAGTTCAGAAGATCAGTGAAATAAAGAAGAAATAGGAGTTATAAGTTGATTTATCTCTGCTTGCTGTCTTTTTAATGGATGAGAAATTTTATAGTGATTATTTTTTTCCAAAGAAAGCAGAATGTTACTCGAAGTTGTCTGTGTCCTGTTTAAAGGAAGGGGAAACAAGAATAAATGCTGTTGGGAAAAAGTTTTTAATACTTGTTTTGTGGCTGAATTTAAATACCATCATTCTAATCTAGCAGATGACCCAAGTGCTTAACATTCATTTTGCTAGGAGGAGAAATGACATTAGCATAGAAGGCATTTTGATTTCTGAGCTTTGCCACATAATTATCCCTAAATCATTCATGACGTCAAACAATTTATAGTCCTGTTCACACTGATGTTGTGTTTTATGTTTGCTTGACAACTTGCATTATACTTGACCTGAGATCACATCAGTGATAAAAGAAAAGAGATTAGTTTTGGTTTAATGTATGTTGTTTGCTTACCAGCACATTATGGGAATACATAACAGCAGAGGAAAACACAATGGATACACTGCAAAAGTTTGGTTACACCAAATGATGTTTGGGTTTCTGGAGTGAAGCACGTACGAAAGAAATTAGACACTTACTGTGCTGAGGGACCGGCAGGATAAGTACTCAAGCTTATTCTATATTTGATAATCAAACATAATTCAAAGCTCTGAACGTGTCTGAGGTAAAAGCTAGATCACAGTTTTCATAAAGAGCTGTTCTGTCACGAACGGAGACAAAAGCCCCGGTGCTCTTCAAGGCGCAGTACAGATGCGCTGGCTGCCTCAGGCAGAGGGCTAATCAAAGCCAGCAGAGTTTCCATACAAATATATGAATCAGAATATTGGAATTAGCGCTGGACAAATAATTGCTTCTTTGATTGAGTGACTAAACTGAAAAATTAGGATTCTGCTTAGCTCTGGGTCAGACAAGGAATTGCTTGCTTTCTCTCATCGCAAAAGGGATGGTGGAGGAGTAGGGTTTTTTTGCTGGGAAGGAGTGAAGAGGAAATGAAAGATCAAGGTATCTCATCTAACTCTAAGAAACCTTTTATTTTTATCATTTACTTAAAGCTGGCTTAAAATACGAAACATCACTCTAATGCAAATGAGAATTTTTGCTTTATTTTCAGTGCCTCTTCAGTTTCTGACAATCACTTGTTTTGAATTAGACTTAAATTCCTAAATACTTCAGCCTGATTTAGCACTCTTCAACTAGTATCACTTGCTGTTTTATTCTACATTTATCATTGCCTACAGGTCCCAGGTTTTGACATTAAGGATAGCAAAGTGGCAGTTTAGAAGCAAAGAAAAGTATGAATTGCCTAGAGATGGACCAATTAATGGTAATTAGTAGTAAAGATTACTATTAGGGTCTCAGTTTCAGAAAACAAACCTATAAATTCACTCTCTCTTCTCTTTGTCCAGCTTCTGTGGACTGAATGGTACAGAACTGCAGGCTGAACAGGCCAAGGGGACTGTCTCCTGCCAAGGAGAGGACAGGCAGCAGGTCCAGAACATGAAGCAAAGGGCATGAAGGTACCCACCAAGCACCCAGCTGGCAGTCTGTAGAGTACAACTGGATGCCAATACAGTTGGAGGTCTTCCTTCTTAAGGCTTCTGCTTAAACTATCTTGTCAGAGTCCCTGTCTGGTAAGATACCAATAGCTGGCATGCTCAAATTGGAAGCCAGTTCCACAGGGAAGGGATAAGATCAAAGCTGAAGACTGACTGACCTCTTTTGAGGAGCCATTTCATACACTTCCTCCCCTTCAGTCATTCCCTTCGGACATGACCTTATTTCAGGGCTAAGTGTTGCACGGGGAAAAAAGAGATCAGATTGGCACGGGACTGAACGTAAATCCTTTGAGCTGGGGAGCAAGGACGACTCCTCTTGTGGAGATAATGAATTTCTCTACGTTATTGCACAGACAAATCATCCTGAATGGTGTAAGCAGCATAAAAGAAGTGGGGTCACAGCTCCACTTCCTAACTGGTGCAATAAAATGCCTGACAGTACAAAATCAAGGAGGAATTTCCACAATGTGCTGTTACATGTTCCTCTATGTCTTTTGCACATGGACATTACACCCGGGGGGTAACACAGCCATACACTATCACTATATTTAAAGAACTAAAGGTAATCTTAAAAAAAAAAAAGTTACCCATGCAATTAACTACTCAAAAAACCTATTTAAGAACCTACAGTGATTTTGTTTTGTTTTTTTTTCATGATGCATCTGGAATGAATATTCCAGATAGTCACTTAAATCTGAAATTGAGTGAAATGCTATTCCCAGTTTTTAAACTTGTCACATATATCAACCATCCTAAGGACTTTCTAACTACCTGGTATGGCCTGAACAATGGAAAATACATTAAAAAATGAGATACATGTAAGTCCTAAAGGAAAATTAGGTTCTTTCCATAAGTTTTACCTACACACACTCACAAAAACCACAAGTTGCATAATTATACAATATACCTAAGTACATATTCCTTATATTCTCACAGAGCATGCATGCCATGGTGATGTAATGTTCCTGAGATCAGGATGCTAACAATGTATTTTGCATTTACCTTCAAAGATCGAATAATAGCATGTTCCTCTTCTATTTGATATTAAAACTGCCTAAGCCCTTCTTCAGAGTACATCCCTCAATGCAAATTCCAGCTTGCCTCAGGTGCCACTTGCTAAATTAGACACACTCTTTTTTTATTTTTTCAAAAGAGCACAAAAAGGATTTTAAAAAGCACAGAAACTTTTTCTCCCCCCCCTCCAGTTATACTGTATTGCACTACAGTGGAGCAATTGTCCAGCATAGATAAATTACACTGAAATATGTCTTTTTGGATAGAAAAATGTCTTTATGCTTTCAAGCTAGCTTTTCCAGAAGGTATCAGTACACCACTTTCTGATTCCTAACTTGGGGCAATAACATCTAATGTAATTCAAATAACAAGCCATAAAAAGAAGGAAGGAAATGAAGGAAATTGTCCCTAGAAGTAGTCATTTTAGGCTACTGTAATTCCAATTTGACACTGCTGTTGGACTGTGACATACACTATCAAGCAGCAATCAAGGAATCCAATGTGTTTGCCTTACAAAAACTGAAATGGGTTTTTTGCTTCTGACAATAGGGAGAAATCATCCCATCTTTTGGAATAGAAACTGTATCATTATTTGTATAATCTGAAATTTACCTCTCTACCTCTTTCAAGAAGATACAGACAAATGCTGTTCACTTATACACTTGAGCAACCTCTTTTAAAATGATGTTTGCATTGAGCATATTACAGGAACAGGGCTTTATCAGAGGAAGTCTGCTTAGTGTTCATTGCCATGCAGTAGCCTTGGCTAGACTGACACCCACCAAAACTGCATCTGCAGGGGGCTGCAAAGACAAGCAGTTCTTAAATGGTTGAATAGCTTTGCAAAAAAGTTGCATTCTCCTTAAATGAAGCTGGGAAGAATCTTGTTAATTCAAGTCTTATCTGCAAAAACTGTGGAGGCACCATCATGGCTCCTTCATAGCACCATTCTGTGCCAGTTACTCTGTCACTTGATATTAGGGGACAGCTGGGACAAAGAAATTACTGTACTTCACTTTTACAATCAGGGAATTTTCCACTTGCTGATCAAAGAATGATTGCCAAGAATAATTAAGACCAAAAGGCAGCTTTACACATTGGCATGGGCAATCTAATGTATAAGAAAAGTTTTAAACTACTGTTAAGTAACAGTCTAGCTTAGCAAAGCGAAATAAAGCTAAACCTCAATTTCTGGTAAGTCTGTTATGAACTCTTCATAGAGTCTGCCTATTAAAAAAGCTACATATTTTATTATATTACATTATATTAGCTATATTCTACTCTTGCACCGCACAGAGGAATTTATTACTGAAACTATGACCCGTCAAAACGCAGGATTGCGATTTGACCACGAGGTGGGAGCATTGCTCATCACACATACCCAAGGCACGTTAGGTTTTCCATCTACTTGCTGGCTGTTAAATGTGATACAAATATCCGGTGTATTTCCGTGTTAGAACCTGCAAACGTGCACGTTACTACTAGAATAATAAGTTCCCAGGACAAACACGCACACAAAACCACCAAAACCTCTAACTGTCTGTAATTAATAGCTGAAAAACAGTATTTGAATAAACTGTGTTTTGGTCCCCTGAACACTGCAATGAAAAATTGCATTAACTTTGCAGGATCTTTACCCAGCAGGAAAATAATGAGGAGGTGGCAGAGATAACCAGTGAAGGTGATAATCATAGAATAGTCTGGTTTGGAAAGTACCTTTAAAGGTCACCTAGTCCAACCTCCCTGCAATGAGCAGGGGTATCTTCAACTAGAACAGGCTGCTCAGAGCCCCATCCAATCTGACCGTGAACATTTCCAGGTCTTGGATATCTGTAACGTCTCTGGGCAACCTGTCCCAGGGTTTATCCACCCTCATTGTGAAACATTTCTTCCTTATATCTAATCTGAAAAGGGAAAGAATATTTTTTTCATTTCCTGTCAGTTTTGTGAGCAGAAAAAAAAAAATTGCAAAAAAGAAAGTTTGAGAGTGCAGATAAAAATTATTTCCATGTGACTGCTTACAAGTTTCCATTCAAAGTGTTGAAAAGCAACTATTTCACATGGGAAAATCAGGTTTTCCAGAATGGTTTAATAATGCTCTATCCCACAGGAAACATTTGATGAAATATTTGTGCTGCTGATGTCTCTGCTAGGGCTGTGTCTCTGTGTGGGAAATGGCAGCCCCCTATCTTTTTTTCTTGGGACTGGAAAAAAAGGGCAGCACTGCGTAACAGACAGCATCTCCAGCAGAAAAAGCCAATCCTATGGAGATTAGATTAACATGAGGAGGAGACCAGCCCACATTCAGGAGACTTCACAGGATTTTGAAGCAGTTAAGACAGAAATCTAAGGCATGACTGCAGCTTGCACAGCCATCCTCAGGCTAGCTTTAAAGCAGTTGACTTTGGTACAGACAGACTCAGTCATATGAAGCTCTGGCTGGATGCATACATTGTTCCTTGCTGTCTCTGCGAGCCTGACGCTTGTTTCTGGAGGCATGCCCACTTAACTTCAAGATAACTCTGACACAGAAGCTACATTTCATGCTTGTGACTACAGCACGGACACGCAGCTTCTATGTCTTCCTGTCCACATGGGACAGTTATTCCGTGTGACCCTGGTCACTCAGCCCCCCACACAGTAGAAGGACAAATGTATCTGAAACATTTTGGTATATATGTATTTTTATGAGAAGACATTACAATAGCTTCCTGTCCGTATGCTCAAAAGGCAACTTGGCCACAGCTCCTGCAAAGATTTAGGCAATGTATACTCTACAGCTTTCTTCTCTGCGTGCAGGATACCTGTGCGGTAGGACAGGGTATGAGACTGATCTCAGGTGGGTGCAGGGCTCCAGCTAAATCTACACAAATGTGCACCTGTTTAATACAAATACACACACACACCCCCCAGCTACACACTGAAGAGATGCTGTAAAACCATAGTATCGTTGACTCTGCAGAAAGTGTCGTCTGAGTTTCACCCAGCAGCAAACTACATGTGGTGAGTGCACTGTAGCTGTAACCTCAATCTTTCTAACTCCCCCTTTACAGGATGTGAAAGACCGTGTACTGGCATGTGAGACAGCATATGTTCAGGGAAACATTTCAGCAGTCTGCAAACAGCTATGTATTATCCATAGATAGCATTTCTTTCTCTACATCCCTCACATAGCTAGTAAGGAGATTTGCTCTGGAGTTTAGTAATAGACAGAACAGGTTGTGCTGTATTTGTCGAAACAGAAGGGTCACCCTAGCACTTTCCTTCCTACGCTGCATCATTGATATTTTTTCTCCCTATTTCTATCAATGAGATCATTTGCTATAACCTATCTATACAGCATCTGAATGAAAAGCATTCAGCCTACAAATTGTCCTTCCATGGTGACAGTTGTTTATTCACTGTAATCAACCAGTCCCATGATATTAGTCTTTTCCCAAAGGGGATGAGCAGAACATTTCCTTACAGGAAAACAAACAGACATTAAATAACTAACACTACATGAAGACTCTCTACTTGCAAGGAACTAAATGCACATCCTCATTCTTCAAGTCATCATGAAACATTAATTTCTTGGAGGACTGTCTCCCATGGGTGGGACCCCACACTGGAACAGGGGAAGGGTATGAGGAATGCCCCCCCCCCCCCCAGCTAAGAAAGAAAACAACTCCTGAGGAACTGTCCAAAACCCCATTCCCCCAGTCCCTGCCCCTCCCTGTGCCACAATGAGGGCGGGGAAGAAGGGAGCAAAATCATGAATGAAGTGCAGTCTGCTAAGAAGGGAGAGGCGGGGAAGGTGCTTTAAGATCTTGTCACACTCTCATCAGACTCTGACACTGCACTGGGTGTGCAGTGCAGTGTAATAAATTAGAGTTTTCTTTCCTTTATTCTGTGTTGAGTCTGTCTCATGACACTAATTGTGGAATGATCTCTCCCTGTCCTTGTCTCAACTCCTGAGCCTCTCAATATGTATTTTCTCCCCTGTCCAGATGAAAAGGGCGGCTTTGCTGGGCATTTGGCCTCCAGTCAGGGTCAAACCACCACCAATGGTCCTTCAGCCAAACTAAATGTGTCTTTCTGAAACCCCGAGAGTGCAGGCCTTCAAATGTAATCTGGTTCTAACAGTCCGTGATTCTCAGATCTATTCTCTTTGCTGGGCTGGTGCTCCTGGGTTCTTCTAAAGAAGCCCCGAACTTTCTGCATCCTGCCAGGGCTGCAGCCTTTCAGTACCTCCACTCCTGAGCCATCACCCATCGCAGTGGGGAGAATGGACATTCTGGTTATTAATTCTTCTGGGCTCTCAGCAGATGCATACAGCACTGCACATATTCATGAACATCTGAAGAGTTGCATGTTATTTGAGTATTTGTGCTTAGTTTCTACATCACCACAGAGTTGTGAATGCTGCTTGTTCAAGACTGTTTTCCTGACAGATACTTAACTCAAATGTGTAAATAATTCATCTTGATAAAATAACTACATTTTCCTAAACAATTGTTGCTTAGGGACCTCTTTTTAAAAGTACATATTTATGTGCCTGAAATTAGTACGTACTTCTAGATTAATTTTTCTACATTTTCAGATGAGCTATCTCATTTTTTTATTTATCATTTTGCTAAGCAGTAGAAATTAAAAGCAATTTCTTAAATGGAAGCAATAAAAGAAAACACAGTATCATTCTAAACCTACAATAAGGTTGTACTTCTTGACCATCAGAACCAAGCACTGTATTATTTGCATTGAGGAAAAACTGTGTTTCAGTGGATTTCAGTGAGACAAAATGTTTCTGTTTATTTTGCTACCTAATACTTAAGCAATTGCTTTTGGAACACCATGGGTTCAGATGCTATCTCAGAGCCCTGTGCTACACAGCTGAGGAGGTGCAGAAGGAAAAACGTGCCATAGAACTTAAAGCTGGTTCTCCAATCTGCTGAGGCTACTAAAAGGTCTGTGGACCTCTACACTAGGCTCACACAGGCTTGAAATTATTCCCAGGTGCACAAAAATGGTCCTATGGCATGGGATTGCTTCTGTTCCACAGTGTTTCAGCAACATCCCTTTCCTACAGCTTCCCTAATGGACCTCTGTGTTGATGTGCTCGCTCCCGTTTGCTTCCCATGCCTGTGGTTCGACAGTGCTTGGCAAATATCCCTCCATACAATTAAGTCAAAAAAGCTTTGTGTTTGTATTGGCATAATACAATGTACAGTCATGAAAAACAGGGAAGTCTTGTGCAGGTTTTTTTTTTCTCTGTTTTTTTGCATCTCCCATGCAGCCTCTCCTATCAGAGAGCAGAATACGCCCCAGTGAAAGTCAGAAAGATAGAACCTCACAAATACGCATTTCCTATTAAGCAACTCTAATAATCCATGATTTTTCTTCCAGGCACTGCACAAAAATTGATAGATAAGGCTTATCACCAGAACGACTAAGTGGTGCTAGGCATTATGTGAAGGGGATGATTTTCCCCTAAAAGGCCCCAATGGCTTTTGTTGAGTCTAATGACTGTTTCTGTTAAGTCTCTTTGTGGTTACCACACAACTTTGCGGTTTTAGAATGAACTATGGAGGCTTATTAAACAATACTTTTCACATAAAAATGGGTGAAAAAAAAGTAATAAAATGTTGTCCTTACCATCTGTTTTCTTTGATTCATCCCCCACACTAGACTGATCTTTTTTGTCCAACTTAGTGTCTTCCTTTAATTCACCTAGAAAGAAGCAATAAGAAACTCTATCAGCTTTTAATGCAGACCTCTGCTTAATAGTGCCAGTAACTCAATCGAGTTGCAACATCCAAAAGGAAATGTTCCTGAGGAGAAAAGGTCTGACTCTACAAGGAACTGGATGAACACATCTTTACAGAATAAAGTACCAGACAAAATGTATCCAACTCCTACAGAAAATCAAGCTCTACAATCTATTTTCAAATTTATTCTAATTGTTAACACCTTTTTAAGTGCACACATGCAAAGTCATATTCTTTCTGGCTCTATGTAGGCCATTAAAAATCCGAGCACAACATTCATTTCAAAAGCAGGACTCAAAGTTTTATGCTTTTAAAGGACTAAGACCCTGCAAGATTTCATCATAGGTCTCTGCATAAAGAACCAACTTAGGTACCTCAAACAGTCCTACATAATTTTGTCTTGCTTTCTCTTACCAGTTTCCTTTATCCACAGCTTCATTTGGGTTGCTCCTTTGATGATGGTATCAAAAGAAAACAATCATCCTAGGATTATCATTGGCTTGAGAGGCTCTGTAGCAAACCAGAATAGCCAGGCCTTTGGCAGAGCAGTGGCTGATACAGAATTAAAATGGCAACTTGAGCTGGGGTGTGTTTAACCAGGGAGGTTAACCAGAGTTGTTCTCATTTTCTGTCCTCTGTTAGTCATACAGCACAGCACATCAGACCTTCCCAGACCATCCCTTCATTGAATGACAATGCCAAATCCAAGATGAAGTGAAAAATAATTTATAGGGAGAGCTCTAGTAGAACAAGTCTCTTTCAGCTGTAGTGTCCAAACAGCAGTGAAGAAGGTGTCCTTCCTCCAGGAGTCCAGAGAAAGCCACAGCAGCCTGCCTAGGCAGCAGCGGGAGGCTTGTCCTTTCCCTCCCAAGGCGTACCACTGAATTTGTGACCCACACCTCAGCACAAAAAGCTGTAAAAGTCTCACTTGAGAATTTTGCAACTGTGAGGTATGTTACAGGGCTGTATTAAAGTAATGCTTATTCCATTTGTATTACTATTTTTGTTACTATAAAAACTTCACAGCTTCTGGATCAAGATTATAGGTATTATGTGTTAAAGAGGATCTGATCTGTCTTCAGAAGAGTCATGGACAGTGAATATTTATTTTTGGAACAGCTCAAAAAAAGAAAAATTGTAGAGAAGCAAGGTCTCCCTCTTCCACATCATGCCCTAGCCACTAGAATATTTGTTGTTCTTGGATGACAGAGGGTTTATCTCTCTCTCTCCCACTTAAATTCCATAATAGTGTAACAGCAGCATGGTTTTAAAATCTTAAAATATTTAACAAGATGGAAAAAACATGTCCTGTTCAGTTCTTTCAGAGCTGAAACTTCTCATGTTTTTCTTCCTAAGCTCACTGTGTGGGTGCGAGCAAAATGAAAGCAAGATGATACAGGACAAGCAGCAACCTTCTGAGCTGATCACAGTGCCACTGACTTGGGGGTCCCCAAACAAAGAGGTATGAGCAGCTCCAAGCAGGAGGAGAATGTCTTCAGGAAATTAAAATGTATCTAGCAAAGCACAAAAGTCTTCTTGCATTTCGTCCACCATCATATGGCTGATGGTAACGATGACCTAATAATTTTTCATTTGACTATTGCATAAAGAAGTTGCTTGACCCTGAGTGAATTCAGGAAAAGACGATGAACACCCACACATATGTTATTTCATAGTTTGACCTCTCTGAGAAAGCATGTGAGCAGCGGGTGATAGAGAGAGACTTCAAACTCATCTGACAACACAATTTCTGAACTTTCATTGAATATAACTTATTATGAATAGGAGACTTTTGAGTATTGTAATATCTACCCTGCCATACTGCCAGCAGCAGAGCAGAACGATGAGCATAATGATCTTTTTGAAAGGGATTACAAAGGCAGAGAAATAATAAGGCAAATACTTTATGATGAGATATTAACATATTGTCGTAAAGCTGTGGTGAACCCAGAGATAGGAATGTGAAGATTTAATCAGTCTCCAAAGCCTCTGCAGTGATTGTACCTCATAAAGGCCTTTTCCCATAAATTAAGGAGAATTTATTTTCCCAAGGAAGATGCTAATTTTCAGAAATCATTATAATGCCTTTCAAAGCATTTTTGACACCTGCAGCAGGGAGACAATGCAGAAAAAATACTTGTCAAAATCACCAGAGCACACTTACCCCCTTATTGTTAGAGGCATGTGAAACAAAGGATTTCAGAAGTAAAGTCTGATGCAGAATAACTGGGATTTCACATGTTCCCAACCTCTTTGTCTCCTTGGGGGCTCACTCCTATTCATCCACGTAACACTGTCTTGAAGACAAATGCCATATGTAGCAGAGCATGACAGCTTGGATCCCCACAGTCCTTCCAATCTGAGAAACACCTAACAATGAAGGGATCTCTGGGAAAGGCCAGCAGCCAAGTGAGCTACATGAGAGTTGTATCAGGAATGTTTTAAACAGAATTTCTGCCTCTATTGCCATCTAAACTCACCGCCTGAGACTGGACCTTTCAAAGCCAGGGATTTTCCTAAGATCTTAGGATTTTCCTAAGAGATTGTTTCTGAGCCTGAGTTTTTTGTTGCTCTTGGACTGCCTGATACCAGCCAAGTTTATGACATGTCACACGTGGCAGTAATGCCATTTTTTGATAATGGTTTCAGGGAGCAGGAGCTGGGGACGGAAGGACAGTAAAATGGCCAAGGGACAATTAATCTGTTCTGATGGGTCTAATAATTTTTAAATACAGAAGGGTAGAGGTTGGAAGGAAACCCTGGAGATCATCTAGTCCAACCACCTCCTAAAGCAGCACCACCCAGAGCAGGTTGCACAGGACAGCATCCAGGTAGGTTTTGAATATCTCCAGAGGAGACTCCACAATTTCTGTCCTAGTCCTCTGTCACCCTCAGAGTACACAAGTTTTTTCTCATATTAAGATGAAACTTCCTGTGTTCCAGTTTGTGCCCACTGTCCATTGTCCTGTCACTTGGCACCCTGAAAGAGTCTGACGCATCCTCTTGCCACCCATTCTTTAGATATTTATAAGTACTGATCAGATTCCCTCTGAGTCTTCTCTTCTCCAGGCTAAACAGAAGCAGTTCTCTAAGCCTCTTAATGTTTAATGCAGTTTTCAGTGTTTCCACCTTCTTTGAGTGCAAAATCTGATTCTTACGTTAACTTGGTTCTACCACAGGTTAAGAGAGTTGAATAAAATTGGTGACAAAAAAATCTCAAAAAAAAGGCTCATGACTGCCCTAATAAAAAAAACTGAGCAATGGAATCAATCATAAATAAAATAACTCTTAAAAACAGAGAGGGTGCAAAATCCTCTGTCCCAAAACATGTTTATATCTGAGACTCGGTTCAAAAATACATTTAATTGGCCTTAAAAAAAGTTTATAACCCAACTTTGCCTTCTCCTCTGTCAGTTACCCAAGCAATGAAGCTGTTAATTGAACCCAGAATATTTGTTTCTGCTTTTCAGTCTGTGTATCATAACAGGCTGTTTCATTTCCATTAGAGAAGTAATTTTTTCCTCTCCCCCAAAAGTTCCAAAACAGGTAGGATGAATCCCATCTTTTATGGAAGAACACTACTTGGGAGTTAATTTACAGTTTCCAATTCCCATAAGCAGGTGACTACATCAATGTCCAGAAAGAGGCTCTGGGCCCAGGACATCAGGTTCTCCCATGACAGTGGTGAGATAGCAGATTTGGGGCTAGATTTATCTTTCATCAGAAGGAGAGAACTCACCATTCTGAACATGCTGTTTCTCTTCTCCCACTGCATGATGACAGTCTGTTCCCTTATCTGTCCTAGGTGCATTTTTCCCTTGTGAGACTTCATGTTTGTTCACCCCTGTTTGCCGAGTCCCATTTACATGATTCTTACTGGAATCTGCGCTTTTGTTTTCCCCAGGATTTGCTTCTTTGCTGTTCTCTGTCTTTGCTGCTGTGGCATCTTCAGCTGGCTTCTTCTCATCCTTTTCATCTGTTTTCTTTTCATCTGTTCCCTGATGAGCATTTTCCTCTGCTTCTTTCCTAGCTTTTTCTTCTGCATCGTCGGCAAAGAGGAAAAAGAAATGAGGAAAGAAATCACGATTATCAGTCAATTTGATGAGAATGATACAACTCACACATCTAAATCTACTTTGGCTTTTTACATGCAGGCAACTTTTCCTTAGATAAATGTAGGAATTCACTTCACAAGGAAAAATGAGCACAGGAGAACATTTAAAAAAATATTCTGAAAAAAACACCCCATGTTGGCCTAAATGTATGAATACGCATGTCCTTTTGCCATATAAAGTTCATATGAAAACGCAGTTCTCAAAATTCTTAAAAGGGAAATGAAAAAGGTATAAGAACTTAAGTAGCTAATATAGGTGCCAAGGTTAGCTTATTTTTGACACACAACTATCATTCAAATGACATTTACTTTACCTCATACTGTACCTTGTGAGTCCAAGCACATAAAAAGTCTTGGTTCTTTGATATCTTTGGTTGTCTCCAAGATCAGCTTCCTAATCTCTTCCCTTCCACTTACTGTTATCCTTTCTTTATGGCTCTGTTCTTTCTTGGCAGACTAATATATTGCTACTAGTGCTCTGCTTCCATCCTGAAGTCTTACAGTGAGTGTTGAACAACAGCAGCATCTCAAAATGTTGTCATTCATAAAAAAAACAATAAAAATTCAGAGAAACCAATTTCAGCTATTCATTGCTCTTATCCAAGCTTAGGTCCGGATGCAATGCTTAGTTATAAGAGAGGATGCATATTCATTTGGCTTTGGGGGGTTGAAACCAATATATTTCTATCCAAGGACAGCGTTGTGGTTTTGCATGGCAAGGTTCTGATGGAGGAGGTGGGGCTGCAGGGGTAGCTTCTCAAGAATGAGCTAGAAGCTTTTCCCAGACCCGACAGAGTAAACCGCAGCCAGGTTCAAGGATGGACCTCCCACTGACCAAGGCTGAGACCATCAGAGATGGTCACAGCGCCTCTGGGAATCACATTTGAAGAAAAGAATGGCAGCCACTTTTTGCCACCAGAGAAGGGAGTGAGATGTAAGGAACTGTGCAGACACCAAGGGCAGTGAAGAGACGGGGCAGGAGGTGCTCCAGGTGTTGGAGAGATTCCCCTGCAACCTGTGGAGAAGACCACCACTTTGCTGGTTGTACCCCTGCAGCCCATGGAAGATGATGGGGAGCAGAGACCCCACTTGCAGCACATAGAGAGGCCCCACACTAGAGTGGGTGGAGACATATGAAGGATGCTGTGACCCACATTGGAGCAAGCCCCTTGCAGGTCCTGCAACCCATGGAGAGAGAAGCTCATGCTGGATCAAGTTTTCTGGGGGGACTTGTGACTGTGGGAGACCAGGATGGAGCAGCAGTCTGGGCCTGAGATACATATCATGATTCTGTGACTGCATCCCATAGAAGTGCTGCTGGGGAAGCTGGTGAAGATTACCCTATCCCTACATGCAAGATTTCTGGCTCAGCAATATCCCAGCCCATTCATTACCTCATCCTGGGCAACAAATTACAATTTATTTGTGACAGGAATCACAGGTAGATGTATCTCCTGTTTTCTGATAGACTGTGTAAGCTGATGAGCAGAGAAGCAGATCCTACAAAACACTGAATAAAGCCTACCTCATTCCTATGGAAGCATTCTTGAAATCTCCTGGAAAGATATTTTGTTTCTTACAGGAGAAGAGCCTTGGCCAGTGTGTAAAAATTGAAAAAAACTAATTTCTAAGTGCCATGTCAAATCTTCTCAAGAGTGAATCAAAACCAGTTTTGAGAAAAAATGTACCAATGGGATACAAGAGAGAAAGGGGGAAAGCTGTCTTTATAAGAAATGCCAAACTGTATTTCCTTGTTAGCAGCTAATGCAAGTTAATTAATTAATAAATTATGGCTCACATGAAAATATAATTAAATTAGGTATGAGCCTCCCTCACTTTATTAATCTTTCCTAAAACCTATGGTAGCTTCCATAGATAGCTCAGCTATGCATGTTGCTTTTTCCCTGGAGTCTCATGGTAGACAGAAGGATTCCTCTCATTTGGGGATCTAAAAAAAACCAAGCTGCATTTTGCACCTGAAGCACAGGAGAGAAATTTGGCTCAGGAGATTTGGGCTTGCTACAGCACCGTTGGATGGGTGCCTCTTGTCAAGATTACTGTCAGAAAGTAATTTATTTAAACGGTGTTTTGCACATCAGGGTGATTGTTGGTTTTGCTGTTTGGTTATTTTTTTAATTTGTAGCTATTTAATGATGATCCTTTAAGTAAAAAGAGATAAACCCACTTCCTTTGCCCACACAGTCTGAGAAATTTTCTATAAATACCACACTGAGGATAAAAACAGCTTACTGATGCTTCTAGGGACAATGCCATTACCAAAGGGAATATAGTATTCTCCAAATACATTAATAACAGTGATAGTCATAGCCATAGTAGATGCGTTTCCTTCCCTTCTGATGCCCAATTACTGTTTGTTGTCAATCAACAGTTACATGCCTTGTATGTCTTCTCTTAATATTTCTTATTTTTATTGGCAGAGTGTCTCAATGCATTACAAAACACCGGTTTGACGGGGGTGGGGGGTCAGCAATTTAAACTCCTGCTGTGCAGCAGGCCCTGCTGCATATGGCTAAGACAGGCAGGCAGATGGAAGGAGATGCAGAGACGTCCACAAGTCAGGAGCAAGGCAGCAGCCAAGCAAATGTTTCGCAGGGAGGGCTCTGGAGTCCAAGAACAGTTCCTCAGTGCCCAGCCCATACAAAGGTATGCTGGGCAATATGTTTGTATAAATCTTTCAGGATAAAATCAGATGCATGCTTGTACTGCTAAACGCTCTCAGAAACACAGAAATTATGTTAAGGTCAATGAATTCAGATAAACAGAAGCTGGGACTGCTTTCTGAATCTTTGACCCATAAACTGGAGCTCTGATCCAAGGTTTTTGAGATGAAGTTTGGCAAAAACATAAAGTAAATCAACTATTCAGGGCTAAAGGTTGTCAGAAAAGTAAAGATGAAATGACCTACTCAAGGGTACCTGTGTCTAATAATGCAGACTGGTAAGCCCTCTGCTTTCAAGTGATCAACTAATCCTTCCATAGGCTACCCTTGCGAGCTGCTAGAAGGATTTATTTTATGAGGCAATTAAAAAGAAAACATTTTCCTCTCCAGCTAAAATATTAATAACCATACACTTCTCATCAGGATATTCTGTAAAGAATGAATATAAAATACTGCACGAAGACATACTACCAGCAGCAGCATGAGCTAAGGAATGTCTGCACATCCACTTGAATCATAACTTGGCATTTACATGTGCGCACTTAGAAAAAAGTCTGTATGCAAAGCAGTCACTGCAAGTGGGTACAAAGCACATTTAAAAGTTAAATATCCAGAATCTATTATGATCCACTCTATATATTTGTTTTAGGTGAAATGTAAGATATGTTTTATTTATTTCCCTGTGGATCTCTTGCACGGAGGATTTTTACCTGGTAGATCCTTAGTAGAGAAGTAAATACGTATGTTACATGATGAAATGAAATCCTTATAACCAGCTAACTATCTGCTTTATTCACTCAACAATCCTATACTGTGAGACACTGACCATGTTAAATGCTCTGCCTGCTTAGTTAGCTTTTACTTGTCTCCTCCACAAAGAACTGTGAAAGAGTAAATAGTAATTAAAAAAAAAAAAGGAAGGCGGCAAAAAAAAGCCCCTGGCAAACAAGCAGATTTTTGAATTAAGCTTCTGTTTTCATTTTCATGGAATGCCTAGAAAGGCTTTTCCTGACTGGCAAGTTTTAATCACAAAGGAAAATTTAATCTGAATAATAATGCATGCACCTTTAGACAGGCCTTTCAGTTGGAGAGGAACAATCTGCTCAGGCAAATAGGAGAACTAGGCCAAATCTTCCATCAGCCCTGAAGCCAGGCCACATAATACATTAAAATCAAGCTCCTTACATTTACGTGAAATACAACTCTATTAAGTAAGGGTTTGAGAAACAAGCATTCAGCTCAGGGAAGAAATTGTATCACAAACAGTTTTATGAAGAAAAAAAAAAAAAAGAGATATATTCCTTCTTTTTTGATTCCAAAGCTATTCTAAATCACCACAGGGCTCAAGGACACCTTGGGCACTTAGCCAGCCCCTGGAGGCAAGGGGCAGTTATATCTAAGTCTTCTCAACAGATGGCTCTCATTAGTTCCAAAAGATCTCTAACAATAGATTTGCCAGTGTCTAACATATTATCTGGTTATGATCACCTGCCAAGATTTTCTCCTCTTAACAGCCCAGGCTATTTAAATTTTTTTAAAAAAAAAGGTCCTGTATTTTGTGTCTGAAGTAGCCTTCAGAAAACTGCTTTAAGCTATAAACAACGGTTCCATTGCTGTATTCTATTGTCTGCAACTAGTCCTATGATTTCTGAACTGCAATGGCCAAAACTGGACCCAGAACTGCTGTAGTGGTCATTTTACTGCGGGAAAGACAGGAGGAATGCTGGAGGGTCATTGCCTGGAGCAAGGTCTGGGGATTTTTGTTCGGTTGGTTAGCTGGTTTTGGTTTGGGTTTTTGGATTGTTTTGGGGTTTTGTTTTGGGCTTTTTTTAACAGCATGGTTATATTGAACCCTGGTCAACTTGCAACCAACACATCTCTTAATTGCAGTCCCTTCCAGATTCACAACACAATAAGCATTTGCAGCATAGTTCCCAATTAATTATCCAAGTTATCATGAGAAATATGAAACCATCTGTGAACCCAGAATATCCTGTCCTTCTCCCCTGAACTACCACACATACCTCTTTCAATCTTAACAGTGAACAACTGATAACCTTTACAAATGCTGTTCCAGATATTTTTGCACACATCCTGAGTCCGACTCATGACTTTAGGGGGCCTCCTTTACAATTATTTTTTTCCCCTCTCATTGTCCACATCCTCTTCATTACATACACTTACACGACAAAAGACGACTACAAGGCACAGACGAGTCAATATTCCTATCTTTCCAAACCCAGTATAGGTTGTTGGCCTTGAAAAGCAGATTCTTTTAAACTAATGGTGCTTACTTGGATTTGATTGAAGAAGAGCTTGAAGAAGAAGAGGTCAAAAGAATTTTTATTCTCTCACTAAGAAGCCTGGCTGTTACCTTTGGTAGCCTGTGCTTTCCATTTCTCCCGGTTCTGCTGTACCACCTCAGTCCAGGTGGCTTTAAAAGATTTGAAGTCCACAGTGAGTATGGAGCAGTTGAGTGAGGCACTTCCTTCGGACCCAGTGCTCTTGACACTTGATCTTTTAACTTCTGAGGGACTAATGCTATTCAGACTGGGACACGAGATCACAAAACACAGAAGAAATCAGTATTCCATGCACTCAAATACAGCTAAGAAGAAATAATGACAGTGAGTCTAAATAATGGGGTCAACAAGGGAACACAAAAAATAAGCTTGCATCCCTCATCCTCCCCTTCTCCCTATCCCAGGTCAACCAATGTTAAAGCAAATAGCATAACCTTAGTCAGTATTAGAAATAAAGGGCAGCCTTTCCCTGCTTGTTTTTTGGTATCCATAGTCCCTAAGAAATAGAATCAGTCAAAGTATTGCTATTATTGCTTTATTGTGCATCTTCATTCCCTAAATATTCATTCATTGGAGAGTCAGACAATTCTAGAAATGAATTATGTCAAAGAAGGAGCCTGCTAAAATTCACCAGTGGGAGCCATTAGGCACAGGACAGGAGGACAACCTCTGTCCAGGGCTTGGTGACCTCAACTGAGGAGGAGGTCAGGCACTCATTTCACATACAGACCCTACAGTTGTCTTTCAAGGATGGACACTTCACTGTGCACATTTAATAAAGGCATCAAGATAACTGACATAGAAAGATAACAGTGCTTGTTCTTTGTGTAACAATCCAAGAGTAAAGAAGTTACCTGGGAGAAGGAATCTTGACTTAGGTAGTCCTACTCTAGGGAGCACTACCCACGTAGAATTTGAATCCCAAGCATGCCCTGTCCATGAAACTACCAGAAGAGTAGTTTCTCTGCAACAGTAGAACAGGTTGAATGGGACAAGATTCCACACATCCAAAGTCCAGGTGAATTCTGGTCAGTACTTCACACATTTGCATAAACCTAATTTCCAGTCCTCTTTTGTGTTTCACACAATTTATACTTCTAGATGTGAAGCTTCCCAACAACTCCCTGTACTGTCTCTTTAACATTAGTGACTGAGCAGACCACTAAATTTCACCTGCCTGAGTGGCTACAACCATTTTTGCTCACTGCCTCTGGAGGCATGGGCCAGGCTCATGCCAGCCTCCCTCTTTGCCCTCCCTTGGGATGGAGGTGAGCTGTGGTGTGTCAGAAATGTGGATATGGACCTTAAAGCATCATGGAAGACATGCCACAGCAGGCAGAAAACCATTAGAATTGGGCACAATGGCAGCATGTGCAAAACAAAGGGAGAAGGTATGTGGTTATTCACCTGGAACGCCTGAACCCAGACATGCCAGAGCGGGAAGCTTCGTCAACGAGCGGAGTCACAATCTTCTCGGTCATGTCGGTCAGCACAGTAAAAGTGGGTTCCACGATGAAATCAATGAAACCTGAGCAGAAACACAGTCAGAATCAAGCAGGCAAGAAGAAGATTTATGTGGAGTCACTGCTTCAGTGATCCCAGATAACATCACTGTAAAAGATTTATACCTCTAAAGAGGGACAGGCAAATACTAGAAAGAGAAAATGGAGTTAGACGTTAATCCCTGACCCAGGGGCCTGGATATAGCATGTAATAAAAGGTACCTACTTAAATGCTGGAAAGAAACTGTGCCAAATCAGAACATAAACAGATACATCAGAACTTGCTTTATATGAGGACTGTGATATTTAAGCCAAATTCCTAGTAGGTTTGTATAAAACCCAGTTTCAAAGATGAATCCTCTAAAAGCAGAAAATTAACGTAACAGTAATAATACTGGTAAGCTTTGCTGGTGTGGAGTTACGTGCAAACTTCCCTTACTGTGTATCAGTGGGTTGCTGTGAATATTCTCTTGTTTATGCTCAACCAGCTTGTTCTTGTTGATAATAAAACAGATTTAGGTGCTTTCCTCCCCATTTTTTAATATAAAGGGAAAAAATAAAGGGAAAAAATAAAGGGACAAATAATTTTTACTTCACTATACAGTTTTACAGAGATGCCTACAGCTTTAATCTGAATGTTGGGAAGAGCAGACTGAAGGGGTCTGTGACCATAAACTTGTGAGATAAAAGAAAATCCAAGTTGCACAGGAAAATCGTGAGAGGGAGGAGCGTACAGTGTCTTACAGCTTCTCCTAAATTCTCACCTGGAGTGGGAATACTTCTTATGTTCATGTTAGCACTTTACTTAGCAGTTTTCCTAATGCTGTAGAAAAAATTACATCCTTAATCTTTCCTAAGATACATGAGGATATGAACCTTTCCCTATTGTTACAATTATTAAAGATTTGTTAATTGTCAACTATTTATTACACATTCATAGTACCATAATTTCTCTGACTGCCTCATGATGTGCTTCTACACCAGACCCTGGTGATTCTAGGTGATAACAAAGCAACAGAAGGAGAAAAGACCACACAGGGTAGACACCTGAATTCACAGATGCTTTGATCCACATCTTGCATGCAAGGCAATTGAACATCTTTCTAGTTCAATTTTCCTCCTTTGATTTTTGCTAAATTTGTAAAAGGATGAGTAATTAAGTGTATTTTCATGCCTAGCCAAATTAAAAACATTATTTGCAATTTCTCAGAATTTCAGACTAACATGCTGTAAATCTGGAGAAAATATTCATTCAGTCTTCCCTGAACATCTGAATCATGTGCCTCCATAACACTAAAACATTTATTTAAAATTAGGAAAAAAAAGAACGTCTTTCTTCTCAGGGAGTTAATTAGAAATCTATGCAGTATAAAGCCACAACAGGAAATTGTTTGCTAGATCATAACCCAGTTAATCCCAGCAAACTTTGTACAATTTTTTAAAACACTGGAAATAGTACTGACTGAGAACCATGTTAAGTGTGCCACAGGAATCCTGAGGATAACAAGAATTTGGTTTAAATACCTGCGTGTGTGTGTCTCTGTCTGTCTATATGTCCTTCAATTTACCTTCACCCAATTTTTTTTTCCCCTCTCGACGATCAAAATAAACGCAGGACATGGTATCTTGTCACTGCTGCTTGGCATGCAGTACCACTACCACTTGCTCCATCACCACTAACAACCCTGAGACATGCAAATCTGTGATATTAGACTAATGACTGTGTACCTAACTGCAGCAGTGGGGTAGTGGGATCCCTGTCCTGAGATGCTCAACACTTGCACATAAACACAAGGTCCAGTTATAAGAATCTTAGAAACAAGTTTTACCTGGGAAAAGTCTTGGATCTCATCAAGTAAGACAGGCAGAGGTGGCACAGGTAAACAAACTCAAAAGCCTAGAGGAACTTTTCTTCCCTAAGTGGTATTTTTTCCTCTATTCCTTATAACATGAATAAGTTATTCAACCATGTTACCTTAAAGTGAGGATTATAATAAAGTTGGGAAACAATCTGCTGTTGTAGAAACAAAACTTAGGGCTTTATTAATATTTATGTAACTTATGCCAATACTCCCAAGCGCTTCCCCTGCCTCATATTCTCTCGTTACCTAAAGACACTGTGATTTAAGTATGGTGATTTAGTTTGCTAATCAAAGCCCCTGAATTTCAAACAGCGAACCTGGGTTTTAAAACCTATTAATGCTAATGACCATGTTATCATCCTTTTTCTTCTTTGATAGAATGACTGTGGTAAATATTTCTGTACCCCAGTGACTAAGATAATTTTACCAATTAACACTGCATGCTGAGAGTGGATTCCAGACACATGCCTAGTGTTCATTCATTCCACCTGAGAATGTCAGCAGGACAAACACTGGCTGCAGGACAGTTTCCCTAAAACACACCTTCAAAAAAAGAAAAAAAAAACCCAAAACCACAAAACAAAAGGAATCACCAGCATGCACCCAGCAGCCTTTATCCAATGCTTTCTGAAGCTGTAATTTTCTTTCTTGCCAGCCAATGGACAAAAATAAGAGGATGCTGCTACACGTATCAGGTACAAAAGAGGACAATGACAACACAGGCTGATCTCTAGTCAGACGAGCTTCCTACAGTCTGAGAGGGGCAAGAGTGACTTTAACTTATGATATTCTTGTTGGGAAACACAAGTCTTGATGTAGTTTTCTTTGCTGTTTGTCTCCCCCACTCTAATATGCAGCCTGACTTCTGGACATGAATCTCTCCCAATTTGTGCACTTCACCACAATACAGAAATATTTACCTCATTTGATGAGTTGAAGAAAAAAAGACCATAAACTAGTCATTACTGTTAACATGAATAGGCTTTAAAATCCAGGTTCATTATTTGATATTCAGGGTGGAGTTTAATTATCAATTTAAAGTCTAAACAATTTCTTCACAAACTGAAGCAACAAGAGAGAGATTCTTTTGAGGAAGTTTTTGCTGTTGGATTGCTTCATTTCCACTGAAAAATTCCATACTACAAAACCTTCAGTCTGCATTTGTGAAAATCTTTCATTAATAAAAATGCTGGGACACTGCTGTTGCATCTGCAGTGACCTTAGTGAGGCAAACTACAAACAAGTTGTGCCATCAGAAGAGGATTTCTAGGCTCTGTCCCTGACAGAACCAGAGCACAATTTATTTTATAAAAGACAGGTTTTTTATTTGTGGAAACTGATGGCTACTTGCTGCAGATAATAGCATGGTTTGGAATTCAGTAAGAACTTACTTTTGAAAAAAAATGTGGTAATTACTATTCCAAGGAACAATTTGTTAAGGTTATTCATCAGGTAAATAAATGAACGGGAACAGATTATTTGTCTGAAAATCTAGTTGACAACTTTGAAAGCCTGACCTCAGCAGATAGCTATAAAATAGAAGAGATTTTGACTTAACAAAGGAGACGTCACAGAAAGATACTGCCAATATGTGCAGCAGACTGAGAAATGAAAATTGTATAATGTTAGAAGGCAAGATTTATAGAGTAGCCTATTAATGTCACTGGATTACTAAGCTGCACAAATTGAATATAATGACAAATAGTACATAACTAAATAAGGCTGTCTTTGCATACTGATTAGTGCCTATTTTATAAGGTGGAATTCTGTTGGTCATGGCTTAATTCATCATTAATTTTGCAGTGGCTTGATACAAGTGGCATCAGTGCAGAAATGTCTCTGCTCTCCTGGGCTTCTGGAGCAAAGGAGGGCAAAGGAGGACAAGGAAAACTAGTTCCCAGGCACACACAACTAACTCTACACAGAGGGACCCAGTGGGAATCATAACTCCTCCTCCCTGTAAGAATGAGGGACATATCTGAAAGCTCATAGAAGGGATGTGAAAGAAAAGTCTTTGTATGTACTTTCCTCCACACCAGCCAGAGAGAGCGTTTTTCCTCTCCCACAGCACAGCAGTAGGTGTAGTCTGACCAGGAGTCCTCAACCGGGGTTTTTAGCTGAGCCTGCAGCACTTCAAATTTGCTGTTTCTTCCCTCTACCTGCTGTCAGCTGCTGACAGAACACAAATGTCCTCAGCACTTGCACTGTGCGCTACACACCCAGCTCTTCTGAGTTACCACTGCAGAGGAGTAAATGCTACAAGTCTGAGAAGCAAGCCAGAGCATAGAGCTTTTCAAGTTCAGACTCTTGGATGAACTGTCTAAACTTCCAAAGCCAGAAAAATCAGGGAGGGTGTCCCTCAGAGAATGGCTTGCCTAACAGGAATAATGAAATAATTTTAAGCAGAAACAGATCTTAGCCACAGATATGAATCTGAACTTTCCTAAGTCCAGGGATATCTTTATCTTATTCTTTGACAGAAATTTCATACTTCAAATTTTTGGTCTGTTTTCCTTTAATACATTCTCTCTCTCTCTGCTTCTGGACTCAGTTCCCTCATTTTTAAAGGTTCATGTTATCTTTCGTTGGTTATTCCATTTGGCATCCCTATTCTCCAGTCAAGGTTAGATCATGTTCTTCTGTCTCCTTCACTTGTTTCCTAGGCATAAAAATCCACCCACAAAACACCTTTGTTCTTGTCCTGTTTTGCTCCCAGCCTCCTGAACAGTTCTACTTAACTTAACCCCTTGTTTTCTCACCAAGTATCAGGCCTGCTGCCTCATCCTTCTACTTTTTCACTCAGTAACTCAGGAGGAGAGGTAGGGAAAGTACTGATGGCAAGTCTGTAAAGAGATCTGTTTCTGAATAAGGGGTGCAGAAAAATGTTTGCTATTTGCTTGGCTTCAGCAAAGCACATTGGTTGGCTTGAAGCACTGTGAGGAATGAATGGAAAAACACACAAGAGGTTTTGCCCAGGTTATTGAAGGGACTGACACTACATTTTCAAATGCAGCAATGATACTCATATCACAACATCCTGCCATGCGTGTCGCGTCTTCACAGCTCAGAAAACCATGGAGTAGTGTTGTAACCAGGCCCTGCAGTCATTTCTGCAGTCAAATCTGAGGTAACTTGTTAATGCATGGAGCCACCTCCATAAACTTATTGTCTCATCAGCTTTGAACTGTTGATCTGGGGAAAACAATGGCATTGTGCTTTATTTCCTCTCTTTAACATAGGAGAGAACACCATGATCTTAGCCCCACAGGGAGGAGTAAATTTTGCTCTTAAGATGCTACTTCAAGGTAACCAAAAGGGACGTACCTATTTGAGACTGAGCAACCATAGTAGACTTGCGATCACACAGTGGAGAAAAAGGAAGCCCTAGTTCTGCTTCTTTGTCACCCTGGAAAAACAAGATTGAGAAGAAATTAGAAAATGACAAGACACGTTGTACTTTGATATCGTAGGTCACAACTGCAAAAGCCCCTCTCTCATTTTAGTTTCTTTAATTAAGTTTTGATTTTGGTTTTGGTTTGTGGAGGATTTGAGTCTGACTGGAAAACTTGTAATCCAAGCAGAAGTTGGTGAATTAAGCATCTTGATTCCAGTCAATCTTTCCTCAGAGCTTTCCGTGCCTGTCTGGTACTTCTATGCACCAATTAAAAACCCACTTGAGCACAAGAACGCTTCTCGCTGCAGTTCTCCAGAGAACACAGCAGAACTCAGTTCTCAGAGCAAGCCTTCCAAGAGAAAACATTGTCAGGACTGATTTTTCAGGGCTTGTGCTTCTTTGCATGTCTTTTTTAGTCTTTCAGATAAAGAATTCACAGGTCATGGCTGGCCAGATGCAGACTACTTTTTTCTTCCAAAGTACACACTGACATTGTCAACACTTTACATAAGTGCTTCAGTACAAAAATCCAAACAGGCTTTCCAGCCATTGGGACTGAAAGTCCTTTTCAAACATCACAAGACTGTGCAGAAGATCAAGTATTATAACCCCATTTTTTCCCGCCGGTCTTTCAAGCTGCACATTCTCAGAAAGCACTTAAACTTGGTTCAGTTGCTCTGTAATATATTGTTTTATTCTGAGAAGATATATAGGATGACGTAGTTGCAATACTCCCCACTGAGCATTCAAATGTAAATAGCCTGTTAACTGTACTATAGAATCAATGACATAAATCAGCAGCTCACTTTAACCCTGCTGATGTTTTTTTCCAGTGTCCTGACCAATGTCAAATGGAAGTTAAAATAGCCAGCAAGAAGAAAAACTTCTGTAGACATAAGGAAGAGCTGAATTTTTCTTCTTTTTGTTAGTATAACACACATGAGTTGGGGGCACAAGTCCTGATATAGTTTTGGGTGGAACAACAAGCAATCATATGCGACTGCAGAACAATTCTGCTCTATGTTAGGAGTCTGATACACAAATACCAGGGTAAAACAGAAACTACACACAGAAATATTTCTAACTAACATTCCTTTACTCTGTCTGCTGCATCTCTCAGGAAAAACATCTCTCAGTGCCAGCTCTTACCTAATCATCATTCTTCTCTTACTTCTTACGCCTCTTAAAAACCTTGGTGCCTAATTCTCTTTAGGAAGGAACCCCTAACCAGCTCTCTGGCTCCTCAGAAAGATAGTTGACTACTTCGAAGCTGTTTGGGTAGCTCCCTCACGGCTAGCTAAAGTGCATTAGTAAAACATACTAATTTGTGCCAGATGTCTGCTTTAAGAGATGCTCACCATAGGTAATGAATGTAAAACAAATATCCTGCTGTACTCCTAAGCATCATTCACACCTACAGTGTGGTTACTTGGTGTAGGAAGACCTGTGTCATGGTACAAAATACCTGGAAAACAATAGGACTGGGAACGTGTACCAGTTAAGTCATGCTGTATATCTCTGCAGAGCAAATAACACAAAAATTGCAGGTGAAGAGAATAAGGAATAAGATACCTAGTCTGAGGCCAGCCCAGTTTCTAATCACTGTGGTCCCTTCTGGCTAGTGGCACTTCAGTGGTAAGAAGAGGGTGTGTTGCTTATTTGCTGTCAGGTTGGGATGTATGTTTTGATCTAGTACTAAATAACTTCAATGTACACAAGTCTATGCTTCATGATAAACTGGAGGTTTTCCTGAAGAGGGAATTAATGCTGTGTCTGTATTTGGAACTGGAATACAAGCTTAATATAAAGCTTTATCTAAAAGCAGGGACATTTGCCATTCAAAACTAAAGTAGGATTTGGTGGTTGAAATTGCATTATACTTCAGAAAACAAAAGGTAATACTTTTGTCTTCATTACATGTCTAAGATTAAAAATTGTCATGTTGTATCCAGCTAATCTTAATTCCCTCATTAGTCTTTAAGGGAGTCAGCAATGGTGTATTTTGACATATCTAGTATAATTTTGAGTTAGAAAAGCATAAACTTGCACCAAGTTTCCCCCGAAATATGGGTGAAAATCATCCTATTTGCATGAGACTCCTCTCTGGCAATAGAGAGACAGCTGCAGGTATGACTGACCTGCTTCCAACTGGTAAAACCATTCTTGGTTTGAAAAACAGATTAAAGAATTCATTTCAAAGCAAATTCTTGCAGTGCCCTGATTAAGAAGGGATTCTCACAATGACTTTAAAACCAGATCACATGAAAAAAATGTTCGAACTTTTAAAAATTTGTCATATTTTTCTTTTTTTGCATTCAGATTTACTGTAAAATATTAAGTTACTGAACTTTGGAGTGAAATTAAGCACTTGGTTTACTTCTTTGTTTGGTAATTCATATTGGTGAAAAGTATCATAAACACTCTTAAGTGCTCCGTTTACTTTTTTTTAATGGCAGCTCTTTAAATGCTTTTAATTAGTCACTTGGGGAGCTTATAGCTATCACATAGAGCTTAATGATTTGTCTGGATTTGTGGGTCTGTCTACAGGCAGTCCACTGTGAGCTATAAACTAGATCCTCTAAAGTAAGGGCAATGCACTTTTCACAACTACCCCAATAACAAAAGTACAGTTCTATAAAGCACAGCTACCTAAAGGTGTTTTCTACAGTTCTACAGCTAAGTAAAATGTAGCATGTTTTATATTTTGGTAAATTAGCTTCCCAAATTAGAATTTCTACTATGTAAATAACTCCTATGTCTATAGGCAGTGTATTAGACACTAACTTTGTAACAGGCATAACAGCCAGTGCTGCTGGTACCAGATGAAAAAGCTTCATATCATTTAGGAGGTTCTTGAGAAAATCAGAGGAAAAGATTCACAGGTTCACATTTTCCTACATCCTTGCCCAGTCCTACGCACTCCCTCTGTGCTGCAGAAATGCACAAGAACTTCCCAAGCTTTACCTGTCTGAAGAACTCCTCTAGTAGAGACATAGTCCAGCGATGATGGAGATCCCAGGCCTTGGCTGGATGACTGATATCTGCTGTATGCAACAACAGTGATAAGGCTTTCGGCTTGTCAATTCTGAAAACCCAAAGGATCAAAGAAATTAATTGCCTGCTCTTGCAGTAGAGAATGACAAAAAGCTCACCTAAGCAGGGAAATGATGGAATGTTTTCTGTGTTCACAAAATCAGACAGCTATGAAAGATTACCTAATTTCTCCAACATACACCATTCCTGTTGTAACAGAGACATTAGAAAGTGCAAAAAAAGAAACTTCGGTCAGCCTTGCTTGTCTGCACAAGCAGGCTTAAGAACTACTGTGTTCCCCATTTCGGCAGGGCTGCATTTTATGGAGCTCAGAAGATAAATTGGTCCCTACCATCTCTCTGTAGTAAGCAGTTAGGATCCAATCGCAGGGACAGTGGTGAGTCTACACAGTGACTGATAAATGTTTCACTGTTAGAGAACTACTGTGAGGCCAGAGGGTGATCCTTGCATTTGGTTCCATGGAACAAACAAGGCTGGCAATTTCTTAAAACCATAACCTGTAAATAATGTACCCAGTAAATAATGATTTCTTGGGATGGGTAGTCTTGATTTTTAATTCCAGCATTTGACTCTCTGAAATAGCTGGAAGAGTTGTAGCTTCTGTGAGGAGCAAGCAGCTAGCCACACTCTGGTCTGATACAGGTATAATTCTGGGAGGCTCTGGACAGACCTTTGTCCAAGGTGAAAAAATTACCACCACTCAGAGCTTTCTGCAGTATAAAAGGAATTTTATGGGGAAGAGCTGTGGCAAAATATTACAGCTCCCACTAGCATACTGGGAAGAAGAAAAGACTTTCCCCTATATTGCTCCATCTGTTCTCTTCTAGCCCTTCCCTCAGTGGATCTCAAGTTGTTTTCATCTGTCCTCTGGTTATGGAGCAGGCCCCTTGCAGAGGTGACAGCTGATACCATCTGCAGAAGGGCGTGTAAGTTGTGTTCTGCAGATCTTATAACCTTGAGTCATACTCAAGGCGCAGAGGTCACCCAGATGGATCACGTCCTTGATGTTACCCTGACATACAAAGAGAAATGCCCAGGGAGTCTTATCCCAACAACGTAACCTTTGCAAGCTTTGGTCCACCAGCATAGAACAGGGATGTGCGTACAGGGGGGTGCCAGTTCACTCCTAAGCAAACTCATTCAAAACTCAACATCAGAAAGAGAATGGATGTGGACATCAAAGAGAGAGAGAGAGAGCCTCTGGAGAGGTGCTTTTCAAGTCAAACACAATGGCAAAACACCAGCTGCAATGCAGCCCCTCAGTTCACAGTGTTGTGAAGTGACTCACCCTTCTGGCTGCTGCAAAGCATTCTTCATGGCTTTGATTTGCTGGAAGTGACAGGACATATCCGTGGCCAACACCATCTCAATCACGAGAGCTCTGAATTCCCTTTTGGATGGCATCATGGTGAGAGGAGCGAGGAAGGAGAAACAGGAAAACCAGCATCAGACAGACTGCAGTTTCTTTTGTTGTCTATCTACAAATTACCAACTGTACTTGTGGCTTTGTATGCCACACTTTCCATTATCCCTCTTTCAGGGATGAGGAAGAGGATCAATGATTTTCTACATAAACACAGGAGCAGGAGGGCTTCAAATTAAGTCAGGTAGCTAATCCTTTTCTAAGAGAAATCCTAAACGGTTTTTTGAAGGACACGTTAGTATTAGTACTCCTTTTTTCAAATAAGGACAAATGTCTTAAATGGATTTCTTCTACAGGGCATTATTAGAAGGAAGTAAAATGACTGTTTAAAGCCTCAGTGTGAATCAGGTGAACCTGAACCTCTCCTAGTTGCCTAAAACTGGTCGATACCTATGTTGAAAGTTTAGTCATATTACTAAGAGAAAAAAAATCAGCATTTAAGAAAAGAATCAGTATATATGATGCACATATGCAGTCAAGACCTTTGAGAACTTGTATTATTTCGCTGATATTATTCATTCCAACTATTCCTGTATGAATCTTCCTTTAGCAAACTTGTTTATGATCCAGTTGAAATTCCTCTGAAGATAGTACGGATGTCCCCAATATTTTAAAATATCAGAACACTCTGATCTAGGATATGAAACAATTTTTTTTCTTTTTTTCTCCCAGTTCAGTTATCTACAGGTTGACAGAGGAAGAACAGCCCAAAGTTAGCATACCAGCTCAGTCTTTGGGAGATTCAGAAATGGGTCAGCCTTCTTTTAAAAATAAAAGTTTCCATTCTTCCTTTCGTGAATGTTTCATGAAGGATGTGGTCTATTTTGGGCATGCCTCTGGTGACTGTGTTTAAGTTCCAGCCCCAGGCCATCAGTGTGTAAAGACCCGAGACTACTGTCTTTACCCAGTCCCACTGGGGTATGTAATGACCTCCTTCACCAGGACTTCTGCACAGACGATAAGGTGGCATCAGCTGGCCTCACCCATCCCCTCGCATACACACACACACTCCTTCCTTCCACCCTTATGTACAATCAGTTGCATAACCAACAGCATTCAAGGTGATGATATGATGGTTGAAAAGAAAATACTTTGGAGCTTTTTGGCCAGTCCTGATCAATTTCGTACTCTGGCTCATTCCCAGCAGCACAAACTTCTATGTTATTATAAAGAAGTGAGGCAGGAGAGAAGAAGCTGAAAGCATAGAAACAAACTTTTACAAGAAAAGGATGTCATTATGCTGCAGAAACAGCCAGTGCTTGGGAGCACTGGTGGGAAACAGCAGGCACTTCACCACCTCCCCTGGAGTGCAGCTCCATCATCACAGTCTGTATGGGATACTTTGGGCAATGCGTACCACAGAAGGAATACAAAAGCAAAGCGCTCAGCTCAGGAGAATGAGTCACTGGCTTCAGTGCCAGCGTGGGCACATGCTCACCAGCACACATATTTGAGTTTCCCTCCTGTAGCTGTAAAACTGGAATATGCACATTCCCTGACCCCCACACACGTGTCAATGTTGTTTCCTCTGAAGCAGAAAGAAAAAATACTTCTGAGACAAGAAAACAGGAAGTGTTTTCATACCAAAGAGCTCTGATTTGCCACTGCAAACAGGAGGCATCACAACAGCAGGTGCCTTTAAAAGGACACTGATAACTTCTCTTTTGTATTGATTTTTCTGCTGTTATAATGGCATGATGGCGTGACAGGAGAGGGTTAGGCAGGCTATTAGGAAGAGGCTCTTTACTGAGAGGGTGGTGGGACACTGGAACAGGCTCCCAGGGAAGTGGTCACAGCACTGAGCTTCACTGAGCTCAAGAAGCATCTGGACAATGCCCTCAGTCACACGCTCTGACTTGGCTGGCCCTGTCTGGATCCAGGGGTTGCACTTGATGATCCTTATGGGTCCCTTCCAGCTCAGAATATTCTGTGAATCTAGGATTCTATTTACTGGTCACAGGCAATGAATCCATGGGAGCAAATCACAATGGACACGTACTAGAGGATGACAGGTCTGTGCATCTGTTGCCAGGTGGAGATAAGGCTGAAACATGTGGCAGAGAGAACTGACAATAGGTGTTTAGCCCTGACTTGGTTGTGCTTCCCAGGCAGGCTGGAGCTCAGCACACACACAGCTGCTACTCTTCATCCTGACCAGCTTCAGCACTTTGCTCCTGCAATTGTCTTCCAAGTCTACACAAGACATTCTGGTGCTGCAGGCTGCACAGCAGCCCTGACCGAGCGGTGCCCAGAAAGGGTTGGCAAGAGGTGTTCCTGCTGAGGTAACACAACATGATGCACAGAAGCCAGTCAGCGTTTTACATGACACACCTTCAGGGTGGTCTGCTTTTGGGCTAGGCTAACACCTTTATATCAGAGAATAAAAGCATATTAAAAAGCAAGTCAACCAAGTTTCCTTTTCTTATCTTCAAGAAAATATATTTGATAGTCTCAAAGAAGTAATGAGGTGAGATGCTGCACTACTTTCAAATGTCTACATTTTGCTGTAAAACCATGCAAAAGTGTAGCATTCAATGCATAGGATTTGTTGTTGTTTATATTATTCTTATTATTACTAGTAGTAATAGCAGTAGTACTAGTAGTATTAACAGATGTTAAAGAGGCAGGGAAATACAGCTCTTACTTCCAGTATTACCAGTGGGATTATAAAGCTAGGGAACCCCCATTTATTTCTGCATTATATTATTTACTTCTGATGATTCAAACCCAGTTTGGTATTCATGAAGAAGTTCATGAAAAACGAAAGCTAATTCACTCAAATGGTATATATCCTGAATGATTTCTTAAACAGCTTGACTCCAGAAAAATTACACAATTCTTTTAAAATCAGGTAACCAAAAATTACAACCAGAAAAGAAGAAATAATGCAAACTGATGATTAATGAACATACAGGCAAACGCACTTTTGAGTTAATCTCCAGAGAATCACAGTGGCACCTGGCTAAGTACTCACACGCATGGTCATAGCAGAACATTGTCCAATAAAGAGAACTTGCCTATCAACTCAGGAAATGACCTACAGACAAGCTGCCCTCTGAATATCACTAGCTATTCCTCTCTCCTGTTTTATTTCTGGTCATGTGGCATCATGGCAGCAAGTATATTATGAATACTGAAAAAGAGCCCTGAGATCTCCATCATCCAAAATTACTTTCCTTACATGACAATGACAGTTCTCAGGAGCACCTCCTCACTCCTCCTCACCTGCCCCATCTCTCTCTCTGCCACCCAAAAACTACTAAAAATGAAACACAAAGAAAAGGCAAACAATCCCCCAAAGGGGTGGCCTTGACTGAAAAGCACAAAACAAGAGGACAAAGGAAACAAGTAAACAGCAGAGAGGTGACATCTTCTCCCAACACACCAGGGGGACAGTTTCAATGTCAGCGGTGCCTTCTCTATCAGTACAGGCCATCCAAGTAGAGGACTGGAATGACACAGGAAGGAGCACACTGGGATCTGCTGTCACTGTGGCTGCACAGGCACAGCAAGCTGCCACCAGAAACACCTTCACAACCAGCATTATGTTCCTTCTTTCAACAACACCATGTCTGTTTGCAGACTGTTTGTCAGTGAGTCACTGTACAGGAAAAAAAACCCACCTCCTTTCACTCCTTCCCTGATGTTGTGCTCTCAACAGCTTAGATGCTGCTTAAGGTACATGGAATTCAAATGATGGGGGTGAGTTCCTACACACCCTTTGCCCTAAGCACTGCCCTGAAGAACCCAGAGCCAAGATTAAACCAGTCCTGTGTGCTTGGCTAGAGCCAGGCCTGACCTGCAGCAATTCTTTGTGCAATACCAGGGCAGGTCTGGCTTCATCTTCAACCACCCATTTGGTAGCTGAGTCCAGAACTAGCTGGGGACAGCAATCCCCCATGGGCCTTCCTGTCTTCAGATGCCATCACCTTCTGGACCCAAGACCTCACTGGCCACAATCACACAGCACATGCTTGTAGCAGCATTTCTTCACGTTTTTCACCGAGCTGTGCAGAAAAAGGCATCATCAACATGCAGTGAGAGAGGCAAGTATTGCCAGAAGTGATGCTGATTGCCAACAGTGATTTCCTGTAGCCCATCTAAGGTCCTTATGGCATCAGAATCAGTGCTGGGGTTTGAATGGTCTGAGTTGCAGGCAACCACGAGTTTCTCATTCTTTTCTTCAACAGTTCCCACATACAGAGCTTGGAATGACCTGGGGTGTTCAAGCAGGTAGGAGCTGCAGAAAGAAGCTCAATCAACTCCCTGAGCCACCACCTGAACCCCAACTCTACTGTCTGATCACCGCTCTGGAATCTGCCTGCCTTCAATTTCTGTAGTCCCTGAAATGTATTTTGGCTGTTTGTCTTCACAACCACTGTGGGAACACTCTGTGTGCTATGCAGCTCTGTGTAAGCCTTCTATCCATTCTTGTCACTATTGCCAGACTTCAGCTGTCTGCAGGTTTTTATGTAAACCAGTTCTGCTGGTTTTGATGGAGAGACTGGATGGAGATCAGCATCTCCAGAGCATGGCTCCTGTCATCCTCAGGGAAATGGAATGAATTGTCCTTTGGCAGTACTGCACTTCTCCCTTTAACTAAGACAAAAGCTTAGGCAATTTGCTTCTTCACGTTAGGTGAAATGAATTCCAACAAAAGTGAGTTGGCAGAATCACCCAGGGGAACCTGTGGCAGAGTGAAGAACTGAACTTCGGTTTCTCATTCATCAGTCACTACTGAGAATATTATGGCTCTGCTAGGGCTTGGGAATGGGTTTTCCTGTGGGTCCCCTCAACTGAAGATCTCCAGTACACTCAAAGTCTTTTTTATAGATTTAGCTTTGCTGCTTGGGTAACTAGAGATTTTAATATTTCTCATTACATTTCCAGATGTTTTCTGTCATGGTAGAATATACATTTCCTTTAGGCTGGGAGCCAGGAGCCAGGGAGACATCACATTCTCACACCTATAACCTACCACTGAGAAAAAGTTAGAAGCTAACCAAATCGGAAAACAAATTCTAAGATAACTTGCCCATGCCTCTGAGGGAAAGGAACAATTCTGTGCAGAAAGCATCTTGTCAGGGAGCAACTGGAGAAGAGGTAAACGTTAAGTGAATTTCCCGTATGTTACTGACATATGCTAAACAATAACTCATTCTGTGGCCACAGCTTTGATTTTTCTGGTTTCTAACCAATGTCCTGCAGATGATTCAAGTGTAAACACAGTATTTGGCACATCCCCATCAATAAGCACAATTTTACAGCATCTTTACTACAGATAGCCGAGATAGATGTAGAATCAGCCAGAGTCTAAATACTTCCAAGCCTGATCCATCTGGCAAATATCTTCATTACCACTTCAGAACAATTACTTCATGGTTTTACCTTTCTTGCCTCAGAGAACATTACATCAGTTTGTTGCATACTTTGTTGGACATGTCTTTGTCCCATATCAGTGTCCACCTTAGAGCTCTGTTCTAGTGAAGGACTCAGATCCCCCTGTACTCATGGTGACAGGAAATAGTTCACTTAATCCTTGTGCAAGGAACCAAAAATAACATCACTTGAAATTAGCTATTTTGCTCATTTTCTGCAGTTGATACCTCACTACTTCATTCTGATGGAGTATTTTCTCTATTGTGTACAGAAGAAGGCTCTGATCAAAGTTGTCTTCAGTCAAAAAAACATTCGGGGTTTCTCACCACAGCCTCAAAATTGACAAGGGAGCTCAGAATTATTTGAGGGATGAAACCCCAAGCAGTTTTACTGACAAAGTCAGCGTTACATTAAAGGTTACTTCCCAGAGCTGTCTTCCAATACAGAGTTTAAGCAGCTAAATATTTTCCTGATGCCTTTTTAATCCCATACTTGATGGTAAAGGGCTTGTGCTAACTGTTTCATTAAACTGCATGAAATTTATTAACAATGAAATACAGTGCCAGAAAAGACATCTATGACTGTATCTTGGAAAGCATCTGTTCACTTTACAGTTTATTTTCTTAATTCACTGTGATCTGTTTTTTGTTATAGTTTCCTCATTTACTTGTTGATGACTTGCACAAATGGGATTCATCAAATGAGGCAACTCAATTGATTCTCAAATATTTAATAAGCAACAGAGGCTTTTTAAAATGGAGAATAAACGTGGTTTAAGAGCTAGTAAGCATTCAACTTTTTTTCTCCTTGACTGTAGCCGTGAGAGCTCAGCTCAGAAAGGCACTTCAGAATCTGCTTTTCCAAAAACCATCACTTGGGCCTTTTGAAAGAGATTTGTCAGGTATGTCTACAAAAACAAAGTCGAATTTGGACACAATATAAGTGTTTCCCAAAGCATTCTTCAATATTGAGGCTCCTATTCCCAAGTGCCAGTCTGGGAAACACAGAAGTCAGCTGATGTTTCCAGTGCTTCTCAAATGTTTGCCTATGTGATTTCAAACTGGCAGTCAAAAGCAAAAGCACACAAAAATCACAATATTTTGGAATCAGAGCACATTCAAATAATGGCCTTTATTCTGCAGCTGCTGCTTGGTCAGCAGCTACAAAATAATAAAGCCCTGCTTGAGAGAGAACAAATAAGCAATCTGAACCCCTCAACATTTTTGTTCAGGCAGTTACAGTATTGCTTAAAAAGATGGATTAATCTTTGGATCTAGGCATATTGCCTCAACAGAACATGCATGTTGACACTACAGAACCAATGAGAAATATCTGAAGTTAGCTTTGATTGAAGTAAAACCAATTTAAAGCTCCAAAGCAGACCATTATCCTAAAGACAGTACCTATGGAATGAAACATACACAGCTAGCTGCTCCACTGTTCCCTGTAGACCGTGGCTGTAACGCTGCTGTTTTCTAGTCAGTTAGTTCCTTGTATTTCCCCCACCAACATAAAATGAAGCAGTAATTTGCTGCCAATATTTGGCAAGGCATTACCAGCTGTAGCTAAAAGAATACATTAGATTTTAACACCTCAGTGCAGATCTTTTTTTTTCTTAAGCTCGTTGCACACCATGAGACCATTTTCTATATTGAGGGACAGAATTTCTCAAGCCATTCCTCCACAGCACTCACACTGACTGAAACAAGCCACATAAGTTCCTGAGTTTTATTCCTGGTGTTTAGTTATAGGATCGCATCACTGTCCACAAGTTGAAATAAACAGGAGATTCGGGCTAAACAGATTAGCAAGCAGAGCCTTCACTGATCAGCTTGCTAAAAAAGCCAGGCCCTGGAGAAGGGCTTATTTCCCCACGTTTATATTGAAATAAGATGAACTGACTGCTCAGCACTGTATCACGTTTAAGTGTACGCAGGCGGCACTGTGCGTCACGTATGATCCCACAAGTTGCTTCTCCTCCCCTTAGACAGACCATGGAGTAGGATTCTTCCTGTCTAACACAGTGGGCTATTTTTAAAGTACCACTCCTTGGAGTTCAAAAAACCCAGAAAACCAGAAAACCCTCATCAGTTTGAACTGTCTGCTATTAGAAAGCAAATCATGGGCTCATTTTAGCACATAAATCATATGTTACATGAGGCTTATTTTAAATTACGGCTTCTTACATCACCTTGGCATATTAGTACACTGATTTATGCTCCTTGGTCTGGAATTTTTTTTGCATTAAATCCCATTTATAATTTCCAGGCAGAGCGCATCAAAGCAGATAAAGCTTGTGGTTATGCTTTAGGACGAACAAACAGCAGGATACCTCCACACTCAGCTACAAATGGATGTGTACAAAGGGTGTCCCTGTGAGCCTCAGAAGTCAGATGGGAGTCAATTTGGGTATTATAGTCACTACCAGAGGTGAAAACCAAAAGCAGAAATATGCAAGAAAGGACTTTTTGAAGCTCTTTTTCTTGTAGGAATAGAGCTACTACTATGCCATACACAATAATGCACATCACCTTCAAACAAGGTAATAACAGTCTTTGGTGATACTGCAAAGCTCCTACACAGATACCATGTTCATTTTTACCTCCAGTCGTCCTTTGAGAGGTTAGATAAAATGTTCATCTCTTCATCATCTTGCAAAAGACGATACGCTGCGCTAACATGGTGATTTTCAAGCACAGACCGGTCATTATAGAGAATGGCTGAGTCTGACCTGGCGTTTAAAAGAAAACATAGGAAAGGTTATGTTGCTTCCCTGTCAGAAGTCTCACATTCAGAAGTTTTCCTTTGATCAGCTACAGAGATTAGCTCTATAGCACAGATATGAGCAGTTTAAGAGCACTTATAGTTCTTTGTTCATTGCTGATATTCAAGTAAAAGAAAACTAAAGACCAAAATTCACTGCAAATTCTTTTTCATCAGCTGACATTTGCCTAGTCTCTTTGTTACATACCTAAAAAAAATGCTGAGACCTGTGAGAGCACATTCAGAGTTGAATCACAAGGCTCTTTTCCAGCTTTTGTGTGTGTTGCTCTCACATTAAAGTCTGACTATACCCAAGTAAGCATCTGCAAGAGTTGTCCCAATATTGTTTCCAGAGCAGCAAACTGTCTGTAAGCAAGATATGACTCCACAGCTTTCTGTCATCTGTTCACCAGACTAGGCCGTCCTGAAGGGCAATTGCTGGTGGGATAGAGTAAGACCAAAGCTACTTCATGCCTTATTTTGAGCTCCAGGGCATAGAACTGAGATTGATGAATGGCTAAACTGGCCTGAAGACAAAGTTGTGGCTGTTAATGGCAACAGAGGGCGAGCATGAGTTGCTGCAGTCCCCACTCAGTTCTGGTTCCCAGAGAGCAGTGTGGATTTTTCTCTGTGACACTTTACACCCTCTGACATTAAAAGACAACCATTGTTCCTTGAATTCTTCTGTGAGCATCTGGTAAATGCAGCAGATCCCTAATTCGTGCATGCATGAAGCTGTAAGAAGTGGAGTGTAACCTGGCCCACAATACAGAAACTTCATTCTATGTTCCCAAGCTTTCCTGAGCAAATGTGTGATTTATCCTAGCAACCTTTATATCTCTGTCATACACAGCATGATTCAGCAGACATACTCCAGGCATCTAATGTAGAGTAAGATGCAATGTATCTTAGATATGTACAAGTGTGCAGTGTCAGTTGAGGACATCTGGACATTTTGTCATGGCTACCAGCACACTCCCGTTATGAAAATAATACAGAGCCATCAGATGTCCAATTATCACTGCAACTAGAAACTTCACAATCTTTGCATACATCTGAATTTTCCTTCCATCTTCATCTTCTCCTTCTCTCCTCCACCAACCCAAAAGCCTTATAGAAGATTTTGAATTCAAAGAATACGCTGGTCCAGTCTAGTCTGTGATCAGCTAATTACTGTCCAGCAATTTACAAAGCTTACAAAAATTATATTCCTGAACAGATAATGGCAAACATATCCACTTGTTGCATGTGTGGTTTTCTACTAAAGTAAAAATAGAATGTGCAAAGTTGGGGGTTGCTGATGAATACAGATGTTGTTGAATTCTTGGCTTACGAAGTTATGTTTGACTCTTCAAATTCAACAAGCAGAAAAAAGGTGGGATTTTTCCTCCAAAATCATACCTTCATCAAAATACATCAGTCACTCTGTACAGCAATTTGTCTTGCAACTTTACAGAGAAATATTTTGGGACCTTCCTTTTTCCTGATTATGAATATGAAACAATGCCCAGGAAGCTGGAACACACGCATTCCATTGTAAATGGTTGAGGGGAGAGAAAATTAAATGCCAACTAAGGAAGTGAAGCTTCCTCCTGTAACACTTGAAATCAAAAGTTCCTGCACTTTTCTAGGTGGCTGTGCTGTTTTTCTCCAAAGGTCTCCCCCCTCTGTTTCCCAACCCTTCACCATGGTTCACCGTGGCCTCACCGTGTCTGGATGTGAAAGTTGTTGGTGGTACCAGTGTGTTCATAGTCATGGATGGCAGCTGCGAAGATCATAGCGAAGATCTCCAGCTCTGTTAGCCAGTGCTGAAAAGAGATTACAGAGCAATCAGATAAACTGTCATTTTCCCAGGCATTAAGGCTTTTGTCTTTCAAGGCAAGTTATCCCCTGCTGACAGTCGGCGCTGCCTTTCCCCTGCAGCCTGCCAGATGTTTCAAAGCAAGCTTCCCCGGTTGATACACAAAAGCTGAACCAGTGGTTTTTTCCTGAAGCTTTATCTAAATAAATTGAACTTCAGCAAAATGGTTTCACAAGTTAATAAGGCTTAAGGCACAGCAAGGGGAAACATGTGCCCTTCTTAAAGAGCAACATGTGAGTAAGAGAGAGAGGGAAACCTCAAGAAAATCAAAGTTCTTCAAGTGGAACTTGATGGTATGTGTGCAGGTATGCATGGAACACCAGGGCATGTATTTTCATCTCAGTTGAACTGGGTAGCAGAGCCCGAATTACAGAAGACCACTGAGTAGCAGCAACTATATGTCTTTGCCAATCACTTGAATCATGAGAACAGGCAACACAACCTCACAAGAGGTATGTCTTGTTATTTCTTTATCACTTGTAGAAAAATTTGAAACAGCCCTGAGGTGTTTTCTTTTGTTCCTAATTGCCTAGTCAAAGCCTTATTTCTCAATGCTTAAGTCACTCTTGACTTAGCTTTCCAAATGACTCAGATGCTTTTAATAATTTTCCTTTGAGCCAATCAATCATTTTATGTCTGGCTTTCCACCGGTAGCACACAAGGAAATGCTGTTAATATCAAGTGCATCAGAAACAAAGGCTATAGGTACTGTAGATGCTGTAAATATTTATCAGAAGTGCTTCAATGTGTTACATTTAGAGAAAACCTTTACCACAGTGGTTGCTAAATATTTTTTAACAGCTCACTGTCAACCTGCAAACGGTTTGACAGACGTTCATGGACAAACTGCATTCTGATTCAAAGCTGTAAGGCTGAGCTACACACACAGGTTTCAATAGTGCCTAGGCAGAGCAGGCGGCCTACGGGGAGTTGTAATGCACAACTCAGTCTTGGGCTGCTTTTAAGCTCTTTATCTGCGGAGACACCTCATGGGGAGCTGTGTAGATGGCTCCGACTTGAGTTGTGTTGTAAACAGACTGAAGCGGGCACTTCACAGAACCTGAAAAAACCTGCATGGAGCCTTGCTAAGCCTTGGCTTCCTTCCACAAACATATGTCCTGAGTCCCAATCAAACCACTACTCAAACTGTTTGACAAGCCCTAAGGGTCCCCATTTGGTTTCAATGGGCCAAGACAATGGGAATATGCAAGAGATTGGGCCGAAGATGTCAGGCCCAGCCCTGCAGCCTGTCACACACATCAGCAAAATGAACCAAATAAAAGCCCTGGCATTCGAGCTCGTATGGGGAGCCGTTCCTCCAACCTTAGGAGGAGACCCTTCCCCCTTAGCCGGGCGGCTGGCTGAGGTAACGTATTGGGAACCCTTACCTGAGAGACGGGCTAAGCGACTATTTGATATGTTTTAAGTGTGTCGTTCTGAGTGACTAACGTATGGGTAATATTTTGTGTGCTTGTGAGCTGTGATCGTGTGTTTTAGGGAAGCTACAGCGGTTGTAATAAGAGTATTTTGTGAATTGCCTACGGGGAGTGTAACCGTGGGGTTTGTGACTCTGCTGCGGATCATTTTATTGTGTGTTGTGTTGGCAGCAGAGTATTTTGTGGATCTTTGTGATTGTAATCAGTGTGGTCATACTTCCAAACTGCAATAGTGAATTCCCCATTGTATCCAACAATAACCTGCAAGTGACGTACTGAATTTGCATTCTGTTTTTTTAAAATAAATTACTATTAATTCTATTTTAAAAACCTGTGGTCCAGTGTCTTTCCGTCACAAAAGCCCAGTAAAGGCAGTGTGGTTTCACAAATACATTCTAGACATCTACAATAGCTCAGAGGCCACCATGGGTCTGTTACCCACGTGCAAGGGAGGCACAGATAACTGTGGGGCTCTACACACAGCGACCTGTCCAGTTCTTCTGCCTTTCACAGCCATCTCTGCATAACCAATGAAGAAAGAAGCAAGTCTCAGTATTAAACATCTCCTTACATTCAAGATGCACTTTGAAAGTACAGGCCAGAGATATTTCAGAGTGCCAGTAACCATAATGAAGGTAGTTCTTAATTTTTATTTTTTCTTTTGAGACAGAAAGAGGGTGAAGAGATCAAGACGTGAGCAGACAGAGAAACTAAACTATTCTTTTCTTTCTATACAATTGGTCCAGGACAGGAATGGAGAGCTCTCATAGTGGAGAAATATGTGAGGTTTCTGTTTTCAGGCATGGCTTGTATGGGATGCTTTACAGCTCATGAAGAACATTCTTTTGGCTTTTAAGCAACAATTCTGTGCAACAGCAATGGAAGAAAAAAGGAACTAGGGTTTCCAGGCTATGCATTTATATCTGGACTTCAAGTCCTCAACCACATTCTGTGACTTCCCAAAAGAGAGTGCAAATGATTAAAGAAATAATCTGGCATAAGGGCTCAGGAACACTGTGAACAAACCTACATTATGCACACAGAACTACTACGGGAGATGCCCAGCTATTCTAATGCATCCACTTCAGACTTTCTGGGCATCATCTGGCAAGTCCCACTCCAACAGGATCTCATGATAAGTCTTAAACTATCACTAAGGCAATGAGCTCTGAGGTCTCCTACCTCTTAAAACACATACAGGAAAACTGCTAACTTGCGTGCCCTATCAAAGCATCATTTGTTGAACAAGTTTGGGTAATGTAGGTTCTCACATAGGGTGCAATACTCCTGAGGAAAGATACCAAAAAGCACAATAGCATTTGAGGAAGACCACTTGGAATACAGACTGGGATTACAGGTGCGAAATGTGAGTAATAAATAAATCAGTGTAAGTAGCACAAAGTCAGAACTGGCTTGTGAGAAACAGGTGGGAAATAGAAGGTAAGTAATTAGGAACCTTTTAGTCCCCTTTTTTCTGCTACAACCTTGCAAAGAAAAGCAAACAAGATGGCAAAGAGCCTGCAGAGAATGGATGCAGTCTCCATCAAAGTGGTGATATTACCTTTGACTAGTCTGTGATGGACTTCATCTTGGGAACAGAGAGCTAGTTTTAAAGAACAAAGCCATCAGAAATATTGAGAAAGCAGCAGGACACCATCACAGGTGAAAGAAGCAAGGAAATGTTAATGTTTTTCATTTCTAAAGGGTTGGCAAAACCAATCCAGAACAAAACCTTCAAACTTTCTGCAATGATAGGGTGTAGGGGATGATGGGTATAGAAGGCATGAAAAAACAAGCATTGGCTTCCAAAGTGGAAACAGAAAAGGGTAATGAGGCATGATTGTCTTTCACAAACATACAATAAATAGGAAGAATTAGCTACTACAGCAAGTTATTGGCATGTAAATAAAAGGATCAATGCATATAGAATGAAAAAGGAAGAGGAAAGAGCCGTGTTTCCAAATGTAACAAAACAAATGGATACATTCCAAGAAAACACTAGCACCAAAGACAGCAATAATTAGCTTGTTTCCTTCCCCAGAGTTAATGGTCTTTTATTCTAAAGTAGTTATAATTTTCAGAGCTCATGATGATCTGCTTATTAATCACAACAATCTAGAAGAGAGGAGGATCTCACTTCCCTTTGGTACAAACAGATGTGACAGAAGTCCTGCACTTGTGAGTTTTACAGGTCTGCTGCAGCAAATGTTCTCTTGTAATGCGTGAGAGTGTCAGAGAAAGAACTCTTAAGCTTTGTCATTTGCAACTTATTGTCTGGATTCACCAAGAAATCATAAGGGAATACCTTATAATTAATCAGAAAATAATACCAAAGAAAGCAATAATCACAGCTGAACATCAAAGTTAAATAAAGGTAAGAAAGAGATCTGCAAAAACTCTGTCAGTTCTTCGAAGCTGTTCCCACACAACATGCTTGTACACCAACCCTCTAAGAGAAACATCAGAGTCATTCCAAATTCTTTCAGCCTTATGTCTGAGAGAACCCAAGAAATTCCAGTTCATATGGTAAAGTAAAAGAAATTCATTCTAAGGCATCATCCCAATGAAGAAAATAACAAGAAAACTAGAGAGATTTCAGTCACTGAATACAAAGGGAAAGCCATTTTTTCCACTGAAAAAAAAGAAAACTGCTGAGAGAGCTTGTAAGTAACAGGGAGCATGACAAAGGCAAACAAAACATGTAAAGATAAACCAGACAACTGTCAGTTCCCTTTGAGACAACAGCAATTGACCATTATACAGACTACTTAAAAACCAGTGCTTTTTCCACATTGCAAATAACTAGTTAACAAGATAAATAAGGGTCTTTGTCTTCATCTCAGTGAAGAATTAAACCAATGAATCAACATGCCTTCTGAAACCAAAATCTGGCATTCCAGCATGCTCAGCGTCCTTGCATAATTATTGTGAAAGTTATGAGCTGGACAAGTAAGTACACTAGAGTAAGATACTGATATGAGCAAATTCTGGAGCCAGGCAAAGGTCCTCTATGTTTAATAACCATATGTGAACATACTATGCATATTGAAGCTAGACCTGCTGTGAGCAGCAGGTTAGGATCTATGACCTCTAGAGTTTATTCTCAAACTAGATTAATTTATGTACATTTTGATGTGATGTATCCTTCAGGGAACGTGGGGTGGAAACTAAGAAAAAAGAAAAAAAATCCCAAACAAACAAACAAACAAAAAAAACCCCCCAAAAACCCCCACCACCCAAACACCAAGATTAAATAAAGCATGCTAACAAGGGAAGTAAAACTGAAATGTCACTGTTGGCACACAGCATTCAGAGTCCCTTGTTACTAGTAGCAGAAGAGTAGTTTCTTAAAGTGCTGCATTAGATCCTAAACCAACTGACACATCATTTGGCTGGGAACAGCCAGTGCTTGGGAGCACTGGTGGGAAACAGCAGGCACTTCACCACCTCCCCTGGAGTGCAGCTCCATCATCACAGTCTGTATGGGATACTTTGGGCAATGCGTACCACAGAAGGAATACAAAAGCAAAGCGCTCAGCTCAGGAGAATGAGTCACTGGCTTCAGTGCCAGCGTGGGCACATGCTCACCAGCACACATATTTGAGTTTCCCTCCTGTAGCTGTAAAACTGGAATATGCACATTCCCTGACCCCCACACACGTGTCAATGTTGTTTCCTCTGAAGCAGAAAGAAAAAATACTTCTGAGACAAGAAAACAGGAAGTGTTTTCATACCAAAGAGCTCTGATTTGCCACTGCAAACAGGAGGCATCACAACAGCAGGTGCCTTTAAAAGGACACTGATAACTTCTCTTTTGTATTGATTTTTCTGCTGTTATAATGGCATGATGGCGTGACAGGAGAGGGTTAGGCAGGCTATTAGGAAGAGGCTCTTTACTGAGAGGGTGGTGGGACACTGGAACAGGCTCCCAGGGAAGTGGTCACAGCACTGAGCTTCACTGAGCTCAAGAAGCATCTGGACAATGCCCTCAGTCACACGCTCTGACTTGGCTGGCCCTGTCTGGATCCAGGGGTTGCACTTGATGATCCTTATGGGTCCCTTCCAGCTCAGAATATTCTGTGAATCTAGGATTCTATTTACTGGTCACAGGCAATGAATCCATGGGAGCAAATCACAATGGACACGTACTAGAGGATGACAGGTCTGTGCATCTGTTGCCAGGTGGAGATAAGGCTGAAACATGTGGCAGAGAGAACTGACAATAGGTGTTTAGCCCTGACTTGGTTGTGCTTCCCAGGCAGGCTGGAGCTCAGCACACACACAGCTGCTACTCTTCATCCTGACCAGCTTCAGCACTTTGTCTTCCAAGTCTACACAAGACATTCTGGTGCTGCAGGCTGCACAGCAGCCCTGACCGAGCGGTGCCCAGAAAGGGTTGGCAAGAGGTGTTCCTGCTGAGGTAACACATCACAACATGATGCACAGAAGCCAGTCAGCGTTTTACATGACACACCTTCAGGGTGGTCTGCTTTTGGGCTAGGCTAAAAATGGTTTTCATTACATGACAATGACAGTTCTCAGAAGCACCTCCTCACTCCTCACCTGCACCAACTCTCTCTCTGCCATCCAAAAGCTACTAAAAATCTAACACAAAGAAAGGGAAACAATCCCCCAAAGGGGTGGCCTTGACTGAAAAGCACAAGACAAGGGGACAAAGGAAACAAGTAAACAGCAGAGAGGTGACATCTCCCAACACACCAGGGGACAGTTTCAACGTCAGTGGTGCCTTCTCTATCTGCAAGTCCAAGTAGAGGACTGGAATGACACAGGAAGGAGCACACTGGGATCTGCTGTCACTGTGGCTGCACAGGTACAGCAAGCTGCCACCAGAAACACCTTCACAACCAGCGTGATGTTCCTTCTTTCAACAACACCATGTCTGTTTGCAGACTGTTTGTCAGTGAGTCACTGTACAGGAAAAAAACACACCTCCTTTCACTCCTTCCCTGATGTTGTGCTCTCAACAGCTTAGATGCTGCTTAAGGTCCATGGAACTCTAATGATGGGGGCAAGCTCCTACACACCCTTTGCCCTAAGCACTGCCCTGAAGAGCCCAGAGCCAAGATCAAACCAGTCCTGTGTGCTTGGCTAGAGCCAGGCCTGACCTGCAGCAACTCTTTGTGCAATACCAGGGCAGGTCTGGCTTCATCTTCAACCACCTATTTAGTAGCTGAGTCCAGAACTAGCCGGGGACAGCAACCCCCCATGGGCCTTCCTGTCCTCAGGCTGAAACCCCACCTCTCGGACCCAAAGACCTCACTGGCCTTACAACGGACTCTTCCTGTCACTCCTTCACAGCAGCCTGGAGGAGTCCAGGTCTTCTACTCCCTTCGGCTCCTTCTCCACTGCTCTTGGGAGTGGGACAGTGACACTTGTAGGGCGCTGAGCAGCTGGAGAGCAGTGAAGCCTCTTTGATCCTGCTGAGATACTGTGGCTGCTGTCCCATCAAATGTTCCCCAGGCCTGACATGAGGAGGGGCCTGAAGCCCAGGGCACCCACTGGGAGGTGTAAAGCAGGTCCAGTGCCTGAAGGGCAGCTTTGTGCTCTGGCAAGCCAAACATCCCCCTGGAATGGGGCATTTAGGGATTCATGGACCACTGTCCAAGACACAGCAGCTTCCCTTGGTGATGCCTCCAGTCTTCTGTTGTACAGTCTGGCAGCCCTATGGCTGGCCCACAGCTTGCTGAGCAACTAGACATTACAATATCAATCAGGTTTGGTAGATGAAGACTGGTGCAACTAGGCGAGTGCACACACTGAGTGGGATGAGGGAGAAGTTTGTGGAACAACTGAGGATGCTTTCACTTCCCCAAAAATGAAACAGGACTACTGAAGCTACAACACCTACGGTATGTAAGTCAAGACCACAGAGGATGACCTGACACAGAACAGTGAGAAGCCAATGGAGGCGGATCTATTTCCTACAGGGGTGATGGGGCACTATACCCCCAAGATGGCCAAAGAGCTGCAGGACTGCCAGGAGCTCTCAGGGACCCTCCAACAGTGAACTCCCAACAAATGGCACCACCCCTGCAACCCATGCAGGCTGACATCCAGCAGGCTCATCAGGAAGGTCACCCTTCAAGCTACAGATAAGCCCTACCCTGAGCGATGGGAAAGAGGAAAGCTATGGAGCAACCATCTTCTGGCTGGCAGCACCATTGCACCAGGAGTCCCATGGGCCTGCTGGAGACCACTGGAAATCAGCCTGTCATCTCCCAGACACACTTCATTATGGCTAGTGATGGTACTCAAAACAGCAAAGGCCTTATAAAAAAAAAAAACCATTAAAGAGCCAGCTTCATTGCCCCCACCTTGCTACTCTACTGTCTTTGGTAGGATACAAGCCATGGGCTCATCTCTCCTACACCTCCTTCCCGAGACTTGCTGATCAAAGAGGAGGTGTAAGAGCATTCAAATGTGAATGCTCTTTTCCAGTGTGCACAGAAGCAGCACCACACCTCTAGTTCATGAGACATGAAAAAACAGCTTCATCTTAATGGTAGGAATATAACATTAATTTGCTGTTAAAGCTGGTTCTACAGGAAAAAGGATCACAGAATCAATAGGTTGGAAAAGACCTTTGAGATCATCAAGTCCAACCATACCTGTCCTCTACTAAACTATATCCTTGAGCACCTTGTCTACCCATCTTTTAAATGCATCGAGGGATGGTAACTCAACTGCCTCCCTGGGCAGCCTGTTCCAATGCCCGATAACCCTTTTGGTGAAGAGTTTTTTCCTAATGTCTAATCTGAACCTGCCCTGGTGCAGCTTGAGCCCATTCCCTCATGTCCTATCAGCTGTCACTTGGGCAAAGAGACCACCACCCACTTCTCTACAACCTCCTTTCAGGTGGTGATAAGGTCTCCTTTCAGCCTTCTCTTCTCTTCTCCAGGCTGAACAACCCCATTTCCCTCAGCTGCTCTTCATAAGATTTGCTCTCCAGCCCCTTCACCAGCCTGGTTGCTCTTCTCTGGACATGCTCCAGGGTCTCAATGTTTTTCTTGTAGTGAGGGGCCCAGAACTGCACACATTACTTGAGGTGCAGCCTCACCAATGTTGAGTACAGGGGCACAATCACTTCCCTGGACCTGCTGGCCACGCTGTTTCTGATACAAGCCATGATGCCATTGGCCTTCTTGGCCACCTGGGCACACTGCTTGCTCATATTTAGTCAGCTGTCAACCAAAACCCCCAGGTCCTTCTCCACCAGGTAGCTTTCCAGCCACTCTTCCCCAAGCCAGTAGCACTGCACAGGGTTGTTATGTTCCAAGTGCAGGACGGTGAGCTCTGTGCACACCTTAGCTCCTCTGGCTTTAAGGTCTTAAACTCCACAGCCAGTAGGCAGCAGGCCATGGGGACACCTACTGTTTTTACACCTTGGTTTCTAATCAACAGCACCATTTGACTTGCTCCCTGGTGGAGCCGGCAGACAGGCACATATCCAACACAGGTCACTGGAGCCCAGGGCTTGCAGTAAACCAGGGAACACATGACCGTGATGATCTTGGTGCACCTCAAGGACTTCATATCATGTTTGCTCTGTAAGGTAGTTAAACACTGGGACACTTTGGTTTGCTTTGCTTTACAGGGGTTTATGGTTTTGGGGTTTGTTTGGATTTTTTTTATCAGCTAAATTATTGCTTTCCTTCTTAAGAGAAAAAACATCCAAACTATTCCATTGCTTAGCCACGTATTTTCACGTCCTTCTAGTTCTCTTTGTAAACATCTTGCCTAGCTTTATTGTGCTCAGAGATAGAATAAGAAACCCCATGCAGCACCGTGGCAACATGGGCTTGAATGAATCGCACTCATTCATTCAAGGGTGTGTTCTGGCTAAATCCAGATGATGTTGCTGTACAGACATGATTGAGATCAGCATCTCTAGAGCACGGCTCTTGCCATCCTCAGAGAAGTGGAATGAATCGTCATTTGGTGACATTGCCCTGCTCCTTTAAGTAAGAGGAAAGCTTAGACAATTTGTATCTTCACATTAGGTGAGCTGAATTCCAACAAGAGTGATATGGCAGAATCACCCAGGAGACCTGTAGCAGAATGAAGAACTGAGCTTGGGTTTCTCATTCATCCTTTTTAGATCACTGTAAAATAATTATCCCTATTTTCATTTACCTTCTATTTCTAAATAATCCTAAATAATCTCCACTTTCATTAGCACATCCACATGAAATGAAGTTTCTCTACAGTGCAACGGGTCCTACTGTGGATAATCATAATCTCCTTAATGAGCCAAAACTGTTGTAATCTTATTATGAATTCAGGATGTCAACTCCTGTACTTACTGCTATGCCTGTCTTGAAAAGGAGGTAATGGACCGTCTGTGTCACATCTGCAGCGTGCATCAGGTTGTGATAAGGATTTTTGTGTTTACTGTAGCCAACCTCCAGAGCTTCCACAAAGGACACCAGGGCAGAAATAGGGATCTGAGGAAAGCAGCACATAATTAAAAACAAAATAATTACCTTTAATGGCTACCATTTGGAGGGGAGCATTTTGATAGGAGGTCCTAAAGACTGGTTTATATATCAGAAATAAGTAACAAGCTAAAACATCTGAAACAGTCAAGAGACAGGGTGAATCCAGGTTACTGTATTTTCCATCCCTAATTACATTATGGATGAGTCATTCATACACATAAATACATAAAAGTAAGCATACTAGGAAATGTTGTCAGAAGACACACACGGTGTGTGACAGAGAACGCTTGATTGATTGCCCCTGGAGAAATATTTCTCATTAGGCCACTAGCATCTCTTTTCCCCTCACAATCCAGTGGAATATATCCTGGGATACATCAAAAGAAACATGAACAGCAGGTTGAGGGAGGTGGTTCCCTCCCTCTGCTCTGCTCTCAGGAGACCCACTTGGGAGTATTGTGCTCAGCAGTGGGGACCCCAGCATAAGAAGGACATGAACCTGTTGAAGTGGGTCCAGTGGAAGGCCACAAAGATCATCAGAGGGCTGGAGCACCTCTACTATGAAGACAGGCTGAGACAGTTGGGCTTCTTCAGCCTGGAGAAGAGAAGGCTCTAGGGAGACCTTATTATAGCCTTTCAGTACTTCAAGAGGGCTTATAAGATGGGAACTAACATTTTAATAGATGCTGTTGCAATAGGACAAGGAGTAACAGTGTTAAACTGAAAGAGAGTTGATTCAGACAGAAGTAGTATTTTACATTGAGAGGGTGATAAAACACTAAAATGTTTGTAGATGCCCCATCCCTGGAAACATTCAAGATCAAGTTGGACAGGGCTCTGACCAACCTGATCTAGTTGAAGATGTCCCTGCTCAATTCAGGATCCAGTACTACAGGTTGGGTCTCACCAGAGCAGAGCAGAGGAACAGAATCATCGCCTCGAACTGATGGCCATGCTTCTTTTGATGAATTCAATTTGCATTCAAGGTCTCCTTTTTTTGCATGCATTCTTGAGAGTCCTATTGTTCCCATAGGATCAAATGAAGTATTCCCCATGGATTTCACAGAGAAGCCTGTTTGGAACCCTACCTACTTCACGGTATTGCATCACAATTAGAAGTACAATTAAATAACATTCAGTCTTGCTTACTGAGCAAAGTACAGTGTCCACAAAACCTTTAAATGTGCTCAAATTGCATTTTGAATGAAACAGAGTAGGATAAGAGGGAAGCTCAACAAAACACAAGGAAGAAAAGACCCATCTTCTGATTACTGACCTTGAAACGGTTGATCAGATCATAGCGTGTGAGAAGTTCATAGAAAATGAATTTCAATGCATGATCCCCACTGGCGTCATTTAGTGCAAATACATCAAAGGACCACTTGTCTACATTCTGCAAGAGTGGGTAGAAAAGGCAGTTAATATGGTCACCCCTATTATAATGATAGCTCAATGCCTATCACTTTACATCTACAAATGGAGAATTAGAGTGGTCATGTAAGTGTATAACTTTAACTTCTTCAATACAGTCTAATTTATTCATCGGTGTTGCATGACTCATGCTTAAAAAGCTGCCATTACTAACACATACACTGCATGTTTATTCTAAACATGGCAATTCTCCACACCAGAATTCAATCAGCAAAGGCTGAATCAAAAAAAGATAAGAATCTTGGTTTGCTTTAGTACCTGAAACATTGGGATGGCCTTAATGTGGTTGATTTTACCCTTCTTTGTCCCCTACCCATGTACTATGTCTATGAAAAATAATACCAACTTTGAAGGAAATAGGAAAACCAAATATATGGTTTTAAATGATATTGAAGACTCTTGATTTTGTTGTCCCTGTAGTGTGCTTATGACTTTGTATTGTACACAAAGCACTCCAATGCTTCACTCATGCCTAAAACAGAATAAAGGTGATATGTGTTGTGCAGTAAAAAAGCATATAGGCACCTGTGGTCATTTTTTTTACCTCTTTTCAATTAACCAAAAAAAATTACTAACTAGAAGAACTAGAGCAACTTAGTTTCTTCTGATATTAATATTATTCCTGAATTATGATTATTACAGCTTAAATTGCCCACAAACAGTTGGGGGTTTTTTTTAAGATAAGCAAATCCACTGTGGCTGTCAGAAAACCACAGAGCAAGAGAAAAACACAGTAATGTTATAATAAGTATAAAACCAATATTTATAACAGAAAAGAGTAAATATCTAATTCCAGCTGGAAAAGTTCCAGTCAGCTGTAAATGTTATACTGATGCTGCAGGGTGGTTTAGTCAAGAGATTGAGGAGGAAAAGTTCATTTCCCAGCTCATAAAGCTAAAGGGTCAGCTAAAGGGTCAACCTCCTTGCAGAAGGTTGAATTCAAATCTCAACTCTTAGGGAAGGTTGTGGGAGCTGACAGCACACATTATCTAGCAAGATAAAGTTTCTTGATCTCAAAATTGGCTGTTTCTGAAACCCTATGTACCTTTCTCTCCTCCTCCAAGTAACAAAGAGGAAAGGTGTGGAAAGAGTTACAGCTATAAGAATGACAAACATGCAGCTGCATCTAACATAGGACTAGCTCTCAATCTCTTTTGCCTACTGAGACCTTTGATGTACATCCCACAGGGATTTATTCCAATGACTCTCCTTAAACCACATGTTAAAGATTGACATCTGTACACTGAAGTTTCCTTCCACTTTCAAAATCTGTTGCAGGTTACCTCCCACTTCCTTAAGGCACCGTCACTAAAAAGGAAAGATGACTACATTTCACATACACATATGCACAGCTGCTCTCAGTGAAAAAAATGGGGTTGGCCAGACAAAATGTTGAGTACTGTTAAGGATCAGAGTCCATCTAAAAGTTCACCATCCTTTTTAGCAGTACCAAAAATACTAATTACAGTGACCTACCAAGCTCTTGAAATCCAGTCCACTTTTGTTGCTTGTTATGATAATCATGTTCCAGGTAAGGACCTGACTTCAAGTCAAATGTGTCATTTAACCAGCTTGTGATCAGTCACCCAGACACCAGCATAGCTACAGGACTTCTTACATTCTGAATAAGACCAGGGTATTTTGGTTCCAACTCCCTCCACCCTGTTACTTGCACAGTGTTGAGTATGCAGAGCCAAGTATGCCTCTTGCAGATATACAATCCATGGAGAGGTTAAAGAATGAGTGACTGTGAAGGGTGCTGAAGGTTCAAATCTGCTTTCATCTACCCCAGTAAATCACTTGCCTAGCAGTTGGTTTTACAAGCTATGTGGAGCCCACACACTGAAGGCAGGGTCAAGCTTCTTCAGAGATGATTTTTAGCCCAAGTCACAGAAGAGTAATCATAAATTGTGGCTTTTCAACACTTTCAGTAGGTGTTGGGAGAGGAAAAAAACACCAAGAGAGGAAAAAAGTCCACAAAGAAAACATGTTTTTAAGTTCTGGGACAAACTTAGCAAATTCACAAGAAAATGAATGCCCAAAGCATCCACTTGGCCAATATCAAGTATTTTCTTGGTGTTGGAGTGGTTTTATTTTGTAATAACTCAGCTCAGTCAATGAAGCAAATTAATTTAAGATTTGAATGTATACAATTTACTTTGGGTTCCTATGGCATTTAAAAATTTGTCTCAACTATGCTGAAATTTAATTCACTATAAGGCAATCTTATCTTGTAGAAATAAAAGGCATTTGTTCCTTGTCCTGATTTTGAGAGGAATAGAATTAATTTTCTTCTTAGTTGTTAGTATGGTGCTATGGTTTGGATTTAGGATGAGAATAATGTTGATAACCCTGTGACAGTTTAATTATCACCAAACAGTCAAGGACTTTTCCGCTTTTCATACTGCCCAGACAACAAGGAGGTGGTGGGTGCCCAAGAAATTGGGAGGAGGAACAGCCAACACAGCTGACCCAAAGTGAACAAAGCGATAGTCCATACCATATGACATCGTGTTTCATATATAAGTGAGGTGGGCCAGAAGGTAGGGCAGCTTGTGAACTAGCTCAGCATCGGCTTTGAGTGGTGAATAATTGTATTGTTCATCCCTTGTTCTTGTTTATTATCATTATTATTGCTATTATCATAATCTTCCTTTTCTGTCCTATTAAACTGTTTTTATCTCCGCTCATGAGTGTTATTTTCATTTTCAATGCTCTCCCCCATCCCACTTGGGAAGGGAAGAGTCAGCAAATGGCTGTGTGGTCACTTTAGCTGCCTGCTGGGTTAAACCATGACATTCCTTTATATATTTTCCCTGGAATTAATCATGTGTCCTTGCAGCAGATAAGATTTCCAAATTGTGAAACTGAAGAACATCAGAAATGTTCTTTTGCGTGAAGTAATGGTTAACCACACAGAAAGTTTCACCATAGAGCTCTTTAGATTTTTACTGGGGGATAAATCCTTGCTCTTATCAAGCAAACAGAAATTTTGCTACAGACAATAAAGACAGCAGCATTTTCTCTTGAACAACCAGGGTGAAAAATCCTCTTAACATGTGTCACAGATGGCTGAAAGCCTTGCAGCAACACCAGTTACACTCTGAAAATCAGTGGATTTTATGACCTTAAAAAATAATCCCACAAAACCTAACACAGAAATGACCCCTATATGGGGGAAGAGATCTAAAGGAAGGCAGAACTTCATGGATGTCTTGTTATGGAGGAGAAAAAACATTTCTTCTCCTTAAGAAGAGGGGAAATGAGGGATGGTAAACTTTCTGTGCTACACATGGCTAGGTCATTGGCCATATAACCTTAGCTGAAATGTCATAAACTGCTCTAATGCCACATATACCCACTGAGGTTTAACTGCAAATAGGTGCAAGATGTCTTACTCCTCAGTCCTGTGTCTTTATTACTTGGCCTTTGCTCTACTGCTTGGAGGACCTAGAGATTAAGTGAATCATCAGTTTCTTCCAAAACATTCAGCTTCCTGGCTTTCTATCTGTCCTTAACCTCAAAAACTTTTTTTTTTTTATAATCCAACAAGCAGATTCAGGGATAGACGTTATTCTGCTCAACTTCACTGGAAGGTCTGCCGTTTTTGTAGCCACAGACAAGCAGAAGTCTGCACTGCAGACATTGTGACTACTGGTTCTCTGTTCATCACTTGTATATTAGCTAACCCAGAAAATATTGCCATGACAGCACAGGCATCTGAAAAGGATGAAAAATTCACTTCTAAAGCAGGTAACTACTGCAGCAGCTAGTTAGTGTGAAGTTCTGTCTCTAGCCCTACACTGATGAACAGCAGATCACCACAACTTACTTGGTAAGTTCACATACCTACTTACTCAAACATGTCTGTATGAACAGTGTGAATGGCCACTATTGAAATGACAAAGCTGATCACCTCTTTTGTGGCAACAGGACTTACGTCATCACACCCATGTCATGCAGAAAGGTAACAGGCAACTGAAGTAGAAAAATCAGTATCTGATACATAGATACAGAGAGAGATCTGGTGCAATCAAAGAAAAAAGAAGCCTAACTTCTCATTCACTGTAAAAGCGAGAGAAATTACACACCTAGGACTTGCACTGCTACCTCTCTACTTTCTTCAGATGTATTATTTATTTAAAAAATATTTATTAAAACCAACCTCACTTTGCCAAGCTGATTCCACAGCTTTGGGTTATTCAGTGCAGATATCCTGGTGGTCATTGTAGCAAAAAATGAGAGCACGTAGTTAAAAAATAAGCTAATTTTTACTCCATTTCATGTCAATCCATGTCCTTTTTAGCATGATTCTGAGGGGAAGGTTGATTATGGCAATCCAGAACAACTAGAGATGTGTGTGGTAGATGCCTATGCTCTTTTGCCTGCTTAAACCATCAGCTCATTTAAAAGAGCACAACAAGCAGTCAGGTGGTGGTCAGGTCTTTTTACTTGGCTTTCACAGACTGAAGCAAGTAACAAAATGTACCATTTTCCACTAAGGTGATGGGACCAGGAAATATAAGATAAAATATTATTTCAAAGATGGAAGATTTCTTCAAAACAAGTAACTATCATTTCAACCTCATCCACTACCAACCCCAAGGCCACCCAGACAAAGAGATGTTCTCAAAATATTTTTGGTAAAACATACATCCTAGAGTGCACAGCTGTCAAACGGGTGTTATTCCACCCCAAGCAAAATTAGTCAATGTCTCTGTTGTTGGTGTTGATGTGTTTTAACTTACTCTAGTGTGATCAGTTTGCTTTGTGACCCTTAGTCATTTAAAAACAAAGAAAGAGGAGAGGGATTTTGTAAAGTTTAAGTAAATTGAGAGTAGCTGACAGGTCTTGCCTGACAAGGATTGTCAGGAACTCAGCAAAAGAGGTACCATTGTAGATAAGTTCCCTCACAAGCTGGCCATGGGGTGTAGTTCTAAAAAAAGGAAGACTTTAGATCTAATTTGGAGAAATGAAGCTAACACATGTCAACCTGCAGTTGGAAAAAGGTGTGGATGCTTTGATTCTGTACATGGAAGAGAGGTTTTGTCATTCTTCTTGTATTTAATGGACCTTCTGCAATTCCTCCACATCTTTTGAGGAGTTGCACTATTCAAAACAAAAAGGTTTCAGTACCCTAACTGCAGGTCATTCCAGTGTGGAGTAGAGCAGGAGGACTGATATATAAGCTTCAAACATAATGTCCCTGTTTACTACCCCACTATAACACCTTTTTTCACCACTGCATGGCATGATTGAACCACATGCAAGTTGTAATCTGCAAAACTGCTGTGTATGCAGTTGGTTACTAACTTGTGTTTGCAGTCTTGATAACTCCTGCCTAAGTAAAGAACCTTGCAACTGTCCTATGGGCTGAACCTTTTCCTTTTTATTTCAAATCACTTCTGACAAGCCAGTTTTCCTCTGAAACCTCAAAACTCATAAAAGGGTCAGTATTCCTATACTAATTATCACCTTGAAGAGCTGAAGCTAAGTACAGAGATTGTGTTTGACCCCAGCATGTTACTAAGTCCTCAGTTAAATCACTGTAACCTGGAACAGAGCTGTAACCTTCACAGCCTGAAAACAGCCAAAGCCTTGAACTCTATTCTTTCCTCTATTGAAAGGATATTCCCTTAGACCTGTAAACAATTAATTTATGTGAACTGAACTAAATGTTAGAGTGAAGGAAAGGGCAAGTACTAAGACCTCCTTACCAAGTCAAATATTGCAGTATTAGCTTGATGCTTTGTACAGAACACCCTCCCAACATCTTTTTATTGGGATTACCTTTAGCACTCCAATTACAGCTGGTGGGTAGCTCAAGCCAACCATATTTGAAGTCCGTCTGTACATTCTACCAAGATAAAATAGATAAGGCATCACATAAATAGAATTAAACAAAACAAACAAAAACTGTAAAGTAACAAACCATTGCAGAAGACCTTATCTACTGCAGGAAACCCTATCTGCAATTTGTTATTTTTCTTCCTTCTTGTTCTGAACTTGTACAGTATTCTGCATACCATTCTTACTGTATAACCTAATTTGAGACTATACACTCCCTACTATCTCATAGCTTGCTTACCTGGCAGTACATCACAGAGTCTGCCAGTCTTCATCAGAGAAAAAGGCTACAGTCAAATAAAGCTTATGTTCCCTGTTTGCCACTGCAGATGACCATACTATTCTCTGGTTCACATGCAAGCTAATTCTGAATGCACTTCAGAAATCATTTGTTGTCTGCAATGAATTAACTCCAGTTTGGTACAGCTGTCACTTTTTATGATTGGTATAAAATCTTTTGGGTGTTCACCATGTGTGTGTTTGAGGGAGAGAAAAAGTAAGGCAATAATCAACATCTGCAACAATACCAAACAAAGCACTGAAGTATGTACTGGATTTTAAACTTGTTTTCAGGCCACCCTATGTTTAACAGGCTTGGTGAATGTAGAAACACTGTTATAGCTAAAAGGCCTTTCCATAGGTTTCCCTTTTTTGCACTTCAGTAACATAGGACTAGGAGGAAATGACGGAAAGCTGTCCCATCTGAAATGATCCCATGGGAAGTTTTCCTTTGCCTCTCTTTTCCTTTGTTCACGTTCTGCACTCAAAGTTAACATAAGTCAGCCCCTGCTGGAAAACTAAATTCACCCATTCTCCAAATTACAGCATTAATTACCCCCTACCCCCTCCTCCCTCCAGTCAGGAGCCCCAGTCTTCTCTAGGTGATAATTCAGCCAGAGTCCCTCTCTGTTAGCTCTGGAGAGCCACAGCCCTCCTCTGGTGCCATATCATATCTGAACGCTTCTTTCTTTGGGCTACAGTGACTCAGATCAGCTGGAAAACAGCCTCCTGCCACCAGCTCTCTGCAATTCATTTACCTCCTTGTTAAGGAAGTCCCCCACTGAGAGTGAGGGACAAATCACAAATTGCCCGTCAAAACTAGGAGAAGAAACCTGTTCCAAAGAGAAATGACAGGTTTAATCTTATCAGTGTGCTGCCACTCGTAACACAGGTACAGTAACTTTGATACACAGATAAAAAAAACTTTCTGTAGACATTCCAGAGGAGGCTTCTGTGTGTCTTTGCAGCTCGTGGTCCACTCTGATACATGCAACCACCTGCACAGAGAGCTGGTAGGTTGTTGCTGCGACTGTGATGGAACTGTGAAAAGTGCTCTCCTCTTTCATTCCTGACTTGAGTTTTGCTGTAGAGACCTGAGACCTGCTGTCTTTCATGCTACTTAAAGTCTGCTGGCACTCTCTCATGTGCCAGCCCTCCTTCTAACTTGAAGGAAGAATGTCAGCAAAAAGTAGTTACTCAATCAGAAAAGGTAGGATTTGAAGTGAGTCCAAGCTGACTAAATGTTTTAAAGGGTTCAGAAAGTTAAATCAGTTTTTGTAGCAGATTCTGATGCAAATCACAACACAGAAGTCTGTGAGGACTCAAGGGGTTTCTTTAAATTCTCACTCAACTCCAAAGTTTTCACTTTGGTCTTGGTCTATAGTCCATTCCAGTAATACTATAATACAGGATTTTCTTCTGTTTAATAGTTCTTTATAAGAAATAATAGACCCCAGAGGTAAACAGAGTCAGAAGAGGATTGGTCTGGGCTGACTGAATTTTAAAAGCTGTCACTCTTCTACCTAGGGCTATGCAGAGGTGCATATTCTCTGTCAAAATTATTGCAACTGTGCTATTACTCTGATCTGTTTGTGGCACAATACAGGTATGTGCTGCTTCAGGTAGCAATCTATTACTTAATCCCAGGTTTTGAGGTGCTATCCAGATATGTGTAGAAACATAATTAGAAGCATACTAAAGTATTCTTCATTCAGGAGATTCATCTACTAGTTCTCTGAGGTATTCTGGCCTAAGATACTCTCGTCCATATCCTGTCATTGTGTCAGCACATACTACAGGTGTAATCTGCAGTACCTGGGCAGCTACTAGAACAGAGTAATTACGTGGTCCTTTACCTTTCCACAAATATCCCAGCTTGTACTGCATGGACAATACTCCTGAACCGGGGCTTTTCCTCCGTCCTTTTGAGCATCATCCCCATTTGCCGCGTGAAGGTAGAAGCCAACCAGTCCCGGACCTCTGAGGGCACAGACTCGGACTGGATGTCACTGAGCTCATCCTCTGTGTCCAGTAAACGTCTAGAAGGGAGAGGAAAAAGACAAGTAAATGGACTCTCTTGGAAAGCATAGCAACATTATTCACAGAAAAGAAACTCATATTTTCTAACTGAACCAATTGGTAAGGTCTTTGGTTCATCAGCCCTAATGGAAAGCAACTGTACAAGTCTTCAACAGATTGTTTATTCTCTTATATAATTAAATGGCAGATTGTGAAACAAGGTCAGCAAACAAAAAGTATCAGCCTCCTGAAGCACAACTACATAATCATCTAGTGGCTTCTCATCTTTGGATCATCAATACTCCTGACCTTGAGAGCTTGTTTTCAGTTACATCTAACTTCCCCACAGTCCTCTCCTTTCCCATTCTGGTCAGCTGAGGTTACACTACAAGTGCATTGAGCAGTGGGGAAATGGCATATAGAAGACATGGAAATCCTCTGCAACATCTTACCAGTCTACTTCTGTTATGACACGGGGTTATTTTCTTTTTTTAATTTCAAAGAGTTGATACAAGTGAAAAGATTCTTCAAAAGGAACAGAGGAATAGGAATTTAAAAACTTTCAGAAAAAAGTGGGGCACAAGTATTATGAAAACATTTCTCCAAGAGAATATGTATTAAATTTATGACTGCTTTTGATCTCCTTCCCTGCCCCAGGATATTTAAAGAAGCTTTTAGAGCAAGGATTGACAGTTTGCTCTACAGAAAATACAATATTTTAATGCTTATTGTCTGTGAGTAATTAATCTTGGTTAAAGTAACTTTCCCAATTGATGTGTAAATTACAACATTGTGTCAGCGGTACTAGATATGAGAGGAATGAGGTCTGTAGTTATCTCACCTAGTTTCATCAATGTATACTGACTCAAGAACAGTCGCAGCATATTCCAAATTCTTCTTTAAGTCTACAACTGAAGCTTCCCCTCTCTCTAACTGCTTTACCAAAGACCGCAATCTACAGAAAAGGAAAACAGAAATCTCATTAGTACAAAGAGAAATAGGTTTGAGAGTGAGCATCAGTTCAAAAACGGATCCAGGATGAGAACGAGTGTACATGATTGGCAGGTGAAAACTTTTGGAAGTCTACATGGTTCTTTAAGCCATGTACTAGAATTAACAAAAGTAATTTTTCAAACATCAGTCGCAATGATGCCAAGCAAACATCACATTATTTTCAGGCTCAATGAAGCCAGCAAGCTATGACTGTCCTCTACTCATCCTGAAATAAATTAAAAAAGGTATCACTTGAAATTTAACACAGGAGCTAAGTGAGGACAATTTTATTCCAGCCCTAAGGAAGTAAGTAACTTCTTGAGTAGTATCTGTTGACAAACGTCCAACATTTATGATGACATATGCAAAATTGTACCACAGCGTATCTAGAAATGCTGTTGCAGAAATACTACACAAGATTAGGACATGCTATGATTTTCATTAAACCAATAAGTGACCCTTAGACTATCCCAACTATATTAAACAGAAGTCATGAAAGTTTTGGATTTGTTTTTTTTTGTTTGTTTGTTTTTTTAATCAGGTTGTTATTAGTGGGGTAGGACAGATTTTCTGAAAACAAAAAAATTGTATAGAAATTATCTCCTCTGTCAAAGATAATTAATATATTGATGCAAATTTTTGTCTCTTCCGCACCTTCACTCTTTTGTAAACCAGAAAAACAAAAAAAAAAGATGAAAAAGGAGAAGCAAATGTAACAGCAAAGAAAAAAATCCAAATATTTTAAACCATGGGATAAAGATTTGACATACTAAAACAGTTCTGTGAATGTCTTCATCCATGTTAAGCAGCAGTTAAATAAACGTTCAAATACACATTTAACAGTGCAGCAAGAATCCCAAGTTAATTTCTCCTGTTCAAGAGGCAAAAATTTCGAGTAGTTATCACATGATCTAAAGTTTGTCTTCTACTTGGGAGACTACTCTTCCTTGCCTCTTCTATATTCCATGGAGAAAAATAATTTCTTCCATAAGGTAATTCAGAACTAGAGCCCAATATAGGTGCCTGCTCTCAATTTATTAACCATAGTGGGAGCCCAACCTCCAACAGCAGACATGCATGAAATTCTTAAAATGAAGTATTTGTGCCCCCTTACTACCACAATTCCCCTGTGGCATCAGTGCATTCAGCAGAAATGAAGTCATCATGAGGCTGCATTTCACAGCAGAGCTGAGGAGCAGTCAGTCTGCCCATGTGCACTGCACCAACAGCTCTTTCCAGATGGGTTTCCTTCTGCTTTCCCCCACATAAACAGTGAGGCTGTGGAGAACAAAAATAATTTAAAATATCAATTGTTTCTTTGGCTAGGTCACACAAATGACATTCTTACTGACAGTGTTACTGCTGACACACAGTTACATACTTAGCTTTACAAAGAATCTTGAGCTAGACAGATACTCCACCTCCAGGAGAATTAACTCATCTGCTTATTGATGATTGAAAACCAAAAGTTATTGTTCAATACTTCATTCCTGATGTGAGAATGTGGTTGGGAAGGTTAGTGATGTACAAATACACTGAACATAACTCTTTTCATATCTGTAAGCCAGGTGGAGAGCATTCAACTACACCAGCACATTTCCCTCCAGTCCTGGAACTCAGCTCAGGCAATCAATAGTGCAACCTCAGACCCAGGAAAGAAGAAGCATGGCTACGAACTCCCATATCCCCTTTTCACTACAACTGCACCACCAGGTGTGAGCAGCAACACGTTGTCTTTGATGGGCAGAGCTAGGAAAGGTGCTCCTCCAACTTTCTGATTGATTCCAGTCTCAGGCAGTGCACATGGAAGAAATTCACCTCCTACCTAGAGCCAAATGATTGATCCCTCCTATCCATTCCCAGCTTTTCTTGCCAATGCAGGAGTGGAAGAAGAGGAAAAGAACACACAAAAAAGCAAATTACACATCCAAACAGTAAGCACTGGTTCACATGCCTCTTCCTTCCTTTATCCCATGTATGGGGATGTCCTGAGATGCAACCCCTTAAGTAGTTACCAGAAGCACTGTACACAAACCACAGGAGTCCATAGTGCAGGAGGAACATCATCCTAGGCTCTTTCTAGCTTTTATTTCATTGATTTAAGTACTTGGCAGCTCTATGCCACAAGTCATTCAAAATTCACGTTCAATAATAGCACAGTGAGTAACGGCCGTTTCATGGCACCAACATTTATCATCGATGAAGATTATGCGGAGTACTGAGTGCATCAATCACTTGGAGAAACAGGAGTAGAGTTATTATAATAAAATCTAGTCACATGATCAGCCACTCATGTGAAAAAAAATTGCTGTCTTTGTCTTAGCATCCATTAAGAACAACTATCACTGATTCATTGAGTCACAGCAGCTGCTGCCAGTTACCTTTACTAAATAAGAGGCTGATGATAGTTCATCTTTAATGCTTTCCATGGTTCTCTCTTTTTTCCTTTTTAAATACTTAACTACAGGCATAGAGTTAAGGTGAGGCTGTCCCATATCCAGGCAAATTTATTAGCTGAAAAATTCTGATTCAACATGACTGACATAATTCCAGATTTCAGTCAAATTCACCAAACCATTTTGACTGAAATAACATTACCACAATCTTCGAATGTGCTTAAAGTTTAGGAACCTGTTTTAAAGCAATAAAAGCAGAGGGAAATGTGCTGACTTCTGATCTTAATCCCAGAGAGCAGTCATTGCAGCGAGTAGGGTTCAGTCACATGTATCCTTGCACAGGAAAACACTGAGTCAGGCTACCCCCTAAAAGAAACATACTCAGTAAAAGAAACATAACCAATTTAAGGATCTCAGTTAATCATTTTCTTTGCTTTATCATCACTGTCCGTTTTGTATGAACAAAACACATTTTTTTCAGCCAAAGCATGTTTTGTTCTGTTCCGTTTTAAAAGTTTGTTATTTAGATGAAAATCTAAACTTTCAGTGTTTGTTTGGGTTTCTTTTCCCCCCTTTTCCTTTCACATTCAGAACTAACAATTTGTACAGACCTATCAGACCTAGTTCGGCTGAAGCCCATGGAGCTAGTTGTAGGAGAAGCAGATCACTCCTGTGCGAAAGGAGATGCCAGGCCAGAAGGGAGGTGTTGGCTAACATGAAGACCATGGTACACACCACAAGTGAGCCAGAAATTTCTCAGATTACAGCAGTTACAAAGAGCTGGTTAGTCACACATTAGCTCTAAATCCAGTTGCTTAATTATATTGAGATACAGCTAATGCCTTTCTTAATGAGATTTCAAAGGGAAGCTATTCCTTCAGTCTTCAGAATTTCTGTGAACATGTGACAAATACTAAGGAAAAAGTCTGAGAGCCTTTGTACTACTCACAGTTACTCCATACTTTCAGTCCTTGAATAATCCCTTAACTGCCCAAAGGAAAAGCCTAGCTAGTTCTTAGTAATACTATGCATTTTAACTTCCTCTGACCCCACAGGGAGCTCAAGTAGGTGTACAATCTTGGAAAAGTGGCTAGACCAATTCCAAAACATCACCTCCTGCACTGACCGTCCAAGGGAAGTATCTGTATGCACCCATCCTAAAACACCCTGAGAGTACCTGCAAATAATCCCACCGAATTCTGCAAAGCAAATACATATGCGTAAAGCAATACATTTTTGTAGAGCAGTTGGGTTGAGTCCTCAAGGGAAGGTGACAGGTTATACAAAATGAATGCTGTTCCACAACCCTGCTCCGGCTCTTTTTCATGTTTCCCCAAAGTACTACCTATCCTGAGATTCGGGGAGACAGGACACAAGTGACTAGAAACCAGGCAAGTTAGAACAGCTCAAAGACCCAAAGCCACTCTAGATCCAAACTGAATAGCAGGAAAGCACAAAGATGATTTCAGAGCGTTACTGAAATGTAAAATTTCTGAGTAACCGCTCCAAGCATTCTCCTCTCTGTTATAAATAAAACAGTATCTGTGTACAAATATTTATCTCCTTAGCTAGAGGGCTTGCTTTTATGCTGTCGATTTTTTTTAAAAATAGCATTACATATCCCTACAGAGAAGATTACTACCACAGTCTGGATTCCAGTCAGCTTCAATTAATATGCAAAGCACACATATTGTCTGAATACTTGGGGCAAGTTCCTCCGCCTGGGTGTAAAGCCTGCAAATCCTCATGGTTAGTCTCCACATCTAATTTCAAAGCTTTACAACTGTGATTCACCACACCCTTTCAAAAGTCCAACTCAATCTTTTCCTCAGCCAAAACCTCCAAATCTTGGAGTGAATATTAAAAATTTAAAAATATAAATATTTATCCCTGTTTCACTCTTGATATTAATGGATAAACAGTTTGATATTGGCAGCTGAACCTGATTAATATGCTGTTTCAACCATGATAGTCTACTACCTGGCAGGTGAAGTTTGTAGAAAGCAGAGATAATTTTTATTATAGCTGGGAAAAGAGGACAAGCTATTGAACACAGAACAGCTAGAGCTGATTAAGTATTCTCTCGAGACAATGTTCTTTCATCAATTGTCACTAATTCTTTGAGATCAAAAGCTATTCACAAGCCTCTAAGTCTGATACAAGTTTTACTGAGAAAGCCTGCAGCAGAATTTCTTACCAACACTAAGACTGGGGCACGTAGCTAAGGCCCTCACCAGAGAGAGGAACCCTGGACTGAAGTGATCACCTCTTGGTCCTTTTTAACACCTATTGAAACTGGATATTCCAGAGCTCAGGCAATAGAGGGAATCACCTTTGATAGGTCAGACCTAAAGAACAGCTCACTGGGACACAGGCAGGACTTTTACCCTAGACCAGAAAATCCTCATGAGCAGATTATGTCTGGGTTGTGAGTTCAAAGTTTGCTACAGATATGGGTTGGAAGAAAATTTTCAAACCTTCCTGTGCCCCATATGAGGAGAGGAAGGCAGGTGTGGTCCACACTGTATTAAAAAAGGGTTTGGATTTATCTTTCTGCAAGATATGAAAGCGTTCTGAAATCTTCAAGATATTTGAGCAACATTAGAACTTCCGGCCTCACTAATACTGACACCGCTAGCTAAAATGAGGTACTGGCTTCTTTGCTGCAATGACCTCAGAAAAGATGTGTCTGTCTTATATCCTTTCAAAGATGTACAAATGTCATGCACACAAATAAAAAAACCCCACTAAATCATTCCACAACTACAGCTATACATGAGAATGTCCTTTCTCAACTCTTTTGAGAGTTTTACTGATGTAACAGGTTTTACTGATACATCAAGGATACACAGTACAACGAAGTTTTGCACAGATAACTTAATTTTATGGACACCTGACAAAAATGGGTGCATATAAGAACAAAAATCTCAGGTTTCATATCCTGAACGCTGGCTTCATATCGCAGGAGAGAATCTGTTCTTGCTATTCCTCATGTTTCCAAAGCTTTGGAATTAACTTTTAGAATTTAAGTCAAAGTTTCCCTAAGCAGACAACATGCCGTTGCATTCTGACACCATAAGCAAACAGTTTGGGGGTTCCCTGTAAACACAAAGGGTCCTGTAACACATTCCCTAAGAACTCAGGTTTGCTCTCACAGCCTCTACCTGTTCCTGTGAAGTAACTTTGTGCTAGTGAGGCATTTCCTTTAGTCTCAAATGTCCCCAGTGTTCAATAGAAGTGGGGATACATCTAAAAGGTGTTGCAATTGCGTATTGGGTAAGAATGCAAGCTGGTACGTATCCATATAAGAAACTAAGTCTAATAATGTTAATAAACATTTCCCTCCTCCCCCAGATATTGTCAGCATTAACTTCAGTATGGGACACTATTTACAGTCCTGCTCAGCACAGACGTTCACAACCAAAAACTGGCACACAGTGAGACCGGTCCCAGTTACAATAAGGTCCTTTATGAGTTTGCTGAAGGCAAAAAGAACATCATTACGATAGCCATAAAGTAGCATTTTCACAGGGACAAAAATGTTTTTGGGTTTGTGCTTAGACACTGTTTATTTTAGGGTTAAATGTACTGACCTGCTTCGCCAACAACCCTGCGTTGGGTTGACTGACAAGAAGCGTGTTTCGTTAAGAAGTGTCTTTGGGGAAGAGCTATAAGGCTGATAAAGAGGAAACAACCTGCCTCAGCAGGTGGAAGAGCTGGGGCGAGGCCTGAGAGGCTTGAAGTCCACAGAAACTGGGGGGAAAGGTAAAGGTGGCAGGGGAAGATCGCCACCACCCACCCAATTCAAGGACAATGCAAAGGACTCCCACACACCTTCAAGGAGCATGCATGGTGATTTGAATATGCTGTAATTACTAACCAATTCGTGTAAATTTAGGCAGGTGTTTCTAATCCTGGAACAAGATTAATAGGTTGGAAAGTCTGCGTGTAGCGGGCTAGTTGTGTGGAATTACCACCTAGCAACCATCTCTGCACAGACATGGATTAAGTCAAATACCTGTTCTCTGCGTGTATAGTGGCATACCACACACCAGGTAACGACCCCACTTTTAGGACAACAATTACAATTAGACACTAATGAGGAACACTTTCAGCAAATCCTTGTCACTCTGACTCTGTGAGCACAAACAAGAGGCACCTTCTGCTATCAGTTGGTGTTCATGTGTTTTTTACTAGTCAAATTATGAAGTGAAAAACCAAGGGAATGATTTCAAAGACAAGTCATTTGTGATAACATCCTTTTGATAGCCAGCTCAAATTGCTTTTTAAAAAAATTCAAGTAAATAAATAAAGTTAACCACAAGCATTAGGCATCAACAAAATAATAATAATCAAAAGTAGACTTGATTGCATAAATGCCAGTTTCAGTTTATACACAGAAAAAACCCAACGGTTGCTGCTACAGGCCGGAAAGACAAACATATGCTGAACTGAAAGAGAAAAGCTTGCCTTCTGATCTACAGTACATTCCTTACTTTTCTCTGGGAAACTACCATAATTACTGGTAGGAAATTCATGAATAAATTTGAGAAACAGATGTTCACTGTGCAGTCAACTGCATTTCTATTCAAGAACTGCTACACAGAAATAGGTGTGCATCTGCTGTCTCACTGTAACATACAAACTCAATAAATACAATATTCCAGGGATATAACAGGGTCAGAGAACACATGCAGAGGAGCTAAACAGTGACTACATAAGAAGGTCTGTCAGGTGCCCCAAAAAAACATTCGACTGCCTGACAGTGTGTAAAGAAACTGCACAGCAAACACACAGGACGTGTAACACTGTCCAGAAGTACCCATGCAGTTACACAGCACAATGCTCGTGTGCAGTAGCCTCCGTGAGCCAGGTGGACAGATGCCTCCACAGTTTGCGTAGCAGACCCTTTGATGCTCCATTCAAATAGTAGGTTGGTGGGAGGGTATACAGCACACAGAGAAAGTAATCCAGGAGCTCACCATGTCTTTTGACAACAGTCAGCAGGTATGATTCATCCCACAGTCTGCCACATCTCAGTCTGAGGCTCTGCATACATGGCATGTGTGAACCACCGAAGAAAAGACAACCCAGAAGCCAGCTCCAGCAGTAATCCTCAAAGCACAACTGAAAATAGAGTAACTGGTAGCCTGTGACCCAAGGGATTTGTATTAGGCTTGATAGTTATCTTCTCTGACTGCTTTTGCATAGAGAAATGCAAGCGTCAACATCCAGAGGAAGACAAAAACCCCATGTGTTTGCAAGGAACAATCAGTGAAACACAGAGCCTTAGTACACTGGCATTTTTCAACAGAAGAAACTACCAATTTACCAGCAATTTCCCAAGTAATTTTTTTTGTCTTTCTCGTGTTTCCTGAAATATCTTTTTTCCTTTGAATTAAAAAAAAAAAAAATAATGAAGTAGTCATGCAAGTCTGACAATCCAACAGCAATAAATTCAGTGGCCTTGGCAGAATAGTGAGTACCTTCTTTCATCTCACCTTAACTCAGGTAAGTGTTTGACCACATTAGTCAACTATAAATGAAACCACACATAGTTGATATTTTCACTTCACAGTCAAATTCCTTCACACCTATTACAGGAAGGGAAGTCCTGTGCCCAAAACACCGTCAAACTTCGGCTTACTGGAGGATTTTCAATAAAACCACAGCCTAAATAATTCCTCACAACCAAGGCCTTTGAATTACATGTCTCCATCTCCTGCTACTCAAAACTTCTAAAGGGTGCACTCTCCTCATCTGCAAACAAGCTCCACATTCTCGGGTTCTGAACTTTGTGAACTGAGTCAGAAAATATAAGCAGTAAAAAGCCTTGATGGGGGTAAAATTTTGATATCAGAGTCTTTGGCAATGAGGTCATTGGAAGTCCTGGTCATGAATCGTCTTTTTTTTTTTTTTTTCTTTCCAAGTCACCACCTCACCTGGCACTCAAATTTTTGTAGAAATCAGGCGCACAGATGACCCCAGAAGTCACTGGAGATTGATAGCCAGGATGAGTCACCTTCAAAAGCTGCCTGTCATACTTCCTCAGGAAAGGGTGTGCTGCCTTTTTGATGCCCCTTCTTGTGCCTTCCTTCTCCCATTAATGGTAGAAATCAGCTAAAAGATGAGCTTAGGCGATCATTGTGGTTTCAGACAGCTAAGATAAGGTGAGATGACTCCACTGTATAAACTGAGAACTGAATGAAGGTAAATTTCAAATGTGGGAGAGAATGAACGGCTGCTATATAGTTGTTTTCACAACTAGCCATCTTCTCACTAGTGCTTCCCAAAGTAAGCTTTCCTTTTGGCAGACTACTTCTTTCTGGGGCACTAGCGTGAATGAGTTTTTTGGGGAAACTGAAGGATCACTGGATTTGTTGAAAATGAGATCCAAAGAAAGCAAATGAAGTCTCCCTGAATTCAGCCTTTCCAAATCACTCACGCCTTTTATAAAGAGTGAACTCAGTTAACATGTCAGCCACAAATCTAACAATTTTTAATTTGCATCTTTAAAAATAAGTACCTGAAATGAACCATCTAAATTTGCATTTGAGCCAACTAACACGTACTGTCAGCTTAGTGTTGATGCAGTCAATGACGCATTCCCCTTTGTTTTATGCAGGCGGAATTTTTTTCTTTGAAACTACAATTATCACATTTCTGGGTCCTCAAACAAGGTCATTCTTCCAAATGATGCTAGCAGATTGCTTTGTGCAGATCTGAATGTCAGCACTCCACACTGGCTCTTTACTTAATGCTCACTGCAGAGATCAGGGAGAAGTTCAATAGATAATTTCAAAATACTTCATTGTAACCCTAGTTCTCCCCCATCTGTTGCCATTAAAATATCCATGGGCAGAAAGTCTGCAATTATCTCATTCTTTCCAGGTCCTAAAACCAATTACATTCCAGAGCAGCTTTTAGGAACCCACAGCACAGTTAGGCAAGTGCAGATCAGAGTCCACGTGCAGTGTCAAGTTAAGAAATACATCCCTGCCTGGTCTTCAGAAATGCCCAGTAACAAAAGGCAGGAGAATCAGTTCCCAGGCCGCTTCTTTTACAACCACCTTCAGCCATCAACACTTTGAGACCCAGATGAAGACTACATCGCAACTTATATCCCATCAGCCACTGCAAGAGACAGGCACAGATCAGCAGTAGAATCCCTTATGACCTCCGCTCTTTGCTGGGTTTGGGATTGGCAAATTTGTACTTACTCCAGACCCCTACATTCCTCTAGATCCCTAAGGCTGCTCCATGCTCTTGGTCACTGTCACTGACCCCACTAGGCACCGGCCAGCTGATATCAGCAAAGGATTTTGTGCTATATATAAATCTGGATTTATAAAGCATTTTTCCATTAGCAATGCATTTTACACAGCCACTAACTTTCATTTTCGCTACGACTGGAGGTAACTCATTGATAAAGCATTTCAGATTTTGTTTATTCTAAACTGGCATAAATGGCAAATGCTCAGATTTCTGCTTTAAAAAATCAGGCATTGCCTTTATATGTAAGACTTACACCCTTCATTGGTAGATTTTGGATGCACAGGCACCGAGGCTTTTAGACAGGTTTAAGATGTGAAGCCTCACTTTTCTGCTTTTCTGATTTCCAATCAGGACAACATATATACCAGGAATATTACAGAGCTAATCGATTGACATCATTTGTGCAGCTGATTTGCTGATCTAAAACTAGAAAAAAATAGCTGAGTCAGTACTATGAATTCTATTTATCCCTTCATTAAAGCTCTGCTCTGCACTTGTAGCCTGAAGAAGGCTCAGGAGTTCTCCACACTTCTCTGGTAATACGTGCATTTGTTACCTCAGATACTTAATATGCCTTTTCTCAATACACAATTTATTCTAACTAATATTGTTAAAAGTCAAGCTGTTGTTCTTCCAGAGCCTAAAATCTCAGCATTAAATGGCAAAATCATTTCCCTCTTGGAGGCTGCAAGTTGGTCAGACTGTAGGTCTACAAAACCAAACCCATTCTTGCTACCCGTAATTATCTTTATCTTGAGGAAAGCATTCCTAAAGTCAGGAGTAAACATTCTCTTGTCTTTTGCTGAAGGCTGGAAAACCAAGGCCGTTGCCAACTTTTAGCTGCACATGGAGAAGGTGTTGAGCTACATATTTGCCATGACAAAAATTTTTAACCTGAGCGCTATGGGGACAACCATAGTCTTTGGCAAGAAAGGGCCAGGAGAGACAATTACAATAGGAAAGCTGAAGGTTAAAAAAACAGTTGAAATAGGGTCCTAGCCATCTTTTTTTATTTTTAATAGTTCTCCATACAGTGGTCTTTGTTGACACTCTGGTCTTTGCCCTGCAAACTGCTTCCTCATCTACTTTAACTTCCAACCTGGCTAACAGAGCCAGGTGCACTGAGGCTAACCAGCCTTTCAAACTTGTACGCTTGCTAATCATAGAATGGTCCAGGTTGGAAGGGACCCCAAGGAGCATAGAGCTCCAACCCCCCTGCCACAGGCAGGGCCACCAACCTCCAGGCCTGGATCTACAACAAGGTTGCCCAGGGCTCCATCCAACCTGGCCTCGAACACCTCCAGGTATAGGGCATCCACCACCTCTCTGGGCAGCCTGTTCCAGCACCTCACTACTCCCTGTAAAAAATGTCCCCCTAATATCTAATCTAAACCTTCCCTCCTTTAGCTTTAGTCCATTCTCCCTTGTCCTGTCATTATCTACCCTTTTAAAAAGCTGATTCCCCTCCTGTTTCTATGTTCCCTTCAGGTACAGGAAGGCTGCAATGAGGTCCCTCTGCAGCCTTCCCTTCTAATAGCTGGACTTACCGCAGAACCACAATCTGGCTGCTGCAGCACTGCTAGTTAAAGTTCAGGTGAAAGCAAATTTCAGAGCCATTCTCATCTCTCCAAAACAACATGTTTGAGATCAACTCAAAAAGGCTATGCAAGCATCTCAAGAAGTCATTCCTAAGAATACATCACGTATTTTTGTCTCTGTGGAATCTTACCTCCTTGTTTTAATTGCCATAGCTCACCTCTCATTTACTGAGCCATCAAAAAAGAGTTCAAATGGCTGCTTCAGCTGGTACAAACTACTAACTGCGAATGTCATGGAAAAACCTCAAGATTCCATGAAATACATATTCAGCAGCCTGCTGGGTCAAAAGTGCAGTCAGCCAAATTTGGAGGGTATGACTGGGAAATGACCTCTTGGGGGAAGAGAAACTTTTGAAATTGATGGCTTGTTCATTGTAGTATGAAAGAAATTAGCAGGTAGAAATAAAACAATGCAAAGTTTACACTAAAAATCATGAAAAGAAAATAGTGTGCAGCTGACAAAATGGTAAACTGTAGGAAGCACTTTTTGTTCGTGGCTGTTCATGTAAGAAAGGGGAAAAAATCGTCTGAGATTTCCTGCACGCACTCAGTGGAACACAAACAAAGCACTTCAAAAGCATCTGTTTGAAATAAACCAAGATTAGAAAGAGGAGCAGCACTAAAAATGTCTTTGAATAGTGATAATAAGAAAAAGATGCAACAAAGAACAACAGGAAACTTGTAAAGGTCACTTATTAAAATAAACTACTTATGCATATTATTATTGCATTTACAAGGGCACATGTGTCCCATCTCCATCCCCTGCGTGCAATGTTGGATTGATGGGGGTTGGGCTCCATATCTGGAGGTCCTTTCCAACCCCTACAATTCTGCAAACCCCACAGTTCTGTACATCCCACACAGGACTGTCATCAGGTTGCAGATATCTACAGATGAATTAGCTTTGCCTTCCTACTGTAGATGCTCTCAGTGCTTCAGTTGGACTCACTACTGCAATACCCAAATACCTGCTTGCGTCAGGCTCTGACGGAAGGAAGCATTAGCTCCCAAATTATCTTTCTGCAGATGAATGTTTTCATATTCTTTGTGGTAAATTTTCATTCCTCAAATACCGCTAAACAGGCACAATAAATATGTATTAGCTTAGTCTTGGCACCATTACTACCTTGTTTCTCCACATCCTTGCCTTTCCTTCCTGTTTTCCTCCCTCACCCTCACTTTTGGCTCCACTATGTCTAGTGGAAATTTCAGTAGGAGCGTCTCAGTGATTTGCTTTGCTTGACCTTCTTCAGGCCTATCCCTGCATTATGTCAGTAAGACTGCAAAACAACATCAATAATGCAGTGGGACAAACAGATACTGAAGCTGTCCAAAGCTTATTTTGCCATCCGCTTCCCTAGACAATACAGCACTTAGATGGCCACAACATGGATGCTGAGAAGCCACTCCAGCTAAAAAGCATCTGAAGACTTTCTGCCAAGTAATGAAGAGAAAGCCTCACAAATACTGTGTCAAATGGCAACATTGTGGTAGCATCAGAGGAGATGGAAGGGAAAGGATGTGTATTGGGACAGCCAGTTTGTTTAAAAACAATCACACTAAGCATTAAAGTAAACATGATACTTGTGCACTTTACCAAACTATCAAAGATCATTCTAATCTTCATCTAACAGACCAAAACTTTTGAAGGTATACCCAGCCTGCCTTTTCCCAGTTTTCTCCAATTTACAATACCAGTGGTCATCATTGCAACCTCCTGCTAAGCACACTAACTCATGAACAACTCAAGTCAGAGACAGCAATGGCAGATCTGAACAGTATCCATGTTCTTACAGTCTTTCAGTAAGGTTTGGATGAACATCTGGAATGATGTTTACACATTCTGTCCCACTGCAAAACTCATAAACAAAGCTAGAGCTCAGTCTACATACAGTCTGCCTTTATTTGTTCCACACAATAATCTACTCCAATTTAATGTCAACACTGAAGATCTCTCATCTATATGGGAAACCAGACCACAAGATACTGTATGGGGATCTTATTAATGTTTATAACTATCTTAATTGTGGGAGACAGAGGGAAATAGCCAGCCTCTTTTTGATTATCTATGGGGACAGGACAAGGGGCGATGGCTTCAAGTTGGAACACAGGATATTCCACATCAATACACAGAACAACTTTTTCACAGTGAAGGTGACAGAGCACTGGGACAGGCTGCCCAGGGGGGTTGTGGAGTCTCCTTCTCTGGAGATACTCAAGACCTGTCTGGAAACCGACCTTTGTGACCTGTCCTTGGGAACCTGCTATGGCTGGGAGGTTGGACCCAATGATCTCTGGGGGTCCCTTCCAACCCCTACAATTCTGTGAATCTGTAATCAAGCAACTATTTACCTCAGTGAGGATACAATATTTTAGTCAAGCAGCGGTTAAATGCAATGATACTGATGTGAATCACTGCTAGTGAAGAACTATTCTAAGATGCTAGGAAAAAAGTACTAAGAAAAGTTAAAACTTAATTTTTAAGAGCTTAAAAATGCATTGTGAACCTGGAATGGCAAGTGGGGGAAATACACATCATTACCACATGGTTTTCAGGCATTTTTGTAACCATGAGTTAACATGAGATAGGTGGAAGACTTAAATGATCTTGCCAGGAGAAAATGCTGGAGTCTGATCAAAACAGGAAGACTTTGCCAGTCTAGGGTATGAAAATCATGATGTTTCCCAGCAGTCTTCATTCATCCCTCAAAAATCATTAACTTTAACAGTAGAGTAATACTCTTGAGTGGAATTAACTGGATCTGAAAGGACCCAACATAAACATTCTTATTGGATTTCCCTTGAGACAACAATTCTGACTAATGAATTCAGAGTAATCAAAGGACTTTAAAGAGAAGAAAAACAATAAAGGCATGAATAGTTTTAGCATAAGTGATATCTTTTAAACATAGTTGCTTAAGAAAATGCATGCAATGCAAAGTGCCTGTCCATCTCTAGAGATCAATGAAACTACTAGTCAATTTCAGACAATGTCAAGGACTGAACCTCCATTGAGGAAGTCACAGCAGTGTAACCTCTCCACTATTACTAGACAAGAAGAACTCTAAACAGAGTCTCAGCTCTGACACAGAGGAAACCAGGATTCCTGAGTGCTAGTCACACTTGCAACACTAAACGGCTCAGTGAAAGAACAGTATAGTCAGCCCCTACATCATTCTCTGCAATGAATTAAAACCAGGTGAACATATATGCCAGATTCAACCACTTGGGAAAGAGTAGGAACAGTAGATAACTGGAACAGTAGATAACTTCCCCCATGCTTGGAAATTTGCTTTGGAAAGTTGCCTCTAAAATTGCTATTGATCAGCAGAAAGGCTGGACAAACTCATAAAATGTCAACAAAAGTGCTGCTGCCAGAAAAATTGCCTACAAAATTCACACTTATGAATTAAAACTCAAGTGGGGAGAAAAAACCTCGGATTTTTAACATTGTGATGTTTTGGATTAGGATTTACACTGGTCTACCCAGAACTGATGCTTTGAAAGAACACAAAAATATTAGATTTTGTATGCTATTCCTCAACTTCAACCAACACTAAAGGAACAATACAATCCTGTAGTTTCTTTCCTATGTAAACATTGCTCATTTTGCAAATTATAAAAGTACAAAGTTACATTTGCAATGTTTTTTCTAAAACTGCATAAGAAGAGAAGGAATTCAAACACTGAAGTAGAGAGTGAGTCATCCCCATAATAATTTACATTAAATAACTGATAAGGAGAAGAAAAGGGGAAAAAAGTTAATAAAAATAAAGCAACAGATTTTAGCAAACTTGTAATACTTCTCTACCCTTTGCAGTATTGAACATCTTGTGTAAAATAAAAAAAATGGTTTAGGAGATAACTACTTAAGAAAAAGCTCTTTGCAAATATTCAGCCTTACACTGTTGTCAGTGCCAGGGCTTGTGAAAAGCGAGCACCTGAGAAAACAGGAGATTCAAGGAAGAGGGCTTAAAGAGGCCTCTCTCAATGTCTGTTGAGAAGGAAGAGGCTAAATCTGTATGTGTGCTGTTCCCAGAACGATTTCAAAAGGGGCAGCAAAACTATGTGTGGAAGCCCAGAACGAATGGATGAAATTACAAGCTAGAAACAAATCTCAATTTCTTTACTTTCAAAAGCACCCTGGAAAAAGTCTTCTCCTTTGGCTCTGGCATCCCTTCAGATAAGCTCTTTCATAAGAGGTTCTTACACATGGAAAAGTCCAGCTACTACATTTTACTTCAGTTTACAAAAGGCCCTTGTGGGACTGCTGAATTTGTATAGGTCATTAGCTGACACTGGTACATAAGCACTTGTGATACTTGCAACCCAGCTTGCTTGGGATTCAGGCTCACTGTCAGTGTTGTCCCATTGCCCTATGAATTACAGTCCATAATTTTTTTCTCTGACCATAAACCCAAAATTTTCAAGGGAGAAATTGTTGGGTTTTGCTCAGCAAAACGAGGATTTTTCTCTTCCAAAAACCCACAAGGATACAACACTTGTCTCTACCTCACTGTGTTAAGTTACCAGAACTTGATCACCTTTAATCAAAAAATTCCTTTCTTGCCAGGAGTGCAGTGGTAGAGAAAATCAGAAAATAGAGGCTCCCGTGTAGGTAATAGCAGAGGCAGATTGCATATCGCATCTCAGGCTACAGGCCAAGAAAATCACCAGCTGCTAATAAATATTTCAGTTAATAATTTGTAGTCCAGTAGGGAGCAGCATGAAGCACGGTAAGGTAGTTTCAAATTCTGAAGAAAACCTTTCTGAAATTACATTCCAGGATGCTTGGTTTTTTTAATACATATATTGTTTTGCCCCTGTGGGCCCTATGGCAATCCTGTTTTTTTCATCAGGGCATGCTTCCTTTCTAAACATCACTGGGAAGGGAATTTGTTCTGAACATCATTTAGTTCATGCTGCATCCATTGCACAGAGTTTGAATTCATTGGTAACAAAGAAAATGAAGGAAGAGGGCAAACATTTGTTGTTGATACCTCCAGAAAGTCTGCTTGCTAACTGCCCTGAGTAAACAATACAGGATAGCATTCTCTGGTGCCAGATGGGTTCAGCTGCACACGGACGCCGCTGAGCCCTCAGAGCACACCATCTGCTTCCTCAAAGGTGGGTTGGTAAAAGCAATGTTAGAGGTCATTTTTGAAATGCACAGATTCTGGGAAGAAGCTCAGGGTTTTAAATAGAAGTCAGAGGTATTGATTCATGGAATGCCACAGACGAGACAGGCAGAGAGAAGCTGTGGGGGAGCTGCCTCTTCCAGCACTTAAGGCAACGTACAATTACTTCAGATACGAGGTTCAGGGTAGCTGAAGGGACACTGCAGAAGGGAAAGAAACATGAAGATACATATTCTGCATGGTAAGTCTAGGAGGGGAGAGGCAGCAACCTGGCAAAGCTTTAAGCATTTAAAGCTTTAAGCTTTACATCTTGATTTAAAGATGGAATTTTGAAACAATGCACTGCCTCAAGTAGTACAAAAACCTCTTTTCTCTGATCGATTCCTTACAAGTGCATTTTCTTCAGCTTGAGGGTACAGGAGCTTCCTGCTGGTCTCTACTTGTTGCCTCCTGAATCAATAGCCTTGAGACACTGCACCTAGAATGTGATCTTATATTTTTTCTTCTCAGCCTTTGCTTCCTCTCTAGTTCCTCTGTTATTTCTACCTGCATATCACCTGTTTTATACAGACAGTGCAGCAGAAATCACCAGAAGTTCAATAGTCCATACACCCTGTTCAGCTCCTACAGCACACACTTAAAAAGTACGAGCCAAATATGAGGCCAAGGGGTCTTTGGTATAGAGAAGTGTGAAAAACAGAGCACGTTCACCATCCCATGAGAACTTCGTAGTGATATCACTGTTCTAGTGTCCCAGCACATTCTGTCAATAGACCAGAATACCTTGAGACAGGGCCAAACACTTCCTCAAACTGCTGAGTGTTCTTGTGCCTATGGAGAGAGCTACCACATAGCCTGGGGACTGGCTGTGTGACTCAGGTCAGCAGAGCCTCAACACAACTGTACTCGGGTCTACAGGCCAAAAAAGCCCTTACAGTATTCTACAGAAAAAGGGCCAAGGTAGGCATGAGCAGCTACCTGGACACAATTCCTCATCACTGCCATTGCCAACTACCTGAATCTGTGGTCTATGGCCATGAAACATTTTTGCTGGTTCAGGATTTCGGGTCGTCACTTAGCAAGGTGGTTCATTTCTCTAAAGTCTACATCCAAACACATGTACACCAGACACAGGAATAGCAGGATAAAGCAATACACAGAACTGAGAAAATATCAAGTTGAAAAGAGAAAGAAAAAAAAAAATCACAGGAAGAATTGATCATGAGGAGGAGGGAAAAAAAAAAAAAAAAAAAGAGACATATGGGTTGTTTGTCTTCCCCTTCTTATTTCCAGAAATAAAACATCACAAGAATGAAAGCTTCCATTGATGAATACTTGTTGTATTAAGGTTGTAATGTTGCTCTGTCTTATGAATATAAAAGCTGAAGGGATAACAATAATACATAATACGATTGGGTTTACAATTATTGTGGAAATAAGAGCTGATATATTTCCACATCATCTTCACAAAGGAAGTGTAATAATCTCTCAAACTCTTCTTCAATAATCTCTGAATATACAAACTCTGAAGTGGAACCATCACTCCACACTTAAACCTAGACATAGGGAAGTTTGCAGAGGTTGGATGTTTCTGGGACATAGTGTTGATCCATTGTTCATGTTCGTGGATCAATTTCTATACACTGAAAAGTGCCTGGATGTTATTTAGCTACCTTAAAAAGACACAGTGTAGGCTGACATCCCAGCAAAAACAGGCTAGGCAGCATTTCCATCTACTATCATGATGGGTTTATTTTTTTGTGGGTTAAATAGCCAGAGCAAAGAATAATGGTTCTATGTGCTACGATCACTCCAAAAGGAAAATGTTCAATTTCAAACCTGAGAGCTTTTTATCCTGGCCAAAAAAGAATTCCCTGCATTGTCAAGTAGGTATCATATGCACCAACCCAATTGTTTCAAGGGTGCCAATTTATCTATAGTACTGGGCAGGTGAAAAGCCACATCATTGGGAAAGCGCATTTAAAGAAGTCAAAAATGGAGAAACAGCAGTGTTCTAGTTGTCAGATACCTCAAATCTAAGTCCAACTAACTTAGTAAGAATTCACAGTATAATACTTTCTGGTGAAAATTCTGTAACCTAGCTTCATCATTGATTAGCTTCATCTAGAATCTTACTGTCATGTACAGTGAACGTGTTTAAGGAAAATAGCCAGAGCAACCTAACACAATTCATCTGACTGAACCTTTCTCCTCACCTTGTGCACCATGATACTTACTATCTCAATTTCGCTGGCTATCATTGGGGAATTCAGGTTTATTTTACATCTACTTTACCATGTTAAAAAAAATGCCCCCACAGACCATTACAGCTTGGTTATTAGCACAGCAGCACTTCTCATGAACGCAGGACCCAGGTGTTGTCCAAACTCTGCAGGTCACCAGATACTGCCACTTTTGCACTATCCAAGAGACAGAAGGCCTTTCTACCCTAAATGAGGTTACAGAGAGCTTTTTCTAAACACCAGGAACACACTGATCTCTGAAGGCTAGAAATGATCAGTTAGAGGGCTGCATAAGATGTATGCTACACCTCAGTGCTGCTGAGATCATCACTGTATGTAAAGCACGTTCAGAGACCTTGCCACCTCCCCTGACTGCAGATATCCCCTAGCTCGTGCTGACAGCAGGCTTGATCTTTCAGGAGCACTCATTTGTACTGCACAACACAAACTGCTGATCTTATTCACCTGTAAATAAGGTAGGTATGAAGCAGTACTGTGGGGTACGTACATTTTACAGAAAACACTCATCAAACAAAACAGCTCAGTGGATAGAAAAGCGTACTGAAAATACGATTCCTGCAACCCATCTCCCTTTTTTGCTTTTCTGTATACACTTCCTGTTTTCTTAACTGGAGGGGAGTGAAAGGTTAAAGAGTAAAACCACTTACACAGAACCTATAAGTCTTGAATTAGTACAACTACCCCAAAAAGGCCTGAGAAGGTGTGTCAACAGCCAACCTTTCTGAGGTACTTTCAGTGATACAATGACACTGTGGTTTATTGAAGGTAAAAACCATATACTGATATTTATGAAACCAATCAGCCATTTCTGAATGTTAGACACATGAGGAAAAGTTATTAAACTCTTTATTTATCTGGATCAAAGAGCTTAAATTGAGTTCAATGTGGTGTTGATACAATACTGGGCACAACTAAATAAACAACTGCAAGCAACCAACAGAAATTATTTAAGTGGCTTTAAAGACAAACACACTGTCAAAGTTTAGATTGCCTCAGTCAAACAATCTCATAAAAGCTTAGATGTAAATGAAATTGTCTTCCCCAAATTTGCACAATATAATTGAATTAAATCCTTCCCATTAAGAACAAAACAGAGATTAAGTAGAGGTCTGGAACTCATTGACTATAGTATCCCAATGTCCCAGGTGCAGACAGCTGCCTCTGCAGCATCCATGTGTCATGAGAAGAGGGAGTCACACAACTGAACACGTCTTATGTTTGGAGAGAAATCGGTACAGCAGGTACATAGAATCACAGAATCGTTTAGGTTGGAAAAGACCTTTAAGATCATTGATTCTATTAGCTTCAGTGGAAGGCTGTAGGCAATATGAATTCATTAATGAATATTACTAAAGATAAGAATACCCCATTCCACTTTCTCGACATGAATGAGACTACCTAATTTATGCCTTTTACGTGGGCTTCTCTCTTGAAGGGTTTTTTTTAGGAACAGAATAGTTCAGTCGGAAGGGACCTACAACAATCATCTAGTGCAACTGCCTGACCAATTCAGAGCAATCACTTCCCTCCTTTAAATTAAAAAAATGTCATTTGTGAAGGAAAAAAGCACAAAAAGGCACCCTGAAGCTTTGATCAACTCTTCTAGACAGTGCAACACTGCAGAAGCAGATTTCAACTCTTATTTTCATAGGACAAAAAATTATTTCTGAATCATAGAAACACACAGAATCATTTGCCTCTGCTTCCAGAGTCTAAATGTAAGCAACAATATTCTTAAGAGATATCAACTCAAAACGGTTTCTTCCTTTACTTACTTTCTTTTCTTTCTTTTTTTTTTTCTTTAAACTGAGCAGACCTGAGAAAAATGTAACAATATTTTGGGAATAAGTATCTTTTCCAGGATTTTTCCTGTCCTTTACACTGCTGTGATGAATGATACTATGAAATTCAGCTGTTTACATTCACATCAATCGTCCTTCCATAAACTCCTGTGAATCAGATGGGCTCTGACTACACTGAGTCTATCAACAGAGCAGGTACAGAATTTAGCTAGAGCTTGCTGTGCTCATGAGCACAGAGCCTGACTTGAAAATCAATTATAGTTAAAATGACTTGGTGTTGTCCCTTTCTGTTCCTGTAACCCTGCCTTGTAATATTAAAGATGAATAGAGGTTGGACAAAAGAGCTTTTGATGTTGATCTCCCAAATAAAGATGACCTTTAGAACACATTAATTTAAGGGAAGCTGCAGTATTTTGCAGGATTAGGCACCTCAAGAGAATTCGCATATCGAATTCAAGTTTTTATTAACTCAACACTAATCCCTTTGACCCCATGTTTCCAAATCTGGAAGCCTAATCCTCCCTGAGGGTCTAGACAGTGATGAGAAGTTTAAGATCAATTCCCTGCCAGGCAGGTGACTCGACTGGAATGCCACAGTCAAGATTTCTGTGCTCACTTTCCATCTCACTTCTGAAACTATGAAATATGATACTTCAGCTGTGGTCGATGACTTCATTCCCCAGACGAGCCAATTCACATTTACATCCTCAAATTCCTGCTTTTAAGTATCCCTGAAACTAGACAGGATATTTTGACTGACAATTTTAGATTACAAGTTAAAAAAAAAAAAAGTGCAGACCTATCTGTTGGTTGACACAGCTTTGTCCAGCCTTGTTGCAAAAGATTACCAGTTTCCTAAAGAGGTGGGGAAAACATACAAAGTATGAAGCTGGGACTTGGCATCCAGAAATCCTCCTTTCAACTAACCACTAGGATTTCCTCTTGCTTTCTTTCCATGTGGCCTCACAAATCTGACACTTCTTTGGGTTGGAGACCTCCCAGCCTGCTACATCTGTCTGGGAAGTATAGGTGAGGACACTCTCCTGGCAACTTTTGGGGAGAAGGGCCTTGCAGCCAAAATTTTGGCATTGCCTATGTCAGTACTCTACTAGACCATGATGTAAATAGGAAGCAAAAATGTTTGGCTGGCCTTTTTTATTTTCTTTTTTTCTTAGAGCCATGAGTTCTTTGGATATTCTAAGAACTGACCCTCTAAAAAAGCTGCAAGAGTAATGGCACCACAAGAATTTACCTCCATGCGTTGGTCTCCAACTAGGAGCCAGGCAGCTAGGTACTGTGGTGCCCCACTTGCTGATGCCTACAGCCTTAATAAATGTACTGTATGATGCCAGAGAAAACAGAAAAGCTGCTTCAGCTGTAGGAGCTTCAAACTAATTTATTGGTATGATTTCTAATAAATGTTCTGTAAAAGTGCCTCGAGATTAATTTTGCAGAGCAGAAGGAGCTATTAAAATTCCTAAAAATAACTTGTCCACATCTAAAAATACCATGCTGTCGTAGTCTAGTAACTCAAGCCCGTTTAGGGTTGGTAATTAACAGAAGCACTAATATAATGACCATCCTTTCTTAGTGAGTGAAAAAATTGTCGCATTTTTAACTATATAGGACCACAATGACCTGGCATTAGTGCTTTAGGCCTTTTTTCCATAGAGAATAAAGCTTATTCTTTCTGTGCTTGGTGACTGGTAACTTCAGGGAAGAAAAACTTAAGAGAAATAAAGAGCCTTCCAAGCATTGCTTATGCAAAAATGTATAAATGCAGACCCAGATGTATTCATTGTTCCAGTGTGGGCTACTATTCCTTCTTTTTAATCTTGTATTTTAAATTTTCATACATTATTGCATTTATATAAAGTTGCTTTTTACTCTTCTTTTACATCCCTGAAACAGAAGAACTTGTGTTCCACACTGTTGAGCTGGATCTCTATGAAATAATGAAATACTGACAATAGTTGACCAGGCTTTTTCATGCTCTAGTGACTTCTAAGTGCTCCAGTTATTGTATTCAGTAATGTAAATAATCCTGACATTAAACATCTCTGCAGCCTGATAAACCACTTCTATATGGCTCAAAGACACTAGAGGATTGAAAAAGACAGTCTCCTGCCCCATTTCATTCTTAAAAACATAAAAGTTGATTACATTTTTTTTTGAAATCTATATTTAACAGAAATGTTATTTTTTTGGCAGTAAATCTTAAAAATCAGGTTATTACATATCTACGTACATTGAAAGAAAATTATGTGCATCTTTCCTACAACTAGTTGTTTTGGGGTTTTTTTTAATTATATCAATCCCTGAGTTTCCTCATTTGTCAGAATAAAGTGGTAAGGAAGTCAATACCTAGCCAAGCACTCTAAAACACATTCTCTTAGGGATGAAATTACTGGGACTGAAGAACAGTTAGTTTAACGGGAAGCTATTCAGGTAATACTGGATTTAACAGAATAAAAAGGAAGACCGAAGGCTATATTTATACACAGTTGAAAGTAATAACGTTTCCTGTATACATATTTCTGAAGGTCTGTCAGCACCACAACTCTTTCTCAGTAAATATGAGAGCAGCTAGTGGTATCATCTTAGAATGTGACCTACTTTCTGCACAACAGCCCCAGATGATACAACCCATCTACCTTGCTTCTACAGATCCTCATATAAAAATATATGCAAATAAGAGCAAAGGAAGATCTAGATCTAGACCTTTAATGTGCTGTCATGTGTCTCTGAATTCCTTCAAAAAACCCTCCAAAGGTGTCACACAGGTGAGAAAAACAGGCCAATTTGAAGGAATTAAACTGCACTGTCTCACACACAGAATCGAATTACTTTCCTATCTTTTGCCATTTGATTACACTCATGAGAGACAAATCTCATTGCTCACTGAAAAGCCTTGACTTGTGCCAGTGCCCCAATAAAGGGGCAGAGACCAATACCTAAGCATTCACCAATCTTGCAGGAGTGGTGACTGTACTTCAGAGATGCTCACTCATTCACTGCCCGTAGGTAGCTGCATCAGCCGAACCCTAACATTCATCCACGTAAACCATCTGAACCATGGGTTCGATGAAGGAAACTTTAAGGTGTGTTACATTACCCACAATATCTATCCCAGGAACTCGTAAGGAGGGGTGGCAGCTCAGTATCTCTAGATAAGCTCTCCACAAACCTAACCTCCTGGTTCCTGAACGAAATATGGTGACCCGTTCTTACACTCTCACCGTGCCGCTGCAGTGGCTGTGTGCGCTCCTTTCTCCGCTCATTCGCCAAGCACAGCCAACAATCAAACTGGGCTTCACTCCAGCAACTTTAAAGTGCTGTATTTTGTCTTGGGGCAGATGTTCCACCAATTTCAACCAAAACTACAGATCTTTCATTAAAATTTTTATCTTAGTTTTTTTTAGGTCTTCTTTAAACTACGAGAGAGTTGGTTCACTCTTGTTAAATGTCAGTGGATTAAAAAGATGAGATATATTCCTTATGTTACTATTACAGGCAATTCTCTTCCTCCAGACATAAATAATAGTACTTCTGGTTATATGCATTTGTATTTTTTTTTTTCTTAAGCAATTCAGGATACTTCTGCAACATTTGACCAAAATTATGTCTGCAGGTGGTTCCTCTCTTTCAAACAAATCCATAGCAACATAAGAGCAAATGCATCGATTATGAGTCTGTAAGCATTATGTTTCAATTCAAACGATAATAGACAACTTCACAAAGCACACTGCAATGTCCTGGCTCCATAAACAAGCCTACTAAAACACTGTTGTGCACAATAACTCTGATTTAAATTGAATTTAAATGTGAGACCTTTTTGCTCTCATCTTGACTTTAAACTGCATTACAAATATAAAACAAAACATCCAACCACACTTACTCTTGCCAAGTTTCTGAAATTTGGGAGGTGTTTGAGATGAGATGTGCTAAACTTTGGGCTCCACCTTCAAAATACGTACTGAATGAATCAACTTTTTTCCTAATGACTCCACATGAGGACCAGGAGGAACAAGAAGCTTCCTGGTTACTTTGCATGGACAAGTAATACAGTCTAACAACCAGCAACAAAAACAACAAAGCTTTGTTGCGAATGCACTTCATTAAGCTAAAATGATTAACATTTTGTAAACTCATTTTACAGATCCTTCAGATGACAGAGATTATTTTCACAAAATATTTGGGTCACCTTACACAATAAGCAATTTTACCTCCTGTCTACAGTGTTGTAAACATCCATCTCAAATTCAATTCCAGGAGCTAATAACCCCTGGTAACTTCTGTGTTATCCACATTTCATTCAACTTCTTTAGTCTCCAAGTTGGTAATTAGTAACCTACCCAATAGCTCATGCTGCTTCTCACTATAATCTCTGAGATAACGAGAGACTTAAATGTTCTTCTGAAATATCTATACTCATTATCACAGTATCCTGTCTGCTCCAGGGTGGGAAAAGAGGAGATGAAGAAACTGTATCTATGTCATCAGTGAGGGTTCATGACTAGAGGGTGGGATACTGAAAGCTTCTGGAAACAGGTCAGGAACATTAGGAGAACTAGGGAATGTAATCATTAATCAAATGTAATCCACAGACACACAAAACAGTTAAGATCCAGAATTCCTTTAAAATATTCTTTGATAAATAATGAATTAGATATGAACGATTCTTAAAGTGAGAGGGAAATAGTTTAAAAATGCCTAAAGGACTTATTTTACAAGGTTCTTTGCTCCATTAGTTCCCACAGTATGCATAGGCTCTTTCAGTATGTCCCAGGATCAGGGCTTAAATTTAATGTGATAAGAAAAATCAAGAATCTTGAATGGAAAACCAGAGGTTGCTCTTGATATGGTGGCTATAGGTAGTTTAGTTAAACACTGGCCTACATCCCCTGTCTTTCTAAATTAGGGTCTGATCTTGAAAGCTTCTGCTTAACACAGCCGTAGAGCATTGCTTGTGACTACAGTCCAGCACTACCATAAACATGTCTAAGATCAGTTCGGGCTATTACAAAATACTCCACTTATTTCTCTTGGACTTGAAGAAAAAAATATCTTACTTATTACTTAAAATAATAAATATACTAAAGAAAATAAACCAAGTATTCTTATACTGCATTTACACAACAGCATCATAACACTTTATAGACTGGTAATTGAACTTCATTGTCATTAATTTGGTAACATATCCCTTAGATAAAAAATTTTAAATTACTAACATAGGGCATCACAAATCTATCCAATAATCATTAAAAACAGTTAGAGCTTGACTCATGCTATTTAAGCCTAAAACACACTGACCATATCTTATTCCTAACCATTTTCATCTTTCTTTTCTCCTGACAGTATTTCAAGCTCCTGTTCTACAAAAGACAATTTCAAAGTCATAATTTCAGTAAGATTCATGTTTGTTTCCTTAAAAAAAAAAAAAGCCATAACAAAGTACTTATTACAACAGGTGAAGCACTGCCCTGATAGCTAGAAGCAAGGTATTTGACCATTTACCCTGGACAAGCGACATTACTCTGGAGCATGTACTACCCCATCTGCGCCCAACACAGGCCCCTCTGTCTGTATTATAACATCTTACGTACACATTCTGAAGGAACCAGCACTATTTTAATTTGGTAACTTCATCGCATTTCAATGTATCAGCAAACTGCAAAAAGAAAAAAACCCTTTCATATGCATTCCTCACACCCTTCCCCTGCTGCAGAGTAGGGTCCCACCCACAGGAGCCAGCTCTCCAGGAGCTTCTCCAACATAAGTCCTTTCCCCCAGGGCTTCAGCTTTTCACCAGCTGCCCCAGCGTGGGTCACTTCTGTGGGGTACAGTCATAACTCATAGAATGTCTCTCATTCTCTCAGGCCCAGACTGCTCCAGCCTGGTCCGTCCCCCCCCCGCCCCCCCCCCCCCCCCCCCACAGTCACAATTCCCCAGCCCCCGCCCAAACAAACCTGCTCTCTCTCTCATCTGTCTCTCTCTCTCTCTCTCCACGGACTGCAAGTGCTGGCAGCAGCTTGCTCCTACAGGGGTCACAGTGTCTTCTGTATGTCTCCACCTGCTCCACCATGGGGCCTCTCCACGAACTGCAGGTGGAGTCTCGGCCTTTTCCATGGGCTGCGGGGGAACACCAGCTCCACCATGGTTTTCTCCACAGGCTGCAGGGGCATCTTTCTCTCTGGCACTTGGGGCACCTCCTCTTCCCCCTTCCCTGGCCTTGGTGCCTGCCCAGCTCCTTAAATCTTCTCACTCCCTTCTCTCATGACAAAAAGCAGATGCTTGTGGTTTTTCTCCTAAATGTGATTCCCAGAGGCACTGGGACCATCGCCAAGGGGCTCAGCCTTGGACAGCAGTGACTTGGTCCTTGAGTCACCTGGTGTTTGCTCTCTCAGGCCTGCAGAGAGCTTCTAGCTGCTTCTTGCAGAAGCCACCCCTGCAGCCCCTGCTCCTCCACCAGAACCCTGCTATGCAAAACTAGAGTGAGTTCAGAAAAACACAGACCGTTCTTAGAGGACATCTCGTCAGTCTAATGTGAAAGCCGTAATGTGCCAGACCCCTACTCACTAGTTTCTGCTCCTAGTGCTGACTCAGGTAGAAGTTGGACTTAATTTCCTATAACAAGTAAAAAAGCATCTGGTTCAAACTGAGGCGTAGCTGGGTCTGGATTGATTCTTGTAAGCCATCGCCTCCTTTGCTTTCAAATTGCTCATGACAATGCAAGAGGATAGGAGAAGTAGAAACCCCGAGAGCAAAATAAATGCTTTAGAAACAAAACTATCACATTTGTCAGGGATATTTAGCAGTGGCTCATTTTGTCAGCAACATTCCCCATTATCCTCTATGTAGGCAAAACTCCTGAGCCTTACTAATTAAGCCTACAACCACAACAGCATACTAAAGGGTATGCGTTTGAAAGGAGTGAATCTATCCTATCCACTTAAGGCCAGGTGTAAAAGATTTAGCTACACAAATTAGGTCTTTAAATAATACTGGAGAAGGAAAAAATAAGCATAGATTCTGCATATACTAACAAATAACCCATTTCTTTGCCTAGAGATTACCAGTGGCTACACTGCCTATGCTCTAGATTACAATCCAAGTAAAAGCCTCTTTCACTTATCACATGGTCCAAGAACACACACTTTAACATAAGGGCATTAACATCAGTGAGCAGCAATGTCTCTGCTAATGAAACCTAACACAAGCAAAAGGAAGGGCACTCTTGTGAAAGACAGAGGTAGCAGGACACTCTGGTCCCCTCTCGAGGTTGGTATTTTCCACTTAGTGATGCCAATTTCTTCTGAAAAATGACTTTCTTCCCAGAAGAACGAGAACTCATACCAGATATCGTTCATACTTTAGGGCATGATACACATTGAAAAAGTTACTCTAAAAGTCTTGAAGGAGCTGGAGAAGTCAGTATGGACAAAAGCATTAAGTTACTGCTAGAGTCATCAAGGAGGATGAATGCAACACACAAAGATAATCAGCTGTGTGTGAGCAGAGCACATGTCTAATCTTAAATGTGCTCCTAAATTACTAATGCACAGTACAAGGAATCTGAAGGGCAGTGTTGACAGAAACTGTTATTATAGATAGCTATGAGCTTTATTCATCAGAAATGATACAAATTTTGTGTAGAACAACAAGCATGAGAAAGATCAAGGAAGAAGGTAAACAGGCATGATGACAGCTTGGAGAGGCAGGGCAAAGAAATGTACCTGTTGAAGGGGTGTAGTTCCTCTCTGCCATACGGGGATGCCTCATGTACTGGTTAGTAGAGCAATTCAATGCCAAGAAGGCCCCATTAAGCAGAGGGAAGGATACTCACCAGTAAAAGTTTCACTCCTTTTTGTCCTGGAAAATGGATTTCAGGTTTTCTGCCTGAAATTGCTGCTGCTCTAGACACAAGGCTTTAAGGCCTCAAAAAACAATGCCCATAGTGAGAGGAGGCATATTTTATTGTATCACCTAATAGCAGCAAATAAAAAATAAAAATATATGCTATTAACCTTAAAGACTCAGTTCTCAAACATTCTGCCTTTTCTCCAAAAGGTCAGTTAAAGATACTATCCTTTTCCTTTAAAAAAAAATTGCCAGTATTAGCACAACCTTTACTAGACCTCAGGGATTCCACGTAGTAATGGCACTATGAGTGCTCCAAAGACATAAAGAAGCCTGTGTGTTTCTGGGTGCCCTATCTTTTGAATAAGAAGCCACAAAGCCACATAAAGCCAGTTTTTATTGGGTGCAATGTTCATCACCATATCTGTTTACTACTGGAAAGTCAACAGCAGTAACCTGCTGTGATCTCAAAGACACACCCTGGGTGGCAAAGGGGCATTCAATTGACTTAGGAATGGCACTAGCAAAAAGGGATAGAAGCTTTCCAGTCTGGCTGTGCTAGGTGTTCGTTGCACGTGCTTTTTCTGTTGGCATTTTTACCTAGTTACCTTCATATAGGTTAAGAAATTATGTTCTCCTTTGTACTGTGCCTCTTAAGAGTGGATATTGAGTGGCTGTACTCCCAGACATGAGGCTATTCTCACTGCACCTGACTAAGCATCATTTCCAACACACTTGTTCTTTCGCCCTGCAAGCAGATGCCTTTCAGCCATTTTAACAGCCTGTTTTTATGATTTGAAAAGGCAACTAATAGAAGTGGTTAAAATCAGGAAAAAACCCATATGAAAAATAAAAATAAAAATTCTGAATAGTTTTGGCCATGAAATATGAACACATGACAGGAAAAACTCCAAATGTCAAACACTTCCATTACTACTGAAATTTGTCTAAAAATCTATGGAACTTCCCTTTAGCTTCCACTTCCCTTCAGTTTCTACTGAAATCCTTGGGGCTGAGAGAGCACAGACAGTGGGACTGACAAAGATGACAATGACAGGCAATCGTTACCATGTCTTTTATGCCTTTGTAATATCTGAAGCCCAAGGTTATGGATAATTGTCAATAAAGACAAGCGGGGATTAGAAACAGAACTAGACAGAGCCATCACTCAGCCAACACCCCTTGACATGGGATATTTCCAGTCGCTCTTTACCACCAGCCTCCCCTCCTGCTGACAAAGCCTGCAAGTTAAAACAGTAACACACCCACAGCTAGTAATTAACCTTCTCTGAACTAACATTTGACTTTTTCCAGGGGACATGAATTTTCTGTTACAAGACTGATGACGTTGAGTTTGAAAAGACATGTTTTGTATAGTTGAAGAAAACCCCATTTCAAGATCTATTTCCTTCTCAGTGACTGAGAATAAAGATTTCTTGTTTCCTCAAACAGAAAAGAGCAAACTAAAAGAGAACGCAAAAAGTATTTTCCACAGTAAAATGGTCAAACCAGTATTTTTTCTACGTAATCTTTCCTTTATTTTCCATAGCATATTGCCAGAGTCAAAAATTCTAAAAAAATAATACGCTTTCCTACCCTGCCAGGTGAGACCCACCTGTCATGAAACTCTCCTAGTAACTTGGTCCAACACTCTTCTGCAGGTTTATATCTGCCTTAAAATCCATACAAAAAAAAAAAAACCATTATCCCTCGCCCAAACTGAACCACTACTACACTGTTGCCTTTTCATGACATAAAATAGATGAGAGGTCATCACAGTTCTGCTCTATTACTGCAACTTGTAAAAAATTGTTAGTGATGTCATTTAATATGCTTACTGGAAAGCATTTGGTTACCTTTGTGGAAGTACTTTATAAAAGACAAGGATATTTTCACAATGGGTCTAGCTAAGGCTCTGAAAATCTTAAGTGACTTAATTTTCCAAAGTATTAGCAACTACTGCGAATTTTTAAATTCCACGAGAACAGCAGAAACCTCAGCACTTGGACAACCTGGTTACAAAGCCCAAGTTTATCTTCTAATTTTAAGACATTTCATCCATCTTGCTCTCCAACTTCTCACACAACCAAAGCAGCTCTTCTGGTAAAATGTATTGTCAAATACACTACTCTTTAAAATACAAAGTAAAAAAAACCCCATACTGACTACAGAACAATTTTTAAAATAAATTCTGAGGAATATTTTGTTGGATTATATCGATACTATAAAGAGTTCATAAATTTATTCAAGCATATGTGTCTCCTAAAACTCAATAACCTATTTAGAAAGTGAATTGATGGCAATTTGATGCTCTGTAAGAAAAATCATTCCATCATGCTAAGTTTAAATGAAATGCTGTATAAAGTGTAATTACTATGTTTAATATTTAAAGCATCCATTTTAATGGCAACATATATTACTAAAAATTGCAAACAAGCTTATTAGATGCTATTTTACATTTCCTACAACACAAGAAAATAATCCTTTCCCTCTCACAAGACTACTTAAAATACAATGCATGTTTGATCACAATGGAGCGAACAGAACTTTCTGCTCCATACAAGAGTTGGTTTCTTGTAAGGCCATTAAATTGCTATGTACTAGTTGTGACCTAAAGCTGTAATTCACCATCTTCTTGTCAAATAATGAGCCTTTGAGTAAAAGGCAATCTTGTACTACACACACACAGACACATAACTACAGAGCCAGGCACTGCCGCAGGCACAGATGCCACAGCAGTACCAACTGAAAGCAATGTTAACTCGGGGGCTGCTGACCTTCCCACTCCCTCCCTCTCCCCCAGTAAACCTCTCCATAAATTCACACAACTCCAACTTTCACACAACGGGCACAAGGCTTCAGTCCACTCCCTCACAGCCCACCCGGGCTTGCCACCGTTTCCACAAGTGAAAACGCTTTCATGGTCCAGATGCCTTCTGCCTTACATCAGTGTTCAGAAACAAAACAGAGGTGGGCTTCAGTAGGAACTTCAGTGACTGTATTATCATTCATACAATGGTGCAAGGTAGTAGAAAGAAAGAAAGAAAAAAAAGAAATATAGGAAAAAAATAATGATTGAGGTAAAATATTGACTTAGTTATACACGTGTGCCTGAGAATTAATTCCCTGAAAAAGCTGCACTAACAGACCTCGAGTATGAGGTGTCCCCTCTACCCAGAGAGGGCACAGAACAAGTAACTGTGAATAATATTGCTCTTCTGGTAAATTAGATAATATGTTCCATTACTGTGCCCAGTCTATTTCTTGACTTTCTCAGGAGACTCTTAGCTTCATTAATTCAAGGAGAAAGATTGCTCCTATTCCCTACAGAAATGTAACCAGAGGAGGACACAATAAGACATCTGTGACGTTTACAATTCTATATAAATAGAGGGAAGCAGCAGAAAGGTGACCATTTCAAGTGCAAGCAGCAAATTCAACACCCAGCACTGGCAAGAACACCAAGGTTTCAAATGTGAAACAGGTCAACGAGTCAAGGCCTTTGCTGGTGGTGACAGTTATATCATCACTTTCACAATCCGGTCTCAAGGAGATAACCTTCTCCTCCCACAAACCCCATCAGATCAGTGTTCCAGAACACCGCTGAAGTAATCTGTTTTCCTATCTAAATTTATTCATGACCAGTTTATATGCACTGTTCTTGTTCCAACCCAAGGGAAAACTCTTTACAGTGGCACTGGTTAAGCCCTGGGTCAGTTGCAGAATGTCCATTTTTGGAGACTTGTGAAAGCCATCAGCACAGGACCTAATTCTGTCTATCAGCAAGCTGGCCTAATTCTGAAGTTAGCGCTCAGCAGAAGGATGGATGAACTGACTCTTCTAGCCTGAATTACTCTTTCATTGCATTTTGTCATCCTTTGTTTTATCAAAACTGTGCAGGAATGGATAGCTTCTTGATGGAAGCCTGTTGGTGTACAATAGAGAATCACACAGCTGTGCTACAACTAATAGTAAAAACTTAGCTAAATAACATTTTATGCTAAATCAAAAAGACCATTAAACCTAAATCACCGTTATAATAACACAAAATACTATCCTAAAATCTGAAGGAAAAAAAATCAAATTATTTATAAGTGCACTTCATGATTTAGGGGTTTCATCTGAAAGCTTACACCATGACACCATAAGCCTGTTGATGCATAAACTTTACAAAATCAGATTCACATCCACCACCAGCAACAGGGCAAATACCAATGAGTCTGGGCAGAGAAGTCACCATTCTGCTGAGCATGTTCCTTTGCACCTCTCCTGAAAACCCATAAGGACTCATCTCTCAAAGAGGTGAGGTGATGGCACAAGGTCATGCAAGGAGCTGTTTGGGATGATAAGAGGTAGGATGGAGGACCCTAAACACTTCACACTAGCGTGTGATGATAAACAGGGAAACACAATTTGGGATGCTGGGGGAAAACCTCCAAGGCCAAGCTCTTTCAATAAACTAATCAGTAACTATGTATTGTGTTTCTGAGAAGAAATTTACCATGCTGCTAAAACAAGCAGGTTTAAAGATGTGTTTGCCCCTAGTCTCATAACATCCAAGCTACTATACAATCACATCAGAACTTCTGTGCAGACTTACCACAAAGGGATTTTATGGTCAGACCACCCCAACTGTGCTGCAGTTATAGAACTAAGCATATAAACTCTGGGCCCAAAAGGTAGCATGGAGTGAAACATCTCACCCCTGCTCTTGCCTTTTTCTAGAGCTAGTACTTACGGCCCACCCTAACTAACCACATATTTGGCTGAGCAGTCTAGCCGTCAGCCCCAAAATAAGCCTGTTGCCTTGTTTACTTGTTTAGCTCTGTACATTTTCGCCTAGCACAAATTACTTTTCTGGGTCTAAAGACAAAACAGCCTGCAGATGCAATGTAACAGTGAGCCAAATAATTTTAACAAGGCATCACTAACAACCAAAACTTCATTGCAACTATTGTATGGGATAATTGCATGTCTGCTAGAGCACTCATTAAGGATACACCACCACTGAAGATAATTAAAAATTATGCTTCAAAGAAATGATGCTTTTAATAATTCAGGTTGACAGAATAAATGTTCAAATACCATATCTAAACATCTAATTGCATTGTTTTTAAAATAATCACAATGATTTCATGGAAAACAAGAGGGTTTTTTTAAAAAAACAGAACAAAGTATGATCCATTAGAGGCAGTCTTGATTGCCTAATGTAAATGAGCACATCATTATGGTTATATTAATGAACTTTTTTTTCCCCGAGCCTGACATCATATTTGTGTAAATAATCAAAACAATTTGGTGAAAAGGATTTTTACTTACTATATACTCATTATTCTTCAAATCAAGAAAGCACTTGAAGTTGTTTGGTAAGTAATTTTATCAAATGGGGTTGGAGGGGACTAGTAAATCTGCCTGTCATCAATGACGACAGTTCAGAAGAAGAAGTTGCTTTTAAGCCAAGAGATGATAAAACAGGGTTCCTCACAGTCTAGTTTTTACCCAAACAGACTCTGAATTGTAAGTTTTCGTTAACTGTTTGGGTTGGCCCACAACATCAGAAATTGGTCCACATAAAAATGCTAAAATCTGGTCCAACGGGAGTGAGGATTTTGTTTCTAGTGGAGCCAAAGTTCAGTCACACGATGCTCTAGACTCAGTGTCTGGCAGTGTTTATAGGAACTCTCTGCTTGATCCAACAATGGAAACATTTTCCAGAGCACAAGAGAAAATGACTGCTCAAGAAGTGTTATTTTTGGCAGTCTCTCTATCCACCTAAATGCAACCAGCTGCAGTGCATGAAAAGAAATTTCTAACTAAAATGGATATACGTCTATCCAAGGTGGAAAGAAGGAGCAGAGTTAAACACATTTGGTCCTGTAGCTTTTCTAACACTGACAGGCATGTTTGAAAAACTGAGCCATGAGTATCTAGCATAAGATTGCAACTACAAAAACCTATGAGTTATTTTGCCTTGACTGGGACACAAACTGATTACAGACCTTCTGCCCAGAGACAATACACTACCTAGAGGCATTAAAATGCACAGTTTATACAAACTTTCTCTTACGCAAGTCATTCAAAAGCCTTTACCTCCATTAGATAGAACTACCTCAGACAAACTTTGGAGGAGTTTTTATTTCTACCCCATGATGAAGTCATTAAATTTGTTTTAAATATGAAGAGCTGAGAATCAACGTCCAACTGTCTCTGTCTGGATTACAAAAACTCTGGATGAAATGGGAATGTAACTGACCTGGAGCGATGACAACATATTCATTAGGCTGATATTTCCAAACAAGTGGTTTATAAAACTGAAGAAGTGCATGTACACGCCTCTAACATACCTATTTCTAAATGATCTAGGGTTCTAAGTTGAGGATTTTGCTTTACCTGAATACCCAATCATGTATTTACCATTCCAGATTATTATTCTAAGATCTTGGTTTCTGTTCTTTCAAGTTAACCATCAGTACAGGTGCCTATGATGCCCCCTTCAGGGGGCATGTTCTATATTGCTTTAATTACATAAACAACAACTAAACCAATATATTTTTCGCCTGATGCACCTAAGATTTCTCTATGTCTCTGTCAGGAGAAGCAATAGGTTGTACAGAAATCTTTGCCAGAAGCTTTCTTATGAAGCTGAGCATGTGCTGAAGCATGGAGAGCAAAGTGTGTCAGCAGAGCAATGGGAAAAAGTACCTCTGCGGGCACAGAAATCTAATGTGATTGTGGGCCAGGGGAAATCTACTCTTAATCCCTACAATTGTCATGGTCCTCTGGGGATTGACCCAGCTGAATAAAATTAAAAACTGGGAGAGATAAACTCCTGCCTGCTTTTCCTATCACATGGTTCCCTTAAGTACATCACACAGGGAAACCTGTTGTCAACTGTTCCCTTATGGTATGCACACATTAAGTCCCTTACAAAGGCCTAGAAAATGGGTATTGTCTGTCTCTACTTCCATAAAAACTTCTATACCATGACAAATTTATATGCAAGATCTTTGTGCACCTCTTCCTAGCACATTGCTGCTCTTCAGCCTCTTTGAAACCAAATCCTCCAGTTTTAAATCAAAATCACGTCAGTTTGTTAGCCTTCTCTGTCAGTAGGGCACACCAAGTAATTTCAGATGGTTTTAGAGTACCTTGGGGAAGGACAACTAGAAACCTCTGAGAAGTTATCCTCTTCAGAGAACAAGTAAGGATGTGGTATGTGCCTGTGATGAAAAAAACTAAAAAGGAAAAGTATTTTTTATTCAAAACAATAGTTTGCACTGCAATAATGTTATGGCCTTGCCTCAAAAAAACCCCTCACATTACTCTGACACCGATTCTTGATTAACAGTCACAAATCATGGCCACTGGAAGCTACTCACCACTCATCATATTGCTCTTTCCTGCAATGACAGTAAGACATAGTAACTCTAGATACACACACTTTAATTGGTCTCCTCTACACCCCACAAGGAAATTCAGGAAACCCAAGTCAGCTGGCTCTTACAAAGCCCCATATCATGATTTTGTTATGCCTATGTTGCTGTTAAAGGCAGGACCACTGTAAAACTCCTTTGTTTTGTCCCTGTACTATGCCTTCTTCAGTTTGAAGTGTCAGCCAGGAATGGGATTTATTCTGCTATGGCAGAATATGTGCAGAGGACACTGTCTCACCAGGCTTGGCTGCTAGCTTCTAGCCAAACGCTTGAAGGCAGCCCAAGGAGATGGCATTGCAGCCTTTGCACACTCCCCAGGCCACGTGTTGTGGCAACCAAATATATTACATGTGACTGGAATTTCCTTACAAATTCAAAAATTTGCTTGGTGGGACTGACTTGTCAACTGACCAATGGATGTACAGAGACTCTTAAAAAGTTACCATGTGATTCCTGATTTCTCAAGAAAATAAATTAGTACAGTTTTGCTACACTGAAATACTTGGTGTCTTTAGGACTCTTGCTCATCCTCCTACAGCCCTTCCCACAGCACCTGTAAGTGTAGGGGGAAAAAGCAAACCACAAATCAGTGTTGACTAAGGAAGACAAAAAAAGGATGTGTACATCTTCTCTGAGAACTTTACTTCTGGAATTAATCCACTGAAACCTATTGTGTGGAAGTTTTTAAGGAGACCTGGAAAACGAAATAAAAACACAACCCACAAAATATAATTTCATTTCCAGGAAGGGAATAGGATTTGGAGCACCTCTGTTCTTTTGGAGGGTTTGATTGATAGATAAAGTGCTAGGGCTTTGAAAGGACAGGGTGCTGAACCTTCTAATCAGGGGATCCCTTTAAGCCCTCTGAATGTGGCACAAAACCTGTTGCTAATCACTTCTAGAAGAAGAAACATTACTCTTCAGCTTGACCAAAAGGCTACTCAACTTAAGCACTGCTGCAGCAGGGCGTCAGTGTTTTTGTGGCGCAGAAAAGACATGCTTACAGCACCCAAAGAAAATGCTTTTCAGTTTGATTCTGCTTATTGCTTTATCCACTGCAATTTCAAGTTGCCTCTGGGCTGGGTAATTGAGAGCATCGTTTCACTGCAAGAACGCAATTGTCCTGGTTTTGGTCAGGATGGAGTTAACTTCATTTGTAGCAGCAGATGGAATGCTGTGTTTGAGAGTTAAAATGGGAGCAGTGCTGATAACACCCTGATGTTTTCAGTTGCTGTCAGACAGTTAAGGACTTTCTCAGCTCTTCATGAGAGAGGAGGGGCGAAGCCAGGACAGGTGACCCAACTGACCAAAGAGAGTATTCCATGCCAATTATGTCCTGCCCAGGATATCGGGGGGCTGACGAGAGGAAGGCCGAGGGCAGCTCTGGGACACGCGGTTCTTGGGGGGACAGTTGGGTTCCGGGACGGCTCTGGGTGGCACAGCCTGAGCTGTGGGTTTGGTGAGAAACTGCATTGTGTATCAACAGCTTCATATATTTTTGCTCTAAAGTCCTGTTAGCATTGTTGTATTGTATCTTTCTGTTATCTTAGTAAACTATCCTTATCCCAACCCACGGGCCTCTTAGTTTCTTGGTTTTGGGGTTATTTGCCCCTTCCTCTTCCTTTTCCCTTCCCTTACCTCTCACCCCACCACCCCCTCTTCCCTTTTTCCCTGCTCTTTTCCTTTAAGGAGCAGGCAGCAGCATGGATCTCGTCTCTCAGCCGGAGTGAAACCACGACAGCAATATATCAGCATTTGCCAGGAGAAGCAAGGTAAGTTGTTCCTTCAAGGAGGCAAGAGGGAAACACCCAACTTGGAGCAATACAGTCATGGGAGTGCTGTTACGCCCTTCTTCCTTTCTTTAGGTTCGAGTTTTGGTCTAGCCAAGGTTACTGTGCAGAAGGACCTAGAGACTGGCAGGTTATGTTTGTAAACAGAACATGTACAGTACAATTGGAAAAAAATTAAACTGACTCATGAGGAGCTAGCATGCCATACATTAATAAAAGACCATCAGGGGAAGTAAATTTGTGGTCCTTTGCCTCATGACATCACTTGCTGATTTGCCAATTCATAGTGCATTGAAAGGCTAATTGAAAATGAGAACGTTTTTATCCAAGACCCAGCTGAAATCAGGACAGAGTAGGAGTCTCATCATAATACCTACACATTTGCAGATATTCACATGAAAGGTGTCAGGCTAAGGACAGGATAGTTAGCCAAACATCTCATTAATTCTTTCTGTTCTTCTCTCCATACTAATTCAATACATATCTTTTAATAATAATAAATGGAAATTAGGCCTTGATATCAGACGGATTTGTTTTCCTTTTTTATGCTGAGGATGTGTAATTTTATGCTACCCACAAAAAGGAAATTATAAAAAAACTGGAAAATTTTTATTTCAAATTCAGCTGTACCACCTGTTTACAGAATGAAGGAGGGGTAGGACAAAACGTTTTGAAGTTCTTGTCAGCACGCAACTGAAAATAATATTGGACACATACAAGGAGGCAAAAAATAAAATTGCATAGAAAAATACAGCTGGTATTCCTATGCTTGGCTCTACAAAAAGACTTTCAGTAATACTGTTCTGTGTATTGTCCTAGAGTATTTTGCCTTAAAATAGCAAAGCTGAAAAAACCTCTCTTCGACACATCTTTTTGCTCCCTTCTCTTCTAAAACCATTTTGTAGAACTCAAACATATATGCTTCCTTGGAGAAGGATGAAGATAAGACTTAAATGAAATGCTGTCCTCTAATCTTAAAGTCTCTGTGGTCAAAACCCCTAGACAATCTCAATTTCATATGTGATGGGCAGGGATGACCTCTCAATTTCTGTTTCTTCATATTATTCCAGCATTTTTTCTTGCAAAGCACGAGTGAGAGAGAAGTAGAATACTTTTTTGACTCCCCCCAACCCCCCCCCCCCCCCGCCCCCTAGGTTCAGAAACAGGTATAACTGTGCCAAATACAAGGCCATTTCTGGATGTCAGGCACAATCCACAGCTAACAACAATTTTTTTCCACAGACCAGAAAAGTGTTCAGCTTCTACAGTGATTATAATAAATAATCACAAAATTGTTTTGTGACACAAAGTCATATATTACTTCCAAGTGCAGAGGCCCAAACCAGGTCCATGTTGAAAACATAACCAGAAACATTATTCTCAACCTAAGAATCCTTCAGTAGTAAAGCTTTGGGATTCACTGACAAATTCCCTTGCCTCCTACATGAAATATTAGAAATATAGTGTCAAATAACATTTGGCAGTAGCATTACTGAGACACAGGCTTTAATGAAATCCATAAAAATCACACTAAAATAGTCCTGGTTCTCCCTTTCCCATCACACATTCCATTTATGTCATTTCACTGACTGCCATGAACTTGTTCCTGCTTCACTTAGGAGTAAGAGATGACTACACGGTATGTTGAATAATCCCAAGGTGCCTGGACAAAGCGTCTTCAGTCATTTAACCGACACGAGCATCCTCTGTGCTGACCATTTTGTGAACTCAACAGCTAAATTGCTATGAAAGGTGATTTTGCAAATCACATTGCAGACATCAGTATAAACTATAGTCTTATATTCAGCGTTCATCTTATGACTATGTCTTTGCCTTCTATTTTCAAGGTAATAACAACATTTTATCCACTGCCATCCACAGAGAAAAATAAATTGGTGCTGTGGCCATCATCCTTGGCAGTAGTGAGATGTTTCACAGCTAGCACAAGTAGGTGTCATGCCTTTCATGCTGTAATTTCACTAGTACTTGTAAAATTCATTCTAAAAAGTCTCCATCTTTGAAGATATTCAAAATCTGTGGACACAGTACTGGTCAGCGTGATCCAGATGGCTCTGCTTGAGCAGGGAGTTGGACCAGATGACCTCGAGAAGTCCTTTCCAACCTCAACTATTCTGTGACTCTCTGTGCAAATGCAGAAAACGATATTAACTACTTCCGTGCTAGCCAAGGCAGTTACAACATAGAAACATGTATAATCAGTGCTTCCTCTGACAGAGAATAAAGCATGTGTGAGGGAAGATGCTTCTTAAATCCATTCACCACAAGATTTGTGTCTCCTACATTTTTTTAATCCATCCTAATACCACTGTGGATGTTTTCATTATTGAGGTAACTGGATGAGCCTTTTTTTCCCCATCAAGCTTATGGCTTCTCGATTTCTTAACCTCATGACAGCATTAGCAACCAGCTCTAACAATTAACAACCCACATTTACCCACAGTGCAGTCACCATACATTTCAGTTTGGATAAAAAACATTTTAATTACAACTGTAACTAATAAGGCATCCCTTCTATTTTTAAATAAAAGCACCAGAAAATTAAAGCATCTTGGTTTCAGTGTATCTGCAAAACTGCACCTTGCCAGTGTGGTTTCACCAGGTCTATAGACCTTGCTGTGTACTTTGTTGCCTACTGACATATCTCAAGCTTGTGCTCTTCATCACCACACTAAACTTCACACAACCTTCAAACTCGCAACACATGTCCAAATACTAAACTTAAACCACTCTCACTCTCAGAATCATCTTACCCTTGAGAAAGCTAAGGAGCAGGTAAATTGAAGATGTGCTTCTGCTCTGAAAAGGGCTGTATAAAGATCATCTTCCCCCTGAACCATCTCTATGATAGTGGCTGTCTTCACAGCAACACTTGCGCCAACTCTGGTCAGGGAGGAAGGCAACCCATTGCTTTTCACATACATGTGTAGCTACAGTTTTCCTGTACTTTCTAGAGAGTTGAAAAAGTGAAAGAGAGAAGACACAGTCCTCCTCTACTCCTTGTTCTCTTGGACACTTACAGTCATTACTTGTATACAAGAGTCTTTGCCAATGGTGTGGTTGCAGTGGTGCAAATAAGGGCTTAAGTCTTCCTGCAGAAGCTTAACCACAAGCAACACCTCAGATCCTGCTTGAATTTCAGAATCAAGGTTGACTTTGCAGGATTGACAGATAACTACTTTCTCTGTTTGATAGGATATATGGTAGATAAATCTTTAAGACAACCACAGATTTGAAAGCCCGGTTTAGAAATGCTTCCTAGAGAAAAACAACTTGCCTAAGGTCACCTAGCAAATCAGTGGCTATGTCAAGCTCTGGATATTCCATCCTCTAGTTTCCTGTTCTAAAAAAGTCCAATGGCATTATCAGTTCAAAAGCCAATCTAACACAGATTGATTGTGATTTTTAAAAGTTAAGAAAAGCTCTCTTATAATGGAGTAAATGCTCATGACCAGATTGAGACTCTTTGGACAAAAAAAGAACACAAATTCCTAACAGATTTGATTAAATTAGTAACTACAGCAAGTGTTTGCTAATAACTAGGTTTAATAGAGCACATTATTTAATATCATATTTTCACAGCCTAATGTAACAACCATCAATGTACTTTCTAATCCCATCAATACCACTGCCAGTGGAGATGAAAACATGACAACTTCGAGGTCCCAAAGAAGCTGGAAAGAAGACAGAAAGAGAGTAGGAAATAGGAGATGTATGTAACTATCCAGTGGGCACTAAATCTTAAGTAAATTAAGCCTGCTGCATGCAATGTTGTGGTGACTTGGCCTTGGCTAGAAGCCAGATGCCCACCAAGCCACTCACAGAGGAGAAACAGAGCCCAACAGCAAGGACCAACCCCCCCCCCCCCCCCCCCAACAGCAAGAACCAACCTGCCCAACAGCCCGGCAACACTCCAACTATCCTAGAGGCAAAACAACCCCACCCTTCCTCAAGCAGCTGCTTTTATGGGGAAGTGGTGTCATGTGGTGTGGAAAAAAGCTCAGGCTAACTCAGCTCACCTGGGTGGACTCAGCTCACCTGTGTTGGCTGATTGGGAAGGTTAACACTGGCCTGGCCAGAACCAGGCTGATGTGGCTGATTACACTTCACTTGTCTCTATGGGCCATATTCCTCCTACCTAACCTTAAGGATGTTAAAGTCCTGAATCAGAACTCCTAAGTTCAGTCTCCTGAATTGTGAGCCAGGTTACTTTAACACTCCCTCTGTAAGCAACAGAGGAAGATTCTAAGCCCGTGGAGCATTCTGTGTAGCTAAAATAGGACTGAGAGGCCATCTCTACAAGACCCTCTCTTCATTACCTGTCAAGACATCCTTGGCTCTCCGCCATTGGGTACAAAATAAATCTCAGATCACAGCTGGCATTACTGCTGTGGTTATAATGACATCGGGTGATGCCTGCACAATCTAATCCTAACACCAGCATCCCCTTAACCACCATGACAGAGAGCTTCATCTATTAAAATGCATTGAAAACCTGCCCAAGTATTTGTACAGGTTTTTTTGGGTTTCAAGCCTGGTGAAAAATGGTTCAAATATCTCAGTACTGCATTAAAATCACACTGGCGGGATCTGTGTGAACTTACTCAGAAGTCTGAATACGGCAGCTTCTGCTGTAGAGATTTAATGAGGTGATATTGCAAAACCACAGACACTTTGGAAAAGGTAGGGATAGGACTTATATATTTGAGCTTGCCAGTATGACTGTAAGTAGCTCGAAGGAGTCTGAGTTCATGAAAACATTTTGATTTCACTAATACAGCCTTTAAAAACAAATATTTCCTGCCATTGTGGTTCTTATACATATGTTTCAGAGAAAAAAACAGCCCAATACAACAACATATGTATAAGTACAGGGTAGTGATATAATAAATTGTTATTTCACTTCTACTTCAGTGCTATTTGAGGAAGAAGCCCCAACATTCTGTTGGTTCTATTGCTTAATAAAGCCAAATCAAAGGGCTTTGTGCTTTTAGCTCTTTGCTAAACACAAACATGCCAGCCAACTAATGGGTAAGTTCCCTTGAATCCAAAGATTACCAATATATGACTGAGAAGATCAAGGTCTTTTTCATTAACTAAGAAAGTAATAAACATATAAGGAAAATCTTCATTTTATATATTCATGTATTCTAGCATTTTATAATTATGTATTCTTATAAAAAATGCTTATGTATTATTTCTCTAATTGTTGCTCTTTGTCCCTAAATACGTATTAGTTATGCATATGTTAGATGAAGAAAGTAAGAGGCAATGCTACCATAGCTTTTCATTCAGCACCTGGAAGAAAACCTTGACAGCCCAAAGAGCATACCAGACTAAATGTCTCAGCAGCTCATGTCCTAGCTATGGCTTTAAAGCACTACATAAAGAAAAAAGCTCCTCTTCTAGGCTCTGAGCAGCTCACAGGATTAGATGTGCTTTATGTTTTTAACAATTTGCTTTCCAGATGTTAAATGGCTCTAAGGATTAGATGCATTTTATTAAAACCAGCATGTCCCAGCTTTGAGTTGGAGTTATCCACAACATGAAACAGTGTTTATTCCACAAATCATCAGAGAACAGAAGGACACCGCTGAAATCACCAGATTAAGGCAAGTGTGAGTACAGATTTAAGCTAACGTTTCTTTTTCTTTCTCTAAATTCCATAGAGGTTTCTCTCTTAGAGAGATACCTGTTTTCATATTTCCTATTCAGTTTTGAAGTGTTGGACAAAAATCAGCAATTAATTTTGAAAAAGGAAAAAAAAATAAAAGGAAATGTGGCAAAATATCTTCTCCATATACGCTGCTCTCAGATGTGTTTTATGTCAAGCCAATAGCTTAGCGCTTTTGATCGTGGGGTAGAGCAGACTTAGCACTAACTGGCCCCTAGTTGCTTCGTGTTGCAATCTTCCTGACTGACGAATGAAACCTTCCACCCTCCGAGGCTATTTGGTCCCTGCTGACCCACATCCAAGAGGGTGCATCAGCATGGAAACACCAGCCTTGATGAGACAGTGCTGGTCGGTCAATCTTGCACAGTGTGGAGGGTATGCAAGTGACTTTCCTGGGTCAAGGAGCAGGTCCCAGTTTTAAAAACAATCCCCAAAATAAATCCTTTCACCCCTCTCAGGGACTTTTTAGCAAAGAATCTTTCATTAGGGAATATCTTGATGAAAAACAAGCAAAAAGCTAGGAAGTCCTTGTATTTAAAAATAAATTTCTGCATCTCCCTAAGCAGGGAACATGACAGAAAAATGTCGTACAAAGGCGATTTTAATCATCTCAGAAATACAGAAAGAGGGTCGAGGTCCTCAACCACTCAGCTGCAGAGAGACCAGAGTTTATGAGCATTACTAAGGAACTTGCTGTCTCAGGGTGACACTGTTAACTCCTTGCTATGTTTGATGTTTGTGCTAGTTTTGTTAGGTTCTTCATTAAAAAGGTGCTGGAGCAGAAGCTGAGGGGTAATCTAGCCTGTGAGAGCACCACCCTCCACTAAGTGCAAACCCTTTACATAACTAGATGCAGAGCCAGCGCAGTTTCCACGCTGGGATCTACATCACCCAGTGCTCTCATGGAGTTGGCTGCGTAACGTGCCTGTTCTCCTAGAACCTGCCGCTAGTGAAACACCTGGATCGTCGATCACAGCAGTGACAAGGTGGCAGGTTTGTCACCGTGCTTGAAACTTCAAGGTTTCCATCTTGAACTCCTTTTGGTCCCCAGGTAATGCTGGTGGAGGAGAAGTACAGCTAGTGCTCCACACCATGCGGACGTCCTCTGCCAGAAAGAAATCTACTGCTTCAGGTACCTCTGACAGTCACCACAATTATCAAAGCCCCACATTTTTCAGGTGTTCTTACCACTGCGTCTCGCTGGCCACTGGTGCATAAAACACCACCCTGTCCAAATCCTGCTTCCTCACAGCCCATTGACAAGATCACTCACTCTCACAAATTTGAGGCTCTGGCACACCGCTGAAGAGTGAAATAGAGCAGGGAAGGGCTAATAGGGTCTTTACACCAGTTTTACACTCTGCCTAGATTTCTTTTTCCCTAAAAGCATCAGGAGCTGAGATCTCTTGGACTCTCTGGCCCCAAAGAGACTGTCATTCCCATCACCTGTGGGCAGGAAAGGGTGAGAGACCAGCTGCTATTTAGACCTGTTCCACTCCCTTGGCCACTCTCTATCTTGATCCCCCAGCTAGCTGGGACCCCTGAGGCTGAGGAAGAGCCTTCCTCGGGTGGCATGAGAGTTGGCACGAAAAAAGTTGGTTCTTTTTCACCTGACTCTCCCCCCTTATGCAAAACTGGAAACACTGCTTTGAGTGATATTTACTAGATTGAAGCTGCAGGCAAGACAGGATGTGGATTTACAGTTTGCCCTGCTTGTAAAAAAAAGGAAATGTGCCTCTTTTAACTTCAGCAGCCTCCTTTCAGATCACTTTTTTAAAGCCCTGCCATACTGAGGTTACACTGTGGTGAGCCCTTCTAGACCCCTGCATCTGCTGGAAAGGAAAGGCTCTCAAGTTCAGCAGATGCCTGCTGAAATAGAAAATAAATCCTTCAACAGAAGACTGGTAGAAATGGGAGGCATATTTCACTTGCTGCGAGAAATGACTCACTTCTGTTTCTCAGCAGACCTCATTCCCTATGGAGCTGCTGGGAGCCAGGGAAAGAGGGAGAGGGAGAAGTGGGAAGTGCAAAAGTAAAACTGCAAGAGCAAAGCGTCTTAGAATTTTCAGAACAGCCCCTGATTAATTGCAGCTTGCGTGGACTACAGGAAACAAAAGACACTTTCATTTTCAAAGCTCACTTAATAGCATGATGACTGGCACTACACAAAGCCTATACATCAGCTAATGAGCAGTCAGCTATACCACTGCATATTGGTCAGTGCCTTTGGGCCTATAGCAAAGCAATTGCCCATGCTTTTTAATTTATATATCCAGTGAAACAAGATCACCAAGCAAAATCCAATTATAATCCCACAGGTCCATCCTTTGAGATACTAGAGCAGTCTCTGCAACTGTGCATCACAGGCTGTGAAGGGCAGCCTAAAGAGAAATCCCAAGGAATGCTCAACAAAAGGGCCAGGGAAATCACTAAAATTCCCTGGCCCATGGCAGTGATGCATTGGTAACCTATGAGCAGTGCACTGACAGAAGGAGATACGAGAGTACTACAGTGGTGAAAAAAATAGTCCCTTTTGCTCAACTGGTAACCTGATTCCAACACTCTATTTCCAGTGGAAACCCCCAGGAAAATGAAATTAAGGGAAAGCGTCACAGTATCCCTTAAAAAAAAAAAGGACTTAGAAATTAATTAATATAATTGCTCTAGAAAAATTAGGAAGGAAGTATTATGGTTTGGATGTGGGTCATGCAGCCGCTCGCTCACTCCTCCTGAACGGAACAGGGGAAAATGCGGAAATTAAGTGACTTGTGAAGTAGCCAAGACAATGAATAATATAAAAGTCAACATTTTAATTAAAAATTTAAATTACTGAATTTAATTGCTGTATCATAACTCTCTCCAGCTTCAAAAATGTATTTCCTTAGGCTCTAATTCATGTCTCTCTCATAACTGTGTAAATCAGGAATACTTTTGCAGATATCAATGAAGTACATAAAACTAATCTGAGGAAAGAAACAATTAGAATCTAAGGAAGATGTAAAAGATGCTGTTTCTAATGACAGAAGAAATAGAAAGGAAGTTTCCCAGAAAAAATCCACAAAAATATTCCTGTGAGCATAAGAATAAAGGAACAGACTTTGACAGGTCTTCTCAAACAGCAAGAGAAAATGTTTATCTCTCTAATAATTGCTTGCTAAAGGGAAAATAGCCCTTGTTAGCAAGAGCAAGCATAAGCATCAAACTTGCATAACTTTTCTTTTTTTCCCCATTTTTATTTGCTAAATAGATGTCTAGGTGAGAATGTGCTTCCTTTTCTCAGTAGTTTGTCTTTGCCTTGAAATGAAAGCTACAGGCTATTTGATAAATGGATCAAAATAGCCTGCCATCCTCCACCCCCGGAGAAGCTATCTGTGAAGTACCATTTCCTCCTTGCATAAAACACTGTTTGGTAATATCCTACCAGCACAAGGCAAGCACTGCAAAACCAAAAAAAAGGGGGTTTTGTTTTTAAAAATCATAGTTGACACCAATAACATTTTTGAACACCTCAGTTCTGATGTATGTGAGGAAAAAAAATGTGCTTGTTCAGTAGGATATTTGAAAAAATAAAAAAGGGAACGGAAGGGGAAAGCACTGATGAGATGGCATGTGCACTATGCGAATATAAGGTGCAAAGAAGAGCATCATCTGGACAGATGTGGAAAGTCCTCCAGTCGAGGAATGAAAAACACCGCCATGCACTTGGTGTGCCAGAAGAAACAGAGCCTGGTTAATAATGAACTCCTCTCTGAGCAGTGATTCTGGTGAGTTATTCAGAAGCAAATCCACAGACCGGTACTCTCATACAAACCATTCAAGTAATATTATAAATAATGAACAAATGGGCACAAATCACACTGTGTTCACTAACCATTCAAGAACCAGGAGAAAAAGGGTCAAAGCCATCTAATAAATTATCTCCTAAGAACCACTGTCCTCTGCTTTATTTCCACCTCCCCACCAGCAGATGCTTCTTGCTTCTCCCTGGTCCTGTTGCAGCAGCAATAGGAAGCTGGAAACACACTGGGAGCCCCATATCTAGTGTTTTGGCACTGCTCTGTCCTCCCTTCTCTCTGCTTCCCCCAAGGCTTATCTTGGTGTAATCGGAATGGAAAGAAGTTGACACACATCCACACATAGACTATGGTGCATTTAGACTCTGTGGCTAGGAGTCAAATTGGACCTTTTAATTCAGTTTGACCAAAGACAGCAGGAGACCAGCAGTGTGACACCTTCAGGGACAACATGGCTCCTCCCTGCAGTCACAGAATCACAGAACATTAGGAGTTGGAAGGGACCTTGAAAGATCATCTAGTCCAACCCCCCTACCAGAGCGGGATCTCCTAGACTAGCTTGCACAGAACACATCCAGGTGGGGTTGGAATGTCTCCAGACAAGGAGACTTCATAACCTCTCTGCACAGCCTGTTCCAGTGCTCTGTCACCCTCACTGTGAAAAAGTTCCTCCTGACATTCATATGGAATTTCCCACGCTTCAGCTTGTACCCATTGCCCTTTGTCCTATCACTGGCCATTGCTGAGAAGAGTCCATCAGCTGAGAGGCATTTTAAGGTCCTTTAATGACATAAATACAAGCTCTAAAAAGGGAAGGGAGGTGATTCCCTCATACAGCAATGTAAATGAGACCAGCGCAATTTGTACAAGAGAGCATTTTTTTCCAACTAATCTAATCACTAGAACTATCAACCTTCTAACTAGAGACAAAGAGGATGTCTGTATTCAGCTGAATAAGCTGTGTATTTCACTCTCAAACTCTCCATCTAGACTTACAAGTGGTTATCACGTCAGAAGTCAGATATCTAGGTGAACACTATATAAAACAGTATTTTTCATTCACTCTTCATAGTATCATTGCTAAGATGAGCCCATCTTCTTCCTCAAAATTTTTATTTTTACTATTTATTAATGCTGACAGCCAACAAAATTGCACAAGCTGTGTTGTGACAACTTTCCTGAGTTCTTACCACCATTACTGCCTCCAGAGGAGCTTTCTGTGTGCTCCATTTCAACTCTCCTGGCCTTTTAATTATTCTAGCCAACAGTCCCAATCTTTGCCCCTAAAACCACTTACATCCAAAGTTCTGTAATTCAGTAATTTGTCAGCCTGCCTACCTACAGTCCCATTTCTATTTTATTTAGGAATCAGTTTCTTGCAAATGAACGTGTCTTGTCACAGGCTGGAGACTTGGTGAACACCCATCTCTGAACGTACAATCAACTCATCGACCCATCCCTTCATCCTGACATGACCCTGTGCTAACAACCAAGAGAACTGTAAACTCAGCTTAAAAATTTATTTAGTGAAGAAAAGAAAAAACCTCTCTTACTGTGTGCATTTTTGAAGAGTTGTAATATTTTCCTTTCTCTGTAATTTTCACCACAATCGCTCCACTTTGTGGAAAACCTCACTCATTCTTTCAAAAGTATCTATGCTTTGTTCAAGGGCAGACATGCTGGTCATTGCATATATGTCATCGCTAAGACTTCTACAAGCAGACAGACCTTGAATTTTACTGAAAGGGTCAATGGACCCACTCAGAAATCGCAAGTCTGATTCTAAAGGCTTTCCTTGTTTTAAATAGAGAAAATGCATAATGACTCTAAAGCAAGAATAAATGTAATTGCATTGACTGCAAAGGGAACAGATAACACAACAGAAGCACAACAAGAGTTTTACAAGCAGACCCTTTCTCCTATTCCCCCAGGAGTAGTTTCCAGTAGAGCTGAGCAGGACTGCTTGAGCCAAGAGCACAAATTGACTGCTAGCTCCTTGTTCTACAGGAATAATATCACTATCAGATGAAATATCGCTGACACAAAGCACAGATCAGGTAAATCATATGAACCATTTTGACCTGAATGGTTACACAAAGCTAAGTTAAAAACAAAAAACAACTTCTAAACTTTCCACCCTTTCCCCCTAGTCTTGCATTTAAAGAAAATTGTCAGAGGGTTGTCAGGGCAGCTCTTCACATAGTGTTTTCAGCCTGACAACCAGAAGGATGTGGCAAAATTCTCAGGTCAAGGCTTCACTGTCTTTTTTAAGTATATTGTTTAACAGGGTTGACTCAGATCAAATTCAAGATCAGGTTTTTGTGCGTAATAAAACAATATAAAATCATTTAACAACCCAGCCTATGGAACACAGACTGGAAGTTAAGCACTGGAATACTTTTTTTTTTCCTGGTTTACACTGTCTAACCTTTACCCTCATCATCATACCCTGACTTTTTCTCTAATACATCTCCTCTGAGTGAACTGAAAGGAACAGCACAAATAGAACGATGCTATTTCATCACAACAAAAAAAGACAATCCAACACCTTAGACTTTAACTCAAGTGCAAGAAACATTAGATCAAATCCTTGTTCTAACACATTTTTTTCCACGTCACTGTAGGCTAGAATGTTAAGGTCATTCAAATACTTTTTCAGTTTCTGCCACCTGAATTGCTTTATTCTCAGTAACCATGTGTAAAACAGGAATGAAAACACTTACCTCCTGGCAGTAACACCTACTTCACTGGAATATGTACTGAAGACAAGACAGCAGACTGGATACCACAGTAGTGGAAGTAAAATAAGTAGAAAGGGAGCCATGCAACTGTAAAAGTTACAAGTCCTTTCTCATGCCCTGCATTTCAGTTTCAATTACTGATTTATTTTATTTTCCCAGAGCATTGTGGAAGAGTAAACATTCAAATAACACATGGGCTGAAACATAGAATGTTACCAAGAAGCACCAGTATCACTGGGTATGTCTTGCCCTTTTCATTCTGCTAAGCAAATTGTTTATTTTCATGTATTCCACAGTCTTGCCAGTTTGCATCCCAAATTATCTCCCAGTTCCAGTGGCAAGGAAACAGGAAGAAGGAGTCAGCTAAAGGAAAGGAAGTTCCCCACCCATCCAGCGGTCCATACAGGCTATCTCAAGCAGGTGCCAGGTTATAAACCTCCAGTTTAGAAATTAATACATTCTAAGGATCTGTAGAAAACCATTAGTAAAAAGAAATAAATAATCAGAAAATGAAGCAAATATACTGTATAGTACAATTCTGAGAGGAAGAGTTGGGCAGTATGTTGAGAAAGAAGGATGGCACTGACTATATAAAAAACCTGAATAAAACTGAAGAGAAAAAAACGGAAGTCTTATTAAAAAAACCCCAAAACAACAATGACATGGAACCAAAACAAGTAAAGTTAATTTTCCCAAGAGGTATGCCACGAGTGTTTTAATGGCCATAGTGAGAAACTCTTCTTCCTCCCCACTTTGATATTCTGCATGGTATTAAAAATAGAGAAAACAAGCAGTGGCAGTTACAATGCAAGGAAACAAATTCCACATCACATTCAACACACACACAAAAAAAGGGAGTAGAATAGAAATACCAAGTTATGCCTTTATTTCTCAAATCTGTTGTATTAAAACCTTTCTTTTCATTATCACATACTTCTCAAGATTGGGAGACCTCTTCAGAGGACCCGAATGTATTGGGCCTGTACATGACAGAAACTACTGCAACTACAGGAGGAGCTAAAAACACCGAGTGTCTCTCAAAACCTCATTTCTTTTGTTATATACCCCACAGAGAGTGCATGGTTCTCTTGGGTTTGGCTAGGACAGGGTTAATTTTCACCAGAAGTTGGGATGGGACACAGCCAGGACAGGTGACCCAAACTATCCAAGAAGGTATTTCATACCATACCATGTCATGTGCAGTATGAAGGGGAGGGAGTCAGCTCCAGGACAGGCAGCTTGGGAACAGTTCAGCTTTGTTGATGGGTCTGAGCTGTACAGCCTGAGTCATACAGTTGTCAGTGAGAAACTGCATCGTGTGTCACCAGTTCTGGATATTCTGCTTTAAATCCTGCTGCTGATACTTCCCTCTCCCTGTGCTGTCCCAGTAAACTGTCCTTAACCCAACCCACGAGGTTTGTCTCTGTCTCCCCATTCTCCTTCACATCCCACTGCAGGGCTGGGGGTGGGTGAGGGAACCACCACATGGAGCTCAGCTGCTGGCTGGGGCTAAACCACCACACTGGTGTAGTCATTATGGAAGCCTGAAACATGAACAATTCCCATTCTCTCTCTCTCTCTCTCTCTTTCACCCCTGCAAGAAACAAACAAACACATAAAGAATGTGCTTCTTCAGATTTGAAGAGGATCTCATTTGAGAAAAGCTCTTCTCAAAATGGGAAAACTGGGTACCTATGGGGAAAGTCAAGTCTCCAAGTGTTTGTCACATAAATGTGCTATGTGGATAAAGCTTCAATTAATTTAATGCCAGTACAGAAACCAAGTTCTCTTTTGTTAGAGCAGGGGTAAATTGCAGTCTGAGCTTTATAGTCACATAATGGGCATTAGGTCCTGCAAGTATCAAATCTTTTTGTTCTTCTGAATAAAGCTGTAACAGCAGCTTGAAATCTCAAGTACTCAGTGTTAAGTATTCTACAGAAATGCAATACAGAGAAGATGTCTCTGTTATTAAGCACCACAAAAGTAATGAGCCCTTTTTTGGTTTTGCTTATTCATTTTCATTAAACTTCAATGCTGATGCTTTTTGCTGAGTGACATTCAAAAGAAATCTCCATAGAGACAAGCTAATGTGAGAAATACAGGTTTCTATTTAACATTTTGTTAATAAAAAGAAATTAGACAGTATAGCAATGCAGATGAATAGCAACTAAAATATTTTGACAAACATGAAGATGTCATACACCCCAGGACTCATCTTGCGATGTCATTAACATAGGAGTGACCAGCTAATAGTTCATCAACATCATGTGGGTCAGTTACCTTGATTAATTTGCAGAAGATCTACTTTCCTTTACTATCACAATACCTCATTAGTGAGCAGCACCATGCTTTGGGAAAGAAAAAAAAAAATGTCAGCAGTTAAAACGGCTTTCAAGACTGGCTAACCATAAGCAAGACTGGAGCAGAAAAAGTGTGGAGTGGAAAGTTGAGAGGGAGACTTGAGAAAGGGGAAGATGGTCCAAGTAGGGATAGCTGGCAACCACAAATCCTGCAGCTCTGGACTGGAGAGTTTTTCTTCAGAGTTTCTGGTTTTAATTGAGCCAAGACATCCCAGGCAGAACTGTCTCAAGGCCTTTTGATTTTTCTGCTTCTGCTTGAGCAGACGCTTGAAGAACACACAAATAAAAAATGTATTAAAGAAAATGAATCACTCCATTCCACAGAAAACAAATTTTGTATCTGGGCAGTTCTTTAATCCCATTTGCTTCTCTCTCCCTGTGATAAAGTGGATTCCTTTTGTCTATATCCACATCTAAAGCTAGGTACACCATCTGTCAACTCTGACTATTTTCCAGAACCCTGACAAGAAATTTTTGGATTTCTTGTCAGGACAAATCTCCTTATTCTGTATAACCATACTGAACAATGGGATTTAGGGGTTTATTTTCCTCAGGGTTTTACTTGTGGTCTCAACAACATGTGAAGATAACATTTACTTGCCTAGCTGCTCTATGTGCACAGATGGTACTTTCTGAACTAATTCAAGTATTGATTAACCACAGTATTCAAAAAGAAGGGCCATTCAGCTCCCTCACACTGAAAAAATAGCCATGTGCATGACCAAAATACATTCACAAACCTAAAAGCCAGAAAATAAAAATTTTAATTCATTTATATCTCTTTTTGACTCCTGCGATCCCCGGATAAAGAAAGAAGTCAGCTATATCTGTATCTACGAGGACTAGAATTTTATATTTTTTTGTTTCTTTCTTAAAAATAGAAAAAGCTACTCATGAAAAAAATGTGAAAACTGGCAACAGCACCTCTTCTTTGGAGAGTAAAAGTCACGTTGCATAAAGAGTGCATGCAAAGGCGTTGCAAAAAAAATAAGGTTAAAAATATTCCTTGGAGAAAGCTAAATAGCAAAAGAATCTCTTTTTGGCAAGTCAAGTGTGAATGGGTCCACAGATGAGATCAAATTGATGCACTGAAGAGATCACAAAGTTGCACTTGCATTTTATAGGCTAGGGAGTGATCAGAGGGTTTCACGCTTCAGAATAAAGTAAAGAGAAGTGCTGCTCATGAAATAAAAAGGTTTAGAGAAGATATCTCAGGTATAACATTAATCGTAACTAAACCAACAGGCAAGGTGAAATGTCGTTTTTCTTTCTCATGGTAATCAGGAATAAAACAGTCAACTCAGAAAAGAATGTTCATTTACTCACAGTAAACAAAGAGTAACAGCGTTTGGCACCCGCACCTGCAGTGTCTGCAGACGTTACCTGTCACCAGGGTACATCCATCTAGAATGATTTTATCCTGGATAACAAAGCTCCGCAAACTCTTTTCACACAAGATGAGTTATCTCTATCCTTTTACACTCCCACCATGCAAGTCACTAGCCTTTACTTATTCCTCCCACATTCAGTCCCTCCACTTCAGCTTTTGGATATACCCAGCATCCCCCAAGGAAATCCCAGAACACAACAACTTCTTCCAGCAAACACTGGCTATCTCCTCCTGGCCTTCCAATTTCTACAGTAAAATAACTCTGTTTCTCCAGTGTAGTTCAACTACAGGCCTGTCATCACATCTACCCTTTTCCCTACCTCTCTCCAAGTCCTCTTCTCCTCTGGCTCCAGTATAATTTCCAATTATATTATTCCTGGTATCCCCAGGAATAATACATACAAAATGATCTGCCCGTTCTCTTGTCAGCCTCCTTCCTGCAACTCTCCCATCTTTCTTCCCTGCCACAAAAGCTGACAGTTGACCTCTACAATCTTTCTCTGGCTTCTCTGCTTGCCCAGCTTTCCTCATGTTCCTTCTCGTAGTCTCTTGTGGACCCACTCTTTCCTCTCCATCCCCTCCCCATCCTCTTCCTGAACCTTCTTAATACAAATTTACTTCAGGATCTCCTGCACTTACAACCAAACAGAACCAAAACGCTCATCCACTACTCCATTTGGCACTCTGAACCTATTATTTTGCCTTGGAGACTGAGCGATTTGCCATTTTCAGGCCCTGCTTAGAACTGTCCTCTAGTCTCACCTCAGACCCTTGTCAGAAAATTAGCATCTATCACGATGCAGTAATGCAGTCTCATCCTTTCAGACTAGCTGAAGTTCTCTCCTCTTCAACAGGTGGAGAAGGCAGCTTCTCCTCACTCATTATTCATTTGCTATTCAGCATCCCATAACCAAATATGCCAAGTACAACCTATTTAGCCCCAAAGATTTAAATTCCTCAGATTCCTTACATTATACCACGCAACGAGGTTTTCCAATCTTTGTATCCCAACCTCATGGAGAGTTTGACATCCACTTGCCTACATACTCAACACTATTCCATCTGTGACAGGCACCACTACAACTAGGTGAAATTTTCAGATAGATTCTTTTTTCCAGAATGGCCATTCAAATCAATGTTGTTTATAGGACGCTGGGACAAGCAATACAGCTTACTGCTGTGCTGTCACAGGCAACTTCATCATATAACCCTGCATAGAAATTTATCAAGTTCATCTTAAAATTTATATTATTTTTTATTTTGTCTATATTGCTCTGATCAGAAAAGTTGCTTATGACATTCATTCCTCTGGATGCAAAAACCATTCTCTAAATTCCAGTCTGAATCAGTTCCTGGTTTCCTTAAGTGTATATATGCCAGTTCTTATTCAGCTGAAATGTTTTACTCTCTCTTGCTTTTATATCCCTGACAGCCTTCAGTTTCACCTTGTCTCAATCTTCATTTCTTACATTTCAAAAACTCAGACTTTCATCGTACATGACAGATGCTCAATCCTCTGTTGCCCAATATCCTTTTTCATCACCACCTTGAGCTCATTACTCTTGATCTTCTATGGATTTGAGTCAAATTCTACTTCTAGTCAAAAAGAAAAAACACAATGAGGAAGGAAAAATAATTGGGGGAAAATTCCCTTTCAACTTTCTTAAAATTAAATTGATAATTGTAAGAAAATGTTTCTTGCAGACACAAAAAAACTAAAACCTTTTCCTTCCAGGTGAATGCATTTTACCTTCCTCCTCTTTCCTTTAGTCCATCCATTGAATCATAAAAGTCAACCTGTTGTAAGGCTCTAATAACCAACCAAAAAACTGCAAGGAACTTAACTACTCCAACAGAAATGACTATTTGGTCATAAAATCCTGCCTCACAATGAAAAAATAAGGATAGGACTGAGAAGGATGCTGCACATGGAACTCTCCTGTAAATAGTACGGGCTTTTAGTACTTATATTCTTCCATTTCACTTTAAGGACAAAGCTGCCTGCCCTCAGACTCAAAGCAATCCTGCAGCTTCCAGATAGAAAGATTACACAGGGATTACTGAACGGAAGTATTCCAATTTTGAAAAGCTAGGTTTTAATGTTCCCTAGTCGAAGTATTTTTGAAAGGCAATATAATGTCTCAAGTGACTGCTATTTATTTCACAGTGAAATCACAATCTGTATCCTCGGAGAGATGGCAGCAATTGTGCAAGAACACCCTTGGTTCTGTGCTCCGTGTTTAAACATTACCAGCTACATGAAACACTAAGGGAACAAGTTACCAAGCGAGGCTGATTTCAAACCAAGAAGGTGCATTAGAAAAAGGCCTGAAGACAGCACACAATTTGCTTGAGTTCACGTGTATTTTTCACGTGATGTGGCAAGGGATACATTCTCTTCTTGATACGTAGGCTTAACTCCACTAGACCATAATGCGATGATGCAGACACAGCTATGGTCAAAGAACAGTTATCTCTTAAGCATGTCAGAGAATTTGTAATCCGGCTGTAAAGATAGATGCGTAAACACAGAATCCAGTAAAAGACATGAGTTTTCTCATGGGAACAGAAATTTTGTCTAGCTGAAGTCACAGCATCAACTCAAATGGTATTTAGCCAGAAATTGGCTAGGGATGATGTGTTCTTCTCTTGAAGCTCTCTCAAACGAGACGTTAATTTCTGACTGTGATGCCTCAGTGATTATGAAGTTTATTGAAATAGACCCGTCTCATTGTCTTCTGAAGCTTTAAATTGCATGATAATAGCCACTGTAGCAAAGAATTAAGATTTTTATAGTAAAATGCTCTTGTACAAAAAACTAAGATTAAGCTGAGAATTGCACTTCTCCGTAAAGGTAGGAAAGCAGGCTGGAAGCAACAGAAGCTCCTTCAGAGAGCAAAAGCCTGTATGACATACTGAAGAGTGCCGATACCATAAATGAACGAGACACGTGAGTTTAAATCAATCTCTCCCCACACAGATCCCAGCAGGTGTAACCATTTGTTTATCTCCCATCCCTGAAAGAGTTGTAACCATAATGAAGAACGTCCAAAGTATTATCCTTCTCTTAGTCATTCCTGTTGTATTCCCAATAAGAGGAGGTGACAGTACACAAAACCACTGTTTCCACTTCACCCCCCTCACTGGGGAATTATGAAATGATCATTAAGTTATGAAAATATTTTTACAGCAGTGAAGTAGCATCAGTGTACATGAGAGTGCTTTCCCACATCTAACTGCTTTCCAAATCAGCTACAAGAGTGCAGACGTAGATCAGAAAGAAATCACTGAGATTAAAACAGGCGGTCATATCATGTCTCAGATATCAAATCAGATACCAAATCATCTCTCTCAAAGACGTCAAGCCCATCTGAAAACCAGCTGTGCGTTCTGCCCACCCCGACCTTCTGAGAAATCATTTCCTGAATGTCCTTGCCACAATTGTTAACACCGTCCCTTCTCCAGCCAAAACCTACTCCTGGCAAGGTAAACCCCTTTATTTCAGCATCATCTCTAATGGCTCTTCTCTTGCATTTACTTTGCTGCCAGTAAATACATCAGAGATCACTCCACTCTCAGCTTTCACTTTGGGATAATGAGCCTGGATCTTGTAGTCTCCACTTGAGATACCTGTTCTTCTCTGCCTTTGTGGTAAGTTTCTCGAATATGAGCGGTTTCTTCAAAATCTTGCATCTAAAATGTCTTGCCTGACACTTCCTGAGACAGCAACTGCCCTTTTTCACTACTACTCATTTTATGTGAATGAACAGGAGGCCTAAGACTATATTTTCTAGTGTTGCTGCCACACTATATAATTGTGAAATATTTTCTTGTTATTAGTGTACAGATATCCAACTTTGCATTTAACATTGCTAAATTCCATCCCACTGTGGTTACTCCATCCCTCAGTCATCAGGTGTTTTGTCTATCTTGTCTTACACTCCTCTGCACTGATGGGGCTTTAAGAATGTTGGCAATTATTATTATTTTTTATTCTTCATACTCTACCTGCCAAATTCACAAATAATATCAGCCTCAAGACTGTGAGGAACTCCTGTAAAGGGAAACCCCTGTAACTCACCCTTTGTCACATTCTGTCATCATCTCTCCATCACCTTTCTTTTTCTAATTTTGGTCCCCATCTCCTCCAGGTTAAAAAATAATTTCTCAGACACCATGATTTCATTATGTCTAACTGAATTAAAACTTCCATTCCTAATTTTTCTCATATATATACTACGTGGCCAAGAAAATTGTAGTCTGATCAAGTCCACCACTAGCATGTAAATACTGAATTCCATGTCTCTCTGCTGTTTACTGCTGTGTCTTCAGTTATTCTATATTTCAAAAGCCATTCCAAATCCTGCACGTTTCCAAACACAAATAGGTATTTATTTCTGTAGGCTATTTTTACTCTTCTTTCAAATACAGATATACTGTTTGGTGTAAGTAATGCAGTTACAGAATTGTGTCCTAGCACAGCAGCCTGATCATAAATCCATCACTGAACTGGAATTTCAGCTTTCTGAAAACAGACAGAATTTCAATTCTCCAAGTATTCTGATATGGAAAATGTAATAAGTAATTGTTCTCAAACCTTCTATGACTGTAAATAAGCAACTAGGGCAAAGGGGAACCATTGTTCCATCACTAGTAACACCCTGAAAGAACTTCAGATCTTGCTGAGTTGGTGCCTGTGGTAGACTATGGCTGTGAATAGGTAACCAGGTCAAAAGGGGAACCATTGTTTTATCACTAGCAACATCCTGATAGGATTAAATGAGTTAACCAAATAAGATACTGAACACAACGTAGAGGAGGACTACGGGGGACCAGGACGACCCCCACTACCAGCTTACACAGCTACAGAAAAACACCGGAATATGCCACGTGTACCCGGAACTACGGGACTATAAAAAGGGGACTCCAGAAGGGTGAGGGGCGTGCCGTTTGCAGGAGCAAGGGTCTCCTCCGGACGCCCAGCGCTGATATTTGCCTATATCTTGCGGGCTTGCTTAATTAATAAATTGTTGTTTGGCTTTATCAACTGGAGTATGTCTCAAATTTATAACAATTTGGTGCCGTGACTCGGATGCAACTCACGAGATGGGACTCTTGGTCTTATCAGGGAGGCGCCCCGCCTGTTGTTTGGCGGCCTTGGTAGCCCATTTCCCATCTCGATTGCACCGATGAACCCAAATTCCAAGATATTAGGCAAAGGAGGCCGGCAGACCCTATAAACTTTGTGCACAAAGGTCCGGACGAAGACGCAGGACGCGTGAGTATCTGTGGGGGAAATCCGTTCGGTCTGGGTCGGGGATCCTGGAAGCGCGGCGAGTGTATGTGTGCATGAGAGGGGGACCGGCAGCTCGCATTCCCCAAGCGAGTGCGGACCCTCAGTAGTGCGGTTCTCATTGCCCGCGAGGGCGTGAGCCACGAACCAGGGGAAGCGAGTGAATATATTGTTGACTGAGTGCGCTCCAGACGATGGGACAGAAGAAGAGCAAGCTGTCTGATCCCATGGGTAGCCCAAGGGTAGTGCTACACGGTACGCCGCCAGACAGTCCTTTGGGGTTAATGATTGCCCACTGAGGGGACTAGCTTTCTAGGCGATGAAAGAATAAAGAGTGTATGATATGGGTAACGTAAACTGTGTAACTACAGTGTGACCTCCTGAGAGTGAACAGGGGAAATTTGGATACTACAGTGTGGCCCTCTCAGGATGTATTGCCCCTGTGAAGTTTGTACGTAATTATAGGATGGCCGCCTCTAAGGCAGTCAGTATCTCTAATGATGCTTCTTCCCTGGCCTGGGGGATAGATAAGTTTTGCAATCTTGAGATGCACTGATCTTGTCCCTTACCCCAGGGACAGGATTGGGTGAAAAACTGCTGGCTCCATTAAATTATCTGGGCTGGCAGAATCAGTGCAAAAAGGCTGTGTGTATTCAAGCATGTATGAGCCATGGGGGCAGGGCATTCCCCTTGCTGCTCCGGTATATCTGGTCCACCTTAAAACACTGATTAGGGGTCTTCCTGATAGCTTGAAAATCTATGTGCAAAGCCTAAAGGAAAAGATTCTGCGAGCAATTGATCACAATACTTGCTACCCCAACTAGCAGAAACAGCCTGTTTTAACATGGGAGATTTAAGAAACCTAATCATAGAAGGTATAAAGGAGGCTGCTCCTAAACTTTACTAAAGCCTTTGAGATCGAGCAGGAAAAAGATGAGACACCCTCAGTGTTTTTACAGCGACTGAGAGATCAAATGAGAAAATATTCGGGTATGAATCCTGAAGATCCTGTAGCACAAGGTCTTCTGAAAGTTTATTTTGTGACTAAAGCATGACCTGATATTAGGCGAAAGGTACAGAAGATAGATGGTTGGAGTGAAAGATCTTTGGAAGATTTACTAAGAGAGGCTCAGAAAGTGTTTGTGAAAAGAGAGTAAGAAAAGCAGAAGCAGAAAGCAAAAATGATGGTATCTGCTGTTGATGAGGTAGTAAAGAAAAGAACAGAGCCAGTCTCACCTAGAGATAGAGGGAAAAGCTGGACAAAAGGAAGTGGGAGGGGTGTGAGAAACATGAATGAAGGAGGAATTGGCCGAGGTAGGGGAAAACTTTGGCAATCCCTATGGGCTGGTTTTCTCTCAGCAGGATGTTACGGGTGTAGCAAACAGGGACATCTTAAGTGAGAATGTCCTGAGCTAAGAAAAGAAGAAAGGGTAATTCCCTTCATGTCCTTTGAACATGAATAGGGAAATCAGGGGTTTATTAATTTAAGGTCCTACCAAGAATCCTTGATAAAATTGAAGGTGGGACCCCAGGAGGAGGACGTTGTCTCCCTGGTTGAGCTTCTAGGACTTCCTTAAATTTTATACAGACCAAAGTATAACTGTATCGGGGTAAAAGGGAAAGGATTCTCAGTCCCCATGTTTGAAAATACCACTTTAAGATTAGGTGATGAGAAAATTTGTGGGCAATTTATATATCCCTGATTCCGGAACTAATTTATTGGGAAGAGATTCGATAATACAATTAGGATTGGAATTGAAAACCCAGGATGACCAAATTGTGGTATCCATGGCTTTACTAACAGAGGAAGATGAAAACCAAATTGATCCAATAGCGTGGGTGCGAGAGGGTAATCGAGGTGGATTAAACATTACCACTTTAAAGATTAAACTTAAAAGGGACATTGACATTATTTGCCAAAAACAGTATGCTATTTCATTGGAAGGCTGTAAAAGTCTCCAACCATTTATAGAGAGTTTAATTAAGGATAAGCTTCTGAAACCATGTATGTCTCCTTTTAATACCCCAATCTTATCAGTAAAAAAAAAACAAAAAAAAAACCACCCAAAAACAAACAAACAAACAAAAACCCCGATGGGTCATATCCTTTGGTACAGGCTTTAAGACAGTTAAACTAAATAGTTCAAGTGCGTCACCCAGTAGTTCCTAAACCTTACACTCTATTGAGTAAAACACCAGATGACCACAGATGGTTTAGTATGATTGATTTAAAGGATGCTTTCTGGACCTGTCCACTGGACCCTGATAGTACAGACATGTTTGCTTTTGAATGGGAAGATCCTTTCACAGGACAAAAGCAACAATTTATTTAGATGGACAGTTTTACCTCAGGGATTCACTGAATCACCAAATTTATTTGGACAAGCATTGAAACAAGTATTAGAAAAGTTTAAAGTCCCAACTGAAGTCACCCTTCTACAATATGTAGATGATCTTTTAATCTCAGGGAAAAATAAGAGAATCGTAAAGGAAACAACAAATGCTTTGCTAAATTTCCTAGGGAAACAGGGACTAAAAGTATCAGAAAAAACAAACTGCAGTACATGGAAAAGAAAGTTAAATATTTAGGACATCTAATCAGTGAAGGGAGACAGAAAATAAACCCTGAGAAGATGAGTAGTTGAGTTACTTCTCCCGAAAACTAAGAAAGAGCTGTGAAAATTTTTGGGATTGACAGACTATTGTCGCCTATGGATTGAATCATTTGTACTAAAAACAAAGGGATTATATTTTAAATTGTTAGAAGAGCCTAATGACTTGGTATGGAGTAATGAAGAAAAAGAATTAATACAAGGATTAAAACAAAACTTGATCACTACTCCTGTGTTGGCACTGCCCTCCCTTAACAAACCATTCCACTTGTTTGCTACCATAGATAAGGAAACAGCCCTGGGGGGGGGGGGGGGAGTTACTCAAAAGTGGGGAGGCAAACGACAGCTAATTGCCTATTTATCTAAACTGCTGGACCCAATATCCCGAGGGTGGCCTGAATGTGTACAGGCAGTAGCAGCCACAGCCCTCTTGGTGGTAGAAAGCAGAAGGCTAACTTTTGGAAGAGCACTTATAGTAAGCACTCCACATCAAGTAAGGACAATTCTGACTCAGAAGGCAGGAAGAGGTCTCACTGATTCTAGGATTTTGAAGTATGAAGCAATTTTAATGGAAAAAGATGATTTAGTTATAACTGCTGAATCATGCCTCAATCCTGCCACCTTTTTATCAAAAGGGGAGACTAATAACCAAAAACTTGAGCATAACTGCTTAGACATAATAGAATATCATATTAAAGTGTGACCTGACTTGAGGGACATACCCTTGCCAACAGGTCGCTGTTTATTTATCCACTGGGTAGTACAGGCACTAGTGGACCACTTTGGAACCAAGTATATGTGTACTGGAATTTATAAAATCGCCAAAAGGATGGTGGGAAAGTGCCTGACATGCCAGAAGGTCAATAAACAACAACTCAGAAAAAAAGATACCGGGGGGGAGGGACCCTTTCTTGCGTTGCTTACCACAGATACTGCGGTTTGAACGGCCGAAAGAGGTTGGACGCACATGAGCAGAATAAAGACCGGTTCCAGAATCTCCGTGGGAAACTACAAACAATCCTGACAACTTAAACGCCACCTTTCGAAGAACCAGCGAGTAAAACTGTCTATGAATGACAATTTATTTTGTTCAAATGTTGGATGTATGTTATACTTTCTTTTGTTTTGAGTGTTGAGTGTGTAAAGACAATTGGTGGGTACATTATAGAGAAAGAGAATATACCCCAGACATTTGTGAAAAATGTTATTGGGCAGAAAGAAAACTAACCGAATTAACCCTTAAATTAGCAGTAAAAATTGGAGAGATTATCCAAGGGTCTGAAGAGTGGTGGAGGATATATACAAAAGGGATAAATCCCAAATTAGGTTGTACATATCCTAATGAATATAAACAAGGTAGCCCAAAAATAATTCGGGTAGTGTGCCGGTCCCAGGTGAAACATTTGGATTGTTCAGCCCTGGAAGTGAAACATAAAAATTGGGAAGCCTATAACACTTGTAAGCTGAGGACAGGAAGAACCCCTGAAGACTATGACTGCTGCCGAGAAGATGGAACACCTTGCTGCTCCAAGCAACGGAGTAGGCAAAGGAGGCAGAGGCATAAGGAAATCGTGGGGTATTAAGCCCTCCAGTCCTATCACGAGGTGGCTCCATACACCAAGGCTGAAAAAGGCACCAGATACCCAAGAACCAGAAAATACCAAACAAAAACGATTGAGTCCAAGCGTCACCACTCTAGAATAGTTATTATGAACCCACCAATTGCCTTAAATAAAGGGGGGCTAATAATTGTATTTTTATAGATTTATTTAAATTTTGTATTTTGTTATTTGGGGACTGGGACCGCATTAGATCCAAGGCAAAACGTATTGGGTTACATTATCTCAAGCTTTGAATGCTACTACTTTTTGTGCTAGTCTTGCCACACCAAGTACTCCATTTATCACATGTTTGGTAGGAGTGCCACTGAATAGTTCCACCTAGAAAGTTTTTGAGGTTGCAATGAGTAAAATAGCAAGATGTCCTTATATTTATAATGCCAGTGAGGGCATGACAAGGTATGATTCTTGGGATGATAGAGTCCCAATTGGTCCAGAACCACAGGAACTGGAATTAATGGATTCTTTGAATACCAGCTATTGTATATACATAGATGCTGCCAAGTACCCATGTAACGAAGGTGATCACGTTAATGTTTCTTGAATGATGACCTAAAACCGATTTAGAAAAAGAAGATGCATCGATGCTATTATCTCAAAAAGCTGTTAGTCGGTTTGAGAAACAAATTGGTCAAAATTGAAAGGGGGGATTGTAATAAGTAATTGTTCTCAAACCTTCTATGACTGTAAATAAGCAACTAGGGCAAAGGGGAACCATTGTTCCATCACTAGTAACACCCTGAAAGAACTTCAGATCTTGCCGAGTTGGTGCCTGTGGTAGACTATGGCTGTGAATAGGTAACCAGGTCAAAAGGGGAACCATTGTTTTATCACTAGCAACATCCTGATAGGATTAAATGAGTTAACCAAATAAGATACTGAACACAACGTAGAGGAGGACTACGGGGGACCAGGACGACCCCCACTACCAGCTTACACAGCTACGGAAAAACACCGGAATATGCCACGTGTACCCGGAACTACGGGACTATAAAAAGGGGACTCCAGAAGGGTGAGGTGCGTGCCGTTTGCAGGAGCAAGGGTCTCCTCCGGACGCCCAGCGCTGATATTTGCCTATATCTTGCGGGCTTGCTTAATTAATAAATTGTTGTTTGGCTTTATCAACTGGAGTATGTCTCAAATTTATAACAGAAAATGTACAGTCTCTGCAAACCACGTGGATTAGCTTAAAACCAAGCAGATGAAATTCATTTTGGTATCTTCCTGGTAGTGATAATTTCCCATTTCACGCCTTCTTTCCTAGTTCTGCCTTTTCACTCTGCTCTCCAACCTTTAGCCCACAGCCTGTGTTCAACCCACACAGACAGTTCCCGAAGCCCACAAACCTCTCCTGACCATCTTTCCCCAGAGGCCTTCATGGCCATAGAAGAGGAAAAACTGTGGATCAGACAAGAAAGAAAATCTCTTCCAGCTGTGCTTCTCTCTTGCTCCTCAAATGGCAAAGGAAAGAAAACATGTACTCTACATACTGCCATTTATGTGCAGACGGAAAGTACTGGTTCTTCACATGTGCACCATCAGTTGGACCACCACAGTAGTGGCCTCCTACAGTGGAAAAAAAAGTACATTGTTCACCTACACCATAGCCCTTATGAAATGTAAAGTAACATAATTCAGGGGCCAGACCCAGATTTTCACTGTACAACAGTCCCACTCCTCTTTTACATGTATAACAACTAAAGAACAGTTTAGTATTAATTTTAAATTCCTTAGCAAAGCCTAACTCTGCATAACCTTAGGGTATGCTGCTCTTTAGGTGAAAGCATTAAAGTTCCATTTGACTGAGCACTCACACTTTGTTGTCCTGCCACCACATTGGCTTCTCCAGCTAAACAGAGGCATTTACTTGGGCCATTCAGAGGTTTGGGGAGCATTAGTCGTAGAATTGCCTGAGTTGGAAGAGACCCTTAAGATCATCAAGTCCAACCACAGCCTAACCCATGTCCTTAACAACTTCACCTATACACCTTTTAAATATCTCCAGGGCTGGTGACTCCACCACCTCCCTGGGCAGCCTGTTCCAATGCTTGACAACCCTTGAAGTAAAGAAATTCTTCCTGATATCTAACCTAAATCTCCTCTGGTGCAATTTTAAGCCATGCCCTCTCATCCTATCTCTTGTCACCCAAGAGGAGAGACCAACCCCAACATGTCTGCAACTGCCTTGCAGGTAGCTGTAGAGAGTGATAAGGTCTCCTCTCAGCCTCCTTGTCTCAAGACTAAAAAGCCCCATCTCCTTCAGCCATTCCTCATAGGACTTACTATCTGTGGTCAAGACTATGGCATCGGGGGCTAGTGTTATAAAAATATTCCTAAATATCCTCTTCCGTAAGTGAAGATCCCTCCTGAAGTGTGCCCTCGCAAGGAATTCTTAGAGCCAAGCAGGTATTTACAAAGTTTTTTTAAAAAAGCTAAAAGTATCACTCACTTTTGAGAAGTTCCTTTACACACATACTACAAGATGGGATTTTCTCAGTCCGTGCCTGTATTTGCAATGTACCACGGTAATTAGGATGTGTCAGAAAAAATGTATTACCAGAGCAGGAAGCACTGTTACTTCTCATCTCTGTGTGCAACATGCAGGCTATCTCCCCAGCATGTACAACGGTATTGCATTGTAAGAATATCCTTATCCTAACGTAACATTAATTATGCATTGCATGTCACTGGAGTTCATCCTGCTCTCAATTAACAAAATCAGGCTAAACCTTCCCAATCAAAGCTACAGCAAGCCAGTCCAGGAGCAGAAGCATTTTCTGTGGCTTTAACTTTTACCAGAAGGGGCAAAACTAAGAGAAAGGGGTCACAGACATTAGAGCTGGTTTATGTGAACACAGAGCACCAGTGTGGGGGGTTATCCAAAGAGAAGGGCAATGGTCCTTCTGCCTTCAACACACAGCACTGAATTCAGGATTCCCAAGAACAATGAGCTAGAGGTCTTGCAGGGGAGCACAACTATGGTCACACTTGTGTCTGCAGTACTGGTGCTCATCGTTGAGAGCATCAGCAGCGAGATGGAAGGAAAAGCAGGGCCTAAGTGCTGGTATGCAGTTACAAACCTATAAAGAGAGTCTTGAACGTTTGGGTTCAGGCTTCAGTAAAACATTTCTAAATCACATATTTTATTAATTTGCTTTTCTTTGAGAGTTCCTGGGACTGAGGCAGAAACACTGTCATTCAAAAACACTTTGAGTACTTGAAGCCTCTCCAAGACTAAGCTTTCTTTATCTACAGTACAAACAAAAGCTGATTTTAATTGCAGCACAGACAAAGGTTCCTCCTTTCCTCATCTGATCAGTCATCATTTCAACTCTGCCACATGCTGGAAATGCAATTAAAATATTTTTCCACATGCACCCACTCTCTGGCAGGAGTGACAAGTGAACATACAAAATTATGCCATTGCTGAGTAATGACAGGATACAGAGTGATTGATACTGGTGCCTGAGACTTCAAGGTAACTATAATGTGTATTCTAATGCCATACGCTTCAGCATAACAAGCCCTTTCAAGATTATTAATGACTACAGGATTTCTGTAATGATGGCTGCTATATAATGGATGGCATAAAGGGCTGAATAATATTTTCTATTACAGCAAACAAATTTATTGATGGCTTCACTACCACTGCAATGGAAATAGAGAAAGAAAACAAATACATTTAAATTTCACCCCATTTATTATATGAATTGATACTTTAACAGAATAGTCTTGTAAAGTTAACAGTACAACTGACTGCCAGGATCTTTTTTTCAGAGAATAATGTTTTTATGCTATGCCTTTGATTCTAAAAGAACAGAATAATGCTCCCAAGGAAAAATGCAAAAGTATATATGCTGAGGGGCTCACGCTATTCAGAAAGGGCTGACAGAGTCCTCCTCAGTAACAGCAGATTAAACTCTGGAGCAAGAACCCCAAGAAACAACACACACCGAGAAACAGAGGACATCATACAAGGGGTTGGCCCTTCCACTAGAGTTATGCCTAACTCAGGCTCAGTCTATGGGAAACGATAGAAGAAGCCTTACCAGTCAGAGATCAGCCTCCCTGAGCACATTGGAAGACATACATGTATTTAGTATGCAGACAAGTCTGAAATAACGGTATGCTCGGCCAGCAACATGTAATAACCCAAGATCAGGACAATGCTGAGCTCCGCAGCTTCCATTGCTGAGTTGATTCATGTCATGTTGATGCTAAACAGCCAGCTGTGGATGTGCCCTGCTGGTTTCCTGTGCTGGAGAAGGTTCTGTGTTTATCTCTCCACGGTGGGTCTCACAAACATAAGGACTGAGATAGCACTTTGACTCTTTTCAGATGCACAGACAGAGGAGATCTTATCTCAGATACCAGACAGACATAAGACTAAGCCATCTACATAAAACCAAGATAAAACAAAGTCTAAACCCAAGATAATAGTTTTAGACTTTTGTTGGGTTTTTACTTTTTGGCAAGTAATTTAAATGCAGTGACACTTCAAGGAAACACAAAAAATTTAACAAAAGCAAAGGTTAACTCCAGCCTCCAGCAACGCTCCTAATAATGACAGAAGGTCTTAGTAGAATTGATCCTCTGCGTACACTCTCATGTTCAGTTGCTCTGAACAGAAGTCACAAGTAGAAAGCACTTTTCCTTATCAAACAGAGCTGTACTCAAAACTAGCTGTATACTTTTAAGCTTGATGGATACTAAATCAGAATGGGAAAAATACAGGACAGGGAAAAAAAAAAACAACCCACCACTGTTGAACTCAAGGGAGCAGTCATTCAATACTGGTGTTATGGAAGTGAGACCCCAAAAAAGCCCAATGCTGGAGAAGTCACTAGAGTAGAGACCTCACCAACCTTGTGAGCCCTGGAGGAACTACGTACTGCAATATAAGTGCCCAAAGGTCTTGGAAAAATCAGCCACATAATTGTCCATAAGCTTCTGGAGAAAGAACAGGATATGCTTCCCCCAACCCTGACAACCTCATGCAAATCTTCTTAACTCCTTTCCTCTCCATTCCTTATGTTCCTTTTTCTTCTGCTGATTGTCTTATTCTCTCCTGTTTGCTTGTAGCCTGGTATTCTTTCCTTCACTGAACTTAAAAAAGGCAAAATAGACTAATACCTAACTTGACTTTAACAAGTCAGTTCAATTGCTCTACAAAACAGACCATGCCGTTGATGTAGGTACCAAGATTTATGTTTTGCAACATTCCAAACATTTTAAATGCAATTAAGGGGTATAACAGATTAATGTCAAATTATCAATGGTGGATGTATCATAAAAAATTGTGTGTAGATACCCTTCTCTTTTTATCTTAATTTATTCTTGAATCTAACAAGAATGGTAAGGTAATCAGAAGAAATGCAAATGTACATTTTTAGAATTATGCAATAAATTATAGTTCAAAACTAGTGGCTTTATCAGTTCATTTTTTATATAACGGATAAGCTGAAGTAAAATTGCCATAAACCTACCTCAGCCTTATCTGTGCTGAAAAGATAAAAGGTAGAGGATACTACGAAAGAATGAGAGTGGAGGCACACTTTTGGATGCCAACCAAGGAGAGCTTCTGCCATGCCCAAGGCAGTTATGTTGGCAACCATCTGGCCCCACCTCCATCCCAAAGTCATGCAGAGCTTTCAGAAGTCCTGTGCCAAACACTTAACTTCAAATTGGCTGTTCCCACTTCCAGTTCTAATCATCTCCTGGGTTTTACTGCACCAGTAACATAACTCCTAAACAACAGAAAGCTCCCACTAAGACAAATCAAGGTGAACAGCAAGGCAGAACCATCAGTGTCTGCAGGCAGTTTAGCCACACAACACACTCCTCATATGTGTTCATGACACAACTCTGTGAGAAGCCAAGTGAGGTTTGGTGGAGCTACAGGTGCCTCTGAAAGCCAGGGGAGCACCCACAGAGCCAAACCTTTAGCAAAGGCCAGTCCAGCATGTGCACGGTTAACGTCTTTCAGCTCTCCCACACTGCTCACCTATCTAAAGAATAGAGTCTGTTCCTTTTATAGCATGATATTTCAGGAAGCAGACTTCAGCAGAAGTGTTGTGAATCTGCTTCTGCTCTTTCCTGAATACATTCCATAAACACTTCGTTAGAGAGTACAGCAATGTAACGTTACAAGTGACAGTCACAAAGGGAACAGCAGAGTGGAAACAGCTCCTTGCAGACAGAGATATGCAAAGTCAACAGGTTTTTTTGTGGCAGGAATTCAGTGCACCCTTCCAGAAACACAGGCAACAGTGTTTTCTACCTTTATGCTTACATCAGATCTTTACCAAATTAAACATACTGAGGTTAACTCATCTTCTCCTGCACCCCTAGTTTTCATGTCTTTTACTTGCAAAGATATTGTAAAGGCTTGGAGAGGGACATGCACATCACTCCAGAGATCCATCTGAGAATGTTCCAGAATCAGGTATGTGTCACTGCAGCTAACTGCATTCTGCAGTGGCAGATAAAGCAGATTTGAAGCAATACCTACCACCTTTCTGGTTTCGATAACAAAACCTATTTCTGAGAAGGCAGCTGAACCTGTGCCTGATACGGAACAGCAGAACAACTAGTGACCAAGTATACCTATTGTGGGCCTGGTGGTGTACTCATCAGAAGCAAAGCAAGACATTCTGTCATGAGACAACCCCCATCAAAGCCTTGTGGGTTGGCTGAATGACCCCAAAAGTCATACAAAAGTGCATTGAAAAGATATGATCTGCAGTTGGTGGTTTTGCAGACAACAGCCTCAGTTGCCACCACCCTAACCCCAGCTTTCAGGCCTCTGCACTATGCACAGCAGTATCACCTGCTTTGGGCATCCTGAGAGCAGCCCCATGTCTACCTCGGGCAAAGTCATCTGCTCTAGATCAGGGCTTTACATGGAAAAGGCACATCTGTGGAAATAGGGGCTGAAATGTTCCCAGCTCCCATGTTTAGTGCTCCCAACAACACGCCTTCAAAGCCTGTTATTTGCTGCCTTTTCATTAATCCATCCGTTTTCCTCTTGTTCACTTACAAAATTATAACTTTTAATTGGGGTACAGGAAAGCTGAAGGTGTCCAACAAGAAATTATCTTGTGTATTTGCATGCCTGAAATCTCAACAGCTGAGTCTCTGCACTAGCTCATTCTGCAACAGATAGTAGAAGGACAAAAAATACAGTTTGATTTACAGAAAAAACTTTCAACATACATATGGATTGGTTTTGATAGGAAACACACTGATAGGGATCAAATAAGAAAAAAACCACCCTATGATGTCATTTCAGAGTCCCTTTCCTGTCCATAGGTTCTTATTATGAATTGTCCTCACAGAGCACTGTGTAATTAAGCCAAATTAAAAAGAGGGAGCACATCATGGAAAATTAGAAAGCAAAGTAATTAAATTGGAAAACGGAGTATGTAAGTAATAAATGTCCAGAAACTATTAGAGAGCTAACACAAGATGAGAAAGGAAGAAATTTTTCTATTTAGTTCCAAACAATGAGATTTATGACTGAAGTGATGGAAGAAGCTAGATTATAGCTTGGTTAATAAAAAAGAAAGAGGTCATCAAACTGATACCTGCCAAAGGGTTGAAATGACAGGTTGTGGTACCATTGGAAGGATCTCTCCATTTGCTTTCTCAGTTAAATCACAGAATGGTAGGGGTTGGAAGGAACCTCTGGAGATCATCGAGTCCAACCTCCCTGTCAGAGCAGGATCACCTAGAGCAGGTTGTACAGGACAGCATCCAGATGGATTTTACTATCTCCAGAGAAGGAGACTCCACAGCCTCTCTGGGCAGCCTGTCCTAGTGCTCTGACACCTTCACATTTTTTCCTCATTTTCAGATGAAACTTCCTGTGTTCCAGTTTGTGCTCATTGTCCCTTGTCCTGTCACTGGGCACCACTGAAAAGAGTCTGACCCATCCACTTGACATCCACCCTTTAGATGTCAATAAGTGTTGATCAGATCCCCTTCTCAGTCTTCTCTTTTCAAGGCTAAACAGACCCAGTTCTCTCAGCCTTTCCTCCTGTTGTTCCAGTCCCCTGCTTATCTCAGCAGCCCTCCACTGGACTCTCACCAGTAGTTCTTTGTCTTCCTTAAACTGGAGAGACCAGAACCAGACACACAACTCCAAATGTGGCCTCGCCAGGGCAGAGTAAAGGAGAAAGATGACCTCCCTTGACCTGCTGGCCACAGTCAGGATACCTTTTGCTTTCTTGGCCACAAGAACACACTGCCAGCTCATGGGGTAATTTGTCCACTGGGACTCCCAGGTCCTTCTCCACACTGCTGCTTCCCATAAGGTCAACCCCTAACCTGTACTGGTGCATGGGTTTATCCCCCCTCACCTCCCGTAGGTACAGGACTCTCCACTTGGCCTTTTTGAATTTCACTTGATTCCTTTCCATCCAACTCTCCAGCCAGTTTAGGTCTCGCTGAATGGCAGCGCAGCCTTCTGGTGTGTCAGCCACTCCAACAGTTTTGTATCATCAGAAAATTTACGGAGGGTACACTCTGTCCCTTCATCCAGGTAATTTATGACTATGTTGAAAAAGACTGGACCCAGTATGGACCTTGGGGAACACCACTTGCTACAGGCCTCCAACAAGACTCTGCATCACTCCCTACACTGTATTAAAATGGATCTTTTTAGAAAGACTGCCTAGTAACATAAAAAGAAGAAAGCTAAACAAAAGAAAGTATTAAAAGGAGAAAAACACTTTGGAGAATTGCATGCCCTGATATGGAAAAATATTAGGGCATGACAGCAATCCCAGGTGCAGCAGATACGACTCCTCCAGTGGGAATTCTCTCTTAACAGCTTGTAGAAAGGAAGACTGTGACTTCTTATTCACCTTGAGATTCAAGAATCTCAGCCCAAGCTCCAGAGTACAGGAGTTCTTACAAAACATCACCAAAAGAGGTGCAGGGAAGGACAGGCTGGTCCAGGATGGAACTGAATACTACGTCTCTTCTCAGTAGTGACAATTGCCCACCCGAGGTCAGCCTGTGACTGGGGATGGTGCACTGTGTGGAATCTTGCACCATAGACACAGATCTGTCCTCAGCCAGTAGGTGAGAAAAAGGAGACTTCCCACATCTGTCAGGCTTTTCATCGTCATGGCTACAAGAAAATAAAGGGATGGACCAGGAGTGGTCAGAGTGGCTCCTGAGGAGCTGCTTGGAGACACTGTAAATAAAGTGACTGAATAGTTGTAACGGGTGAGGAGAAGGCTTCTGTAACCTCTCAGTCACTCTTTAAGAAGTGTGTTGGGTAATTATTACCATCTTACTTCTAAAGCAAAAAAAATTCATGTCCATTTACAAAAAAGACCAAAACAAGTTCAGAAGCAGTGTGTTTGAGTTAAGCAAAACGTTTCATTTGGCACCACAAATCATTTTCCCCCAAAATATTTAATTATATTTCTGAAGAGTAAAAGACAAAACAAAATAACCTAATTATTCACACAACTTTAACCAGAAAGGATTGCAAGTGTGTCAGCAGCAGCAGATGAGAGCACTGAATTCAAAGCAATGAGGAGGGGTGGAGATGTGGAATTAATGTGAAGAGCTAGCTTTGCCATCACTCGTATCATCTCATTAGAAAGTCATAACCTTTCACCAATACTTTGTCTACTTCTGCTTTGTGCTTGTTGTCAGGTTAGAGTCTGTGACATTGGGTGGCCTCCCCTATAAGCATAGCACATAATGACCAAATGCTTTACTGAAGTCATGAAAGGCTGTCATTCAGGGTCAAATATTCTTATTTAGGCTAAGTTATTCAAAAATATTATGCTCAGAAATAAATAATAATCATAAAGCCTAGGTGAAAGAACAAGAGATTGGAAAACAGATCTGCAACACATACAAGCACACGCTGGCTTTTCGTGGGCAGGACAAATGAAAAATGTTTTATATAATTTACATTCCTGTTAGTTTTAATCATTCTCACAGCGTGACAAGACCAGTCTTCAAAAGCTTCTCACTGTGCAATGGTGAAATACTGGTCTGACATCTCTGTTAAGGCAAAAGAGTAATTCTGTAATGAACTTGAGTCCAATCCTTACACAAGAGAACAGGCACTAATGAGTGCTATTTTCGTAGTGAGGCGTGATTAGAAGAGCAGAAAGAGGGATATTTAAATAATAACCATTCCCTAGAAATACATAAACGGAAAGAATGTTACAGGGCTGCACCTAACCTCTCACGAACACTACTGGAGCACAAATGCAAGCTTCAGCTCTGAGGAAATACTCTTTTGCTTGCGGTTATTAGAGTAGAAGTAGTAGCTCCACAACCCAAAGCTGTCTCAGACAGCATGGAGGTTACTGGCATGAGTAGCTTTCTAGAAAAATCTCAGCCAAGCAACTCCTAAAATACCACCCCTTTCAAACAGTGCAGAGAGGACACTTGTATTGATCCCATTAAAAGTCCATTGTGTCCAACAGCTATAGTTGAAAGAGATGGTCAGAAAGGTCAGTAGTTACTTGGCATTAGAAAAGTTCACGGAAACATCCAACTTGATGTACTATGTCTCCAAAACCCCAGAGGGATTTGTTCACGGACCTTCCTGATGCACAGAGAGGGGGATGTGCTCAGGATGCATGTTTCCAAGAACTGAAACATCTGACTAGAAAACACTATAATGAGCAACAGATGCAGAAGCGTAACAGGAAATTAAAATGTTCTTTGGGAACATGGGAATAAATGGGGCTTTACGCAATAAATAATGATAATACAACTGCTCATTTATACACAACAGCCTTCAATTATCAAACATTTAAGTGAGAGGCAAACAGCTCAGAGAAAAGCAAAAATCAACATGGCCTGACAAAGAAGGGATCCATTAAAGGAACAAGGAGCTCAGCCTTCTCTTGCTGCAACCCAGCCAGTCCAATAGCAGAGCTGTGGTAATTGTCCATGATGAACACTGGGAGTTGGACTCACAAAGGCTAGCTTTGGTGTAATGAGCATAATCATCCATAATCAGTGGGAAGAAGAAGGTTCCTCCAGAGGGCGAATCAGAGCAGGAGGAGAAACTTCAAAGCATCCTTTGTAAGAGCTCCTCTCTCTCCCCCTACTGATTTTAGACCAGGGAGACTTGCCTGTCCTTCATAATTCAGCAAACAACTCATAATAGCTTCAGATTTTTATTTTATCTCAGGCTAATTTTTCCTGCAACTTTTAAGTGAATCACAGAAAAAGCTCCTCAATAACCACACTGCAAACATGGAGGCATGCAAAGATCAAAACATGTTCAGCAGCTTTCCATCAGAAACCCTACTCAGCACAAAACTCTGCGATCATAAGGCTGAGTCTTCTGGGTTCCATTAGGCGAGAACCAGGGTCCACTGACAGGTATTGTATTTCAAAGAGTGTCCCCTACACCCCTTTTTTTTTCTTTCTGCACTTAAGACTCATTCAGCTACAGCTTTCACCTAATCTGGATTCTTCTCCTGTAAGATGGCAGCAGCCAGAAATCCCCAGAAATCCTCTCTCCCTATAAATATAAATAAGTTGCTTTCCTTAGAACCAGGTGGTATCCAAGGGAAGATGTGGTAAAAGCAACTCAGAAGGAGATGAATCCAAGAGAGCATTGCTCAGAAAAATACCAGCACATCTCGGGAAAGCACCAGTTTTCCTAGTTGTTGTGCATCAAACCTCAACTCCCTCTGGCTGTGTTCATAATGCTGCAAGATCTGCCTGAACTACCTTTACATTTTGGTACTGGTCACAGTCCAACTGCAAAAATACACTATCTCCCAAAATATGCTATGAATGCGCTCAAAAGGTAGGAGAAATTAGCCCAATCTGAGTGCTGCATAGACATGGCTCAACACAAGACGTTAAGAACATAGTAGTACTGGTGGTGACGCTATTGAAGATCATTTTTGGTGACTTGGCTTATTAAATTAAACACATCCTTTATAAGCTTGTGGATGACATGAAAGTTGGGGGAGCAGGAGACCGAGCAGGAGCTTGGAATACAAGGCTTTCAGATGTCTCTTTCAACCTAAATCGTTCTCTGATTCTAGGACACGCAGACCAACACAGAGTTAAGAGCTTCCATTTCTGCTTGTGGTAGCCACCATCAGCAGAGCTGCTTTTTCCTGGCAAACTGCAAGTTGGCTGGACAAGCTAGGTCTACCCTCTGACTCGTCTTTGCTGCACTGCAATCCCATTTCACGTAAGTACACTAATTGCATGATCCGGGCACGTGGGAAATGCTAGTTCTGTGCCTAATGACACTGAGATAATTGGCTGGCATATGGCACCATAAAGGCTGATCCCGGCAGCATCAAAGTGCTATTTGTTACCTCCCAGAACTGGGTGCTGGCAAAGAGAAGCAGTGATTGCTGTCAGAATACCATTTGTCTAAATAGGAAGCCTTAGGACTCTTCTGGGCATGAAATGTCCACAGCTGCACAACATTTATTCAGTAGGAATGCTTTAATCTTTTGCGGCCTCTGCTAGAATGAGCTGCATGGTATAGATACTTCAAGAAGAGGTGAGCAACAGCAACACAGCCTGTAAAGGTGGAGAAACAGATCTGTGGTCAAAATACTATTTTACTGGGAGAAAGGAAGGTTCAAGAAATGCAATAAACGTAACTCGGCAAAAGCACTGTTGATTTGTTGGAATTATATGCTGCAGTGAAACCTCCCAAGAGCATATTTGTCACTCAGAAAATAATAAGAAATAAATTTAAGAGAAACATTTTCCATAGTGAAATATGCTAAGAGACTAGCATAAAGTAATCTAGTCTGAATACAGCACAGAAGAATGTGACACCGTGTTGACAAAGCATTATATAAACAACCCACCTAAAGTAAACACATGTTAATTTGAGGGATATACTGTATCGTAACATTTACAAACAATTTGTCCAAAAAACCCCAACCAAACCAACAAAAACAACAAAACCTGTTTCTTTTGTTCCATCACATTCCAGGAGTTAAAAGAAGAGAAAGAGAACAGAGGAAAAAACATGGATTCAATTCTGCTACAACAGAAATATGCCATTTGAATGTGTAATGCAGAACAAATGCTAAGCATATTCAGAGACTCTTCAACATCCTATTTTTCCCCAAAAACAATACAGACAAGGAGGTTTAGAACAGCAGCATATATTGCTTTGCATGGTGATTCAGAATGCAGAAGGACTAAGCCCATCTTCAAAACTATTATCTTTTTTTCCTCAGGGAGCATTATTTTTACAACTCCAGAATGCACCATCTATTAAGACCTCTGCTTATCAGTACTGTTAATTCATTGCACAAATAATAAATAGGCATTCCTGTCTGAGCGCAAAACTGAGAAAGATAGAGGATTAAATTATGGATGGAAAATTGTGTACCTAAGCTGACATGAGCTTTCCACTACTCTGATCCTAGGCCATCCCTTTCCTTTCTCTCCTCAGGTGTCTAGGGCAGGATCCACACATTCGCTGTGCTACTGCTGGGTGTAAACCCTGTTGTAGTCATTTCCACAGCTGGAACAACTTCTGTTATCCATAATTAAGAGACACAAACAACAGCCAACTACCTCAAGTGCTTTGAGCAATACTGAAGACCAGAGGGGGAAGACATGCAGAGATAACAACCTTTTAGGTAAACTGTGGTTGGGGAAAAAGACCCTCACAACAGAGGAGGTTTTAACCCCCATCCCGGTCAGCAGGGCTACTCCTGAATAAACATGATCAATGCTCAGCCAGGTTTCCAAGCTGCACGCATATCTGCCCACCTGTCTGAGGATGTGCTGCCGTCAGGCACGACGGGAGGATGCTGGGCACAAAGGGCTGACGCCAAAGAGGGAACGGTGGGCTGTGGCCCTAACCTTCCCGGTGACGTCTGCTCTGCGTGACGCTCCTGCTCGGCGCCAGCTCCGCAGTGCCATATGTCTATTTATACTTTACACCCTGCACCTACTGGCACGTGCACAGCTGATGCGTGGGGAGCTGGCATGGAAGTCAGAGCGGCCTGTGGTCTCCCGATGAGATTTCTGATCTTCAGGATGTCACTTCATTTTCCCCACGCTGCCACATATCTTCCTAAAGCCCACGAGAACCAAAAGCAACAACACATCTGCCTTCCTCCAGACATTTCGCACTCCTGCTTTAGGTCTCTGCATAAATTTGATATATATTTTCTAGAACTTGCTGAGAGAATGTGGAATTCAGCCTTTTTATATGTATGGGCCCTCCCTCACCCACTGGGGACAGGAGGAGCTCTAGCTCCACTCCTTCCCCCAAGTAGCTTTCTGCTGCTCTTACCTGATAAAAGGACACCCCCCACATCCAGAAGAAGCAGCTACATCCAACTTCTTTACATACTTTGATAATTACAAATTAGATGAGAGTTTCAGGTTATGTCTTTGATAGAGCTGGATTTTATATGAGGAAAGAAAGCAACTATTCACTCCTACAGTATTTGGGACCAGACAAGTGACATTCACTGCATGCTGACCATTTTTAGTCAGAGGGATCCTCACCTCCCTCCCAGTGACAAGCCAAAAGCTTCATCACTTCACTGTGACACAGAATCCCTCGAGAGAGAAAAATCATTCTGTCCAGGAACTGCACATCCACGGAAAGCAGAGCTCCTCATCCCCTGACTCAGGTAGATTCAGCTCGCATTGGTTCCATACATGCATATTTATGTTTCGTCAGTGGAAAGATAGAAGGGATATAAAAAGAACAGCTTCATATGAGAAAAAGCTGCCTGCCCGCTTTGCCCGTGATGTGGTCATTTGTCATTCACCAGATATTACCTCCTGCCCAAAGAAAATACATCACTAATATGGGAAATTTTCAGACCAAGTATTTGACGTGCTTGGATAGAAAGCTAGGACAGAAAAACCCCATGTGCATCCATTAGAGTCACGCACATCATGCTATAAAGGATGGTGAAAAATAATCATGAACCTGTCACCTGAGTAACATGCCATTATTGCACCTTCAGAGCATACCCAGTAGCATGGGTTGTGTCTCCATTTTGGCATCCATAACTGAAGACATGTCCCAGCAGAAGCTGGAGGACAGATCCACAAGAAACTCGATGGCTTTCTGCTGAATATTTTTAAGGCAAAAGGAACTGTTTTTTTTTCTTCTTCCATATTTGTTCACCTAGTTTTAATGATTACATGTTTTGAGGGGGAAATGAAAAGGCAACTTCTGTCATCAAGCACACTTGACTTCAACTAGAAAGGTATAGTTCACAGAATCACAGAATTATAGGAGTTGGAAGGCACCTCCAGAGATCATTGGGTCCAACCCCCCCTGCCAAAGCAGGTTCCCTAGGACGGGTTGCACAGGTAGGTGTCAGACGAGTCTTGAATATCTCCAGAGATGGAGACTCCACAACCCCCCTGGGCAGCCTGTCCCAGGACTCTGTCACCCTCACTGCGAAAAAGTTCTTCTGCGTATTGGTGTAGAACTTCCTGTGCTCCAACTTGGGGCCATTGCCCCTTGTCCTGTCTCCACAGACACAAAGTTATATGGCTTTTATAAATATTTTTTTATATCTGATGATTACTGTATTAGCATAATTTTTACATCCATTAAATAAATCATAAACATGTCCCTATGACTCAGCATTTGCCACCTGAAATGGATAACCAGAAAAAATGTGTAGCATTAAAATAAAAACCCAATTGCACACAGTAGAAAAAAGTCAAGCAGCTACACAAACAGTTATGAATTTAAAAGTTTACCACTGTAGCCTGTGCAAATCAGATAAACCGTAAACATTCAACTAGATTGATGGCATTTTCCTCAATTTACTTGGTTAAAACTAGTAGACGCGAGTCATATTGGTATCTACTGGGTGAGGAAAAAAAGCAGTGATCAGACCTGGGTCCTGGCTGGGTTCACAAATTCGAGATGTGGCCAGGAGGGTTCATTGTGTGTCTTTCCAGAACATACAGTTCAGTGACCAAACGTGAACTCCTCTGATAGAGATCACTCTTTCCAATATTTCAAGTCTCCGGGTGGTACTCAGGTATTCCAAACAGCAGCCAGTTCCCTTTTGGATGGAGTTTACAGCAGCAGTTTTATCTGCAGTGTTTCACAGTCTAAAAAACCAAAACTTTAAAACCTGTTTCCATCAAAAAGCTGGAATAGCCATAAGGCAGTGCCTAATGCATAAATAGTGCAATGTAAAATGTCTGAGACTAAATTCTCAGGCAGTGTAAAACAGCTAAACTCCACTAGAGTTTACTGAGATGTCTTGTCCATTTATAGAAGCAAAGGATCTGGAACATCACACCAATTTTTTCTTGTTTGACTGAAGCTACTCACTTGCAGCTCTGTCAACTACCTTCAAATATTTTGATTAAGGTTTTTCTAAGTGCGGAGGAATGGATGGGTGAAGGAGCTGAGTAAATTATGGATTGTCATTTGGTTTCTGCCAACTTAAATCTGGTTCAGTTCACATGGAGGAGGCTGTTTTGATGGTTTCCTAACAGCCCTTCACAAACCCTAGAAAATAACCATTCATTTTTTTCAATCCTGATTCTTCTTCTTCAAGACAGGGTCTGTGCTGTAGGTTGAGAAGCCCTATACCATCTATGAGGACTAAAGAGCTAAAAGCAGGACTGCATGGAAATGCCAGACGGCATTCCACTCTTCTCTTGGTGTTGCCCAAGCAAACCACATCTGCCAAAGGAACCTAGAGTAAAACGATGGCATATTTAGCTCATAGCTGCTCTGCAATCAAGATGCAGCTGATGTGCAAATGTGCCAAGGTTACCAGTATTTACATACACAGATCTGCATACACTTGTTCTGCAAGTGAATTAAGCAGTAACCCCTGAGGACCAGAGAACCCAGGTACCTCCTCCTCACCCACCTGCCGCAGTCCTGCTGGTGCTGACGCAAGTAACTCCTCAATGCAGAACGGTTTCTCCAATTTAAATGACACCATTAGCACTGGACATAATTAACAGTGTTAACCCCCTCTGTATTTAGGGTCTGCTGACCGGTCCTAACTGGGAAAAACCTTGAGCTGTCATTTTCTACTAGGGAAGGAGCAAAGAAGAAACACATTTCAGAACACATTAAAAAAAAAAATAATAGAAGCCCACACACCAGCTTGCAAGTGAGTGCAAATTTCCTCTACTGATTAAAGCAGGTCTACCACGTCAGCACCGCTGAGTCAGAGCACCAGATTAATTCTAGAAACACTCTGTGCAACAGCCAGCAGCAATGAGGAGGGTCACAGCCAAGGTTACTGTGTCACTCCTTCAGGACAGGGCTCTTAAATAAACCACAAGGATCATTTGAAGCTGTTCTTAATACATGCTTTCCTTTCTGTTCACCTCCAAGCCTGATGGCCAGGGTGTGGGGGAGAGAAGGCATTTGTTAATAGAGGTGGAAATCTGAATTTGTGTACCAGATGTACCAAAAGCAAAAACAAGGCACAGTTTTTGCACCTGGACCCTTTGCTGCTGCAGCTCTGCAGTCAACAACCAGCAACCAAGCTCACACTGCATCCTTCAAGGATTGCTCCATGCACCCTGTCAAACGTGACGACGGGCAGAAACTCACCCTATTCTTCCAGAGAGATCACAATTCTCTGCACAGGCACAGGAAAAACCAGCAACACCAGCCAGCTTGAGAGACAGAGGAGGAAAGACGCACCGATGAAGAAAGCTGCCCCTGTAGCAACTCTCCAGGACCAAGCAGTCCTGTGGCCAGCAGCTCAGAGACCACCCCACAGAAATGGGAGACATAAGGGAGCAGAGGGCCTCTCCCTTGCCCCTCTCTGACACATCTACTGCTAGGGATATCTATCAGCACCATGCCTAAAGCCCTTTCAATGCAAAATCACCCTCAGGTGGCCAGGATCCAAATGAGACCACCTCTTCCCACCCTTCAGAAATTACGAATGTGTTTTATGCCACCAGCCGCTGCATTTTACCATGGAAATTTTAATTTCTTTTTTTAAATTTTTGCTTTAGGTTTTAAGCTTTTTGAGATTTGCATTTTGTTTCTCCACCACCCCTCCCCCTCCCCCAAGTAGGTGCTAAAATCTTTTGTCTTTCTCCAAGATTGCTCTCACACCACATCACTGAGGGTGTGCTGGGGCTTTGGGAGAAACCCAGTGATTCTGAAAGTTCCAACAAGACACATGAGTTTCTCATCGATGATGATATCACAAGCACACACATTAAGAGTCTGTGAACACTTACCTCATGAAGAGTTATGCACATATACTTCAGGAATGATTTCGCATGAACAATGATTCTAAACAAGTCATAAACTGCTCATCTCCAGTTGTTAATAAGAAGGGTTCTGCGACGTGGTGAAAAAGCTGTTCATCACACATAGTCACCACCAATCTTACAGGAGTTACTTCTCCAACATCAGAAAGGAGGCATTGCCTACATATACATGTAAGCATACCAAACATTATCCATAAATGGAAATTAAGCTGAACGACTGAAAAAGTTACAGAGTTAACTATCTCCAAAAAGATGCTCTTCTTGTGGTGCATGTGACAGTTAATACTTGAAGGGGTGAAATGAATGACGATGCTGCTACTGAGCTGTTTCAGGACCTTTTTGCTGGTCTTGGCTTGCCTAATGGGTGCAACAGCCCACTCCCCAGAAGTCAAGAGCAGGATGTAGAGACATAACACAGACCAAGTGGGTCTGATCAGCAGGAGAAACTCAGGAGTTAGGAGGCACTGCAGAACAACATGCTGCTGCAAAACAACCTTCTGGCCCCACAACGGAGTACCCTTTGTATGAAAGCCGAGGCGCGAGGGGAAGGCGGGCAAGCCTTATCTGTACATGGAACAGGACTCGGCTGCAGAGCACACCCAGGAGCCAGAAAGCCTTCTCAGGTTTCTGAGGGTCAACATGGTAGCAAGAACATGCCTGTCTGAATATAAAAGTGTCAAGGAAAAAAACCAAAAACAACAGAACTACAAAATTTTACTATTCCAGAATGAAGGCAGGCATAAAAAGGCAAATCACTGCCTTTCATCGGGTTTTGGGGCTTTTTGTTTCCCCCAATAGAAAGCAAAACTTCGTAAGTTCAACAAAGATTTGAACATCTTATGAAGACCATAAGAAAATCCTGATAGAAGCTGTATCAGGAATTTAGCTAGATTAGCAGTATACACAGTTTTAATGCAAAAGCCAGAAATCAGTTTCAGTGAATGGATTGGGAAGCTTGGTCTGAAACACAGTATATACTCAGCCAACTGAAAAGATTAACAATATTACTGATTTTATTTCTTCTTGTTACACAACAAGCAATAATGAGTATTTTCTCAATAAGGATGCAGGTGGATAGGAAAGATTCTGAAGTTTGTTTCTGTTTCGGTTTTAAGTCCAGCATTTTCATTTTCTTGAAAGCACAAGAAAATATTCCCCAGGTTTCTGTGAGTGGAGCCTTTGTTAATTTTACTACTAGTAAGCCCTGTGATTTTCTGTAGGCAAATTTCACAAGCAGCGATGTGAATTCACACAGCGTGGGCAGTATAAGCCTGTGAGCTCCTCAAAGTAAGTTCTGCTCAGTTTTTATGGTGGTTCCTATAAACTCTGGAAAATTGGACTGACAGAATATGCTTGATAGCCTAGTTGACTGGTAATCAGGACTCAGGCATTCTTGAGTCTCTTAGTAATTCATGACATCAATGCAATAAAGTCAAGTGGCTCTCTTGTAGAGCTGTCTCCTTGCCTTCATGACATCACTCCACCATCAGTGTCCCACAAAGGATTCTGGGGCTCAGTCAGTTGGGTTTGCAGTTGTCTTTGAAGCTCCTAAGTGAAATGTGCTGCCAACAATGTCATTCAACTGTAGGGCCTTAAAACAAGTGCTCGCATCAGTATGTGCTCAAAACAATTAAATTAATTATTAAGAGAAGTTCATTTGTATATAACAAATAATTTGATGATAAATATTGGGGCTGTGTTATAGGGCCTTGCCATGATGCACAGAGTTGAGGATAGAGCAGTGAAACTAAGATGTGGCTCTTAGTTCTATATCTCATTCTCCTGACTACTCTGCCTCGCCCCCCCAAATGACATGCTTTATTTATATGTGAAGAAAAACCTCAAAATAAACTATATTCTTTCTCCAATACATGTTGGAACTCGACCTTCTGTGTACAGGATCCCTAAAGAGAGTGGGTAGAGACAAGAAGGTATGTTGCAGTAATATAAACAATTAAGAAGCTTATTTAGCATCTTTTAATGCCAGTCTCATTTCAGCATCTCAAAGCTTGGCATTCTCACAAATGGGCTTTGAGGAGTATGTGAGCTTTCTGTCCTGTGAGTCTGATATTGGCAAAGATAAGACAATATTATTCAAAGCAAAGCCAATTGTTATTAGCCTCTCAATCTTTTCTGTTTTTTTTTTTTCCTGAAACAATTCTGCAGTTGAAGCAAAAAGCAAATGCCAATATACCTTTCCAGAGCAGCCTATTCAATTTTAACTGGAAGTGCCATTCATCACAGCGTTAGCTGCTTCCCTGCTACGCCTGCAGCAAGTTCCAATTCAAGTACATTAAGCAATTGGCCTTTTGATAATGCAATGAATTGATGGCACTGCAACTTTATTATAGCTGGACTGCTTAACAAATAACACTTGTGGAAGTCTCTATCTTCAAATATGAAGTTAGAGTAAACTAAAAGGAAAGGGAATTCACAGAAATTGTGTTGTATTCTACATAAAACTTTTAAAAACTTTATTCATTTGGGAGTCTGTAAGCTCTGCCTAGGAAAAGTATGTTCCAACATTTATAGCATACAGGTATTTAAAACTTTTTTTTTTTTTAAATTGAGGTTTAATGCTGTAAAAGGAGAAGTAAAAAAACCTGAAAAGCTGTCTTTATAGGTTGAGACTGCATTGTAAACTTATACAGGAAAGGAACAGAACACATTGGTACATGTCACAGTTTTGACACTGCAGATCCCTGATTTTAATTAGGACCCTTAGGCACTAAGTTAAAAACAAAGAGCAGCTCTAGTAATATTGAAAAATGTTCCAAATCTGGAAATCTTAGCTATCAACTCAAAAGAACATTTTGGCCTAAATCTTTGGGCAGCTAATCTTTTGGGTTGGGTTTTTTTTTGGTTTTCGGGGGGTGTTTTGCAGGGGGAGGTTGTTTTTAATTTCCACAGCAAATTGACATTTTGTGAAAATATATTTAGCCCCAAATCCAGTATTCTATTGAAAAATAGATTAAAACACAAATTTCAGCTAGCCCTACCCTTACAGTGCTATTCATAATAAAGCAAGAGTATTAAATGCAGAAGACTGAAATCTCAATAGAAGCTGTAGTACTATGAGACATGTCTATAAACCACCTTTTAAATCACGGAGGCAACTTAGAATCATAGAATTATTAAGGTTGGAAAAGACCTCCAATATCACCTAGTCCAACCGTCCCATTACCACCTACATTACTTACTAAACTGTGTCCCTAAGTACCTCATACAACCTTTTCTTAAACGCTCTGAGGGGCAGTGACTTCATCACCCCACCCCAGGTGGCCTGTTCCAAAGTCTACCCACTGTTTCCGAGAAGCAATTTCTCCTAATTTCTGAGCAGAACCTCCCCTGGGGCAACTTGCAGCCATTCCTCCCTATCACCAGTTATCTGTGAGAAGAGACCAATCCTTAGCTCACCACAACTTCCTTTCGGGTAGTTGTAGAGTGTCCTGGTTCTGGCCGGGCCAAAGTCAACCTCCCCAAGCAGCCAGCACAGGTGACCTGAGTTAGTCTGGGCTATTTTCCACACCACCTGACAGCACTTACCCATAAAAGGGGCTGGTTGGGAAAGGGAAGGGGTTTTGGTGTCTCTAGGACAGTCTGAGTGTGGCTGGGGCATCAGGTTGGTTGGTCAGTTGGTCCTTGCCGTTGGGCAGCACTCTGTAATTGTCAGGTTGGTAAGGTGTGAGTGTAATTGGCCATTATTGTTCTACATTCGTGGTGATTTTTGTCAGTAACTGTCCTTATCCCAACCCATGGAGGCTCTGTCTCTTTCTCCTCTGGGAGTGAGTGAGCAGTATGTGGTGCTCAGTCACTGGTTGGGGCTGAACCACCACACAGAGAACAATAAAGTCTCCCCTGAGCCTCCTCTTCTCCAGGCTAAACAGTTCCAGTTCCTTCAGCTGCTCCTGATAAGACTTGTGTTGCAGACCCTTCACCAGCCTCCAGTATTCAAGGTGTGGCCTAACCAGAGCAGAGTACAGTGGGATGATCACCTCCTGGGTTCTGCTGGCTATGCTATTCCTGATACAAGCCAGGGTGCTGTACTTAAAAGTATATTGGTTGCAATTCTCAAAATGTGAAAACTTCACATAAGATACTTAGGACTACGGATTTGATGTCATCAGAAGGTTTGATCTGTCCTTACACTTCTTTTATAGTGGCCATAAGCAGTAGCTTAACAAATGTAGTTAACTGCAAGAGAGAACTGGTACATCCATGGAAAGAGAACAGATAGTAAATGCAATCTCTTCCATTATTACTCTGTTTCAAAGCAAATTCTTCCTGGGGAGGAAACTATTTATTTACTAATAAAAAGTTAACCTTTGCAGTTTGGGAGATTAATTTTCAACACATATTGTTGCTTCTAAGTTGAGTGCTTGCTTGGCCACTTGACTAGTCCAGCATCTAAAAAGAGGGAAAGTCAAATGTGAGACAACAGCACTAAGAGATTTTCTATCAATATGAAAAAAATAATGTTTTGCAGATTTGTGTGAAATTAACTTACATGGATTCTAATTACCAAAGTAATGGTAAAAACATCTATTCTAAGCACCACCTTTTATCTCTAATTGATCCAAAGCATATAAGAACTATTTTGTTGCATGAGGAGACTTAAAATTTCTCTTTACAACTTACTATAAACTACAGGGTTTTTGCTGGTATAAAAGAAGTCCTCACTTAGTTTGGGTTTGTGTTTCAACATGTTCTGGTTCTGGCCAGGATACATCAACACTGCCTCACTCCAGATGCCACAAAATAAAATAAGAACTGCCATCCTAACGTAGGTCAATGTCCAAATCTACCCAAAATCCCTCTTCAAAGGGAATAGCAGGTGTTCACAGGTATAAAACTCCCCTAATAGACATTTATGCCATAAAACACCACTTCTTAGCCCACATGAATCAATTTATGTCCAGTCAAGATGTAAAACTCTGAAGAACGATGAGTCTCCAGATTTCACCTCACTGAGCATTAACATTAAACTGCACCATCTGTATATATGTCAGGGTCACTGAGAGGCCTGAAAACTGTGGACATACAGCTATTTCTATGACCCTCATCCCTCCCTTTTCCTTAGCCACTCTCACGTTTGTCTTGTCCAGCTGTGGCATCACTGGACAAGCTGGACAGGCTTTTTGAAAGCCATTTCTATCACAAAAGAGCACAATCTGGATGTGCCACTGGCTTCAGTCAACCCTAAAATGAGTCAAATGCATGTTTTACAAAACTGACTTAAGAGAAAAATTAATTTATTTTCTTTTCCATTTCTCCACCCAACATTCTTATTTTCTACCCACAAAGTGTAAGGAAGTCAAAAAAATAAAAATCTTGTCTAGTACATACAGGAAAAGTGGCATTTTAAACTTTTTTTTTTCTTTTGAAACATTTAGAAATTAACTTATTAAAAGTTTTCAGCATTTAAGAAAAAAAAAAAGTCAGACTTCTGAGTGGAAGAGTGAAAATAGCACATAGGTCTGTGCCTCACATGGTGCCCAGTAGGTCATTCCCAAAAAGCAAACATTGAGCTTAATTAGCAACAACCAACCTCCAGTTTTCAGGAGGAGCTGAGCACAGCAGAAGGAGTTTGGTTCATAGGTGATAAATGAGCTTTCCATAGAAGTAGGAGCTGAAAATCCCAGCCGTATCCAGTCTTATCCAACACGTACAGCATAAGCAGCTTAATTTAGATGGGTTCCCTACAACATGTGGGCAGTCACGGAAAAAGCAGGCAATGACTGGAGATAAAGAATCCGTGTCCCTCAAAGAAGGCTGAAATATTTTCCCAGCTCATTCCTTCAGCTGCCCATCTGTTGTCGCCCGCTGTATGTCAAACTTGATCTCAGAACTGTCCACACAAAAGGACGTGACAGACTCAAGTGGGTGACTGGAATAAGGAGTGACATTTGCAATGTTAATAACACGAGCTGCAGAGATTAATCAGCGGCTCTGACCCCTGCTGCTCTACTCAGTAACTATTTCCATGCTAAAAAGAAGTGGTGTACCCCTCTATTACCTTATTACACCAGATTGTGGAAATCATGTTTTTGCAGCAGTGATAGATGGAGGTAGAGATAGAGCAGTGTAGAGATACATCCCAGAAGGTGGGCTTGTTTGTCTTAAGGCTTATTAATTTTCTGTCACATTTTGGTCCAATAAAATATACTACCCCTCCCTGCATGCTCTGCCTGTTACTGTGTGGGCCGTTAATATTGCAATTACATATTGTACTGGTCTAGACACAATCCCATAAAGTATCACTTCAAGACTCCTAGTTTACCAGTCACCTCTCCACAGCCCACTGGAACTATTTGTCAGGCAAATATTTCATTTGATACATCCCCAAACAGGAAATTAATAGACCATCTGCATACCCATCCATTCATTGTGCAAAATTCCCCTTCATAAGCGTCTCTCTAAAGCCAATGCAATCTGATTACAAGCATCTAATGACAGTTTATTCCCAAAATAGTTTGAACAACAATCCCCCATCTCTTCCCTGAGTCCGTGCCATAATTTGGAGTGAAGGCAATAAGCCTGTTAAAAAATTACACATCAAAACCCTAAACAGAAGTCAGTGTGGGTTTTAGCGAAAGGCAGGGGCCAGGTTCTGCCATTCTGCTGCGGATAATGCCCCACTCTGCACGAAACCCCTTTTATAGTGGTAGGATTACACAAGTATTGAGGTGACAGGGAGCCTGAATGAGAGCAACTCAGCCTGACTCAAAGCCAGAGTATTAGAAACGTTAACAATTGATTTCCATGGTTGTTTTCTGGAAAGAGGCACTAGCTGTGAAATTTCAGATCATTTTGCAATACAATCTCATCAACCCCAAATTAAGCAATCTGAAGTGTCCCAAAATCTACTGCCCATCAGAAAAAATGAGTTAAACATTCAAACATATGCCCTTTTGTTTTTCTTCTTGCCTAGAACCCTCTTCTTCCCTTGGTCTGGGCTTGCTCTCTTTTCAATTCATCCTTCTGCCATCCAGTATTAGCTACTGAAATAGGCAAAACATTCAACCCTTTGAGTCTGATACTTTCCTTCTAAAAAGTTTTAATGAAAAGAGTTTTCAGGCACTACAGTTAAATCAAAATAGGGTAGGATCACTTCTGATTTTCAACAAGCTGCCAGCCTTTTTTTTCATCGCTTTTTTCCTCTTCCTCCAATTAAAAAAATAAGAGTATTTTTTAGATCAGTCTGCAGAAATACATTTCACTTTGGAACTCACACACATGTTCTTTAAAAATCACTTAGCTGAATCAATTCATATCTAAATGACAACGAACATTTACACGGTTATTGAAGAGGAGTTCATTTTCTCTAACCATCCTGTATATTGAAAAGGAAAAAAATACAAAAATGTCTTTTACTCTCAGAGATTTAAAAAAAAAAAAGGTGAGAAATATACTCTGCAAAAAATGTGCAGAATATTAATGGGGTCCCCATCATCATCATCATCTTAAAAGGTTTAACTATCCCTGGGGTTGAATTCTCTCACTAGTTCCATAAATTTACCTTAATGTAAATTTAACATCGGTACAATATAATCTTGCTGTTTTTCATTCATTTCTCTACTAACTTTTCTTTCCAGTAGCACTTTCAGACACAGATTGCGGAAGAACATTCCACTGCTGAACTACTTTGCCCTGTGTCCTTCTCAGTGCATCTTGCCCTTCAGATAGGAGCTACAAGCTGGCAAACACTGCTCATAAACAAAGCATACAGCCCATCAGGACAATGGGCACACTTTAAGGCTTTCTGAAAAGACTCCTTATGTATAAAAAGTTAGCTGCAAATACTCCAGTTCTCTGTAGAAGCAGCAAGCACTGCTGTGAAGCCTAATGAACTTTCTGACTTAGAAATATCCAGCTTGATAGGACAGTTATATTTCTCAAATTGAAAGAACTGCCTCTCAATTACTTCCCTCTGCCCAGTTATTATGCTGCAGGAAAGAGCTAATGCCTGCTCTAAGTGGCTGCTTCTAGAATGCCAAAATGTCTGCTATGATTTATCTCATCTTCAAATAAAATTGTATACATGTTTCTAATCTTTCCTCATGCAGAAGCCTCATCATTCTTGCCACCACGCTATGGAATCCTCTTCTGCCTGCTCTGCTTTTTATATCACAGTGAGTTAACATGAAATGCAATATTCACAGGGCAGGAGGCCCATCGTTTCCTAGAAGTGCTCTTCAATCTTTTGAACATTATGTCCCATCATCCATTTGCTTCCTGACTACTACGCTACACTTTGCACACTAAGCAGAGCATGTCCTTCCAGGAATTCTGTCCAGTAGGCATCCCCATCCAAGAGGCAATAAAAGGCAAGTGTTGTGGTTCTGTCCCCAGATGGGAGTTGAGCACCACACAGCCACTCACCCTGGGGAGGAGGAAAGGGAAGTGGGAAAGGAAAAGAAAACCAAAGGCAAACCTCGTGGGTTGGGATAAGGATGGTTTACTAGGACAGCAGAGAGAGAAGTAACAAACATAGGACTTTTATAGCCAAAAAATACCAAACTGGTGATACACAATGCAGTTTCTCACCGAACCAGACAATTCAAGCCATACAGCTCAGAGCCATCCCAAAGTTGGAATGTCCCCAAACCCTGCACATCCTGGAGCCATGTGCTTCTCCCCCCACCGGCCCCCCTTTATGCTGAGCATGACATAATGGGCATGGAACACCCTCTTTGGACAGTTTGGGTCACCTGTCCCAGCTGTGTCCCCTCCCAGCTTCCTGGGTGCCCCCACCTTCTCCTTAGCAGGGCAATCAATATCAACAACTAGAAAGTTCTTGGTTGCTTGGCAATAACTAAAAACATCAGGGCGCTATCAGCACTGTTTCCATCCTAACTCCCATATGCTGCATTCCACCAGATGCTAGAAAGGAAATTAACTCTATCCTAGCTGAAACCAAGGCAGCAAAGCACCAGTTAAGAGGCCTTTAACTTATGAACTTCTTACAAGATATGTATACAACTCTAATAACAATCCAAAACCTCTATTTCATCTCATTTATCAGTATATGGGAAAGCCTGGCCAGGCACTGACACATTGTATTGTTGACACGAGATGTCTGGGAAAGCCTAGAGCCATCATTAAAAATAATTTGCTAGCAAGCAATTTGAAACAGTCCTTGCAAAAGCAACTCCATTATTTCTGCCAGATATATCCAGGTGACTTTGATCTCTGTTGCCTCCACCGTATGCCATTTATTGTCACTGCACTTTAGAAGAAATTACACTGCACACGTCTGAAGAATATTCATACCCGACTGAGAGGGACATGATACAACCATTTTGCACCAGAATTACAAAACCTCAGAAGCTTTTCATAGACTGAGCTGTCTGGAAAACAAGAAAACTAACTCATGAAATTAAAAACTAAAAAGAAAATCAAAGCTTCTGAAGTTTACTTCTATTGCCAACAAGGAATGAAATCGAGCTCTCTTCAACATGTCCTAAAAATGAAATGGCAAACTAGTGCAGGTGCTTGAACTTGAGTTTCTTGGATGTCAGCTGACTAACTCAACCACACAGCCAGTATCCTCCAACTTATTCTTCCTCTCCCCCCTTCGCAGGGCTGTCCCAAACCAGATTTTTTTTTCTCCTGAACAGAGATTCTATGTTAACCAGTATGATTCTAGAAAACAATTCTGTATCATTTGAGAGACACTTTCAAGCACTCAATCATCCCAGTCAGAGCTGATAAATTAGAAACAGGCTGTAGCTGAAGTGGGAGGAAAAATTTGTAAACAACGATGTGCTGCGAGGTTGTTTTGAATGGCAGTGGAAGCAAAATGATAAACATGCCTTCACACATACCACAGACTTACTACAAAGTTATTAATAATATTAGCAGGAATTCAAGAGTAGAGAAGGGCCTACACTATGCAAGGATGGGATGCACTTGAAACTCAAAACCCAATATAAATCTCATGGACAGCCTGCCTCTCCTTGATTTGCTAACTTTTGGAAGACCTGTAAACATGCAATGCATCAGATCTACTCCTTCCTCCCAAAGGCAGACGCTGCAATATCTGTTCATTTTTGTAACGTGATGGGAGCAACAGCAGTGAAGTAACATTAAAGCAGATGAACTGCAGAAAAAAATTATAAAGGACCAAAGATGAAAGTCCCAATTGGTCGAGTTAAAGGCATAAGAGACTTCATTGCTCAATGCACTGGAAGAATCACGGTGTCAGATACGGAATACGGAAATACCACAGCATGAGCATTACATGCACACTTCCAGTTTGTATCAATCATCTTGAAATACAGTAATCACAAAACTGTATCATCTCTTCACCACTTGCCAGTGATAATGAATTATGGCTTTATATACACAGCTTTTATATACACAGCTTTTGATATAAGCATCAAGAGCAGGTTGTGGGGTTTTAGGAGATTCCACTCCTTGCCCCTATTTAGCTACTTAATTTCACATTCAGGATGGTTTCCAGGACTGAAGAGAACAGAGTATTTGCAAGTGTGCATAACAGACCTGTTGCAATTTCCAGAAAACTTATTTAGCTGAAGACTTCAGAGAAACTTCTGGTAAACTGTTGCTGCTGTGGAGGGTCAACTTTTGCAGTTTTCTACATGCTTTTTGAATTTAACCTTTACAACAGCCTCTGCTGGCTGATTTTTGACTTGGGAGTATCCATGACTTTTCCATATGACAGACTACTAATCAAAAACCACCAAGCACCAATCGCAACAGTTACGACTCATTCAGCACAGGGCCTACACTGCCTTTGGCAGCAGCTTTGCCTGCGATGTATTTGAAGCCACCTTTTCTGTTGCCCTTGACCTCCCTTGCAAGGTTTAAAGATGGGACAGGGGCAAGTTACAGAAGGAAAACGGAAGAAAAGCAAAGGAAAAGCGAGAGGAACAGGAGAAAGAGGAGGTGGGGAAACAAAAGGTGGTAAGGGAGAAAAAAGTAAATGGAGAAGAAAGGAAGGCGAGAGGCAGGGCCAGGCCAGGCCAGGCAACGGCATGCCAGTGACGTGCTTTGAAGCCTGTGACATCACAAAGGACCTGACAGGCAACGGCAAGCCAATGATGTGTTTTCAAGCCTGTGACATCACAAAGGATGTGTCACAACTGGTGGCCTTTATAAGGATCTGTGCTGTGTGGGTTGTGCCAGTACGGCCTTAGCTTGCGGTGAGTACGCACGCAGTGGGGAACGGGGCCTGGGGGAGGGCCGAGACTGAACCACGGGCCCCAGAGAGGGGAGTCTGACCCTGCAGTAAGGCTCCAGCACTCAGGGGAAGGCCGTGGGCAGGGCATGATGTGCCCAGCACTGGTGCTGCCAGCAGGCATCAGGTCCTCCCAACACCCTCACCCCCTCTGCTGCCTGGGCCTGTGTCCCTGTGGCTCCTGCCCCTGCTCCTGTGCCACCTCACCTTCTCTCCCCTCTCCTGCAGGCCATGGCTCTGGTGACAGCATTCACCTGGAGCGCGCTAATCATTAACCAGATGCTGATAACAGACAGAGATGAGCTTCGGTCTGCTGGGGACTGGGTGAGACATCACCTGCCTCAGCGGTTCGACGAGGTGGAGTGGAGCGGCCAGGAGCTGATCGAGGTGCCCAGAGGAGCACCATCATTTGCTGTCTTCTACCAGTGGCAGTCCTGGGCCTTTGCTGGAAGCCTGGTTGTCCTCGCTTTGCTGTGCCGGTGGCTCTGGAAGAGGAGCCACAAGCCAAGAATCAGCAGAAATCAAAACAGGTCCAGAAGCCTTGAGCCCGACAAGGAAGACCCATTATATACAGACTGGGTCCTGGACAACTACAGTTCGTGGCCACTGCCCAACAGGCAAACATGCACAGTTGTGGAAGAGCTGGTGAATGACCTGCTCTGTGTTTGCCGAAGTCTCTCTGACAGTGACTACAAGCCACGGCTGCAGCCAGCTGTTGGGGTGGGCAGCTTTCTGGAAAGATGGCCTGGCAGTGGAGGTGAAATTGTCTATCATCTGCTTGTGCCCCTGAAGCCACCTTGTGGGCACTCCTTCCACCTCCAGCTGGGCACCGAAGGGGACACTCCGGTGAGGAACTCCTGCCTGCGAGTGGAACCGACGTGCATGTGCAGAAGGCAGCGGTTCCTGGGTGACGTGCTCTGCTTCCTCCACACCCCAAACGACAAGCTCATGATCGGACAGACAGCCAGCCTCCTGCAAACCCTCTGCAATGGCTCGTACCTCGACATGCAGAAAACATCCTTCTGGCTCCAGGAGCTGATGACAATAGCCTGCACTGTTGTGCTTCAGTCATCCTCATGCAAGATAACGGTGCTGCCCTCCACACGCTCCTGCAGGCTCAAGATGGACAACGGTCTCGACATGCCGCTCTACATTGAGCTGACCCTGGCGGTGGAGCAGGACCCGGGCACATTCATCAGCCTGGAGTAGGCAGAGGTCACCTTTGCCAGCAGCGGGCGGAGGCCAAAGCGCCAGCTAAAGAGAGAAAGCATGGCAGCCAAAGAGGCTGCTTGCTGCCAGGAGGCTGGTGACAGACACTGCCTTACCACATGGACAGCGACCACCCACCCTCTTCAGGAGACTCTGTTCCCACCGGGAACCTTTCACTGGGCAAAGATGTCAATTAATCTTTCTTCTTCCAAAAGCTGCCTGCAAATATGCTGAGAGAAGAACAAACATTGACTGCCTTGGGATGTGACGATAGCTGCTGTTGGGGTGGGCAGCTTCCTAGAAGGCTGGGCTCTCACAGAATCCCAGAATAACAGAGGTTGGAATGGACCTCTGGGGATCATCAAGTCCAGCACCCTGTCAAGTCTGAACTCCGAATGCTTTCATATAGGCCAGAGAGCAGCATGTGTTGTAGTTTTCAAGACAGAAGATGTAACCCTTAACAAGCTGAATGCTGTCAGCTGCCCTTGCTTTTGTATAAAGTTTCATCTGTTCCCAGAATTGATTCTGTATTTTAGGTAAAATAAACATTGTTTCATAATCTGAGTAGTGTCCAACAACAGAGTATTTCCCCTGTAATTTACTTCTGTTACATAACATTTATTTATGATATAATAGGCAAGTAAGTGGAAAACATCCAGCAGTCCAATTTTTATGACATCTTTCTAGATTAGCAACAGGTACAGAGGATTTTAAAAATTGATTGAATATACAGAAGATTAATTATATATTTTTTCAAAATAAACTTACAATAGGGATAAAAAGTGACCTACTGAATTTACTAAATCATTTAGCTAAGGTGCAGAGATACTCTGAACTAACAGTAACAGTGAACCCCAGATCATCTGAAAAAGTTCCCAGAGACCTGCAAACCTGCTGCTGATTATCCCCACACTCACAAACAGGAGGACCAGAACATGAGACGTATGGAACAAAGGAAAGGGGAAATACGACTTTTAGGCAAGGTCATGCTACCTGAACTGCAATGCTTCCCAGCAAACGTCTTTTTCCAGAAAGGGCAAACATAACTTCCCTTCTGCAAGGTCTGTAGCTTATTATTCTCTGCGATGATTCACACCGTACGATAAGATTCCTATTTGAAAAACAGAACCAGTTTAACTGAAAAACAATTACATATTTTCATTCAGGACACACTAAGTTGATGAACTGTTTGATACTTTGAAGACCTATACAGTCACTCTAATTATTACCTAGTTCCCTTGGTTGTTTTTCCCCTTTTATTATGTCTGTATCCTTTGGATAGTAAACTGGCATCATATACTGAATCCTTAAAAGACTCTCCATGCGTCCTGTGACATATATTAAGCTAAAAAGCAGGTAACAAGTAATAATACTGGAACTGTTCAGGAGTACTGGCAAAGTTTCAAGTCTAAGTTTTCCAAACAGTACAGCTTGGAAAGTGTTGATAAGACACAGGCAGTAAACAGACACCGAACAAACGTCTGAGGAACGGCAACATGAAGTGACAATTCAAGCTGACCTACCAAAATGAGATTATTTTATCTCTGTACTGCAAAAAATAATATGGCACCACTGTTCTTAGTAAGTGACAGAATGAGGTGCTGCAGTCCCATGCAAGAGTAAGTAGTTCACAGCAAGGGGAAGAATGCTGCATAGGGGACAGTCTTTGCATGGGTCTCTTCCTTTTCTCATCAAGGATAATTTTAATTGGAGGTTTTGAGTAGTTGCCGAGCTGTATCCACACAGTACAAAGCAGGCAGTGTGCTGCCTAAAAAGCATGCTTTTAGCATAGCTTAGAAACAGTACGAAGGAAGACAGCTAACTTACTCAAAAGGGCAAGAAGCAAAACAGCTTTACAGTATCTTCAGTCACAACGATTAGCTTCACTGATGCCTGTAAATGTGTAATTGAAATGTTTCTGAGAAGATGATCCCCCGGAAGCTTTCTCATCGCACACACGCTTGGTGTGAGAGGGAAGTGCTGCGTGATCTCCGTGCATCAACACAGTCACGGAGCTGCGTTTAGACCTGAGCAATTATCTACTGTACAGTTCTCCTAAGAGCTCCACTTCAAAACCATCAACTTTTAAACATTAATCACTCCTACCTGGAATAGCATTTAATCAACATTCATTTATTTGCTTGGTCATTCTTTCACTTTGTGAGAAGGTGGCGGTCATTATAATTGCCTAAAAAGTGTTCTTGGAGATGAAAATTCGTTGCCTTTACCAGAAAATTTTGTGCCAGTGTCTCCTCATACTAGCTTGGAAGAGCCTTGAAAAGAGACAACATTGCTATATACAACTTGGGATAAAATGGTTTTCATGTAATAGAATGAGTATTAGCTAACAAATTTTAAATAATTGGAGCAGAGACAGCACACTGAGTCTCCATGTGTTAGACGACCAAGAATTCTGTTACTCCTTGTATCAGTGTCCTCTTTTAAACACACCCACTAAGATAAGGTATATGATACATTAAATCCATCCTTTTCTTATCTAGACTAGGCATCATAGCTTGGCACTGCCTGTGGGATATGATATGCTTGGAAAAATCACTTAAGTCATCAAACTGATTCCCTATAAGCCAATTAGCAGCCTTGACAGCAACCTGGACTGGTTTTCCTATCATGCAACCAAGCAGAACAGCCCTATAGATCCTCCCCTGCTTCCCAACCACTGTCCACTCATTTATTTCTTCCCTTCTTTGCCTACAAATAGGTATTCATACACAGATCACATTTCCTCTTACTATTACTTTTTCCAATATTATGTATGGTTTTGATAGCACAGCAACCACAAAGCATTTAAACCTTTGTCCTGACACAGACCTAAGATGTCTGTATAGCATCTAGAAGTTTGGGTGTTCTGCAAAACTCACTCTGCAACTGCATTTCAGCCTGAAGTTACACAGTGAGAAGGGTGACAATCATTCACCTAAACATACCTATGTCAGGACATCTGAAGTGCCCTTAGCATGCAAAGCATTTGCAGTGGGCTGGTACACAAGACATACAGAAGACCCTTGCCCTCATGAAAGCAGAGACGCATCATTTTGCGAAACAACATAGGAAGCCTGTGTGTCAGCAAGGAAGTCGTCTTCTTGAGATTAAATCTGTGGGAGTTTAACTGATACAGCTAGAAAACACACTTCCAGATGAAGAAATCCTTCTTTAGATCTGTGAGACAGCTAACATCTCATAACTGTGCTACCTATCTTTCTAATCAAATAACAAACTTTCCACTTTGCAGTGTGTTGAGCTCCAACTCTATGTCAGAAGAACACGAGTAACTGGAATTCATTCACAGGAAACGCTCCTTGTCTGTGGAAACACTGCTGAACTGAAACTTGGATTTATTATAAGCTGGATTACATAGTTATGGCTGTTTAAGTGCCTTCTTATTCAAAATGATTGTTTGTTTCTTATAGGAGAGTAACGCCTAACAGTAAAGTTAAGCTAACTTAATTTTGAATAATTTTAGTTAAATAAAAAAAGCAAAAAACATGACATTTTTTTGTTTCCTATTGAGTCCATGCTTTTCTTAATGTTCTATGTCTGTTCCTCAAGCTGAAATCCTTCCACAGGGACAAACCCACCATAAGCTCATAAAACCTGATGCCCAAGTAGCTCATTCCTAATTGAGACTGAAAACTTTTGCTGAATCCACATGTGTATGATGCTTTGAAGAAACACGTTTTCCTAACTACATCCTTTCAACAAACAGCTGGAAGAATAAGCAGGTGAATGTTGTAATGTCTGCTCTTCTAATAACAAAACAGTTTTCCAAATTAAGAATAGGCAGTTACATATATGCAGAGATGTCTGCAAAAGCCAGTCAGGTTTTTGTTTACCCTGTTTCCCCCATTTTCTTCAGCTGTTGATTCACCAAGTACCACATCCTCTCGATACATGGCAATCCAGATGCTAATCACAGCCCTATTAAAGTCTTATGTGAGAGAACAAAAGAGTTTAATGTGGTTTAGCTTATGTTATTCCTGCTTCGCTCTCAACTTCAAACCACAAATACCACAAATACAGGCTAGACATAGAATAGTTTGAGAGCAGCCCTGAGGAGAAGGATTTGGGGGTGTCTGTTGAGAAGAAACTCAACATGAGCCAGCAATGTGCGCTTGAAGCCCAAAAGGCCAACCGTGTCCTGGGCTGCATCAAGAGAAGTGTGGCAAGAAGATCAAGGGAGGTGATGCTCCCCCTCTACTCTGCTCTGGTGAGACCCCACCTGGAATATTGCATCCAGCTCTGGGGCCCCCAACATAAGGAGGACATTGAGCTGTGTGAGTGGGTTTAGAGGAAGGCCACAAAAAGGATCAGAGGGCTGGAGAACCTCCCCTACAAGGACAGATGGAGAGGGTTGGGGTTTTTCAGCCTGGAGAAGAGAAGGCTCCGGGGGGAACTTATAGAGGCCTTCCAGTACCTGAAGGGGCTTAAAGGAAAGCTGGGGAAGGACTTTTTACTGGGGCATGTAACAATAGGATGAGAGCTAATGGCTATAAACTGGAAGAGGGTAGATTTAGACTAGATTTAAGAAACACATTTTTCACTCTGAGGGTGCAGAGGCACTGGCACAGGTTGTCCAGAGAAGCTGTGGATGTCCTTCCCTGAAAATAGAAGCCAGGATAGACAAGGTCTCAAGCAAACTGGTCTAGTAGGAGGTGTCCTTGCTCCTAGATGGGGCAATGGAACCAGATGATCTCTCAGGTCCCTCCCAACCCAAACTATTCTGTGATTCTATGATTCTAACACCTCCTTTCAGATGAAGGGACTGAAGAAATTTTCTTATACCTACAGCTTTGGCAGCCACAACCTCTGTATGCACAGATCTGCAGACAGTGTGCAAGGTTTCTCAAAGTGATCCATGTTTCCACCGCTGGATTAGTAAAAGCAACTCACAACTTTCCAACTGCACATGGCAGAGGAAGGTGATTTTACTAGTGATGTGACAAACTCCCCAGAGGTTTCAAACATCTGTGGGATTCTGTACCACCTTCTATGATATTTTAACAGTCCTGAATTGGCCCCAAACCACATGAGACAGGAGTGCCATCTCCATATCTAACCACTGCACAATGGGTTTGCATTAACTGAAGCATTAAAGGATAACAGAACTGCAATTCAGAAATATCTTTACATCTGTTTTTTAAATTCCTTCCAAGTGAAGGTTACTGGACAAGGGATGATGAGGCAAATCCAGCATTAATGGCATTTTCCTTCCAGGATATTTCAGTTCTGAATTCAGATGAGAGCACAGTATCAAGACTGCACTGATAAGTAAAGGCTGAACATTGCTTTCTAGATTAAAAAGGTGAGAGTTGATGTTGATTGCCATTGGTGTCTCTGTTTCTCAAGGACACTGACAAAAAGCATAGCATTGGCCTGTCCACAGGGTCTCACAGAGAGAGTAACAGGGACACTACACTCCCAGAGTTCAGACTATCCAGCTGAGAACATGGGTGAAGTGAAACTGAAGTAAATCAAATGGAGGGGGGATGGTCATTCAGAAAGTTCTGAGAAATTTGAGAGAAGCTGTTTCTTCTGCCATCACCAAACTTCTTCAGGTTTGGTCAAAAAAAAAACCAAACCAAAACAAAACAAACCTTCAGGCATTTAGCATCTTCTTCACATGAATGCTCTGCTGGAAATGTTGGGCCTCCAGCTAATCCCCATCTCACTTTAAAAACAAGACAGATAAATCTATTCCATGTACCCTTGTATCTCCACACTGATATTCACCACTTGCAGTTGTGCAATATATAGACCCTGAATGATCTCCAGTGCTGCCATTCTCTGAGCCCTTCAGGCTCCAGGGATAAAGCTCTCACCTCTGGAAGCTGTGGTCCTTGTCACCCTTCCAGCCCCTCAATTTGGCATGCTTTAGAACAGGCACGGAGATGAATTAATCTAGTCTAGTTTTTACAGTTTTCTTTAAAACAGCTATCAAAACGCAGCACTGCTTGAGATAGCAACAAGGTTGCTGATTAATGACACCTACTGCCACTTCAATCCTTGGTGTCTTTAAGCTCTGTCAATAAACAGATCAGTACTCAAGTTCTTCGTGCCTCATGAGTCACTAAAATTGAAGCTATAACATGAAATAGAGCAAGTTGTTGTCGCCATTGTTTATTAGTGCAGAAAATCCCAGAAGGACCGTTTGTCATCCCAATCTGAAAACATTCACAGTATTGCCAGGGGAAGAAGAAGAAAAAAAAAAATTAAAGAAACTCACAACTGCAATCTGTAAGAAAGCTGAAGTACAATCATTCCTATGGCTTAGCCAGTCTAGAGAAAAAGCAGCAACAAAGAGTGAGCAACACTTTTACCACAGTCTTGGTTTTCTCTTCTAAGCAAATCTACTGCTGGCAAAAGGCTACTCTGACTCGACTGCCTAGGAGATCAAACTTACTTATTGATCCATATACAACACAGTTAGCATTCATAGTCCAAGTTTTCATTTTATCACTGTGCTTTAATCGTGAACTTCACAAGTAGAGCTCAGCAGCAGTTGCTTCGCCTCCAACCTTGCTTCCCCCTTTAGCCCTGTCATGAGAATCAACACGTCATTTCATTTTGTAGAGGCTCAGCCAGACCACCTGAAGCCAATAACTTATTTCCCAATAATCCACGCTGTTCTGGGGCACGGATCCCACCAGCTCCTGCAGTGAATACTCGATAAGCATTTCTGTCTTGACTACATGACAAAACTGGAAAGAAGTAATCATCAAGTACTGCATTTGTTGAAATGTTATTAGATATCTGGAAAAGATCTACAATAGGGAAATTACCATGTGTAATTCAGTTATAGTAGTATCTATTTTGATAGGACTGGGAGAAAAAAGCACCCCTAGAATTTAAAACCATCTTTCAGCAGACAAAGAAGTCAGAATAAATGGATTGTACAGAACTGATTCGCTTGAAACGTTGTCAGTATCTCTCACTTTTGTAAATTTTACTCTTTATTAAAAAAATACTAGTTGCTGTGAGATTTCCCAGGAAGAAAAAACAAGAACAATTTCCCTCCTGACTATTTTACTATTAACATCCCAAAGTCTGAATAGTAACATTATGAGACAATGGTCTACAAGCCTAGCATAACTGTGTATTGTTGATCAGCAAGGCCAGAGAGTGCTTTAAACATTGCATGAATCACTGCTTCTGACAATAAACTTAAGAGAACAGGATTCCCCCCCGCTTTTAAAAATAGCTGGTCCTAATCAAGAAAATAATTAAACATAAGCTGAAAACATGTTTTATGTAAATATCAGTCAAGAAAGGTTCTGAAGCTATGAACCTTAATGACATGCCCCACTAAATCTGAATGTGTTACACTGAAGCACAAAAATAAGTTACTTGTACATATTAAGAGTGATAACCTCAGAAATTCTGATTTAACTATGACACTTTATTATGTTCAGGAAATTCTCCTCTCTGAAGAGGCTGCAGATAAGTGAGGGGGAACATGGGTTTAAGTACTCTATGAATCAGGGTGAAGATTAAGAATAAGCTGCTTTACAGCAAAAAGCATGAACTCAAGAAAAAAAAAACCCACAAAAAAACCCCAAAAAACCCCACACCAAAACAAAGAGGTTTCCTGACCAGGCATTGGAGGCCCAAATGTTCAAAGTCCTGCTCTTACATCTTGTGGGAAAACAAAGCACATGTATACTGTAATTGTTACCAAAATCTGTCTGTGAAAAGAAACATAAAAGCAACGAGGCGGAAAAAAATTTACAATGCATCTTTGGAAGCTACTGTGCCAAGCTTTACTCGAGAGCTTGGGTTTGGTCTCATAAAGCCGGATGCATCTAACGTACCAATTGTGCACATACCCACTCATATATCTGTGCAATCAGGCACACGAGTCTCTCTCTGAGTACGGTCAAACATCAAATCCACAATATAAATACCTCAGATATTTCACCAAGTCCTTGTGAAACATGGTATGTGCAGGTAAGTACATAACAACCGAATGTTTCTACCTGAGAACCTATTCCCTAGCAGGAGAACAATTGTTGTTCTGCATGGGGACAGTCTAACACCATTATACACTGGAGCATAACATTACTTCAAAGCCTGGAAAAGTACATATGGAATTCTGTAACAAGGTCCGCATCTCTTCCAAATCATACACTGATGAACAGAACTGAGGAGAAGATACACACCAGCCAAAAGCTACAGTGCATTGCTTCTTAATCTTCTCTCTGGTGGTGCTCATTGAAACATGGATTAAGCACCTTAATGTGCAACTCCTGTTTAAACTAATGGAAGCCCAAGTCCTTTGCTTCTACTTAAGGCTTAATTTCCATTTTTGGTGTTAACACTTGGAAGCCAGCCTGTCAAAATACATCACTATCTGTGATCCCCTGTGCCTGTGGAGATGGCATAGCACTCAGCAAGGGTCTGCCGATGCTTTCACAAGAGACTCTCATAGATGTTATCACCTAAACACACGATAAATCCTTTGGCCCAGAGACAGTGCAGTGTCCATGTCGATATGGCATACAGATCTGGAGTACTTCTTCACCTGTCATCTAATTAAAATTAAATGTCATCCCCAAGATATCATCTCAAAATAGACAGGACAACAGGACAAACAAAACGCATTTGATGAGGGGGAGAAAAAAAAAATAAATTACTCACAACACTTGAATACCCTATTGAGAATGTGCTAAAGCAAACACAGAGCTTAATCAGTAGAAATCAGAAAGATGCTCTGACGGGCCAGTGAGGAAAGAGAGTTTATAGCTTTCCCAGTTTCGATAAGACTTGCAGTGTAATCCACGTTAAAAGTGAGAAATTTCTCTTGAAAAAAAGTCACACTGCCAGGAGATAGCTGATTCTCTCCTGGGGCAAATTATCTCAGCAAGGACACCTCATCTCTTGCATTTGATAGATTTTAATAAAATGCCTTAGGATTCCCTCTTTATCATTTGCAAGGGAGACACACATTTAGGAAGCGAGAGACTTTTAAGGCTGGAAGCTTATACAGGACTTACATTGCCCTCTCCCAGAGGAGGTCCCCAAGTATGAGCTCATTCCCACATTAACTGACAAAATAATATTTGTCCCTAGCAATTTTATTTTTTCTTTCCTCCTCTCTCCTCTTTACCTCCCCCCTCAAAATGTTGTCCTTCGGTCTGACCGCTAAAACAAAGAGAAGGATTAAAACAACTCATTCTCAATTCAAATTGAATTTGAGACACAGCTAGGACATAAGAGTTCTGAATTAGTCATAGAAATACTGCATCTTAAGGTAATTTAAATGGCCAGCTTTTTGTGATTATGCAGTGTACTGAAAATTGTCTATAAGTTGCTATAGCTCATACATTATAAACGTTCAACAGGAAAAAAATCAATGGACTACCTACCCACCACTTGATACACTGATTCAAAAGAGGCAGATCATTAGCAGCTCTTGGGAATACTGGTTTGACCAGATACTATTTAGCATTCAGTTGTCCGGGTTTTTTTAAAAATAAATATCCGTTTTAGTTATTTCATTTTCTTCCATCCGGAGTTTTACTCCCCACAAACTTCTGGAAGCTCAGCTGAAGAGTAGAGTGATACAGCCTAGGAGCAGCAAGTGGCAGTGAGATCCCACAGGTTACAGTTTCCCAGTTGTTTCTAGAGCTTTGCCTTGGAAGGAAAGCTTTTCAACACACAACACTCTGCTGCATGTATAGTGCATGCCAGAGGAAGACCAATGGGACACCTTGTCTTCCTTACACTATGGATTAGAAAAAGTCACATGCAGTTAAGCAAGAGGGATTAGGAGGAACAGGGGAATGAGAAATGGCAGCTGGGGAAGGAAGGACTGGAGATAGATGCGTTAACATTCATGTTAACACTTACTTTCAGGAAATAAATTTTTTTCCAGATACTTAGGCAGATCTTCTGTGAACACCGAGAGATTATGAAGAAATTGCAGTGCAAATAAGACAAAGAGAAAATTTTTATAGAGCAGCCTCTGCCTTTGCTAACTGTTAAATTAAACTCCAGCAAAAGAAGACTCCTTACTAGCAGTATAAATTGTTTTCATCCAGATGCGGGAAATGAACAGTCTGATTATCCATAGAGGGATTGCATGAGTAGCAACCACCTCAGCTTCCTCCCTCTTAATGCTACCAATGTGGCCATCAGAGTTAATGTCATATTCACTAAGGAAGTTTCACTGGGTTGCATGCACCAAATCCAAGTAATTCAGTTCTCAGAGGCAAAAGAAAACAAAAAAACCCAACCAACCAATCAAAAAAATCAATAGCATTTTACAGGAAGATCATGTCTAATAGGCAGTAACATAGGGCTTAACCGAATTCTTCATTGAGTTTTACTATCCTTCTTATACAAATCATGCGTAAATTATGGGAGAACAACTCCCAGTTACATCCCCTCACTGAGTCCTAATCTAATTCTCTGAACATGCTTCAGCAAAGGATCTCAGATTAACTAAAATGGAAATGAACACTTACTGGTACCTGTGGACCCACAAGCAGATCTACATCCCATGCCTGCACGGAATGAAAACCGCAAAACCTCAAAGAAAAAAGCAAGCCACTTCAATTCAGCTAAAAATAAATCAGCGTGAAGAGCTCTGGGTATCACTGAAAGAAGCCAAGCTAATCCAACTGGAAAGTGTCAGGAGACTGGGTATATTCTTTTCCATGCAGCTTTCTAGATTCATACATGCACTATTTTGTTTGGTTCCACTTGACAGAAGGAGAAGTGCCATAGAGTATCAAATCTAGATCACCTGTCTTTAGAGTTAATCACCCAGGGGCATAGCTAGTGACAAAACTGTTCACCAGCAGCTTTTTTCCAAACACCTCTTCATAACAAAGCCTAGAAAAGTAGTCAAAGGCATGAGACTACTTCTGCTCTGCCCTCTCCCCAAGTTCTGAATCAGGGAAACTTGTCAGGCAATAAGAATTTTAAAAAAATAAAGCATCTATACTTCACAAAGTCATTTGGGTTTGAATGTCTGATTGACAGTCGTTTATCTTTTGAACATAATTTTCATTTTACAACAGTCTTAACTCTGGCCAAAAGGGAATGAATCTTGCAAATCTAGGGGCTACAGAAAACTTCTAACAGACTGATACAAACAGTGTCTGTAAAATCTGAATCTAGATGATATCATGATCATGTTTTGAAAAGCAGTCTCATTTGTCACGTACAGATGACGAATGCAAAAGCAGATAACTGAATGTTATCAGTTCTGCAGAAACAATACAGAAATTTGCAGCTGAATTTCACCTGAACATGAACACACTTAGGAGAAACCTGAACATAACTCTCTTTTGACAGGGAAGGACACTTGTTGCCATGGTATTTGAGTAGCATAAGCTGCTTCTTCCACCTTCAAATATGGCAGAGCCCATTCCTTACCAAGTAAGATGTGCTATTTTAAGAACAAATTCTGCTCAACCAGTAATAGTCAGCTGAAAAGCTATGTTCAATATAGTCATTATTTTAATAGCTATTAATCATTAAGGACTTGCATTTATTGATAATTGTTCAGAACTATACAAGATATGAAATAAGATTAAATTTAGTAAAATAGGAATATTTATCAGTAAGAAAGATTTGGTTATTATTTAATCATGTATCATAATTATTTTGAACTTTGTCCTGCTCTGGATAAAGATAAATCCCACCAGTCATGTCAGAAATCCAAAATTCATACCTTCCTCTACCAGAGCCATCATATTAAGTAATGGCCTCTCCTTCTGGGTTAGAAAAACCGAGCAAGATTTCCAAAGCAGAGAGGGAAAAAAAATAAAAGATATGTATCTTTATGGAGTCCCGTCTCACTGCATCTTCCACCTGTCAAAACCAGAGTGGAAACAGGAGGAAAGAAAGCAGGAGGGTATACAAAACATTTCCAATGTTTCCCTCTTACAGAAAGTGTTAAGAGAAAAAGCTGGGATTTTCTAGGATTTGGGTTTCCTCCTCTCCTCTCAACATGAAGTTTCCTTATACATAGCCAAGTAATACAAGATTCCTTTGTGAATTAAAGAATAAACTCCACTTAGCTTTGTTAACTTCAACCACAACCTCTTTTTCAGAGCTGTGTAATGCTACAGTATCTGACTGCGCTTAAACTACATTAGAAGAACACTCAGGTTACAAAGTCAAGCACCCAGAAAGCTAGGAAATACCAAATTAAGGTTGCCAATGTCACTTTAATTTGTCCCCTTCACATACACATTAATTTGTTTTACTTAGAAGACCATTTTGGTTTTTTTTCCTAAGGCACCTATGACTCTGCAGTGCACTGAATACACAGCACTCAACGAATCAATACCTTTTTTAAGAAAATTAAGTGTTCATTAAATTTAACAGAAGCAGCTCTGCTTGTAGTATTATAGAAGTAACTCAGCAGATCTTTTTGCACAATGCCCAGCAGCCTTGAATTGAAAATTTCATGTCAGTTTCCCTGAAATGCAGAGTTTCAAGATGTACTACTAGAAGTTACAGAGGTCTTGGCACCCATAAGACCATGTCTTAGGAAGAGTTTTGACACATCAAGTCGTGCATTGCGTGTGAATGCTGCTGATTAGGATATCAACCTTTAATGCATATCCTATATTGTTGGAGTTGCTCGGGTGCTATACATAAAGAAAAAGAAAGTGAGCTAAGCAGTATTATAATTACTTCCACAGCTTAAGGAATTAGGGACATTTTTATTATTTGCAATTAAGATAACCTTGCAAGGTCAATAGATAAGCCATGGAAATTAAATGGTATCAGAACTAAGGACTCAGTGTATTGTCAAATTAAGCAAGCTGATGAATGCCAAGAGTTAGTCAGGGCCATAGCGATGTTCTCAAGCACCAAGAGCTGGAAGAGACAACTTCGGGAGGTCCCCTTCAGTCCACATTAGTCTGACAATGACAGTGGCAACTACAACCCAACTACTCCCGTGTATAATGCCCTTTCTCAGGCAACCGGCTTTGAGAGAGCACTGATGCTTCATTCCAGTGAAGATCTCTAGTGCTGTTAGGGCAGACTAAAAAGGATTAAATTAATCCCAGCACAGCGTTTTCCTCACAGGATCTGCTCTTGCATAAAGATTACCTAGAATTATATTTACAAGGCTCTAAGTTTACCTGCATTTTGAAATAACCCAAGAGAGTCAGTGGGTTACCTTAATCTAAAGGGGTATCATCATGAATAACCCTGAAGATGACTATCAGCTAAAGCTGGGGAAAAAAAATACACTTTTTTACTGACTTTCTAGGTAACATCATTTGTGCACATAAGGTTTTGTCTTTGGTGCTACACAAGATCTACACTTTTTTTTTTTTTTTATTAAGGAAGAACATGGACACATTCACATTTTCCTTCAAGTATACTAACTAAATGCTGGAGCAAACTGGAATTCAGAAGCACAGAAATAGATGAGAAAGAATAGGAAAGTGTGGGAAAATAATGGAAAAGAAGGTCTCTGCTTCTGAGTTTCCTGCCTGATCATTTGAAGAGAAACAACAAAATACTCAGGAAAATTAGGAAAGGCTAATGTTCTGGCCATGTGGTTTGTATCAGATGCCAACTTTTTTCAATTAGAGTACAATCTTTTTTCTTAAAGAAATCACATTAGCATTTTGCAGGGCCCGTTAGAACACTTCTTTCAGGGTCACAGCCATATTTCAAAGGCATTTTGTTTACATAACCTTTTCTACTTTATACTTCATGTTTAGCATTAACAGGTACTTGGGGGGGCGGGGGTGGAGGAGATCCATCCATACACAATGGCCAGATAAAATATCAGGACTCTTTTTACTTTTAGCTATAATGAATTCTCTGTAAAAGAAGCATTTGCTTCCTAATAGAAATTTAAACTGTACAATTAACTAACACGCAGCCAAACTAAACCAGCAACACATGCAATTATGTGTTACTGGCAGCATAAAAATCCATGACTATGGATCATAATGGAGGAAAATGTATGCCATGTAAACTAACAGAGATTATTTATTTGACAAATTCTTTAGTGAGTCCTTAGAAGTGCAAAACTGCCTGCACTAGCTGAATGTCACCCAAGCAGAGGAACCTAATTTAGGAGGAGATTGCCAAAGGCTACTTGAAAAGCTCACTTCTCTTTTAATCAAGGCCCTGAAGGTGCTGATCATCTTCCAAGAAAACACAGGCAGCCCACAGCTGGCTTTCTTCTGAGTAACTGGGGGTCTCAGCAGTCAAATCGAACACAACACAGGTCCCAGGTGCTCCAGAGAAAGTAAAACCAGCCCAGGACTTGAATGTTCAAGAGAGTTTTGGCTTCCTGTCTACTTCTTCCTCTTGCTGACCACCTCTCCAGTCACTATGTAACAAGCTATTCACTGATCACTTACCCAAGGAGAACTAGACGGGAGAATGATAGATGACCCAAGTTCTGATTAAATATCCTGTTTTTCAGGTATTACTGTGATTAATTTACATCACAGTTCAGCGATTCAGATGCAATTACTACGTTAGGACTAATGAAATTAGGGTTGTCTAGACAGTTGTGAGACTTCCAAGTTTACGAGGAAAATTATATCAATATATTATTGTTACAAAAGCATTTGAGTCAACTCAGTTAACAGAATGATCAATGCAAGAGTCAGTGTCTGTCATTTCCAATTACAGCTTTAGAACGACTCAGATTTTACTCCAACTCTTTCTCTTCAAGTTTTCTTGCACGTACCCTCTCTTCCTTCCCAACAAGTCTGCACTCAGAGGAAGCTGCTTCTTTACCCTGGAAGGCACAGAAGACAGCAGTGTTTCTCCTGCATAGCTCAGTGCTGCTTACTCTCACCTCAGTGTTCTTATGTGATAAGGCTCCCCAAAAAGAAACAACAGGAAGAAGATGCAAGCGGAAGCCAAAGATGGTTGCAGTTCAGCTGCCAGTCACCTCCCAGAGCCCTGGGAGGCAGGATCCACTAAGACAGTTTTGGAAAAATGTAACAAAGGAAAAAAGAAAACCTCACAACAGATGAACGTGAGAAACAGAGGTGGAAACTTGAGCCAAACTATCAGTTTATGCTCATTGCTGGAATTACCAACTCAGAGAGATGCTGCTTAAGCCTTTAAACAAACTGTTGTCCTACCGTTTCCCTTTGCTGGATGTTACACTTCTGCATCAGATGACAGTATGTATAATTTCTCATTTAGCATCATCATACCTTAATCACACAGCAGGTGGCAAACTCAACTCAGAAGCTTATTAGCTAGCTCGATCGCCCTGGGTGCTGGTGAAGCATGGGTCCCAGCCACGGCAGCTATCCTGCTGCGCTATATATCCCTCCAGCCAGCACCTACCCAGCGAGCTTGCCAGGAGTCACTGCTGAGCAATTTTTGTGTGCCCGTCCCTGGAGTAGCCTCTTGCCCCTGCAGAGCTCATACCAGTTGTTAAGACATGAGCAGGCCATGAAGCCAGCCTGCCCAGCTGCCAAATGGATATGCACCATCAGTCAGGCAGCAGGCACTGGTAACAGCCAGAGGGGAAAAAAAAAGTTCAGAATCCCACAGAGAACAAAATTTAACACTGTAATGATAATTTTAAACAGACCAACATGTTCAGTTCTTGGTATGCCATTGATCCAACTGTGTATTGGGCTTGTAGGAGCTTTCAACATACTTCATCCCTCTTTTGAGGCTTACTGAAAGTCTCCTGTACAGAAAAGATGTTGAACACAAAACCTCCCTGGTGCCATGGTTCTGTGCGCAGAAAACACACCCAAGTAAGACACAGTACCCAGGACAACGTGAACAGCACAAGAAACACACACACACACAAAGCACACTCAGCACCAGAACAAATCCCCTTGCAACAACTCAAGACCTCTGGCCACAGACATGTTCATAATCAACAAACATTGCAGCAGCAAGGACAAAGGGAAGAAAAACATAACTACAGCGTCAGCCCCATACTTGGGAAAACAATGGGGAGCATATTTACCTTCTCCCTGTTCTTGTGTCTCGCACTATGCAATGCCCACCTGCACAAGTCAGCACAGAAATCTCCAAATCAGTATTTACCACTGAGCAGCCATAGCTCAAACCCAACTCATCACTCATCATAGCTCAAACCCACCACTCAAGCCACCCCACTCGAGTCTCTTGCGGCTGTGACACACGAGAACACACGTAGCCTGTCCTGCCAATGCTGCATCGAAGCGATCATCTTCAGCACAGGGTGAAAGCAAACAGGAGGGGTGACTGTGATGTCTTATCCCATCACATCATCATGTTGGCTTATCTGCCAGCTCCCTCCATCATCATACAACATTAAAGGGCACATTCAGTAGAGCTGCAGGGTTTAGTCTTTAGGAAGCATGCTGCAGGAGTCTCAAATCCAGTTAAAGTCAACATGAACTAAAGATGCTCAGCACGCCATGAGATTAAGTCACCAATTAATACTCCACATGCAGGGGAGGGGGAGTCAGCTCAGCACCAAAAGCCTTTGTGCTGCAGAGCATGTGCTCTGAAGCAACCAAGCACAAGGGTTCCAAAGAAAGAAAAATAAATCTGTCAAAGACCCCCATTGGGTGTCCCTCCTGCAAGGAGGCAGCAGGATAACTAGATCAGGTAACAGGGCCTGTTAACCAACAGGATCCTCGTTCTCCTGCAGTCTCCTGCAAAGGCACAGATCATTAGCAACACTACAAGCCCACAATCCTTTTTCTTATTACAGTATGAGTAAGTGATAGGGGTTAGAACCAGCAGATCTTGCAGAAGGAACAGAGTGACATTTAATAGGGTTTGACCTTCAAAGATAAATATTTCTGTCCTTACTCAGGGAGAACTACCACTAACATCAGAGGGGAGGACTACCACTGGCAGCAGAGGGGGTTTGGAGCAGCAGCAGCACAAGATGGACCTTTAAATGGGAAAACAATGAGTAGCGCAATTCCTTGTGAACAAAACTAATCTGGTAACAGGAAAATCCTCCTTCAAACCCCCTAACAAAAAGAGACAGGAGACTCACAAATACCTTCCAGTCCTCTGCGATTTACTCTTACCTCTGTGATGTTTTCTTGTATTTTCTCCTGCAGGAAAAGAACAAAATACAACTGAGATAAGAAGGCTCCACTGGTGAGGAAAAGAAAAGGAGAGGGTCAGAAATTAGGAGCAATTAAGTGAAGTCACTACTGCCATGAGATTGCCTCAAACCTGATGCAGCCACTCCCTTCTAACCTCAGCAGAAAAAAGCATCTTGTTCTTTATGCACTTCTTACCCTTTCTGGTAAGACCCTTTCTGCTGCAGCCAGGGAAGAATGAGTTACTACACTGAATGACTTAACAGAAAGTCCAAGTGACAGAAACTTCTACTAAAAGTAGCTTTTATGTGTCCATCCAGCAGATAAGTGTGGCCTTAACTACGGAGAACCCTCTAAGGTGGAATGGTAGGGAAGTGATGGATCCAACCACATTGGCCACGGTCACTCAGTGGCAAACCCCAGCGGTTTTACAGCAGCCTTGCTCTAAAAGGAAAGTTGAGATCCTAGCAAGTACTCTTCTCCTTCAAATCCCAGATACCATACCACGGAACTTCACTTCGTTGCACGTACCTTGCGATCTGACTGAACTGATCCCAGGAATAGGAATGGAAAGAGCGGATAAGCGTGCTGCCAGCACCCCGTCTCCTTCCCAACCCTGACACCACATCAACTGCAGCAAAGGTTGTAAATCTCTTGCTCTTCTTAGCATGGTGCATTTTGTCTTCTAGAGCAGGCAATGGCACAGGCTGCCAGTACTCAGAATAAGGCAATAACAATCATGTGCCCAGCTGCGTGGTTACCTGCGCAGCTACACAGGTTGAGGTAGAGGTGTATCAGCACTGTATGTCATCTGTGAACTCCCAATCTCAAAACAACCTTTTCCAATGGCTTTCTTTGCACATTGCCTGGCAAAATGGGGCGCTGATCCCACCTGAGCTCAGCTCTCCTGTTGTGTTTCCAAGTAAAACTAATGATATCCATATTCAAAACATTGTGACAGGAAGAAGCATACGCCTGGACTGAGATAAAGAATGCAAGATCAACACCCCATCGCTCAGCCATACACTGGCACAACATCCTCACCTTTTGAAGGTGTAGGTAATACTGTTACAATGAGGGTACTGTGGTAAGTACCCAGTTGTGCTTTTTCATCTCTGATACTACTGCACCTGGAAAGCTGTGGCTAAGTCAGGCCCATAAAAAGCAAACAAGGGGCAATGTTTTATAAAAATAAGAAAAAAAAAAAAGGTGGGAAAAAAGAAGGGCTATAGCGCTATTTTCTACTTCATAACAAACATGAATAATCATCTCTGGGCTGTCAAATGTTTCATCCAATATTACCTTTAGAAATTATACTAATGCTTGTGTCCATTTCTGTATTCTGACCACGTTAGAGTCATAAAAACCCTAAATATTTACTTTCAAATTATTTAAGGGCATTTCATTTACACTTTGCTGTGTGAATAATTACTTATTTAAACTTGAACAGATGCAAAGGAGTAAAAAGGCAAACAGTCGTGGCAGTATCGAGATTCTAGCTTACTGACAATCAGGATGCTGATACACACAACCAGAAACCCAGCTGGACACATCTGATTCTACGGGAATCTGTCATTTCAATTTCAGAAGGGTGAAAAGTAAAAGTTTAATTATGATGAGTTTAGATTCAGAAATTTGTATTCTGACAAATCAGGGCTTCACTAAATTTCCTTGAAAAAAAGAAAACACTAAAAAACTCCCACCTGATCAGACATTCCAATCCAGGTTGATAAAACTTTGAATACATTTGGATTTCTTGGGAATATGATATTTTAAATGCCTGCTACATAACTTTTTTAAATGAAGTTATTTACAAGGTATTTCTTTCCCCTGAAAGTGTCTTAATGGCACATTCCATCATTATCAGAGCTGATTTTTCCTTTATTGGTTAGTGACTTCCATATCATTTTATGAAGTGTTTCTCTTCCACTGAAGACAACCGCTTATGACCAAAGATACCAATCATTACACCCTGAGTAGCTGAAATTTCCTTGTATATTTTAAAGAGGTGGCCCAGCCTTAAGTTGCTTTTTGCATGAGTAATAACATCACTTTTCTGATCAGTTACACTTTTAACGCTCCTTTTATTCAAGAATAATTTTACTGCATTAGAAAACCACTACTATCACAGATGGCAGTACGAGGAAAAGAAAGCATTTGTCTAGTCATAGGACCTTTAAAATTCATTTATAGATTTTGAATTATTGTTTCCACACCTGAAGTCCAATTACAGTCAAGGTTTACACGTGCCAAGTTAGCAACTGCATTTACAGACACTGAATTTGCATGTTACAGCTGAAAAGAATATAATTAAAGGAATCCTTTTTTATAGATTCTGCATCACTACTGCCTGCACTTGATTTAAAAGGAACACCACTAGCAGATTCTGAAATCCAGCAAATAAATTCTTGTACGCCTGAACTTTGAGCATTTCAAAAACAAGGTCGAAGAATGCTACCCACCAGCATTAGAAAAAAGATGTTGATAACTTAAAACTGTTTCCAAATATAGCCTCTGGCTTGGTTTTAGAAACACAACAGCAACATCTACCTGATCTTTGCTCATAAACCACTTCTTACACCTGCCTTCCGTTAAATGCTGTCACTACAAACAAGGAAATTAGAAGGTGCCTCTTTTAATACCTCAGCCAGCACCAGTGGTTGGCTGTTATCAGCAGCCATCTGTGAATTAAGAAGAGGGAATTGGGGCGGGGGAAGGAAATGTGTGATTTGAGTTTAGTTGGGTTTTGTTGAGGGTTGTGGAGGTTTCTTTCTTTGGCTGCTTATTTTAAAGACAAATAAGCAGCGGGGGCAAGCTATCCTGCTTCATCTCTAGGGAGAGAGAAACTAGCTGCATAGATTGCCTTTAGCAGATGCTCTGGGATAAACCCAGGAACAAACACATCTTCCAATCAAGCTCAAGGGACACCAGATTTTTCTGAACAAACCCAAGCTATGCCTCTTTCCCAGGAAGGAAAGAATGAGAGACCTAAAAGGGGTGGCATTACGTCTTCCCATGCCTGTGGGCTGTCCTGTGCTCATGCCTGGAAAGCTTAACTGCTATTACCAAATCTAAGTTGAGTTTCTTTTTCCTCTGTGCACATGCTGTGCCAGAAGAACTGCCACTTCCAGTCCACTCCTGTTACCTGCTGTGGAATGTGTTATTCATAGGTTTAGAAACATAGAATGGCATGGTTGGAAGAGACCCCAAGGATCATAGAACCCACAGGCAGGGCCACCAACCTCAGGCCTGGATCTACACAAGGTTGCCCAGGGCCCCATCCAACCTGGCCTTGAACACTTCCAGGGACGGGGCATCCACTACTTCTCTGGGCAGCCTGTTCCAGCACCTCACCACTCTTTCTGTAAAAAACTTCCCCCTAATATCCAACCTAAACCTTCCCTCCTTTAGCTTTAGTCCATTCCCCCTTGTCCTGCCATTGTCTACCCATCTTTGTAGGGCAGGTGCTCCCATTTAGCTTACATTTAAAAAAAAATAAATCAGAACAAGGTAGATTTATATTTCTTTGCTGCTGAAGAGCATTAGCAGGTGACTCACGCTAGGTAAGTCCTGTGTTACTAGCGTAAACTAGAAATGCCTTCACTTCACTTAAAGCAATTAAGTTACACCTGCACGAGTGTAGTATGAAGTGAGTCAGTCCTGGTACAAGGCAGCTGCTGGAACCTCATCAAAATCAACCCAGTAAGAGTTTTAAAAATAGGCATTTTCTAACAATCAAAACTCAACAAAGCGGTGGGTAGGATGGAATTTCTGACTCAGATGAGATGAAGTCAACAAGAGTTGAGCCCACCATTTCAGTACCCGCTCTTCAGAGGATAAATGAATCCTTGGTGTGGCCAGAGGAACAACACTGCACACCATAAAATTAGGACAGACTTTTGAAGGTATTTAACAAGCAACAAGATGGAGATAGCTACAGTTAAGCTCCCACTGAAAAATGTAGATGGTCAATGTTTCTGTCTGTTCTTTGATACCCATTGGTTTCTTTAAGGACAAATTCCTGTTCCCAGGGTTTGCTTCTACCTCTTCTCATTTAATTTCAGTGCCCCCTCAGGCAATCCACTTTCTTCCTCTGTTTCCCCTTCAGACCCTTTTTCACTAGTTTGTTATCTCTTCAGGGTTGTGGCTTTAGGGATATGGGGTTTTACACATCAATTTATGACAAGTGGGTATAAATGGAGCCCAAATAACACTACTTTTGAGTTACTAAAAAAAGCTCCCACCCTTCCCCTGCATCTAAAAACCTAAAGATGAAGAAAATTTAGCAGAAACTTACAAAACCTGTGTCGGAATCTGGTAAGAATGTTGTCAGGTCTTATACTTCTGAGATGAGTTAATGCAACTGAGTAGGTACAGAGAGGAGTGAGCGTGGAGGGGTTGGGATAATCAAGTAACTCTGCCAATCGCTCTGTTTTTGCCCCATAATCATACAACTCAGAATATCAACTAGCTAAATGAATCGCTTTTTCACTCCTACGCAGCCTCTGAAGAATTACCTAAACCACCTAGATTTTTTTTACTCATAATAGTGGCTTGGTTAAAATGGTGTTATTTCACAGGGTATTATTTGGTATTAATGGCATCTTTTTAGTATGTGGAGTAAAACTGTGGGTGCTGCAGAAGTAACAGGAGAATCTTTGCCCAACTTCATCCCTGGAAATTTATGCTAAAATATGAAAGTTAATGAGCATCATGCTCTTTACAAACATTCTACTGGAAACTAAGGTCTGTATCTGCCCTTGCTAAGGTCTCTCTGCAGACTTGTAACTTCAGTGTGGTGAAGCATGTCCTTAGCTGGATGAGATGGTCAAGCAACTCAATTTTTGAGCTGAAGCTCAAAAACCGGCAGTCATAGTGTCTTAATCTAACACGGGTTGTTTTGCTTGGCCATTGCAATAGGTTTGAAGGGCACACACAGTTTAGCAAGCCAGATAGATCTGACATCCTTGAAACTCGGTGGCCTGTGCTCTTCCCTTGGTACCACCAGCTGACAATGTACAAGCCTGGATCTAACTGACGTACGGAAATACCTGCATCTGCTTTCAGGCTGGATCCACACTTCTACGGGAAAAAGAGTGCAACAACTTTTTAGGGAGCTGAGAAACTAGCAAAAGTAAATCTGCTGAAGTGGTTAAAAAAAGAGATTCTCCCGCTGCTGCCTTGTGCACAGTGCCATGCCATGGGTCGGCACCCTCGCAGCATGGCTGGCGGGGACGAGTGCAACCTTGGGCATCAGCTGCTTCAGTGCAAAGTTCGGGTTTTTTTGGCTTAGGCTACTAACGATGACAGTGGCTTTAAGCAAAGACACTGGGTTTCACACTGCCACCTCCATGGCAGAGGCAGAGAGACAAAAGGAACTACCAGGACATTAACGATGCAGCCTTGCCAGAGCTTCCCTGACACATCCTTATGTGACACTGGTCAACGTGACCAGAGCTATGCAGTGAAAGGAAACTCCTGCCTGAAGAGGAACATTTTACAAAAGGTACTTCTTCAGAGGAACCGACCACAATTGTTAAAGAAAACAGTTGTCACAAGCAAATATTTAAAATCAGTTATTCATAGGCTCAAGGGGAAAGAGGGACTTTTCCTCTTCTATATTTAGAAGCTTTATAATTAGCACATTTAAGATGTGAGGGGGAGCTTAATCATCTGTTAACAAAAGCACCCAACAATGTCCGCCCTTCAGTACTGGAGTCCCACCACATCCACAGCTCACGCAAGCGAGGGCTATTCATCCCTGCTTCCCTGCAGAGCTCCTCTCACCAGCTTATTTGGAAGCACAGAAAGAAAAAAACACCGTACCACAATGAAACATCCAACCTGTAACACACACGTTCTCACATATCTTTTCTTTCCTGCCAGAGCTGGGCTACTGCCATTAGCTTAGATATTAAGGTAACACTACACAAAGGCTATTTTTTTTTTAGTTTAGCAAGCCAATAGTGAGATAAGCAATGAAATCTGCCAAAAAAAAAAAAAAAAAAATCAATCCTGTAAGTCAAATCTGGAAGATTCTTCCTTCTCTTTTGTTACCCAACAGTGACTCTATGGTTTGAATGAATGATATCCCTCCCGTTCCTTTTTCTGCAAGAGCTGACCACAGTTCACGTCCATTGCTTTTCTCCCCAAATCCCTCCAAACTCATAGGTCCAGAATCCCCAAGATTTCCTCTTGACAGTCATGTCTAGGCAGGAGGATTAAGAGCATCCCCCAGATCCCAGGCCCAGGTGTCCTCTCTGACCGTATCACAGTGGCTTAACAACTGGGGGTAGGCACCGTCCCCTTGTGCATTGCTCCCAGGGAGAGGATGGGGGCTCAGATCAAGCTAGATTTTCTCACTGATGGGATCACATAAATAAATTTAAAATCTTCTCTCCCAGCAGCTCAATATTCTGAATCATGCAGTGCATTACCAATTAATCGTCATCATCACAGGATTAGTTATGCATTTACATTACGTTACCAAAGCTTATATTAATAACCATGTATAAATCGATTCACAGAAGCCCAATCTCACAGCATAGACTACAGGCCAGCATCTGTCAAAGCTCAGGATCTCGTGGGAGCTCTGACCAGAACTCAGAAATATATTGAGATGGCCAGACTTCAAAGGGTATGATGCCATCAACTCCTGCTGGGGTTTTAATTCCTTAATTGAAACAGGAAGCCCAGCTTTCTTGCTTTACTTACTCTCTAGTCAATAAAGAAAAAAAAAGAAAAAAAGAATTGTGTTCTTTTTCTTCCACATGGACTGTTTACCAGAATACCATGCTAAGTCAAAAACAATGCAATCACAGAGACTGGTGACAGCATAGGAAAAGAAGTGCTAAGAGGTGGGTGGGGAAAGAAGAAAAGATTTCAGCTGGTACTTGAAATTTGATGGAGGGTTTATGTGGGATTTTTAAAAAACAAGTGGAGTCATTTTAAATTGGACCCTGAACAATGCAGGGACATAGTGAAATCATGAGAGGATGAGGCAGTTACTTGTCTCATTTTAAGTAGATTTAGAAGAGTCTGCATCCTCTGAAGCATAGGTATGTGTGGCACAGGCATACAAAGACAAGAAATGCTCACAACTTGAAACAGGTACAACGATTTCAGTAGAAACAGAAACAAGAGAGTTGAGAGGCATGACAGCCGAAAAAGGAGGGGAAAACATTCATATCTTAGAAACAAGAAGTACTGCTATGAAGTGGCAATGAAGGCTGCGCGCCACTCGCAATCAGTAAATCACATACGAAAATAATGCAAGGTCAGAAAACATTCTCACTGATTTTGCCCATGGAGAATGTTATTTTGGTAAATTTTAGCTGATCCAGCTTGGACATTGGATTTCACCAGTCCAGCTACTCAGTTTTCTGAACAACCGGGCAGAAAAGAAACTTACAGCTTTATCTCCAAAACAGATTGAAATTATTAGGACATATGAACAATCAGTTGATGTCTCCTGTGTTGCCTCTGCTTTGCTGTAACCCTTTGGCATGACAGAGCTCTTACCTGTGGCTTAACAATCAGTTTTTTGCTCGGTCATTTGGGATCTAATGTGTTTAACAAGTCCACGTGAAGCACAGGTGGAGAGGCAACATGTTTAAACTCTCCTTACAGAAAAGCCACTGTGATAGCACAGGCAGTATGGAATTTCTTCTGCAGTACAGCTCAAGGTAGCTGCAATCCCTTCTCTAGCCATTTAGTAACGAGTGGAGAGAGCCTGGAGGTGTTACAGACAGGTGTACAGAGATGATCTGAGCAGACTGATGTCAACACCATACTATGCGGTCTTGTGAGAGCTGATGACCTTAAATTGCAGTCCAAATTCTTTCATTGTTCACATACGTAGAGCGCTGGGCACTAGTTCTCCAGAAAAGCAGGGATTCAAGCGTGGGAAGGAGGAAATGGGAAAAGTGGTAGTAAGAAGGGAGTCACTGTGGAGATTTCCTCCTGCAGAGAATGAGGGTACAACTGGGTTGACCTACTTAGCACCACAAACTGGATCGATAGCTTGATCTCATCTTCCAAGGGTAGTGTAAATGCAGCCACCTCTTGACCTTGGGCAGGAGAGCTGTATAGGAACCCGTTCAGCTATAATGCTTTTACTCAAGCAGCAGCATAAGAGATGTATTAAAGGTATTTTATTTGCTAATGACACAAAGAAAGACGATCCAGGATCAAGAGAGGTTGTGGAAGCATGACCCCTGCAAGTGTTCAAGTCCAGGTTGGATGGGGTTTTTGGCAACCTGGTCTAGTCGAGGCTGTTCCTGCCCATGGCAGGGGGGTTGGAACTAGATGATCTTTGAGATCCTTTCCAACCCAAAGCATTCTATGATTCCATTATTGTCATGATTTTGTTTAGCTTCATTTAAACAAAGGGTAATCATGACTTGTTCAACCTTCAATAAATAGCATCTGCTATCAGAAGAAGCAAGGTAACTGTTGTCTATCTTTCCACGAAATGGCCTGTATACCAAATGAGAAGAAAAAGCAGCAAAGTTTATTTAATTGAACACTGTGTACATGAAGCCTTTGAGTAAGACAGTCTGGGGTACAAGGATCTGCAGGGACCCCTGGGAAACCCATGGGGACAGAGGAGCACACCAACTTCAGCACCAAATGAGATCTTCAGTAAGGCCAAATAAGAAGGGCAAACTCAAATTCTACAGTGGACCTGCCCTATACTGGGCAATAGAACAGACTGGGATTTCAAAATGTTGGCATCTTAAGTGGAAGTCAGAAAATGTTCTAAAAACATTATTTCATTCATGTAGATTTTGTACGGAACCATTACAATTACTGAAATCTGGACTCTCTACTCAGTTTTCCATCATTCCACATGTAAAAAATCCCAACAACCAAAACCATAAACAAATACAACAACCACCACCACAAAACCCCCTACCATTGCCTTTGGAGCAGATTTAGCTGAAGAAAAATGTAAAACGAATCTGTTTCTGAAAATCTAACCCTCTGAAAAGAATATGACCAAATATGAAAGAATACGTTTATTCTGCTTTTTTCTTAGTACACAACAAGCAAATTCTCCTCTGCTCTTACAGCAAAATACATTTCAGGAAAATAAAGTCCTGAGGTCTCAAAAGAATTACAGAGCAGTTCTCAGTAAAAAAAAAAAAAAAAAATTAAAAATTGTCAAATCACTATACCGTATGTTCTCCCCATATTTACTATTTGGAAAATACTTATATACTTAGTCTGACTATTGATTTCTAACTGGCCATTCCAGATGACTTATGGAACATTTGGCTCTGAAATTGGCAAAGGTGACAGGATGGGTGGTACTTCGACATGCCTATTCTGTAGCCTCTCCCACTGGAAGAGACTGCGGCACTTAGTGCACAATGGGACCGGAGGGGCCAGGAGGGAAGCATACCTCCCCCTTGCTCTGAGCAGAGATGTACTTCATATTGTGTTTACACTGCCACTGCAAGGGGGATGCTGCTTCCTTGGTACTAAGGGGCTCAAAAAAGGGAGCCAATATGCGATCTTTCCTGCGCGTACTTTAGTTGTATCATGTCCGTTGCCCTAAGAAAAGAGCTTGTGAAAACGAGTCATACCAACAAGGAGCGTACAAGGGAACAGTTTCCCTTGGAATAAAGCAAAGCAGAATTTTGAGGAGCACATATAGGGGCAATATCAACTTATTGTGTACATTGGAAGCACGTAATACTGTTTAGCAGGAACTCCATTCCCCCAGTGGCAAAAAGCTGTTAGACCCTGGAAGAAACAAGGCATGTACAGATGAAAAACTTATTTTAATCACTGCTACTATGTAAAAAGAACATATTCAGATTCTGCGGGAGCCAAACAGGCAGCTGTCCAGTTTGTTTCACGCAGGGTGGCTTTGTGATTAGTTACAGCATGCACGACAATGGGGAGGGGGGTGGAAATCATTCTTCATACCCTGGATTAAGTATCAAGACAGGAAACATGGACTAGAATTACATCAGACCAAACCAGCCGTTGTGCGTGAAGTCACTAAACAAATTTGCATCTTGCCCTAAGCTCTAGTAAATCTATCAGACTGTTGCTTGTTATTGTTTCCCCCTCCAACCTTCCTTCTCCTGAACACAAGCCACCCCCTCTGTCTGCTAGTAGACAGCTGGTGTGACGCAGAATTTTAAATCTCATGTTTTTGTGCCAGGCCCTCTCCTGACTCCGGGTTATAGGCTGAAACACTCGGATTACTGTTGGACAAGCCTAAACATGGGGTGAAAAAAATTGCTGCACAAAGATGCAGTGTTCCCTTTCCAAAAGAAGATTCCCTTCCCCATCCCCACCTCCCAGCCGCCCCCTCCTTCAGCACACTGGTAGTTTTTAAAAATTAATCAAGCCTTTTAGTGACACTACTTTGTGTAGCGAGTCATGGCTGCTATTGTCCTGACAGTGCCTCCTCGTTAATAGACCAATTATTAAATGTCAGTGTTAGGAAAAGGCAACATTTAAACTTCTCATGAAGAGACGATGCTCCTTTTCTGGGCTTTCCAGCACTCTGCTTTTACCCAGGAGCAGGGGTGTTACAGAGTGAAGTCATACGAACAATGCAGGGACTCTGGGATAGCCAGTGCAAGCCTGCATGCAGAGAAGTGGTATCATAGAGCCTCCCATCACCAAAACTGCTGGTGGCAGTGGGGCTCAGCACCTTTAGCAGACTGCCTGCTACTCTGCCAATGCCGTTTCTGTATCACTGCAACATTATTCTCTGCAGAGAGAAAAGTTGTTTTCCCACCTTTCTCCCCTCCCCCCCCCCCCCCCCCAATTCACCAGTGTGAATGACACCGGTGTTGATGGGACACAGCTGGCTCCACCAAATTAGGCAGAGAGGAGGAAGAGAGGAAGGGTGTGAGGGAGAGAGGTGGCATCCGCTACTGTCTACGGCTTGGAAACGCTGCCCTGTGGTCTCAGCGTGGGAATTCCTCTCCACACAGGGGGAAACTTCGGGAGAGGGAACTGGGACTGACGGGTGGGTGGATGGGAACAGGCACTGAGCATGCATACAGAGAATGGAGGAGGCTGTGCGAGATTTCTATTCCTTAGGGCCCTACTCCATGCTGTCACCAGCTGTCTCACAAAGCATCTAGATGCCACAGCAACCATGGGGGGGAAAGGGGGTGTGTGTCTTCAGAAGTCTCAGATATGAAGATGTATTTAAATAAGCAAAGCCCTGTCCTTCCCATACACTAGGTGCCATGGTTCCGACGGCGATTCTAGTTCTTAAAAGTTTGGCTGCTGTAAGGGAGGCATGAAGTTCCCTGTCTCTGGCCCAGAAGAGGAGCAGATCTCTTCCCAAATTGTAATCAGGTAATTCAGAATGCAATTTGACATTTCATAGATTGGGAGGCTAGGTAGGGCCATCGTGTTCATTTACTCCAAGCTACTCAGCAAATTTTCATAACTCGGGAATTTCATTCTTCTCCATTTGCAAGAAGATATCTTCACTGCAATCAAGCTAATTAGAAATAGGTCTTCCAGAGATTGCTGAGCATTTACACAAAAGCCTTTCTCTGCAAAGCACTTTAAAGATGCTCTCTGTATGACATGAATGACCTCATCTACACATCCAGTCCAACTCCATCCAAATCTGTAGGCGCTCTCTCTGCACCTGGAACACCAGTGTAAAACGGGAAAAAGAAAGATGACTGCCCAGACAATGCTACTGGGAACACTGGGAGGAAGAATGTCTGGTTTAACAACCAGAATGTGGCAAACATACCAAAGTTCCCCATTCCTCTAAAGAAATAAAAGCAGCAGCCTCCTGAAGAGACGACCCTCATTCATATGAATGAAGACATCTCAGAAGGTGACACAGAAGCAGTGTTTTGTGCAGCACTTACAACCAGTGGTGTTCTTCCAGCACCTAGGCTTTCCTTCAAGCTCTCCTGTTAGAATCTGACTGAGGCAAAAAATACCGTACTACAGATTGGGCAGCATTTTCAAATGCCCTTAAATGCAGCCCTTGTCCCTGACACATTCAGCAAAACTCACACTCACAAATAACTTGAATGTGTGATGTGCTACGAGCTATTTTTAATCTGGAAGTAAATAAATCTAGCATGTGTTTACATGCAGGGACCTGCAGAACTCACCGGATCATCTCTTACCCCACTACCACCTTTTTTCTTAAAAAAAACCCCAAACAAAACAACAAAAACTCCAACCTCTCTGCTTCTTCTCCCTACCCTTTTTATGAGTCAGTATGCTTTTTGTAGATGATATCCCAGCTCTCCCCTCCTGGCTTCTTCTCCTTTCACTTTTCAAGTAATTCTGAAAAAAGAGAGTTCTCCCATCTGACTGTAGCTGTCCCTGCTGCATCAGTATGTGTATAGGAACATATTTAAATTGTGTATTCAGACTCTTTGCTTAGCAGACACCAGTAACTGCTTACTGCTAGTGAATACCAGAAAACCAGCTGCTCCACGGGAGGCATGGGAGGAAGTGTGATCTGAGCATCATTTACAGCAACCATCTGAACTGCTCAGCCTTGCAAGGGGTTTATGCTCCGCTTCTGCTCCTTTGCCCTTGGATACTTGCTGTAGCTTGTGCCATGCGCTCTGCAGGGACTCCCTGCATGCCACAGCTGTAGCTCAAGGGCTCTGTACAGTCTTAGCTGTTAAAAATTGAACATATCTGCTGGTTAACTTGTGCTAATCTTGGTGTTGAAATGAGATGTGCGCCGAGCCAGGATTCGTGCTACAGATGGATATTGTGCAACTTTCTGTCTTGGCTAGGAGTTTCGTGCATGAATAGTATCTGTCCCTAGGAGTGTAAGAAATCACTCCTGAAGTGATGACACAGACCTACTAATAGCCATTCAAAGTGTCACGTTAATAACAAAATGACTCCAGAGCTTGACAGATAGGGAGAAAAAGCATGGAACTTATCATACACATCTATCTGCATCTTAATAACTAAATTGTGTACTACATCCCTTTCTCCAAGAAAAATTATGACAACCCTTTCCCGCTGCATGCCTGAGCTCACATGGCCTTCTCCACCCACTGTAACCAATTTCTAGGTATGGAGGTCCTCCCAAAGGAGGCAAAGCAGACTGCTGGGACATGAAATGGACTCCTTGGCAGAGACACAGCCTTTCAATCCTCCTCTTGGCAGCCACATAGAGCTATGGCTCTCTGAGAACCTAAACACACCTTCTTGGCCAGGAAAATTCCAAAACCCCCAACACGGACATTACCAATTTGTTAGAGGAATCCTGATTCCACTGAAGTCAACCAGACGAGTTTGTTATAACTGGTTTCACCAGAGTTTGAGCTGCATTTTAATCTACTGCAAAATTTTAATTTTGGTTTCTCTGCATCTCTAATCACACCTTCAGAAGAAATCTGCTTTTTGAATATCCAAGACAACTGCAGACAAATTTTGGCAGAGGCCTAGAGCAGCACTGACTCTGCTGGAGGAAGGGCTATTGCTCAGCTACAGTTCAAATTTAAGCACAAGGTAGGGCTGAACACTGTTGGAGAAAATTTTGCACTGTCATGGGGCTAAACAACACTTCAAGACATCAATTACTTGGAAAACCTTAGTTTTTCAAAGAGAACAAACAAAGAAACAAAAGCTCCAAAAACCAGAAACTGGATTCTAATTTCACCCCGCAAAATGGTTCGGTTTCTTTCCAGTACTTACAGCACAGTTCAGGAGATCAAAAACAGCCTTAGGAATCCAAGCAAGCCCTTCTAGGAAACCTCAGCTTTCTCTGAATCCCCAGTGTTTTGAGAGCAATTTGCACCTGTAGAGGTATGTTTCACAGCTGTTACAGTGTTTTAATGGGTCAGCCCTGGTATATGAACCTCAGTCTTCCCTCATCTACCAGTCAGGATCGGGGTCAGGCCATTCCTAGTATTGTGAAGGGGCTGAAGTAATTTTTTGATGGAAGAAGACAGGAGAGAGTGGAACGGGATAATCTCGCATGAACTGCAGGAAGAAAAAGAAACACACTAAAAAATCCTTTCAAGGGCTGAGTTGGGTTTAATATAGTGTTTGAATCCACCAAAAGCTGGCAGATTAGGAGATGAGCTGGCCTCACAGCCTTTAAAACATGCACATATACACACGCAGAGGATTTTTCAAGCGCAGTCTTCCATGGGAATTTATTTCTTCCTGCATGGACTCTGATCCCACCAAGGCAGCTTTAAAAAAGAATCCCAGAAAGAGACTCTTCATTTCCCTTTGACCCAAGGTTTAAATTCATCTTCCCCTAAATAACTTTTTTCATAGCCTTGTTTCCTATGCAGGGTTGCAAGCTTTACAGCTTTGAATTTGATATTTGAAAAGCATTGAATTTAATATTACAGAGGGAGGCCCTTTCTTCTACAACAGACTCTGGTCTTTTTATGGCTGCTGAAATAAATAATTGCTTTTTTGGGCTGCAGGTATGATTCATCTGCACTACATCCAGAAGAATAAAAGGGTTTTTTTTATGATTATGGCAAAAAACTAGAGAGAATGTATTATTTCTTAGTCAACATTTTAGTATGAAACATGAAGTCCTCTCTCTTTTGTTACCTACAGGACTCATCTATTGATTTAAGATTCAAATAAAAGTCACTGGGTGGAACAAAGTAACGGGAGGACTGTGGCAAAATGTATGTTTACTGAATTACTACACCTCCACACACTGTACTTTTTAATTAACTTTTTCTGAAGTTGTTGCTCTGCTATTTATTAGAATACATTCTCTCCTCTGTCCATTTGTCAGGCATGAGATTAGCAGTTGGCAATCCTCCTTGCTCCCTCAAGGACTACACCGCAGGCAATGTAAAACATGCTGTTATGGGTTAGCACAACAGTAAAAATCCGGCCCTTCTTCACGCTGTGGGCAGGACAATGTTATGGATCAACCAGACCTCAACAAACCTTGAAACTACTAGAGTAGCTCACCCAAAGTAAGAATCTCTAGGCCACACCAGAGTACTGCCAGCACCTCCAGCACATACCCAGCACCCGCTCGCTAACCAGTGAGACATTCTTAATCCTTCTAGGAATTGTGACGATCACAGGAAAAGCAAAATTCAGATCTAAGAGGCCCACAGATAGGTTTCCTGACATGGTTTTCTGACAAATATTCCCTGTCTGTGCTCATTAGAAAAGCCAAACAAGAAACAGGGTGGCAGCAGCTGTATTTAAATATGGTTGAAGGTAGTAGCCCAGTTCTGCATCCATGGCAAACAGGGCTTCAGTTTAAGCGTAGAGCCTCAGGAGGTTCAGGAGGACTGAAACCATGACCAAAGACAGCCCGAGTGCCTCTCTTACCTACGTAAATGAATTAACATATTCATATTTTCCACTTGAAAACTAATTCACACATTTCCTAACAAAGTGGTGCTTTCTGAGGGGTGTTTTTAACCTCTACTATCTGCTGCCAGCTAAAATATTTGGGGACAAAGCCCACGGTGTAGCGCGTGCCTCTGGAATTGAAGGGAGCATTCCGTATTCCTGTTTACAATGGTCACAAATGAAAATGAAGCAGATCAGGACGCTGTCAGGGGCAGAACCAGCTGTTCTCTATGTGACACTCTTCAACTAAGGGAACTAAAAATATGGTAGAGAACATATGATAAGGCAGGGAAATAGATAACTGGGTGGTGGCACTCTAACACTTGCCAGATCATCTTCAATCACCAAGGCTCCATGTTTTCCCACTGAAATCCTTTGCTGCTTTACTTCAAGAACAGTGGATCTTACACAAATGTTTGCATGGGGACCTCTTCACTTTTGATAGGATACACAGTGCTTTGCAAAGTAAGCTGCCCTAAGTGCTGAAATACTGTTCTAGACCTTCAACAAAATCATGACATTTTCAAACATGTGTTTCTATCTTCTTTTCCCATCAGATTTCTTAGACCAATTCTACATTGACAGGTTTGAGCAGAAGAGTCCAAAAAATGAGATCAAAGTCAAGCATCGCATCTGAGTCACGGTTCAGAGACTGCTGCTGTTTGTAATGTCAACCCCAGCAGCATGAGAAGTACTATGCTGAGAATGAAGGGATTTATTAGGTATTTAGTCCATTTTCTCACCTCTCCTTCGCAATCCTTGAAGCACTGCAGGGGCACCAGCAGATGTCAATGATGCTGGTACTACCATGGTTTTATTTTTCTGCATAAAAGCAACCAAAACTCAAAAGTATCTCCAAGCTGGGTCTTCAGCTGCTGTACACTAGCACATCTCTACCGAAATTAGCAAAGCTCTTTGGACATAGTCCTCTGCAGTTTTCAACGTTGTCAGACATGACACCTGATCCTAGTGTTAAAGACTTCAGAGCTTTCTCTGTTCCTGAAAAATCAAGAGGTAACTGAAGCCACTTCATGGAGCTTTCAGTCCTCATTAGTAGAGAAGAGTTCACAGTCCTACAGCTAGGGGTCCAGGTGCTAAAATGAGAACAGCCCAACACAGCCACCACTATTCATACCTCCTTAAGAGCAACCTATGTAGTTGTAATCTGAAATCAGGGTCTCCAAACTCTGCTGTGCACTGTGATGAGTCCTACCTAATACCTTTTGTGGAGCAGAAGGCCCCAAGCTTAACAGAGTGATTAGCATTTGTAGGAGCGGAGAGCAGACTCCTATGTAACTCCTGTGTATACAGTGTCCAAGCCTGGAGCTGAATACAGCAAGTCTGAATGAAAGACTGCCTTCTGGACAGGATCCATGGGTCAAGGAAGACAGAACAGAGCAAGAGACTCAAGATCCTTTTTCTGGCAGGAGATACTGAGAGACATAAGCAAACACCCTTACAAAACAGTTTCTTGCAGGCTGAGCTTGTCAGCCTTCATGGGTAAGCACTGTTTGGGCATGAGACAACTGTTCAAAGGAAAGCCCCGCATGAGGAAACAAAGGGACAGCCCCGCAGCCCAGCATCAGGCGAGGAAGCGAGGAGATCCGCTCCCCAATTAAACTCATGTTCAGCACGAGGGCACGTACACAACAGCAGTGCCCAGAGGCAGCTGACAGCCCAGCAGCAGCCAGGAAGCGGAAGTGCCTCTGTGCTTGTGGGGACAGGGAGGCACGGGGTGGTCGGGGTGGCACTCCTGGGAGGCGGCAAGAGAGGAAGCCCCATCCGAGATATCCCTGAAGGGGTGTGAAGCTGCGCCACTCCGATTCACTTATGCTAACAATGAAACTCAGAAGTGGGTCTGTTTCTGGGAGCTCCCTGCTGAGGGAAAGCTGGTGCGTTCCTTCCCGAGGAAGACAGGATCCTGATGGCTGCTCATCCAGTGCACACTGGAGTGAGGTTCTACAAGGAGAAATCTGGAGCAAACCTCTCCCTGACAATGTGGCACAACATAAGAAAAAAAGGGCAAAGTGGTCAGTTCTCAACTTTTGAGATTTTCCCCAGAGAGTTTCAAATATCTCTAATGATACCTTTGCCCGGCAAACAGCTTATTCAGAAACCTTTCCTGACAGTTTATTCACAATAAACTACTAAAAAATTATTTTCTAAGCTGTGATTAAACCTAAATTAATATCTAACAGGTCACATATAAAAGCAAGGTTTGTTTCATAGATCCCTGGTTCAAGTCACCCAAATACTTTGCCACAGATGACTTACTGCCCAGCAAGGCAATTTATCACGCTCCCTTAAACCTGAGAAAACACTATAGGTCCACTCATTTGCCTCTTACAAATTGCTGCCACGAATATGTATATGTCAAGTAAAAACATTTCAGTGATGTTACCACATTAGTATTTCAGCTTATTCTTAAACAGTAAAGGCAAAAGGAATCTGTACATGGACTAAGGACCATTGCTTCATACTGCTATGCTTACAAAGCAACCAGGCTGCCTGACCAAGAAGCCACATCTTGGAGATATACATAAGGAAAGGGAGAAGAAAATCCTTCCGCTCTAGACACAAATTCAGTATCTTGTCTGGCTCTTACAGTAACACATGACTCATGTTGCAACAGATACCTGGCTTCAGCCTCACAGAACTTGCCCTTTGCACCCTGTCCAAAAGACCTCCCTATTCCTCAAAAATACACGTCCAATGCCCAAAACTCCAAGGGCCAACCATCCCGCGGGACAGAACCTTACTGGGCACACGGCAGAAAAGTCCTCATGAGAACTGCTTAAGCAGAAAATATACTACATTAGAGCAGACTGAAAAGAGCCCCAGCTTAACCACCCCTTTGCAACCTTTGTGTTTCTGCTCCCCTCAAACCAAGTGGGCTGAGATTGGGTGAAAATTAAGAGACACATTCCCCACCCCTTGGAAAAGTCAGGTATTGTAAGAGGTGATAAATATTGGTTTGTCCACTGAGTCACAGTGAGTAAACAGGCCAGCTGGCAATGGGGGTGGGAAGACAGGGAGTAAGGTACCAGAGTTGCTATGAGTGAAGTCTTACCAAGGAGATGTTCAATCCAACACTGAGCAGCTAAGACTTTTTAAATCACCACAACCCTTCTCATTTAAGAAACTGGGCGTCTGCCTGCAGCAGGGGACAACTCCACAGGCTGCTTCAGCCAGCAGCGTGTTTTCTCTCACTACCTGGATAACGCTGCTCTGGTAGCACTGTTGGTGACTTGTTACTGATCTCTCTGTAATACAGCTGTTGGTGTACCAGGGGAAGGGGAGAGAGGCATCTTCTCAAGTAGTATTTGATCTCTGCTGGATGAAGCATCTTATTCTAAGAGTTAATTAAGAAGCCTGCATGTGTCTTATTCTTGTTCTTAAGCATATAGACATGCATAAAAATGGACAAGAAAAACTAAGAGAAATGATGCCAAACCTCAGTTTGCAACTGGTTTGTGTCTATGCATGTGCTAAAAGCTTCCATAAAATGACTGGGAATGGAAAATCTTCTACAGTCTTTAATTAGAGCAGAACACATTTTGGTTTTCATCTTGTGATCAAGAATTCTACAGCAAACCCATCTCCTCTTTAGGCAAAAGAAATCTTTAAACTCAGAAGGAGGAAGGATGTGTTTGTTACACTCATGCACACTGCCAACAGAGGGCTACACTGAAAAAAAGCCTAAGGTTTAGTTATTGCATATCCAGAGTAAGTCTTATACCATTGCCAAATTTCCAAAAGGAAGAAGAGAACAGAGCTTGATATATAATAGGCAGATGCTGCCTGGTAGTAACAGCGGGAGAGATCCTGAACTACAATGCTGCTGGAGAATTATCTGTGAACTTCAGGTGGAATCCGAATCAGCATGCTTCTAAACTCCATATTAGACAGAAATTCAAGGACTCCTAATACTACAGCACTGCACAGACTTGAAAATAAGAGGGTTTGCTTTGTGTGGCTGTTCTATTTGGAAGGCTTACAAGACAGCTGTCATCTACTTTGATTAAGTTCCTTCACAAAACAGGCTTCCTGGAGTGACGCCTTGAAAGAAATACATATTCATGCATATCTCTTAGACTCCTTGGAGTCCTACAGAAGTTTTGGATATGCTTTACAAAATATGCCATCGCTGCTCACACAAAATAACACTCAAAGAGCAACTCAAGTCTAAGTTGGACACATTTGTTTTCAGTTATTAACCTACTCTTTCTAGTTTTCTTCCTTCTGTTGCTTCATAGCCTTCTTGCTGCCTTACCTCCTCCCCTTTCCCTTGAGGGCTGAAATTTTAATAACTCTAACATGTGAAGCTGAAGAAAAAAAGAAAAAAAAAAAGCAGTTCTGAACACAGGGAGAGATGCAACTTAACACGGTAATGCTTCTCTTTGCCTTGGCCAAAAATTGATGGGCAAATAAATGCTTTACTGCCAGTAATGAATCTTATTGCTGGTAGACAGTGTTTCACATACTGAGAATCTGAAAAAGATGCCAGACATTGACTCCAAATAACCTACGCAAACTCTACAGCCTATAAACTTTTACTTTTCTGCACTGCCAAGTTCTTCAAGCACAGGTACTTTTTTTTTTTCTACTCTTTCATGGCAAGACAGGCTTAATGTATAAATTAATAAGTACAATCTGTGGACCCTGAATTTGTTGCCATTAAAAACGCAGTTTTCAAATTGTGCCTTCGCCGGCTTATTTCATCCCCTATTAACCATGTCAGGGACAGAAATGGTGTCAGACATGGGGGGGAGGGAATGGGCAGAAATGGGGGGGGGGGGGTGAAAGTCTTTTGTATGTTGCATTTAAGTGTAAGATTATCGAAAACAGAGGATCCAATTAAGTACCATTCAAGCTGTAACAAAACTTTGGTAGTATAGCAGCTAAAGTAATTAGCAGCTCAGTAACTGCTTGTATCTCACAATGCCTCATTAATGCCACTTCTACATTCCCACTGGAAAACGTTTGTTCAATGTAACAAGCAGTTCAATTTAAGGAAGCAAATGGATCTTTCGCTAAGATTAAGTCACTGTATTTCTGGAGAACAGGTGTGGAAACTCCTGGGAGATTTTCAAAGGTACCGAAAAGAAAGGAAAAAGAAAGTGCTACGACAGTTCTGACAATGGGAGGAAATGGGAGAAGCGGAAAAATAAGTACTACTTACAAGCCTCGGAGACGAAGCCAGATTTTCTCTATTTGCTCTGGCTGCAGGTATTTCAGAGAGTTGCTCTCAAATTCTTCGATTTCCTTAGTCGGTGACTCCATAGCTGCAGGTTACCGCTCCGGTTAACGCTCGGCGAGGACGGATGCTGCCCCCCACACACGCACACGCTCCACCTTTATCGCCGCCCGGGAGCGGCCAACATTTTTGGCAGCCGCTTCTCCCCCCTCCCCGCGAGCGGGGCCGCGTGGGCAGCCCGCGAGCGCTCAGGTGTACGCGGGGGGCAGCTGCACCCGCCTGCCACCATCCTCGGGTGCACCGAGGGGATTAGAGGCTCATCTCCAGATTGCAAACACACGCGGATTGGGGTTGGGTTTTTTTTTTTGGTGTTCCCCCCTCCCCCGTTTTACAATAAGCCAAGGATACAATCAGTAATACCAGCTGAGGGATCTTTATCAAGGGAGGAGGGGAGGAAAATCCCTTGCTGACAACTGAGCTGTCTGCAGGGGCAGCTGGGGAGTGGGGTGGCTGCACGAGTCCCAGGGCTGCGTGCTGCCTACAGGACTGCTCCCCGCTGCCACGCAAGTGGTAGCCCGCGGTCCCTCCGGGCTCGCTCCCCTCTACCCTGGGATTATTCCCCCCACCCCCCGCCACTTACCAGCCACGCCGTCGACAGGCTCGGAACCTGACAACTGAGGAAAAAGTCGTCTGTCAGCATAGCCCAGGCACGGCTTCTCCCTCTGCCTCCCTCTCTCCCGCACACACACACACACAGACAAATACAGGCGCGCAGGAGAGAACAGGCTATTGAAGAAAGGCTGGCTCTGATTAAAACCCCAACCAAGCCAAACCATTTAAAAAAAAAAAAAAAAAGACAGAAAAGGAGGAAAAAAAAAAACCAACAGGGTAAATTACAGAAAGTGAGCGACTCACTCCTGGCAACCAGCCATCTGCTTCGTAGCAGTCAGGCTGCTTTCCGGAGAGCGCAGCGCCGGCTGCAAGGCTTCAACCGGGGCAAAACCCACTTCTGAAATAAATAAATCTGTAGTAAAGCACCGGTGCCCAAAGCCCCCCAAAACATGGCAGAGGAAATCTGTACGCTGAAGAGAGGTCAAGACCCCAACACATTAGTCATGGATATTTTGATGCTTTTCAAACAGGAGCCACAAACAATAAATACCTTGAAGGAAGATACATTATTCATAACGCATGAAGCTTGAAGCAGGACCTCTGGATCAAACACAAGAGGTATGCACAGAGGGGGTTAAAACCCCAGTTCTTCAACAGGACGTCTGCCTTCGGGTCCCCGGGTGACCCCCGTACTGACACCAGGCACAGCGGGGACCAGACACAGCACCAGGCGTCCCTCTCTACGCCAGTGGGGCTCCTGCTCTGGGCAGGAGAAAGGACCGGGATTTCCTGCACCGACCCGATCAATTACCTCTCAAACTCTGCCAAGATCCCCTGCATGCACCTCTTTAGTTAAGGTTATTGATGTGGTGCCGAAGAAACTAGAGCAGAGGGAAAATAACTGCCAAAATGTTGTCCTAGCCCTAGCACATTTTGTCACATATCCCAAAAGTCGTCTCTGGAGAAGCAGAGCCTGCAACAGAGGAGTTCACCATGTGAGGGAACACAGGCTCCGGTGAAAACAGGCTTCCAACTCCAGTCGTGCAAGTCCACACACCAGCAACCCTCAGCAGCTTGAAGAAATGTGAATAATACATTAATTAGCCTAATCAAGCAAGCCCCTGTTTAAAGGGCTTAAATCAATTCTTAGTCACGTAGATTGAGTACTTCAAACTCTAGCCAGGCAAACTAAAACCAGACCATCCTACCTGCACAGAGATCCCCCTACCTCATGAGAAAAGAAACCCAATCCCCAAGCCCATAAGTTTGTATATCTATACAAAACCAGTGGGGTTTTCTGCTTTGGGATCTGTTGAGTGCAAGAGGGCATACAACTGGGCTGGGGCTCTGACACTGTGCTGCTGAGTTTGTGCAACAGTTCACCAATTCACTCCCCTGTTTCTGCATATTCAAGAGTGCTTTTCATAAACAGGAGAACTAGAAACCTTGCATCCATTAATGCAAAAGGCAGTTTTCACTGAGATGGCAGTGAGAAGAGTTGAAGTTTTGAGGTAAACCCACAAATCTTTAAATTTTTCTTTCAAAGTTGAAAAAGTATCAAGGTTCATTTTAATTCCAGTGAGATCAGACACAGCTCCATAAATGTTGTATCACACTGACAGAAGAGCACGACCTGTACCGAATTAAAGCTTACATTATCAAAGTTTTACCAACTTTGTGGCACTTTCAAACTTGTCAATAGACCCAGTCTTACTGATTCATCAATAAGACCCAGAAGATCATCCACATGCTTCACAGGTGACAGGTAATCATTTCCTGACCCCTTACCTCAGTGTCTCTGCCTGACAACCAGCACAGCGTTACCATCTACCTATGGGAAGGATGTTGAGTTCCACTGATGAGGAGGCTGTTAATAGCAACGGATTATTATACTTCATTATTTCTGCATCATTTTGCCAACATGCATACCGTATGCATTCGATATTAGATTTTCCAAATGCTACCCATCCCATTTAAGCAAACTCGTTGCAGCTTGTAGCATTCACACAAATCAACCTAGAGATGCTGAGATTTCTGTTTTGCTGTAGGAGACAAAGCTCCCTCACCCTTAGCTCCTGTGGGTTTTAGATACTTGAGAAAAACAATCCCCACAAGAAAGCCAGAAGCTGGTATTCAACCCCATGGACACATGGCCTACCATGGTTATAGAAAGCAGCCAGCAGAGCAAAAATCCCCATTTACACTTCATTTTCTCCTGTATACTTCCTTCAATTCTTGCTGGATGCAGAAAATTGCTTTTTTTCCCCATTTGACTTTAGCCAGGAGTATTTTCCATGAAGTATCATTTATTATATCATTTCTATACTGGAGACAGGACAAGGGGCAATGGCTGCAAGTTGGAGCACAGGAAGTTCTGCACCAACATGCGGAAAAACTTTTTCACAGTGAGGGTGACAGAGCCCTGGGACAGGCTGCCCAGGGAGGTGGTGGAGTCTCCATCTCTGGAGATATTCAAGACCCGTTTGGATGCCTCTGTGCAGTACAAGCTCAGGAGCCTCCTTTGGCAGGGGAGTTGGACCCAATGATCTCTCAAGGTCCCTTCCAACCCCTACGATTCTATGATTCTATGATGCTATGATTACCAGGAATCATCACTGGAACAGAGATGTATTACCAACATGCCACAGCTTACACGCTTTTCAAGTAACATTTTCCCTTGCAACAATGAACATACATTTTACTTATAAGCTGGAGCTGATAAATCAACTACAATCTGATGCTGGTATACACTGTATATCTGTACCTTACCAATACATTATCTATTTAACCAGTGACTCATTCTTTTGCTCAGCAATTATCAGCCAATTGAGATAAGAAGAACCCAGGTACTTTTCCCCTTCACCATGTTATTATTTACTATTCAAATTATACCTTTAAAATACCAGGTAGTGCCCCAAACAATGCATACATAATGATAGAAGAGAAAAAGTGATGAAGGAAAGCAGCAAAAAAAGTATTTTCAGGTGCTATCTAAAAGCAAATGGAGATGGGTAAGACTAAGAATTAAAGGAAAGTTACTATAGATTGCAAAATATGAGAAAAATTATGCACCAGTGTGGTAGTTATGAAGACAATCACACAGGGATGAGAGATTGGATATGCAAAGATAGCAAGGAGGAGAGAAGAAAAAAAAAAAAACAAACAAAGCAATGAGATTCTGTGCCAGGGTAGGATACCTCCACAGATTTGAAGAACTGAGCTAAACTAATATAGAGTGGATCCTGATAAAAAAGGTGATCCAGAAGAACTTCGGTATTTTCCCAGAACTGAATGGTACATGGGCTTTTCTTTCCTTGCATTTTGACCTCTAAGAGTCTTTGGCATCATAGGCTACAACATACAAGGACGGTGCATTTTGATAGCTTACTGTAAAAACAAATAAAATGGGGAAGTTGAGACAAGGGCCAAATCAGGAGAATGCAAACAAGAATGCCACTGCACTCAGCTGCTGAGACAGCTGAGGGCTGGACTAATATGATGTCCCAGCAGTGATACTTAGAGTAATTATGGGCAAAGATAGGGCTTACAGTGTTTGCTGGAAATAAGGTGATATGCAAACCATGAACTGGGAAAAAGCACTGGCAAGAGTGACACCAATGTATGAGCTCATGGAAGCAAACAGAAAGTCTAAAGGCAGCCACAGAAGAATCAGGAGGGTGTCTGAGGATGTTACTCCTGCCAAAGGCAAATGTTTTTACAGTTATGACACTTAACTGAAGGAAGTTGAGACAAAGACATGTTTATCTGCTCAGTGCAGGCAGAGATGGCACTGATGAGAAAGTCATGACACAAGGTAGCCTCCCGCCCCATTTGATTTAGTGTTGTGACACAGTTTGGAGGTGGGGTAGGAGAAAGGTCACAAATGGGATCCCACACAGCAGCACCACTGTGGTAACAAAACAAAAGAAGCTAATATCAAGAGTCTCTCCCCTTCGGTTCCCATTACCTCTCCATTTGCTTTGTGTAGAAGATTTCAAGAAAAAAAGTCATTTGAGAATTCCTAAAAATAGTTTTCTTCCTTCTTTAACAAAATCTTATAGTACAGTAACTTTTTGTTTCCTCCCATGACAACAGAAACTCCAATAATTAATTAGAGGCAATGGGGAAATCCCAGCAGCTGAACCAGCCTGAGGATCCTACTTGTTACCTGGGTATGTTGCAGCACAGACACTTAGCACCTCAGGCCATCTGATCACCTGCACTCTGGAGAAGGTTACCTCATCCTTGCAATGGCGTTCAACCACATGCCTTCAATGCTGGGTCTGGTCGTGTGCTAGGTGCCAGCAAGATAGCTAATAGCAGGACAGTGGCTGCAGCTGTAAAATGTTATGAACTTGTCTCATAAGTATCTGCCATGAATACCTATCATCTTGCTTGCCTCTTCCTTAAACTGATAGCTCACCTCATGGTAAGCAAGAGTAGCTTCCAAAAAGATGAAATTTATGGGCTGGGCAAAGAGCACTGCTTCAGCTCTTGGGCTCATGTTGGTGCATAGAGGCAACAAGTCACAGGCACACAGCAAGTCCAGCTCCAAAAGACAGGAATGGCACCATCTGGTTTGCTTCATTTAAAGTACTTGACTATCATGAGCGTCATTTGACAGATGCAGCAGTAAGCCCCCTCCCGATGGATTAGCCATGTCTTCAAAGCAGAGGAGAGGTCAGGAGAGCAAAAGCCCACCTGCCAGTTGGAGACATCCGTTGTCCAGCTTCCAGCCAGGGAAAGCCATGCTGGGAGCAGAGACAGGACTGCATCAGCGGCACTGCATGACCCCATGGCTGGAGCAGCACTGCACAGACTTCAATGTGCTGTGCTGCTTCCATGCACCTCCCCAGGCTGTTCCTCAAGAGATGCAAGACAGATCCAGGACACTGCTGCAGACTTCAAACAAGGTCTAGTCCAAGGGAGAGACTGCATTTCCCTCTGCTGCCTGTTACCTGGCACAAAGTCCTGAGCCCTGGAAGCAGCTTTCTTACCTCCTCCACTCACCTGCCAGATAGGAGTAGGGACACCTGCCCTGGACAGCTTTTGCACACTCCCTTTCTAGGGCAGTAGGTCAGCTCTGTCAGTGACAGCAAATGGTGAAGAGCAGTGCCTCCCAGGCAGGCCAAACAAGGCCTACACTGGCCTCCTCCTTCATCAAAGCACATAGATTTGATCAAACGGTGGCTTCGCCATCTTTACCTTCTCTTCCTCAGTCCAGCACCATAGTTGCATTCATGTTCAAAGCCTCTTGATTGAGCCCTGCGCAGGAGGAATCTTAATTACAGGTTATTTCCTTATTAAGAGCACTGTTCTGCAGGACTGCTGATGCAGGACGATGCTACCAACAGGCTGCAGAGAGGTGTTAAAAGGCAGCTGAGGAGGGTGGTGCTCACACTGCACCTCCATGAAGGCAGGTATCTCTGCAAAGCAGACAAAATACAAGGGCGTGAAGGAGTAAGTTGTCCTTTTTCAGGGTGGTGGTACAGGTATTTCATACACAAGTCCAAAGCAGAGCCACCCGTGACAGACCACGTGTCTATAAACTAGGATTAAAGTCCCCAACACCACGTTTCCATAAAGGGCCCTACAGTTCCTTTCTTCTGTTTCTTAAGCAAAGGCTAGAAAAAGAGCGGGGAAGTTCAGACTCCTCCTTACAGACTTCACAAGAGCTAAGTGGGTATAGCAGTAACATTTAAAAGGCCCACTGAAATGCATCCAAAAATGCTTCCAAGGCAGCAGCCTGTCTGACTGAGGCAGCACTTCAGTGAGCACGAGCAAACCAGAGCAATTATTTCAAGCAGCAAGATTTTGGAAGTCTCCGCTGGACTGCAGTAAAAACAGCTAAGCCACCCCATGCCAAAGGGAAATACAGTCTCTCATGGAGCGCTGGAAGCGTGCTAACACGTTGCCTACTGCTATTCCTACGTATTGCCTGTGTGAACGGGCCTGTTCTCCCATCAATTAATCCGATTTGACAGAATGAAAGCTTCAAGCGTTGTAACAAGTTCTATAATTAGTACAACTACAATGTATTCATATGTCTGTCCATGCATAAATAATCCAGAATATATTTTATTCCCTTGACACTGACGCCTCCAACAAAAATCACTGCAGAATATTTGTCTTTGCTTTCATTTTTGCACATCTGAATCTGGATCTCTGAACTTCAGTTACAGCAAACACTGTGATGAGTCTGCCAGTACCATATTCCAAAATATTATGCTAATACTATATTCAACCAGTTTGTAAAACACTAACATTACTGCTAATTCTGCTAGTGCCAAAATAAACCGTGCAGATTTTGCTCAGTCTTTACCCTATCAGGAAAAAAGTTTCTTGCTTGTTTTCAGTTAAGAACCATTTGTTCATTTGTTCAGGATGGGCTTAGGAGGAGGGAGGAGGAATTAGCTGTGCCACTGGATTGTATTTATCCAATTTATTGTTCATGTTGAAACATAAGAGAGGGGTTGGAAATATTTAGACATTGCAGCTGGTTTGTATGCATTAATAAATAAATAAAATCAGAATTACAGCGCTCTGTCCTGAGCAAAACATAACTTCAGAAGGTTGAACTCAGAGAAAATTAAACCACTCTGCTAAGCCTAAGAAGAGTTACTTAAATAATCACGAGACTCAGAAAGTGAATAAATCAGACAATTCATCTAATAGCATAATTAACTCTGTCACACTTCACTACAAAATAGATGGTAGTGAACAGAATTACTTGTACCTGATTCAGCTTGTGCCTGCTGAAAAAGCATTAGTATTCACCTAAATATTAAGCATTTTTGATAGCAAGAAACTGTCATCAAAGCATAGATGCCTCTGTCCTGTTTAGCAGAGAACATTGTAAGGACCTAAGCCTAGTGAATCTGCTCTGAAGAGTCATAATTCAGCCATTGATTATGGCAGTTTGAACAAGCAATGTATCTCTTAGCATCTGTTGTTACACTGATATGAAGTACATTGGTTTCACATTTTTGTTGCAATTCCACTTTGTAGTTTTATTAAACCAGATGAAGTACTTCTCAAACTGTAGTTTGCAAGTGAAATTTCTCCTCTTTTTTTTCTGCCTAAAATTAGATTTATGGGCTTGATGGTAACTGACTCACACGGTAGCTGCGGAACCATTAATACCACCCCAAGTAAGGGTTGGAAGACAACCCTGCAAGGGTTAAAGCTAACCAAGGGGTAGGCTAACTGCCTTTAATTACAAGCAATCACCCAGTTCCCTCAGGGCTGGGGAATTGTGATTTCTGCTGCATCCAGTAATTATGGAAAGTTTTAGCTTCGCTGTCTGGAAGGTGCACAGATGCAGCTGACCCAGCAAATGTTATACTGTCAAAGTTGCAAAACCAGTGTATTTTATACATATATATATATAAAGATAATATATTAAAACTACTGCTGCATTCCCTGCATCCTAACAACGTGTTCAGTTTCAGACTGCCACTAGGACTAGGCATAATATGCAGAATTTCAAGTAGGAGTGTTAAGAGAAGGCAAATTTTAGCTTTTCATCCAAGAAAATAAACCCCCCCAAAAAATTTACATAAGCAACAGAAAAATCATTAGAACAAAAACCAGCAACTGATGAAGTTGGTGGAAAAGGTGCCGCTCATTTAAACTTTTCTTGAGTCGAATCAAACTGACAGCTCTGGTGACTGATAGGAACTTTCTGTCAAATACTATCAACTCATACTACCAGGAAGACAAGTGCGCACCTCTTCTGCGGTCTGTCCTTTCTGACCCAGAGCTGCTCAGTTTCTGTGAAGGAAGATTTAAGGAAACTTGCAGAAACATTCATCGACTTGGGAGGCTTACCAAAATGAGAACATTTCCATGCTGATGGCTCTTGAAGTTATTACTTTAACCACGGCACTGCAATAGCTCCATAAAAATCCCTACTGCTCGCACTTGGAGCACGGCAACTTTGACAAAAGCACTGTCACTCTTGAAGGGCATTTTTGAAAGTCTGTTTTTCTTTAATGACCTCCACAGCGCTATAAAGCCTTAAAACCAATATTACTACACATGACAGTTTAGGAAGGAGGCATGAAGAGGAGTGATGGATAAGAACAGCTTTATAAAACACTCTGAAAAAAAAGAAAAAAAAAGACTGAGAGCTTGAAAACTCAGCTATGAATACTCTTGGCAAAAGCAAGTAAGATGCGAGTAGTTCAAGCAATTAATTACTTAAAAGAAATGTCTAATTAGAGGTTTAAACAAGAACTAGCTTTCTAGTCTTTTCCTTTTTCACCAGGAAACATCCAATGAAGTCAAATCAGACCACTTTGAGGACCCGAAGCCTCATGCAACTTCGTTGCAGTCTGCTGCTCCAAGTCACCCTTCAGATGCAAAGGGGCTGAATAAATACTGAAGTTTATTCAAAACAAGAACAGACTTGTCTCAAATGGTTTTCACACACACACACACACACACACACACACACACACACACACACACACACACACACACACAGACTATTTTATTACACAGGCCAATGCTGCCCCCTGTACCATGAAAGTGCTACATTTGAACCTATACTCAGTACACACAAATTACAAAGAATGAAGACAGAAATTACTGCATCATATTTTATCCCTTACAGAAGTAGGAAATAAATATGTGACTATCATGGAATATCTGTGTATATACAATTTAATTTTTTTGGCTTAAAAGAGTATAAAAGTCATTCATACACCGGACCTTCCTTTCCGCCTCCCCCCCCCCTTTTGGATGGTTTGGTTTTTTGGTGGTGGTGGTTTTTAGGGGATTAAAATCTGCCCAGCTGCTGCACAGAGGAAGATTCTCAGTCACTTTTTCAGACTACCACAGCTTTCTGATGCCAGGGAACCCAAGTACTATTTCTTCCCTTCTCCTCATCCACCATCTCCTGGAGGAGAAAGGTAACCTCTGATTACCCCACTTGCCTTTGCCAGTAGAGACAGCAAAGTTTCTGGGCTATTTAACTAACCCAGTCTGGCAGACCGTAATCCAAACGACAAATGCTGGCTTTGGGACCTTAAGTAGATCCCATTCCACCTCAAATCTTCCAGTTGAATTAGTATTTCTCATATTGTTCCATAGATAACATGCCTTGGACATGGGTGGAAGCAAAATGCAAAACCATACTGCTCTGAAACCAAGGAGTCCATCACCATTAGAGAAATGTCTGCCCGTTAGCAGGGATTTACAACATACAGGGACCTTTTGCTGAAGGGCACAGGTTGATAGTCTGATCTCAGCAGTGTGCCAGGCATCAGAGTTCAGAGGAAAGAATAATTAAAGAAAAGGGAAGGGGAATAAGAATCAACACCTATTTATCACACTGTATCATGGCTGATTAGGCTGGTCTCTTGCTTCCTGAATCCATTTCCTATGCTCATGCCAATGTGGTGGATCTAACATATTTGGAGTTTATGCAGACCACAGTTTCAATATTTTGAAAAAACCCAGGCATCAGAGCAGACAATTGCAACATGAGCTGGGATGACTAAAGGAGGATGAGGGGTAAATTACCCTTCACAGGACCCTCTGCTGCCACCACCAGCCTACTTCCCCTTCTTGTCCTTGCTCATGCAAACCCGAAGGGATCAGCTGCTTCAACAGAGCAAAAGGAAGGCTGAAAAGGATTGCAGTTGTTCTCTGTAGTTATCAGAGGTAAACAACAGGAAAAACAAACATTTAAAGGAATGCTCTTGCTGCAATGGAAATAAACTAGCCCATAATACAGTTTGGGTGCTGGAAGATTTCTAACCATCACAGCGCTGTGCCTCTGGAAGAGCCTCCCAACTGGCGCAGCACAATGAAAGATCCCACCTTGTGATGAAGGTGTCATATGCAATGCAGTAGGCTAGACCCAGTCACTTAAGTTCTCCTCCTGCTTCTGCACAGAGGTCTTGGGCTGACGCCCACAGGGGAGGGCAACCAGCTCAGTGCAACCCACTCTTCAGAGAATTAAAAAAAACAAAAACCCAAAAACCAAACCCACCCAACAACAACAAAACAACAAAAAGGTAATGGGCTTCCTCTAGGAGAGGGAGAGGCAATAAGTTAGTATATTGTTATTCACAAATGGCACTCAACTTCATAGGAGAGGCTGCTACAAACGTTTAAAAGGTGTTCCTCAAAGACCACTCACTTCTCAGTTCTAATACCTTAATGGGTTTGGAGCTTCTTCCCTTCCCATTAGTTGTCTTCTACTAGAAAATGGAAAGGCCCGCCCTCAAAACCTTAAGTACATTTTGCTTGTGGCAAAACCCACAAGTTCTGCAAGCCTGCAGGTAGGTTTAGGCACTTTCTCTGCATTGACATGCTCCCCATCCACTGTAGCTGCAAGTAGCCTTTCTGCTGCAATTAAGTCTTACCATGCTTAAAGCCAATAATGTTTATTGTAAACACAAAACCCACAGAAAAGTGTCATAGCAAGAAAATACATTCATATGCATGTAGCTGTGAAGACTCCAGAGACTTCACTTCTGCACAGGGCAGAGGGTTCAAGGGCAGCTCATACTCTCCTTCCTGCTGCTCCAAAACTAAATCCTCCCTGATTGTGGCAAGAGCAGAGGATAGTGGGTCCTTTGACCAGAAGGTTTCACAGGCACGAACTCATTCAGGTAAAAGTGCTAAGGGATTTGACTCTCTCTGCCAGCACGTATTCAGGGAGATTACACAGGGATTGGTGCTGCTGTTCCCTCTTTTCATTATCGTGCTGTACAGAAAAGTATCCTCAAACAGACCAACTAACATAGATATTGCAAAGAACACAAATACATATGAACCCCTGAACACTGCAAATTAGAATCACAGGATAGAAAAAACCCCACAACCTTTCCCATCAGCAAGCACGTTTTACAGTCTCCCTTTAGACTTTTGTTTATCACCCTCTCAATCCTGTGGTCTACATTCTGAAAAGAAACCCAGTGACTTGAAGATCAAATCCTTACACTGCTGCATTTTCAGTTGATGCTTTAAAGCCCCTTAGCTAAAAATCATATTGTTCCTCTTGCATCTACAAAGACTACAAGGATTTAGTCTTGGTGATCCTGCTCTGGCAGGAGGATTGGACTAGATGATCTTTTGAGGTCCCTTCCATCTCCTAATGTTTTGTGATTCTGTGACTGTTTTCTAAAGGGACTTTTCTAAAGCACTGCTAGATCACCACAAAGAGTTTACAAGCTAAATTTCACCCTTAGTGTTCACCACTGCCTTGTGGCATTTTACTGGCAACAACGAAAATTATCACTAGCTAAAAATGTGCTAAGCGATTTGTGAAGATAAATCCTGCACTAGAAGAACTACTGAGATTCTTAAAATCATCATTTAAGCTAATTCCCGCAATTCTCATTTAAATTAGATCCACTGATCAGACTTCAGCAAGGTCTTGTTCACATTCCCATTTCCACTGCACATCACCACAACCTTGGCCGCCAGCGGGTGGATTTAGGAATGAACTGAAGTACTGAAGATGGACGACAACAACTGGGCAGGAGTCAGTGAAATAACTGCCTTGAGGGTTCACACATACAGCATTTGACTGGTGCCTGGGAAGGAGGAGCAAGCAACTCTTGCCCAAGGGAAGCACCATCACTCATCCCCCTCTTACAGTTTGTTGGGGAAGTTTGGATTTGGCAAAGGGTGCTACCCAGACTCCTTCCTTACAAGCCAGGGCTGAACCATTTTTGCTCACTTACGGTGTCTGCATCTCTCATTGCCTGCATGTCCAAAGCAGTAGAAAATGTGGAGAAACCTCTCAGGCAAATCCAATGCAAGAACCTCCAGAAAGGAAGGGGCAAACTTATATAGAGGGGAAAAAGTGGCAGGCCATGTTTTGAAGGGCTCTCAAGTACAATCACTGCATCTCAGATAGGAAATTATTTCAGAACTTTCCACAAATGGCTACTGAAATTACTTGTGTAGGTCACACTTGAGAGAAATTTAAACCATGCATTTTACATGCCACAGCATAAAAAAAAAATTACCCTGGGGAGGCATTTGAATAATAAAGAAGATGACAATTCCAATCACTTTGGAATCAGAAAGCTGTTACACTCTTGTCCTTTAGGAACAGATCGGTCATTGCCAGAGCAGCAGGTTATATGCCCTTCCTCCAGATACATATATTAATATAACTACCATAAATGCATCAAACTGTATCTTAATAGGTCCTGCACAGACCAAGGAAGAATCCACTACATTCATTCATGCCATAATGTTCTTTCTTCTCACTTGCTATCTTGATTTGTAAAAGATATGCTGAGCAGCAATCAGTTTACTCGTCAGTAAATATTTGATTTATGTGTATGAAGCAGCTGCCACCGTAGTAACTCAGTCCTGAGCACTTCCTAAAAGAATTATTATTGCTTTTGGATTCCCATGGCTTTAAATGTTTATCCAGTCTCAAATGATCATGCTTCTATATGTCAGTTGTGACCATCTGCACAGAAGCTAAGATGATATCTGTGCACATATACGTGTGTGTGAGTACAAGCGTGCGACCAGACACGAGAGCGTTGAGGTAAAAAAAGGCAAGCACTAAAAGTTTAAAAAGTGACAGTATAAAGAGTGCACAGACAGCCCTAAGCAACTCCATTACAGGCCAACACTTCAAGAAAACTCGTAGCTATGTGATTATTTCCGTACTGCACTACATAAAGCCTGCAGTGCCCACTGAGGTCTTTCCCTGTGGACTCTTAAGGGGTTTTTCACCTCCTTTCTTGTTAGACTGCTCAGCTTAGTAACCACTGACGATAAATTCTGTAGACGTACAAGGCCTAGAAACAGAGTCTTACAGTAACAATGTGGTTTAATTTCCACACACTCATTCAGTTGTAATATTGGTATCAGTAAGAAATGGCATTTCTTCTTCATGCAGTATCCAATTTCCTTTATTTTTCCCTCCACCATGAGGCAATTCTGTCTCCACTGCTGATATGATGCAGTATCATTCTCTTGTATTTTGCTCAAATGGTCTTTGTGTTGATATTTTTTTAGCTAAATGTGTGTTCTGAACAGGGTATTAGGAGCATATTACACACAGACTCTGCAAAAGCTGCATTTTAATGCTAAGTTAGAAATATGCTACCATAAGGGAACTGCTACCCCTGAGTATGTAAGTGTGATTTGGGGCCTGTTGTGCCAGTAAAACAGTGCTTAGATTAGGCTGTCTGTAATGCATCCACTGAAAAGCCACAAAATATTAATAAACTTCCTCGTGGATGTTGGCAGAAACTGGATTCAGTACTGTTTATTGCTGCCTGAAATCTCAGCCTGTACGTAAGTGTTGAAGAAATTTTGTGCAGTATTTAAAACCTTAATTCACAATTAAATTGCCCTAATCTGGTCAAAGCCCCAATATTCAGATGTTTTGCAAGCCCATGCAGTGGGTCAGACTTGCAGGTGGTGTCAGCTTTTGTCATTTCAAAGCAGTACCTTCACCAGTCACTCTTTCAGGGCATTGATTTATAGCTATCCAAAGACTCCCAGAAAACATTTCTTGCCTCTATGTTTGGCCAGAAAGGAGAGGAAATTCCCTCTTTTCACCAGCTCTGACTTCATCCTAGCAGTTCCACACTCCCTTACAACATGTCCTGAAATGGATGCAGCAAAAGAGCCTGAGCAATTCTAACCCATGCGACCTGACAAATTGTGACTCATGCTTTTAATCAGAGCTGAGAAACAACATTTTGCTGCAACATTTCATCTTGCAAGGGTGCTAAGTGGAGCAGAGGAGGGGGAAGGCTTTTTCTGCTGTCAATTGGAAATAGGTTACATAAGCTCGCAGACAGAGAATTGTGTACAAATAATTATTAGAATAGATGGTGTCTGCTGTTCTGATTTATTCTGAGATCAGTGTAAATTGTAGAGATTGGAAGTTATGGATTAAAGAGAGGAAGGGAAGGTGGGAATGAAAGAAGGGAAGCACAAAGCACTTGGTGAACATAAAATAAGAAATGGCAGGACATGCCAAACCTCACATGACAAAACCCAGTTTCTGCAGAAATGTGGGAAAATGAATAGAATCATAGAGTGGGTTTGGTTGAAAAAGACCTTGAAGATCATCGAGTCCAACCATCTATCCAGCCCTGCTAGGTCCAACATTAGACCATGTCACCAAGTACATCATCTGCTCTTCTTTTAAACACCTCCAGGGATGGTGACTCAACCACCTCCCTGGGAAGCCTGGTCCAATATCTGGCAACCTTTTCAGTAAAGAAATTTTTCCTAATATCCAACCTAAACCTCCCCTGATGCAACTTCAGACCATTTCCCCTTGTCCTATCACAAGCTACCAAGGAGAAGAGACTGATTCCCACCTCACTTCAACCACCTTTTAGGCAGTTGTGGAGAGTGATGACGTCTCCCCGCAGTCCCCTTTTCCTCCAGACTAAACAATCCCAGCTCCCTCAGCCACTCCTCGTAAGATTTATCTTCTAAACCCTTCACCAGCTTTGTAGCCCTTCTCTGGACACGCTCAAGCCTCTCAATGTCCTCCTTGGAGTGAGTGGCCCAAAACTGAACGCAGTACTCCAGGTGTGGCCTCACCAGTGCTGAGTACAGGGTAAAAACATCTACATGTCGAGCTGTGCTGGCCCTTTTGGTAGGAACGCCCCTCAGTTGCCAGCAAATCTTCCCCAATGTTACACTTTTCTTTTTATTTGCAAATATTACAGTGGATAGTTCAAGAAATTTAGTGCACTACATTTGGGTTAAATCTTAAACAGTAACATCTGCAGGTATATTTTCTCAATATATATTTCAGGGAACTTCCACATCCCAGTATAAGATTGCTACATTTGAGTACACATTTATAGTAGGATTGGGCTGGCTATTTCATTGTGTTGGGCCAAACAAACAGGTGTTTTGTCTGTGTGTTAACAGGCTCAAAATTGTAACAAGTAGCCCAGTTCTGTAAGCTAGAAAGCCCCTATGATTTTCATTACCCAATTACGTTAACACAAAATAAGGCAACAAAATAACTTAATCTTTGGTTTACCATTTGCTTTTTTTTTCACATTAGTTTTAATCCTACTTTTCAGCAAAGATCAATCATCTTTGGACGCATGCAGCTCTCGGAGGGATTCCATCCTTATTTGTACTGGAAAGCAATAAAAGCAACCCCATTTAAACCTGAGCTCGAAAGGCCTCTTCACTTCCATCTACTGAAGAAGGTCAGCACATGGCCAGCGGAAGCCACAGCTGCTTGCTGAAATCAAGCTCCCACTCCTTTGCTGGGTCAACTCCACCACCACCGTGACAGAAAAATCTGCTTACAACGTGGGGATTCAGCTGACTCACATAACCAACAGCCTCGGCAGCTGGCTTGCAACAGGGAAAAATCTTTGCCAGCATTTTCGCCTCATAAAGAGAGGGAAGCCTTGGGGAAGCCTCCAACAGTGCTCCCAAGGTTCAGAAGCAATACCTTGCAGAGGTCCCTGATGTGTCCCATCTCCCTTAGGACAACACTTCAGAGGCAAGTTTTGAAGGCAAAACCATACAGACCTCCCCTACTAGTATACTGGACTACCTTATATCTATCAGATATTTAAATTTCACCACAAAGTACTTCAGGTCTATCGTTTTCTGGGTTTTTTTAAATGGGCATGCTAGTGGCGGGTGTGAAAATTCAGTGGCAGAGAAGTAAAATCTCTTGGAGTTGAAAATAATAATATGACCAACAAAGCATGCAGGACATATTACTTGCTGCTCTGGTTGGAATATAACCGAAGGCTTCTACAAGCCACATGTTGTTCACTAAAGTCTTGTTTACAACACCAAAGCTGAGTACTCCTTGTACAGTATTTATAGTGCCTTCCAAAGTAGAGCTGAGACCTGCAGTGCACAAGCTGACTTTCCAAATGAACCACAAATAAGTAGATCAGAAACTGCCATTTCCTCACTTTTAACCCTCCTTAGCTCTCTTGATTCTCTCTTTTATGAAATGATAGAATCATAGAATAGTTGGGGTTGGAAGAGACCTTTAAAGGTCACCTAGTCCAAACCGCCAGTGCAATCAGCAAGGACATCTTCAATTAGATGAGGCTTCTCAGAGCCCTGTCCAGTCTGATCTTGAATGTTGCCACAGATGGGGGATCTACCACCTCTCTAGGCAACCTGTTCCAAGGTTTCACCATTCCCAACATAAAAGGTTTCTTCCTTATATCCAGTCTAATTCTACCCTCTTTTAGTTTAAAACCATTACACTTTGTCCTATTGCAACAGGCCCTGTTAAAAAGTCTGTCTCCATCTTTCTTGTAAGCCCCCTTTTAGTACTGGAAGTACAAGAGCCTTCCCTTCTCCACGCTGAACAAGCCCAACTCCTACAGCCCACCTGCACAGGAGAGGTACTTTGGCCTTCTGATCATCCTCATGGCCCTCCTCTGGACTCACAACAGCTCTACATCTTTCTTTTACTGGGGACCCAGAGCTGGACACAGCACTCCAGGTAGGGTGTCACAAGAGCAGAATAGGGGGCAGATTCACCTCCCTTGACCTGGTCATGCTGCTTTTGCTACAGTCCAGGATAGGGTTGGCTATCTCAGCAAATCTTGTAACAGTCTAGGAAGTCTTGTCTTAACAGGATGACAATCTCTAATTATATACTGAACAATCTGGAAATAATACTTTGGAGCTCAAAGGAAAAGCAAGGCTGCTTGCATGTATCTGTAAACAAGCTTCCAGCTCCCTGAAGTCAATAGACTTCAAATATAAAGTGGAACATGTAAAATATTTACTGTTTAGGAACTAGTGCAGCGAGTTAGTGGTTTCATACAAAGGCACACAGCAGCAGCTCCCAACTTTGTTAAAAAGCCTTTATCTGAAAACACTTATCAATTGAGCACCCTGGAATTAGCCTTCACGCACAAACCTCTGTGTTTACTGAATGCATTTCATTTCCAAACACCAGCAGCTGACACAGCTGGCTCAGTTCATAGAAAGGTTCCTCCTGATGTCAGATAGCTAAACACACAAATGAGATCCATACACTGTCCAAACAGACCGGTCTGCTCAGAAGTCATCAAAACTTTGTACCCTAAAGATACCTTGGGTACTCTGCAGGAACTTGATACAGAATGGCACTCAGCAGCAGCAACAGTGGGTAAAAATGGTGTAAATACTGATTGTGTTTTAACATGAGTAGTTGTTTACTTGAGCCCAGTGTTGCCAGATTTGGGGTGTCTCCTTAAAAGAATGAAGCAAGAAGTTCAAGAAAAGGAATGAATCCCCACCATAGCAGGAAGACCAGGCTCTGGGATTCAGTTGGAAGAAGAAGCCACATGCCTGCACCTCTAGCATGATGTCTAGCCTATACTGTTCTCTTGATGACAGCTTCTCTCAAGTATTTTCTTCCTAGCAGTATGACATGGAGCCCTTACATATTAAATTATAAAAATCACTTTCCCCATGAACTTAAAATGGCACAGAAAAAAACTACTAAAGAATTCTTATTCTGAACCAAATAAAATAGGAATATTTTAAAAAATCACCCATGTCACCACAGTACTAAAATAATACTTAAGGCTTTCTGACTCCAATAATCTTCCTATCCAGGTAGATTTCACATGTGAATCACTAATGTGTGCAGACTGTCAGCAGAATCATATTTATAACCAAAGTATATGACATAAAATGAGATAACATAAAACCTCAAGCATCTGTGAGTGCATCTGCGATACATACACATGCTTTAAGCAAGGGTTAATAAAAGTACCCCACCAACAAGCAGGAACAACAGACAAGTGGTACATGCAGACTACTGACTAGTAAGGGATTAATAAATTTCTAATAAAGGAAAGGAAGAATAAAACTAGCTATAAGCTCATCTCATAAAGCAAACAACTGGACATGTGGGCCAGAACTCTTAAAACTTAAGTTTCTTTGCTGGTGTGGTTCCTAACCCCACCCCCTGCAAAACTGCCACTGAAGAAGTGTAGCTGACCATCACTCTTGCGACATCTTGAAAGGGGGCTACAAAGCCCCAGCCAAGAGGGACATAAACTCCTTTCCAAGGGACAGTGCTGCAAAATTCCCTACAAGTGTGACTCTCTTGCTACTAGTCTGAACATGTTTAAAATGCTGATTTAAACCAATTTAATGTTAGGGCTTCCAATCATAACAACAGCTACCCTGGCCGATCAAGCAGTTTCTGACACAAGAAATTTGGCTGTTTCCCTTTTTGCAGTGTGCAACTGCAATCTCCCAATGTGGGCTTCTATGTACATTGAAGAAATGCAGCGTTCCTTGCAAAAATACATGGCTGAGGAAACCATCTGTGTCCATGCATGAGCTCGTCTACTCATTTGCTTAACTGGCAGTAGTCAAGCGAGTCAAGATACTCACACACTTCTACATCTGACACGATGAGGCACTCAAACTCTTCATCATGTATTTGTATGCCCTTCAACAAAGCCCCTATGATAATACACACAGACTTTAAGCAGGCTAATGAAAAACCAGCAGTAGAGGGAACCATGCGTAGAAGCTTTAATACGGGAAATTAAAATCACCCACCTGAAAGCTCAGTGCAGCAAGAATCAAGCCTAGTACAAATCTGATTAATTAGATGCCTTCAGAATTTAGGACAGGTGATGCATGTAAAAATTTGCTAAAGCAAGAAAAATTACATTAAGGATATGAAATATGTCACAAATATCACTAGTTCTTCTAGAGAGAAATGAATGATCATGCCTACTGCTAGACATCACTTACTGTCTTGCACAACACACAAAGACATAAACCAGGTGGGTTTTACACATTCTTCATTTTCCACAAATAATTCCACGTTGTCCCATCTGACCACTGTGCGCCTAGGAAGGGTATCCTTACATGCTTTTGGTCAAAAATCAGTCATTTCAAACAGCACACTGGATGTGAAAGCAAGCAGTAGGTCTCCAGCTTTCAAGGTCACATCAGGTGGATGTTCCTCTCGTATTTCAAAACCTACTCGACCCTTAAGTAACGTATAGCAACTTTAAAAGGCCAGCTACAGAAGTGAAGTAAAAATGAATGATATTTCATTCACAAAGACACATTTCAAGTTCCCAGCAAACCTAAGCCTAGCATTCACACTGGTAACCACACTATCAGACTCCTGTACCATGAATATTTTACAGCTATCCCGTGGTCTAATAGATGGGCTAAATATAATATCAGGATTTTCCTAAATGCAGTGAATAGACACACAGAAGAGGTTTCCTCTCTGTCAATTTAATTCTAAAGGGAAACATAAAGAAACTGGGTGTAGAAGTCAAAAGTCCTTAAAGAGTTTCTGACCTTCGCTTCAAGCAAAAAAAGCTGCAAAATTCTTTAACCTCAAACATCATTTATAATTCCAGGTGAAAACACATACGTTACCATTAACAAAGCAAAATGACAGGGAGATTTGAAAGGTGAAACTATGCATCGATTAATGTATTTCTGATATAGCTCCTGAGCCTGATAACAGTGTTCACCATTATCTTTAGCCATGCCTATGCTCATTAATTCAACTATTTCATAAATTTGGAGGATTGGGACTATAGGACTCTCAATTCCACCATTACACTGACAGACACTGATCTATTGCAGCAGGGGAATAAGTAGTCTGATCATGAAGTGTGGTGAAGGGAAAGCACAGAGCAATGAAGCAACCTGAATCTCCTGAGGCACTCAGGCAAATGTGGAACTTGGTCAGGAAAAATTTAACCAAAAAAAACCCCAACCAGAAAAAAAAAAAAAGGAAAACCTCATAAATAAATTAACATGTCCCTATCTCTTCCTCTGCAAATCTGTACTGTGTTCTTTACTGTATCTTTTTTTAAGGGAGGAAAAGTTAATATGCTATGCAATGCTCCCACTGGTTCTGGCATATGGACCAAGACCTGCAAAGAGCAGTACTATTGGCCTCTCACACTTTTTGGTCAAAAAAAGTATCACAGTGCTACTGTACACACATTTACCAAGAGCCTGGGAAGGGCTCAGTGGGGCTTTGCAACCTGTGGATAAGAAGTTGATCTCACCGGAGAGGAAGGGAGCAGGCCCTCCTTGGGGAGGGAAGGTTATGAGGGCAGAGGAGCACCAAGCACCCCTGTCTTGTCATTAACCTGCCTCAGCTGAAGGACCGCAGGTTGAGACACAATTGCTTTCTCCTCTTTCACTTCCCCAGGGAGAAGGCAGGGAACAGGGATGAGTGGGAAGGAGAAGCCCAAGCTCTCTCCAACATTTCCCCTCCCTACTTCCAGATGAGCAAAGGGCTACAAGGCAGAGATGAGGCAGTCTCACACCAAGAACAGCGAGTCCAGAACAAATTGGGCCACAGTAGCAGAGAATAGGACACAAAACAGCATTCAACCTTGTGAGTCACAGAATCTTAGAAGTTGGAAGAGACCTCAAGAGATCATCGAGTCCAACCCCCTGCCAAAGCAGGTTCCCTAGGACTTATCACACAGGCCTCACCTGGAGTATTGTGTCCAGTTCTGGGGTCCCTGGTATAAAAAAGACAAGAGATCTCCTGGAGAGAGTCCAGAGAAGGGCTATGAAGATGATTAAAGGACTTGAGCATCTCCCCTACAAGGAAAGGCTGAAAGAACTGGGGCTGTTCAGCCTTGAGAAAAGAAGACAAAGAGGGGATCTGATTAATGTTTATAAACATCTCCTTAAGTGTGGGACACGGGGAAATGGCCAGCCCCTTTTCAGTGGTCTGTGGGGACAGGACAAGGGGCAATGGCTGCAAGTTGGAGCACAGGAAGTTCTGCACCAACATGCAGAAGAACTTTTTCACAGTGAGGGTGTCAGAGCCCTGGGACAGGCTGCCCAGGGGAGTTGTGGAGTCTTCTTCTCTGGAGATATTCAAGACCCGTCTGGACGCCTGCCTGTGCAATATCTCATGTCAAGCCTTGAGTTTAAAGTCCCCATTATTGGTACATCACCCACCAATAATATGGACCTCAAGCACAGAGAAGCAGAAAACATACAGGGAAATTTACATTTGATCCTGAAACGCATAAACTGGAGCAAATTTTTAAAAAATGAATGCTACAGTAATGTTCCTGTGAACAGCCTGTGCATCCCAGAGTGTGAACAGCTGGATCTTGATATTATAGAGAAAGGCAGTGAAATGGTCCAAGCATGAAAAGATTAAAGGATCTATAGTACGTTGGGATGATAAAGTGCAACACTGCACGCTTTTGCTCAGAGATACATGGATTTCTTTTCTTTGGGGTGTTTCTTTAGGGTGGCAATAATTTTTACAGATTACAAGCTACTTTCTGGAACATGTATTCCCACTGCATAATATCACTTTCGTTAAATTAAACTGTTAGAGGAATAATCTATATAATGATTTTGACATCATGCAGTGTTTGGAAGCAGAGCAGAAGAGGCGGATGGAGATGTGATCTATAGATAGAAAGTGGTTCTTCACAGGCAAATGATATTCAGGAAGAACTGGTTCTACTGGTAATATGCTCAATAGTATCCAAACATGAAGAAAATAAAGAACAAATTTTGTGTGGCTTCATTTTAAAAGAGTTGTGAACACCGCTAAGCATCATTCTGGTCACCACCATCTGCTGGCTCCCCAAAACATCACAAATCATATCTCCCACTTCACATTTATTTATTCTACCTTTATCACCTGTTACACCCGCATGTTACTGTGCTTTGCAAGCAAGAGACGGAAGCTCAGGCAAAGGCTGATCATAGGAAATAACGTCTCTGTCCAGATGCCAGTGTTTTGTTGCTGCCTTCCTGACTCTAAGTACAGCCAAATAAAAGTTTGAGCTTTCTGCAAGAGGTGCAGAAACAAACAAACAAACAAACAAACAAACAAACTGTGGCTGACCAGCGTTGCTGATGGGGCGGCAGAAGCACAGTATTTAGAAGAGAGCTGCTTATCCTAGAACAACTGAGCACAGTTCCAACCAGAAGCCTCCAGGGCTTTGGTAAGGGCAGGTACTGCGTGGTCCTCATTAAACAAAGACCTACTGTGTACAGTGACCACAGCAGACAATATAAAGACAAATAATAAGTCTTAATGAAGGTGAAGAATCCTTGCCTGGGAAGTTACTGATGAATATAACAAGAAGGGAAAGGCTTATCTCTGTTGAAAGACATACTAACAGTTGTTTCACAGAGATACTGAAATACAAGACACAGAACTGCCTGATATTGTCTCCATATAGAAGATAATATTACACACTAAGTAAAGGATTTTGCTTAATACAAGGTTCATTGACCCTTGAAGAATTTCAGGGTCCTCTGTAACCATAGAGGCCCAGCAGAACTAAGATGATTCAGCAGTTCCCATCTTCATCATTTTTTGCTATTGTCAAAATGGTATCATTTTCGGCACTCTTAGAATAAAGAGGATAGAGGTCATACCTGTGTGAGCTTCCATTCAAATTTGTAGCTATAGAAGATTTATTTCTTCTTCCTGAACACTGTTGCCAGCTCATTTAAAGGGAACTCAGCTAACAGAAGTACTTTCAACCCAGCATTTCAACTATGGATCCTTTTATATGTACAGCATAAATAACACTGTGCATCCGGTCTCAAAATTATAGAAGAATGACAACAACTTTCATCCCACTAAAATTTTATATATGAAGGAGAGCCGTGTGCATGCATGGAAGGGAGAACATGCACCCTCCCCAGGACACTGCAGTTACCACTGCATGCCAGATCATCACCCCAACAAATCAACAGGAATCATAAAGCGGAGAATTTCTGGCAAAATAAATGCTAAAGGACATTGTTCCCTACTCCACCACACATTAAACAAGGGGCCTAAACAGGACTCATCTCAAATGACACCTTTACACGTCCAGTAACTGCATCCTGACTGCAGTTCAAGTACTTTCAGTGAAAAAAAAGTCCACTGACTTTTTCCAACAAAGTAAGATGGAAAAGGGGAAGAGTCTAAATTAATCCAAACTCATTTCAGGCACTGCAGTGCCAAAGTTAGGACTTAATCATCCTACGCTGCCTGGATAGTCAGCAGTGGAAGATCTTGGTGGGCTGAATTTTCCCTTGAGCTACACAACTGCCTCCCTTGAGAAGGAGCAAATAATAGCTGAAAATTAATATGAATCCAAATCACTGAACTTGTGGCTTTATTCACAGTGTTAAATGTGGGGAGACATTAGTCTTGTTTCATCCCTGCTTTTCAGGTGAGATATATCATATATAGCAAGAATTCCACTTAGACATAAATAAAAGGTTTTGGCTGAATGATAAGCTTGCCAGAAAATTCACTTACAATCATCCTGATGCTGGACTCACGCATGAACACCACATGTTTTTGTACAGTAAAAATGGGTTTTAACAGGGGTAGCAGTGTCATCACCCTGGTCTCCTTGCCTTTTACCCACCAAGTCAGAGCATCCATTCTCCATGCGTGCTATTCAGGATACTTTATAACTTCTCAGAGGGTCAGAAGCGTTTCAGTACAACTTAATCTGCGTGGGCAATGCTCTGGGTGAGTCACAGACCTTTGGGAGGTCTGTTCTAAATGTGTCCCCAGACATTCACTCTTTATGAAGCAAAACAAGACAAGACACCTAAATCTACTTTCATTTATGTTTTTCAGGCTTCTCCTTAGTTTTAGAAGATAGTTATTTATAGAAAAAATAGGCATTTAGAAGACTCTTCTCGTCTGTTCAGGAAAGATGGAAATACTGAGAGTTTCTTTGAAGAAATGGGAGAAATCTTGTGAATGCCATTCTAGGCCAGACAAATGGTCCATCCCCAACAAAAGAGTGTATTTACCAGCAGCAGTAAGGGATGGCAGCTAAAGACAGCACATGAATCCAGGTATTTCCTACAGGCCACTCTCCTTGTAATTCCCTACTATCCACACTGTTAGTGTTAGAGATGTGGGGTCTTACAAGCCTGCCTTTTTCCGTTCATTCCTCTAACAGACCTGTTGTCCAAGAATTTGTCTATCCCCTTCAGCACCTGATCATTTTACCTGTCTCTTCAACCTCCCGTGGAAACAAATTTGGGAAGTTTATTACTTACCATGGGCAAGAATCCTTTGAAACTAGTGGAAGATCAGTTTAAAAGGGACAGAGAGCACTCCTTCATTTGAGCATTGATGAATTTGGTGAATACCAGCTCTACCTTCACACTATTCCCTTAATATCATACACCTTTCTCGTATCCCCTCACAGCTTTCTGCTTTCATAATTCAAGTGAGTCCTTGCCCTTTAATCTGCCCTTGTGAAGCAGATGCTCTAGCCCTTAGATCATTTTTTAAAAAATACATATATACACACAAATATATTTAGTTCCACTACATCCTTCTTGAGATACAGGGACCAGAACTGCACACAGGGCTCAAGGTGGTGGTGTGCCAAAGTTTTAAACAGCGGCATGACGATGCCTTGTGGTCTTGTCCCCTGACAATGCCCAGTAATTTCCTGGGTGTTTTGGCTGCCTCTGCACTTTAAGTTAATGATTGCAGACACCTGTCAACAACTCCAAGATCCCTCTCCTGAGCTGTAACCATCAGTGTCACGCTCAAGGTTAAACAAGCATGCTTTAGGCTTTTTTTTCCCTGCACGTACAACGCTATGGTTGCTCACACTGAAGTTGCCCTGCCACTTTTTTTGCCCAGGGACTCAAGTTTAGTGAGGCTCATTGCTTTTAGGGTGACACTCAACTACCAGCATCATCTGCAGACTTGGAGATTTGACTGTGCACTACCTGCTCAACATCTTGAATTACTGTAGATGAATAGAATTCATGTAACTGACCTAACACTCTTTTTAAAGGAGGGTTGGGGTTTTTTTGTTTAGCCTGTGGTGGATCACTGAGTTACCAGTGTATTTCTTTATTCCTAAAAACACTTTGATCATCGTGTGACATACTAAGCAGATGTGGCCTTGGTCTATCTAACAATAATCACGTGTTTCAGAATGTTGGACAGGAAAGAAAAAGCACCTCAGCTGCTGAATGACTTACTTTTCATTGGTTTTCCATTTAAGCATGTGGTAGGCTCCTTCAAACTGTTTTTCCAAGCTGAGATGGTTTCTCTTTGTAGCCTCTCTCCCTTGTCTCTTGAATTTACAGTCTCGGGTTCCCATCCAGCCATTTCTTGTCTCATCAACACAACTGTGTAAAGCGCACTCATGTTCTCCCTTGTGCCACATCTCATTGCAAACTCAGCTCAGTTTCTGATTTCAATGAAGTTAGCTGAGAAGTTGAGATGGATTTTGGTGGAAAAACAAAGAAATGTAATTTTTCTGAGGAGCTGTAAGTCAGTATACTAACAAAACTGCACAAACTGGGGGGTGATTCTAATGACTGATGCAGAATGGCACAAAAATGGAACAGGATCCTGTTTCCATTAAATTCAGCAAGGAAACATATGTTTACTTTGGTCAGGTGGACTCAGACTTCATTGCAGAGGTACAGTAGAAAAAAGAATAAATAGAAAATTTTTCTTCTCTCACTTATTCAGTCCACAATAATATACTTTACTGTAATATTCAATGCAATAATGTGATTCCATACTGATAGTTGGTCTTGAATAGATAGATAGATACCTGCCTCCTCCCAAAGAAGTGTTTGGGTGACAATTTTTCAGCAAAGAAAAGATTAGTTATTGTCAGATTGCACAATAAGAAGGAAGAATAAAAGGAAGGAGTAAGCGTCTGCTGCTAAACCTGTTTGGAACTAACAACAGTAGAAGTGCAAAAAAGAATGCCAGTTCACAAAAAAAATACTGCAAGATTTGACAGGAGTAGATTTCTTATTGTTTGCTGGCTTGCAAAGTGCTGGGTTCAATAAAGCCAGAGGCGCATTGCAGAAGAAGGGGCAAAGGGTACCCCTCAGCTTTACAACTGTTCGCTTTGAGTCTTGCTGAGCATCAATTGTCTGGTTAGCTGAACGGATTTATTTTTTCATTCTGCTAAGACACTGACACCCTAACAGTACAAGTACCTTTAGACCTCTGCACAGCCTTGTCTTCATCTGTATCTGCCTGCTGACAGATGATGTTCTTTGAGGCTGAGTTGCGTGTCTCGGATAACCACTAGAGATCATTCCTCTCACTTCAGTACTTCTGAATTAATTGATGTCACTTTATTCTCTTGTCAATCCACAAATTTTTTTTTATATATGAGAAAGTATGAATCCACATATTTATAACTTGAATGTGAATTAAAGCAGCAAGCTTTCAGATTTATGTCTGTCTCAATGCTGGAGGACAGTTTCCTCAAATAAAACAAAACAGAACTTCACTGTGTAGTAGACGGCCCACTGGAAAAAATAAAGCTGAAACTGGCCACATACACAAATGCAACTATGGCAATTTCTATTAGTTGAGGATCTGGTCTACATTCAGTAATTAAACCAAATTAAATATGCTGCCTGTTATGCAGCTAAACCCTTCATTTATTTTATAAGCAAAAATAGAATTCATCTTCAAAGACAAATATTGATAAATACTTGGTGCTTTTACTGAGCATGTTGGAGAACTGTGCTGGCCTCAGCAGCCAGACAGATTCCACACCACTGAGCATGCTGCCTCATCTCCAGGCCCTCTCCCAGCTTTCCTCCTTCTCTTTTTAGACAGAGAAATGTAATCACCCACCTTCTCCTGCTCTTCGCAGGGTAGGGAGGGCAGCTTGGAGCTTTATGACTGAAGCATGCTCAGAGCGGAAAGCACTACAAGCTCCATAACAATATCAACCACTAGTAAGCAGTTAGATAGGAATGCATCAGTGTTGGTGCACAATCCCATGCAGCCAGAAGTGCGCCCCCCCCATCCCACAGCTTCACATTAAAGAGGCTGGTTTAGGCTTCCACTCCGTCCTGCAGAAGCCTGCCCTCTTCCACATAGTAGCACTGCTGTAACGTGACCCACTTGATTCCAGGGAGTTAGGTCATCCATAATTTTGGACCATTTTATCTATAGAGTGGACTTGTTTTCCAAAGGCTCTTATCAGCAAGCTGGGAACATGCACAAAATGTCTCTCCTTTCGCTCTGTATCTGGACAAGACTTAGGCAGTGTCAGAGAAAAGAGCTTTCTACACCCTCTCTGCAAGTGTTTATAACAAAGGCCTCTTTTCTGATGTTCAAAGAATGCTTCATCATCCTATTCCCCTCTTACATCTTCCTTCCACCACGGAACCATGCATTACTGCATGCACACCTGTATGCATGTTTACAGATGCAGGTAACAGTAGAGGGTATTAACTTTGTATTTTAAGTGTCAGGCCTATTGGATGTTCTCACATAGCAAACAGAGAAACTATCCTGGATGTTTTTCATATGACAAAATAAACTGATAAAAATGTGAAAATTGGGATTTTTCTCACAAAGAGAGAAAGAAATTAAAAAGAAAATCCAGGAAAACCAGAATAAAAGCTAAGTGCGTTCACCCCACTACCAGTAAGTCCAGGATTTCAGTTGACCACAAAATTACTATTTTCATAATGTTTGCTATTTGTAAATTTGAAGCGACAGCTAACAGAAAAGGATCCCAGCAGCAAAGGTTAGAAATTTTTCCAGGAAAATAAAGAACCAGTGAGTCTCCTTACTGACTAGAATACACAAAATGCTTTTCTGTGAGAGGGGCTCAGGTCCCACCTTGTAGCATGCTAGAGGCTTAGGAAAAAAGCGTCCCAAGTTCACAAAGATGGATAAATAATTTTTAGTCACTGCTAAAACTAGGATGCAGTTTGAGACAAGGACACTTTTTGGGTTTGGTGTCTCATTCTGTCAAACAATATACTGGCAAAACATTGGTTTTGTAGTAGAAGAGGAAAGTAAAGCCATGAGAATGCAAGGGATGAAAAGGGAATAAACTCTGGCTTTACTTCAGAGTAAGTGGTATTTCAGAAGTTGGGAACACAAGTTCTGTGATCTACAATATGACATTTGACTTCATACAGAATTCTGTTACAAAGCATCCAACTTCTTCGCAGAATATTCAGAAATTCAAGCACAATCATCTTTCATAATGAAAAGATACTTAATTTCTCATAATTCCATGGCAAAATTGAATAAATTCTCAAAAGTTTAAGTGAAGCCAAATTAGAGACCAGTTTAGAATATGTAAAGCAGAACATAATGCATTCCAGTACCTGATAGATAAGCCTTGGTCACCTAAATAGGCCTATAAAGTGGAATTTATTAAAATGTAAATGCCTTTGATGCATACCCTTACAGCACCTGCACTCACGATTCTTTGGGGCACGTAGGGGCTCTTGTAGAACAGAATCCTAGTGGAAAAAATACTGTGCAGCTTTCCAGACACTGTAAAGCAACTTGCTTCCCTTGCTTGAAGTTATGGTAAAACTTAAAAAAAAAAAAAAAGGCCTGTGTAATTACAATAAAAAAAAGCTGACCCATCAACCCTGACAGTAACAGCCATATTATTTTTATTACTTTTTCTTCTAATCTACCATCAAGGAATGTCACTGATAGCTCAGGACACTGTTATCCTGTTGCAGTTTTGTGAGGCTGTGCTGCTGAGACGGATTTTTAAGCAGCAGTTACAGTTTTCTGCCAGCCTGAACTATAAACAGCGAGCAATTCAAGGCCAAAGTTGTGGCCCGAGAGACAGTCATAGTGCCTCTGAGAATCACAGATGGGAGAAAACAATCCGGAAGTAGCTGCATTTTGCCACCGGAGAAGGGAGCGAGAAGATGTAACGAGCTGTGCAGACACCAAGGCCAGAGAAGGGTGGGGGAGAAAGATGCCCCTTGCAGCCTGTGGAAAAACCCATGGAAAAGGCTGAGACCCCACCTGCAGCCCGTGGAGGGGCTCCATGGTGGATGGAACAGGTGGAGACATAGAGAAGAGGCGGTGACCCTATGTTGGAACAAGCCCCTGCCAGCACTTGCAGCCATGAGGAGAATCACAGAGATGAGAGAGAAATATTTGCGTTGGAACAGGTTTTCTGGGGAAAGGGATGGAATCCTGTGGAGGACTGGGACTGAGAGACACTGTGATAAAGAGATAAAGCCCTGTGGGAAAGGATTCACGTTGGAGAAGTTCATGAAGGACGATCTCTTGTGGGTGAGACCCCATGGTGCAGCAGGGAGAGGCTGTGGAATGAATGCCCTCCCCCCCAGCCAAGAAGGAAACAAACTTGCAAGGGACTGACCGAAGCTCCCATCTCCCAGTCCCTGCTCCCCTGTGCTGCAACCAGGGGGAAGAAGGGAGTGAAATCATGACTAGAGTGAGGTCTGCTAAGAAGGAAGCGGGGCGGGGGGGGTGGGGGGGGTGGGGTGGGGAGGAGGAAGGTTGGAGGTGTTTTAAGGTCTGGAAGAGGAAAACAGCTCAGGAAGAAGTAACTGAGAACCCCATTTTCTCCCAGTCCCTGCCTCACTGTACTGCAAGCAGGGGGAAGAAGGGAGCAAGATCATGGCTAAAGGGAAGTCTGCTTAGAATGGAGGGGTGGGGGGAAGGTGCTACCGAGAACCCCATCTTCCCCAGTCCCTGACCCCGGTACTGCGAGCAGGGAGCATAATCCTGACTAAAGTCTGCTAAGAAGTGTGTGTGTGTGTGGGGGGGGGGGGGGAAGTGTTTTAAGATTTGGTTATGTTTGTTTTAAGATCTGGTCGTGCTCCCAACTCTGGTTTCTTCACTGTTCTTTCTAGTGTAGTGTAATAAAGTAGGTAGTTCCTCTCTTCTTCACTTTGTGTTGAGTCTGTTTTGCCCATGTCATTGCTGACAGAATGATCTCTCCCTGTCCTTATTTTGACTCCTGAGCCTCTTAATATATGTTTTCTCCCGTGTCCAACTAAGAAGGGGAGTAATGGACTGACTTTGGTGGGCGTCTGGCCTCCAGCCAGGGCTAAACCACCACAAAGCCACAGTGAAAATGCAGAACAAAGGAATCTTAGGCACTTCAAGATAACACAGTCCTACAAAGCAGGGTACTCCCCTTGTGTGTGGCTTCCAGATCCAAACACCTGAGCTATTTTCCTCCAGCCCAACCACACCTGCTCACAGGCAGCACCCACCCTGTGCCTCACCTTCCAAGTACTTCGGCAAAACACGCTTGATGCTGGCAACATCTCCCATCAGCACAGTAACTCCGTGTACCTTTTCACGCTACTAGAAACCTGTCAGGTTTGGGTTGTTTGTTTTGATGGTCATTAAGTTATACTTTGTGACTGACCTCACGTGTCCATAGAGAGAAGCAGATGAAGACTTTCTTCCATGATTTCTACAGGGAGCAATTACTCACCGTCTTCAATGAATATTGTATGATGGTACCTACTTTATTTGAACTTGAGGAGGACATGGGGTTTTTTTACTCCTTTCTAGATGTTGTGGGGGGATGGTAGAGGGGACTAATCCACATTATTTGGTTTGTATGGTAAAAGGGGGAAGAAAACTGATTGCTGAAAGATGACTATTCTTCTATTTGTTGCAAAGCAGCACAGGGAACACAACGTATCACACACCAAGCACTGTACAACCTGAAGTAAATCTGTTTTACTGAAGGTTCAGATTCTTTTTTTTTATTATTATTTATTAAAAAAAAAAGCCAAAGCTTGTGGTCAAGCCTTACATGATGCTGCATCTCCAAGCTCAATCTAAATGCTGTCCCAGGGATGGCCCAGCAAGGCAGTTATGAGACTACAAGCTGGAGAGCATTTCTCACCCACTTCAGTGGGGCAGTGTGCCCGTTTGTGAAATTCCCACTCATGTCTATCACCTTGAGACATGGGATAGAATTAATTTTTATTAACTGGGTTCATATTCACAACAGAAAGGCTGATTGACATTAATTTTGCCTTCATTTACCAGCCATGTGTATTTCAAAAAGGAATTCAGTTGTCAATCAGTGCAAACTAATGCACCTTTAAAAACATAGCCCAGATCCCAAACCATAAATCCAGTAACACATTTTCTTTTGTTTCTTGTCCTACATCAGTGTCACAGCTCAGCAAGTCTAGCAGTTTACTAAGAGCTTTCTCATCTCCTGCTCCTAGCATCAATCTGTCAGATTTGCTTACAGCAGTTGACTTGCCTCCTCTGTGCTCTGCAGAATTATAACACTAGTAACCAGACAACAGTCAGAAGGACTTGAGTTCAGCTGCCTTGACAATTATTCTCCAGCATAGAACAAGCAAGGAGGAAGACAGCATTTCTGCAGGTACCTGTAACACCAAGGGGTGGTCACAGCTGTCTTCTTCACCTTGCAGAGCTTTTTAAATTTTTCCCTGTTAACACTGAGCTACCTGGTACAAACTCAGGAGAGAGTAACCCAGTAGAGAGCTATTGCCATCACCAGGTTGCTCGCTCAGGTAGTCCTCCAAGTACTCTGCTGAGCTCAGGCAAGCTCTGCCTTGAAGGAGCTTACAAGAGAAAAGCCCCTTGTATTGAACTTAGTGGGGCTGTTTGTGTGACAGGAGACCACAGGGTGCAAAGGTGAAGAAGGCCAAAGAACAGTATAACATAAATGACTCTTTATGTGTAGGTGTTTCAGGAGTCATAGTGATCTGTTAGCTTCTTATGGTGCAAATCCAAGTGTCACAGTCATAACTCACTACCAAGACATGAATTGAGCTTGAATAGCCTACTAGTGTCTCATTCATCGCCCTTTGCAGGGCTGCTTATAACTGAAAGGTGATCTGACTACACAAGCATCTGTGACTCCCTGGCACTGGACTAGATCTGTGGTTGCTGATTACACCAGCAGATTTGGGGGGGCTGGACTTGATGATCTGTTGAGGTCCCTTCCAACCCCTACAATTCTGTGATTCATGATCATGACTGTGTTACGGTAGTTTGACCTGTAATTTAGTAAGTGACTAACTAGCCCTGTCCACATAGAAACATTTGTTTAAAGCTTTTTTTCAGAATTCACAAAGTCAAGGCTGTAGAAATTTTTAAAACCACTTAAAAATCACTCTAAAGACACTTAAGAATCAATGCTATAAAAACAAAATTAATTTTTAAAAGATTACTAGTGTATCCCATTTACTAAAACGATTAGCTGGAATAGCACATCAGCCAGCATTCAGGGAATGGAACATGATGAAATATGTTATTAGAGAATTGACAAAAAGTTATGGGAAACCATAAAAGAGAGTATATGTACCTATAAAAAATGGGTTGCAGCTTGCTACAAATCAGACATAGATAAATACTTTACTCCCAGCAACACTTCCTCAGCAAAACATTTTTAGACTGGAGACACCGGAAACATTGAAGAGACTCAGAGCTGAGCCCAGACTTATATTTTCCCTTTTGCCTAAATTTTGAGAGGCAGTTATTTTTAGCCCATGTGGGTGTAAAAATCATGTTATACAAGATGCAGTGAGATAGGGTTTCTTTACTTATTGGAAAAAAAGGGTGGCATGTAATGGCTTCACCTCTGGTACAGTCCATCACAGGTGTCAGAAAGATGCATAGAATGAGTTAGTATTTCAATACCACTCTCAAATGCTTTAAGGTTATGTGTGCTTGTCACAGAGCAAGCCTCTCTCAAGAGCTGTGCCTCTACACACCGACTGACCCCGCTTACATTAGGTATTCTTGGGACCCCGCCTCAAGAAAGATGACTGGCTGTGACAAAAGGAGAAGATTTACAAATAAGTATTAATTTTTCAGGGCAAGGAAAAGAAGTAACATAAAAGGAACACAAAGCATTAAAACAGAATGACACATAAGGGCAACAACATTAAAACAGTTTCAAAATCGCCTGTTTCTCTTCAGTTGCCTTTGCTACTCTGCATGACAAGGAAAGGTTATTTCTGCTGATGCCTTCTCAACTTCTCTAACTTCTGAAGAGATGCCAGAGTTGCCAAAACTCTGCAAGAATCAAGCTAATGTCCTCACTATCTGTTGAGCATCTTTTTTAATTCCTGCTAAAAATTGCAGTGTTACTATGAAAAAAACACTGGTCCCTGGCATCAGTCCCTTATGGTAGAAGGTTTGGAAAGACATAAAAACACAGCTAAGCCAAAACCACTGAAAATATTTCTAACCCTAGAATGGCACAGTGGGTGAATGCTAACTTTCAGTGACAATGGGTACAGGGAGGTGCCACAAGTTTCCTCTTCCAGTACAGCAATACTCCTGGAACTAAATGACCTCTAGTGCTCTCCTGCCACTCTTCAGCTCCCTCAATTAATGCACAGCTGCTGAAAAGTGGTGTTGGGCATGTCAGTCTACTGAGGTAGGTGATCTGGATGTTTCAAGGGGAAATAGGAACCTAAATATCTTTAAGCATCCAGACCTCAATGGGTAGTAAGTAAGAGCTTCAGGAAACTGCACAGCTCCCACTGGAATTCCTGCATCATAATTAACTTCCATTTCCCAGGGAGGTGGCTTGTAGAGTCCAATCTTGCAAATAGAAAGCTAGGTGGGAGTGTAAATTCACAGTATAAATAGGTTGTGTCAGAAACCAGAATGAGGGAGAAAGACATGAACGTTGTATCACAAACTTGTGTTAACCAGTCTGGCTTAAGGAATAAACTTGAACACCTGAGAACATCCTGCTAGTGTCTGGAGGCCAGAGAGTCCAGGTGTGGTGCAGCTCACGAGGGAGTGTGCCCATTTATATCCACATTTTGTTTCCAGGAGTTGGAGTCAAAGGCTCTTTTAGTGCCACATTCCAACATAACTCCAACCCAGCCTGCCAAGGAGGCAGTGCCAGAGCCATCCTGACGCATCCACAGCAAACGTGGTGGGTGGCAGCATCCCAGTACCTCCCTTACCCTCGATGTCCTTCCCCCCAGCCTGGCTCTTCATGATCCTATCGTTCTTTAACTTCATTTCCAGTCCAGTTCAGTGCTCTACACTAATCGCAAGTGACAGATGGAAGCTGCAATACATCTACAGCTCCAGATCATTAAATAAGATGACCTGTACTTCCTGCAGTAATCAGATATTGCTGCAAGTTACCTCTGCTTCATCTAAACCAGGGCTGGCAAAAGGGCCTCTATGATCACAGAGGGGATTGTGTTTATTTCTCTCCAAGTTGAGGCTCAAATTAGGAGTACTCACATTTCATCCTTTCACTATGTCAGAGCATTAAAATCTGCAAATAAAACCTGAGAAGCAGGTATCTTCAACCTGCAATAGTATTAAAAGATTTGGGGCAACACCTGTATTTTTCAAGAGTATTTACAACACACTGTTGTCTACTATCAGGAAGAAGTAAACACAAAGACTCAGAGGAAGAAGGTGACTTTCAAGAAGAAAAGATTATTAGCAGATGCTCTTGCCATTTTGGTGGTTTTTTAATTCCCCCCCCCCTCAGATGATCAAGATCACTTGTCTAAGGTTAAAACAGTTTTGCTTAGTTGGAAATCAAATCATAGGAATTTGTAAGTGAAATGAATGTGCAGATTGCAAAACAGGTAAGGAAAAGGTGCTATTACCTATGCCTTCTCCTTGTCTCCCACGCTCGCTACTTGCAGGGGAAGGCTGTTTATTTCATGCAATGTGGAAGACCTGTTTTCTGTTTGCCCTTCCTCAATCCACAAAGGGGTTTGAAGAGAGCCTGGCACCTTGAGAGCGCAGTCTTGCCTTCCATGACTACCACTGTAGCTGATGCTGCAGATATCCCTTTCCCCTCAACCTGTCCCATTGCAGTTATTCTGCTTTATAAGAAATACTTGAATAATCCTTGGAACAGGTCCCAAAAGCCAGGTGGCTCCATCCCAGGGATACACTCCGACCACCAGCACGACAACTCATTCTCCCTTGTCTTACTGCAGACTGTTACGTCTGCTGGGTTGTTTTGGCAAATCTGGACCCATAGAAGGAAATTAGGGAGGTGAGAGGATAGAGCTGGGAAACGATTTGAGGGAGAATCAGATGATATTGATACTAATGAAGTGCTTGCTTGCCCAAACCAGATTTGCAAGTAGCTTAAGACACAAAGTCTGTATCTCAGAGCAGGTTGTTCACCCCCAAAAATGTCTTCATCCTGAACTTTAATCCCAGCTCTGACATAAAGTCCCCATATGGTCTTTTTTAATCATATGGGCACCTTCAAGGAAAGAAGCACAGATGGACAATTTCACAAGTGGTAGTAAAATAATGCTGCATTCATTTCAATGGATTTATATTTTTTTCCTCAGTTTCCTTATCTGTCATATAAGCCAAACTGTACTTCCCAGTACTATAAAGCAAAGCACAGATTGCTCTTGCCACTTTACCAGTCAGTTTATAACTGACACCTTGGTAAGATTCAATTTCTCTCTTTATCAAAAAAGCAGCTTTCCTGCAAATGTATTGTACCAGTAATCATCTTGGGTTTGATACACTTCTTGAGGCAATCATTTTCTCATAAATTCTGAGATGCTTTCAGTTCTGTGTCACTTTATAGTCATGTGAGATAGGATTCGGCAATCCTAAATGGCTTCTAATCTGCTACATGATAAGAAGACAGAGGGGGAAAATGTATTCTGTAACACAAGGAAGATATTACACTACGTATAATGTAATAAAAACTCTATAGCAGAAATTAAACATTTGGAAAAAATCCAACCCCTTGCCTACTGACTCTAAGCAGCAACAAAAAAAGGTGACGGGAGAAAGCCACCAGAGCACAGAAGAATTTGCAGACTGTCGGTCTGTCCTGTTTACATTCTTGGAAGTAACAGGTGGAAATGAAATTTGCAGATGACTCAGTAAATGACCTATGGTATTTTTTTGCAACAGAACGTTAAACCAGAGTAACCTGGTGCTTACATGCACCATGAAAGGCAGGCAGAACAGGAATCACAGAATCACAAGGTTGGAAAAGACCTTTAAGATCATCAAGTCCAACCATTCCTGTCCTAAACTAAATCATATCCCTAAGTAGCTCATCTACCCTTTTTTTAAACACATCCAGGGAAGTTGACTCAACCACCTCCCTGGGCAGCCTGTTCCAGGCCCCGACAACTTGAAACCGAACTGCTCACCTCAATGTCCTACCTAAAGTATCATGAGCATGAGCACTTTTTTTGCACTCTCTCTTTCCCCCCAGTTTCCATCACCACATATCCCTCCTTGCAAGGCTTGTGTCACTTTTCAAAGTGAGAAATTATATTGTCAGCAGTACTACAAATTTCAAATAGATTGCGTAACTGATCTAACTTGACAACAAAGCTGGTTAATGTAGGAACCTAAGTGCAGACATAGTTGCCTAACTCTCAGGTAGACTCCTTGGAAAAGAAACACCAAATGCCAGCCCAGAACACACTGGTCAGGTGCTGCCAGTTACCAACCCATTTCCCATTAATTGCCAGGTTAATAAGCTTTGAGGCTTGAAATGCAGCCGCAAGGCCCCAGGACTGTAACATGTAACTAAGTCTTGGGCAGACAGATAGGGTAGCAGATGATTTGCCATGGGGCCCTGGGTGCTAGTGTTGTACCAGTCCCGAGCCCCAGTAACCACAGTGGCTGGTAAATGCATTAAAATTGTGAAAACAAGCCAGTTTCCTTTGAACAGCATCAGTCCTACAGCATCCTCGGGTAGCTGCTTCCAACATGGAGGCAAAGCAAACCGGTATAATACAGCCAGACCATGCTAACCTGAGACATCTGCCATAGCTTCAGGTACAAAGGAAAGGTAAAACAGAGTCTATCTTTGGTTTTCATCCTCTGTCCCTGAAGAAACTTAGAACCCTTCTCCAGTATAAGTGTTTCCTACTGTCTTCCTATTACTTACGTTTAATGCGTGCTCTTTTCTAAAGCATGATATTTTGAGGTTGGACTTTTCATAAACTTACATGTCTGTTACCAGGTGAGGGACTAACATCAGCTCTACTGCAGGCTGACTGTGGCATCTCTACTCTAAGATAGTCTCACTACATTCTTCCATTGATAGCTATGTCAAACAGACATAAGTAGATGAAGTTTATCCAAGTTCTGGAAACGCAGGCACTCATATTACAGACACTGTAGGGCTTATCCACTGGAAGGAGATGCAGCATCCCAGCACAGCCTGCCAGCCTCACACAGATGAGCCAGCCAGCCTGAGGCTCTGGTCAGGTGGTGCAAATAACAGGGTCACATATGGCATTCCAGTCAAAGCTCCTGAGGTGTTTATATGAGGCTTGCCATTATGGTGTCTGGGTGCCCTTTTCACAACAGACCCTTCACTGCCAAAGTACTGTCACTTGAGCAGAAGGTAGTAAGGCAAGCTATGATTTCATCATCAACAGACAGAAACAGTAAGAGACAAGGTACCTCATGAGAAGGGAAGGAATAACCAGTTTCTCAGGCATGTACCTAACTGAGATCCTATGCAGAAACCTACAACGAGTACGTAACAGAGGTGGGAGAAGACTGGACTTGCTTATGTATCCCCTACCTCTGAGGATAAAGCAGAACTCCAGTAAGTTTTTATCCCCCTTCACGCTGCAGATGTTTCTGCAGGCTTCACACACCTCCTGACTTCATGCACACACACACTCATGGGGGTTCAAATAACATTGGCAGTGCTGTAGTCTCCTAGAGCCTTGCTGCTGGTCCCTTCATGAGAAAGCACCTGAGGCTTGGGACAAGAGTTAGCAAGTAGTTTGCTTCTCATACAGCATCCTCAGATCTTGAAAATTCATGGGAAGAAGTTCAGCAGATCATTTGTTTGCCCTAGGCTTTTACTGGCTCTGAACTTCATTAAAGGAAGTCGTACCGATGAGCTGAAATTTCTCTTCTGCCTTCTGGTCAGTCCCCGTATTTTGGAAGTCAACAAACATTTCTTTATGCATGGCAGGCTGTAAGCGTTATTTAATAGTGAGCTGTAAATAATGGCAAGCCAAAGATTCAGAGCTAGAAACATCAGTTCAGTACTGAGGAATCTCCAGCAAATATGCAGCTCCTCACACAACCGTGTGTTTGTTGCGTTATTTGGGCATGTTGTCTAGGGAGGATAACACAGATTATGCCATCAAGAACTCCTAGAAAAGACAGTACATGTGATTGTTGGCATAGCTTTGACCAGCCATGGTCAAAGCATGAGTTCATTTGTAAAAAAAACAGTCATTACAAGTGCTACCTTTCTCGCATTTTCATCACTCTTTATCAGACTGTACTCCAAGGTATTCCTCAAAACTCAGCCTCTTTGGGTTTAAAAGGGGAACTTGAGGAAAATGGGTTTTTTGTGAGGTGAGCTCAGGAATGGATCAGGAGCTGTAGGATTCCTGCTGCCATTCCCTGTCCCAAAGGCAGCAAACACCTCGTGTTACCACCCTACCATTAGTATAGCAAGCGACGCAGAAGTAAAAAGGAAGATGCTAACTCAGGTATGCAGGAAAAGTTCTAATCTTAGCAGATTCAGCCTGCCTATCTGAAAACCGACCCTATAATTGCAATTGGGCACAGCGTCCTTTATCTCCTGCTCATTTAGGCTAACATTAAAAGGCTGTATTTAAGACAAACACTATTAACTTAGACAAATCTTTAGGCTGAAAGCTTTCTTAGCTGTATTTAGGAATAAATCGAAGTAATCTGCAACCATGCTGTTTTAAGGAGGTACCTTTGATACTCTTGTGTAAAAAACATTATATATGAAGGCATTCTATGTACATTTTTTTAACAGATATATAATTTCAGATTTTTTTTAAAATATAATGATACTGTTTCCTCAGCCTGAGAAAATGATGAATTGTAGTACTATAAGAAATGGATTCCTGAGATTGGCAGGAAGCTGAGTATTTTGTTAGGGAGTTATTGATGTTTTTATTTGCTTTTTTTTCCTTACTTAATCTAATGATGACTTTCCCCTTTGCCTGTTCCGAGCCAGGATTCACACTAACAGCTGGTGACCGGGCAATCACACTCACTCAGTAAATTATCAAATACCAGGGGCCTTCGTTTGCATATCTGTGTTCATCTGGTTTTCACAGCACATCCTTCAGTTCACTTTTAATAAATAAATCCCACAAAGAAAATAGCAGATGGGAATGAAGGTTGCTGTGCTTCTTTATAAATAAAGCAATAGCTCAAGGAGCCTCAGAAGGGACGGTTCTGCTCCCTCTACTGAACAGAAAAGCGTCCTCCTCCGCAAGCAGTACTGCTGGTTTCACAAACAGCAGGCCCTCTGAAATAAGGTCCTCAGTGTAATGGCGAAAGAAATCAAGCCCAAAACCAGTTTACTGCTGGGCCAGTTCCTAACTTTGCATTTCCCACGCTAGTCAAAAGGAAAATGGATTCCTGCACTGGAAAGAGGAAACTTTTCATTTTCAGGCAGACTTTTTCTCCCGTGCTACCAGCCTGGTAACGTGGTAACACTTCTTCGAACCTTGACACATCCCTGTTACTGCAAAAACTGCAACTAATCCATTTTGCTCTCTATTCAAGTAAAGTTTCACCAGTCTCCAGGCAAAAACAACAGCCCCAAGTTTAAACCCAGCCGGCACTTTCTTTGTGCAGATGGAATGACAGAAAAAACAAGGTGTGAAATGTAAGCCAAAGAACCACCAAGAACCACTAAAAGCAAGATGACCCCATTCTGGAAACAAAAGAGTGAACAACCCTGTGATAAACACAACCCCAGAGAGGTCACCATAAGCAGAAACACATCCTCCTTCCTCCAGCACCTTTCCCCTTGGCACCCTCCAAACCCTGCCTACACTGGCTGCAGCTGTCTCCTTCCAAAGCACCTTCTTCCACAGCAGCAACCACACCTCCAGCACCCCAAACTTAATCATAGGGTAAATAGCGGGCCTGAAAAGATCTACAGTGGGTTCATCTTTCTCAGTCTTATCCTCTTTTTTAACCTGACAGGCTCTTTTCTGAATGAAATTTTTGTAAGTGCAGCTGGAGGCTGAGTGTTGGAAATCTCTCTGCTAGGAGCTAGGGCTGGAAGAGAAGCTGGGAGTTTTGAGATGGAAGGCGTGGGAGCCTGGAAGGGGGTAGAAGAGGGACTCTGCAGCAGGGCGAGGACTCTGCAGCAAGGGGTTGCCAAGCAGGGGGAGGTGTGAATACACATGCGATGATGACTCACTGGGCAAGTCTATATTAGTGACTACAGTCTATATTATTGCTGCCCTTCCATTTTTTGGAAAGAGAGGGGTGGGAAGATTTCCACTGTGGAAAGCAGCCTGGGAGTGGCCATGAAGAAGACATGGGGTTTGCAGAGGGGCTCCAAGCTAGCAGCTGGGGCAGTGATGCATCAGGAGCTCAGAGCAACAAGCATGAGGGCTCTCCTTTCATGCTGCACCTCCACATTTGCATCTGGACACCCGTAAGCAGGGCTCAACCTGGAGCATGCAGGCAGGTGCCAACTCAGCCCCTACTTACAGACCTACCCCATGCACAGCGCCATGCCCTGCACCGCTGCTGCCTCCTCTTCCTCACAGAGGAAGGAAGAGCTACAAGCCACCTCCACAGAGTGTGCAAGCATAGCAGTACACTTTGAAACGAGTTTCCTCCAAAAACAAGTCACAGGCAAAACAGATACCAAGATCAACAGGGTATTTCCATGCCTCCAAAACAGTGGGTACTGATGAGACTGTCCACTGCGCACAGAGAGCACTTTCCACCGGCCGCACCAACACGCTCTCACCAGGTATTACTTGCAGATTAATTATTTGCACTAGCAGATCTTTCCCACGTGAGTTTCAAAACATCAGGCTGTTACGGAACTCAGATTACTCCCTTTACAAGGCAACAACATCTTTTTTAAAGATGTGAAAAGAGCACTGCTACAACTGCTTATTACTCGAGTTACCACAGGATGCACCTTTGGTGTAATTCCACCCAGACTAGCTGACTTACTCTCTGATTTTTGAGCCCTTGCAATTTATCAATTTACTGAAAAGACCCTTTTTCTTTTGTTTTGGTTTTTTTTTTTTTTTAAGGCCAAAGGATATACTTCACAGTTCATGCAACTCTTGGCCTTCCCATATTCACGTCTCCTTCTCTAAAGTGGATAAGGCAGGCATTTTGTCTTCAAGTAATGTTACCAAATGCCAGACAGATGTCATCCATCCCAAGAACCCACTAACTGACCTTTGCTTTGCTCCCCATATGAGACCAAACATTTTAAGACTCAAGATGTAAACACATTTTCTAAAAACTGTAACATTATATAACATTTATCAGTCCTCCCTCCTGCTCTAAAAAAGACCAGGGAAAAAGTGAAAAAGCTTAATTCCAATAGTTTAGTCTAGACCTGTCTTGAGGCTTGAGAGGCTGATGCACAGGTGAAAAAGCTTGTGATGAAATAGCAGCAGAGCTATATTCATTCCTCATTTCCCAAGAAATAGTATTGCAGTTATGTTTGCCAATATTCACTGTTTCCACCAACTAACCAAACATCCCTATTATTTATAACTACTGGGGGTAAGGTTTCATCAGTCTCACTCACATCGAATACCTTTGCCCCTCTGGCTGTGACTAGACCCATGGATACTACCTGGGGTTGGCCAGAGAGTACAGTATTTGCCTTAGCACACTTAGCAATATCTTTGTGAATGGTATTTCACAGCAGGCTTTTGCATGTCCCCTTCAGTTAACAAAACATCATTGATATGCTCTACGTATCAGCATCAGTATTCCTGAAGTTGTCCTGTTTATGTAAAACTGATTTTAAGTCAAGATGTTATGCAGCCTACATCACAGCTGTTCCATAATTAAATTGGATACCATAAAATCTGATGTAGAAAGTATTACTAGGTTGCTGAAGGTAAATATTCATAGATTAAGCTTGTTCTCTTTAGCTTGAAAAAACATGCAATTTAGAGATCATAACTTCTAAAACTAATCAAAAGCTTGGCAGATGTATTAACAAAAATAAATCTTAGTGTTTAAAAAAAGGAAGTCTGCTTTAGCTCAAGTTCTGCTAAAATTACCTGATGTATAGGAGCATCATGTGCAAGAAATTCTATACACAGAGTCCTTTGCTATCGACTTCTTTATTTACCTGTATTGCTTATCAATATTCATTCACTCCCTTGTTCATGCAAAGCACCTTACCCGATCAGAGCTATTTTCATTACAGCTTTCTTTGAATAATGTCTATTGTCAGCATCAACTGGTCACACCCTAGGTGTGCACGTGATTTCCATAGGTACCTGAACATACAGAACCTTGCATTTGAGAGACAATGCCTGTGCAAGGCTAGTGAGGTGGGTAGAACATCACTCTCATTTGGTGCATCCAGGATGGATGCTGTGGCCACTATCCACAGAGCAGACAAACATGGGAATAAGATTTCTGTGATCCAGTGATTTTGTTGGTTGAGAAGGGAGAAAATGAAAGAGGATTTGCCTTCTGAAACTGGACAGTAGTCAAATTTCATGAGCAAGAACTGCTGCTTTTATTAAATGTTTTCAAAAATCTGCAGCTAAGAGGACTCTTCTTTTGAGCTGAGTTCTTAAGTCTCCTCCACTTGTACATTCTTGACAGAAACAGGCATATCGGGTTTTGTTTGTTTGTTTTTCCAGAATAAATCATCAGAAAGTAGTAAATGCCAACTGCTCCTCAAGTTTGCTTGCATGTTTTTCTATGGTTTGTAGCCCTGCCTCCAAAGGAAAACACACAAAAAAATTTAGGTTTGAAAATACTTCACACTGTACTGATGGCTTTTTTTATAATGTGAGATGCAGAAGAAAAACTGTTGGAAACAAGTTTTCTAGTCATAAACATAGCTGAGCTATTGGAAAAACCTGCTGTGTATTATATCACTATACAGCTATCCACCAGCATGGAACTTACTGTCCTGTACCTACATATCTCAGATTATAAATGTATATATAGATATGCATGTGTTCATTTCAAATAATCAGTTATTTTTCATAGCTGAAGAAACATATCAACGTGAGGAAACAAGTATACACCTACTCACTCGACTGGGCGTAAGCTTCACTGCAACACACCTTATACTTTTAGTTTATTTCCAGAGAGGAAGATGACAGCAGAAATATTTGATTCTAACGCTGCTTTCAGCTACCCAGAATGTTATTTCAAGTTATGGCTCTGTGATTAATACAAAGATTATACAGCTTGAAAGGCTGGTCATCTTTTACACACGCCGCAGAGTGTGAGGTTTTGTACATGAATAACAGAGAAATGTGAATCAGCACGAGCAGATCAGTGATTTGTCTCCTTCACACGTATGACGAAGTGCTAATAGGTTAATTTGCAGCTTGCTTTATTTTTATCCCTACATCTCTATCACTGGTAAGCCATTTGGGTGAGATCCTTCATTTCCATAACTCCAGCTGTTTTACAGAGGACTCAATATTTCCATCTAAAAAACATGGGCCCACTCACAGCAATGATGGATTCCAGCTTTTAATATTTTCCCCTTTTTAAAATATCTTTTAGTTTCAAAGCAATCCAGTGTTACGTGCAACTTCAAAACTAAGCTCATCTCTAAATCCACCTGTCTGATGGTCATTTACATCACAGGTCTTTCACCAAGCACAATGTTCCTGAGGCAGGGACAATGCAATATGCACCCATGTAAAATCCTTTCTTTTGCCAGGGAAGTTAAAAGCATGCCTTAACATGACAAAAAATTCTGGGTGGATGGAAAACACACATGAGTAGAAAATGCCGGTTTAAAAAGATGCCAAGGCACATCTTTTCATTGCCCACAAGAAAAACCCACAGAGCACGTATTGTTACAGAGAGCTGCTCCTCTACCCCACTACTGGGAAAGAGGACAAGGGGCAGATTTTTTTCATACTGCTTGGGACAGAAACCTTGGTACCCATGAAGATGTATAATTTGGTATTGTTTCTGAAATGACTGAATGTAGCCACAGCATCAAGCTGGAGGAAAGAAATGCTCCTGCTGCCTTGCAGCCCTACCACTCCACAGCTCCCAGGACACCTCAGAGATCCGCACACCCACTTTGCTTCTCCTCAGGTGGACATTCCCAAGGGAATTACACTGCTGCAAGCATGCAAACCAGGTAATCCAAGGCATGCAAAAGATGCCTCAAAAAATCATACTTTATCTCCTTATAAACAATCCTTCTGGACTCAGAGGTCACAGTTTGCCCCTGCTCTGCATCACACTGGGATGACTGCAAAGTCACATCTTACATTCTCTCTGAGTTGTTTGGTTGTGGGTTTGTTTTCTTCTGCAGCACTTGCAGATATCCCCTGGGTAATATGGTAATCCCAAAACACTGCTGCCAGCATGCTACAAGGTTTTATCATTCATCAACATTAGCTGTGTTAGTGTATTGCAAACTGGCTTATTTGTGCAGGAAGTAAAGGCATGTTTGTGTACCAACCTTTTACCTGCCCTGGCTTTAACACACCAATTTGTCCTGTTACAGAACTGTGGTACTGAATTCAGCTACACAAAAATAACACATACTCTTTGCTTCTGGTCCCCCCTTTCCCCCTCCCCTACAATTAAATCCCTTCTCATAGACATGAGAAGACAACCAATATAGAAAGCAGCTTGAAGGTTACCTTATTGCTTTTCCTGCAAATGATGTGGCTGGCTGCCTCTGGAAGAGGTTTGTGGAGCTGCACCAAGATGCTAAGAACCTCAAAAGGAGGAATGAATTTTGGAATGCTCTAATCGCCACTCTGTCTTGAAACTGAGACCTCCAGCACAGCAAAGAGCTCTGACACCCAGCAAATTCAGCAATGAACAATTGAGATTATTTCCACACATGCCTCAGTCCTGGTTTTGGCAAACTGCTGGTAATTAACTAAGAGGAGAAATCTTCTGATGCTGTCAATTTGGGAAGAAATTTACCATTGAGGAAAAAAAATAATGCAACGCATCTGGATGCAGATGGGGAAAGGGAAAGCTGTATTGTCTCCAGGAGAACCAAGGTAGATGCTACAGATTAGGTTCATTTTACCATTCAGTAAGATCAGGTAACAGTATCTGACTTCTATCAGTCTGACATGCATCTACTTATTCCTAACTTACAGCGGACAGAGTAAGTTATGGTTTAAGAATTACTTGTTCTCAAATTTCGCTTATATCCTTAAAGCCAGAGGATTTTAGGCATAAACCTGCCACTCATGACATGTGTGTTTTCCCTTTCTATTCTATCTAAAAGCAGCCTTTATTGAAATTATCACAAAGTGCACTCTGACGTTTGCAGGCCTTTGTTAAAAACAGGGCCTACCTCAGCCTTATCGCAGCTCTCTATTGCCATCTCCCCATTTCTGTAGCTAAATACACCCAGCGTGGCAAGAGAGCTGCATCGTTTACTGTTCATTAAGAGGCAGAAATGACACAGCAGGTGGATGTCATGTTCTGTTCATTACTTCACAGTTATCACAAATATTTAATCTGCATACTATGTGATTCGGTAGGTGAAATGAGAACCATTTGTCTAAATCAGAATGATTCACCTGAGAAATATTTTCCCCTCCTGTGCCTCTTTTCCCCCTCCTCACACTCCCCCTCCCCCCTATACAATATGGAATTCTCCTGGATCACCTTATTACTGCAGGCCTATTAATAGCAAACTCCCCAAACTCCTCATTCCTCAATTAATATTGCTCAGCTGAGCATCCCATGCTTAAAAGGTCTCAGGATAACAACAGAAACATTCTGTTGCAGGAAATTAAAATCTTGAATGACACGTTAAAGAAGCCAAGATGACTTACTGAATTGGTTAAAAAAACCCCCAAAATTACAAAGTTTTGCTAACCAGTCCAAAATGTTTGCAGGAATTTGGACCAGTTTCTGTCAAACTTCCCCTTCTTATTGCTTTCCTAGGAGTGACTCTCAGATTTTGACTGAGTTTTGTCTGCACACAGATTTTTTTCTTTTTTTTGTTTGGAACTGTGAGCTTCCAGTAAAATGCAGAAAAACCCTGAAAGCTAAAATTATTTCCATTTTCCAGACAGACTTGTACACTTGTAGAAAAAGCTCCACTCTTCAGAAGGCTGTTGACCACAGTCTGCATTAGCAGCCTGAACTACATCCAAGTCCAGATCACTGAAGATGAGGACAAACACTGAATTTGACTCAACATCACTAAAAAAAAAAAATTTAAAAACCAGTGTAGTAAGTCAATCACATGCCAAATAATTAACTTTTTACATATCTGACTTCGCTCTCCACAGGGATGAATCACTCCAGCACTAATCTCATACAATATATACTCAAATAATACATGTTAGTAAATTTGCAAGTGCCACAGAAACATATTAAGCAAGTTGCCTGTATTTGTTTCACAGCTGATCATGAATTCTGGCATCTCAATAATGGGAAGGTGATCTGAAAGCTGGATGTGTTACACCACCCACACAATTCCCCCACCAACAGGGCTCCTCTTTTGCCCAAGAGCAATAAATTTAGATTTGGGCTACAGTAAAACTAGCTCCAAGAATTCAAATGAGAAAACATTTGGGTATTTAATTCTAAATAAAATTTTAAAATGCCATCCATTAAATATAAACTGACAGAACTTAATTTTTTCATTCTCAGTGTTGTTCTCTGACCCATTCTTTGCTTTCTTGAATAATACCCACGACAAATTTTGGGAAGGGTTCAGAGAGGATTACTTAAAGCATATCAAGGCCTGTGTCCTGTGCCAGAAGCTTTAAAAAAAAAGAAGAGAACTGGGGCAAACAGAAAGAACAACGACTGCAAATGTGCATGCACAGAACTGGTCAAAAAGTGCTGGTTCATAGCATGATGTGTTGAGTAAAGCAATCACAGGAAGCCTGCTCCTGCAGTGAGAGAGGCCAAACGGGAGAACAACCATCAGTCAGGTGCCATGGGCACACCGTCACTTCTGCACAAAATCAGCCAGCCTCCCTTGTACTTTAAAGAAAGGGAAATACAGAGAATGACAGTGTATAAATGCTCCTCTGCCTTATTTCAGAAGTATCTATAGAAAGTGAAGGAAGAAAACGACAGACATTGTATTCATGATTTTTTACTGCTGCCTGAGTACCTGAGCTGGCGTGACATCTTTCTCCATGCAGGTGTGCTAGAGTGGGAACTCTGCACACATCACTTTCTGAATTAATTAAATAGATGCAAACACTAAGTTAATAAACCAGACTCTAAGTCACTGCTATTTTTGTGGCTAGACAAGGTCAGAGTCTCTGAATTTATTTTCCTTTATAGGCTTGGAGTCCATTTGACTCTCTCATGAAGTTATTCCTGATTTCACTCTTGAACTGAACAGCAAGAAAACAAAAACAGACCTCTTAGATCCCTATTCCCATGGTTACCTGCAAGTAGTGTTAAAGGGTGGACACAGTGCATGTTTTTTGGTTTTTATCTGTCATTTGACGACAATTCCAGTTACCCACTGGTCAGATAAATGCTAAAATTAGACACTGCACAGAGGTTTGGCTTATCAGAGCTATCACTGCTCTGTCATTGGGTCCTCTTGTCCACAGCTTTTGTAGAGCTATAGCAAAACAGTCCTCTTATCTCCTTTTGCATATATGTAATGTGCAGCTACACTCATCAGCTAGTCACAGACCTGTGGCACATGAAAGGGGAGTTGGCCATGACCTTCAGCATCAAAATATCTGGCTCTGTGCTCAAAGCAGCGTGGCAGCCCACCTCCCTCAGTCAAGAGTGAGGCTCTGCAAGCCAACACAGAGATATGGGAACGTGCTGCCTCCCACCACAGACGCTACTGTGACACCATCATCAGTTTTAATTGTGGTTCTCCCGTAGCAGCATGAACTACTACTAGCAAAATAGTAATGACAACAACAAAACATTTGAAAACAAGTTCCTGTATTCTACGCTACAGTGAATTTTCCTCCAAACTATGGTGCATTGGTTGGGTTTTGTTCGGGCTGGTTTTTTTTATCCCCCCCCCCTCTATTTTTCTTCCACTTCTAGCTTAATATTCACCTGTGGGTTTTGCATCTCCTCAGAGTTAAACCAAACATAGCAGTGACAAATTTCACTGCAAGTTTCTAATGCTTTTTCTAGCTTTTTCTTGCAGATAAATTTCATCCTCTCAGTATGTTTTCAGGCTTTCCACCTGGCTGAGTTGCTGCAGTCTGTTCATAGGTATCAACCTATGATCTTGCCCTGAAAGGAGCAAAATTTCCACCAGCTTATACTAGAGAGGAAATGAGCTTTAAGTTTTGAGATGGTCCACAATTCCTCTTCTCCTATCAGAACGAAAAAAGCACCTACTTATCCAAGATATGCCACTTTTTTCAGGCTTCTCACAGAGAGAGCACTTCAAGAAATGCTCTTAATCTGGGGGTGAGTTATCCTGGAAGACCACCAGCATCTCTGAGCAGGATCCTGGTCTGAAATTCAAGAACTGATCCAAGGCTCTCTCTGCCTATGTATACCCACACAGAGAATGTTATCCATTCCCTCCTCATTCCTGATTTTCCTTTCCATGGCATTCCCATTTTTGCTGTCATAAATGAGTTGTCCCAAGGAGATGGTTGTAAGGAAGGTCCTTTGCAAAGCTGTTTCCTTACATTACTGTCCAGTAAGGATTATGACAAATTACTGAGTAGGGTTGTAAAAACCACAAAGCAAATTATTCTGAAAATCACGTGTTACCATTTTTCTATGCATTTTTTATGCTACTTTGCATTTTCATCTTGTGTTTTTAACAGCGAGATTGATTTAATTGGCAATTGTCTATCTAGTGTTGCTAATCTCCTACATTATTATTATTTTTAGAGGAAAACTATTCTGATGAAAATGTTTTAAAGTTGAAAGAACACCCACTATAGAAAAAAGTTCCAAAACCATCTAAGAAATTTCCAATATTTAATGTTTTCCCCAGAAAACATTAAATATAAATATTGATTTGCATTGGAATTTCATGTAACTGAAATGTATTTTTCCACCTTGTGAAACAGGAAACAAGTGTTCTCAGTGTTAACATACCACTTTCAATTAGCTGTACTATATTAAGTTTAGCTATGAGACATTTACTTTTGTGCTTCTAAATATATAGTTGGGTTATTTCATTTTATAGTCCATGCTGCCTGGAAACTATAGAGGAAGATTTTTTTTTTGTTGTTGCTTTAAGAAGAGGTCATACATTCTTAAAATAAAACAAGAAGAGTTAAACTGAGAAGAAATAATGTCAGGAAATAGATATAAAATGAACCCAACAATCCTCTCAACTTCTCCATCGGTTATCTGAAGACTATTTTGTCAAAGTCACTTTGCAGACAAAGTTGGCCACAAGTCCACGCTGCTGCATCAAGGCACCAGTCTTTGTTCAACAAGCAGTAATGCTTTGCAAGTACTACCCTTTTGATGCACTTGTCACTCTGCAGTCATATGTAGTTTGGATGCATCTTCTGGATTCAAGCCACCTGAAGCATCGCTAGGCAATGTACACCCAGCAAAGAGGCATAGCCCAAAACACTGTATTTACATGGCCAGGTCAGCCTGATGTGATAACTAGTGTGACACAGAAAACTACATGCAACAATGCCATGTAGTAACCCAGTCATGATGCTATCCCTATACAGACACCAAACCATGTTTATGATTCAGTAGCTGCCACTGGGCTTCACAAGACTAAACTGACACCTGGGACCTTGACTGCTCACAGGTTTGGGCCAGACAAAAGCCCTAAAACATACAGAAATCATGGACTTGATCAGCGACACTAGCATAAATGAAATGCTTATGGCAGTCATCCCAGGAAAATAAGTGCCACACCAACAGACACCGTCTTCCAGTAGATGCTACACAACAGGGGTCCCATGGACATTCGCAGCTCAGCCAAGTATGGCTTTCTCTCAGAAAGCCACTGTTAGTTTTATTGCTAAGCTGGGGACAAGCCAGATGGCTGTGGTTTCACACACTTGCATGCTCCAACAACTCTACATTGATGGTGGCTACAGGAACAGGTTGCTGCCAAGCTAGGAAGGCCACAGGGTAACGCGACTTTGGTGCAGCAGAGGATGATGACCACCATTTCCTTCTGGACTGGGCAGCTGGTGCCAGAGCTGGCACTATTTCAATCTTTCTGCCAGCTCATTTAGCCCACAGCTCAGCCCTGCAAATTCAGTCCAGCCAAGGGATGCTTGTGTCATGCTGCCAGAAACAGTGTGAGGTGACAGGCCTTGGTCCAGTAAGAATTGGAAAAAAAACCCCAACCCCCAAAAAACCCACAACAAAACCAGAAAAACCACACACAATGTAAAACTAGCACAGGAGCTGGACCTCTACATGTGAGCCAGCAGGCCATGCATGACCATGAAGAAATCACCTCAGCTGTCCTCAGCTCTGTTACCTGCTGCTGTGGATGTCTTAAGTCCCTCACAAAACAGCTGAACCCCTCCTGCCTTTTCTCTCTTGCTAGTAACATCACAGTGAAAGATAATCCCCTCACAGTCATTATAGCACAGCCTCTTATAAAGCTAAGGGTGAGGTGGCTCTGAGGTCTGCAGGGTGATAGAGAAGTAAGGTATGGCACAAATTCTCACCAAGACCATGGAAGACTGCAGTCAGGTGCTGTAGAATAGCAAGTATCCCTCACATCACTCAGCCTCTCTATGCTGGGCATGTCAAAAAGCGTGAACATGGCAGCCGTCTAGCCAGAGAAACAGCTATGGGGGCACACTCTGAAAACTGCACATCCTTGGCCCTCAAATGCTAGCATTTTGTCTTGGAGTTCAACAGAGACTGTGTTTTTCTCAGTGTGGTCACACAGGAAACCTGTTTCTTCCACTGTGTTCCCAGGAAACATCTCTTGTTCCAGGTAAAGACAGAGATGGTCATTGTTCATGCTGAAACTTTGAGTGAAGGTAGCTTGTGGTGCCTTGTTTTATCACCAGATTCCCTGAAATTCTCACAGAATTATGAAGATGCTCAGAAGAGAACAGAGAACTGGTTGATTGGTTACCTATCTCTCCATCTGAATTGCAGTCAGTTAGCTAGTATCATTCAGCTTGTGACATCTTAGTTGCCATAGGCATATATTGCTACAGGACTGCCAAAGTCATGTACTCTAATAAAATTGCATGGATAAAACTTGCAGAGGATCTCACCTCATGTCTGAGATCATGCTTAAGCCAACAATACCAAAAAAACCCCCAAAAAAACGCAAAAAAACCCCCCACAAAAAACAACTCCACAACGCAAAACCAAACCACCACCAAACCAAACACACACAAAAAAACCCCAGGTAGTTCCTGATACAGTGTTTGGAGAAAGATGAGCATCAATAAGATGACTTTACCTTTGACAAGGAAACAAAGAGCAGGATAATCACATTTTGCACATTAACAGACACACAAATTCAGAAATTCAAAGGTTAATGAGAGGATGGCTTATTTGCTTTCCTATCACTTTATCTTATCTCAGTGCTGGAGGAAATAGATTAGAAAATTTCCCATGTAGAATTTTAGACCAAGTTCTCTAATGAAATCAACATTAGTAGAGAGTACTGGTTAAAAATGGATGACATGTTAGTCTAGTATCTCTGTGAAGATAAACATTTGTGCAGTATTTTTTAAGACTTAGAGGAAGATCAGGAGGACCCCCAGAAATGCTTCTGCAGAAACAACGAGCAGTAATCTCTGTTACCAGACTTCAACTCAAGGCAGATCAAAGCATTTAGCTGACCCTGGACATGAACTAATGATTTCTAAGGCTACAAATAATATCATTAAGACCACCACCTAACTCATGATGAACTGAAGAAAGAGTTTTCACCAGTTCTTTACAGAAGTTGCCTCTGTCATTCACACTTCCTCTCCCTTCTTAAAGGAGTCTCACACGTCTTCCTTCTTGAAGGAAACTTGTTCAGACAAATTTAAATTCCATGTGAGGATCTGTACCAATGTCTTGTTACATGAGCTTCTTCCTTCCTATCATCTATATGAGCTGTGAACTCAATGACACTTTCTCTAGATGACTAGGAGATGAAGCTTGCATTTTAATAAACTTCTCAATTCACAAAATAGTCAGTTTACAGAGAAAAAAAGCTAAAACCTGTTATTCTGTTTTGTCTCAAACACAGATGGGCAAAGTCTCCAGAGAAAAATCCCAGTGGAGAATCTGCACTGCAGACCTCTACTCCATCCTGACGTCAGAGGGAGTTCCGTGCAGCAGATGTGTGCAGACAATGCAACAGAAATCTGCAATGCAGATAACGGATCCGCAATGCAGATCAGGCACTAGGATTTTACTCACAGGGTGGTAATTCAGCTTCACCATTCCCACCGCGGAATCGCAGAAATGCTGAGGCTGGAGGGGGCCTCTGGAGATCAACTAGCCCAACCCCCTTGCTTAAAGCAGTTTCAGCTGCAGCAGGTTGATGGGGGCTGTGTCCACTCATGTTGTGCGTATCTCCAAGGATGGAGATTTCACAACTTCACTGGACAGCCTGTGCCAGTGTCTGACCACTGTCATAGGATAAACAAACAAATAAACCCGCCAAAACAAATATTGTATGTCTGAATGGTAATTTCTGTATTTCAGTTTTTGCCCTCTGCTTCTTGTCCTGTTACTGGTCAGTACTGAGAAAAGTCTGGCCCCACCTCGTGCATTTGTTCCTGTCAGGTATTTATATTCATAAGCTCCCCCAAGCCTTCTCCCCTTCAGACCCAGCTCTCCTGGCATCCCCTTCTATGTCAGACTCTCCATTCTCTTAATCATCTTCATGGTTCCCTTTCTAGTATGCCCTGTCTCTGTTGTACTGGGAAACCCAGAACTGGACTCAGCACTCCACATGTGGTCTCACCAGCACCAAACAGAGGTGACCTAAGGAGCTTGACCTGCTGGTGATGCTGTTCCTAATGCCACCCAGGAGGCTGTTGGCCGCCTTTGCTGCTGCATCACATTTCTGGTTCATGGTCTTAAGTTTTCGTCCACCAGGAGCCCAGAGTTCCTCTCAGCAAAGCTGCTTTCCAGTCAGTCTGCTATCAGTGTGTACTGGTTCCCCACCACAGTGCAGGACTTTGTACTTCCCCTTTCTGAACTGCATGAGGTTCCCTTCAGCCCAGTTCTCCAGCCCCTGGAAATCCTATTTGGATGGCCACATACCCATCTGGTCTACTAACCACTCCCCTGGGTTTTGGGAGTTTTTTTAATCTACACACTTGCTGAGGGTGCATTGTGCCCCATCATCCAGATCATTAATGTTAAACAGCACAAATAACAGTTGTATAAACCAAAACAACCATGCTAGGGAAAAAAAAATAAATCATCGTAAAATATATTTATTCAAGTTGCACTATTATAAGCCTTTCATAAACCTTTTAGTAATTACTGTACAACTACTTCAAAAAGACAAATCTGAGTTTAACCTCACTTCAATTCCAAAAAAATATTACATTAAAAAAAAAAAAAAGAAGCTGGTAGGCCACTGCAGCCCTAAACTAAGGAGCCTGTGTTCTGCTGAATGCCAGTAAATAACTTTTGTAAGAAATTAGGACAGTTTTGCTAGCACAAGAGCTGATATGTCAGGATAACATAATTATTTATAATATATAATGAATTATGAAGTGATTCATAAAATTGTTTTGGTTGGAAAAGACCTTTACAATCATCAAGTCCAACCATTAACGTAGCACTGTCAAGTCCAACCACTAAACCACATCCCTAAACACAACATCTACATGCCTTTTAAATACCTCAAGGGATGGTGACTCAACCACTTCCCTGGGCAGCCTGTTCCAGTGCTTTGTAACCCTTTCACAGGGAAGAAATTTTCCCTACTATCCAAGCTAAACCTCTCCTGGTGCAACTTGAGGCCATTTCCTCTTGTCCTATCACTTGTTACTTGGGAGAAGATACCCAACCTCCCTTCAGGGAGTTGTAGAGAGTGATAAGGCCTCCCCTAAGCTTCCTTTTCTCCAGGCTAAGCCACCCAGGTTCCCTCAGCTGCTCATTTTAAGACTTGGACTCCAGACCCTTCACCAGCTTTGTTGCTTTTCTCTGGACATGCTTCAGCACCTCAATGTCAGTCTTGTAGTGAGGGGCCCAAAACTGAACACAGCACTCAAGGTGCAGCCTCACCAGTGTACAGGGGGGCAAATCAGTTCCCTAATTCCTCCTGGCCACACAATTCCTTATACAAGCCAGAATGCTGCTAATCACCTTGGCCACATAGGCTAGCTGCTATTCATATGGGTGTGTCTAAGTGGTGCAGCAGGTCCCTAACCATTTCCCTTTGGATTATGGGGATTTCATCTGCTCCCTGTCTTCCAGCTCAGGGGCCAGGCACCCAGGGAACAACTGGTCTTACTGCTAAAGACTGAGACAAAGAAGGCATTAAGCACCTCAACCTTTTCCTCATCCTTGGTCACTGTGTTTGCCCCCACACCCAGTGGAGGATGGAGACTCTTCTTAGTCGTCCTTTTGTTGCAAATATGATTACAGAAACAAACAAAAAGCACAAAGTACATTTCTTTCAGAGAACCACAATTTAAAAAAAAAAACATTTAAAAGCCCAAGCGACATGAAGGAAACCTATGTTTCAGGTCAAGGTTTGCCAACACCATACTCAGATGCTCAGAAAGGGACTTGGCTACATTAGGATCAACATTCAAGCAGCAAAGAAAAAACGTAAAAAGTTAGAGGCTGTACTGATTCAAAGTCCGCAAGCTTTACGGAGTTTTTGTGAAAGCCAGTGGCATTCCTCAAATGGGAATCTGCTCAAATGGGAAAATTCCTCAAATGGAATTGGGTATCGAACCCAGGCCACTTTGATTAATATATTATTTGACAGTGTTGCTCATGATTCAGCAAAACCCCTCAGCCAAGTTTATAACATTAATCAACATACGTACCAATTTCAGTGTACAAGCACTGTTTTGAAATATCAAGCCATGTACCCAGCCACAATAAATCGGTACACACAGAAGTCAACAGGGTTTTGTGCCAATTTACTCCAAAATTGGCTCTCCATATTTACAGTACTATGCTCTGTAATTCTTTTTACTCAAGTACTGCTGACATTGCAGATAATTATATTATGAGCAACTTTAAAACAACTTAGAAAGTGAAGAAGCCCTCAAAAGGAGGTACAGTGGCATAAGAGGAATCCAATTTTCTCAACATCTCATCTGCAGAATGAATCTGAATATTACTTTATTATGAATAACACTGTTCAGAATTAGGGCAGACAATTATAACTGCTACAAGAAGCCAGTAGGATAACAAGCATCATTTTGATTTAGGAGCAGATACTATTGGTGACAATTATATGCCAAAAAATCAATCTTGTACTGCGAACAGAAACGTTATCTTCATCTTCGAAAATGCAAGTAGAGCTGCTCAGACCAGGACTGCACAGATCATTTATGAGGAAGGAAAATAGGCTTCTAATAGTTTTACTTTTTACAATAAGCACGATTCAGTAGCAGTTTTTAAAAAGAAACAACTTCAAGTCTGGTCATTTTTCAGCTGAGCCAAGAGAAAATTTGCTCTGACAAGGAACTCTAAGTGCTCAAATGAAAGAGGAGACAAATCAGAAGTAGATATATAATAGAAAGGATCACTAGGCACAAACAGCTACGCAAAGCCCATACTCCTGGGTCAATTTCCACACCTCAAAGTGAAGGCCTTTCCAGCAAAAGATGATAAAAGATTGCATTTTGCCAGAGTTAAGAGCAGCACTGACTGCAAATTTAGGCTATAGGCCTGGTTTCAAAGCAACCTGAGTCAATTTATAAAGTTCAGATGGAAACCAAGTAACACATGATAGTTTTAGCAGTCTTGCTGTGAACACTTCGGTAGATTCAGATCCAAAAATTATTGGAACTAAAAATAAATGTCCCAGTCTGCAAACTACAGACACCGTGGTTCTGACATCAGCAAGTGCTGAGTACTCAGATGGATAGTGTGATAATTTCCAAATGAGACCTTTCTATTACATAAAATAGCTTCTAGAAATTGCCAGTAGGCAGCTTAACATGCAAAAAACAGATAAAGAACATTCATTAACAAGTTATGTGGGTAAGGGGTGTTGACAGTTCGCAGCAGCTTTACTTACCTACATGTTGCTATACATCTGCAAAGTCACTGGTGGGCCGGGCTGCAAGTTGCTGGCAAGAGAATTTCCAGCAAAATATGGCAGTTACCAAAATCATTTTGCATGGGGAGGCAAACTGCACAAAACCTTCCCCAGAAACCACAGAGTCAAAAGAGATACATGGAGCAGGCGGTGCAAACAGGGGATTCTGAGAACTTAGAGCCTGGTGCTAATAACATTCTTGTGGGAATCAATGATTTGATCTATTAGATGGGTCACACCTGAGGATTTCCAATGCGCCCTAGGTAAATGCTTAGTGTTGACTGTCTCTTGGCCTTCATTTAAAAAAAAAAAATCCAGAAAACAACAACAACAAAACCCAACCCGCTCAAATTTGTATTTCAGTGCATAAATGGCTAGTATTTTCCTAAGACAGAATACAGTTTTCTCCCCAGATCTGATTGTTGTACTCAATTAACTGGAGCTAAGTATCCCTTTTTCCTCCTTCAAAACTCTTCACATTAAGAAGAAATGCAGGACATTAGGGAACATTAAGCTCTTATTCATCAGCCTTAAGATTATTATTTTGGGTAATTTCATGATTTCTACTGTTATTATTCACTTCAAAATATCCCTGAACTCTTACTTTTAGGTTTTGTGGTCTCAAAACCAAACTAAATCTGCCCCTGACTGGATTAGATCTGGAAGCTGCTCTGCCACATCCTTTAGGAAAGCATCACAGCATAAGATACCACTTAGCTTCATTGCCATCATCCAGACATTTAAAAGCAGATGAAACTGCATAGGAATTTCTTTTGAGTGCCTTTTTAATGTTTGTTGCTTACACAAATTAAAGAACTCAAGACAAAGCTTCAGTAATTGATTAGTCAAAGACTTTTATCTCTGCTCATCACACTCCCTCTGAATGCCAAGAGTAAGAAAGCCACTATCCCATTTTCTCATTGGGAATGAAATACATACAATGACAGTCTTAATTTAATAACAGGATGAGCAACCTGCAACCCACAGGACATGCACAGATTGCCAGGACAATAAATCTGTTCCAGAACCCATGTCCCCTCCTCCCAAATGCCCTTTAAGTGCAGACTGCAGGCAAGGGTGGCTACTAGCCCCATTCCAGTGCTATTTTGCCCAAAAGTCCAGCTGCTCCTCCCCATTAGGTGACACTCCATGAGAGTCAGGTCACATCAGGAAACCCTGGACCTCTGTATGTGCACAGAAAGACTGCAATCTGGCAGGAGCTGAGAGGGTCAAGGCATATCATTCACTTAATCTACCAGAGTAAGTTCTGTGGTCCACTCCACCATGATTTGTAGCGTAATAATACTGACAATAATACCCTTCCATTAGCATCAATTATAGTGCTCAAAACTGCAGCACAAACTATAACTTGGAAGGGAGGAAGATGGGGAGGGGCTTTTTTGTTTTGTTTTATTGTGGGGGAAGGTTTAGTTGGTTTTTCTGGGGTGGTTGTTTTGGGGTTTTGTGTTTGTTTTTGGCTTGGGGTTTTTTTTGGCTGGCTTTCTGTTGTTTGGATTTTTTTTACACACACCTGTGCTTTGTATCTTTCCTGCCTTCCCCATAGCAACAATTCCATGACCTGCTGTGCTTCCTGCTGCTCTGCTCTTTTTGGGATTCTCCAAATATAGCAATACCTGCTTGTGTGCTCACACACGGCACCTGGTTCACAGCTACACATGTGCCAATTAGCTAGAGAAGCACATTAATGCTGATCAGCCAGATAGGAACTCTCAGAAGTCAGCTTTCCTCTCTCCTATCCATTCCTTCAGTGGGATGCTTTTTTATCCTACCATTAGTTTTCACAAAATAGGTAGGAACTAGATACCCTTGAAATGTCTACCATTCTGCTAAGCTACTGATCAAGTTTAGCTCTGCTTCAGAAGCTAATGGGAAGGCTCAGTGAGAGTCATACAGCAATTTCCTGAGAAAAACAGGCTAAGAATTACATCAGCAGGAAGTGCAAGACATCCCAGTCAGATATTGGTATATAGAAGCTATTTATCTCTCATGATGAAGATAACTAAATGGTGCATTATTAAACACTTCCCGATCAGGATAAAGACTATCGTGAAATTCATGTATTTTCCTACATACAGCTCCCTGCCTGTATATAGTTTATTCTCTATACCTGCAAGGAAGAATGGGCTGGCAAGTTCAGTAAGCCAGGCAATTAATCACAGCCCTTGGAACAGCCTTGTATGCCATAAGTGCTGCACAGGTATTTTAGACTCACATGGTGGCACAGGTACACTGCACACGAGATTTAAGAATATGTGGGCCCTCTTCGTGTGTGGTGGGGGCCAGCATAGTCCATGTCAGGGACTGGGGTGATCTGTATGCTTACAAAGCCACAACTGGAAGCCTTGCATGGCTGCAGAACAAATGCTCAGATTTCATTATAGTACAAGATTCAGGCAATGGCCACACCTGACTGACATACAAGGGCACGCACTGGTCAGTTCTCAGAGTAGGACTTCTTGACTTCTTTACTACCAGGGCTTTCCTTATCCATGGAGCTTCAGCTCAAATTCTCATTCCCATTTTGGAAGTGGATTTCTCCCTTGCCTTTCAGAGGCACAGCTCTTTTAGAACACCCACAGTCCACCTAAATTTCTCAACTTGTGCCTTTTGATGTGTCTGATATTTACAGGGACAGAATTGCTGGCTTCACTTGTCATCAATAATACATCTATCCTATGAAGAACAAGAAGACTCTGATATCAAAAAAAAAAAACCACCAAAAAGAAGAAAAAGAGAGAAGTCCATTTCTCTTTCAACTGCCTGAAAAAACACCTTCTTCCTGGACCCATGTGGATATACACAAAAAGAGAGTGAACACATCCTTTGAACAGTAACTGGTATAAATCTTTCTCCTCTGATCATTCCCTCTCTGACTCATAAATCTCAATCTAGCAAGAAACAAGCGCATAGCTCTCACAAAGCGTAACATGCTCCTAGAAGGGAAGCACAATTAAAAGGAGAGAGAAGTAAGACAAATGTGGGAGCCACTTCCTTAATGAACAGAATGCTTTTCACTCCTTATTCATCATAATGGCTATCAATAAATAACAGAAATAAGCAACAGGTTCGAATTGAACATAGATGGATTTAAGTTTAATGCAAGTAAAGTGGCTTATAATAAGTCTGGATTAAGAAAGATGTTGAGAAGGGTCTTTTTCAGAGACACTGCTTACATTTTAATGTGTAGTGAGACCTGGATCTGCTGTAGGTAGGTATAACATCCAAGGTGAAAGTGCATTTCATCTTTCCAGCCTTGCATGGATTTTGCCTTTTTTTTTTAAACAAGTTAGGACAAGTGAGACTCATCTCTCATTTTTGTATGTGCTATTTTAAGAAAAAAAAACGGAGAATAAAATCCAAACAAGCAAGCAAGCACTGAGACCTGAGAGGGAGGGGTAGCTTTACCCCATGACTCAAGCCCTGTTCTTCTGCAGTCATGGCCACAGCTCTCCCATACAGAATCACCTCCCCCTTTGTTTTTCTGACCTCATGTACTAGCTTGGACAGCGATAGCTGAGCCTTGGCACTGCCCAGAAAGCATGAAAATGTGAGAGGTGTTAAAGGAGAAGTCCTGCAGGCCCTTCTCCACCATGTGACTGGAGATGGGATCTTGCTTGAGTTCTGCAAGGTAGCTGGGAAGAAAGGCTCATGCCCCTTATTACCAGGGAGGCCACCTTGACCCACACGATTGAGGCTTGTAGGCTGACTCCCAGCACGTGGTGCTGTGACTGAAGCTTTCACATTTGGAGTATCACCTCTATCCTGCAGACCAATTGGCCAGTAGCTGGCATGAGCAAGAGTTTACATCACCCAAAGGCGAACCAGAAATACAAGACGATTAGCTGCCAATATGATTTAAGATTCCCAAAGCAGAACAGGAGCAGATAAGGAAAGCAAAGCAAAAAAGTGTCCTTGTAAAGATGAAGAAACTTTGCAGCTGACATAGGAACAGCAGCTATTAAGGTAAGCAGGGGTGTTACCAGTCTCAAGCCAAAAGCTAGAAATAATTTGAAAGGTGACAGAAAATGCCAGCCCTGAGCTCAAAAATGCTCTGATCTTGAAGGAACTGAATATGACTTTCAGGTTCTCACTGCACATGGCCTTGGTCACAGATGATATATATCACTTCCTAGTTCATCATAGCTGCACTTTGTGAACACCCCCACCCCAAGCCCCCACATACCAGAAAGAGACAGCTGGTCTACTCCATGATTCCAGACCAAATTCAGCTGTCACAGAGACCCTAAACCAGGATGGGAAGTTGGACTGAACTTTTCATCTCAGATAAACATTCCCTGGATGTCTCAGTCACCTTGTATCATGGGATCTCTCCTGCCACAATATCCAGCACATCCCATAAGCATCCCATATCCACCCCAATGCAGTGTCCCAGGACTGCAGGCACAAAATAACACTCCATCTCTCCTGTACCTCACAACCAAATGAGTTTAGAAGAAATCATGCTGGAGCAGTGCTCACCCCAGTGACTTGGTTCATTGCAGGTGGCACTCTGGGGACAAATGCAGCAGTTTTGTTTATATCCTCTAACATAAAGTGCTTCCACAAACTTCTAGATGGTATTTGGAGAACAGCACCCAAAGCTGCCTCTTCTTCCTCTGCTCTCCCTGGTGGTTGCCAGCTCAGCGTTATCAAAGCGCTTGCTTGGGCAGTGCTGCCAGGAACAGCACACAGAAGCTAAAGGAGGCCATAAAGTTATTACACAGTCTCCTTAAGAGCTCATTAACTGCCACTGTTAATTCTTAACCAATACCGACAGAACCACTGCTCATTATGGGAACCTAGAAAAACACAAAGCAGATCTAGGATGAGAGTTTTTGAGTTGCAGGCTTCAGTGTCAGCAACCACTGGCATCTCCAGGCAATATTTAGATGATGCAGCCCTAAGGAGGCCATACACCCACAACATAATATTTCTGGTCGTCAGTCCACAGCCCCTGCCAAAGACTGGGTGCCGATCTATGTACAGCTATTAAAAAAGAAAGGGATTGCAGCACCTGTAATTGTGAACTTGCATGTACGTGCAAAGATAGACAGTAGACCTATCAGATTTATCGCATAAAGCATGAGTCAAGAAGCTATTCACTTCTGTGTGTCCAATTATTTTTTTCCTTGGCAAAAGCAGATTCACCCACCAGTTTGGGGCCATCCCTGCCTTTACTAAACAAACAGACTAACCACCAGTGAGAATGGATTTTAAAAATCTGTATTTTAAGCAATGCAGTAGCATAACTAGTCAAGACACAAAATTACTTAATACCATTCACTCACTGCAATACTGCAAACAAGAAAATGCAATGGACTCTTTTGATTCTCCCTTTAGAAAGGTATTCAACCTTGTTTACACCAATCTTGTGCTTGTTCTTGGTTTCTTCAGAACAGAGATAGCAAAATAATTGTATTGGAAAATCAAGACCATCAGAACACTTTTTAATTATGAAGAGACTATGCATTACACTTACTTGGGGTGTAGAGAGTGGGTTGGTTTCATTTGATTTTTGCTTTACATCGTAAAGATGGATTATTACTGCAGGGGAAGTACGACTGAAATTATTGAAATCATCACATTCCTCCTTTTATGTTCAAATGTGTTTCAGGCTCGTATCTAGATGTTGAACAAAATCAAATATAGATCTCTTTCTAATTTTCCAAGCTACAGAACAGTAAGTACTGCACCGTAGAAAACAAGATCTAATACAAGAGGTGGCAACTGGGATTTCATGCCGCTTATATGTAGTCACATAAAAAGATATGCAATCACAAGGAAGTGTGACTCATTTGACACTGGAGAGACATTTTCTCTTTAACTATGCATGAAAGGGATAGTATTGCCATACACTCTCTAACAGCAGTTGAATCAGAAGTAGTAAGGGAGTTGCTGCATTTTACAGCTTGTAGCAGTCACGTTGGAAAACAAGGCCTGGTTCTTTCCTCTCTAAAATCAGTTCAGACAAGCCCAACGCTGCTCCACGCACACCCCGAGATTCAGCCACCAGATGCCTAATGCAGATATGCTGGACTGGACAGCTTACAAAGCGCATTTCATTCCCCAAAAGGCAACAATTTAGCTTCCATTAGTGTCTAGTAAACCATAAACAAGGAAAGCCCAGGCATGCCAGGCAACCCTTGGCATTCAGACACACCTGTCAAGGAAACACCTCAACACGACTACCCACAGAAGACCCTGATCAATCAAACATGTAACTCATCATACAAAAGATGCTACTGCTTCCTAAGCCCCAGTTTGCATCCTAGTATCAGCTAGATCCCAAACGAAATAAAAAACCTCACTGTTTTTATCTTCTCATCGTCTTACAACAGTAACTGCAATGTACTTTCTTACCTTCCACTCCTCTGCCTAGCTCTTAAACACACATGGGGCTTCCTTTCTGTATAAAACTAGGCAGCTTCAATTTACTTTGTGACAACTGTTTGTATTGCTATCTATAAAGAGCCCCTAAAATGCCACATCACACAGTAATTTCTATACTGATGAAATACAAAGGTTCTATAATGTTTATAAAGCCATTTAAACCACATTAGTGGAACTATTTTGCTAAATTACATTTCCCAACTCATCAGTCCTTATTATGCTATACATAAGCTCACTTCTTCCAAGTCACCCCTACTCACATAATCAAATCATGCCATTTGAAATGCTGTGACATTATTTTGTCATATAAAATGGCTGAAATTATCTTGACGATGGCAATGTAAGGATTGCTGCCACACAGAATTTGTTATGAGAAGTGAAAGTTGCAAAAAAAGAGTTATATCTCTCAAAATTACAGATTTTAAGTATCAGATACACAAAATGTTTAAAAGCCATTAAACGCCACAGATCATCATAAAAGGAGGATCCATGTTCCGAAACACTTGTCCTGAATCATTTCAGTGGAAATATTAAAGAATGAAAATGTGCTATGGAACTGCAAGATTTATTTATATAGACTGGCTTAAACTCATTTTATACTAATATGGTTTTTTGTAATAAGTCAAGCCGTATAAACAATATATTTGAAATTACTACCTAATATAGTGACTTGCTTTCAACATAAGGATTATATGAAGGCTGAAGTAAGTTTGACAGACTGAGGTATAACCAAAACCAGAGAAATTTATCCACATCAAAAAAACATGTTATGCTTACATACATGTGTGTTTTATACAAAAGTAAAGTATAGCTTCTCAACTATGACAAAGGCCCAAAAACCACTTGGGAAAAAAAATAATCAATTCTGCCACTCACTTTCCTTTTGCTGGGTACACCGATTTTCACATTTTGGTCAAGCATGCACTGCATGTACATGGCTTCTCTATTTTCCCTCATTTTGAGAAAATTACGTTCAGAAAACATGCCTCCAAGAAACATCTGACAACTGTACATACACATGATTAAGTAAAGGAGAAGAAAACCTAGCGTTAGCTATATTGCACACTTTACAACAGCAGTAACTGTTTCCTTGCAAACTCCTGGCCAGAATCCTTCTCCCTGACAAAATAAATTAATGCTAGACAGTACTCAAGACATTACATCAACAGAGAAAGCTTTAGCTCTCTCTTGCATCAATAAAGCTCACCATCTGACCTAAAGAGCAAGTGTTCATCACTAAACCGCTTTCAAATGAAATAATACCAACTTTCAAAGACTTCATATAATGAGCTGTCTTTGTTGACCATTTTGAGCAGTTACAGACTTTGTATCTGTCTAGTTCATACTCTTAAGGCAGCTAATGAGGTCTGAGGAGTGAAAGACAAGTCAGTATTATTGATGGGCCTCTCTTTTCACTCTTGTTCAATACAAAGACACACAGCAGCACTGCAGAACCCTTCAGCATTTATTTCTCCCACCAAACCCACACTGTAGACTTAAATCTTAAAATGATATCCACTCAAGGATAAACAAAGCAAGCTCATATCCGTCAGACCTGAAAGATGTTTTCACCAACGCCTCAGGACTGTCCACTGGTGGTAGCTCATCTGCTAAGATTTCTTCAGGAGGTCTGGGGTCACTGATGATTGTCGGCTTTGGCCTTTCCTTGAGGTTGCCGGTCAGCCCACCAATAATGGTGTTCCACAAGCAGTTCTGTGATTTAGACCCTGCAAAAACATAGAGGCACAAGGAAAATAAATTCATGGGCTTATCATCCAGCCTTTCAGTGGTCTGGAGAACAAAGACTGTTATCTTTTTACCTTTGCCTCACTACAGTTTGGGATTAAGCCTGAAAACTTGAAATAAGGCTTGAATTGAAAGCAAGCATCAACGTTCAGGTCAATCCAAACCCAAGACTGTAATGCTTCCCATAAAAAGAGCTGATTACAGAACAGAGTTTTCACATCTTAATAAAACACACTCTCTACATATTATATCTTAGCATATATTGATGTGGCTGTATTTTAAATCAAAGAACTAACAAAATAAACAAAGTACCAAATCAATTAAAAATTAATCATTGGCTTTCTTAGACTAAAGTTAATAGTGGTTAAATTATAGATGAAAGGTATCACTGAAGGACTAGCATCAGAAAACATTTCTTTTGAAGTGTCAACTTTTCTCAATAGACATTCAGATGTGAAAATATTTCTATAGATGATTTTTTTACATTTCTTTAGAAGTGCCACCAGGTGCCTCTTGCATGTCATTCAGAGAACCCATCCTCATCTCTAAGTCTAGTTCCACTGACAAAGTACAATTAGCATACTTCAGTGAGATCTCCTCACCACCTTTGGAGAAGAGAATACATAGCTTACCTCTCATAAAATTTAAGTATCTGTTTCATATTTTCAAAATTTTCCAAATGGCTTCTGAATAAATTAGGCACCTATGAAAACCCCAGTGATAACACCACACTAAACACCTGTGTCACTTTCCAACTTTCAAATGCTATAGAAAATACATGGTTAAGTTGGCAGATCCCAACAAGAGCAGCTGACTACTGAAATACTGATTATTTCCCTTAATACTGATTATTTCCCTGAAGAGACTTTCTACAAAAGAGGTGCAGCAAGAATTAATCTTACTGAATTCCAAAGTAATACCAACTCTACTAGTAGTCATTCTCCATGGGCTTTATATCAATATGAAAATGAAAAATAAAAATCTGGTAAACTGTCTATTTCTGAAGTCAGCAACTGATTTTTCTAAGACACTGTATAGGTAAGTTTTTCAAATGTTTTCCCAGCATTCAGACTTAATTATCCCACAGAAACAAGAAAGCAACCAACAGTGGGCATAACACACGGATTAAAGTTGACTTTTTATTGCAGTACACATGAAGAATTTAAGAGGAAACTAAAAAGAAGTACTGTTATCCCATGTCTCCAGAGAATTTACCATGAGGAAGTTCCCAGTTAGAAGCAGCAGTATCTGCTGCTATGAGCAGGTGATGGCAGCCTTATTTTGCTGATTGACTTAAACATCCTTTTTTCGCACAACTAAATGGCACAAGGATAGATCAGCCAGAATCTCCATCTGTAGATATTTCCCAGCTAATCAGGAAACCTCTGTACTCACAGGCTTCTCTGCTCTTAATTGTCAGCAACTATCTAATGTGCAAGAACTGTATTTACCCAGATTTACAGGTCGCTTTGAAATCCTGTGCTGAGTTCTGTGCTACAATACCTAGAAAAATTACTCTTCACAGCAGTTAGTCCAAAGTCAAGTAAAATAACTACACAACAGCTGCAGAAATAAATCCAACACCAATACATCTCTGTCATTCAGGGACCTTGCAATGTTATGATGATACCACTCTTTCTGTTCTTTACACACCCAAATTTCTTACTTTTATTTGAAAAGATAAACATATCTTCTCCCATTCTGTTAGAGGAAATGTAAAGGATGCAAGAGTTTTAAATTATCTGACCAAACAGACCACCTGTGGTAGAGCCAGAAATACTGTGATTCCTTATAATATGTTGACAGGACCATTTCTTTTGCTCGAGTATGGCCTACTCAGAACAGTTGGAATCAGAAATCTACTCATGAAAGAAATATAAGTTGTCACCTAGCCATACATGCTGCACACTAAGACAGGAATGCAGTACACTATCACTTGAAGAGAAAAGAAGCTGCTGTGCACTATTAAAATCATATTTTGTGGAAAAGAGGCTCCCTGAAGCTACTTTCATAATTTTGAAGTTTTCTGCTGCAGTTACTTCAAGGAATCTGCTGAGCTTCCCAAAGCACCACCTTCTCCCTATTTTCCTAGCTCTACCCTTTCTTTTATTCAACACCCTGTGCCTTGTCAGGCACAGGGTAACTCCATGGTCCAGGAAAAAGACATGGTAGGCTTTTTCCATGCTTCCTAGATACTAGTAAATAGCTGACTGTTTGTGTTACCACTGAAAACCAATAGTGACAGGTCAACTAATTGCTACTGAGAACCATATAAACACTCAAATCAAACTTTTTCTTTTTTTTTTCTTTAAAAAAAACTAGTGCAAGAAAAACAACCACTTGTTTCAGCATATGCAGATTTTTTCCCTATGTTCTCTGGATATAGAACTATACCTTTTCCTTCAGTGTTCATATCCAGCTCGTGCAGCTTTCTCCTGTAATTAGGTCGCAGGAGTAGACCAAGATCTGCTTAGCTCTTCTGAAGATCAACAGTAGCACAACAGCCAGCTGACATGAATCAAATGGTTTCACTACAGCCATGCAATGCCCACCCATGCCAGTGTTCAGCTTGCCTACAGTCACGCTTAGATTGAGGGCAGTCAGCAAGCAACTGTGTTACTTACTGGGCCTGCCTGAGCCTTACTGGGCTCCCAAAACGAGCCAGGAGCTTCCAGCTGCCTGAAATGCTGAAAGCCTGAGGAGCTTCAGTCAGCACAGAGACTGATGGCAGAGTGGTACTTGAGGCATGATGATAGAGTGAGATACCAAGCACATTAACTACTGCTAAAGGCAGTGGTAACCTCTTAAATTGAGAATCTCCTACATGGATTGCCATATCACATTTAAGAGTACAGGAGATTGGGCAGTCCTAGCTTTGGAATAAGCAACAATTTAATTTCAAATCCTTGTGAATAAGTGTAAACATTGGCAAAAATGCTTCTACCTCATTTTATTGTACCCTGTCAAAGATGATTATAGCTGAGCTAGAGGCAAAAGCAAAATAGGTTTAGGTGTTAAAAAGAAGAACTCTGCTTAAAGAATCTGTGGGTAGGTGTTCAAATACTTTCATATAACCTGAAAATATTGTTACACTGCACCTCCAGCTACCTTCAGCACCAACAGCCACACAGCTATCATTCCAACTGCCTCACTTAACACCACCAGCAGCCTTTCCCTCTTCTTTGCTCCTGAATTAAAGGGGAAACAGCTACATGGTCCAGAGAGCTGCAGACAACAGTCAGGATGGACAAGGCTCATCTGGGTTTCAGTAGGTTATCTTGTGTTTGGTTTCATGCACAGAACATTAGATCAGGTAAATAAGGTAGGCCAAAATGGGTATGGTTTGTTGTGAGTTCAATGACAGCCCAACTATGATCCCACTGAGATGTCTGATTACTGTTGACTTCAAATGGGCAGCTGTTACAGAGCAACAGAAATCCTGTTCTCTGTTGTAAAGATGAAGTTAATAATTAATCATTTGAGTGAATGTGAAAGACACAGTCCAGGAAGATACCCAGGCTCTGGTTTGTGACTCAGACACAAGGATAATGATGATAATCCTCTATGACTTCAGTTACTGCTTGAATTCTTATCTTCAAATGCTGCAGCTTTCTCTTGCCATTCAGTAAGGATGGTTTTTGAATGCTTGATCTGCACTCCACTGTTTGTTCAATGGAGCGTGGTATGGTAGATTATAGGACTCTAAGCAGAAATTTAGGCCTCATCCATTTAACTCACGCAGTACATGCCTCAGACATCTCCTTTCCTTCTGTAGCATAGTTCCCATTTTAATTTTCCTTGTCATTCCCACAGAGTTATCACCTTAGACTGCCTATGACTACACAGTCATTGTTAATGATACCCTATGAGAAACTAGCTGGATCATTAAATCCTCAATGTGACTCCCAGGTCACTAAATATAACTCCTAACAGCGAAGGTCTGCTTTAAACTTTGACTTATCTCCTTTCATCCCTATATATGCCTCTGTGACCATTTCCCAGCCAGGCTTATCTAAGTGTTCCTCTCTGCATTTCATTTCTGTTACTGTCAAATAGCCTGCCTCCCTGATCTCACCTCCATGCTTAATCCCATGCAGCACTGGGTCATATGATGAGGCCTTATAAGGGGGTATCCTGCTCTTTCACTCAGCTGATGGCCATCCGCTGGTCTGTTCTCTTCCATGTAATGCCAGGCAGCACTAACTCTGCAGATAAGGCTTGGCTGCCTGGTTGAGAACCAGGATTAAAGCAAGAATAGAACCTGGTTCTTCCTGGGTCTCAGACTTGCACCCCACACCCATTCCCCAAAAATTAATTTCTTATGAATGTCAAACTCAGAACTGAAATGCCATCTCAGTTCCAAATGTCATGATGCTATGTTTGACCTACTTGTCAGGTAATATTGCAGCATGAAGTCCTCATAACCCTAATATCCACAAACAAACAGTACTTGGGCTGAATCTTCCAACTCTGTACCTAGTATTCAGGAACCATAATGGACAAAAAAACAAAGTGATGAAGAACGTGAAAATATTTGCATTTACATTTCTCTCCACTGTTATTTCCTTTGCCATATGCATTTTCAGGATCGAAACAGCGAGGACTGAGTCCCTTTCCAAGCTTTACTGTTTACAACAAGAACAATAAATCCTAAATCAGGAATAAGGAATGCCAGTACAATTTTGTCTCAGTCCTGTTGAATCTGCTCACTCTGTAAGTCACTATATGCAACAGATTTCATAGCCACCCAACTTCTGCATTACACACCTTAGCTACCTATGTGACGTACGGCAAGCTCTGAGTGCCATCCTGTGACTAAGTGAAATACTGCACCATAGATGTACATTATTCTGATGTTTTGATCTGCACCACCCATGATGATGTCAAATGTCCCTTTTAATGATGAGAAGGGGACATTTCCCTGATAAGTGATCACAAATTATCATGAAACAGCATGCATTATGAACAGGATTTCCTATCCTCCCCCTCATTCCTACACAGTTTGTTCCGTGTGCTTTTAATAATTCATATGGTCAAAGTCACGGTCAGTTTGTGCTACATTACCAGACAAACCCTTTGTTTTGTTTGAACTTGGCTCACTTATTTCAAATCCCAACCCATACCTTTAGTTCCCAACCTTGCTGTGTGAAGCAAAAGCTCCTCCATCACCTATCAGTAAGGTTTCACTATTTTTTTTCCGTATGCTATTTCTAATGCTTGACCAAAATCTCTTTGTGGCCACTGCAGTCAGCTTCAGATGGCTTTGCAACACTTACATTCTCATAACTTTTTATGCTTGAAGCAACAGTAAGGCCACAAAGCTTTCAATTTTTTTAAATTTGCATCAACTCTGTTCAATAAGACTGAATTTCTTCTGTGACTTGTCCAACTATGGTCCCTTAGTTTAGCACTGTAAATGAACTGTAATATCAGGGTGGACATAATATGAGATTAAAAGACTTATTAAGTGTCTTTATCTCTACAGCAGACATAGAAATCAACCAGTTAAAATTTTAGAAATCTACTTACGGGCAAATCGTGATAGTGGTCGTGCATTTTTGTCACCTGTCTCGTTTGCAACTGAAAGGAGAAAATAGGGAGAAATAAAAAGCATTTAAGTGTTACATTAAGATTAATGATAATACCAAATCCCATACATGTAAAGGAAAGAAGACTGTTCTCAATAACAGCAGTTGGATATATATATATAGGTATACACACACACACACAGAGCATAGGACTGGAATTGGACTCCATTATCTGAAAGGTCTTTTCCAACCTTGTGATTCTGTGATATCATACTTTAATGCCACCAACTGTATTACTTTGCATCTTTGTCTTTCTGTATGATTCAGTTTGGCTTTCAGGTTCAGCAGGGCACACCACAGGCGCCTGCAAACATTCTCTTGTCTCATAGAGTAATTGAATCATATAGTTGCCCAACACTCAAGCACTAGCCATTAATAGTACAGAGCAAAATATGATCACAGTCATCCTTATAAACTCTATTTTATGTTGGACTTTTTCCCCAGATCCTAAATAATACATTTTTTCAATTTGCATTAATGAATATGGTAAAGAAAAAAGTAAGATTATTCCATCCATATAAAGAAATGCACCAGCAATTTTGGAAGCCCAGAGAATCATTTAATAGCAAATTAAATTAAATTTAAGGGTCTGTAAAAAGGAATCCTCTGAGATTTGTAACTGCATATAGACATCACCTAGGATTAAAAACCAAACCAAAACAAAAAGCAACAAACATAAAATCCTAGGTTTTTTCTGCCTCAGATTCACACTGACATAGCTCTCAGCATTTCTGTGACCCAGACAGTATGCAGAGCATAAATGACTCTTTGGGGTTCTCACAATATTAAACTACAGCTGAAAAAAAGAGGAGAGTTATCCAAGAGAGGAATTACCACCCATGACTTCTTAATTTTTGTACCTAAAATAATCATGAGGAACAGTGGTGATGGACAAATAGGGAGGAAAGCATACTGTTAAGTGCACACAGAAACCTTGCCAATTATTTTCTTACTTTAGAAATGCTGTTTTCTAGAGACAACAGCAACTAAAGCTAAAAAAACCACAAAAGGATGCAAAGTATGACCAGGACTGAGACTCACAGGGTCCTAGCAAATAACATCAACTAAACTACGATGGATTTTTTTGAAGCCAGAAAAGACTTTTGATGAAATTTCACTCCTCTGTGAAGTCACAAGGTTGTCAGTTGAAGTTGGGCTTTGTTTATTTATATCCAGTGTCACTCCAGTTTTCCCCAGTTGCTCTACACTTTCCATGCTGACTAGGATGGCTCCAGCACTCAGTCTAGTGCGGAGAGGGACCCTCTAACAAACCACTGCCTCATCCTGCTCCCATTAGCCAGTAGATGGTGCCCTTAAAACACGGGTGCTCTCCCTGCCAGCCCGGAGAGCTCGCCAGGACAGCGAGAGCGAGGACCCTGAGATGCCAGGGTCCTATGAGACACCCTTCCTTGACAGGCTGGTCTTAAGTATCCTAATGAGGAACGGCTGAGGGAGCTGGGGCTTTTTTGTCTTGAGAAAAGGAGGCTGAGGGGAGACCTTATAGTTCTCTATAACTACCTGCAAGGCGGTTGCACAGATGTCAGGGTTGGTCTCTTCTCTTGGGTGACAAGCAACAGGATGCCAGGGAATGGCTTAAAATTGCACCAGAGGAGATTTAGGTTAGGTATCTGGAAGAATTTCTTCACTGAAAGGGTTGTCAGGCATTGGAACAGGCTGCCCAAAGAGGTGGTGGAGTCACTGTCCCTGGAGGTATTTAAAAGGTGTGTAGATTAAGTCCTTAAGGACATGATCTAGAGGTGGACAAGGCAGGGTTAGGCTGTGATTTTGGAGCACAGGAAGTTCTGCACCAACATGCGGAAAAACTTTTTCACAGTGAGGGTGACAGAGCCCTGGGACAGGCTGCCCAGGGAGGTGGTGGAGTCTCCATCTCTGGAGATATTCAAGACCCGTCTGGACGCCTATCTGTGCAATATGAGCTAGGGAGCTGCTTTGGCAGGGGGGTTGGACCCGATGATCTCTCGAGGTCCCTTCCAACCCCTACAATTCTATGAATCTATGATTGGACTCGATGATCTATAGGGTCTCTTCCAACCCAGGTGATTCTATGATCTCTCCATATCGCAGCAGAGTCTGGGCAAATTCATAACATGTACTGGTATCTAAATTGGAGCATCAAGTGAACTATTACATCAATGAGAAAAGAGCCTGCCATGGGCCTTTTAACTGTGCTATTACCTGCTTTAGCATATTTCCTCCACTCTGGTAGAAGATGGCTTTCCCCGGTCACCACGGGCTTCAGAAGAGCAGCAGGTATCACCCTTGTGCCACCCTCCAGCTGGATATTGCAAGAAAAGCACTCCAGCTCCCACCCAGCATCTCTGTTTGGGCAGCTCAGCTCCCAGGCTCACATCATCCAACCCAACAGGTGTCATGAACCCCCTCAAAAATAAGTATTTTCCAATCCCAGGCTATGCAAGCTTTGTTTCAGTTGTCAGTGCATTCCAAACATTAAATGGTGTTGTATACAAAGTTATACCCTTCCATCGGCATACAGTCACCTGGACCACAGGTGCAGGTAGAACAGCGAAGCAACGAGCAGGACAGAAAACACTGGGGATGCTGAACCTGCAGTACTAGCAAGATTCCTGGTACAAGTAATCTAACAGCTGCCTGGGACCAATGAGGTCCCTATGCACGTAGGTGAAATCTCAGGTTTCTTTAGCCCTGCAATCAAAAAGGGAAGGGTTCAGAGGCAAAAAGCATTTCTGTATTCGGTCTGCATGAGAATATGAGAAGATTTTACTTGATGCAGTTTTTACTGTGAACATTTTACATATATGTCCTACAGCTGACTTACAGGAGTCACTGGAAACAATGAACTAACAGACCTATGTATGTAATACATATAAATGAGAAAAGACTTTTTCTGCAGGTGGCCTGAGATCTCCTCCGCCCTGTGTTTATTCAAGTTTATGAATAGTTATAAGCTTTTGGGAGAAGCAAGTGTGAATTAATGAAGCTGGAGGAAGAAGCTGAATCCCTGAGAGAGCAAGACACAGCCCACACCAAAGATCTGGTATTTTCAAAGATCTCCTGTACCACTGTCACTTCAGATAGACTTATTCTCCAGCCACACTCACCCTTGTACACTGAAGTCTAGACTGATTTTGCTCCCTGATTAGATGAGACTATCAGCATGAAAACTGCAGATATTTATTCTCCTGAGTGGGAGGGTGTTCTTCAGTTTCCATCCCTCTACTATTTTATATTTTTGTAATGATTAAACCATGTACATTTGAAGTTATTTTCCATTCTAGCCTGGAAGCAAATCATCTTGGTGCAGGTAGCTTGTAAGTAACTTCTGTTCCTTTGGAAAGACAACTGTGACAGGCAGGAGTCATCGTCCCATAATCACCCTGTTAGAGACAACGTGCTCTCTGTGGTCACTTGTCCAAGCAGACAACAAAACACCAGGCCTAGCCAAATTTCTTCTGTTTTGAACGTAGTATATTGTATCATAACTGCCTGGAAACCTCAAGAGCCTTTCCCTGCAATTATTCAAGTATCGTCCTAGGTATGATTGGTTCTTCGATTAACACAGGTCACTCGTATGCGAGTTCACCACATGCCCACTTCACAGGCAGGCTGATATTGTTAATGTCTGCCCTGTTAAACTACTTCCTACAGCTTGCCACATTTCCTACAGAAGGTATCGATTTCACCAGTACACCTCCTCAGCCAATTTAACTTTCAAAGAGCCTTTGTCATATTTCTAGCACAATGCAAAGAAAAATATACCTCCTCATAGTATTGACTCATCAAGACTGACTGTCATCTATATTTTGCCATTGAGCAGCTGAAAAAAGAAAGTCAGGTATTTTTTACCCACCAATAAACACATTCTATCAAGGAGACTTAAGTTTTTCTAAATCAGCCAAAGGACAGATGAGCTTAACTATGTATTTCATGCCTTCTAGTAAATTTGTCAAAGTGTTAGGAAGTGGAAAAGTACGTTAGATAAGGTGATAGCACAGATGTGTTGATAAATTTACACTGTATATAAAATCGGAATAAACCCTTATCTGGGAATTTTTTTTGTCTTTTCTTTCCTTCCCCCTTCAATGCTAAGTATTTTGAACAGCATTTCTGGAAAAAAAAGAAAACCAACCCTATCTCTGGATTGTCCTAACATACCATCTCCTGGTAATTTTTTCATTTAAAACTGAGGAGAATAAGAGACAGCAGCATGAATGCTGAGACAACTGTGTCTATCTGCTTGTTACGGGAAAATTGAAGTCAGATCAGCTGTGGGAACTCCAGCAGTTTTTGCTCTCAAAGACTACGATACCATTAGATGTTTCATAAACTTATCAGGCTCTATGTGAAATGTAGCTTGGTTTTTTATGTTTACTCATATTATGAGACTTCAGCAGAACCCGACTGCAGTGTTGGTTATGACCTACCATTTAATTTGTGTTAACTTACATAACTTCGTTCTTGCAGCAGCAACCTCTTTAAGCTGAAGGGTTGCTTTTTTTTCTGATGTTTAATCCTTCTCTCACATGGGCCCAGAAAAGACTGAACTTCCCCGTTCCACCATCAGTTTGTGGATTAACCACACTGATGATCTAGTTTTTCCTGACAGAATAGGTATCTTCATATCCCCTCCCTGTCTTTCTTGAACCTCTTCAGTGTCGATTCATTTTCTCACAGGTACCGTATGTGAATATTAAGAAGCCTTATTCTTGCCAGGTCACACATCAGTTGTGTGCTCTGACACCTCCCCCCCCCCCATACAATTAAGACTCTCAGATCATAGCAGAAGTCCTCATCTTCATGCTCTTTCACTCTGTACTACTTAATTTTCCAGCCCTTGCTATTAGCCCCATCCACGAGGTCACATGGATCCTGCTGTGCAACATTCAGATCCTCCCCTGCGCTGGGAAGGCTTTGTGTCGTCAGCAGCAATTACCAGCACTCCACTTTTTTCTGTGTCACAGTCATTAACAAAATTCCTACACAAGATCCATCCCACGCAGGGATCCTAAGCACAATAGTACTTAAGGAAGGCTTTCCTGGTAGATTTCTGTCCCATTTAAGGCTCCTCATAAGAAGACCTATCCTTGGGGGATTTTGAGTCCAGTGAGGAGACCACAAAAACCTGAGTCCAAACGAGTAATGCCTCATAATGAGACAAATTCTATTGCTGAGAGTTTTTATCCAGCACAGGAACCATGCAGCCAGTGCACACATTACTAACCTAGAGATTACAGAGGACCCTCCAGCATCAGTCACCCAAGGAGCTGATTTTAGAGTGCTGAAGCCCAGCACCAAGCAGGACACACCAGCAACTTACTACGATTTGCAATGCTCGTGTTGTAAACATTAACAGTACAGGTGACATAAACACACTATAATATAAAACAAATTGTTAGGGACACCAAGTTACAAAAACACGCAGCAACATTGTGGTGATAAGAAAAATATTGGATGGCTTGACTGTCTCTCTGGACTTAAGATGCTAATTAGTAGCTACAATTAAGTAATAAATCAATTACACAGATGCAAAAGGAACAATGTGTCTCTTGGATATACCCTGAAGATCACAAAACACATTTGAAACAAGAGCTTATGTTTCAAAATACTTCCGGAAGGCAGGAAACCACGACCTCCACTCACAAGTAATAACCAAGAGGCATACGCCAGCCAGCATTTCCTGAAATAACTCCTAATGGGGTTTTGTTGCCGCTCTTTGCCTGGCAACGCCGCTGCACAGCAAACATTGTCCTTCTTCATCGGCTGGGAGAGGAACACAGCACACAGCTGATGATTCATTTTCCTTATGAAAGGATCCTTACACTTGAGGTTATTTGCATCTGTGATGGAAAAGTTGCTTCTGCAGTGGAAAACACTTTGCTCTCTCAGACAACTGAAGGTAGTCGCTGCCTCTCTCTGAAGGGACTCTTAACTCCTTGCAAAGATTTCTGAGCTGATGCACCTCCTGGACAGTCACGGAAATGCTTTCAGAAAGGCAAAGTGTACCCAGAGGAATTGTAACAGAGAAATAGGTGCAAAATATCTGTGTGAGAAGCAGCCAGACTATTCCTTAGTCTACAGAGCATCAGCCAAATTTTATTTAGGGCAGAGATACAAACACTGAACTTGCAAACTTGGCCCCCTCTCTCTCCCCCCAACACATAAAGACTGGACAGGATCTAGTGCTGGGTTTGAGAGATGAAGGAAAAGAGGTGTAAACAATTGCAACTGACTGGCTCAAAACCACCTTCCTTGCAATGAGACCCATGGTAAACATATTATTAACCTGACAAGGGAGATGCTGTCTTGTGTAATCTATTCAAACTATTAACTGTGTTCTGCAGGCTGATTATTTCCCAGCTCTCCAGGCTCACAGAACAAAGGGCTCTGGTCACACAAGCTCCAGGCTTCTTTCATTTCCAACCTCCGCCATGCCAGTCTCCAGAGTACAGCAAGCACAGCCCTTTGGTTCCCTGGCTGTACACATACGTCCAGTGACCAAGAACATATGATGGACCCACAATCGCTTCCTCAGAGTGTGAAAATGGCTACCAGAAAAGTAGTGAATCGGGAAATGATGGAAGAGGAATTACACACATACATAGAACTGCACAATGATGAGGCTGCTTTAACTTTTGGTTTCTGGAATAGGAAGTTTTTATTTTTAACCTGGAAACATCTGGGTTGATTTGCTACATTTAGCTGAGATTTCCTGCTTCTGGTAGCTCCAACAGATTGGCCATTGTAGCAAGCCCACTCGCATCTGCCTCTATGCATCTGAAAAGCGTGGTCTAGGTAGTATAATTCTGTGCAGTGAATCTAAGACTGATAGATGGAAATCATAAGCTATGGGATTTTTAAAACAGGATTCTACATATATAGGCTACCATGACTTCCAGCTCACTTCTACTAGAAAATTTATCATATAAACAATAGCATAATGACCAAACACACAAAAGTGGTATGAGATGTGATTATAAGATGTTCTGACTTGTACACTACTCACCAGAAAACCTCTGTCTGAGGATTCATCTGCTCCGCAACTGCTCATTGTGCTCCCCTCAACTTGTAGTACTTGAGTGGAAGTACAGCCATCACCAGATGAGCTGTACATCTCTTTCTTACACTGCAAACCTTAAACCTTTTCAGTCATAGCACCCATGTACAAAAACCCAGGTACATTCCTGCTTATCTGAGAGCCCATCCTTCCCATCTAGAAACACGGATGCAAAACAAAAATCAAGTGTTTGTGCTGTTTCCCATATTACTGCATAAACAGAAGCTGTCATATGATGCACAGATACCCAGAATATGCAGGAAATACAGAGAAAATCTGCAGAAGCATCTTACTTCAACACTTAATACTTGAGATGCTGATTTTCTCTCAGAAAAACAGGGCTTAAGCCCACAGTCTGAAGCTGAATGTACACTTCAAACAAATGCTTGAAAATATTTTTGAGATGAGCAAAATCTATTCATATGCCTTTGTTTTTCTACGTCTATTCATTTTTAAAAAAGCCTGAGCTGCTTCCCTTAGAAAAACATGCTAAAACATAAGATCCTGAGCACAGCAGTACTCCATCAGAGCAAATGTCTATCCAGCCCCATACTCATCTCCAGAGCCAGAAACCATCAATGTCTTCAGAAGAGCATCTGAGCAATGTAGGTCTCCTTCTGTAAGGTTCCTTGGGGGGGGCTTGTGGGCCTCAATGGCTGAGACCAGCCTCCCCTAGGACCTGCACTTACACTGTTGTTTCCTGCCCCGGGATCCAGGGACATGGCTGAGCTCTGAGCCCTGGTGCAGCTGTGCCCATCTCTGCCGCTGTCTCCTGGGTGGGCCTGGGACCTGCACTGCAGAGAGCCACTCTCCTGCATGGAGCCCTCAGACCCAGGTCAGAGGTTGTCACATATAATGCAACAAGCATAACATTGCATAACCCTTCTGTTCTATTCCCTGTGTTCCTGCTGAATCGAACAATAAGACCATTAGCCTGGAATGCCAGGGGTTTTTCAACTCCAAAAACACATTCAAGGAGACAGAACACTAAGGTTACAAGTGCAAACGGGATTTTATTTTCATGGGGGCTTTGTATTGTTTTTCATCCATTTCAGAGCCGATGGTCACAAATATTAACAAAGTGTGCATGTGTAGCCAGGACAGGCTGATGCATTCTTTAGTTTAGCTTGAAAAAAACTTCCCTTGCAGACAGGAAAAAGTAAGTCACAATGCTGCAAAAAGTAGCAGCAGGAATAGCAGCCAAGCTGCCCTTGTTGAAGATCTTCAAGAGTGAGAACATGAAAGATGACGATCTGGACAGACCACACGCGAAAGAGGTGGTGTGTGGTACTATGGACTAAGTATGGCACTCCAAGAGTCCTTTCCTTCTTTGGCCTTCATTCTTGATGCCTTTCTGGTAAGCCATGGCAGCCCTCTCAGCCTCTGCCTTGCTCCTTCCAGTTGTCATCTTCTGGAGGCCTGCCATGCCTCATTCAAGTGCTTAGTCTTTGTCTGCCTTCATCCCACAGTGTGGGAATCTGCTTTTATTGAACCCAAGGAATGCCAGTTGGCCACAGCAGTACAGGGGAGTGCTCACCAGGACTTTGCACGCTGCTTGTCTTTCCCGCCTGACACACCAGAATGCTTCTGCCTGTATCGCATCTGTGGCACAGTCTCCTTGTGACCTACTCATGCCTCCAGGGATATTTGTCTACTCCAGTGTTTCCAAACAGCAGCAGAAGCTCATGGTGTCATGGTCCTTTCTGGACCTTTCTCCTCTGCTGCTGGGAATATCTCTTCTGTCAGAGCTTCAGCTAATAGGGAAGAATGGGAGGCACAGAACAATTCCATGAGCTTTTCTGCCTCAGGGATGCCCTGACATCCAGGAGATGATGTGGACAAGGAGGCCTACGTTTCTTGCGGGATGCTTTTTCTGCAGCCCCAATTCGAAAGACCCCAACATGAACATCACTCTTTCCTACATCTGATGACAGCAACACAGGAAGGGTGGGGCCTGAGAGAGATGTGTCAAGGGAGCTTTTGCCACCAGAGCTTTTGCTCCGGAGTCAAGCTCCATACGGTCACAACTAGCAGATCCAGCCCCACACCCACCAGCTGAGCAGCAGGGTGGGTGGGCTTTGAACATGAACCGGCTGCTGTCAGTACAGTGGCTTTCAAAGCAGCTCTCTGCCTCCTAGGGCAGAAAACAGCCACAGGCAGCACCAACCCAGCTCCCAGTTTGGAGGTTTCTTTGGAGAAAGCACCAGGTGACCCCAGGTGCTGCCAAAGCTCCGAGACAGGATACCAGCGGGTCGGCACCACGCAGCTCACAGCGCTGCTGCCTGTGGAGACACACTGCACTCTCTGGGACTGTGAGAGAAGGTTGCTGATGATTTTGAAAGGAGTTCTGCAGGCGTTTAGTCAAGGGGAAGGCTGCTGCTGGGAATGTCGGTACAGGTCAGGAGCTGGCTGGCCAGGTGGCCATATGACACTAAAAGGCCACTGCCTCTCTTTGAGTGGCACCCAGTGCCCAAACAAGAGCTGCTGAGAAGGACTGAAGACTTGTTTTTTGCATGTCCACCTGACACCACTGGAGAATGTCCATGTGATGACATTACTAAGGACAACAGTCAGATCTAACAGCATTTTTTTAAAAATCCAGAAACAAATCTGTGAAATCCAGTCTTCTAGCATGCACATGGCAATTAGCTTGCGAGACTTGGGCAATGAGCACAGAAAGCTGCTGAACCACATTGGTTCAGTTAAGGAATCTCAACATTTTGATGCAAGCTCAGTCTGACAAGGCAGGGTCTTGCATGTCTTGAAATGTGGATCTGAGGTATCAGCAGGCAGAGCCATGCTAGAGACAAATCCCTTGCCTTGAGTGCTCCTTGTCCAAAGGGGTTCGACAAAAAAGACAGACTTAGTAGCAAGGATTTCAAACTACCTGGGATTTATGAGCTAAAAGAGTTGCTTTGAGTTGTGCTTCAAACAAACAAGTAGCCAGTGCATTTTAAGACCATCCTTTCTTCCCTGCAACAGGCCACACAAGTGAAATTCATGCTGACATAACGCATCCTGAAACAATCAGCTATAGCCATACTCACTGCAGGCCTCTACTGGAGGGGGATGATATCCCATCAATTTATCCCCTCAACATGAAAGGATTATTAAGGTACTTGAAGTTGTCCCAAGGAGAGCACCAAAGCTGGTGAAGGGGCTGGAAGGCATGTCCTGTGAGGAGCACCTGAGGACACTGGGTTTGTCTAGTCTGGAAAGGAGGCTGCTGAGGGGCAACCTCCCTGCTCTCTACAGCTTCCTGAGGAGAGGACATGGAGAGAGAGGGAGGTGCTGAGCTCTTCTCCCTGGGACCCAGTGCCAGGGCACAGAGGAATGGCTCCAAGCTGCATCCCTCAGAAGAAGTTCAGACCTGAGATAAGGAAACATTTCTTTACTCAGAGTGGTCAAACCTTGGAAGAGGGTTCCTGGAGAGGTGGTCAATACCCCATATCAGTGTTGAAAAAGCATTTAGAAAATTCCCTTAATGCCAAGCTTTAACTTTTGGCCATCCCTGAAGTTGTCAGGCAGTTGGACTAGATGGTCTTTGTAGTTCCTTTCCAAAGGCACTATGCTGAATCTAATTAAGAACATGAACATAGAGAAAGAGCAGTTTTTCTCACTTTGTTAGAATTTGACAGGAAGTAAATTAAAGATGCCTTGTCCAAAGTTGCACAGCAGTTTAGCAAACAGATTTCAAAAGGCTATTTTGGCACTTGAAGTTACACTCCTGATAGAGCTGATGAGGAAAAAAAAGGGGGGCTTTTGAGGAAGAAAGGGTTTTGTGAAGGGATCTACAAAATTTAAAGAGGCTATCAATGTTTCCTATGGAAGGCACAAATTTTTGTTTGAAAGCTAGGGCCCTTTTGGCTTGGGCTCCTTTTAGTCTGTCCTGGTTCTGGCCAAGCCAGAGTTAAGCTCCCCAAGCCAGCACAGGTGAGCTGAGTTAGTCCAGGCTGTTTTCCTCACCACCTGACATCACTCCCCCATAAAAGGGGCTGGTCAGGGAGGGGTGCTGCTGGGTGCATCCAGGGAAGTTTAAGTGTGCTGGGGTGTTGGGTTGGTCCTTGTGTGCCTGCACACATGTTATCATGGAGTGTGAGTGTAATTTGTGTCAGGCTGTTATTGTTCCCCCTTCACCATGATTGTATCAGTAAACTGTCCTTACCCCAACCCACAGCATGGTGCTCTGCCTGTATCTCCCTGGGAGTGAGAGCGCAGTGTGTGGTGCTCAGCCAATGCCTGGGGCTTAACCCCCACGTAGTTCTACAATGAAAACGTAGCATTTCTCAGAGGAAACAAGGACTTGAACCAATTAAGTTGAAAATTTAGGTTCCTACCTAAAAATACCTTTAAGGAAACATACAATCAGGCCACAACTGTGCAATGGCATTAATCCCTAAATTAACCACCAATGAATACCAGTTGACAAGGAAGCTATTTACTTAGTTGTCTGATTTATGAAATTTCACCTGGTACGTAAAGCTCATTGAATCCCATCCTAGTATCACCTTTAAGCCACCTGTTTTACCTATACTCTTATGGTTCATAAAATAAGCTTGCATAAGTGTTACTAATTCCAAGTCAGCACCAATTCTTTTTGATAAAAAAAACCTGCATGATGTCTGAGTAATCACAGTTAAATTACACCACCACTTACATACAGTTCTATAACAATATTCGTCTAGTGGTTCTGATACAGTAGAGCTCCTTTATGTAATAGCTTAATATTAACACACTTCAATAAGTAAGAAACACATAGATTGATGTATTTTTCCAGGAGAATATATTTTAAAGACTGTACAGTGGTATAAACAAAAAGGAAAAAACCCTCCTCCCCTCTGGAGGAGGATTCAAAAGCGCTTTTTTACAGGAGGGTTTTCATCCACTCAAGTCAACTGGAGGAAAGACCTAAATAAAGCCATAGTTCCTTCTCCTACTTTACTGCGACCATTCACCGAGATCCAGTGCATTGCAACTATTCCCAAAGAGTTTCCACTGAGACTGGGTCAGCTGTCAGATGCTCTGATTATTTATAAACTTAAGCTTCTAGTCTTTCCTGTCATTTCCACATCCACTTTTCCCATTTCTAATAATGCATGAATCATAATCAGAAATCACTCTCCAGTCCATTAACAAGCTAAACATAGCACAGACTCAAAGAAGTACACAGATGACTATTGTTACATCTGCCTTGCTATTAGAGGGATCAACGCTGTAAAAATACCTGCAGTTAGCGAGTATTCATGTTGCATTTATTAGCATTTTCATTCCAGTACACACATTATGAAACAATGTTTTTGTGGTAGGAGGAAAACCAGTGAGGAATACTGCTTTGCTGCTATATTAATACCTCATAGTGCAATAATCCTGTGCTCTACTGATTCTCAGACTGGGTTGTTGGGGGGAAAAAAAAAAAACACAAAACAAGTATATGGCTTTAAAAAACTTCCAGTATTTGGGCCAAAAATGTCACAGACATTGTAACAAATCCTTGAAATAGCATAAACACATCAGGCTAGTCCAAGTCTGTAAAAAAAAAAAAATATTCACCATGGCCAGACTGAGGGCTCTGTGCTGCAGAGAACCAGCAATTCTCAAATGTAGCATTAAAGAACACAAGACCAAGGGTACACAGACTTCTGTAAAACTGAGCATAAGAAAAGAATTGTGTCTTCCTAAACCTCAAAAGAATTTCTACAAAATCTTTCTGCAGTGACCTCAGGAAGTAATTTTACAGTGATTTCTAACAGAATTTTCAGATGCTTTGGGGAGTAAGAAAGGACTCTAATTCTCTCCCTTAGATGCAGTCTCTAAAAAGCACGTGAGAAACAAAGGAAAACCAGAGTGAAGAAATGGGGAAGTTGATAACATTGTTCACAGCAGCAGCTGTCATTTGTCCAGATCAAGACTGGCACAGTGTTAGCATAGGTGTGGAATAGATATGAAAACATCAAACACTATGGACCATCGGGAAACACTGTGGGGTGTAAATGAAAAGATTATGTTAAATTTTTTTTGCAACACAATAAAAAGTGAAGTTAAAAATATCAAAATCCACCAGACCGAAAAGATTTCCATCTTACTCAAGTTATGAGAGGAAAAAAATCCTCTTAGGAGCTTGAAAGAGATATACTCTATAAACGTGCACATCTATTGCTCCCACACACATGGTTCAAGACTTCTGTCATGTTTATTTTCTCCCATGGGTCTTCTCCAATTTGGTAGAAGACACTTTGGTGAAAAACACAACACAGAGCTGACATTTATTGAAGATGGGCAGGGTTGCATAAACTCTAATGCAGCACCGCAAACGAACTGAAACAGCATCCTTACCCATGAATTTCCATTCACTTCAGTGAAAGCAAAATTGCCTCTGAAGTGTGGGAATAACAAAGGGAAAATTCTGCTTTCAGTTCCACCTAAGAACAGGCTTACAGAGACACTGGTGGGAAGTCTGCGAAAACAAAGGGGCCATGTAGGAGTCAGGGAAAGCAGAATTTGTTTTCCTTCACCTAGAAAAAGAGCATCTTTTCTACCACACAAGTCACACCCATCTTTAGGACTTCTGCTTCTTAATTGCAGTCCCACTAATTTGCAGCTTTCTGTGCATTGATAAGCCTGTTTCTATTCAGAGGGAAAAGCAGTATCATTGCCAAGAGCTCAGCACAGGGCTCAAGCCCATTTTTCTGTATCCATGTAGGAAAGAACCAACCAACCAACCTCAACAAGAACCACCTCTTCAGTTTCATCACTCCACCACCATCCTATAAGGACATATGTGTTTGAGCATACATTCAAAAATGCATTTTAGGTGTATCCAGATTCAAAAGTACCGCCTGCAATACCACAATGTCATCCCACTGAAGATCCATCACTGAAACATACACCCACAGCTCAACAGGTACCAGGGGCATTCTGGCCTTGGTTGTCAGCTTACTAAGGAAAAGGGTAGTGTCACATTGTGGGCATCCAGAAGTTAACTTCTCTAACGTTCAAGAATATTCACATCTGGGCATTTCATGCCCTGACTCCTACACTGCCCAGATGGATTTCAAAATGTTTGTGCATTTCCTGGAGTTCAGGATTGATAACAGCACAGCAGATGCCAGGAAAGACCAACAGAGACATGGCAGAAACACTTGCCAGCCCTGTGTGGAATAGCTTGTGTACCAGTTTGAGTATAGTTTCACAATGCCCTTTCTCCAAATCAGAGGGTTTTTCACATTGTCTGTCACAGCATATGTCTCCAGAAAAAATTCAATACAAACAAGGGGGGGGGAGGGGGGTTGTTGCATTTTGATATACTTTTTTTTTAGGCAATTCCTGGATTTTGTTACACTCACACAGCTGGCTATCTACCATGGTAACGATGAAAGAAATTGCCTATTTTCATAGAGGCCACTCTGCATTTTCACGATTCACGGGGCTTTTATTTTTTTTTTACCAGGAAGAAATCAAAAGGACTTGAATCAAGTGACAAAACTTCACATTTCCTCACTCAGCGAAACCTCCCCAGCAGCAACCTGGTGCTCTCTGAGCCACAGCTGCTCCCACAGAGGCGCTGGCCACCTCCCTGCCCATCCCAGGGATGCCTTTTACCCTTCTTCACCCCTGCTGTCACCTGGCAATGCACACAGCGGTCTGAAAACGTTTCACAACAGAGGGTAAAGCAAGCCAAGGAGAGCAACAACAGGGAAAATAAATATTGTTACTGAACGGAGAAGCAGACTGAGAACAACTGTGTTCCCTCTGGGGAAAAATAAAAAGCTCGAAGGCAACGACTGCGTGTTCACCCCTACTTCTCGGCACCCTGCCCTGGCGCTCCCGTACTAGGTGCACCCAGAGGGCAGCAGCGCAGCCTGTGGCTCCTGCCCGGGTTGAGGTGTGCAAGGAGGCCCCCCACTCACTCTTCAGCCAGGCTACCAAAAAGTGGCGAGTTCCCCTCCCTCTGCAGGTGGTGACAGGACAGCGAGGGTTGCGAGGTCCTGGATGGTTGAGGGGTTTCCGCTTCCCCCTCTCCCCCCGCTCCCCGGCTATCTGTGCATGGGAAGGACAGGCCGATGGGCGGTTGGTCTCATGAGAGGGGCGCTCAAGAGCCGGGGTGTACCGGCCGTGGCTCCCGTGGGCAGGAAGCCGCGAACACCCCGGCCCCTGAGGAGCGCCGGGAGCTGCCGTTAGCGTGGTAAAGGACTCGCACCCTACCAGGCCCGGGGACGCTGCCTGCTCCGCCTTAAGCTGCAGCCCTGGCGACCACCCCGGCCAGCTAGGCAAGCTTGCCCAGAAGCCCGAGGTCTCCAGAGAATGGGGACAGCTTATTAGGCAGAGCTTTGAGGTTGGCAGAAGCACAGCGTCAGACAGCAAGGGGGAGCTGGGCTTTGCAGCTACAGCCAAGCTGAGAATCACCAGTCTGACAAAGCTTCCTCCCAGGGAAGCTGCTGCCCCGGGTGGAAGGCTGCAAAGACAGCACCTCCACGCCCAAGCCCTCACCTGCCCAAGATGTGCTCTGATGGAGTCAACAGGTGGAAAGGCTGTAGGAGTAAGGCCATGTTTAGGACACTACACTATTTGTTAGGAGGATTCACAGAATCATTACTGTTGGAAAAGACCTCCAAGAGGAAATACCAGGGCTGCATGGTGCTGACCTCCCAGGACTGCTCCAGGATGCCTCAGAGAGGCTGCCACACTGGTTAAAAAACACACATACTATGTCCTGCGTCTTTTCCATGTGGGAACCATGATGCAGTAAAGCAAAAGCTGGCATAGGCAAACAGGACTTCAGAGCCTTGGGGGTGCAAGTGAAAGGGACAAGTGTGCAAGTGATCTTCTCTTCTGTCTTGCCAGGCAGCGATTAGGGTGTAAGTGGAGGAGGTTTTCAGAGATACACAAGTGGTAAGCAGAAGCACAGGGAAGACCACTGCTAAAAAACAGGGCTGGGAAACTAATTACTAATAATGCTGACAAGGCAGAGGATCTCAATACCTTCTTTGCCTCTGTCTTTACCAACAGAGGTGGGCCCCATATCACAGAATCAAGTAGCTGAAACACCACTTCTTGGTCAACAGCCTTTTGAAAGGGCTCAACCCACATAAATCTACAGGCCTGGAGGCATCCACCCCAGGGTGGTATGAGAATGCTTTGGGTTGGAACAGAAGTGGCCAATGTTGTTGCAATGCCATCATCTAGAACATTTGAAAAAAAATGTAGAAATTGGGGGATATCCCCAGTGCCTGGAAGAGGGCAAATATCATACCCATCAACAAGAAGGACCCAAAAAGAGAACCCAGGAAACTACAGGCCCATTAGTCTTAATTCACACTCACAAGTCTACTTAGAAACTACAAACTAAGTGAAGCAGCAGATTGGGAAAGCCAGCACAGGTTTGCCAAAGGCAAATCATGCCAGACTAACCCGATTACCTTCCACAACACGGTAACATTTTATGTTACATGGCGAGAGCAGCGGGTGATGTTTACTTGGACTTTAGCAAAGTGTTCAATGCTGTTTCAAACCGACTTCTCCTGGCCAAACTGGCATGATATGGACTGGATGGGTGTTCCGCAAGATGGATAGAAAATTGGCTCACAAGCCATACTCAGAGAGTGGTGATCAATTGATTTTACTCAGGTTGGTGGCCTGTCACAACTGAGGTCCTCCAGGCATCAATTCCAGGCCTACACTGTTCTATATCTTCATGAATGATCTGTACAGCATGATTGAGAGCATCCACACCAAATCTACTGGGTAGTGAGGTGAGCACTGGGTAGCGAGGAAGAGCCATCTTACAGAGAAACCTGGACAGGCTGGAAAAGTGGGCTGGCAATAATGTATGAAGTTCAATAAAGAGAAGTGCAAAGTCCTGCATCTAGGTCATCAAAACAAAAGAGGCCAGTACAGACTAGGACCTATGTGGCTGGGGAGCAGCCTTGCTGAGAGGGACCTATGGATGTTGGTGGGCAAGCAGAACATGAGTCTGCAGTGTGACACAACAGCAACAAAGGCAAATTTGACCCTAGGTTGTGTCTGCAGGAACATCACTAGCAGGGATAGACACAGAAACATCCCACACAGCATTTATCAGGCTGTACCTGGCATACTATATCCAGCTCTGGTCTCCACACATCAAAAATGCAGTCAGACTGCCGAAGGTCCAAAGGAGGGCCATGGAGAAGGGCTGGAGAACCTGCTGTATGGAGAAAGACTGAACAAGTTAGGTCTTTTCTCCCTGGAGAAGGCTCAGGGGGACCTCAAATATGTAAAGGGCAGCTACAAAAAATGATAGGCACTCTCTCTTCACAAGGAGCAACATGGGGCAGGCAAGGAACAACAGGTACAAGTTGCACCAGGAGAGTTTTCATCCCTATACAGGAATTTTTTTACAGTAAGAACTATCAATCACTGGAGCAACCTTCCCAGGGACATGGTATGGTCCCCATCACTGGAGGCTTCCAAGATATGACTGGATGAGGTGCTGAATATCTCATCTATGGTCCCTTTCCCCACAAAAGGTTGGGCCAGATGATCTTTCAAATTCTTTTACAGCCTGCGCTGAAACAAAATAGGCCTGCAGTAACAGCCTCACTGTACCCACAGCACAGCCCAGGAAGTAGCAGGCCTTTCCCACCCACCTAGCCTTCTGTGTTTTCTAAGGTCACATTCTTCCCAAGAAAACAGTTAAGGGGAAAATAATAACCATTTCTCAGGTCTGTAAAAGAAGGCTTGGCTTTTAATCTCTCGAGGCTTTTCTGAAGAAAACTATTTATGGTGTAATCAGTATCCCTGGATCCTGGCCAGGATGGAGGCCATATAATTCAGAAGGAAATCTGAAGTCTTAAAGTTTGGCACACATATAAACTCTCAGACAGCAATTCCAAACTGTCAAGGTTTCTTCAACTATCACCAGTTTCAGCTGCAGATAGAATCAGCCACAGCAGGATTCAGTCTCCCAGCCTAGAACTGCAGATGTAACAGATTATTATCAGACTATATGAACTTGCAGTGCCCTTTCAGTCTCCAGTGAGAAGTTTCTAATGTACTCAGCTTTCCTAAGTACATTTTGAAATGCACCTTAAGATGCAGAAGTTTCAGCAGAGCTGAAAAAGAAAAGCTGAAAAACTTATAATCTGCACAGAAACAAGTAATTTTTTTATTTCTTTTGATTTATTGTGAAAGAATCAAGCTGTATAACCTTACTGGGTAATCATTATATGGTTTGTAGGGAGCCTTTTGTTGTTTTTTTTTTTTTTAATGAAAACAGAAAAAATCCCCCTTTTTCAAATTTGATGTGACAGAGTAATATAATATCACAAGAAAATCTAGAGTCTCAGATTTCTAAATATAATCAGTCTGTTCCTTCAATATAAAAAGTCACATGAGCTAGTTCCAGATGGTGACATTTGTATGAGCAAAGTCATTAGAAATCATGAACCTCGGTGAAGCATGGTGCCACCTCTATTTAGATTGGTCTGTACACGGATATGAACACTAACGCACGCATTGAACAGGTTTACCTTACAATCAAAATAGCTAAAAATCCACAGTATTCAACTTTAGAGTGCTTTTGTCCCACTCAAACAGCCCCATTTAACCAATTTTTTTAAAAAAAATCCTTCTGTAAGAAATACATTTATAAAACTAGCAAGCTTTCAGAAGGCTTTATTGGTTTTGGTACAAGAGGGTGATAACATAACTAGAAGATACCTTCCAGTCTAAAGCTAGCTTGGGTCCATCCATTTCACAGGCAGTTTGAGCCAGCCTGTGTACAACATTGTAGACGTTCACCCTGGCAAGGTCACCAGGCACCCACCAAAGTTTACCTGTACAATTCCACTCATCCTCCCCAGAGCTTCCAGTCTGCTGCAAATCTCCAGCATCCAAGGTCAGCATTCCAGCACATACCACAGTTAATAGCCTTTGACACTTAAAGCGTTTCTGTTTGCAATGCACCAAAGCTGTGTTACAGTCCCAAAAGTAAATCCACTGCAGAAATCAAATTTTACTAACATCCCCTCATTTGCTGGCGCAGAACAAGTAGGTTTTGGGTCTCTTAAGGAAGCAGCTTTAAAATTCCTATGCATTCACCTTTCTGAGGTGTTTAAATGTGGTAGCAATTTCAGTGCTTTCCCACCTTCCCAATTCTTGTTTCCTCTGCAAGGAGGATCCAGGCTGTAAAGCTTTTCTCTGACATCCTAAATGCCGGGAAGTTTTAGAGAATACAGAAGTCATAAGACAAGAAAAGTACCCAGAAAGGGGAAAGGCCAGGAAGTCTCAAATTAACATAGCTTAAATTTCAACATATTTCAGAACATATGCTACAGGATTTTGCACTCGCTCTCTCCTGCGCTCAGATTCAGGCTCTGAACACTCCTGAATAGAAAAAGGAGTTTAAGGGCTTCAACATTTTAGGGAAAAAACCCTATGTCACACAGACTAAAACTTACACCAACTCACAATATGTTTTGTGCAACCAATCCAGAAGTCAGAGACATTAACTTCTGAGCAAACATAAGCACTACAGAAATGGGCACAAGTTTGTTATGCATGTGATCATCGTGACCGAGTTGTGCAACTGAACTCTGGGTCAAACAGAAAAGAGAGAGGATACGAAGCAAACCTGAAATGATATTTTCAAAGTCTTGAATGTGTCTACTTCCACTGGGGAAAGCATAGCAGAAAATAAAGTTTTAGAGAGACATTGCCTGAACTCAGCTGTCAAAACCAGAACTTCTGATAGGATTTATAACTTACACTGTTGTAAACAGGAATTTTATTTTTTTTTCTTAGAAGGAAGGCAGCTGTACTTGCAAAGCTAAGAACTGCAGGTTGAAGTAGCTCCATGCACCGCAGAGTAATAACCATCCCCGCTTGTTATCCCAATTGCTGAATTTCTCAGCGAGTCCACTAGCAAATGGCTTGTCCTGCAAATGGCAGGTGTTCATTGCAATGAATCTAAATACTGTTTCATCTATGAGTGCATGGAAGAAAAGAGACATCAAGCCCACACAAATTAGTTGGATTATTTTTAACGATTTCACAGGAAGCAGGTCCAGACTCCCCACCATGTTCTAAAATCGTTAAAAGAATGACAAATGTCCTTGGTTTCCAGATGATGCCTTAACGAAAACAAAGCAAGAACAAAATGCACTTTCTTGTTATAGCACAATTTGCTTCCAAAATTATACTTTGTAATTGGAAGAATGATATTTAAACTTCACCCTTAGCAAAGCTACTAAAAGATGCCAATTACTGACCAAGGAAGTTTCACAAAGCAGTCAAAACAAACCAGCATCACACAACTGGATTGCTGCTTTCACCTACCCTTAAAGTTACCATCATGACCAGAAGAAGCAATCATATCCTGTCATCTTTTGTTTATTTCCAAACCTACACCAGAATCCTCCAGACACTGGGAGAAAAGACAAGACATTGATTTTTATCCAGGGACAGTTCTTTGCACCACCTGAAAGGGATGAGGATGCAGAAACACATAGCTAGTTGGCTGGAGATGGCAGGACTACTCCTTTCAAGGGTACCAGTGGATTGAAACACCTTGAACTGCTTAGGAAGCTTTGGTCTGACTGAATGACCCTTGCTAGTAACAAGCAGGGGAAAAAAAAGCAATGCACATAAGTAAGAACAACCACCAACCCACTTCAAATTAATCATAGTGCTGAATATTCCTTACTACAAGAAATAAACTAGAGGAATGAGAGAAGGTTTTAATTTTATTCTTTTTTTTAAAGCACCATTGCTGATTGTTGTAAACCATGTGAGATCTTCCCTCCCCAATGTCCCAAGAAGCATTTAGTTTATAAATACTATGTGGGTTTTTTTCTTGTTTTTCTGATATTTTAGCTGTCTTCTTCAGATTTTTCCATTCAGATACTGTATGACACTTCCAGGCAGACAAAACTTTGAGAACTCCCCCCATCCAAAACTATAAAAAGCCTTGCTCAAAAAAAAAAAATCCCTCTATTAGGAAGGGAAAATGAAAAAAAAAAAAAAAGAAAGAAAAAGCAAAAATGTCAACCTGTTTGCTTTGGGTTTTGTTTTATTTGATGTTTTTGTTTGTCTTTAGGGTTTTTTTTGTAAATACATCCTTGAGAAACAAAAGGAGGATATACAACCAAGTGTTGTCTTGACAACAGGAAAAGAAGCATATCAGTAAGTACCTATCTGTTAAAGTAGAAGGCTGGAACTTGTAGAGTGCTGGGAAGTGAACAAATTGTGGAGTGATTCCACAAAAAAGTAGATAATCATTGCTTCTCAGTGAAACATCAGTGTCTTGCTACCATCATTAGAAGAACTTAACCTCCTTTTTTCCAGTTCAATCACTTTTGCCTTCTTTTCACATGACTTCTGTATTTGAAAACTTTCATGTGCATGTCTTATCTTTTCCAGACTGTGCAATTCTCATTCTACCTCTTTTTCTAAAAGCGTATTTTCTAGACCTCTAGATTGCAAAAGGAACTGCAGAATGGGGGTGGGCAGGGGGCATCTCTTTAGGTCTAGGTATCAAGAAGTGTGATACACTTATCCAGGCTCCCTTTAAAGTCAATAGAAAGAAAATGGCACTGCTAGGGCATGATTCAACTCAGCCAGAGATTGACATCTGAAATAGATCAGGTGTCAACAACACCCTCCAAGAATCTGTTTCTTTACTTTGATTTTAAAGGAAGCCAACATGATTACCTTAAATTAGGTGAAATCCTGGCATGCCCTGTTTTCATGTGCTGCTTGCACAGGCATCTGTTTGAAGCTCTCTCCTTGAAAACAGTTGGGCTGTATAAAAACCACCAATGATGTCATGTGAGGTTACACCTACAGCATCGGAGCAGCTTGACCTCACAAATGTCTAATCTCTGAAAAAAAGTTCTTGGAAAGGTTTTCAAGGAAACTCATTAGAAAGTTACTATGGTAACACGGTTAGGGGTTTTTTTTTTCACCATTGGTAGAGCACAATTTGCCAATTAGCTCTTGAGGGTGTGACCCTTTGGATCTGAATTTTGTAATACTTGTGCATGAGGCCTCCTGTGAGTTTCCCACAGGCACCTTTATTCCCTTGCTGAATACAGGAAAAAAAGGAAAGAATGGATGCTACTGTTCCACACAGGGATGAAATAGAAGATCTTAAAAAAAAAACCCAAACAACATATCAAAAAGACAATAATTGAGTTAAAGGAATGTTAGCACAGTTAAAGGAACAACAGACTAGCAGTTCCACCTCTTATCCAGGTGAGTTTTGTGTTTTCCTGTTCACCAATGGAACTGGCTTTTAAAAATAACTGAATCCATAACCATCCCAGAGCAACAAACAGTCTCAGCAACATGTACCTGTATGGTGGTTCCAGCCCAACCAGTGGCTGAGCACCACACACCACTCACTCCCAGAGGAGAGAGTCAGAGCTTCCACAGGTCGGGATAAGGACAGTTTACTGACAAAAGCACTCTGAACACAGAACAATAACAGCCAATTACACTCACACCCAGTGATAACACAGAGTACCTTACTGACCTGAGGATTACAGATCACTGCACGATGCAAGCACAAACCAACACAACACCACAGCCACCCTCAGACCATCCTAGAGGCACCAAACCCCCACCCTTCCCCAGCCAGCCCCTTTATGGGGAAGTGCTGTCAAGCCCAGGCTAACTCAGCTCACCTGTGCTGGCTGCCTGGGGAGGTTGACTCTGGCCTGGCCAGAACCAGGACACCCTGCCAGCTCTGATAGGACAGCTTGGTCATAAAACTGTTGCGATGCAGCTAATCAAATGATTCTCTAGCTTGGGGGGAATGCAGTAGCTCCTGAGCACTTTATCAGTGGGTACTTAAATTGACGGTGATACAATGGCATCCTCGCTCCGCCAAGCAGGCACTTCTCTTAGCTGGAAATATGAGATTGATGCAGCCATTACTCTGCATCAGTACTAAGATACAAAAGCAAGTCATGCTTTGGGAGTGCAAGTCCTACTTTATAAGATCGCTGAGGAATAAGTCCTTAAGTGCTTGTGTCACAACAGAAAGCAGAGTCCCAGCTCCCACATCATTAGGAGTTTCTGTAAATGCCACCCATTATGAAGACAGAGGTACTTTTATGATAGACATCAACAACAGCACCCCTCTTTATGACCTTAGTGTACTCAGGCTATAAACAAGCTGTTCCTGAAGAAATAAGAGAGCTAGAGCCTTTGTATCCATAGCAAAGGTATCTTAGGCTACGGTAGTAATGACAGGAACATTGGAAAGGGAAAAAGAAATTAACCGCAGCACTTTGCACTTGCCTTCTACTCCACATTGGCCCAAACTGTTTTCAACTGCCCTGTAATAAACCCCTGTACTGACACTTCCCAATATGTGCCACAAGACACAACATAGATCATGCATTATTAGATTGATTTCCACAACAGCCATTATGGCCCAGATGTTCAGCAACCCCATTTCTGATGTGTTTCCCAATGCCATGGTAGGTTTTATGGCTGGAGAGGAGCTACAGCACTGGAGTGCAGCCTAAAAAGTGCATTTTCCAGATGGGATACTTAGAGTGAGGTGGGTTAGTACACTGTGCAGTGCCACAATTTCTCTCTTATGCTTTGTGGTCCTGGCTGTTGGCTGGCACAGAGGTTCACAAAGAAGGGAAGATGTCACAGCAGCGTCATGCCCAAGTGGAAGGCCAGGCCTCACTGATGGATGAGAGAAGGGCAGCTGTGCTTGGACATGAGCCAGAAACTTGCCCTAGCAGCAAAGGCAGCTAACAGTATCCTGGGCTGCATTAGGAGAAGAGGAGTCTTGCCAGCAGGTCAAGGGAGGAGATCCTTCCCCTCTGTGCAGCACTGGTCAGACCACACCTGGAGTACTGGATCTAGTTCTGGGCTTTCTGGTACAAAAAAGAGATGGACATACTGGAGAGAGTCAAGCAAAAGCCCACAAGGGTGACTGTGAGTCCCCACAAGGGACTGAAACAACTCATATATAAAGGCAGGCTGAAAGAGCTGGGACCATCCAGCCTGGCGACAAGAAAGCTTCAGGGGATCCCATGGATGTGTAGAAATACCTAAAGGAGAGGTGTAAAGGGGATGGAGCCAGCCTCTTTTCACTGGTGCCCAGTGACAGCACCAGTGGTGATGTGCACACACAAAACACGGGAGGGTCCCTCTGAACATCAGGAAACACTTTTTTACTGTGAGGGTGACCGAGCACTGCCACAGGTTGCCCAAAGAGGTTGTGGAGCCTCCATCCTTGGAGGTACTCAGAAGCCACCTGGACATGGTCCTGGGCAACTAAGTCTAGATGGCCCTGGAGCAGAGGTGGTTGGACAGGATGGCCTTGAGAGATCCCTTCCAACCTCAACCACTCCAGTTCTGTGTGCTTCTGACACATCTGCAAGCTACACTGAGCAGATAGGCCTCCCTGGGAGCTCAGGGCATAGGTTTTTGTGATCTTCCTCTACATAGTTCCTTCCAGGTATATAAGGTGGTCAGGACATCCTTTTGGGACACACTTTATCTTTCATCCTCACCTATGCAAAGATTGCAACACTCCACAGATTCCATAAAGCCAAACATTTCAGGCTAGTATGTTTACTAACAAAGAGGCTGTGCAATAAGGAGAATGGATGACATTTTCTATTCCTTTTAGCCAGATATAATTAAAGATGGGGTTACTAAAATCATGCTGTGCTACAATGAACACAAGTGGATAAATGCTGAGTTACTATTCCTATTAATTAGTGCTGTTTTCCCTGTTTTAAAAAAATGACAATTGTTAGCTTGGACCATATATTGAAGACTTCTGGGTTCTGGGAAGCATAGCTGAGATATTTAACTGTAAGTCAAACCACCGTTTACAGCAGTAGGCTCTACTGCAAAAGCCAAATAGAAAAGAGGACCCATTGCCTCTGATTTCAGTTGAGTTTACATCAGACAAAACAAGGTGTGACTGGGAGAAGTGGTAGGGATTTCTGATTTTTCCTTCTCGAGACGAACTTGATATTTTCTCTATTTTGCATCTTTTCCTTTCCAGCATCCTGTTTTAATTTTTAAGCTGTTTGCACCCCTGGCATCGTCACTTTGTCCACTCAGGTTTCCATCAAATACTTTCCTATGCATGGGCGAGTCATACTCAGCAGAGAATAGAAACAGGGTGTGAACTATGGCTTGGTTACCAGCTTCAAGGAGAGTTCATTTTAAAGAAACTCCAAAACATTCAGTCTCTGGAAGCTTCATTCACAAAATACTTGGTTTTACAAGGCAACAATCCCATTGTTTTCAATAGGGACCAATTATCCACCATTTCCTTTGCCCTTCTATTTCAGTCTGTGATCCCAGAGGAATCCAGGTTTAGCCTTCTGGCTGTGAGTGGGACTCCTGAGGAAGTGCCTCTGACGTCTGCTCTCCTCACCTCCCCTGCCAGGCAGGGACCTGAGGCATCATCCAAGCCTAGATGTGACTGAGAGCACACCTAGATAGCTCTCCAGGAAGTGTGTCTCAGGAAGCACACGCTTCGTTCCACTTTTCCCTTGGAGAAGACTCACATCTACTATGATAACGTGGGATTTGCCCTATTCTTCTTTTCCTACCTCTAATGTTTCCCCATGAAATGCAAAAAGCCACGGGGCCAAAAGAGTGTAGCAAGGAAGGCAACCAAGTATAAATGAGGCCTTTTCAGGTACCCTTTGGTCATTCATACCTCTTCTAAATTTGTGTACTAGTGCTGCATACTTTCTTTACCCTCTCCACTTCCATAAAATCACACAAACACACACACACATATTTACAATGAGGCCTCCTTTCCACGAAGCACCTGCACTTCAGCTGAAGACAGAAAGACAAGCAGAGGCAGACAGACCTGCTAGCTCTTTAATCACAGGAATCCTGGAGAGATGGTCATTGCATGTGCCACACAGCAGAGCAGATCCACAGCTCACATCAGCAGTAGTTCTGTCTGGAAATGCCCTGCACTTTACTGCTTTTTCATCTGCCAACACTGTCTGCATGGACAGAAGGCCATGAAAGACTCATCCTTGGTTGCCTATAATATAAGGGAGAGAATGAGAATTACATCCTCTTTTTTGAAAAGATGTCACCAGAATGCCTCCCCTTAACTGTTCAGCAGCTCAGTTTCAATCATCAGAGAAGCCTCTCTCCTCCCTCTCCTATGCTCTATCTCAGGAACAGGAGGCTGAATGTGAACAGCAGACCACTCCAGCTGCCCTGGTGCCACGCACTTGTCCTTTGTCTCTCAGCTTTCTCACTCTTGTAGGGAAGAGAGACCCTGCACAAACTTTGCCTGCTCCCATGATACTTTCAAAAGATTCTGTAAGAGAAGCTTCAAACTAAAGATGGTGATTCCCTGTTTTTCCCTCTCAATGCTGTGTACATGCAATTCTGTCTGTGCATGTCAACCTTGATCCAACTGAAATTAACAGAACTTTTTGCCATTCTTTTCAATGGGAGAATAAAATCCCTTCATGATACATTACTTTGTGTAATTACTTTACAAGCAGTATGGGATCAGATATAAAGGTCGTTTAGACCTATTTCAGGATTACATTCTGAGTGGCTGGGTAAGAAAAACTGCCAGAGCACCCTATCCTGCGTAGTCATAAATCTGGGATACAAAAAGGCCTGTGCTTATGTGTCAGTGCTTCAGAGAGCTGGCCAAGGGCGGGGGGGATGTGTTTCCTCTAACTCATGAAATCAAGCCTGATCTTTAATTAGCAAAACCTAACGGTGCTCTGGCCTCCCTGCCAGGTGGCATAGACAGGAAGGGATTCTCACAAATAGAGAACAGCATGTGCAAAAAGCTAAGAAAGATAATCCTGGTAAATAAACTTCTCATTAATAGGTGACACAGCAAGTCAACCACACAGTAACACTACACCACTTCATCAACCGCCAGTGCAGATGTTAGGAGCACCATTGTGTGTCCCTTCCCATTTCAGCTTTCTACCAGCTTGCAGCAGAGGTGGACTGTGTACATGACCTCATCATAACTGTTTCAAGCAATTGAAAATTCAGGTCAATAGCTAAAGCTTCTCGTGCATGTAGAAACCAAGTGCTGTTTCCCAGTTCCCTGTCACTGGCAGTCTGACGTTGAGTACCTGCGGATGGTTCTCCAGGTCACCTTTGCAGCAACTGGTCTCCAGTCATGATGCAAAAGGATTTCCTCACACAAAGATAAATCTCTTTTTTAATATCTTTTTTTTTTTTAAATCTCCATTTTGAAGCAAATACAGCCAAATGAAGCTATTGGAAAGTGTCCAGAGGAGGGCAATGAGGATGGTGAAGGATCTGGAGGAGAAGTCATATGAGGAGAGGCCAAAGTCCTTTGGTTTGTTCAGCCTAGAGAAAAGGCAATTGAAGGGAGACCTCATCACGGTCTGTGGCTTCCTGCTGAGGGGGAGTGAAGGGGCAGGCACCCATCTCTTCTCTTTGGTGACCAGTGATAGAACTTGAGGGAACGGCATGAAGCTGAGACAGGAGAAGGTTAGGTTGGATGTTAGGAAGAGGTTCTTTACTGAGAGGGTGGTGGGGCACTGGAACAGGCTCCCCAGGGAAGTGGTCACTGCACCAGCTTGACTGAGTTCAAGAAGCATCCGGACTCATGGGTCCTTCAAGCTCAGGATATTCTGTGATTCTATGTTTCTAACCATTAAGCTCTTCTGATGTGAAAGGTGCCACTGGCAGTATTTGCCAGCATAATCGTTATTACTTCACATAAACTACTGATACCCATAAAAGTAGTGACCAGTATAATGTATACTATTCCCCCAAAGCTGTCTTCCCACTTTAAAGTGGACAGCTTTGTCTTAATAGTACATAAATTTAAAATTAATATCTTTAACAGATTTCCCAAGCTTCACATCCAGTTACTTTCAGCCAGTGATAAAAGGAGGAAAGATCCAAGGCCTGAGTCAGAGCACTTATTGCACTGTGCTTGAATATATACCCTCGGTGAAGGCCCGGAGCAAAGCGCCGACATGGCCTAATATATAATGTCACTCTTGGTTTAAAAGTTACTTGTGACTCTTTGAATTGAAATATTAGCCAAGGAAAAATACTTCTGTTTGTTCTTCTGAAAGCCACTAAACTAAATGCCTTTGAAAAGTGGTTCATTTTTGCCATCAAGCAATGCTGTGACTTCATTGCAGGTACCGTACGGACTGATACATGCTACATCTGCCCTGTATCTCTTGACAGACACCTTGCTTTTTAAGGCACACCACTGAGTCTGTACAGAAGGAAAAAGATCCCTTGGTGCGTTCTAGAGACAGTGCTACTTCAGCAGCTCCAAGGACGAGCAGGCCACAGGGAATGCCAAGTCTGTGCAACACCACAAGCACTCAGTTTTCTGGCTGAAAATGAGATATAATTCAGGGCTCTGTGCTCAGAAGTCAGGAGGTGATCAGTACAAACGCACTGTGGTCTCCATGTAGCAGGAGCTATCTGCTGGCCCTACAAGTGGTCAGCAGAAGCCATAAATATCTTCAAGGAGCTGTACGTCAACATCATAGGGCTTTACGACTCACTACGCATGATGCTGTGGGTACAGCACAGAGGGGGTTAAAGCCACGTTTCTTTAAAAGATCTTACAGCAGTAGCTCTCTGCAGAGGAAGGAGCTTTACTGTATTTTACTGAGTAGGCCTGAGATGACCACTCTTATTTTCTCAGGTGTATCCCAGGCGGAAGCAGGAGGCATGATGAATATGTGGATACCTCACTGGAAGTTTCTGCCCATATTACTGAAAAGTATTGGGAACAGAGTGCTCTCAAAACCCTCAAAAACACCACTTCATAAGCACATTGGGTGTAGCACTTAAGAGCTACATGAGTGACCTGAAGCAAAGTGTCTTCTCTGTTTTAAAAGTTATCATTATGAACAAGTCTAATTTGGCAGCTCTTGCAGTAGTAAGTACCCTCATTTGTTGTAATGGGACTAATCACATAGAAATGCATGACTGAGCTCAAAATACTTCTCATTAGTTACTGCATTCACTGATTTTCTTTGATTCTGACATGACTCTTCTCATTTCTCATGTGCTTTTAAAAAAAATAACAGTATCATTTCTAACTTTCTTCTCCTTTTTCTTTTTTGTTAGTTTTGGGGTTTTAAACAAAATCTTCCACTGGGGAAGTCCAACTGCATGTTGTGTATCCTAAGTGACATACAATGACCATGCCCCATCCTGGCCACTTCATGTTTACACTTCTGTGAACGTCTGCCACCTTTGCAACTATATCTAATTGACTTTCCATTTACTGATTTGTTCATCCATGTCCCCAAATTTCAGTGATCAAAGAACTCCTTATGATGGCATGAATTACATCAGCACAAAAATGGAGAAAAGAGGATACCACCAACAATTATTGCCCACGTTAGATCACTGCATTCCAAGATGGAGCAAAATTACCAGGTTAGACACTTCCCCTATAAATGTTGTGGCATGTGGCCCTCCAGCCACAATGAACTGTAAAGCAAGCGCACCTTTCATTTAAAAAGCATCACTGTTATGCAAAATACCAGCCTCATTTTCAAACATTAAATAACTTGGGCATCATTTTGAATTCCTTTCTCTTTACCACTGATATAGTTAGGAATTTGGACTGAATAAGAAATATAGGCTACATCCTTAATCCCATCTTTAACTGTTCCTGCTCCTCACTGCTAGTTTTCTTTAGCAAGTTTGGAACTGCTGTTGTTTTGTTCTTCAGCTGTCATATTAAGAGCTGGCTTCATTTTCCAACACCATTCCCTCCTGCACTTTATAGTGGCCTAACAAATATGAAATTATGTATACAAGTACAGACCTTATCTAGATGGTAAGGCAATGCAGGGCAAAAGATGATTTAAAATATTCATTAGAAAAATTGCTTCTCTTTCATTATCAGATATTATTTGATGGTAAGGACACACAATATCAAAAGATTCTGTTCTTTATTCCTTTTTGAGTGCTCAAAGGTACCAAATATGAATTCATAGAGTCACAAATGTCCCAGCCATTTGAATGCTGCTCAGTGACTTCGTTGACCAGCTTACTGCAAATGAGAACAAATAAATATTTTGTTGTGATGAAGACAAACACAGCACATGCCATCTGCATAGGCACTTTACTGAATGTGATAAATCCACTAAATGCAGTGAGCTAATCTTAAAATTGAAAAGGAATATTTTGAATGAAATTTTAAAATAATTGTGTAGCACTTTTGTGTGTCCAGAGTTTCCCCCATGTTTCATACTGAAGTATTAAGCTTGGCTAGAAGCCTATTTCACAGTTACAAAAGCACTAGTATAGTTGCTTCTTTATTTTCACAAATCCCAAATGCATCTTCCAACTTATATCAATGGGGTTTAGGAGTTCAAGGTCCATAAGGTATAGCAACATTTCCTTTAGAAGCACAAATTAGTCTTAAAAGCCACCAAGAGATATTTCAGTTCCCAAAGCATGTTCCATCTTCCCTTCTTTCTTCCTCCAGGTTTCTTTGAAAGCTTCTCAATGCCCAAAAAGCTCCATCCCCTCCTCTTGGTTAGCAGGAGTGCCAGCAAATGGCAGGGCTCAGGCATCTTACTGCAAAAGGGTCAAGGGGACTATGGGGGCTGGGGAAAGATGCACAGCTCCAAGCAGCTCCAATCCTTTGGGATTCTTCTAGTGTAACACTCATTTCACCGACATGGAAGCATTCTCTTCTTCATCCAGGTCAAAAAGATGTTTGCAACAGCACCTATGCACCACAGGCAGAATTTCCCAGATTGCTCAAAAGTCAGATTTCCTTTGCCTCTTGGCTTAGAGAACTGAAGGCCCAGGCATTCCCTGAGAAGTCTTATCTCCAAAGGTTCTGAACAGACTAATGCTTAATAAACACTGAAATGAGTCAAAGCTCCAAACTTCCCAAAAGGGCACCAAGCTTGCTTGCCATAAACAATGTAAGAGAGATCAAATACAAGTGACTGAATACAACATGTAAACATGCAACCAGCTGGGAACGTGTCCCAGAGGTTTCATTTAAGTATCAGCGCAGATCTGGAGAAAAATAATTATGCACATAAAGTGTTACTGTAAATGACAGCTAATAAAACAGAAGGCTGAAATTATTGTTGCTGCTTCAGAGGGCAAGTAGGCAAACACAATCAGAGAGTAAATGACAAGTCCTCGTGCAGAATTTCACTTCAAAAATGCCACTTCGCTTAAATGGCACAATTAATTCTAATTAATAGGAAGCATTAGGCTGGAACATAAGGCAGCAAACATCACTAAAGAATAAACATACTCTCCCATGAAGGAAAATTTACAATGATCATGTTGTCAAGCTGACAGAAGCATCTTCCAGGAGCAAGTGGATCCAAACTACCAGCAGTGCTGCAACTGCCATTCTCAGTACTTGCACTTCCCTCGACTCAAGAAGAACAAAGCCTTAAGCGTCAGCCATGAAAACAGGAATAACATCATGAAGCCACTAGCAACTGCAATTATAATAACCTGTCGATACTTTGGGAATGGAGGACTGGACTGAGAGTCAAGGCATTTGCTTGGTTACAGGATCTAACACTGGCTGTTATGGATCCATACTCAAGTTGCAGCATCAGCCTCTGCAAGTGAAACTCCCGTACAGCACTTAACAACAGCCAGGATCCCCTGATTTCCCCTGGCTGCTGTGATGACTCCCAGGCGGCATTTTAAAGAGCAATGGTTTGGTCAGGGTTTGTGTTTGTCCTGTGTCTCTCCCAAAGGCTGCTCCTGCAGCAGGGGCAGCCAAGAGGAAAGGGTTCAACTTGATAGCCAGATGAACTGAAGTTACCGGCAATTAGTGCCTGCTCTCTGCAGCAAAGGGGGCTGCAAACTGTGCTCACAAAGGAGCTGCTATGGCCTCCTGCTCAACCAGGTTCTGGGATTATCATCATTCAAGTGTGCCAGGCTCCTGCACCAACACACATCAGCATGCTGTAGCTGTGCACTGTGAGGCAGGAGGTGTCCATGCAATTGCCTCTACGTGTCTTTAATAGGAAGAAGGGGTGAAACAACTACCTTAATATCTACCTCTTTCATAACCAAAAATTCACAGCGTGGTGGTGGTGGGGGAAATCAATCATTTTGCAGAAGAAACATGCGCCCAAATGTCATTAAACAATTTCAGCTCAAATCTAGCCTAAATTATGCTTGTGAAAATTCACAATTCATTCTATGGAAGAGAAGCAAGAAGCTCATTATCAGTTGATCTACATATGCTGCATAATTTATGAAAAGCAGACAATCAACTAAAAGCTTAGGTCAGCAGAAGTCATTAGGTCTTAGATATTTCCTGCTGGAATTCTACTTAAGTGTTGAGGTTACCAGAAAGAAATTGACTCTTTATCTGCAAAGGAACTTTCAAAGGAGCATAGGGTGTCCTGTTCCAGACTTTTTGAAGGTATCCATTAATTTTTGTAACAACAGAGTTAGCCAACAGCTGGGGCTATGGAAGAATCCCACTGCTTTTATTATTTGAAGATACATTAAATGAGATTCTGTAAATTAATAGTGAAAAGTTATTCACATTCTTTGAAGCAGCAGTAGAATCTGCCACAGTCCCTTGTGCTCAGTAACAGTTATAGATACATTCAGTGCTCTTTTTTTTACTATACACCATACATACAGTACGTGGACTATAAAATCCAGATCACCGTCTCTGTGACTCAGATTGAAATCAGCTTCAATTATCAAGTCCTATTTTAATATTCCAGATTTTGGCAAGGAAAAAACCCCACAGCTTTGCCAGAGATTTCTCAGATTTGCTTACATGGCAGTTTTAAGACAAACAATACACACTGTGGGCCAAATGATGTTTTGAGTTACCAGGGCTGTGTAAGAGTCTGAACATAACTGGGCCTGCTAGATCTGTTATTCTGAATTATGATAATGCTCAAGGCAAAAAGAACATAGATTGTCTTTAAATCAAGGGAGAAAAGACCATGTCCCTCCTGTAGACTAATAAAGCATGGTACAGTGCTGCCAAATAAGGGCAAATAAAGAAGCCTGAACATCTCAAAGATCCCAATTTGAAGAGTACATTCCATGGGAAATAGTGATTATTAACAGTATAAACATCCAGTAATCATCATAGCTTGGGGGGGGGGGGGGGCGGGGAAGGAGGGCATCAATATAAGCTAAATGTGTGTAGTATTCTGCTGTTCACATTGCACACAGCAGGACATAAAACATCTTATCCTGCAAAATGCCAGTTTTAACAGGAGAGGAAAACAAGATATTGGATTTGGAGCACAGCTGAGAGTAGCACCTATAAATCTCAGACACTTCTTTTCCTCCCTGCCTTTCCATTCTTTGCTCGCTTCCTACAGCCTTGCAACTGCAACTGCACCCACATGGCATCTGAGGAACACACCGACTGTTGTCTCTAATCAGGGAGCGCGCTTTTATCGCTGCGCGCTTTTATCGCTGCGCCACAGAGCCGTGCCGCCTGCACTTGAGGACCAAGCCACTTCAGGAAGGTTTCATGTGTGCACCCAATAACAGCAGCACCGCAGCCAGAATACAAACCTCCTTTTAGGTTTTCTTAATGGGGTATCTGCCTGGCATGTGTAAATCATTCATCTTCATCCATAGGGATCATTTGGAAAAAAACAAGACCAATAACTCAAGCTCAGTATTCTAAGCAGAGGAACATTTCGCTTTAAGTAGTTTCAGAGAAAATTAACATATTCATAATTTTTATTTCAAGTCTATTTCCAAAGTGGTTTAATAACTTTCTCTACTTGAACTACCAATAATAATAATAAAAAATTACAACAAAATCCCAGGCAATTTTCTGTATGTGCTTAGCTGTGTGGTGGGACTACAGCAAGCAAGCTTAATCTGCAGTTGACATAAAATCACACTGGCAATTATGAAGGACAAAATAAAACAGAGGGTAAAAGGTAAAGCGTACAGAGAAAAGCACTGTCCAGATTGTCAGGATTAGATCCATTACCATGGTTCAGGGATACAAAAGGGAGGGGAAGGGAAGGGAAGGGAAGGGAAGGGAAGGGAAGGGAAGGGAAGGGAAGGGAAGGGAAGGGAAGGGAAGGGAAGGGAAGGGAAGGGAAGGGAAGGGAAGGGAAGGGAAGGGAAGGGAAGGGAAGGGAAGGGAAGGGAAGGGAAGGGAAGGGAAGGGAAGGGAAGGGAAGGGAAGGGAAGGGGAAAGCATGAGTCCGTAAAAATCAGTCAGGATGCCACATGGAGGATCTGCAAGGACTTCAGTCAGCTACTCACATACACGGGGAAGAAACTAGTAAAATTTGGGTTTCAAAAGCTTTCATCCCTTCTAAGCATTCATTGCCAATGCTAAAAGAGAAAGGATGCACAACCTGAATCCAAACACCATTACCTATCCTCACCTCCGGTCAGTACAAACCGGCTGTAAACTTACGGAAGCCAGGTACAAAAGGCGCCTGAAGTTGACTGAAGTGCCACTGGCTTAGCAAGCTGTGTACCCTCTCCCATTTTACCAGGAACACACCATTTGATATGTCCCATCACTCTGCATTGCAATGAGAAGGGGAGGGGATTGCAAAGGACACTAAATCAACAGAAATAAGACATAGCGTTGTGCAGCGGCAGCAGCCACTGACACCACACGCTGCCATTTAATGGAGTGAGATGGTGTTTGTAGTCTTCCTAAGGGAAATTTTCAGGGGGCTGATTGCAGCTGCTATGACAACAAGGGGGAGGATGTGATGTCACACAACGACCCGAGTGACTTCTCTCACATTGTCCCAGCACACGGCTCGACTCGCCAGCTGGGCAGCCAGTAGAGACCTCATTAAGTGCATCTGTTTGGTAATTACTACAACTTTCCCTGCACCATGCTTCCAACTTTGCACACAGCCATAGAGAGCAGCTATTGATGCAGTCACGAGGGTTAAGTTCCCAGGCCTGAAAATTTCCAGCCTGTAGCTATTAGAAACCTGGGATCAAGTTTCAAGAGGATCATTAGATACAAACCCTGTCACCAGGCAGGGAGAAGTGGAGAGCAAAATCATATCAGAATAATCTCAGTGGAGTCTTGGAAGCAAGCTGTGGAAAAGCTGCATGATTCACCTTCCTACATAGGGCAGCTCCTTCTGTAACCTACAGCAGCATTCGCTTTAACCGGAAAAGACCGTGCAGGGCTGATCCTGTGCTCATTCAAATCACCCCAGTTCTCCCAACTGCATTGGAGTGATGCAGATTTGCTGCTGGCCAGGATCCTGCTTCTCGACCTGATTTACACTAGTACACAAGAGCAGTGCAGAGTATGTCCAGGAGCCTTTTGCTTTCTCACTCATGCAGAGCACAGGATTTGAAAAAAATGGGCTTGCATTTACCCTACACATCAGGAAAACAGTTCGCTTAGTACACCATGAGGGTTTAAAACAGGAGATGTGCAACAGAAATACAAATCCCCAAAGGCAAGTAGGTGTGAACGCTCCTGGGTTCTGTTCTTCACAGCAGGAGTATGAAGAAGAGGAGGCGGCAGACCTCTGGACTTCGATATGGGAGAGGGAGCCAGCTGAGGCTGCTAAGGAGAGAAGGTTGCTCTGGGTCAGAGCCTGCAGGCTCAGGAACAGGCTTGGCTGCCTGCCTAAAACTGAGCCCAAAAGTTACAGAAGAGTTCATGTCTGTTTATTTCTTTTGAGCTTTGTGTATTCTAGAAAATCTGAAACTTCTAATTAATCTTGCTGCATCAATTCGGAAGGCATTAGGAACAGGAGTAGTTGGCCAAAAACAGAGAGGGAAACAAAAGCAGGGTCAACTCTACTTCTTGCCATAGCAAGACGGAGACCTTCCTGGTAGGGAGCAATAATCACTTATTGTCTCTAGAACAGGACCTGTGTGCTTCCTTTGCTCACAGAGAACAAGCATCAGGACAAACAGCAAAGGAATTTTGGGATCTGACACAAAGGGCACAGGAGTCCCCATCTCCAGCCAGGTGTTTCAACCCTCTGTCCTATTTGCACCTTGTGTTGGGGGCTCTGTTGCTCCATAAGCCCTGTTTTCATAGCTACCTCACATCAGTGAATCTTATTCCCAGTGCACTGAGGAGTTCACCCTGGAGTTAGATTCAGAGGTGACTGATCACCAAGACCTGGACATATTTAAGTCACCAAGCTTAAAAAAAACCCTAAAAAAATCAGGTGGAGTAATTAAAGGAACACTTCCTGACAGTAACAGTTTTACCAATTAACATCTCTCCTCACCAAGGGCTTTGGAGGTTACTTTCCCATATACAGAACTTAGCTGCAGAGAAAGGGGGTGCCCATTCACTCATACCAAAACGTGCTGTACAGGGTTTGCTGTTCGCAGCTTCCCCGAGAAAAAGAGGAGGAAGGAAAATAGCACTTTCTATGTGACCCTGCCACAGGGGCCTGCAATCTGAGTCTGATCCTCTGCAGATGAAACAGATGTGCTACCCTGCATGGTAACCTCTCGCTCAAAGAAACTCTGACAGAGAAGGGACAGCTCCGATGCAGTGACAGGGTACAGCATCCATAGAGGCAAACGGGCAGAGCTCCATAAAGACATTGCCAGGCTCTTTGCCTGGCACAAGAGCTATCACCACACTCTTTTCAAAGACTGTTTTCTTAGCTTTCAGCAGTCCACCCTTGCAACCTCAAAGATGTCGGTGCTATATCAAGACCCCATAGATGCCAAAGAAATCACTTTCTCCACCCCTTTATTGAAGTAGCTACATGTGAGGCATCAACAGCAGAAATTCCTATTGCCCATCACTGTGACAGGCACCATCCACCCCTCGCAAAGGGCCAGCTGGGTATCTCACTCATATGCACACCAACCATGCAGACTCCCTTCAGCTGTGTTTTCAGGCAGAGAAGACAGGGCCAAGATAGGTTTGAAACTAAAACACAACTTAATAATGGAGGGGGCAGGAAATGCTCTCATCACTTCAGAGTTTTATTTCACAATCTATTTGCTGGCAGCATTTTTTAGGTGAAGTTGTTTGGGGTAGGGCTATGTTACAAGAGGTATTTATTCTTTATAGTCAATTATAACTACATCGGTCTTCCTTAAACTACTATTAAAAATCTCACAGTCTTTTTATTATATTAATAAACTTGTATTTCCCAGTTCCTAGATTTCAGATGACAAAATATTCTGCTGTTCACACAGTGTTTCCTATCAGGTCTTATTGAGAAGGTATTTTCATAGTAAGGGCAATCAAAAGCAAGAGAGATGGGGAGGGTGAAGCAAGATCCTGGTGGGTTTTTTGTTGTTCTTTAAATCTTTTGTATTATGTCATAAGGAAGAAAATAATACAGCGTTTAGGTACAAAGACAAGGAGGGGCTATAATCCACTGCAGAGGTGGGTGGTTATGCATTCCCCTTTCACCTTTTTGCCAGTGATGTTATTCACATGCAGGCAGAGACGTTGTCTCCCCTCCCCAAAAGTGGACTGACCCCACAGCCAGGCATTCCTCCCAGGCCTCCTTTGAAGGAAGGCTACAAGTGACTCACATGCAGAACTAGAGAGAGATTTGTCAGTGCCTTATAATTACACTGTGCTTTCAGTCTGAACGACCTTTTTTTTTTTTAACTTATTCTAAGCAACTAAGGGCAGAATTAAAGTAAATCTCCATGAAAATGCACTGGGTGTGGGCCTATGGGTGTCTCCTGCTGAAATTTGCCTCTCTTGTGGTTTGCAAAGGTGCTGTTGCCCTCAGAGGAATGACAAACCCCCTGTGAGGCTGAAAATCAATGCACAAGAACAAAGCAGTTAATTACTACAATGTACACAGTTGTCTCGCCAAAATACAGTCCACACACACACACAAAAGTAAAGCTGCTTTTATTTCTCTGGTTGCTTTCTGTATTGCTTCAAATCTTCCCCACCTCAGCTCACACCAACACAGTGCATGCAACTCCTCAAGCAACGTTTCTTTGACTAAAAACACAGGTGTTTTTCAAGGGATCTTTCAGAGGCACCAGTAAGAACTCCTCTGGCTGTTTTTACCTGTAATGTTGAAAGGGAAGTTTTACCGGGTGTCAAGCAGTGAACTGCAACATCAGAACTCCGGCAACATTAAGAAAACCACATAGTTAAAGAATTATTTCAAAATAGGGCCCAAAAGCACCACTGAGCAACACTCAGATCTTCTGCAGTAATTGGAGGAAGCACTTTTGCATGCAAAATGGAGATGAGATCCTCCTAAAGGAACTTCCCTGCAAGATTTAGAAACAACTGCTGTGAGCTAGGCTGTTTCAGTGACACATCCTTCCTCTCCAGTAACACCGGAGTTACAGCTGAACTCCCCGCCCCCCCCCCCCCCCCCCGCCCCACATCACTTTAATTCATTCTAACCTATAAAAATAAATGTATTAGGTAGATTGGACAGGACAAAACAGTGTTGCCAGGTGCTCCTGGATATGAAAAGCAAAGGGGGAGCTTTAATGAAGTTAGCTTTTAGTCATAGGTAGGTGATAAATGCAGAAAGAAAACACCCTCTTGTTAATGTTTGTGTTTACCATTTTCACAGGTTTAAAGGCAATATCAGTCAATTACAGCAGCAAAGTAAGTAATATATTGGCATTCTGATTTAACAGCATTTTATTTGCCCAGGAGTGATGAAACAAGGCACATGACAAAAGAAAAAAAAAAAGAGAGAGAGAGAAAAGCCTCAACTCTTCATCTCTTTTCCTTTAAATTCAGCTGACATTCTGTTAGGTTTTACTTGTAGTGGAGGAAAATTGAGCCAAAGTTAAATGAAAGCTCAAATACAGTAACTTCTATATACAAAAACTTAACGGACTGTGATATCTGCTGGCATGTATCATGGCAAATAATGATCTTGAAGCCTTCATTTGAGATACACTGAACTTCCTAGAGCAAGCTCAATTGCCTGATTCCTGTCTTGAATGGTCCTACTAAATGGCTCGCTCCTTAGCTCTGCTATAGTCCCTTTACATCACACTGCCAGTGCAAAAAGGCCACAAAAGCAGAACATCCAAAGCAGCACAGAAATCCTCAGTGGGCATCAAGCCTCAGTCCTCCTCAGGGCCTCTGTTAAAAAGGTGCTGTTAAGAGGAAAGGGATTGGCAACTACCTCGTGTCTGGTACAGAAGGCAGCTCTTGAGTACCGGCAGACATCGGCCTTTCTGGTATGTCAGGCCAGATCCTTCCGCAGGGACCTGGGAAGAGCTGAGTTCCCACAGCTCTCCTGTGCCACCACCAGCACCAGAAGCAACCAAGGTGAAAATCAGAGCAGTGGAGAAGCTGCTCTAGGTTGCACTGACCGTCTCAAGAGACAGGAAGCTGTCTAACTGCCAGCCAACAGCAAGGAGATCTTCTTGCACCAGCCTTCTTCCATGCCCACCTACTTTCACGCCTGATGTTAGGCCCAGGTCTTGCATGAAAGTTTTCATGAAGCCTCATTGTAGGTGATCGTTTTTCAGGGCACAATGAAGATGAACCTTTCTTAGCCATTAGTGTAAGGGGGAATCAATGCCAAACATTTTCTTTTGCATACAAATGGAAACTCACTTGTCTCAACTGGTAGGACCCTGATCCTCAGAGAGCGTCAGCCTTCTCTCCCAGCTGACACCACAGCAGCAGATGCAGCAGCCCAGCATTTCCCAAGCACTTCTTAAAAATTTGCAGTACCCGAAACCAGATGCCTACACAGAAGTCTCACCTGTCAGAAGACACCCCTAAGTTTAAGCCCACTCCTGACACTCTAATGTTGCTGGGAGATCTTCAGGATACGTTCAATTTCTTCAGTGAAACAGATTAACAAACACATGAATCATTCAGGTCTGTCTACCACACAGTGCTGGTAATACTAGATAGCATGTTTACAAAGTTTTCACGGTTATGTGAGTCAATCCAATGCACATTTGCCCAGATATAAAAATAAATGTTATATAATACACAGTTCACAGAATCAATATGCTGGTTGTGTGCACCAAACAGAAGAAAATAGCACAGGAACTCCTATGCAACAACTGTCCTAAGAACCAGCAGAAGCTGCAGTTCTAAACCTGAGTCATTTGATCCAAAATTTGGTCTGGTTGTTTTGCGAGCACAAGTAGCAATAAAGACAGCAGAGCAAGAAACACAGCAATCTTGATGGCTTGTTCATGAACAAACAAAATAATTAGGCACAGTCACAAGTGTTCAGTGGCTTCAAATGATGTTCTCTCCTGCCTAGGCTCGAAAAGGAAACGTTTATCCTCCAGACTGACACAAACTGATAAAATACCGCTATTAGTAACGATGCTGAGAGGGAGTGAGATTAAGGCAGGGAGTTCAGAAGTGAGCCTGCTGCCACTTAACCTGTGGAGGGGCTACCACCTTCCCCTTAGAGAAGAAATTTGAAAAGTAGCATTTACCTGGCAGTTGCACTTTTAAAAAGGTCTAAGCACATTAACAGATGACTACAGGAAAATCTTTTCATGAAACACCCGTCTCCAAGTCCTTTTTTTTTTCTCAGCAAGCTTAACATTTGCATGATGTTAACGACTGCAAAGTAAGTTTTCCATAAATAAACAGGAATAAATAAACAGGTACCTCTCCCGCACCAATAAAAAGCTTGATTCCATCATTATTAGATTTAATTGTGACCTAATTACGCTAGTACAAATCAGGAAAACTTTCTGGGTTTCAAAGCTTCAAGGAAGTAGAATCTCTATAATCTTTAATGTATTCAAAGGGAATTTGTATCGACTGTTACATGTAAAATATATATATTATCCATATATATTTTAACACAGATTTCATCTAAAAATTCAGATGGGGTGTAAGCTTGCTTTGTTTCTAAGATCTGTAGGGATTTATATAACAGCCTAGTGAGACGGGCAGTTTCAGCAGAGCAGCCTGCTCAGGGAATCCTCTTCTTTTAACTTTTGCCCAGCAAGTCTCTTAGAAAAACAGGCAGACACCTGTGGCTTTGAGGAGCCTCACTTTTCCCTCTGACAGTGAACACAATAAACAGCACCCTTCAAACAGCTACGGCAACTGGTCCTAAAATTCCTAATCTCTCCTTGCATCTTTCCCTGCCCCCAGCAATTTTGCTTTTTGTGCTTGAGAGGCAACAAGAACTGCTAGGTACATCTTCACACAAACTGAGAAATGACAAAAGGTTACAGGATTTGGAAGCACTTGCTAAGTGAACAAAGAAATATGGGAAAACAAAGCCAGGGCTCCCAAGGGCTACATGTTCTGGGCTCATCAGAAGGAAACACAGCTAGCAAGTTGGAAACCTGCAATGCAAAAGCCCAGGCTTTCCTGAGATAAGGTTCCAAAACAAAAGTTTGCGGTGAACTCCTGCCAAAACCTGGAGAAAGGATATAGAGCAGCTGCATATCAAAGGCAAGTTTCTTGGGTAGAAGAAAATGTAGACGGCAGAACGGAAAACAAACCCAAACCAGAGTTGCCAGGGCATCTACACATTTTAAAGGCATATATTGAGAAAAGGCAGTCAGCTGTCAGCAGCTGTCTTTTACCTGTACTTTCTGGAGCTGCAAAGAAAGAGAGGGAATAGGGAGCAGAGACACAATGAAGGAAAGAAGAGGAATTAAGTCAGGCTCACCAATTGTAAAGCTATAGCCATCGATGCTGAAAGTAGCACTCCGGCATTTTTTAAATCCTTCCTTTCTGCTGCTTGGCTCTGTCATGATCCTGCCAGCTTGTACTTTGAGCAGCAGCCTTTCTCTCCCCCCGTGGAAGCAGAGCGCTCGAGCTCGCTCTTAGCTGCCCTTGAATATCTGCCTGTGACAGCACGCACACCCAACTTCACACATCTCCTGGCGCGGGGAGCCGAATCCGAGAGGCATGCACCCAGCAGCTTTCTCCTCCCCCAAACACTCTCGCTGGCATGTTACCGACGTGCCTACTCAGAGTTTAACAACTGGTTAGAGGCTCCGGTATCTAAAGGCGCAGTCAATTAGTGCGAGACTACCGAGTCAATAAGCCGTCTGTATCTGTCACATCTCCCTCTAGGTGCTCAGCACACCCTTAAAAAAAAAAGATGAAGGGTTAGATTTTGCTGTGATCTACCCACTGATGCTCCCTGTATCCCCCCCTGCTCTGCTGCAGCCCATCCTTCCATGGCTCCCCTTGCTCACAGGGATTTTTGGCTTGCGGCAAGTCGTGCTCGGATTTCAGCCCTTTTAATGCAAGTAACATGTTTTAATCACTCAAGATATAATGAATCAACCCAAGATCACAATAGATCATCAATCACCTACTAAGGGCAAGTCTCTGGAAACGCAACTGGCAGTGGAATGCAAGAGATTATCAGTAAGAGTGTTTAAGTGACTGTGGGAAAACAAAAAAGCAATTGAGCTGTAATGATGATAAACTGAGCAAAATGTACATGCACGCACACACACACACACAGACACACACACAAGAGAGTCTTCCGAGCTCTTCCTCCTCCTGGTGGCAGTTCATCACATGGCTTGTAAACTCCTCTGACACTTTGGGTTTGTTTTTTTTTTACCTAGTAATGTTTAATTCAGAGTGCTAGTGGCAGTCCCCTGAAAAAGGCAGAGATGGATCATCCCTACCATATGAACAGACAAAATTTAGAGTCAAGGCTGGCAAAGTTTTCCACAGAAGGCTAGCAGCAAGCCAAGGTTTTATAAACAGGTATCCAAGAAAACACCATCAACACCTTAGTGATACCAATTCACGTAAATCTATTCAATCCTTTCTGCTGCTATACCTGTTCATACAGAAGTATGTCACTAAAGTGCTCAAATTTTTAGAGTTCCCAAGCTTAAAGGTACTTTCCAGGTAAATACATCAGGCTTTGCATTGTTTGGGGGGGCCTTATTAATGTTTATAAATATCTTAAGCATGGGATGCAGGGGGAAATGGCCAGCCCCTTTTCAGTGGTCTGGAGGACAGGACAAGGGGCAATGGCTGCAAGCTGGAGCACAGGAAGTTCCGCACCAACATGCAGAAGAACTTTTCACAGTGGGGGTGCCAGACCCCTGGAATAGGCTGCCCAGGGCAGGTGTTGAGTCTCCTTCTCCGGAGATATTCAAGACCTGTCTGGACACCTATCTGTGCAGTATGAGCTAGGGAGCTGCTTTGGCAGGGGGGGTTGGACCCGATGATCTCTTGAGGTCCCTTCCAACCCCTGTGGTTCTGTGATTCTGTGAAACCACATGGAAACACTGAGTTTCAGGAAGACTGAAAATAATAACTGAGGAGCAGTTTGCTGAAAGCTTGCCCAACACACCTCGAAAGGTTTACAAAACACCAGCAAACCTGGTCTGTGTTTAAGGTATAAACCTCAAGCCTACCTTGGTTTCTTGACAGAAGCTTAAGTCAGATATTCCATTTCTTAAAACCCCTCTCTCCGAAGGGTGGTAGGGGGTCACTACTGAGCTTCAGTACAGTTAATTTAAATTCCACTTAGCCCCAGACCAGTGAAAAGCCTTGGCCAAATAGATCTTTTCTGTTAATTTTTTAATGGTTTGGATGCTCAGTAATACAAGGCAGATTCACTAAGGAAAAAGCTTGTCAGTAGGTGAGGAAGGGGGCATTTTTTACAGAACAGAGGACCTGGGCTTCCGGGTTTCTTGGCCTGTTAGGACCAAAAAAGCATACTAACTACTTAGATGCAACATTTCACTCACACTAGCCCCTGCAATTAGTTTTTGACCTCACTAATTCCTGAGTTGTGCCTACCCTTAAGAAAGCTGCTGCTATAAAAGCAGCCAGCACAGTAAAGAATTTTCAAGCAGCTCACTGGACTCCATCACATAGCTGCCTCTCCCAAACAATGTGGAAAACCAGTCTGGGCATAAAGTGTTTCTAAGGAATCATTTTCTCTGTCATTGGTTATATAGGTCACACACCTACGTAAGCACTAATGCTCTGCCTAAGAAAGCACAGGCATAGAGAATTACTCACGCTGTATCTAGAAAGCACAAAGTTAAATGTTATCTAAAGGGAAGGTAAATAGTGGAACCATCAGGGTTTAGGTTTTGGGGGATTTTAAAAAAAATTATTTATTTGATGTCACCTTTTTTTTCCCCCCTTAGGCCATAAAGGGCTGTGCACACCTGAGTTACCTTGCACTGGTACCTTGCTCAAGCCCCAGCTGGTACTAACTCAAATAACCAGAACAGTTTGGTCATTATTTTTAGGACAAAGTGAACAAATGCCTTTAGGAAGGGCAAAGACAGTCACTCCGTAGGGCAAAGTGACCAAGCAAGACCGCAAGCTGGATCTCCCACACCCTGGGGAGGGCCCTAAATGGGCTGTTTGCAGCTGGATGCTCTCTCCCTTCAGAGCTGCAGAAGCTCTTGCCCCACAGTGAGAAGGGGAAGGAAGGTTTTCCAGAAGGAAACAGCATCCTTCCTGCTCTAGTAAGAAATTTAATCCAGCTGCTCAAAGAACCACCAAATCATATCAGTAACTTGATGCCTGATGCCATCTGATTCTTTGTGTTTTGCTGTCTGGCTCTGGGTGAGGTTTCACTTCTGCTGTTTATGTTCTGCTTTCCAGAACAATCCCCCCGGATTTACTGGGGGTACAGCACATTTTCTCCCTTCCGCTGCCTGGCAGTACCCTTATAGGCTGTCAGGCAGTTCCTGTGGCCGCAGTTCAGTGCCATGCAGAGCAATCCATGTATGTCATTTGTAAACCACCTGGGGATCTCTTGAGATGAAAAGCACAGCGTGAATTGAAAATATTTATTATTATTGCTGTAAACAGACCAGGGTATCCATGGTAACATTTAATTTGTCAACACATAAAGCAGCAGTTACTTTAATATTTTCCCTTTACCTTTCAAGGTGTGGAAGAGTTTTGTGTGCTTTCAGGAAGTCTGTTTTAAAGCAAAGATTGTACCGAATTAAACCAGTGATCCATCAGTCTTAACAATATCCATGCTAGGGGAAAGTTGCAGAAAAGCAGCCACCTATAAGAAATGGATGTGCAACACCATCTTCCCATCCCTAGGCAGTCTGTTTCTGCCCCGCAGTATAGAAAGGCATATTATTTATGTAAATTTGTCTCAACACGACTGAACTATTTTTAATTGCAGTTTACACCCAAATACTTTCCCCAGCATAAACTCTGAAAATCAATTGCCTGGAGAAACACTTCTGCGTATCAGCTCCAAGGCACGACTTGTTATTTCAGTCCTCTTGCAGCGTGAGAAAGGGAAAATAAAAGCATTAAGTAAAATCCAAGCCTCACAAAAGGCAAGGATATGACCTTCAGCAAGGGCCAGAGCTCTATCCTCCCAGTTTTCCATACTTTTAAACCTGTTGACTCTGTTCCTAACACAAAATTTCAGAGGAGCAGCGATGATTTTAGACCGCAGGCATCCATATGCTTTTGTACTATCTGTCACTGAAGTTAGAAGAATTAACATCTCTGTTTTTTTTTCCTTTCAGAAATGTCTCAGGCATCCTAAATCACCTGACAACTTGGTTTTGAATATTAAGGAAAGAAAAATGCAGCCCTACTGGTTTGAGACCAAAATTTCACTGAGCCCGGTGTCCTATACCCAAGCCTTGCATCATAGCTCTATCGCTGCCCAAAAACATGCTCTGAAAATCAGAAAGATGCTAAAAATTATTAAGAACCAGGCAGGCTGTGGTGATACTAGATATCCAACCACCAGCAGCTCTGGTACCTCCCGAGCCAGCTGTGTTTTCTGTATGTTAATAAACCATCAGAAGTTTTCTGTTCAATCAGCTTAAAGCTTCAGCACCCTTTGGCAGGGCGGTCCACAGTTTAAGTAAACACTGCATGAAGACAACTTCTTGCATTTACCTGTTTTGAACATTTCTCCTTCTCACTACGTGGTTGCTCTTTAGCCTAATACTCACTTTGATAACAATATCAATTTTGAAGCCTTCTGGCTATGAATCCAAGGGTGAGGAGCAGTTACATGGCTGGCAGAGGCATTCCCAGCATCCAGGATTTCTAGTGTTAAGGGATCCCTGAGGCTGTCAGTTCCAATGAAGGTAGACCACAGAAGCAGCAGCCAGGTCCTGCCTCTGAAAACATCGTTTTGAGCACCTTATTTCCACAGACTACAACTGAATCATTTTTTCAAGCAGTTATTTTTCCAAGCAGCTTTAGAGAGCTCTCATTGCCAGTGTCAGCGTCCCCTGAAAACATTTAACATCCCAAAGAAGACCTCAGAACTTTTCAGGGCTGGGCATGGTTGCATCAAGAATTGATAACTCTCTTCAGAAAATGTCTTCCAACTTCAGAGAAGAAATTCAGCTGAAATCCCTGAGGTGCCTGGCACCTTTCTCACAAACAGCAGTGCAGTTATGTACTGCAGGTTGTTTACAGAGAAACGGCATTCTTCCCTGAAAGTTTCTTTAATGTTTCCTAGAAGTACTCCATGTGCATGTTGTGATGATTTTATCAGATGATGTCACTGTCAGGAATATCCACAGCCAGAAGGCAATATGACTTTTTAATATTTGGCTGTTTTGCTGCTTTCCATTCCATTTTCTCCCTTACCTAAACGCTGACAAAAGGAACAGTCTCCAGCATGCTGGGGTATTGCCTTGGTTTATGCTATTGTATATTTCCAATATACATTAATTTTCTGATATTTAGTGTGACTTCATGCTATGGGTGAAAATCCAAATGCATCCTATAAATTCCAGGCAGAGGAAAGGAAAAAAAAACACCCCACCCTGTAATATTATTTTGAGTTTGGAATACTACTATTTCAAGCAGCTCTGCAACTCAGAGGAAACGTGTTGTTTTCCTTAGAAACACAGGAGGTATCTATACCATCTAATTTTAGGCACCTAGCTGAGGTGCCTAACCTAAATGAGGAACCCTGAGACGCCCTCTGCCGTGAGCAGGCGACCCCAAAGGCAAGTCAGAGCTCCTAAAATCAAAATCGCTCTCTGGAGAAGCTCTTTTTCTTCTTCGAGGACAAAGAGACCCTGAGGGATCTGAAATCTGTGAATGGTAACTTAATGAAGCAACCAAAGTTGAGCAGCAGGATCCCTGGCAATAGCTGAGATTTTCTCCGGATTCCTTACGGAGAAGTAACATGGAAAATCCTGATCCTCTTCTGCAATCTGTAGCAGCAGCGAGGCCCATCATTTGTGACACAATATTAACGAAGTACCACATCGTATGCATTTCCAGTGCAACTTGTAATTGGGCAAAACTAAGTGGTGAAGGGAAACCTGGTTTGGAGGCCCCATCTGGAGTACTGTGTCCAGGATCTGGGGCCCGCAATACAAGCAAGATGTAGAACTGTTGGAGAGGGTTCAGAGGAGGCCACGAAGATGATTAGAGGGCTGGAGCACCTCCCCTATAAAGAGGGGCTGAGGGAGCTGGGCTTGCCCAGCCTAGAGAAGGCTGTGAGGGGATCTCATTGCAGCCTTTCAGTACCTGAAGAGAACATACAAACAGGAGAGGAATGAACTTTTTAAAAGGGTGGACAATGGCAGGACAAGAGGGAATGGACTAAAGATAAAGGGGAGCAGGTTTACATTAGATATTAGGGGGAAGTTCTTACAGAGAGAGTGGTGAGGTGCTGGAACAGGCTGCCCAGAGAGGTGGTGGCTGCCCCATCCCTGGAGGTGTTCAAGTCCAGGCTGGATGGGGCCCTGGGCAACCTTGTGTAGATCCAGGCCTGGAGGTTGGTGTCACGGCCTATGGGAGGGGGGCTGGAACTCTGTGATCCTTGGGGTCCCTTCCAACCCAGACCATTCTATGATTCTATGATTCTAGGACATAGGCAAAGTTAGATAATGAGAAAGCAGGCGCAGCAGGAAAGGAGAACATGAAGGCTTCAAAAGATGCCTGTAAATGCATTCACCCCCATGTATTTCCTTCACACACTAACCTGTCCTCCCTAGCACCACAAAAGCCAATGCACCCCTGCTTTGGCAGGTGAAGTTGCCAGTGGTTGCTTTTTAAATGAAATTTTTCTCCTTGGTTTGGGGATTTTTGTTTTGCTTTGTTTTGTTTTTTTTTTTTAATAGAATTTCAACAGTAAAACATTTTTAATGCTCTAATCCCATTCTTGTCTAAACAGTGCTGCTGATCAGATTTCAGTTTGTCTCTATGTTTTAATTTGATTTTTTTGGTCTCATCTCGGACACTACTGAAGTATGATTCTCCAGTGTAATGTGATTCTCAAGATTGCAACAGCCATTCTTGAAAGCAATTCAGCCAAAATCACAACCAATAAAAATTACAATATTACACAACAAAATTCAGCTTGAGGTAATGATATTAAAAAAGAGGTTGCAAAACAACACTACATGGTTTTGCCATGTACGCACGATGACAGACTTCTGCTTCCAACAGCATTCCTGGGACTAACCCACGATTAAAGCAATACTGAAAAGATTTTCCTCTTTATCTTGTCAGAAGGAGATTTCTCATCCTCATAGTACTGAACCGTAGCTTGCTTCGTTGGCAGATTTCCCTTCATTCCTTCCTGCTACCTCATGTAGTTACTAGCAGTGACCAGTTAATGCACACATCTCAATCACTGCATCCCATTTGATTCCCTGGCAGGCATCATTCTCCCCAATGAACTGGGCTGCAGCCAGTCAAATCATGAAAGCCATTCTTTTGCTTTCCAAATCACTGACTACACCACTTACGGGGTTCCCATCCCCGTGGATTTCTCTCTTCCTCTCTCCTCCCTCTTTGCAGAGCCAGATTTAAAGATATTTCATGGTGCTAAAGGAATTCATAGACATGCTTCATCATCGATGGTCAAAATGTTGAGGGCATGCCACAGTGGACAGAGCAAGGAAGCAGAGCTTTTGATGGTGAAAACCAGTGCAACTTTGACAAGCAAAGCTGCCCTAGCTCTTAAGGCCAGTATCTGCTCCTTCCACTCCAGCCTGGAGGGGAAACTGAGCTGTGCTGCTCAAACAGCTTTTTGTCAGTCAGCGTCCTGAATGCCAGCTCCTCACATCAGTGCTTGGCTTCTAAGGTCTCGCTGCTCCATGTAGTAACGGCAGTTTAACCACGTACCTTCCCAAATGAGCAGAGCACATTGCTTTTCCCTATTTTTATGTATGTGGTAGATATATCTACTTTACCTGTATTGCATGTATTACTTCTGGCTAGATTTTACACTTTACCCTTTCCAGACCACAATTTAAAAAGCGTTCCGGTTATCATAAGACCTGCATTCTTCAAATTACCTACAAAAATATATAAAAAAGCACCTAGGTAAAAATGGTAACCCAACACCCTGCATGTGCTCCAAACCACTCCCTCCTCGAGCCAGCTGCTCCTTCTTCGGTTGTACCAACACAAACAAGTAAAACAGGCAACAACTCCAGCTTCCCTTCGCAGGTATCCAAAAACAGACTGCCTGCTGCAGCCACACAGTTCCCAGGCCCAAGCATTTCCTTGGCCAGATCAAAGTGCTCTTGATGCTAAACGAACGTAGGCTACATCCTATTGGCAGAACTGGCTCTTCCTTGTTGATACAGACACACTTGAAGAAATGGAAATTAAGCCGCAGAAGGGCGGTTTGAAACGTACACAGTAGACAGGCCCCTGCACACCACCCAAGCACACACACACAAACACCTTTTTATACCACATGCAGCACACTGGGGATTGTTCTGCCCTATCTCTTGAGAGAAGGCCAGCACAAAGCTGCCCTGTCCCTGGAACAAGTAAATCAGCAAATACTACTCCGAGAGCTATAGTGGGGAGAAGGAGGACTTTCCACACTATCTGCTTCAGGCCTGTAACAGTAAGTGCTGAATTTCAGAGCACCATTGCCCTGGGTTCCCCATGCAGTTACCAGCAAGATGGAGGCCATGCCACACATGAATGAGTGACAGGTACCAGACCTACCATCAATACATAGATAGCAGATTTATATTCCAAAACTAACCAATTCTGTTGCTCTGGTCAAACTGCTGAATCATTAAAACCCCATAATAAATAAAAATGCCATTAAAATTTCCCAAAATTAATACTCAACCTAGAGAAGAGAGCCAGCTTTGAATTATATACAGTGCAAGCTAATCTTGTATTTGTAATCATAAGTCAGAGATTCAGCAAGCATATTTTTCATGGTTAGAATTCCTTTGTTGTCTAAATGTAGAGGGCTTGTGAAATTTCCGTTTATCTTATTGCTTTCATCTAATTTTTTTAATATATGAAAAGCGAGCGCACTGAGAATTGCCAGATATTTTGTTTATATATATATATATATATATATATACAAAACCACATCTTCCTAAAAAGTCATAAGCAACACAATTAGTTCAGATATGTTATATACTATTTTAAGTATAGGAAACCCAGTACATAATATCATCCCATGTGGCAGCCATCTGCCTTTTACTTCCTACTAACCTAGTCTGGGCTAAAATCTCTCCTCCATGCAACTCCATCACAGTTCATGCTTTAGTAAAGCGATGGTTTACCCTTTTTACACCCACAGGATCAACGTCAGTGCTGAGAGCACCCAGACTACATATTTGCACAGTATTATGAGAACTGGTAGAGATCATCAGAGCCACAACTTCACAATCACATGCAGGAAAAACTAAAGACATTTAGCTCATAAGACTTCTGCCTCTAACCCTGCACACCCCGGGTCACTAGACGATATCACACCCCAAATTAAGCTATAGGCCTTCAACACGCAATGTGTGAGTGAATTGACACAGAGACCAAGGATAGGACACCCAAGGCAGCCGCAGTACTTTAGGTCTTTGCACTGGTAGGAGCTTTATAAGGTTAAAATTCTCCAGAAGATTCAACAAGCAAACCCCTCTCCACATTTCAAGGGACAGGAAAAAGCAAACAAACACACAAAAAAAACCACCACAAAAAAACCAGGCAAGCAAATAAACAAGAACAGCAATGGTCCTCACTAATCTCACCCAAGGGGAAAATTCTTCCTGACCCCCCCAGCTCTGGTTATGGGTTTAACACAGAACACAAGGCAACAGAGAGATTTTTCCATTATTATTAGGAAGCTCTTATTTTAGTTTAATTGTAGCTATGTTTACAGCAAATATCCACAAGCTTGTGCCTTAAGAGCAGAATTCACAGTAGCTAAGTACACGTTTCAGAGAGATGATACATGAGGCAATTAGCTTTGGTGATTAGCTAAAGAGATTTTTATGTTGTTATGCTGATATAAGTACTTGGAGCAAATTATTGCTCATTAGAAGAGGGACTCCTGAGCAATCTCTTTCGATAGTCCCTGCCAGATAGCAGAGCCCAAGTGCTCACACCCAGTCAGCACTGGGAAAAGTAATGCAGGATGAAATTAGCTTCTGTGGTGGGTTGACCCTGGCTGGAGGCCAGATGCCCACCAAAGCCACTCTGTCACCCCCTTCCTCTGCTGGACAGGGGAGAGAAGACATAATGAAAGGCTCAAGGGTTGAGATAAGGAGAGGGAGAGATCATTCATCAATTACCATCACAGGCAAAACAGACTTAACATTGAATAAAATACATCTCATTTATTACCCAAGCAAAACAGAGTAGGATAACAATAAACTAAATCCAATCTTAAAACACCTCCACCATCCCTCTCTTCTTCCCAGGTTCAGCTTTGTTCCAGATTTCTCTACCTTCTCTCCACACAGCACAGGGGACAGGGAATAGGGACTATGGTCAGTTCATCACACATTGTCTCTGACACTCCTTCCTCCTCAGTGGGAGGACTCCTCTCACTCTTTCCCTACTCCAGCCTGGGGTCCCACCCACGGGACACAGTCCTCCTCAAATTTTTCCAACATGACTTCTTTCCCACAAGGCTTCAGCTCTTCATCAACTGCCCCGGTGTGGGTCCCTTCCATGGGGCACAGACCTTCAGGACAGAACAGACTCCTGGTCTCCCATGGAGTCACAAATCCCCCCAGAAAACCTGCTCCAGCATGAGCCTCTCTCTCCATGGCCTGCAGATCCTACCACAGGCTTGTTCCAACACAGGTCACAGCATCTCCCATATGTCTCCACTAGCTCCAGTGTGGGGTCCTCCACAGGCTGCAGGCGGGGATCTGCTCTCTATCATCTTCCATGGGCTGCATGGGGGCAACCTGCTCCACCACAGTCTCCTCCATGAGCTGTAGGGGAATCTATACTCTGGTGACTGAAGCACCTCCTCCCCTTCCTTCTGCACTGATCTTGGGGTCTGCAAAGTTTCTCACATCTTCTAACTACTTTCTCTGGCCACCAAAAAAAAAAAAAACCAAAAAAAAACCAAACAAACCAAAACAACCCTGCTGCTCAGTTTGGGTTGTTTTGCTTCCAAACTATATTACCCCAGAGCTGCTACCACTGTCACTGATTGGCTTGGCATTGGTCAGCCCCATGTCCATCCTTGCCGGTTGGCATTGACTCAGTTTGACCTAGGGCAAGCTTCTAGCAGTTTCTCACAGAAGCCACCCCTGCAGCCTCCCCCTCTCCACCTCCCCACTATTAGAAGCTTGCCAAGCAAACCCAAGACAGCTTCCTTTAGATTCATGCAGCTTTGGCAAACCTTTGGCAAAGCAGCTGATTTGGGCCAAGAAAGGCATTATTTGCAACCTCTCTGTTTCTAAGTTGCCTCGTATTTATTTTTCAGTAGACTTCTGCAGCCATTTCAGGAGGACAATGTACAACAGGTCACAAAGTCTAACAAAAGAGGGAAGACTTACAATTCAGCCATGAATCATTAACATTTGGGTATGAATACATGGATTTATTGTACTTCCATGTGTGTTGTCAAAGTTTTTTTTATGATTTAGATGCTGCTGCATACATTAACCAGATGAGGTTCAACAAGAGCAAGTGTAAAGTCTTGCACCTGGGGAGGAACAACCGACTGTATCAGTACAGGCTGGGGGATGACCTGCTGGAAAGGAGCTCTGTGGAGAAGGACCTGGGGGTCCTGGTTGATGACAGGTTGGCTATGAGCCGGCAGTGCGCACTGGTGGCGAAGAGAGCCAATGGGATCCTGGGATGCATCAGGAAGAGTATGTCCAGCAGGTCGAAGGAAGTGATGCTCCCCCTCTACTCTGCGTTGGTCAGGCCCCACCTGGAGTACTGTGTCCAGTTCTGGGCTCCATGGTATAAAAAAGACAGGGATCTCCTGGAGAGAGTCCAGAGAAGGGCCACGAAGATGATTAAGGGCCTGGAACATCTCCCATATGAGGAAAGGCTGAGTAAGCTGGGTCTGTTCAGCCTGGAGAAAAGAAGGCTTAGGGGAGACCTAATTAGTGTTTATAAATATCTTAGACTTGGGACGCAGGGGGATTTGGCCAGCCCCTTTTCAGTGGTCTGTGGGGACAGGACTAGGGGCAATGGCTGTAAGCTGGAGCATAGGAAGTTCCGCACCAACATGCGGAAGAACTTTTTCACAGTGAGGGTGACAGAGCAGTGGAATAGGCTGCCCAGGGAGGTGGTTGAGTCTCCTTCTCTGGAGATATTCAAGTCTCGTCTGGATGCCTATCTGTGTAATATGAGATAGGGAGCCTGCTTTGGCAGGGGGGTTGGACCCGATGATCTCTTGAGGTCCCTTCCAACCCCTAAGATTCTGTGATTCTGTGATACATTTCTGTGTAGTACTAATATTCCTTTCCATCTATGAATAAAGTCATAAAACATTCCTTTGCATGAAGAAACAACTTTTCACAGTAATAATTTCAGGAAGTTAAAAGAAACCACAGGAAAAGACTGACAATAAATGACTGACCTCCGTCTTCATGGAAGTTGAAGATGTTAATTCAACAGAGTGAACATAACTGAATTAGAAACATAGGCTTTCCTTAGGATCAGCTTTCAGGTCACCCACAGGCACCAAGGGGAAGGGTTCTCCACCCTTACCCATTCACCTCCCTGCTGCTCTGTCCCATTCTCTCTAGATGCAGTGAATTCACTCCACTTTCACAGCAAAGACCTGTATAGAGAGATGAGCTAGATGAGCACCTGAGCTCAGAGAAGATACTAAAAATTTGGCTTTGATGATGCCAATATTCAGACTTGAACATGTGGATCTACTTACTCTCTTAATATAGATTTCTTTCATGCCAACTTTTTTTTTTCCAAGTGTGTCTTATAAGGGTCTGCAGTAATCATCCCAGTGCAAAATTATTGTCCACTTGCATCAAGAGGAAGGAAGAAGGATGCAGGGTGAAGATTAAATGATGCAAGAAAGTGGCAGGACCAACTCCTTTCAGAATATCAGACCAGCTGATTCTCACCGAAATCTGTTTTGCATTCACATTGTAGTTTTGAAGTGTCTTCCCTGTATAAAAGTTCCTGAAGGTCAATCCACCCAGACTTCTGCAGTGCTTTCAAAGAAAGTCCTAGAAATGTGCAAGGCACAGCCTTATGCCTGAGGCTTAGCTCCCATCTCAGAGGGCCCCTCACTCTGACCTGTGTATCTCATTACACCTCAGGGCTGGAGTGTCAGTACTGAGCCACTGCTAGGATCTCTCAGCTAAGAGAGGTTAAGTTAACACCACTTGCCATAAATAATTAGTCACCTTGAATGTCTCTAACAAGGCTAAAATTTAGTAATCAGATGGTAAATGCATTTTCCATCTCTCATCATAAAACCTAGCAAGGCCTGTCTTACTCCGGGAACAAAGTCATTGGAAGCTGAAAAGAATTGAGCTTTAGCAAGCTCACAGGACAGCTGGCTCACAGAGCTCATGAGAGCAACAAGGACTAATGAATTTGCAGAGCACCAGCACCCTGAGTGCACTAACAGCTCTTAACAGACCCCCTTCACCTTGCCTCACCTCAGACTCTCCTCTACACACAGAATCATAGAGTGTGTTAGGTTGGAAGGGACGTTTGAAAGTCATCTAGTCCACCCACACCCCCCTACCCCACAGTAAGCATGGACACCTTTAACTAGATCAGAGCTACACTCTGCCCAGGGCCCCAGCCTGAGCTTTGTTGCAGGTGGCCTGGCTCCGGTCCTGCCTCTTGCATGAGCCTCAGCCCTACACTCTAGGTAGCTCATCTCTGCCGCGACGGAGAGAGATGGGACACAGCTTGATGCAAGCAAGAGTCGATTTATTGTAAAGAAACATTCCTTTTTATATGCTCTGCAGACGGCTGCTTTCTTTCAAACGTACGGTGTTCGTGGGCTACATCTGATTGGTCAGCGTTTTGCTGTCACAGCAGCATCTCTATCTTATCATGCTAATAGAACTTCTAAAACCTCGTCAGACAGCAGCTATACCTTAACAATAGAGGACACTTTTTCCTGGATCCTGTCCCAGCAGGTGGCCGGCAACGATGCTGCCACCTTGTTTAGTTTCCCCGAGGTTCATGGCCTAAAGGCTCCATCCCGTTATCTGTTAACCTGGCAGTGCTTGAGGCTTTGTTTCTCAAGCTGCAGGCCACATCTCCCCCTTCCTGTTAAGCAAAAAGAACCTCCTTCACTGAGCGTGATATTTTCTTTTGCAAGACTTGTCAAAAATAACACTAAGGCAAAAATAACTACAAAAAACCCTAAGTCCTTATTTAACTAAATCTAAAAAACATCTCATAAACGAAAAACCATACTGTAAAATGTAGCAAGCTAAAAACTACTAATTGGCTACACACACTGTTATCTGCACACCTTCTGTGTTGACCATTTATTATGGATAATAATGACATGTTCACTTACTTCCAAATACCTTCCTACAACTCCTTCTTGGTGTAAGGCAGTCCGTACCTCTGCCTTCAAGGCCGTAGTGTTTTGAAGATGTGATCACCAAATACTTCTCAGTATGAATAACTTTGCTGTTTCATAGGAAATTCAAGGATATTGTCAGGGACTATGTAATCCAAATTTGACCATTGACAATATCCATCCTGAAATTCCCCACTCATTAAACCAATTGTCTAATCCAAAGAATCCATTTTCTTGTATCTTTTGTGTTTGATCTATTAATTTCTGAATGCTCGCATGAATTGACTGAGAGTGGACACATTCATGCAGCACATGCCTTTCAAAATTTTCACAACCATGTCTGTGAGCCAGCAACAAAAATCAGTTGCTGCTTGATTCTGTAAAGTCTTACAGAATCCACATCTGTAGCTAAGAGTCTTGACAGTTTCAGGAGTCAGATAACATCAGCCTCACCTTTTCGTGCAGGCACCACCCATTGCAGTCTGTGTTCTTAGGCTGTGCAGAAATCACTGTTTCCCTAATTTTCATTTACCACAAATACATACATACTTCAAAGACTGTTAATTAGTTAAATATGTCCCGCAGCAAAACTCATAGTCCATTGTGGCTGCAGTTGGAACACTTGACATAAGTTACTGGGATCAGGATCTCCTCCTGGTTCACACAGGCTTGCTTTTTTCTGGATCCATAGCATCTGTAATGACACAGCCAGATCTCCTTTCCCCAAGTTAGTACCTGTAATTTAATTTTTTACTAACACTTGACATTGACTTTTTTCTTTTCATTTTTTTTTCTTTTTTCAAACCTCCTTTTAAACCTACTGCATATTTCACCATTGGAGGTACCAAGCTGTTCTGTGGCAGATATAAACAACTCAAAACATACAGAGCTTTGTCTAATCAATCAGCTGGAGAGATGTCCTTCTCTCCCCCTTTTTGTTTGTGAAGCAAAAACACTTGAGAGTTTGATTCATACGTTCCACCATGGCCTGACCTGCAGGCCATTGTGGTGTCCCTGTAACACAGGTAATGTCCCACAATTGGAAAGAGGTTTGTATTGTTTGTGCTATATATCCTGGGCTGTTGTCCATTTTGATTTCACGGGGTGCATGGCATTGGGCACGTTTACTAGATTCCCGCGTTTGTGCAGTCCAAAACCTCTCGTGTGCCTGTGCCCCAAGGTTTCACGCCTGGGGCAAGGCCGCTGGTGAATTGCTGACAGTCCAGGTGACTGTGCAATCCCTTTAGCCTCAGTAAACAAAGAAGTGGTATTGTAGCTAAAGCACCTTAGCAGATTGATGAAACAATTCATGCAACTTTTGAACAGCCAAATATGTTCACACTGGCTTCCTTTGAATTTTCTCTGGACCCCCTTGCTTCTCAAATGCAGTTCACTCATCAATCAAACTTCCAACGTCTAAGTTTTTTCCCCGCAATCAGTATTTCAACCATGTAATGATATCACATACAAATGAATGCTGCAAACCAACCTATCAGACAAATAACATTGCAAGACGCGAATTGTCACATCCACGCCACATGGATGGGTGGATGGGGGGCGGTGGTTCTCCGACTCCCGGAGCTGCGCCGCCGCTTCTGCCCCAACCCCATCGCGAACTACAGCGCGACCCCGCCTGCGAGCACTGGGGCCCAGCCGAGCGCTGGGGTCCTGTTCCGCTCGCATGCCAGGGGTCCGCTATTAACTCTTTCCACCACCCACTCGTTCCCACATAAACTTTTTCCCAGTTCTGAAGCAACCTTACGTGCCCAGGCTCCGACGAGCAGTCTCTCTGGGGTCTCTGGGTCGTCAAGAGACACCGATGTGCCGCTGAGTTCGCTGGGTGATGTGGGTGTCAGCAGTGGGTACTGACACAAAAAGGATCCCTGATGCGATGGTAGGCAAGGCGGGTTCTTGTTCATCTCCGTAGGATTCTTGTCCCTGTCCTTAGGTTTCTTGTCCATGTCCATAGGTTCCTTGTCCGTGGAGGCAACACTTTTGTCTCCGTAGTCTTCGCTTGGGGGGGCAGTCGGTATGACCATCTTTTGCCGTTTCCAAAACTCACGCTCTCCTATTTCAGTCGCTCTATATCCTCGTTCGGGATCCTGGCGACAAGAGAGAGGGGTCCCTGCTTGGGGTCCCCTTGGAGTCGGAATAACGGGCCCAACTTGGATCAATGTGATCAATGTCGAGCCTTTTAAGAAGACCTTTCATAAGGTCATAAATACGTCTCTCTCTGGGGAAGACAGTTGATTCCCCATATTACCCACAGCTCACCTCTCTTCCAGAGGGATGATTCCTGGCCAGGCTTCCCACTTCCTTTCAGTGGCTCATTCAACGTTCTGTGGGAGTCGCAGCGTGCCGCACAGCTCGGCGCGGTTAACGTCCTCACACGGGGCACCAATTTGCCGCGACGGAGAGAGACGGGACACAGCTTGATGCAAGCAAGAGTCGATTTATTGTAAAGAAACATTCCTTTTTATATGCTCTGCAGACGGCTGCTTTCTTTCAAACATACGGTGTTCGTGGGCTACATCTGATTGGTCAACGTTTTGCTGTCGCAGCAGCATCTCTATCTTATCATGCTAATAGAACTTCTAAAACCTGGTCAGACAGCAGCTATACCTTAACAATAGAGGACACTTTTTCCTGGAGCCTGTCCCAGCAGGGGGCCGGCAACGATGCTGCCACCTTGTTTAGTTTCCCCGAGGTTCATGGCCTAAAGGCTCCATCCCGTTATCTGTTAACCTGGCAGTGCTTGAGGCTTTGTTTCTCAAGCTGCATGCCACACATCTCCTGAATGGACACCTTGTGTGGAGATTCCAGCCCAGTCTCCCAAGTGGACCTGGGACATCTGTTCCAGCCTTCTCTCCAGCTGAGAGCCAAGCACCACACAGCTGCTTGCTCTTTAAGAGGGGGGAGGAGGGCTGCATTAAGGGAGGGGGAAAGGGAGGGAAAAGAAAACCCAAGAAACCAAAACCTCAGGGGTTGTGATAAGGATAGTTTACTGGGATAGCAGAAAAATAGATATAACAATAACAGGACTTTATAGCTAAATATATGGAACTGGTGATTTATGGTGCAGTTTCTCACCGAACCACACAACTCAGACCATACAGCTCAGAGCTGTCCTGATATCGGACCATCCCCAAAACTGCTGCGTGTCCTGGAGCTGCCTGCTCCTCCCCCCACCAGCTCCCCTTTTATGCTGAGCATGCCATAACTGGCATGAAAAAACCTCTTTGGCCAGTTCAGGTCATCTGTCCTGGCTGCGTCCCCTCCCTTCTCTTTAGTAGGGAAATATGAACAACTGAAAAGTCCTTGACTGCTTGGCAACAACTGGAAACATCCGTGTGTTATCAGCACTGCTCCCATCCTGACTCCCAAACAGCATTCCATCCCCTGCTAGAAAGAAATTAACTCTATCCCTGCCGAAACCAGGACATGCATCTTCTGTTGTCTCCAGCCAGGTTCATCTCCTCACCCATAACCAGTCCCCAGCTTTTCCCATCTGGTTCGGACTTGGCAGAACAGCACCCCATAGCTGAGCACACAGCCTGTGCCAGGACCCCGCAGCTCCTGCCTTAGGGAGCAGCCAGCCCTCACAGCTCCCTCGCAAATACACACAGGGAACCTTGTGCAAGCACCTACACTATAAAGATAATAAACTTGAGAGTGCTTGAGATCTTCAGGGTAGAAAGGAAAAGAAGGAATACTAGACTCCTTCTTAACTGTCCCTCATACAGATGCAGTACATCCACTTTCCTCCCAGTCCACATGACCCTACTAAAGACACAGCTGAACTTTATTTTCACAGTTATTATCACATTGCTGATGTCATCATGTCAAGACAAAAGCCAAAGCCTGAGCCAGTTTGGCTTGGAGCTACTGCAGGACATGAGACAGCAAAGACACTCAATCCACCTCTGCGTTTCCTGTGATCTTTGCTCCTCTTCTTGCAAGTGAATAAGGAAACTGTGCAGGCAGAGGTACAAAAATGCAAAACACTTTTTGTAGAGCTCAGGTGAGCTTCTGCAATTGCTAAAGAAAAAAACTTGTTGCCTTACTTTTCATGTATAAAAAAAAAATAATCTAGGTCCACTATTTAAGGAAACGGTAACAAACCCATTTCAGAGCAGTAAACAAACGATTAAAAGATAAAACTAATAAATAACACAAACCCCACAGATGCCAGCAGCAAAATTTTGAACCTCTTTTAGGACACAAGCACACACACAGGTGCCTGTGAAAATAAGAGATTTCTGCTAAGGGATGAATCAGTGTTAAGATAGAAAACTTGGGTACATTCCATTTTTCTCTTGCATTCACAAAAGCCTTCTGCTTTGGGACTGACTAAAATTCTTAGTCACAAAAATATGCTTTTGTAAAATGAAAGCTGAAGCTAATTACTCTAAGAATTGTTACTGTATGAGGCTCTAGTGTTAATTTGTGTTAAGTAAATATTTCAACCTTCTATTAGATTAGTAACATGTTCCAGTCTTGACTTCAGGACAGGGTTGGGTTTTTTTCATCAGAATAGTGACTAAAATCTGAGCTGAGACACCACAAACCCATGAAATCTGCATTTTGAATATTAGACAAAAAATTGTTGTGACCAATTTAATTGAAAAAAATGTTTAACAAATAGAAAAATCCATAAAGTTAGTAGAATGTTTCTGCACCTTAAATACAGCTTGACAAACCTTTACAGTGATTCATGAAAAGTATCTTCATTTAAGAGCCATTCTGGGCTCTTAGTAATTATTCTGTACATCTTGCTGTGCAACCCTGTTAAAAGTAGAAAGTAAATTCTCCCACAAATAACACTGTATTTCCCTCAACTAGTCATAAATATCACAGAATACCATTAGCAGTGTTTTCCCCATCCGAGGCTCTTAACAAAACAGCTTGCTAGCCCAAGTACCTCTGAATACTTTGCCACAAGCAGTAAATTCAGATGCCTCTAGTTTCTTTCCAACATCCTCCTGTTGGGCTATGTGGACCCCCAGATGCTTCAGGTGACATGATGAGGTGGCCCATGGGATGTGGCTTCTGGTGGCAAGTGCCTCCAACAGCATCACTTTAACCTCTGAGCCCTGCTAAGGAAGTTGTCCCTGGGACAGGCCCTCTCCTCCTTCACGACTCCAGTCAACAGCTGTAAGTGACTAAGGGGTCACAGATCCTGCTTCCTGAGGTACTGAGCTGCTGGAGCCGGAGGGATAGTCCCTCCCTGCAAGAAACACAATGCAGGAAACTCAACAGGTTTTGAAGCACACAGATACCAGCCCTTAAGATAACACACATCATCTAGTGACTATGCTTCAGGAGGAGTAATGACCGTATTGAGGGGATCTTAATAATGTTTATAAATATCTGAAGTGTGGGAGACAGAGGGAAATAGCCAACCTCGGTTCAGTGGTTTGTGGAGACAGGACAAGGGGCAATGGCCACAAGTTGGAGCACAGGAAGTTCCGCACCAACATGTGGAAGAACTTTTTCACAGTGAAGGTGACAGAGCCCTGGGACAGGCTGCCCAGAGGGGTTGTGGATTCTTCATCTCTGGAGATACTCAAGACCCGTCTGGATGCCTGCCTGTGCGACCTGTCCTAGGGAACATTTCTCATTACTAACACCCTGCCAGCCAGCGCCTTCCACTCCTGTCTCCTGCAGCACTCCCCGGTTGCCAAGTCAACTTGTTCAGCTCGGAGAGCTCTGAAACAGGGAGCACTGAGTGATTGCTACCGCCATCACAAGCAAGAAGGTCTAAAAGGAAAAACAGCCTCAGAGTCACAGAAAGAAAGGTGAATAGCAAATTGATTCTGATGGTTCCATTTAGGGACGCTCAGTCACTGACTCTGCACAGCATCGGCAGGTGAGAAATCAAAGTGTTTGATAATAAGCTAGCATGGTTCATCTGTGAGGAACCTTCGTTCCTCACCTCTTACCTTGTCAAGAACGTGAATGATTAATTTTTTTTTTTTAATTGCAAAGATGTCCTTGGCTGACTAACAGCCTTACTAAACCAGACCTACAATACCCACATGTACAGAGTAGGAACATTGTACAGGCCGTCTGAGTAGCTCTCCAACACCTCTTAACATTTCACTGGCAGACAGAGCCGCTGTTAATATTACAGTCGTTTCCAGCAGAACAATCTTCAAGCAGGCACATGTTAATTAGCTAAACAAAAAAAATCTCATGAAGCACCATAAAAATATTTAAATGAGATTTGTGAGTTTGCTTACCATTTGATGGGAGTAAAAGGGGCCGCAGTTGTGTTGGGAGGGGAAGGGTATTTATTTTTATGACTATGAACATGTAGATGATTCTGTCTAAAGGCAGAAATACATACATACACACTTGTTACACACACTACAAGCTTAAGGTACAACTGCCAGTCAGAAAATATATATGATGGTATCTGATGGACATAAATATATGTGGACATCTTCTCACAGAGCCACAGGCAGGCTAACTACGGTCTCCTGCTTTCCGTTGCCCAGACACTACTGCTTCAACACAGCTTTTGCAGTTCAACATTTGAATCCAACTTTGCACCAATTATTAAGAGTCCTCCAATGTACCATTCTCTGGACCACTCCTGTGATTTAAGGATAAAATCCCATGATGATAAGTGATCCGTTTACCGTGGTCTAGGAAGTCAGTGTCTGTTATGAGAGCCACAGTAACTCGCAGTGGAGGTCTCTTAGTGAAGTTCTGACTGCAGCAGCCAGGTCTTGCAGCCCTTATAGCAGTTCTGAGGCTCAGCTGTCTGACCTAAGGCCCAGCTCTGTGAAGTGTGGTGGCACGACCTGGGCTCAGCTTTACGGGGAGAGCAACGGGTGTTGCTACACTGTAAAGGAGAGGTCACAAACTAAAGCCAGCAAGATAAGGACAGTAAAACCAAAGAATTTGTGGAGTTGCTCAAAGATTTTTAAAAAAGGTATAAAACCCTTGGCAAAAAGCAGAGGGTCAGAAGATGGATACCTGGAAAGTTCAGACAACAGTGGGCAGCACTTGCTTGGCTCGCTGAGGACTGCCTGGGCAGCAGAGACTGACTGCATGCCTTCAGAGAGGTGGTGAGCATGGTCATGCTTAGCCTAGGAGCATGTCAATCCTAGCTGTTTGCTCTGTGCACTACCCAAATTGTCCCATATTCATAAGCTGTGTATAGTCCTGATTTCAAGTGTCTGCACACGATAAAAGACCCCCAGTAGAACTGTCCAGAAGGGCCAGAGTAGTAGAAGAGGTGAGGAGTGCAGGCAGCATAGTTCTTTTGATGGGCAGATGCACTGAGGGAAGGAGGAAAGACATTTGTAATACAGTTGAAGAGTACGAAACCAAAACCGTCTAAAGCAGATGCTTAGTCAACAGCCACAGGGGCTTTCTGGAAAAAAACCTGGCCTGTTGAAGTCAGTAAAAGAAGAATATGGGGCAAAGCACAGCACTGCAAGGAGCAGATGAGGAGTCAAAATTGAAGAACAAAGCATTTCAGGAAGAGAACCACCAGTAAGCGTGCAGCATGCCTCTGCTGCAAGGGCCTAGTGTTTGGCACCTCAGAAGTCAGTCGATCACTTTGTCTGAAGTCCATTCGCTGTCACAAATCATGTCATCTGTGCAGAGGCCAGCTGGGGAGTTCCTGGCCAGCCCAGAGAATCAGTCATTAATTCCACTGGGGAGGCACACAGGCACAGCCCTGACATCCAGCTACGCCAGAACTGTAATTCTAGGAGATAACTGAATTTCATCCTGCTATCAATACTGTGATGTAAATGGCATAAACACTAGGGATAGAGTAAAAGCTGCAAGGGAGTTCTTGCAGAATGGTGGCTGTGGATAGGAGAAGACTCTCCCTTGAACACTGACAAGTGTTTGCAACATGCATTCATCACTTCATACACTCAAAACCAGAGCTGTTTGCCAACAGAGAAAGACGTATGTAGGACAAGACTCCAAATAGAATTAAATTGTCTATTACCCACAAACCACAAGACAGACAAACATTTTAAGATCATAGTAGATCTTTAGTAAAGGAATGAAGACACTTTCTATCAAAAGTGTTTATTTATGCAGAGAAGAAAGCTTGCCAAAGGTACATTCTCATGTGAGAATGTTGGGGTCTACTAAGGAAAGACTAGCAGAATAATTTTAGGAATTAAACAGTAGTTTTGCACAGCTGGACACTCCCAAAGCTTACGTGTTAATGACAGACAAGAAGCATCGGATGAAAAACTCTCCATCATCCTACTGACTCAGTGCTTTTTTTCCTGCTGCACCTGGATTTTTTTCCTTATGTAGCAATGACCACTCAACTTCAACCGTGGTGGATTGACACCAACAGACGAATGGCAGCCACTGGGGGTATTAACTAGGCTGGTGTTTGCTTACACTGTGCTACTGGTTTTTGATTCAAGCACTTGTCAACTCTAAACCCTGTTGTAGGCCACGAGGCAGAGGTTGTAAAGCGGAGGCTCAGCTTGATGCCAGACCCTAATAGCAAAAAAGCAATGGCATCAATGATCAAAAGAGATCAAACCGTCTAAGAGAAAACCAGTAACTCATGATCCAGTCTTTTGAGGTTCATCTGAGTGCAACCTAAGGCTTGGCTGTGAACTTGGCTTTAGTAAGAAAAAGTCAGCAAGATTAATAAATGAAAAAAAAATCAAAGAAATGGTGGAGTCAGAAATAACAAGAAGTCTAAAAGCCTCAGAGAAAAGTAGAGGGTCAGAAAGTAGACACCTAGTAAGATCAAGTATCATTCCTCTCCCAGAGACAGTGGTGGACAGCACCTTCCTGCCTCACTGACAACTGTCTGGCAAGCAGAGACTCATCACATTAGGCTGATGAGCACATTAACGTGTAGCTTAGAGACATGCTCCTCCCACCTGTCCATCCTGCCGGAAGATAACTGTCATATAATCATAAGCTCTGTATATTCCTGCTTTCCAGTCCAGTGGCTACACATGGTTAAAGACACTCATTAATAATGACCTGAAGAGCTCAGGTTTTTGGCCAGAAAGTATTCCTCTTCCCACAGGAAGTCTTACCTCAATGCCACAGCTTGACATCTCCTACAGCTGTGCTTTGTCAGATTGGGAAGTTAACCGTATTGAAAATAGCTGCTAGAAAATCTGGGCGAGAAGGGTCTGGGTTATGCCCCCCATCTATTTTTACCAGTAGGTTTACCAGTATATAGAACAGGAAGGCAAACCAACAGCAGGAACCATTGCTTAGACATCATAAAGATGGCCACTCTTCCCATCTGCCTCTCTCAAGAGGTCATGAATCACCTGTCTGTGATCCTGCTCCCACAAGCACCAGCAGTAGTGTGCTACACTGAAATCACAGTCCACCTTCGGAGAACTGGATAGGAAAGTCTGCTGTTGCTATAAATGCTTTCCCTTATTTCATCTTCAATCCCAAAACTACCTTCTGCTGAGAGTGTGGTGAGCTCTGAAGCCAAGTGACCAAATAATGACCTAGAATGTATGGTCATGAAATAAACACTGAAGACCACATCTTCAAAGCTTCAGATTCACTTGCCAGTATCTTTGCTGACTCTTTCCTTCACCAGAAGTGCACAGTATTTTCAAGCTGGCAAAGAAGTTATACTTCAGCTGCAGGCTGTGATAGTCTTGCCCCCTTAAAAAAAGAAAAGGCTTAAGGGAGGGATGAGCGAGAGAAATAAGGTTTTAAGAACTGCTTCAGGGACTTTGGGTACCTATTAATTCAAATGCATCTAATTTTGATAGATAACAGTCTCCAAAGAAGTAATTTTGATCATAAAGAAAGAGTGAAACATCCAGTTCCCATGAACTTTTCCAGGTCTTGAAGATTTATCTGTTCTGCCTGTCACTGAATATCTACCCTAAATATTTAACAGTTGGAGGGGGTTTTGGAGGGTTTGTTTGTTGTGGGTTTTTTAAGTGCCTCAGCCTCTCTACTCCCCAGAAGACTTCCAGTATTTTTTCCAAAGTCTCTAGACAATGAATATGCACTTAAACTTGTCTATGCGAGTAGTTTTAAGTTTTAAGGTTACATGCCAAGGTTTGTAAATGAAAGGGGCCACAGCAACATCTCTTTCCTCCTCCGTAAGTTGCTCTTAGAAAACAATAAGCATTGAATTTGACAAAACCTGTTACATAAGTTGTCTGAAAGTAAATACCCAATGTTCCTTTAACCCATGAAACCCTAAAGGGGTTCTGATGTTCTGAACATTCATTGTCCCTTCTAAATCACACCCACACAGTTCAAACGCGTCACTGCTCCATGACCCCACCGTTCCTCAAGCCCCATCTCTAGATTCACTTGAACACATGAAAAACACAACACACTTGCAACCTGAGCTTGGCCTTCCAGTCCCACAAATGTGTGGGATAACAACAGGATCCACAAGCACTTGCACAATGCAGATATTGTTAATACATAATAGCCTTGGGAAACCACAACAAACAAGAGAATGTTGAACAAAAGGCTAAAAGATTATTTTTTTTAGACATAGAAGAGTCATTGGCATTTTATTTTACCTTATCATACTGAGAAAGGATTATCTGAAATCATTAAAAACTAAGCTACTCCTTTTTTTTTTTTTTTGTTCAACATGTTTTTATACACTGCAGCTGAAACAGTAGGCTGAAAAGGAAAGAAAATAATGTACTGCTGACCTCTACTTGCAACCTCGATTTCACAATTTCCTCCAGTTCCACCTAAAAGCCTGAACAATAAATTGACCCAACCCCAGCCCACGCCACCTCCCACCATTCTTCCAAAGATTGATCTGTGTCCAGCTTTTATCACACTGAAATATGTCAAAGGAGTTTTTGAAGGAGAAGAGAAAAAGAGCGACTGAAAGATGTCCCTCCTCTTAAAAACTACCCAAAAAATACCATGGGCAAATATAACTGCTTCAACTAGTCTTTCCTATCCTAAATCCTACTTTTATTTTAAGATTTTGCAGAAGCTGCCTACATGTACAGCACATTTGTGATGGATTCTGCTGTGAATAATAATACGAAAAAGATTTGTAGCAACTCACAACAGGGCAGGTGGCTGGGCTGTTTTGGCAGCCTGTGAAGTCCAGAGCTGGCCTGGCACATGGAGGGAGCAGGGTGGCAGGGAATGACCCTGGAGCAACAGTTGCAGTAGTCAGCAAGAGTTGTGGCCACTCTCTTTCCACAAATGCCAAATGAAAACCTATTCCTCATCTCCTTTTTGAGAGAAAAAGGGTGAAGTTTATACTAATTATACAAATTGCAAAATGGTTTGGGTTGGAAGGGACCTCAAAGACTGTCTAGTTCCAACCCCCCTGGGCAGGGTCACCCTCCATTAGACCAGGTTGCCCAAAGTCCCATACAACCTGGCCTTGGACACTGCCAGGGAGGGAGCAGACACAGATTCTCTGGGCAGCCTGTTCCAGTGCCACACCACTCTGCTTTGGTCCAATCCAAATCCACCCTCTTTCAGTTTAAAACCATTGCCCCTTGTCTTGTCACTAGAGGCCTTGGTAAAAAGTCTCTATCCCTTTAAATCATTGCAAGTCTACAGTAAGGTCTCCCCTTCTCTTCTCCAGGCTGAACCACTCCAACACTCAGCCTCTTTCCATAGGAGAGGTGCTCCAGCCCTCCAATCACATCCCTCCACTAGCCCCAGTCCAACAGATCTCTCTGGTGTTGGGGACCCCAGAGCTGGATGCAGCACTCCACAGGGGGTCTCGGGAGAGCAGAGTGGAAGGGAAGACTCGCCACCCTCAACCTGCTGGTCAACAGCAGCCGACAGCTCCGAAATCACCTCAGCTCACACAGCATACATACTAAAGAGTATTTTAATATGGACATGAAGCTCTGGAGTTTTGCTTGCCTGGAGCTAATCCATGCAAACCCTGGCTGAGGGGATAACATCAGCTGACCTTAACTAGCTGCAGGGATATCAAAACCACATCTTTCTCTCCACTGTGATATTTCATCACAGCAATCACAACAGAGATCATTTCATGGTAAAACTAAGCTCCAGGTTTGCACTGTCCTCTCACGCTCTACTGGGTCTGGCTGGTCTGGAGTTGACTTTCCTACAGCAATCAGTATAGTCCTGCATTTTTATAATGAGAATGGTATGGATAAACCCACCAATGCTTTGTCTATCACTGAGTGGCGCTCACACAGCATCAAGGCTGACTCTTCAACACCCCCACTAATGGTCAGTAGGCTGGGGGTGGGCAAAAGATTGTGAGGGGACAAAGCCAGGACAGCTGCCCTAAACTAGCCAAAGGGATATCACATACTGTACGACATCACATTCATCAGTAAGAGCTAAGAGAAAGGAGGAGGACTAGGGAGCATTCATTACTAAGGTGCTTGGATTCTGAAGCAACCACTACACATACTGAAGCCCTACTTCACAGGAAATGGCTGGATATTGCCTGCTCGTGGGTAGTAGAGAATAACTTACATTTAAAATTTTTTCACATTTCCTTTGCCTCTGCAATAAACAGTATTTGTCGTGGCCATATGGGGGGGGTATTTTATTTCCTCCCTGTGTCCTGCTGAGGAAAGCAAGTGAGAAAGCAGCTGGGTGGGCACCTGGCAACCAACCATTATCAATCTCCACCGTACATGCACAATGCTGTGATGCACAGAACAATTTCCTACAAATTTTACTTCCTTGATTTTGCTAGCTTCGCATTCTTTTGAGGTTATTTTTCACTGCTTTTAAGTGGATTAAGTATAGAAACCTGCCTTAGTAGCTGAATGTTTTATCATTCTATTTGGCTACCTGTGGTATTCTGACACAGAAGCTCAAAAAAAGTTTTAAACATCTTTTACTTCCTATTTTATCTACGTCTGAGTAGAGGCGTGTGAGGGTTGCAAAGAGAGCTACAGATTTTAAAAGTCCCTTTTTCGCAGCTATATACTTGAAACACATGAAAATCATGCAAAGAGTGTGGTTAAACTGTTTCTTACAACAAATAAATGGGAAACTGTAGACTGTGACCCAGCAAAGCCATACGCATTTACAGAGCTTCAGTGCCAATACCCTGACAAAACAGGCATCCCACTGACAAAGTCAGTTCTGCAGCACAATGCATATTGAAGCACAGTACCTCGTTTTATGCAACTGACTTTCACAGCTACATCTATTAATCACAGATGAGGAAAAAACATCCTAGCAACAGCCCAAACAACTGAATTGCTAAGACTTCTGAAACCAGAGAGATCATAAAAATGAAAGATATTTCCAATCTCACAGAAAGCATTTGCTTCACCACTTCAAAAGCAGCTGTTAGTTTCCTTGTGATTCAGTGCACACTATGAACTTGACAGTGAACGTTATCTTTAATTGACAGATAAGAATATATACTGGTAGGAGTGAAGTATCTTGAGTTGCTTGGGTTCACGTTTTCCCTGAGAGGAAAATAAATAAATCAATCAGAACATAACCACTTTCTCTGGATTCTTTATTCTTTGCTGTGGGTGATACAAGAACAAAGCAGTGACTTCCTAACTTAACCTTCCACATGTCTGTCATGCTGCAAATGGTGTCGGGTACAAACCACCCGATAATTCTCTCAACTTCACAAAGACCTCGGTGATAGAAGATACAGAAAGCCAGATTTAGTCAAAATACCCTGGAGAAGAATGTGGTCTAGAGGTTGACAAGCAACCCTGGAAAAAGGACGGCAGAGCTTTTACCTAAGACTGTTGGAATGATGAAGACTGCAGGGACTCTTCTGCCTTCAGTTCAGACTCATCACCCCCTCCAACACCAATGGCAGCTGTACATATATATAAAGGAAAGCACAGACCTCACCACGTTAGTTGCTATGAAGTACTAAAAAGGGAATATGCTGGCATATTAAGTGTTTTAGATCTCAAATTGTTAGTGATTTATTGCACAAGGATCATTAAAGGAAGATGCCACCCTGTTGTAACCAAAGGATGTGGACATTCTGAGCAGAATCTGCTTGCAGACCCATCAATACCAACCTTCTTACTATTGTTCACATGTTTGTCTATTGTGCCACAATACATTTCCCATTATATTAATGTTCATTTTAAAGCACTTAAGGCAGCTTTGAGTTACCATATTTTGTGATCAAAGGGGATGCCACGCACACACAGAGCCAGCTCATTCCCATTAGCCTACAAAACCTGATAAGGAGCCTCAATGGGTTCCTTGCTGACTCCAAGTAAAGTTCTGACTTTACTTACTGCTGTAATGACTCCAGTGAACACCAGCACCAGATTTGAAACAGAGCACAGAGAACTTGACTCTCAGATTCAAAAAGCACTGCTATCCAAAGAGAAAATAATATTTATCGAGGGGGCAGAGAACATGATCATTTCACTTGATGCAAGAAATAAGAGGCTCTAGTATATGAGACCCTCAATGCTGTCATTGTTTGGATCACTTCAAGGACAGAGGTTCAGCCTTGGACACACTTCAGTCCAGACCCTTTACATTGTCAAAGATGGGCTTTGCCCCAATTCTTTGGCCAGGCTTCTTTGCACTGGGCTGATATCCCAACTATAAGCACTGCCAAAGTAGCTGTATAGCTGCCAGAGCTTTACCATCACCCTGCACAGACCTGCCATGGCCAACACTTTTGCTGATGTGCAAAATTCCTAAATATAAAGCTTGTTGACACAGAACTGGTGTTCATGAGAACTTGATAAAGAAGGACAAGATGACTTAAACCTAGGAGGAGTTCACTGCCCTGCTGAACAGATGTGCACTGGTAAAGCCACACAGTTGGTGTTAGCCAACACGTGCTTGACAAAAGCCCAATCCCACACATAGCACAGCTTATGAGAAAGTAGCTCTCTGAGACATCTGTCAAGATTACACCCCTTCCACCAAAGAGGACAGGAGACAAGTAGTGACTTGTTTGATTTGGTGAATCAGCAAGCAGGAATACAAACCATTGATGGAAGGGGGCAAAGCATAATAAGCTGCCAGTGATTTGGTATATTTTGTATAACATCTGTTCATCTAGTAGAGCTTGCATGTGCTTTCCTCTGTCCTCTACAACCACCTCAATCCCACAACACAGTTACTATCATAGAAGTAATATTTAGTCCTCAGTGCACAAAAGAGCAAGTATGCCTGTGTGTGTTATGGGCAACACAATGTTTATCTGTATTTACCTGGACTGAGGCAGCTTGGGGTTTCTTCAGTGACTGTTACAGGTTTTAGTGCCTGCTGAGCCATAACTGCTAATGCTTGCCCACCTCATTAGTTTTCTGGGAAGACTTGGTTGCAGTTCTAGCTAAAAATTGCGACATACTTAATTCAGGGAACCCAACTTCCCAGGTTCCCCAGCAGTTTCTGTTCTGGGGTAAAATCTTCATCATGGAAGAACTTCATGGCAAAATTCATTCAGAGCTTTTCAATTCGCCAGAACGGGCAAGCTTTGCATGACTATGATGCAAACTCACAACTCAATTTTCATGGAGGGTTTGGTTTTTTTTTCTGATTTCCTATGCCATTACTGGCTAATGTTTAATTTGCAAGTCAGGGACATTGTATTTTCATGAGAAAGGCAGCAGGTTGGGTTGGCAGCAAGTGGGAGCATGAATGATCTAGTTCGAAAATGCTCTTGTCAGATATTTAAGCTACGTTAAGACACTTTCCATTATAATAGTTCCTCTCATACATTTAGCAACATGATTTTCTAACACAATACCAGAATAATAAAAGTCATTTCTATGAACCACTCCCTCCCACAAGCAGCATGCGAGTTTGGCTCCTCTTTATACAAAGATCTGTAACTGCCTATTTCAGAACTTAAAGGCTTCCTTACACTGATATTGATGTCAGTAGTGTCTGGAGAGGGAATAATTTGTGGAATAGGAGGAAAGAAAACCTACTAAGGAGATCTAGAAACATCTTCCCTCAGAATGTGTTTGTTTGTATTGTGATACTGAAGCCCAAAACATTTCAAAAGCAAGAACAATGTTCTCTAGAGTTATCCTCATATAGATATAAATGCTAGGAGGAGTAGAAAAGGCCATTTAAAAAACACCTTTAAGAGCTCCCCTAACCCTGTCTTAACTTTGAGCCCTGAAGGCCAAATTCAGAAACTTCACAGAAACTAGCAACTTCACGCTATGCATTTTTTAATATCCAATTCCAACAACTATTTAGTTGTAAGGTTAATGGTTTTAACTTTCCATAATAAAAACCAATCAGGACCTTTGCTGAAGGATGCCTGAGTGCCAAGTCTCCTTGTGTGCCTCCCTCAGCCAGACATCCAGCCCCACTTGCTCCAGCACACCAGTGGCTTACCCTTCCTCATTCCCACCCCATGGGGAAGGATCTGAATGTCTCCTTTCTTCCCACCCTCACCGTTTTGTCTGTGTTCCACTCTGCCAGGAGCCCTGTTGGGTGCTGCCCTCTTCTGACCCTCTTTTACTCCTTCATTCTGCACAACCTGGTCTTCACCCTTCGTTCTGATTAGGAAAGAACTGGGGTACCAAAAGCAGGTCTCAGTGAGGAAGTTTTTCTTAGCCACTGTGCCCTCTTGTTCCCTTGGTGAAAGTCACCAGCCTCTGAGCTGCACGAACTTGACTGCTTTTCATAGGAAGAAGAAAGGGAGGAAAGTCCCCTGGCTTTTAATACCGATCATGTTGCAGAGGTGTTGTTTTGGTTTTTTTAATTATACTTTTAAAGAGAACAGCCACACAAAAACAGCTGAACAAGCTGACAAAAATCATACTACTGCCTAGTGGGGTGCAATAGCATGTGCTTGGCTTCATGGGGCTGATGGGCAGAAGGCAATCCCTGGAACACACCTCCTGGCAGCCAGTAACTAGAGTTTTGATTTAGGGTGATAACAAAAATCAAGGCTACTTAGTCTTAGATCTTAGAGATCCCTAGCATCCACATTTCGAGTTTTCAGTAGTTATGGGCTCCCTGGTCAAAGTACCTACTGGCAGAGAAATGCTAGCATCTAATTATATGCTTTCCCCATAGCATGTGCCCTCAACAGAAAGTATCATTATCTACCATTCCAGTGCCAGTATTACATGACAACCACCAGTTCTGACCTTTTTTAAACCTAAACCCTTCCAGTTTTTCCTCCCTGATAAATCGCTCCTTTGTGTTTCAATACAACCTGAAGTTTTGTAGCAGCTCAGCATCTGGAAGAGACAAGCAGCTTTTCCTAACAAACATGCAACAGCAGCAAGGAGATTCAATAGGAAAGCAAGGCGACTGTGGCACTCTCAGGGCAGCGTGAGAAGGTGATAGTACTCCTGCAATTCTAGGCTCATTGTCTTTAAGAACTGTGTGTTTTTATCAGCACCAAGTTAAGCGACATTTCAGCAGTGGGGATTTATATCAATCCATTTGCCTGTAGAGAAGGGAGAAAAGTAGGTCTGATATTTCTTATCCTTGGCTTGCTTTTTAGATCAACAGCTTGATATATCAGGTCATTTTTATTCATTTCAGTACTATCAAACTAGTAGTATATATATACACTCACAAAGCATCTATTTGCTTTAATATTTTTCTTAGCTAAAGTGTCTAATGCTTATCATTTTACATCAACTTAGCCTGACTTGCATGTAAAAATATTCAAATTCAGAGGACATTGTTTTGCTTTACTTCCTATAATAACCTCAGAAGCTTATTCAGAAAATAAGGATTCTCTTTCTTATTTTAAACATTTATGTTATTAATTTTTAAGGACTATTAATCACTGAATAATGGCATATGAAGGAAATGGCACCACAAATACAAGCATCCTGAACATAGGAGGTTCAATTTACTCCTAAACCCATGCTTAATCAGTAACGAAAAACCATGTTAAACCTAAAAAACAGGAAAAAGTGGCACTTCAGCTTACACTGCATCTACTACTTCCATTACAAGTGGATGGGTTTTGGTCAATTCCTTTTCCTGTTACCAGTTTCCAGCAATGCACAGCAGAAACAGCTTCACAGTCTGAGCATCTCCCCTTAGGCCTCAACCTCTGTCAGCAAGAGCCATCCTGGATAAACACTTGAAATATACGCTCAAAAAAGTCAGACAAAAGGAACCACGAGGTTTTGAATCTTGCATCTAATCCTAACTTGTTGCTTTACATACTGGTTTCTAGCTGTTGACTGGCTGAGGCTGATGCCAAATTGTCGCAGCAGGAATCATGTTTCCCAGAGAATCAGTGGCACTGCCACTGTGAAATGCTGCAGGACGGAATCCTGCTTCCCTTAAAAATCAGCAGCCCCTCAGATCTGTGGGGTTAAAAGATGCAACTATGGACAGAATGGTCCTAAACCAGCTAGCTTGCAAATCCCCTGTGCAAAGATCACGCCCTGTTTTCCCTCAGATCATAAACAACACAGTGGAAAAGCCTACGCTGACAAACATCTGAGCTTTTACCAGTCAAGTGTACTGGCCAACTGGGAGAGGAGCTTATACAGGTGTAAGATACACCCATCATTCTTTTGCCAGCTCCCCAGGCAGAACAGGCTATATAGAAAAGACCTTTCCTCTCTCCCTTTTGCAATGTAACTGTGTCCATTTAAGAACCATTACCAACATAGCACTCTTCATTAATGATGTGGGAGGTTGTTTTGGTTTTTAGCATATTTCCAGCTGACAGCTAATCTAACAAAACATTAGGAGCAGACCAAATCAAGATATTAGCTGGAGATGAAAAACAACGTGGTGGCTTCATGTAATTCGACTGTATTTGCACTGGCCCCTGAGCAAAACTATCTTATATGGATCTACTCCTTAATTTTGCTAATGGACCCCTCTCAGGAGCGAAACCTGGGTGCGATCAAGTTTGCAGCAGTTCAGATTAAGAGGCAATTCTTGCAAAAGTTCTTAATGAACAGGCTGAACCAATGCAGAGAGCGGGAAGTAAGAAACCAGGCCCATCATCCATGACACTGAGCAGCATCACTGTTTATCTCTGTAGCAAAGCTGGGGTATCAGTGCAGGGAAATGACCTTTGTAGCGGCAGGAAACCATCGCTCCCCATGCAGCAGTGGAGAGTGAGGACTCTGGGGTTCACAAAATGAAAGCTACAGGAGTGAAAATAGTTTGTAGACATTTTTGTGGGAATATCTTCTATCAAACCACAACTTAATTTGAAATTAGGGTGACACAGGACCACAAATACGAAGAAGCAGCTTTACCTTTGTATTTATCTTTTTTTTAATGAGGAATTTCTCACCTTTGCCACCTAGAGTTTTCCAGAAGCCTGCAGTCTTACATTCTCTGCACTGTTTTAACTTATGTCCAAATATTACAAACTGTGAGCTCCCCTGTGACACCACAACTGGGGATCACATTTTTCCTGTTTCCTCACAGCTCACAATGACACAAAAAGACAGCTTTACTGGAAACAGATTGTTCTCCTCACTACTTTTTTTTTTTTTTTTAAAGTCTGTTATTTCTGTAGCATATGTAATCACACAAGATACAAAACAATATCAAGGTAAACTGCAGATAAACACAGATCACAGGCTATGATTAAAGATGACCCATCACTGACAAAAGTCAACAACTAATTGACACTACAGAAACCTCAGAAGATACAGCAAATTCTTGCAATGTATTTACCCAAAACAAGATTAAGTCTTACTGATGGTTAAGTGGAAAGACCATGCAAAACCAGGCAGGACCACAGTGAATCTCAATTATTTCCCCATCTTTCCTTCCCCATTGCAGACTGTGTGGTCATGGATTCTTCTCTACCCAGGCTATTGATATGAACTATGTTTCAGCTGTTGTAAAGCAACTGAGTATTGCTTGAAAATACTGAAGAACTGATTCATTCTGAAGTGGGTATCACTTATGTTAGTGATACCCTAGCTTTGGTTATTCAAAAGGTGATGAGAGACATTCCAGAATCCAAAGCTTCTTTAAACAGAGAGAGAACAAGGAATTGAAGGATCTTTTACTTTTCTCCCCATACTTTAAGACTTTTGGACTACTTAATAGTTTAGCATATTGCAAACATAAAATCATGTAGTATAACAACTAGAAAATTTTCTTCCCCAATTTGAATGAAATCCAGGAAGTGGAGACAAATGAAAGATGGATTTCAACTATTATCAGATAACATAATGAAGGTCAGCAACATCTACCCAATGAAAAAGACCTGCTAACCATCTGGGAAGAGGTAATACAAAGACTGGTTTTGAGGTAAGTTTGTAAGCAACAAAAAAAGCCATACCATAAACATTTATATATAGGATCCATAGCATGATTAATTTAATCTATCTGTATTCATCAACATGCAATTACTGAGCCAGATTATGGCTGTTTCAGAAGAACAGAGCAGAACTTAATATTTGAGCAGAATTTCACTAACTACACTTCTTAGATGTATAAAGAGTTTAGTACTCGACCATCTCATTGTCATTGTTGCCTTGGATACCAGAACTGCTCTAAATCAATTTAATAATTAAGGATTTGATTTTGGAAGATGCTGTGCATTCTGGCTTCCATCCAGCAAAGCACTTATCCACCTGCATACCTTTAATCACTCAAATCGTTTCAATAAAGTGGGACTACTTACATCCTTAAAGTTAAATTACATACTTAAATCTTGCTGGATTACAGCCAGAGCATACAACACCTTGCAACAACAAATACCAAGCAAGAATGGTCATTATGCAAGTGAGTAGCATAAATGAGGTACATTTCATGACTAAGTTTTTATAACAGAAAAAAGGTGTTTGCTTCTTAATTTATTGTATATTTTATTATTATTATTTAGGAAATCTAAAACATGACTCTTTATTCAAGGCATAAAATCAGAATTATTTCAGGGCCCACCAGCATACAATATGTGAATAATCTAACCTAAGCAAACATGCAACTCATTCATGACCCAAAGAAAAGTTATAGGCATTAAGAATGGCTGAGTTTACCAACAAAGTTTGTAAGTTAAAAGATTCAGCTCAAGCTGACTGCAGATGTTACTGTGAAGGGCCTCTCTCCCATCCCTTTGCCTTCAAGTTTTTTGACCCTGTCCTGTGCAGTGAAAGCTAAACACAATGAACACAAGCGAGCCACTGTTATCAACATGGAAGTCCCCAAGGTCAAGTTTATATATGGGTTTTTTCCAATAAACAGAATTAAAGTGTAACCTAGGCAACAGGGAAAGAAAAAAGAACTCAATCACAGTAGAAGAGAGGGGACTATTACCAGAAGCCCTTACACCTCTCTGGAGAAGAGCAAACAGGCTTAGGTTCTCTGGTGTTTGCTGTTTCCCCTTCCCAGAGCCAAGGCTGATATTCCTGTCTCAGCTGAAGTACTTCACTCTGCACAGGGACCTCCACAAGCAGGAAAGTAGTAACCAGCTTGTGGAGCATGGAGCAGTGCTGGTATATTGGCTTTGTCTGGCAGGGTTTTGGCAGGAGTGAGGAGGAAGGCTACAGCTTCACATGAAGCTGCCAGAAACTTCTCCCCATGTTTCACAGAGCCAGTGCCAGTCAGCTCCAATACAGCCCCACCACTGGCAAAGGCCAAGCCCATCAGCAACAATGGCAGCACCTCTGAGATGACATAGTTAAGAATCACTGAATGGTAGGGGGTGGAAGGCACTTCTAGGGATCATCTCATCCAACCCCCTGCCAAAGCAGGTAGGGGTTGACTAGAAGGGGGAAAAGCTGCTGTGCAACAGCAGCCAGGAGCGAGGAGTGAGAGTAAGTGAAAGAAACAGCTCTGCAGACAAAGAGGAAGGGGATGAGGAGGGGATGCAGTGCTTCAGGTGCTGGGGAAAAGATTCCCCTGCAGCCCATGGAGAAGACCATAGTGAGGCAGGCTGTCCCACTGCAGCCCATGGAGGTTTATGGCAAAGCAGATATACACCTGCAGCACCTGAAGGAGGCTGTGGCCCCATGGGAAGTCCATGCTTGGACAGGTTTACTGGCAGGACTTGTGACCCTGTGGGGGACCCACACTGGAGCAGTATGGTCCTGAAAGTTTGCACCCCATAGAAGGGACCCATGCTGGGGCAATTAATTAAGAATTGTAGCCCACAAGAAGGGCTTGCTCTGGAAAGTTAATGGAGGACTGTCTCTCATGGGAGGAACTCCATGCTGGAGCAGGTCAAGAGTGTGCATAGTCCTCCCCCTGAGAAGAAAGGAGCAGTAGAGACAAGATGTGATGAAGTGACTGCAACCCCTATTCCCTGTCCCCCTGAGGGGAAGAGCTAGAGACTTTGAGGAAGTGGTTGGAGTGTAAGATTTGGGTTTTATTTCTCATTATCCTACTCTGATATGACTGGCACTAAATGAAATTAATTTCCGTGAGTCAAGTCTGTTTTACATATGATGGTAATTGGTGAGTGTTCTCTCCCCATCCTTATCTCAACCCATGAGCCTTTTTTTCAGTTTTCTCTCCCCTGTCTAGATGAGGAGGGGGAGTGACAGAGGAGCTTTGGTGAGCACCTCCCACCACAGCTGCGAATGAAACTCAGGGGTGTTTACTGCTGAATTTTCCAGTCTGAACACTGTCTATCCACCCTTCCCAAGGAACAGGCCTAGATTCCCACCTACAGTGAAGTATTAGGATATGAAGATGGATGTCAGAGCCTTAGGTTTTCTCTGCAGTTGAGCTGGACTCAAGCTAAAAACAGAGCCAGTGAGAGAAAGTATTAGGGTTTCGGAGCATTTGTCATACCAGCATGGCAAATCCCCATACCACATTGCATGCTCATGGCCAAATGAAGAACATCCGCTGCCCAGTCTCCAGCATCTCCTCTCTGCAACTCCTTAAAATCACCGTTGAATTAGCCAGCCAAGCTTCCCAGGTCCAATTCTTCTCTGCCTTGAACCATGTAATTGACTTTTCAGAATGTGTTACTGTTTTTCTGAAGAGTATTTCAAAGGAATAGGCACAAGTGAAAGTGCTCTGCAACTCTAAGAGCAAAAATTCAAACCTGGGTAGCACAGAGTGGAGAGTTTACTCTGACATATATCTCTTACCTGCACAATAGGGATATGAACACGTTCCTCATGGGGGGTAACGCTGCAGGTATTTGGAATACAATCCAAGATCATAGCAGGTAAAATAAGTTCTAAAAAAACCTATTTGTAGACAAAGCAATAACCCTATTTCTTCTCCCTCTTAATCTCTGCCAAATCAGGTTTCTAACAGAGCTCTCTGTCCTTGCACAGAAAACTCTGATATACAGGAAAAAACAGAACATGTAAAGATATGAAGTAGTCCATCTAACTTCTCCCCTCCCTCAGCATCTTCCCTCCAAACTAAAGCCAGGAGAATAACATCTAACAGACCAATTAAATTCAATAGGCTGAAGCTGCTCCCACGGGAGTGGTAACAGTCTAAGCAAACAAATCCTTTCCAACACTCCTGAGGACCATTAGCAAAAGGTCACTTTAAAGTTTTACCATACTGTCTTCAGCAATTTCATTGAAACACACCAAAACACCACCTCCTGCTTTAAGAAAGAAAATAGACAGATAACACTGAAATTATTAATTAATTCAAAGATGGGAGGGGAATGTTCAGAGCTGGTGTCTGTAGCTAAAGGAGCAATTGTAAGACCCTGAATGTTCAACTCTGCTGGCCCCCTCACTCCATCCCAAGACCAGCTGGGGTTAGCTGAGAAAGCCTAAATAAATTTTGTGAGGTGTCTAGGCATCTTCTAAATGCCTGACCTCTCTCATCCATTGCACAAATTCAGTTATTCTCTTGTCTCAGAAAAGACCTCTAACTTTCCTGTCCCCTCTGAGGTGCCAGCGCAGACTTCTTCCCTCTTAGCAGCTGCCACCTGTGCTATCACAGCTCCCCAGCTCAAAGAGGAGCCAGTTCGTGCCCGTGGCAGGGGACAGCCCCAGCCCATACCAGGGGCTGTCCCAGCTCACGGTTGACGTGCCTGCTGCACAAGTACTTCCTCCTGCACTTGCTTCATCCCCAACAGACAGCCAAGTCATACATATACCCTGCTTGTATTAAGCAAGCACAAATCTCCCCAGAACAACAGGAGTCTACCAACAGGTCTTATGTGCAGAAATATTCCCCAAAAATATGTAACATGGGAAGGGGGTGGAAGAAGAGATTAGATATGGCTTCAAGCTGAAAAGAGGGCAAGTTTAGATTAGGCATTAGGGAGAAATTCTTTACTATGAAGGTGGTGAGGCACTGGAACAAGTTGTCCGGAGAGGTTGTGGAAGCCCCATCCCTGGAAGTGTCCAAGGCCAGATTGATCTAGTGGAGATTGTCCCTGCCCATGGCAGGAGAGTTGGAACTGAGTGATCTTTGAGGTCACTTCCAACCCAAAGCATTCCATGATTCTGTGATATCGTTGAGGCTGAGCAGACAAGCTTTGCAGTTTGTCCTGCTCTTAGTTTCCCACAACAATAGTTTATAACTTCTCAGCACCGAGGAATATTCTTTAACATTTTAATTATTTCTTCATTTTGCACAATGTCAAGAGAGAGAAAAGAGATAGCTTCTAGCAAGTAGCACTATTAAGAGCACCAGCTGTCCTGCAAACACCAGACTTTCTTCATTAATGACTAATATATTCAGGTAGTAGCAAACTACAACATCTTTGCTTTTTGCCAACAAAATAGATATTTAATATAGTGGGAAGTCTTGCCTGTTTATGAGCACCGATAGGAAGAAAAACAGTAGAACAGCTGGTATTGGGGGATAGGATTCATGATTTGATTATCTTGGTTTATTAAGTTGATTATCGGTATTTTCCAAGAGGGTCTAAGTACAGTGGGTGAATGGGGGTGGGTGAAGAAAAACAGCAAAATTATAGTTTAAATCACATGAATGACAGCTTCCCCTTGAAATCACATGCATCTGAGACACAAGTGACAAGCAGATCAGAGATCTCAAGTGGCTATTACCTGGCCTGGAAATTGCTTCTAAACAAAAGCTGTGCTCTGAGGATTCACATGCTGGGGGAAGGAAAGAATTTAGCAGTTTAAAAGACTAAAGACCACCACACCCACGAGACCCAAGACAACAAAGAACAGCAGGGTTCTGGAAAAGATACTCTGATTTCTGAAACTGGATGAGGGAGAGCCTCAGGAAAAAGTGGCAGTAGAATAAAAAGAGTTGTGTATTTAAGCAGATGATGTTTTTAAAGAGAAAAGTATTTTGTTTAATATAAACCTAGGTCTGTCATTCTTGTGCATTTCAGACAAAAAAGTTTGCGTAAGGCAAAATTATTCTTCCCAACTAATCTTTTCCTTAAACAAAAAGGCTGAACTTGGTGCTACCAAGAGGCACGGCCTCTACTCATACAAACCAACACAGAGAGGACGTGCAAGGTTTGGCCCTTTTTCCTCTGCCAAGGCCTCCCTTGATAACTAACATCTCTTACTGCCAAGGAAACAAAAGCATGGGAGGGCTCCAGAGTTTAAATAAAGAAGTTTTCCCCAACACAACCAATAATCTCTGTATATGACTGTACTACTGGGATTAGGACTGATTCCCTTCTTCGTAGTACAGTGTAAAACCAAAGTAGCTGCACGGAAATCAGAATTAATTCAAATGTGTGTAAGATAATCCTTCACTTTTGTTTCACCAACTCCAAAAGGGAAAGAGCGTTTGAAGACCTTGTTTGAATTGCTAGTGTAGACGGTTCTCTGTTGATATGTGATGATCAAGTGCATCAGACCTTGTAAGAATCAGTAAAGAAATTTTTAATTTTCTTTTTTTAAAGGAAAGGAGATGCTTAAGACAATACAAGTAGCAGCAACCCACCACACGTGACTGGATGCTGCAATGCCACATAAGCAAAGCATCCACAAATCCACGCTGACCTCCTCTGAGAATGAACAGCATCGTTGTACAGTCTGGGTCAATCACCAGTCCCATGGGAGACACCAGGTATTTCCCTGTAACGTCCCAAACCAAAGCTTTAAGAAAAGTTTCAGATTATTTATATATACCAAGTGAACAAAAAGTATTCTACACGACTAGCTTCACCTCATACTCTACAGGGGTGCTTGGGAAGGTGATTACTGTAGCTTGAAATGACTGAAGCATCCAATTCCTTTCACTGCAAGCAAAGGCTATTCTGAGTGTTATTTTAATCTCTATTCAGAACCTCTTTCTTTCCTCCCCCACAAAACCTGAGTAGAATAATCCCTTTTGGCATGCAAGTACCCACATTTTCTTTTCAGCCTAGGAATGAAAGACTTTGGAAACGTGGGGGGAAAAATAATAACTGGAAGGCTCAACTTCAGTGCTTGCTGCTTCCCTACCTGTCAAGTGCAACCATGACCAGAGACCACCCTGTTTCAACTGGCTGATAGAGAAAATGAAGTAAAATGCCCATTCTTCGAGACAATACAGCTACTGAGTGCTGTGACCCAGAGCCCTCACACTGTTTTTTATTCCCAGTGTTGACTTCATATCAACATAGGTTCACTGTTGCTCAAGAATACCAGGGCACAATAGCGTCGGGACTTGCACAGAGCAGCATATAAGAAACTGAAGCAACAAAGATGTTGCTGTCACTGCTTCCAGGCAGTCACTGTCACTGCTTCCAACAGTCCTGTTGCAATCACAGCTACTTAGGACACAAACTGGGTTTGCTACAGCATTGTCTGTAACCAACAGCAAGAATTTCAAACTTGGGCTTCTCCCTAGATTCAAGAAGCGAGTCAAGGTAGAACACTGCAGGCTTGTTTCCAGCAGTGACAGCAGACAATAACATGCCTATGGATGAGAATAATGAATTAACTGAGGTTAGAAGGGACTTCTGGAGGTCACTTGGTTAAGCAATTTCAGTATCCTCTTTTATCTTGCTCAGAGTTGCACAAACTTTGATGTTAGATCCAACTTCATATTTAGATGAAATTGCTCATGGACTTGCCCAGAAGAGCTTTGAATATCTGCAGGGATGGAGACACCACAAGTTCTATAGGCCCTGGTTCTAGTGTTTGACCTCATTCACAGTGAAAGAGTTTCTTACAACCTAATTGGGATTTCCCATGTTGCATCATCTGTCCATCACCTCTCACCCTGCTGCTGTGTGGCTTTAAGGGAAGCCTGGCCCTCATACCTAATCTCTCTTTGTACAGTTGAAACTAGCTGTCAGATCCCACTGCAGCTTTCTGCTCATAGGGCTGAGCAAGCCCGGCTCTCGGGGCTTCTTTTATGTTCTGTGCTCCTCTACCCTGATCACTGTGGTGGCCAGACTCACACCAGTTTGTCAATAGTCTTCTGGTACCGTGAAGCCCAAAGCTGGACACATTACTGCAAACACAGCTTCACAGGTGCTGGAGAGAGGGGTGTAAACATTTCCTTTGAGCCTGCTGGTGACACACTTGACAACATAGCCCAGTGCGGTTCGTGCTGCTGAGTGAAGAGCAAGAAGGGAAAACAGCAGACTGTGGTCCAGCTTGACAAGTTCTCAGCCCAGGCTTGAGAAAATCCTGTGATTGAACTGAGAGAGCCATTTCAGTAACTTTTACACTTCAGGCATGTCATAATGTTTCACCCAACATGGTTTTTACAAAAATGACAGCATCTCCCATTCTGAAAACACAGCCTCCTGACTGCTCCAAAAAGCACAGTTGTAGCTGTCTTGACATGGCCAAGTGACTAGTTAGCAGACAGTGTTAAAAGAAAGCATGAAGGAGGAGGGAACTGTTTATGTTTTTCAAAATAGGTAACACACGTGGGAAAGAAAAACCTCACTCCATCTGTGCCCCAGTTGTCTCACTATATGGACCATCTTGAGTTTTTGGCCATCTCTGGCTCTGCCTGCCTGCAGGCTGTGGGCGGGTGAGGTGTCAAAAGCGTGGGGTGGGCCTGTCATCTCACAGCGCTACCGTGTTGCTGCAAAATTTCTCAAGTCCAGATTTACTCAGATTTTTTACTTGTATTCCTGTGGAAAAGTTAGTCATGGGTTATTCTTTTACGCAGCAGTGGAAGAAAACACTTACTCATTGTACCTTTTCTCTTGAGAAATCTTTATATTTGTAGAACTACTGGGAGATGTTTGAAAATGAAGCAAGTTTCTAAACAGTTGTTGATGTGAAGCATTTGGATAAACGCTTTTCTAACCTGTAGGTAAGTCTTCAGATTCTACGCTCATCCCCTCCTATTTTCCTTTTCACATTCCTTTTTTTCTCCCAACAAACCAACTACAATATGGCAAAAGTTAGTAAAAAAACCAAAAAACTTGGCTACTGTAGTCAAAACACATTCACAGAGTGATCAGTACTGTAATATTATTCTATTTTTTTCTGCTGCATTCCCATCTATCATGTATTTATAGAAGCTGTTAAAAACACTGTTTCTTGTGATTAAAACAAATTAGGAAATGTGGGCTCTCTTTTGAAATTCAGAAGGGTAACTTTCATTTATTTAGTTGCTTTCTGCACCTTGTAATGCAAGTAAGAAGATAAAAAAGATAAAGCATTAAGAAGCAAAATGCAAGTTTTACAGGAGTGCTTCATTTTATGTTGGAACAAGAGACACCAGCTTAAAGAAACGGAGATCCTGGATATGTCATTTCGTCACTAACATGCTCAGAATGCACAAACTAAACTACACACACACACACAGAGGTGTGCATATTCCTAATCATGTCTGTATTTAGAGGCTTTTGATCAGTGTCACCATGTTTCCTGTGCTGGAGAGCACAATTTACGGCAATGAGAAGCACCTCCCGGTAATTCTGGCACACATCACCTTTCAAAGGTTGATAAAAATCCGTATAACACAGAACAAGTTTGTCATCCCAACCAAAGCCAAATCAATCATGAGACCCTACCCACCAGTACTCTCAAATATAAACCCCAGATTTATCTAGCACCGCCGCCTCACTGAACGCAGTGACACAATCCCTGAGAAGAGGTTACTTCATTGAGGAGTTTCTATCTTCCAGTGATGCTTCTACTACCAGTTGCTGTAAGGAGCAGCATGTGAGTCTGCAGAGCAGGAAGGAGGAAGGCACCCTGCTGCAGAGGACACAATACTATTACATGCCTCTAACAAGACAGAGCAGACAGAGCTAGCAGAGACTTTTCATGCATGCAGTGCACACAAGGTGCCACCAGCAAGAACCTGCAATTTCACACTTGCAGCTAACAGTGATTCCTGGAAAGTCACCAGAACTTCTTCTACTCTGAGCAACTGATGACTGCACACTGTAGAATGATTAGCCCATACTCATTGCTTAAGAGTTCCTTAAAGTCTACTAAGAAACTCCTAAGTAGTTATGGGCATTTCAAAGGAAGGCTATCAAACAAAGCAAATTAACAATAACCAAACCCAGGCAAAATGGCCAAGCCTATGGAAGATTTCTTCCGAGGTTCTTCTGCTTCTGAAGGTCTCAGTTAACATTTGAAGACATTATTGAAGGGTACTGAGATATCAGTATCTCACCATATTATCACATTTCAGATAGCTGTGATAAATGCAAGATAATTTTATAGGTAGTGTGCAGAGCATATGTGGTTATGAAGTACTGAGATGTTTATAAGCACCCATATTAACAGTGGACCAAATGATTTTTGTCCCTGGTAAGTCTTGATTCCCCATCTGCATCCTGATATCCCACAGAATTTTTGTTTGTTTGTTTATCCAGGCCCTGGGATTATAATCATCACAGATATTTCCTTACTTCCATAACTACAAAAGATCTCATCATCCATACAGATAAGTAACCATTGCAGTGTACTTTAGCAAGGAGTTCCATACCGTGGCTATTCATCACGGCAAAATAAAACTTTTTTGTAGTAGTCAAGTAGTTTAAAATACTTTAAATTGCACAGTGTTTAGTTGCAGGTAACTCCGAGAGGATTTGATCTCTAAAGCCATGGTAGAAGTCTGTTTCTTCAAACACGCCAAGCTCCGCAGCACCGTAAAGCTTAAGCAACAATTAAGAATCTAAAAAAACTCACTATAGTTCCCTGCAATCCACAATCCCACTGACTTTAGTAGATTTAGGGACAATTTTCAATAATTTTGTGCAAATGCTCCAGCATGTGGTGCGAGAGGATCCTTTCCGTCCAAGTAACAGAGGTGTACGAGGATCACCAGTCCCAGGAAACATATCCACCTGTCCCCTGCTTCCCTCTCTGCCTCTTCCAAGGGGAGTAAGAATGCTCCTTTCACATCCCACCCCCCAAAAACCACCCCACCATACTTTTAATCTAAGGATGTCACAGCAGTGTCCCATTTAAGTATTAGATCTGCTGTCAACTAAGCATGGTCCCAGCCACTGTAATTTAAAGCCAATTACACTTCCTCTAATTTGACTGCTGAAGACAACTTCTAGGTTTCCACAAATGTAGTTCTTGAACACACCTTTCTGCTCTATAACTACTAGTCTCAATTATTCTATAAATATTCCCTTAATGCAGCAAGGAGATTTCATTCAAAAATACTACCCAGTGTAATTTTCAGAATGTTTCTCAAAGACTGGACTGCTATTCATCTATGTGGGTTTTGTGCTCAAGATTTAAAGATTGCCCTCTTTACAGGAGAGGCATACTGAAATTTTTGCTGTAATCAGGAATGAGTGTGAGCAACTGGATATTTGTCAGAGTAAAATTTGTTATTTCCAAAAAATGATGTCTCTGGGTGACAGGGTTTTCTCCAGTTATAAACTGATTTCCCTCTATGCATGTGGAACTGAAACCACACAGAAGCAAGGAAGGAAATGGGAAACTACACTAGCACCTATGATGCTGTGCATTAACTCAGCCTACTGAGCCATGCAGGGAAGTATCCAAATAAATAAATAAATAAATAGATTTGGCTACCTGTCCTGATTTTTGTGAGCCACAAAGGCACAGGTTTCAGTAAATGAAAAGCAAACTAAAGCTGTCTGTATGACAAGAAATGCCATTTTGTAGGTTACGTACACATCAGGAGTTTCTTATGAAACAATCCAAGGGAAGATGTGTGTGCATTTTCTAGCCAAGCGACTTTGCTTGAAAAACATCTAAAAGTTCAAATACTCGAGGGTACTGAACTAGTTAGTGCAGTGAAGGATAAAGCTGTTGGGGTACCTGAAGCCAAGAAAAATACCCCTCTGATCCTGTTAAACTGACAGAAGTAACAGCGACAGTGCAAATGCGGTGATGTGGCTCGAGGGGTGCTTGCTGACATTTAGCAGGGAGCCTGGAGAGCTGCTCCACTGACAACAGCACCTGTCAGGACTCAATTTCCCACATTTGCAACCAGCATCATCCACACAATGGCAGATACATAGTGACCATCGATTCTTAGCATGAAAATATCCGGTAGCAAAGAGACAATCTCCCTTAAACTGGGAATATCAGTGCCAAGGACTGAGGAAGCGTTCCTCTCCCCTGCAGCTGCACTGTCCAGATGTCTCGGAATAGGCTGAGACCAAAACTTGATGCAACACCCCCCGCTGCAGACCAAGTGGTCCTGCCCAGACCACCTGAGCACCTTGGCTGCTGCTCTGCAGGGATGAGCTGCAGAGGAGGAGGAACTGCTGTTTCAAGAGGGACAGGTTGCTCTGTCTGACATTTCTGAAGTACCCAGCGAGGTGAACGTCATGTCTCACACAGCATGTTCCATCCACATCAAACAATGAGCCCAGTAACTCAGTTCACCGGAGGATGCTCATGGTTGAAAACTAATCCTTGACTCTAAGAATTGTCATTTCCTGGAATAACAGATAATAATATCAAGTATATTCAAAATGCAGAAGTCTCCAGCTGGTAGTTCTGGATAGGTGATCTTTACAGGATGTGCTGTTGCCTTGGAAGTAAAATAGCAGTAGAGGATGTTTTAATAGAGAGTATCTGTTCTGCTACACCCAGAGTTACTGGGCTGACAAGTAGCACACCAACAATATCAACATTGTTAAGCATTGCATACATTAAGCTGAGTCTGTATCTAAAGCTGTGCATCATTTTACCACAGTATTCAATTAAATACAGCAGAACAAGGATCGGAACTGTTATTTCCATGCAGACTTTCCTGAAGGAGAAAAAGAAATACAAAAAGAACTCTTGCTCTAGAGCGATGCCGCAGAAATACTGAGAAGATTTGCTGCAGGATTTAACAGAGAAGAAGCAAAATATCACAAAACCCCCTCAAATATCACAAGATCTACTTAGAATGAAAACCAACTCACATTTTCAGTCTAAATTTCTATGGTCCACCTGCGATTAAGCCAGTTGTTTCCACATGGAACGACCCACTTAGAAACTAAAGCATTCCAGGAAAACAGAGGGTCCAACAAGCAGCTAGGAAATTCTAAACGCTGACCTTCCCTTTTGATTATTTTTTTGTTGTTGTTTTTAAACTTACCAAGAACTTGTTTACTCCAGGAAATACTAGATATAATTATAGTCCTACAATTACGTAAAACAATTCATAGTAATGGGTCAGCTTACACCAGAAGGGTAATGGCTTTTTTCCAGTTTAGCTTATTTTCCTTTGAAGACAGTTCACTGCAGAAAACTCAGCCACTGCTTTAAAATCCTTCACCCTTCCAAAGCTAAAGCCTCTTCTCGTTTGGTAAATTAGGATTACTGTTAGCAATTAGCTTATCATGTAACAATTTTGAATGACTGTTCTCATCGTCGTGTGCAGGTGTGGGGCACGAATGTAGTACAGCGTGAAGAGTCACCCACATCTGCTAAACACATTCAGATATGCCTGTCCAGATGCACGTGTGACTGTTGATTCAGTTAAATGTTAATTCAAGAACCACTCCAAGGTAGAATCAGAGAATCATAGAATCATCAAGGTTGAAAAGGACCTTCAAGATCATCATGTCCAACCATCAGTCCTACACCACCGTAATCACTAAACCATCTCCCTGAGCATCTCATTCTACCTGCTTTTGTAAACACCCCCAGGGATGGTGACTCCACCACTTCCCTGGGCAGCCTGTTCCAATGCTTCACCATGACCAGTGAAGAAATTTTTCATAGTCTCCGATCTGAACCTTCCCTAGCACAACTTGAGACCATTAAAGCTACAAACCAGGTATCTGAGGCACCAATGGTTTCCCCAACACCCAAGAAGCACAGACCCCTTCCTAGCAGGAGATGGTGTGTGCACACCCAGTCATTTCATTGGGAGGGGGGCGTGAGTCGACTCATGTGCATCTGCCAAACTACTTCTGTCAGTGCTAAGGGGAAATTAAATAATATTTTGTTAATCAAACCTTCTCAATCTTTACAAGCATGTAATAGGAAAAGCATTACCATGGAACAGCGGGGCGGGGGGGGGGGGGGGGTGTCTAAGTTACACAGAAAGCTCCCCCCCCAAAAAAAAAACCCCACACAAAAACCAAAAAAAGCACGTGCTGCTGGTAAATTAAATGTTTATCTTTTGCCTTTTTTTAAATTACCCTTGAAGTACCATAGGCACTCTAGAGTTGTTCCTTTATTTTCTTCACCATCACAGCCCAGCTGCAACATTTTCTTCCAGTTCAAGCTGAGATCCCTACCTTCACTGGGCAGCATAGACTGGACAAGAGCACAGATGCATCAAAACAGTGGTATCAACTCACCTTCACAGAATGACAGGGGTTGGGAGAATCCTGTCACTGACACCCACCCCTCAAGTATTTAAAAGCACTGATAAGAATCCCCCCTCAGTCTTCTCTTGGACAAAAAGTCCCAAGTCCCTCAGCCTCTCTTTATAAGAGAGATGTTCTAGTTCTCTAATAACCTTTGTAGCCCTTTTTTGTAACCTCTCCAGTAGCTCCCTGTCCTTGAACCGGGGAGCCCAGAACTGCACGCAACGTTCCAGATGAGCCCTTGCCGGGGCAGAGTAGAGGGGGAGGATGACACCCTCAACCTGCTGGCCACACTTTTCTTGATACACCCCAGGATGCCACTGGTTTTCTTGGCCAGGAGCACAAATTGCTGGCTCATGGTTAACCTGTTGTCCACCAGGACTCCCAGGTCTTTTTCCACAGAGTTGGTTTCCAGCACCATCCTTCATCATAAGCCAGGAATGGGAACAAAAGCTGTAGTGTCACTGTGTTCAGACATGAAATCTGCATGGATTTGTCCACATTTATAACATAAACTCAACTACATCAGTAAAGAGAGTAAACTCATGTTTAAAAAGAATTTTTTTTCCAAACAAAGCATGTTTGGAATACTTTCTTCCTGCGATCTTTCAGTAGAAAAATTAACATTTGCCAGATTTAATTATTTCTACACATAATAGCGCATGGTAGAAATATGAATTCTAATTTAATTATTTCCAGGAAGAGAACAAATATCCCTAGAGACTTGGTACATAACAGAAGAGATACAAAGGACATGCTGCAAAGCATAAGGCCATCACGAAGCAGTCTAGTTAAAATGAAAGCTTCGCCTCTGTGCTTCATTGGTGCTTCATCATTGGGTAACTGTCCTCAGAAGGTTTATGTTCCCTTCTCAGAAACACAAGTTTGCAGTCACTCATAAATACAAAGTACTGAGTTGAGTGAACCACAGTAATTCCCAAATTACAATTCCAGGGCAAATTATGTCTCGTAAGGAAGCTGCAGGCAATTTTCACAAATTACCAAGAAAGTTCCATTTTTGCTTTTGCTTATCGCTCCCAGCCATCTTGTCCTGGAGGAGTGACTTACCTGTGGCAGAGGAACAAGGCTGTGCTTTTATTTATCTTCTGACATGAACAAAACCTGATCAGAGATGCAGAGCTCCAAAAAGAATCATGTCCATAATACTGCCCAGGTAACACTTCCTCTACCTCCAGGATCACCGACTCAAGAACATCATTCTCTTCCATGTGCGCACTTCAGAAGCACTGAAGGGAAAAGCACCTGCCAAAGAGCAGCTTTTCGTGGAAACAGACCAGTTGCAGCAGTCTTGTCATGAGGACCCCTGTCAGCACATGACTCTTCACAGCTCTTCAAGCATACTAATAGAATTCCTACTTCTCTTTTCTGGCACAGCCATCCGCAAAACCCAAACCAAAATAAAAACAACCAACCAAGCCCACACCTCTGACCCCACTCACATATACACCATATATTATTCCCTTACATGATTTGCATTCAAAGAAGTGACTGCAAAAGCCTGGAGTTAACCACCGTGAGAAGAGGCTGAGCAGGGTATAAATACACACACCACCTTTCCCACCTTCTATCTCAAATTTACAAGTCCACAAGGAGAGGACTTTAGTCTATCCAGTCCTTCCTTCCCCATCTATCCAAGTTACAACAGCCACCTCCTCCTGTGCTGTAACTCTCCATTCCTGCATTCCTAGCTTAAAGGTCCAAGTCAGCTTAGGTAAATCAATTCTTTGCTTAAAAATAAATGCAAATGAAAAGGCTACAACAGGTTTAGAATTTCCATAGGTCAAATGCACATTTATGAGAAAATGGTAATGTGCATAAAACAATAAAGAAATTAATAGATAATTGTCAGACAACCAAGTTTGTTTCCAGGACTGAAATACAGCTATATCAGTCCAGTAGTAGCAGATACTGCAAATTAGATGTTTCACACACCACTTAACAATAGTTAAAAGAAGCCAGTAGAGTGTGCTGGCTTTTCCTTTAGCAGAAATACATGGTGTGACCCTTGCTGTGGACACCGCCGTATCAGCAACAGCTCAGAGCTTGCACTCAGTTTTCACTGGATTAAGGCAGACTTTTATCAATATGACCACTGGAGAGTGAAAATATGGCTGCAGAAAAAGTGCCAGTTACAGGGGTGCAATATTTGCATTGCCTAAGAGTATAGCAGCTGCAATTCCTCCTTCACCGCTAGCTCTGTGCCAGGTGTAACAGTCTCCAGTGGACTCTTTCATCCCAAAACCGGGAGAGACCCACCAGTTTGCAGACTGGTTGTGCCAACTGACAGTTCTCTGAGCAGTCAGCAGCTGCCTGATCAAAGCTAGGCTGACCTGAGAACCTACAAGGGTTTCAGTTGGGTTCCTTGCTGCCCTTGTTTGGCTTGTACCTGGCCACTGTGTCCTGACCAGCCTCCATCCTATCATTGGGAACAGGACATTTCACAGATTCGACAAGGCTACAGGCAACAGACTCCTGAAGGGGGGTTGCTTAAAACCGGGTCAGGAGCAGCATAGGCTCCAGATGGAATTAGATCTCTGAGCTGTGATTACAAACATCAGTACAATCCTCAAAATCAAACAAGGATATTTCTATCTGCGTAACTTTAAAGTATTCTGAAGTCAAGTATTTTGAGCCATGATCAATCAGTACTTCAGAAACACAAATTACTTTTAAAAGTCTGTTGGCTTTTTTCCCCCCACATCCTCTGAAGAGTATCAGGGTAGGATCAACAAAGAGCGAGGCATCAATTCTCAAGTAAATAACCAATCTCACAGGTATATTTGTGGTTGTGTGTGCAGATGCTGTCTCCAAGATGCACCTTTTAATAGCCCAGTGTAATGCTTTTGGTTTCTTCTAATACATCTGTTTAATTTTTATGCATGTCCATAACTATAGAATTGACATATTTGCTAACTGATCAGGAAAAAAAAACAATTTAGCAGCAAAATAAGTAGAAGCTGTTGGATAGTGTAAAAGAAAATTCTGCTTCTCCTTAGAAGTATTACCTTATGCAGAGTCGCTATCTAGAAGTCTTTTGCTTAGTACCTTCGGAGAAGGGTATTATTTTCCTGAAATGCCCAAGAAATTTAAGAGCATGCATACATGCAATTTTAGTAGGTAACTCCAGCTTAACCGCGCTTCTGTTTCATCCTCTTAAACGCTTTAAAAAATCTCCCCATAGGACTGAGATCTCTTCTGACTTGAGACAGGCAGAAGGTGACATGTGTTTTCAACTTAAGAAAGTGACAGACACTCCTTGGAAGCAATTTATTCCACTTGATCTGACACTGATCTCACAATGTCCTGTGGCTGGGCAAAAATACACCATTATAAACTTACATACACAGCAAACATGAAATTTAACTGGATGCATTTGACTTTCTCATTTCAGAGAGGCCAAAAGTAATTTAACAACCCTTCAAATAAGGATTGAGTACATGTGTTTTACACACAAGATACAGCTCTGCTCCGCAGCATCCAGTACAACACTTCAGCTCCTGTTTTCTGCCTTTCCTACAAGGCTTTGAGGAGGGGAGCCAGAAGCGTTAATTTCCTCTGTTAATCACAATTGCTTTTACACTCACCCAAGACCTCTTGCACCAGCACCCCTCCTGATTACAGGGCACATTAGTGCTACACTCACATCTGCACCTGGACTGGGAGCACTCCCCAAAAAGCACAACTCACCACTCCATGCCAGTTAGTTCCTGTACCAGAGTTTGGAATGCAGAACAGCGGCAAACGAACATAATTAACACAAACTTTTTTGACTTTTAAAGCCTTTTAGTTCAATGCAAACTCCACCCCTCCAACACATCCTGACCCTTTAAGCTTCTTCCCTATTCTTCTGCTGCTAGACATTGCGTCTAATTCCTCCTGCAGATTCCAGTATGGCCCCATCAACTAATTTGGGCAGTTAAACTCCATTAGCGCAAGTGCCTGCTCAGTAACTGTCGAGTTGTGACACTAGTGGACTCCAGAAAAGTCAGCTGCTTCTCAAAGGTCTCTAACAAATCCAGATCACGTCTCAGAAAGGAGGGAACTTTGTGCAGCATCTTGACGTATTGCCATCAGATGTTAATTTACTTTGTGACCTCTAAGGCATCTGGAAGCAGAATATGATTACTGAGATGAGAGACCCTAATGCAATATATACATCACTATTTGTTGCTGTGGTTACAGTTATCAAAGGCCATAATAAAACACATTATGCCACATTAGGGGGTAAAAGGAAAGTAATGATTGCCCTATCATTTTCCTATCCTATTCCAGAAGAGTTCAAACTGGTTTGAAAATTAGCATTATTAGACCTGACTTGAAATGCAAGAAGCATTTTATCACTTAGCATCGTTACCAATGACAGAGCACAGAGAGAGTACAGCAAAGCTCAATGGGGAGGAAAGAAAAGTAAGTTATTTCCCAAGAAAAAGAGCAGAGGCACTTTGATTCAACATAAATCTTAGTTATAACCACACACTGAGTAGCAGATCACACTGGACAAAATCACCCCTGTAATTTCTTAGTGCATACAACAGTACTGAAGGCTGCCTTGCAATCAGCTGGTGACTTGAACCGTTGTGTTACGTATAACATCAGAAAGTCAGGTGGGGTAGACAGCTTCAGACCTCTCTCTTCACACCCCTGCCAAACTAGTACCACCACAGGTGGACCCACTCGGCAGGCTGACAGCCCCAGTGAGTACCTGCATCCACCACCTCCCTTCAGGGTACCGGAAAGAGTCCAGTGAGTCAACAGCTGCCCCCAACCTCAGGGTAGCACAAGGGAAAAGTCAAATGTGCAAAATCCTGCTCAATGTGCAGCCGTGACCAGGTCTGCAAGAACAGGGAATGAATTTACCTATGAGCTCTGGAATCACCTGCTGTTTGATAGGCAAGCATCACCAGTGACTCAGAAATCTGGTTGTCAAGCAACAAGAGGAGGAAAGTGGTTGACTGAATAAAAACCTCTGGCGTTTTGTGTTCCCTAAAACATTATTTGTTTTTCCAGGTCACAGCTGAGATGTGGCCTCTCCTCCCACACTCAGCCCCTCCAAAAAAAAAGCAAGGAAAGTACTACACCAGTCCCAGACAGCAAAGGTCTTCTACCATTTTTGTTTATTTCCATCTGCCAGGGTAAGATGCAATGAATGACAGGCTCAGTCACCGTCAGCTTTTCATGCATTATTTCACAGTCAACATATGCACCGAGCTTCTGTATACCCAGCTGCTTGACGTAAGTGCACAGAGGTTTATTTTTCAGCCTGCCTAATGCTCTTCCTGATGTCTTGCATTAGAGATATGCAATACAGAATTCAGTATTTAAGATTCTTGAAATCATTCTGAAACTTGGATTTTACTGCCAGGAAAGGTAGTTCAGGGAATATTTTGAAAACAATTAACCTTAGAATCATTTCTAAAAAACAGTAGCAACAACAGAAAACTATGCAAGATTGGAGGGGAAAAACAAGCCTCAAAGAAAGAACACTTTTTAGCAATGAATAGATTTAGCAACAACCTTAAAGATTCAATGCAACTGAAGAAAATAACCAGAGCATATAAAGCCCCGTTACACCCTCACCTTCTATCAGGCACCACAGGAAGGGTAAGTTCTCTTGGACAAGCCTGTTAACAGTTCTAGAGCCCTTAACACAGTCCGTGCAACACAGAAATCAAGAAGAAAATGGGGGGGGAAGCCTACATAAATATTTGTTCTAACATATCCTGTGGGTTTGGTGGTTTTGTGCTGTGCTGCTAAGCTCAGTGTCAACCTGAAAAGACTTTCTGGAGTATATATCTATAAGGGTGATTAGCTATTTGCAATATTCCCAGCAAAACAATCCGAGCTATTCATGACTCTGCTCAAGTCAAGATTTGACCCAGATGATCAGGAGCCTTAGGTTCTCACGACTTCTGAGGATCATCCTCTGATGTGGCTATAATAAAAGATTATCCCTGCTCCCCCCGGGTTGCCAAGATATCATTAGTTTCCATTGAAAAATAAAAGGAAAAGGAGATTTTGTTTCTCACATCTCCTGCTAGGAAACATTTGCCAGGCTTTCAAAGGGCTCTGGTGTTTATTGGAGTATTTGGGGCCAAAAGTCTTAAAGCTGTGTGGCAAGCTGAGAAACGGGGTGCCCTGTAACACAGCCGGCTAACAGCATGCTGCTCTCCACCCGCGAAGCACATCGCCACCCTGGAGAATAAGCGCGGGGTCACCCCGGCGTTTCCTGGAGGACCTCCAAAGCCAGCTCGGTCCAGAAACCCGGGATTTCTCCCCACCACATCCCACTTCTGTGCTTGTAGGCACACAGACGTGGGCACCGCATCGGCGGAGATCCAGCGGAGCGCAGCGGCCGCTAGATGGAGATAAAAGGAAGATAAGGCTTCGGCTTGGTGACAGGACAGGGAGCGGGGGAGAGGGACTTCACCGGGAACTTCAAAGGGTAAGGGAAGACGCTTTTTGTTGGAATGATGCAGTATTTCTACTGGCAGATGCTGCTATTTACCTACAGGATTCTAGGGAAGTGACATTAAGAAATCCCCCACTCCCCTCCCCATTGAGAGGTTTTCACTATGCAGAGAAAATGAAGGATTTTTTTAGGGGAAAAAAATTAATCTCACACCTTGTTTCTTTTTTTTTTTTTTCCCCTCTGCTACAGACCTGGCAGCACCCTTTATGCTGCAATCATCCAGCAGCGCTGAGCCGTCCTTTCCTGGCAACCTCTACACACAACCCTGGCTGCAACAATTAAGCCTTGCAATTAAGCACCATTCGCTGCTTGGGCGTTGGTGTGGGGTTTTTTCTAAGAGTGATTGTTTTGAGTCATTGACACTAAACATTTGGTAAGTTCTATTTTTGAACATGGCTTAGTGAAACAAAAGAAACCACTGAAGTAAAAAAATATAAATCACACACGCATTTCTTCCACATTGCTACCAATTGTTTCCAAACATCAAGTCTAAATATCTTATTTTATGGTTAGGAGATGTACTTGGACAGTTACTCCAGCCTTTTAGACACTGGCACCACAGTTTGAGTACAAGAAGATTTTTTCCATGTAAATCTTATTTGCACACACAAATGAGGTGAATGGTGATTCAGTCAGTATTTGTCCTTCTCCAGATCATCACAAGGCAAGGAAGGTTGGAACTGGGTGATCTTTAAGGTCCCTTCCAACCTAAACCACTCTATGATTCTGCTTTTATGAAAGACAACACTCATTACCTTTACAGGGCAGATCACAGAATCACTAGGTTGGAAAAGACCATTGAGATCATCGAGTCCAACCGTACCTGTCCTCTACTAAACCATATTGCTAAGCACCTTGTCTACCCTTCTTTTAAATACATCCAGGGATGGTGACTCAACTGTAACCCTGGGCAGCCCATTCCAGGGGCTGATAACCCTTTTGGTGAAGAACTTTTTCCTAATGCCTAATCTAAATGATCTGTCAGGCTAAACACTTTAGACTGTTTCCTGAACCAGAACCTATGTAGCAAGGTGGGCAGGTTGGTGGGCATTGCAGGAGTATAACATCATCCAGCTGGTAGTCCTGTCAGAACGATGGATTATTAATAATACTTACCCTAAAAAAGCCCCTACCAACAGCTGTGTCTTTCAAGCCCTTAAAAATTTTAACTCAGTGCTTCTGTTTCTGTGGTAACAATATAAAATAGTATTAATAATATAATTTAATGGATACATAACAGCAGTACTTCAGCTAATGTGCTAGCCATGTCCCCATTAGCTGGAAATCATGGTGTACCAAAGGATCAATCAAATTTGGGCAATCATTCGTAAACATTAGTCTAGCTTCAGATGATGGTAGAGCATATTAATGATCCAGTTGCAGGGCTATATCTGATGGTGCAGAATTCCTGATTTATCATTAGAGTAACCTATCCTACCAATCAGGTTTGGCTGGGGTGGAGTTAATATTCTTCACAGCAGTTTGTATGGTGCTGTGTCTTAGATTGGTGACCAAAGCCCCGCTGATAACAGAGTAATGATTTGGCTAAGCAGTGTCTGCACAGCATCAGGGCCTTCTCAGTTTCTCACTGTGCCCACCCCACCTCCCCAGTGAATAACAAACTGGGGGTGGGCAAGAGGCTGGGAAGGGACATAACCAGGCAGACCCCCCAAACTAACCAAAGAAATATTCTGTGCCATATAACATCGTGCTCAGCAAGAAAAAGAGACAAGAGGGGATTTTAAGGGGGATTAGCCATCTTTTGCTCAGGAATGGGAGCTGGGTATCAGTCTGGCCATGGGAGGTGGTAAGTGATAGCTGTTGCATCACTTTTGCTTGCTTTCTCTCTTCTACCATTTCTCCTTTGCTTATGAATTGTTTTTTTTATCTCGTTGTACAAGTTTTCCTGCTTTTACTCTTCCTTTCCTCTGCCCCTGTCCCACTGGGGCTCAGGGGAAGTAAGCAGGCAGTTCTGTGGTCCTTCACTGCCTTCCAGCATTAACCCACAACAAAGATAAAAAGCTAACAGGGTTTAAAAAGTGACTGTTGATGATTTTGCATCCATATGCATAACACCCATCCACCTCACCCCCAACATACACAGAGCTGTTTGTTTAGGTTTGAGATGCAGGCATAAATCCCAGTTCTCACATTATCTTGTGAGAAAGAGCCCTGCCTGGATTTTGGGAAGGCCCCAAAGGCTTCCTCAAGTCACAGCAGGTCTGACAGCAGCTTAGTTGGCTCCAGATCCTCAACACTAGAGCAATGAGAAACAGCAAGATGCAGTTAGTGGTAGAGTAAGGTAAAGCATTGGATGCAGAATATACAACTGCCAGTGCCATTCTGGAGGTGCAATACTCCAACCATACAGGCTGGAGAGCCTGTATTGGTGCAGAGGACTCCATAGGGCACATTCTCCTTGGGCACATGATCTAGAGTCACCTGCTCAGGCCCACAAATACCACGCAGGTCAAGCTTTAAGACAGCCCCAATGTTACTGATCACCTCAGATCCCTGCACAGGCACAGCTCCACAGTGAGTTCCTGCTTTGTATGTACACCTGCAACACTCTAATGATCCTTTGATGAACAGGACAGCTATTCATTCAACAATAAACTGTCTGCAAAAAAGCCTACGTGAACATTTAGAGGAATCACTTGGGTGGGTTTGTTTTGTTTGGGTTTTTTTGTTTCCATATGCCAAGCTTAACATCCAGCAGGATGTTTCACTCTGCTCTAACTGGAAATGGGAAAGCTGAATCCCAACTGTCATATCACAATCACAGAATGGTCTGGGTTGGAAGGGACCCCAAGGATCACAGACTTCCAACTTCCCTGCCACAAGCAGGATCACCAACCTCCAGGTGGTGATCAACACAAGGTTGCCCAGGACAACTTGGCCTTGAACACCTCCAGGGACAGTGCATTCACCACCTCTCTGGGCAGCCTGTTCCAGCACCTCACCACTCTCTCCATAAAAAACTCCCCCCAATATCTAATCTAAACCTTCCTCCCTTTAGCTTTAATCCATTCCCCCTTGTCCTGCCATTATCTACCCTTTTAAAAAGTTGAATCCCCTCCTGCTTATAAGCTCCCTTCAGGTACTGGAAGGCTGCAATGAGGTCCCCCCGCAGCCTTCTCTTCTCCAGGCTGAACAAGCCCAGCTCCTGCAGCCTCTCTTCGTAGGGGAGGTGCTCCAGCCTGCTAACCATCTTTGTGGCCTCCTCTGAACCCTCTCCAACAGTTCCACATCTTTCTTGTACTGAGAGCCTCAGATCTTGACACAAGTCAGCAATAGCTGACTTGGCTCTAATACACACAGAGCCTGCCTCTGATCAATATAAATGACAGAGCTCCAAAACTCCAGTATATATGTAGTATATACTCCAGGATAAATAACAGGAGCCAGAAACTCCAGTAAATAAAATCAGGATTTCATCCTGGGATCCACATTTAAATATACAGTTGCCCAGAGTGCTCCTACCCTGTATACAGTGAAAACTGTGGCCTACTTCCACATGTTGAAATGGTTCAGATGAAGTGCCAATGGTACCCTTCCACTATAACATTTTTCCAAATTAATGTCCTAATACAAATGGGGACATATAGTTATAATCTACAAGGAGATATAAGCTATTGCTTCTCCTTCCCTCTTTTTTTTGGTTAAAACAAAAAGAAACTGGCTTTAAAGAGGAGTTAGCCTTTCAAAACAAAAACACTTGCCAACTGCTGGTGTGTTTTCCACTTCGTTTGGATCTCATCTGTCTAGAATTAGAAGTCATGTTTTCCACAGACCACTTTGAAAATAATTGATAAAACTGCAAAAGTCTGAATTGTTTTCCGTTGGGTCCTTACAGCCAAGAGAATCAAACACAATAGGCTTAGTGTGGTAGGCTTAGTGGCAAGTATTCACAGTAAATTCACCTTCATTCTCCCTGGCTGGTAACACAGCCCTCAAAAAATCCACGTTGCTCACAAACATGAAAGCAAGCATTTTCAAAAAACCCTACACAAGCAATGCACACACAGTTAGCATGCTACAAAATTCACTTGTTTGGCACACAAATGCCACTGAGCTTGCTGCACTCAATGTTTTGAGAGCAGATTACCTTGCTTTAACTTCACCGGAACCTTAATAAGTGCCTTTTTTTATGACCTGAAGTGAAATCTGAAATCCTCAGTCCATGACCTTGGCAACAGATACCCTCTGGAGACATCAGGCTCAAAATACTGATCCCTCTGAATTTATTAGGTGAATTCCTGCTGGTTTCAATGGGACCTCAGTCTTACCCCAACACAAGTCCTGCAGCTGAGGGCTGTCATATAGGCCCTGGATGAGGAGCAACTTTTATCTCCTCTAGCTCTTCCTTTGGCTGGAGATTAACATCAGGAGCAAAAGGGGCAACAAGAGTAAGTGCAACCTTCTTCAGCTTCCACAAGTTCACAGCACTACTATACTGGATTGTGCCAGTCAGCTTCAAGCTGAAGAAGAGACAGCATTTGTTTGCTGTTGTGATGACAACCTCCAGCAGAAGGGAGACAAGCTACAGGCAATAACACCTTCTACCATGGCTGCTGAATCCAACAGATTCCTCAGAGCAACCTAACAGGTACCTTCCAGATGGAAGAGAAGGCAGCAGCCACTGAGACCCTAAAATAGAAAGGCAAATACTTGAAGCCTGTATTTGCTTGGATCTGTCAAAAGAAAAAGGGCCAGGGTAGGAGAGAGGAAAAAAAGGAAGCCATGAGATCAATTTATTTTTCCTTGGGAACGCTCTTAATCAGCACATAATCACCACCTTCAAGGTTGCATTTTGCCCTACAAAAATAAAAGCATGCTTTTTGACTTCTGGGTGAAACCTTCTAGGAAAAAAAAATAAAAACTAAATCAGGGTTGTCACACTTCAGTTTTAATATTAAATTCTACAAATAACATACAGACATAAAACTATCACAGAATATGATAATTGGCAGTTGTCATATAAAACAGTCTCAGAAGATGAAGGGGAAGGGATTATCAGGGAAATTGGTTTAACATGAAAATGAACATTTATGAGTTACCTTCTGATACACATAAACTTTCTCTAGAGAGACTGGAGTTAAGCCTGTGGATGCTGGTTGAATACTTTTAGCAATACTAAGAAGCTGGAAAAAATATTTTCTTCTTGGAAAGCTGGCTATAAGCATCAAAAATTTTCAGTGCAGCTATAACTGTTTTTCAATTCCTTCCAGGCATTTTGTTCTAAAGTTCTGCCAGCAACTTTAATGCCATGCTTTCAGTAAAGCAAATAAAATTAGAGTAAAATGGAACATTGTTGTGATGACAGACTGCAGACCTGCAAATCAGGATCAAAGAACCCTTACTAGCACTAACACAAAAACAAAGCAGTTCTCATCTTGCATTATCAATGCTTACATTTTCAGAAGTCAGATTTGAACTCCATTTCCTGTCACCAAAGCAAGATGCTAACTTCAGTCTTACTCTGAACACAGAATAATGAGGAAGCATTTAAGAAGATCAAGTGGCAAAGCCCCACAGTATGTCTATGAGGAAGAAGAGACTGCTAGGCCCTGCACATCACACTTCTGTACTGCCCAGAATACGCACATGAAAGAAAATCTGTCAGCCTGAGAAAAGAAAAACCTGTCTTCAGCTGGTAATTTCATTTAATTACTCATTAAGATGATTTAAATCTCCACTGACCAACTAGATGCTGATAAAAATCCTGAAGCAGGGGCACAGAATCAAAGGAATCTTATGGACGCAAGCAAGTTTCACCCCTGCATAGAGGTAATAGGAGCTCGATTCTCATCTCCATTCCGGCACTGACAAACCCCTGAATGCAATCAGACACTGTGCACTGATGCTGCTGTGACTGTAGAGATCACATGGCAAAAAATAGCACCTCCAAACAGAACACATCTCTTGGCCTATGCAAAACAAGCATCTCCAGCAGCTTTGCTTCTCCTTTAGGTAGTTGGATCAGCCCAAAAGGGACATCAGAAACCAGTATCTGGAGGATTACATGTAAGGCATGGGAGAGCAACATATGCTGAAGCACCTGCAATTTGGAAAAGCCCAGGAAGGAAGCAAACTGAGGGGGGGACTAAGCTGCAGTTTTGTGGCAGCTATACATATGCACGCTTAAAGTTAATAGTAACTATCAAGTTCCCTTCAAGACCCACTGCAATAAGATGAGCGCTTAATTGTAGCACAGAACAATAATCTTTAGTCATGTTTTGTTTTGTAAAAATCTCAGTGTCAGGCTTTCATGTAATTATGCCTTTGATAAGCAAATGTGAGTCACAAGTGTTGAGCGCAACTTAAAAAACCTCACAGTTTCCTCTCTGCAGCAGCAAGGGCAAGCAGACCGAAAAGGACCTCCATAATTTAGAGGAAGAAACAAACAGATGAGAAAGTGCAGACACAGAACTATGCCCATAACCTTCCTCATACAGGTCTACAGATTCCACTCGGATACTTTAAGGAAACATGTGAATTCAATACATAAAGAAAATTCTCATCCTCAACCTGTCATCCCCTAACACCTATTGCCAATCATGAAAGCCCATGCAGTTACAGGTGACTGGCAGCCAGTCTCACCACCTACTTCCTCAGCAGGCCAAGACAGACATTTCCCTGAGCCACTTAGAAGAAACACAACACAAGAACCACTGTAGGACATAAGCCCGAAGGTCCTTTCATCTCAGTACAGGTCCCTTCAGCTCAGTGCATTACCTGCAACCATAGCAAAGCCCTCCTAAAACAGGAGCTATTGGCAGAGGTGCACAGCTATCGTTTTCACACAACAGCTTCCCAACGTGCAGCGTGCTATTCATGCTTGCAGAAACTAATTTGAAAATTAAATAGGAGACATCCTGTTTAGTCAGGAAAGAGACAAATTACAAAAAATGCAGAGGTGCAAATGTTCCTTCTATACTTAGACTAGACTCACACAGTCTATGTACCTGCCTGCTGCTCTCCCAAGCCTCAGCCAGAATTAAGCTAAATTTCCTATCATAGGAAATAGAAGTACATTAGTGTAGAGCTGCTGAAGCTTGAATAGCTATAACACTATGCCTCCAACGAGCCAGGTCTTTCTGTCATCCTTGGCCTTGACAGCAAGCATTTGAATATCAACAAACCAAAAATGTAACTCTGCTGTACAGATAACAAGCAAAGTGCTATTTCTGCATTTACCAGAGTAAAATACTCTGGTGTTTGTTCATAGAATGGTTTGGGTTGGAAGGAACCTTAAAGATCATCAATGAGTTCCAACCCCCCCTGCCATGACCAGGCTGCTCAAGGCCTCATCCAACCTGGCCTTGAATACTGCCAGGGAGGAGGCAGCCACCACCTCCCTGGGCAATCTGTTCCAATGCCTCACCACCCTCATAGTAAAGAATTTCTTCCTAATATGCAATCTAAATCTACCCCTTCCAAATTAAAACCACTCCTCCTCATCCTATCAGTACACGCCCTTCTAAAAAGGTCCCTTTCAGGCACTTGTTTTGGCTCGGTAACAAAAAAAATCATGTACAAATGTCACAATTACACTGGCAGTTTTTTTTTTTTATTCCTTTCTAATTTCTGGCAAACCTTGGCCAAGTAACTTCAGTCCTAGGACCCAGGACATGCATATGTGCTACTGTCCAGCTGCAGATGGTTGCTCCTTAAGGCACGTAACCACAAGCACATTCAGATAGGTGCTACACTTTAATTACCTTCTTTTGCCTGATTAACATGCAGAATGACTTTTAGCTTCCTTTAGAAGCTATTACTTAAAATTAGGATCTATGCTCTTATACAGACCATGGGGGGAAAAATTTAAGTATTTAGTAACTAGTTGGGATCAAAGTTGCAGCACAATACTGTCAGGCAGATAAATCTACTGTGCCAGGTCATATGTCCTAGTGTAGTTATAATGGAGACCACCTTCCCACCTTCCACCCTAGTGTGCCATGAAACACCAAAAGAGGTTCAGAACATCCTGAATCTCTGTTGAGCCTTGGGAACACTATCCTCTGGGAAGATCTGATCACAGCCACAGAGGGCACACCTAAGCAATGTGCCCTAAACCAGACAGGCTATGCAGTACAAGACTGCATACTGTACTGACTCTGCCAGGCTGCATCCAGATGGGTGCAACCAGATTTTGGCTGCCCAACACCCAGTAGTAATAAGGCCAGCCTAAGGTAATTAGCCAAGCATGCTTGGCTCTGGAGTTGTTACTACACACAGAGCCTGATTAAGCTTCAAAAGACAGACTTCTTTTAAAGAATATTTACTCAAGTACTCCAAATTACCAAAGTAAAGTGATGCCAATACTTTTAATAGGTTTCACAATACAGGTAAATTTCAGATCTTTGTGATAGACTAGAGGTATTGACTTTCCAAAGGATGATTTCAACAAAGTACAGCAAAAACCTAAACACATCCCCTCACAAAACAAAAACCAAACCAAACAAAAAAACACAATAAAGATAATCCCACACTTTCTGCCATCATGTTAACATACCAGAATGGATCTAATCAGCTTTACCTCAGATACAGAGGCAAGCTGTAGATTGCTTACCAGTCCAGGCATAGAGAGAGCTGGCCGTTCAAAAAGGGATGGGGATCACCAGACAAGCAGAAGAGTATCTGACCACATCAGTAAGGCAGTTGAGGGGCCACAGAGGTGGTTGCAAGTCCACATCACCAAGCAAAACCATGGTGACAACACAAATCTGATGATAATCCAGAAAGTTAAACCCAGATTGTGTCCAACAAGAGTAGCCAAGGTTAGACACAGTCCCACAGTAGCTCGTGTGGTGTTTTGACGCTGGCTGGAGGCCAAATGTCCACCAAAGCCACTCTATCACTCCCCTTTTCAGCTGAACAAGGGAGAAAAAATATATTGAGAGGCTTAGGAGGCAAGACAGGGACAGGGACCACCTCTTCTCCAGTAGCGGCATCTACATCAAATTGCCCAGGACCATGGGCTTTGAAATATCTCCAGGGGTGGAGGGTCCACAATCTCCTTGGGCAGCCTATGGCAGCTCTTGGTCACCATCACCAGGAAAAAGTGTTTCCTGATGTTCAGAGTGAACCTTCTATGTTTCATGCTGACTGTTCATGAATATTGTTTGCTTCACCAATGGAAAGCAGGAACCTGCCAGACATGTGATGTGTATTACACTATGTACTGTTGAGAAGAAGGCGCCTCAGTTGAGCCTGTAAACCTTGGAAATACCTAATCCATAGGTAAACAGGGGAGGGATTTTTGGATGGGAATATGGCATAAAAATGCTGCAAACTCTGACCGTGGCTGTGCCTACTTTGCTAAGTCACCCGCTCTTGAAAGAACATATAATAAATTACTACTTCACTAGCATGTCCACAACGAGTCCTTTCTTAGGACCTTTGGAATTTCTAACAAGGGGTTGTGCCAGTACAGCCTTAGCTTGCGGTGAGTACGCACGCAGTGAGGAGGGGGGGATTGGGGAGGGGCGAGACTGAACCACGGGCCCCAGAGAGGGGAGTCTGACCCTGCAGCAAGGCTCCAGCGCTCAGGGGAAGGCTGTGGGCAGGGCACGATGCGCCCAGCACTGGTCCTCACAGCACCCACACCCCCTCTGCTACTTGGGCTCGTCTCCCTACGGCTCCTGCCCCTGCTCCTGTGCCACTTCACTTTCTCTCCCCTCTCCTGCAAGCCACCGCTCTGGTGACAGCATTCACCTGGAGCGTGCTGATCAGTAACCAGATGCCGACAATAGTCAGAGATGAGCTTCGAACTGCTGGGGACTGGGTGAGACATCACCTGCCTCAGCGGTTCAAAGAGGTGGAGTGGAGCGGCCAGGAGCTGATCGAGGTGCCCAGAGGAGCACCATTATTCGCTGTCTTCCACCAGTGGCAGTCCTGGGCCTTTCCTGGAAGCCTGGTTGTCCTCTCTTTGCTGTGCCGGTGGCTCTGGAAGAGGAGCCACAAGCCAGGAAGCAGCAAAAGGCAAAACAGGTCCAGAAGCCTTGAGCCCGACAAAGAAGACCCATTACATACAGACTGGGTCCTGGACTGTGATATATGTCCATCTGATTCGTGCTAATACGAAATAATTTCGGGGCCGCATGACGAAACGTGGCACCCTTACAGCCTCGTATTGCCGGGGCCATAGGTTCTGGCGGGAGGGGCGCGGGAGGGGGGGCCGGCGCGACCGGTCCGGCATAGCCGGCGCGTGCGCAGTCACTGTTGCAGGGCTATAGAACGGTACGCGGGAGGCGCATGCGCAGTCAGTGTTACGAGCTGAACAGCGTTACAGGGAGCCGCCGGTGAGGGGTGCATGCGCGGTCGCTGTTACCGAGCTCAGACGGCGAAAGAACACTGACCCATCACAGAGAGAAGTTTCTTCTTCCAAAAGTTATATAAGCACGAGACTCGAATTGCTCAGTGTGAGTTCTGGTGGAGTGGAGATTTCTGGAGCGGTTGGCGCACCCCAGTGCTGTTTGCTTGCCTTTATTTCTTTAAGAAATAGTTACTTTTGGTCAAAATCCTATTTGGGACCGAGTCGTTTCTCACAATTGGGGGCAGTTGGGATGGCCATAGTTCCTGAATTCTGACTTGATCTAGGAGGGGCACCCCACCATTTGGTGGCTCCTGTTCAGGTCGGATCGGGACTAACACCATCCTGCACCTGAATAGAGACGAGCAAAGAATTTGATTTTTTTAAGCTCCCTTGCCGGCTGCTGCAGTATACCATTCGGTTAGATCCCGAATGGAAGTGTATTTTGCCTGTAATTCTGTGTGCAAAGACCCTTACGAAGATGACAGTTGTAAAGCGTAAGGCGTATACCATTTGGTTGCCCAAACGAAGATGACAGGAGTCGTGTGCCTAGGCATATACCATTTGGTTGGATCTAAGTGAAGATGACAGAGTCGTAGGTATCTTACGACTGAGACGGAATGTAGTTCCAAAGCGAGTGCGGAGGTCTTCTAACTGCGGTTCCAATCTCCTGTGAGGGACTTGGCTGGTGAAGGACCGAAGTGATTCCTATAGGATTCGTGAGTGGGTGATAGGTCCTAAAACCCCTGCAAGACACTCTTACTGGTGACCAAGGGCTGTAGGAATGGCCACAATAAAATTGTAATGACTGAGACACAAATGCCCTGGACGAAATGCTTACCATTGGCACTTTTAAACATAAGAACAAAACCACGTAGCAAAACTGGCTTATCGCCATATGAAATGTTATATGGTATGCCTTATTTTCAAGGAGTGCCATTGGGGAACAATGTAATTGAGGATCACGGTATCCAAAAGTATATAATTACCATTGAAAAAAAGATTAGAAGAAGTAAGAGAAATTGGGATGGTGGCCCAAACGCCACCTTTGGGGTTTGCAATCCATCCGTTGGAACCAGGACATAGAGTTCTAATAAAAACATGGAAAGAAGAAAGCTTATCTCCTCTCTGGGAAGGACCTTTTCTTGTTTTATTAACTACAGAGATGGCTGTGAGAACTGCTGAAAAAGGATGGACACATGTGTCGTGAGTGAAAGGCCCAGTAAAGGAGTGGAAAGTCATGTCAGAACCCAGAGAAACTAAGCTGACAATCAGACAAACTTAAAATAAAAATGAGTATAAGCTCAGTTGCTGTGGGGATTTTATTGTGGTTACTCCTGTAAAAATAATAAGCAAAGGGACATGCGAAAAGATACCAAATGGAAATACACAGAACTTTTGGGACATAGCGTACAAATTTGAAACGGGCAACTTACAAATTCATTTGGGTACTCGAAAAAGGGACAACCCTTAAGATCACTGAGGAGGGCAAAACTGGATAGGGAACCAGTGTTGTGGCTTGGAAGGTCTGCCAAGGGCTGCAACCCCTTCGGGCTGTGACCGCCAAACACTATGGCCCTTACCCGACCTCTTCTAATTCTACATGGGGTGAGTTCCTTAACGCAGGCTACAGCAAACAATTGCAGTCAGGATGTGGTGACTACCAGGAAAGGAAGGATAAGCTCCAAAACTTTGGTGTATCGCACGGTGTCATGGTTTTACCCCAGCTGAGAGCCAAGATCCACGCAGCTGCCTGCTCTTTAAAGGAAAAGAACAGGGGGAGAAGGGGAGCGGGGGGGATGAGGCAAGGGAAGGGAAAAGCAAGTGGCAAATAACAACCCCAAAACCAAGAAACCAAAAGGCCCATGGGGTCGAATGAGGATAGTTTACTCAAATAGCAGAAAGATAAAATATAACAATGCTAACAGGACTTTAGGACGAAAAAATACATGAAACTGTGCATGAAATACATGAAGCAATGCAGTTTCTCACCAAACCCACAACTCAGGCCATGCCACCCAGAGCCGTCCCGGAACCCGACCGTCCCCCAAAAACCACACGTCCTGGGGCCGCCCCTGCTCCTCCTCCCATCAGCCCCCCTTTATACTGAGCATAACGTAATTGGCATGGAATACTCTCTCTGGCCCATCTGGGTCACCTGTCCTGGCTTTGCCCTTCCTTTCTCATGAATAGAGAAATAGGAAGAACTGAGAAAGTCCTTGACTGTCTGACAGCAACTGAAAACATCAGGGTGTTATCAGCACTGCTCCCATTTTAACACTGAAACACAGCATTCCATCCACTGCTACAAAAGAAGTTAACTCCATCCTAACCGAAACCAGGACATTATCCACCCCTTATTCCATACCATCTACGTCATGACCAGTTCCATCCATTTCTTTTGGGTACAGCCAGTTTCTTGTTTCAGACACACATATATGTATGTACGCATGTATACACACACACACGTGCATACAGGTATTATTCCCTTCGTCTACGGACCATTCCTCTGAGTTTGTTTAGTAAATTAATATTTAGTCCATGATTTTCAGGCTCCATTTGTCGTAACAGTCTTTTATGGTGTGAGTATGTGACACTGGATCGCTGCATGCTGCATCTCGGGCTCTCGACCGATACACCTGACATGGTCCATACTCATAGTTTGTGAATCAAAGGTGTTCATTTTCAAAGGGAAAAGGGAAAAAAAAGTTCTTGGGATGGCAGGTCTTGGTCCCAACATCGTGGCACTCCTCCTTCATTGACTTGTATGACTCCGGCTGTAACTCCATTGGTACAACATACAGCAACATACTTCTTTCCTTCCTTCAACCAGGTCACAATCCATCTCACTACCCGATCCCCAAGACCACACTTCCTCAATTTAGTCACGAGGATGCTGGGGGAGACTGTGTCAAATGCTTTACTGAAATCAAGATAAACCTCATTCACTGCCCTACCCTCACCTACCCACCTGGTTCCGTCCTCATAAAAAGCCTCACAGATTGGTCAAACATGGCTTCCCCTTGGGAAAAGCATGATGACTGCTCCTAATGACCCCCTTCTCTTTGATACCCCTAGAGACAGCACCGAGGAGAAGTCGTTCCATCACCTTTCCAGGGATGGAGGTGAGGCTGACCAGTCTGTAGTTACCCAGGTCCTCCCTCTTGCCCTTTCTGAAGACAGGAGTGACATTTGCTTTCCTCCCATCCTCAGGCCCCTCTCCCGTTGCCCACGACTTACCAAAGAGGATGGAGAGTGGCCTAGCAATGACTTCTGCCATCTCCCTCAGCACCTCTGAGTGCAGCCCGTCAGGACCCATGGCTTTATGACATCCAGATAGCTTAACTGATCCCTAACCCAATCCACATCAACCAAGGCAAACTCCTCGTTTATCCTGACTTCCTCTGGGGCCTCAGGGGTCTGGGGTTCCTGTGAACAGTCTCCAGCAGTATAGGCAGAGAGACAAAGGCGGCCTTCAGTAACTCCGCCGCCTGAGTGTCCTCTGTCACCAGGGCACCCACCTCATTCAGCACAGGGCCTACACTGCCTCTGGCAGCAGCTTTCGTCTGCAATGTATTTGAAGCCGCCTTTTCTGTTGTCCTTGTCCTGGACAACAGAGAGACCTCCCTTGCAAGGTTTAAAGGTGGGACAGGGGCAAGTTACAGAAGGAAAAGGGAAGAAAAGCAAAGGAAAAGCGAGAGGAACAGGAGAAAGAGGAGGTGGGCAAACAAAAGGTGGTAAGGGAGAAAAAAAGTAAATGGAGAAGAAAGGAAGGCGAGAGGCAGGGCCAGGCCAGGCCAGGCCAAGGCACGCCAGTGACGTGCTTTGAAGCCTGTGACATCACAAAGGACCTGACAGGCAAAGGCATGCCAATGATGTGCTTTCAAGCCTGTGACATCACAAAGGATGTGTCACAACTGGTGGCCTTTATCAGGATCTGTGCTGTGTGAGTTGTGCCAGTACGGCCTTAGCTAGCGGTGAATATACACGCAGTGGGGATCGGAGCCTAGGGGAGGGCCGAGACTGAACCACGGGCCCCAGAGAGGGGAGTCTGACCCTGCAGCAAGGCTCCAGCGCTCAGGGGAAGGCTGTGGGCAGGGCACGATGTGCCCAACACTGGTGCTGCCAGCAGGCATCAGGTCCTCCCAGCACCCTCACCCCCTCTGCTGCCTGGGCCTGTGTCCCTGCGGCTCCTGCCCCTGCTCCTGTGCCACCTCACCTTCTCTCCCCTCTCCTGCAGGCCATGGCTCTGGTGACAGCATTCACCTGGAGCGTGCTGATCATTAACCAGATGCTGACAACAGACAGAGATGAGCTTTGGTCTGCTGGGGACTGGGTGAGACATCACCTGCCTCAGCGGTTCAAAGAGGTGGAGTGGAGCGGCCAGGAGCTGATCGAGGTGCCCAGAGGAGCACCATTATTCGCTGTCTTCCACCAGTGGCAGTTCTGGGCCTTTCCTGGAAGCCTGGTTATCCTCTCTTTGCTGCGCCGGTGGCTCTGGAAGAGGAGCCACAAGCCAGGAAGCAGCAGAAAGCAAAACAGGTCCAGAAGCCTTGAGCCCGACAAAGAAGACCCATTATGGGTCCTGGACAACTACAGATAGTGTCCACCTCCCAACAGTTGTGGAGAGCTGGTGAATGACCTACTCTGTGTTTGCCAAAGTCTCTCGCACAGTGACTACAAGCCACGGCTGCAGCCAGCTGCTGGGGTGGGCAGCTTCCTAGAAAGATGGCCTGGTGGTGGAGGTGAAATTGTCCATCATCTGCTTGTGCCCCTGAAGCCACCTTGTGGGCACTCCTTCCACCTCCAGCTGGGCACCGATGGGGACACTCCGGTGAGGAACTCCTGACTCTGGTTGCAGCTTTCATCTGCAATGTATTTGAAGCCGCCTTTTCTGTTGCCCTTGACCTCCCTTGCAAGGTTTAAAGGTGGGACAGGGGCAAGTTACAGAGGGAAAAGGGAAGAAAAGCAAAGGAAAAGCGAGAGGAACAGGAGAAAGAGGAGGTGGGGAAACAGAAGGTGGTAAGGGAGAAGAAAAGTAAATGGAGAAGAAAGGAAGGCAAGCGGCATGGCCAGGCCAGGCCAGGCCAGGCCAGGCCAAGGCATGCCAGTGACGTGCTTTGAAGCCTGTGACATCACAAAGGACCTGACAGGCAAAGGCATGCCAATGATGTGCTTTCAAGCCTGTGACATCACAAAGGATGTGTCACAACTGGTGGCCTTTATCAGGATCTGTGCTGTGTGAGTTGTGTCAGTATGGCCTAACCTAGCGGTGAATATACACGCAGTGGGGAACGGGGCCTGGGGGAGGGCCGAGACTGAACCACGGGCCCCAGAGAGGGGAGTCTGACCCTGCAGCAAGGCTCCAGCGCTCAGGGGAAGGCTGTGGGCAGGGCATGATGTGCCCAACACTGGTGCTGCCAGCAGGCATCAGGTCCTCCCAGCACCCTCACCCCCTCTGCTGCCTGGGCCTGTGTCCCTGCGGCTCCTGCCCCTGCTCCTGTGCCACCTCACCTTCTCTCCCCTCTCCTGCAGGCCATGGCTCTGGTGACAGCATTCACCTGGAGCGTGCTGATCATTAACCAGATGCTGACAACAGACAGAGATGAGCTTTGGTCTGCTGGGGACTTGGTGAGACATCACCTGCCTCAGCGGTTCAAAGAGGTGGAGTGGAGCGGCCAGGAGCTGATCGAGGTGCCCAGAGGAGCACCATTATTCGCTGTCTTCCACCAGTGGCAGTTCTGGGCCTTTCCTGGAAGCCTGGTTGTCCTCTCTTTGCTGTGCCGGTGGCTCTGGAAGAGGAGCCACAAGCCAGGAAGCAGCAGAAAGCAAAACAGGTCCAGAAGCCTTGAGCCTGACAAAGAAGACCCATTATATACAGACTGGGTCCTGGACGACTACAGATCGTGGCCACTGCCCAACAGGCAAACATGCACAGTTGTGGAAAAGCTGGTGAATGACCTACTCTGTGTTTGCCAAAGTCTCTCGCACAGTGACTACAAGCCACGGCTGCCAGCACCCTCACACCCTCTGCTGCTTGGGCTCGTCTCCCTACGGCTCCTGCCCCTGCTCTTGAGCCACTTCACCTTCTCTCTCCTCTCCTGCAAGTCACGGCTCTGGTGACAGCGTTCACCTGGAGCGAGCTGATCAGTAACCAGATGCTGACAAGACAGAGAAAAGCTTCCGTCTGCTGGGGACTGAGTGAAACGTCACCTGCCTCTACCCACAAAGGGGTAGAATAGAGCGGCCAGGGGCTGATCGAGGTGCCCAGAGGAGCGCCATTATTCACTGTCATCCACCAGCGGCAGTTCTGCGCCTTTGCTGGAAGCCTGGTGGTTCACTCTGCTGTGCCGGTGGCTCTGGAAGAGGAGCCACAAGCCAGGAAGCAACAGAAAGCAAAACGGGTCCAGAAGCCTTGAGCCCGACGAGGAAGACCCATCACATACAGACTGGGTCCTGGACTGTGATATATGTCCATCTGATTCGTGCTAATACGAAATAATTTCAGGGCCGCATGACGAAACGTGGCACCCTTACAGCCTCGTATTGCCGGGGCCATAGGTTCTGGCGGGAGGGGCGCGGGAGGGGGGGCCGGCGCGACCGGTCCGGCATAGCCGGCGCGTGCGCAGTCACTGTTGCAGGGCTATAGAACGGTACGCGGGAGGCGCATGCGCAGTCAGTGTTACGAGCTGAACAGCGTTACAGGGAGCCGCCGGTGAGGGGTGCATGCGCGGTCGCTGTTACCGAGCTCAGACGGCGAAAGAACACTGACCCATCACAGAGAGAAGTTTCTTCTTCCAAAAGTTATATAAGCACGAGACTCGAATTGCTCAGTGTGAGTTCTGGTGGAGTGGAGATTTCTGGAGCGGTTGGCGCACCCCAGTGCTGTTTGCTTGCCTTTATTTCTTTAAGAAATAGTTACTTTTGGTCAAAATCCTATTTGGGACCGAGTCGTTTCTCACAATTGGGGGCAGTTGGGATGGCCATAGTTCCTGAATTCTGACTTGATCTAGGAGGGGCACCCCACCATTTGGTGGCTCCTGTTCAGGTCGGATCGGGACTAACACCATCCTGCACCTGAATAGAGACGAGCAACGAATTTGATTTTTTTAAGCTCCCTTGCCGGCTGCTGCAGTATACCATTCGGTTAGATCCCGAATGGAAGTGTATTTTGCCTGTAATTCTGTGTGCAAAGACCCTTACGAAGATGACAGTTGTAAAGCGTAAGGCGTATACCATTTGGTTGCCCGAACGAAGATGACAGGAGTCGTGTGCCTAGGCATATACCATTTGGTTGGATCTAAGTGAAGATGACAGAGTCGTAGGTATCTTACGACTGAGACGGAATGTAGTTCCAAAGCGAGTGCGGAGGTCTTCTAACTGCGGTTCCAATCTCCTGTGAGGGACTTGGCTGGTGAAGGACCGAAGTGATTCCTATAGGATTCGTGAGTGGGTGATAGGTCCTAAAACCCCTGCAAGACACTCTTACTGGTGACCAAGGGCTGTAGGAATGGCCACAATAAAATTGTAATGACTGAGACACAAATGCCCTGGACGAAATGCTTACCATTGGCACTTTTAAACATAAGAACAAAACCACGTAGCAAAACTGGCTTATCGCCATATGAAATGTTATATGGTATGCCTTATTTTCAAGGAGTGCCATTGGGGAACAATGTAATTGAGGATCACGGTATCCAAAAGTATATAATTACCATTGAAAAAAAGATTAGAAGAAGTAAGAGAAATTGGGATGGTGGCCCAAACGCCACCTTTGGGGTTTGCAATCCATCCGTTGGAACCAGGACATAGAGTTCTAATAAAAACATGGAAAGAAGAAAGCTTATCTCCTCTCTGGGAAGGACCTTTTCTTGTTTTATTAACTACAGAGATGGCTGTGAGAACTGCTGAAAAAGGATGGACACATGTGTCGTGAGTGAAAGGCCCAGTAAAGGAGTGGAAAGTCATGTCAGAACCCAGAGAAACTAAGCTGACAATCAGACAAACTTAAAATAAAAATGAGTATAAGCTCAGTTGCTGTGGGGATTTTATTGTGGTTACTCCTGTAAAAATAATAAGCAAAGGGACATGCGAAAAGATACCAAATGGAAATACACAGAACTTTTGGGACATAGCGTACAAATTTGAAACGGGCAACTTACAAATTCATTTGGGTACTCGAAAAAGGGACAACCCTTAAGATCACTGAGGAGGGCAAAACTGGATAGGGAACCAGTGTTGTGGCTTGGAAGGTCTGCCAAGGGCTGCAACCCCTTCGGGCTGTGACCGCCAAACACTATGGCCCTTACCCGACCTCTTCTAATTCTACATGGGGTGAGTTCCTTAACGCAGGCTACAGCAAACAATTGCAGTCAGGATGTGGTGACTACCAGGAAAGGAAGGATAAGCTCCAAAACTTTGGTGTATCGCACGGTGTCGTGGTTTTACCCCAGCTGAGAGCCAAGATCCACGCAGCTGCCTGCTCTTTAAAGGAAAAGAACAGGGGGAGAAGGGGAGCGGGGGGGATGAGGCAAGGGAAGGGAAAAGCAAGTGGCAAATAACAACCCCAAAACCAAGAAACCAAAAGGCCCATGGGGTCGAATGAGGATAGTTTACTCAAATAGCAGAAAGATAAAATATAACAATGCTAACAGGACTTTAGGACGAAAAAATACATGAAACTGTGCATGAAATACATGAAGCAATGCAGTTTCTCACCAAACCCACAACTCAGGCCATGCCACCCAGAGCCGTCCCGGAACCCGACCGTCCCCCAAAAACCACACGTCCTGGGGCCGCCCCTGCTCCTCCTCCCATCAGCCCCCCTTTATACTGAGCATAACGTAATTGGCATGGAATACTCTCTCTGGCCCATCTGGGTCACCTGTCCTGGCTTTGCCCCTCCTTTCTCATGAATAGAGAAATAGGAAGAACTGAGAAAGTCCTTGACTGTCTGACAGCAACTGAAAACATCAGGGTGTTATCAGCACTGCTCCCATTTTAACACTGAAACACAGCATTCCATCCACTGCTACAAAAGAAGTTAACTCCATCCTAACCGAAACCAGGACATTATCCACCCCTTATTCCATACCATCTACGTCATGACCAGTTCCATCCATTTCTTTTGGGTACAGCCAGTTTCTTGTTTCAGACACACATATATGTATGTACGCATGTATACACACACACACGTGCATACAGGTATTATTCCCTTCGTCTACGGACCATTCCTCTGAGTTTGTTTAGTAAATTAATATTTAGTCCATGATTTTCAGGCTCCATTTGTCGTAACAGTCTTTTATGGTGTGAGTATGTGACACTGGATCGCTGCATGCTGCATCTCGGGCTCTCGACCGATACACCTGACATGGTCCATACTCATAGTTTGTGAATCAAAGGTGTTCATTTTCAAAGGGAAAAGGGAAAAAAAAGTTCTTGGGATGGCAGGTCTTGGTCCCAACATCGTGGCACTCCTCCTTCATTGACTTGTATGACTCCGGCTGTAACTCCATTGGTACAACATACAGCAACATACTTCTTTCCTTCCTTCAACCAGGTCACAATCCATCTCACTACCCGATCCCCAAGACCACACTTCCTCAATTTAGTCACGAGGATGCTGGGGGAGACTGTGTCAAATGCTTTACTGAAATCAAGATAAACCTCATTCACTGCCCTACCCTCACCTACCCACCTGGTTCCGTCCTCATAAAAAGCCTCACAGATTGGTCAAACATGGCTTCCCCTTGGGAAAAGCATGATGACTGCTCCTAATGACCCCCTTCTCTTTGATACCCCTAGAGACAGCACCGAGGAGAAGTCGTTCCATCACCTTTCCAGGGATGGAGGTGAGGCTGACCAGTCTGTAGTTACCCAGGTCCTCCCTCTTGCCCTTTCTGAAGACAGGAGTGACATTTGCTTTCCTCCCATCCTCAGGCCCCTCTCCCGTTGCCCACGACTTACCAAAGAGGATGGAGAGTGGCCTAGCAATGACTTCTGCCATCTCCCTCAGCACCTCTGAGTGCAGCCCGTCAGGACCCATGGCTTTATGACATCCAGATAGCTTAACTGATCCCTAACCCAATCCACATCAACCAAGGCAAACTCCTCGTTTATCCTGACTTCCTCTGGGGCCTCAGGGGTCTGGGGTTCCTGTGAACAGTCTCCAGCAGTATAGGCAGAGAGACAAAGGCGGCCTTCAGTAACTCTGCCGCCTGAGTGTCCTCTGTCACCAGGGCACCCACCTCATTCAGCACAGGGCCTACACTGCCTCTGGCAGCAGCTTTCGTCTGCAATGTATTTGAAGCCGCCTTTTCTGTTGTCCTTGTCCTGGACAACAGAGAGACCTCCCTTGCAAGGTTTAAAGGTGGGACAGGGGCAAGTTACAGAAGGAAAAGGGAAGAAAAGCAAAGGAAAAGCGAGAGGAACAGGAGAAAGAGGAGGTGGGCAAACAAAAGGTGGTAAGGGAGAAAAAAAGTAAATGGAGAAGAAAGGAAGGCGAGAGGCATGGCCAGGCCAGGCCAGGCCAAGGCACGCCAGTGACGTGCTTTGAAGCCTGTGACATCACAAAGGACCTGACAGGCAAAGGCATGCCAATGATGTGCTTTCAAGCCTGTGACATCACAAAGGATGTGTCACAACTGGTGGCCTTTATCAGGATCTGTGCTGTGTGAGTTGTGTCAGTATGGCCTTACCTAGCGGTGAATATACACGCAGTGGGGAACGGGGCCTGGGGGAGGGCCGAGACTGAACCACGGGCCCCAGAGAGGGGAGTCTGACCCTGCAGCAAGGCTCCAGCGCTCAGGGGAAGGCTGTGGGCAGGGCATGATGTGCCCAACACTGGTGCTGCCAGCAGGCATCAGGTCCTCCCAGCACCCTCACCCCCTCTGCTGCCTGGGCCTGTGTCCCTGCGGCTCCTGCCCCTGCTCCTGTGCCACCTCACCTTCTCTCCCCTCTCCTGCAGGCCATGGCTCTGGTGACAGCATTCACCTGGAGCGTGCTGATCATTAACCAGATGCTGACAACAGACAGAGATGAGCTTTGGTCTGCTGGGGACTGGGTGAGACATCACCTGCCTCAGCGGTTCAAAGAGGTGGAGTGGAGCGGCCAGGAGCTGATCGAGGTGCCCAGAGGAGCACCATTATTCGCTGTCTTCCACCAGTGGCAGTTCTGGGCCTTTCCTGGAAGCCTGGTTATCCTCTCTTTGCTGCGCCGGTGGCTCTGGAAGAGGAGCCACAAGCCAGGAAGCAGCAGAAAGCAAAACAGGTCCAGAAGCCTTGAGCCCGACAAAGAAGACCCATTATGGGTCCTGGACAACTACAGATAGTGTCCACCTCCCAACAGTTGTGGAGAGCTGGTGAATGACCTACTCTGTGTTTGCCAAAGTCTCTCGCACAGTGACTACAAGCCACGGCTGCAGCCAGCTGCTGGGGTGGGCAGCTTCCTAGAAAGATGGCCTGGTGGTGGAGGTGAAATTGTCCATCATCTGCTTGTGCCCCTGAAGCCACCTTGTGGGCACTCCTTCCACCTCCAGCTGGGCACCGATGGGGACACTCCGGTGAGGAACTCCTGACTCTGGTTGCAGCTTTCATCTGCAATGTATTTGAAGCCGCCTTTTCTGTTGCCCTTGACCTCCCTTGCAAGGTTTAAAGGTGGGACAGGGGCAAGTTACAGAGGGAAAAGGGAAGAAAAGCAAAGGAAAAGCGAGAGGAACAGGAGAAAGAGGAGGTGGGGAAACAGAAGGTGGTAAGGGAGAAGAAAAGTAAATGGAGAAGAAAGGAAGGCAAGCGGCATGGCCAGGCCAGGCCAGGCCAGGCCAGGCCAAGGCATGCCAGTGACGTGCTTTGAAGCCTGTGACATCACAAAGGACCTGACAGGCAAAGGCATGCCAATGATGTGCTTTCAAGCCTGTGACATTACAAAGGATGTGTCACAACTGGTGGCCTTTATCAGGATCTGTGCTGTGTGAGTTGTGTCAGTATGGCCTAACCTAGCGGTGAATATACACGCAGTGGGGAACGGGGCCTGGGGGAGGGCCGAGACTGAACCACGGGCCCCAGAGAGGGGAGTCTGACCCTGCAGCAAGGCTCCAGCGCTCAGGGGAAGGCTGTGGGCAGGGCATGATGTGCCCAACACTGGTGCTGCCAGCAGGCATCAGGTCCTCCCAGCACCCTCACCCCCTCTGCTGCCTGGGCCTGTGTCCCTGCGGCTCCTGCCCCTGCTCCTGTGCCACCTCACCTTCTCTCCCCTCTCCTGCAGGCCATGGCTCTGGTGACAGCATTCACCTGGAGCGTGCTGATCATTAACCAGATGCTGAAAATAGTCAGAGATGAGCTTTGGTCTGCTGGGGACTTGGTGAGACATCACCTGCCTCAGCGGTTCAAAGAGGTGGAGTGGAGCGGCCAGGAGCTGATCGAGGTGCCCAGAGGAGCACCATTATTCGCTGTCTTCCACCAGTGGCAGTTCTGGGCCTTTCCTGGAAGCCTGGTTGTCCTCTCTTTGCTGTGCCGGTGGCTCTGGAAGAGGAGCCACAAGCCAGGAAGCAGCAGAAAGCAAAACAGGTCCAGAAGCCTTGAGCCCGACAAAGAAGACCCATTATGGGTCCTGGACAACTACAGATAGTGTCCACCTCCCAACAGTTGTGGAGAGCTGGTGAATGACCTACTCTGTGTTTGCCAAAGTCTCTCGCACAGTGACTACAAGCCACGGCTGCAGCCAGCTGCTGGGGTGGGCAGCTTCCTAGAAGGATGGCCTGGTGGTGGAGGTGAAATTGTCCATCATCTGCTTGTGCCCCTGAAGCCACCTTGTGGGCACTCCTTCCACCTCCAGCTGTGCACCGATGGGGACACTCCGGTGAGGAACTCCTGACTCTGGTTGCAGCTTTCATCTGCAATGTATTTGAAGCCGCCTTTTCTGTTGCCCTTGACCTCCCTTGCAAGGTTTAAAGGTGGGACAGGGGCAAGTTACAGAAGGAAAAGGGAAGAAAAGCAAAGGAAAAGCGAGAGGAACAGGAGAAAGAGGAGGTGGGGAAACAGAAGGTGGTAAGGGAGAAGAAAAGTAAATGGAGAAGAAAGGAAGGCAAGCGGCATGGCCAGGCCAGGCCAGGCCAGGCCAGGCCAAGGCACGCCAGTGACGTGCTTTGAAGCCTGTGACATCACAAAGGACCTGACAGGCAAGGGCAAGCCAATGATGTGCTTTCAAGCCTGTGACATCACAAAGGATGTGTCACAACTGGTGGCCTTTATCAGGATCTGCACTGTGTGGGTTGTGTCAGTATGGCCTAACCTAGCGGTGAATATACACGCAGTGGGGATCGGAGCCTAGGGGAGGGCCGAGACTGAACCACGGGCCCCAGAGAGGGGAGTCTGACCCTTCAGCAAGGCTCCAGCGCTCAGGGGAAGGCTGTGGGCAGGGCATGATGTGCCCAACACTGGTGCTGCCAGCAGGCATCAGGTCCTCCCAGCACCCTCAACCCCCTCTGCTGCCTGGGCCTGTGTCCCTGCGGCTCCTGCCCCTGCTCCTGTGCCACCTCACCTTCTCTCCCCTCTCCTGCAGGCCATGGCTCTGGTGACAGCATTCACCTGGAGCGTGCTGATCATTAACCAGATGCTGAAAATAGTCAGAGATGAGCTTTGGTCTGCTGGGGACTGGGTGAGACATCACCTGCCTCAGCGGTTCAAAGAGGTGGAGTGGAGCGGCCAGGAGCTGATCGAGGTGCCCAGAGGAGCACCATTATTCGCTGTCTTCCACCAGTGGCAGTTCTGGGCCTTTCCTGGAAGCCTGGTTGTCCTCTCTTTGCTGTGCCGGTGGCTCTGGAAGAGGAGCCACAAGCCAGGAAGCAGCAGAAAGCAAAACAGGTCCAGAAGCCTTGAGCCCGACAAAGAAGACCCATTATGGGTCCTGGACAACTACAGATAGTGTCCACCTCCCAACAGTTGTGGAGAGCTGGTGAATGACCTACTCTGTGTTTGCCAAAGTCTCTCGCACAGTGACTACAAGCCACGGCTGCAGCCAGCTGCTGGGGTGGGCAGCTTCCTAGAAAGATGGCCTGGTGGTGGAGGTGAAATTGTCCATCATCTGCTTGTGCCCCTGAAGCCACCTTGTGGGCACTCCTTCCACCTCCAGCTGGGCACCGATGGGGACACTCCGGTGAGGAACTCCTGACTCTGGTTGCAGCTTTCATCTGCAATGTATTTGAAGCCGCCTTTTCTGTTGCCCTTGACCTCCCTTGCAAGGTTTAAAGGTGGGACAGGGGCAAGTTACAGAGGGAAAAGGGAAGAAAAGCAAAGGAAAAGCGAGAGGAACAGGAGAAAGAGGAGGTGGGGAAACAGAAGGTGGTAAGGGAGAAGAAAAGTAAATGGAGAAGAAAGGAAGGCAAGCGGCATGGCCAGGCCAGGCCAGGCCAGGCCAGGCAAAGGCATGCCAGTGACGTGCTTTGAAGCCTGTGACATAACAAAGGACCTGACAGGCAAAGGCATGCCAATGATGTGCTTTCAAGCCTGTGACATCACAAAGGATGTGTCACAACTGGTGGCCTTTATCAGGATCTGTGCTGTGTGAGTTGTGTCAGTAATGGCCTAACCTAGCGGTGAATATACACGCAGTGGGGAACGGGGCCTGGGGGAGGGCCGAGACTGAACCACAGGCCCCAGAGAGGGGAGTCTGACCCTGCAGCAAGGCTCCAGCGCTCAGGGGAAGGCTGTGGGCAGGGCATGATGTGCCCAACACTGGTGCTGCCAGCAGGCATCAGGTCCTCCCAGCACCCTCACCCCCTCTGCTGCCTGGGCCTGTGTCCCTGCGGCTCCTGCCCCTGCTCCTGTGCCACCTCACCTTCTCTCCCCTCTCCTGCAGGCCATGGCTCTGGTGACAGCATTCACCTGGAGCGTGCTGATCATTAACCAGATGCTGAAAATAGTCAGAGATGAGCTTTGGTCTGCTGGGGACTTGGTGAGACATCACCTGCCTCAGCGGTTCAAAGAGGTGGAGTGGAGCGGCCAGGAGCTGATCGAGGTGCCCAGAGGAGCACCATTATTCGCTGTCTTCCACCAGTGGCAGTTCTGGGCCTTTCCTGGAAGCCTGGTTGTCCTCTCTTTGCTGTGCCGGTGGCTCTGGAAGAGGAGCCACAAGCCAGGAAGCAGCAGAAAGCAAAACAGGCCCAGAAGCCTTGAGCCTGACAAAGAAGACCCATTATATACAGACTGGGTCCTGGACGACTACAGATCGTGGCCACTGCCCAACAGGCAAACATGCACAGTTGTGGAAAAGCTGGTGAATGACCTACTCTGTGTTTGCCAAAGTCTCTCGCACAGTGACTACAAGCCACGGCTGCCAGCACCCTCACACCCTCTGCTGCTTGGGCTCGTCTCCCTACGGCTCCTGCCCCTGCTCTTGAGCCACTTCACCTTCTCTCTCCTCTCCTGCAAGTCACGGCTCTGGTGACAGCGTTCACCTGGAGCGAGCTGATCAGTAACCAGATGCTGACAAGACAGAGAAAAGCTTCCGTCTGCTGGGGACTGAGTGAAACGTCACCTGCCTCTACCCACAAAGGGGTAGAATAGAGCGGCCAGGGGCTGATCGAGGTGCCCAGAGGAGCGCCATTATTCACTGTCATCCACCAGCGGCAGTTCTGCGCCTTTGCTGGAAGCCTGGTGGTTCACTCTGCTGTGCCGGTGGCTCTGGAAGAGGAGCCACAAGCCAGGAAGCAACAGAAAGCAAAACGGGTCCAGAAGCCTTGAGCCCGACGAGGAAGACCCATCACATACAGACTGGGTCCTGGACTGTGATATATGTCCATCTGATTCGTGCTAATACGAAATAATTTCGGGGCCGCATGACGAAACGTGGCACCCTTACAGCCTCGTATTGCCGGGGCCATAGGTTCTGGCGGGAGGGGCGCGGGAGGGGGGGCCGGCGCGACCGGTCCGGCATAGCCGGCGCGTGCGCAGTCACTGTTGCAGGGCTATAGAACGGTACGCGGGAGGCGCATGCGCAGTCAGTGTTACGAGCTGAACAGCGTTACAGGGAGCCGCCGGTGAGGGGTGCATGCGCGGTCGCTGTTACCGAGCTCAGACGGCGAAAGAACACTGACCCATCACAGAGAGAAGTTTCTTCTTCCAAAAGTTATATAAGCACGAGACTCGAATTGCTCAGTGTGAGTTCTGGTGGAGTGGAGATTTCTGGAGCGGTTGGCGCACCCCAGTGCTGTTTGCTTGCCTTTATTTCTTTAAGAAATAGTTACTTTTGGTCAAAATCCTATTTGGGACCGAGTCGTTTCTCACAATTGGGGGCAGTTGGGATGGCCATAGTTCCTGAATTCTGACTTGATCTAGGAGGGGCACCCCACCATTTGGTGGCTCCTGTTCAGGTCGGATCGGGACTAACACCATCCTGCACCTGAATAGAGACGAGCAACGAATTTGATTTTTTTAAGCTCCCTTGCCGGCTGCTGCAGTATACCATTCGGTTAGATCCCGAATGGAAGTGTATTTTGCCTGTAATTCTGTGTGCAAAGACCCTTACGAAGATGACAGTTGTAAAGCGTAAGGCGTATACCATTTGGTTGCCCGAACGAAGATGACAGGAGTCGTGTGCCTAGGCATATACCATTTGGTTGGATCTAAGTGAAGATGACAGAGTCGTAGGTATCTTACGACTGAGACGGAATGTAGTTCCAAAGCGAGTGCGGAGGTCTTCTAACTGCGGTTCCAATCTCCTGTGAGGGACTTGGCTGGTGAAGGACCGAAGTGATTCCTATAGGATTCGTGAGTGGGTGATAGGTCCTAAAACCCCTGCAAGACACTCTTACTGGTGACCAAGGGCTGTAGGAATGGCCACAATAAAATTGTAATGACTGAGACACAAATGCCCTGGACGAAATGCTTACCATTGGCACTTTTAAACATAAGAACAAAACCACGTAGCAAAACTGGCTTATCGCCATATGAAATGTTATATGGTATGCCTTATTTTCAAGGAGTGCCATTGGGGAACAATGTAATTGAGGATCACGGTATCCAAAAGTATATAATTACCATTGAAAAAAAGATTAGAAGAAGTAAGAGAAATTGGGATGGTGGCCCAAACGCCACCTTTGGGGTTTGCAATCCATCCGTTGGAACCAGGACATAGAGTTCTAATAAAAACATGGAAAGAAGAAAGCTTATCTCCTCTCTGGGAAGGACCTTTTCTTGTTTTATTAACTACAGAGATGGCTGTGAGAACTGCTGAAAAAGGATGGACACATGTGTCGTGAGTGAAAGGCCCAGTAAAGGAGTGGAAAGTCATGTCAGAACCCAGAGAAACTAAGCTGACAATCAGACAAACTTAAAATAAAAATGAGTATAAGCTCAGTTGCTGTGGGGATTTTATTGTGGTTACTCCTGTAAAAATAATAAGCAAAGGGACATGCGAAAAGATACCAAATGGAAATACACAGAACTTTTGGGACATAGCGTACAAATTTGAAACGGGCAACTTACAAATTCATTTGGGTACTCGAAAAAGGGACAACCCTTAAGATCACTGAGGAGGGCAAAACTGGATAGGGAACCAGTGTTGTGGCTTGGAAGGTCTGCCAAGGGCTGCAACCCCTTCGGGCTGTGACCGCCAAACACTATGGCCCTTACCCGACCTCTTCTAATTCTACATGGGGTGAGTTCCTTAACGCAGGCTACAGCAAACAATTGCAGTCAGGATGTGGTGACTACCAGGAAAGGAAGGATAAGCTCCAAAACTTTGGTGTATCGCACGGTGTCGTGGTTTTACCCCAGCTGAGAGCCAAGATCCACGCAGCTGCCTGCTCTTTAAAGGAAAAGAACAGGGGGAGAAGGGGAGCGGGGGGGATGAGGCAAGGGAAGGGAAAAGCAAGTGGCAAATAACAACCCCAAAACCAAGAAACCAAAAGGCCCATGGGGTCGAATGAGGATAGTTTACTCAAATAGCAGAAAGATAAAATATAACAATGCTAACAGGACTTTAGGACGAAAAAATACATGAAACTGTGCATGAAATACATGAAGCAATGCAGTTTCTCACCAAACCCACAACTCAGGCCATGCCACCCAGAGCCGTCCCGGAACCCGACCGTCCCCCAAAAACCACACGTCCTGGGGCCGCCCCTGCTCCTCCTCCCATCAGCCCCCCTTTATACTGAGCATAACGTAATTGGCATGGAATACTCTCTCTGGCCCATCTGGGTCACCTGTCCTGGCTTTGCCCCTCCTTTCTCATGAATAGAGAAATAGGAAGAACTGAGAAAGTCCTTGACTGTCTGACAGCAACTGAAAACATCAGGGTGTTATCAGCACTGCTCCCATTTTAACACTGAAACACAGCATTCCATCCACTGCTACAAAAGAAGTTAACTCCATCCTAACCGAAACCAGGACATTATCCACCCCTTATTCCATACCATCTACGTCATGACCAGTTCCATCCATTTCTTTTGGGTACAGCCAGTTTCTTGTTTCAGACACACATATATGTATGTACGCATGTATACACACACACACGTGCATACAGGTATTATTCCCTTCGTCTACGGACCATTCCTCTGAGTTTGTTTAGTAAATTAATATTTAGTCCATGATTTTCAGGCTCCATTTGTCGTAACAGTCTTTTATGGTGTGAGTATGTGACACTGGATCGCTGCATGCTGCATCTCGGGCTCTCGACCGATACACCTGACATGGTCCATACTCATAGTTTGTGAATCAAAGGTGTTCATTTTCAAAGGGAAAAGGGAAAAAAAAGTTCTTGGGATGGCAGGTCTTGGTCCCAACATCGTGGCACTCCTCCTTCATTGACTTGTATGACTCCGGCTGTAACTCCATTGGTACAACATACAGCAACATACTTCTTTCCTTCCTTCAACCAGGTCACAATCCATCTCACTACCCGATCCCCAAGACCACACTTCCTCAATTTAGTCACGAGGATGCTGGGGGAGACTGTGTCAAATGCTTTACTGAAATCAAGATAAACCTCATTCACTGCCCTACCCTCACCTACCCACCTGGTTCCGTCCTCATAAAAAGCCTCACAGATTGGTCAAACATGGCTTCCCCTTGGGAAAAGCATGATGACTGCTCCTAATGACCCCCTTCTCTTTGATACCCCTAGAGACAGCACCGAGGAGAAGTCGTTCCATCACCTTTCCAGGGATGGAGGTGAGGCTGACCAGTCTGTAGTTACCCAGGTCCTCCCTCTTGCCCTTTCTGAAGACAGGAGTGACATTTGCTTTCCTCCCATCCTCAGGCCCCTCTCCCGTTGCCCACGACTTACCAAAGAGGATGGAGAGTGGCCTAGCAATGACTTCTGCCATCTCCCTCAGCACCTCTGAGTGCAGCCCGTCAGGACCCATGGCTTTATGACATCCAGATAGCTTAACTGATCCCTAACCCAATCCACATCAACCAAGGCAAACTCCTCGTTTATCCTGACTTCCTCTGGGGCCTCAGGGGTCTGGGGTTCCTGTGAACAGTCTCCAGCAGTATAGGCAGAGAGACAAAGGCGGCCTTCAGTAACTCTGCCGCCTGAGTGTCCTCTGTCACCAGGGCACCCACCTCATTCAGCACAGGGCCTACACTGCCTCTGGCAGCAGCTTTCGTCTGCAATGTATTTGAAGCCGCCTTTTCTGTTGTCCTTGTCCTGGACAACAGAGAGACCTCCCTTGCAAGGTTTAAAGGTGGGACAGGGGCAAGTTACAGAAGGAAAAGGGAAGAAAAGCAAAGGAAAAGCGAGAGGAACAGGAGAAAGAGGAGGTGGGCAAACAAAAGGTGGTAAGGGAGAAAAAAAGTAAATGGAGAAGAAAGGAAGGCGAGAGGCATGGCCAGGCCAGGCCAGGCCAAGGCACGCCAGTGACGTGCTTTGAAGCCTGTGACATCACAAAGGACCTGACAGGCAAAGGCATGCCAATGATGTGCTTTCAAGCCTGTGACATCACAAAGGATGTGTCACAACTGGTGGCCTTTATCAGGATCTGTGCTGTGTGAGTTGTGTCAGTATGGCCTTACCTAGCGGTGAATATACACGCAGTGGGGAACGGGGCCTGGGGGAGGGCCGAGACTGAACCACGGGCCCCAGAGAGGGGAGTCTGACCCTGCAGCAAGGCTCCAGCGCTCAGGGGAAGGCTGTGGGCAGGGCATGATGTGCCCAACACTGGTGCTGCCAGCAGGCATCAGGTCCTCCCAGCACCCTCACCCCCTCTGCTGCCTGGGCCTGTGTCCCTGCGGCTCCTGCCCCTGCTCCTGTGCCACCTCACCTTCTCTCCCCTCTCCTGCAGGCCATGGCTCTGGTGACAGCATTCACCTGGAGCGTGCTGATCATTAACCAGATGCTGACAACAGACAGAGATGAGCTTTGGTCTGCTGGGGACTGGGTGAGACATCACCTGCCTCAGCGGTTCAAAGAGGTGGAGTGGAGCGGCCAGGAGCTGATCGAGGTGCCCAGAGGAGCACCATTATTCGCTGTCTTCCACCAGTGGCAGTTCTGGGCCTTTCCTGGAAGCCTGGTTATCCTCTCTTTGCTGCGCCGGTGGCTCTGGAAGAGGAGCCACAAGCCAGGAAGCAGCAGAAAGCAAAACAGGTCCAGAAGCCTTGAGCCCGACAAAGAAGACCCATTATGGGTCCTGGACAACTACAGATAGTGTCCACCTCCCAACAGTTGTGGAGAGCTGGTGAATGACCTACTCTGTGTTTGCCAAAGTCTCTCGCACAGTGACTACAAGCCACGGCTGCAGCCAGCTGCTGGGGTGGGCAGCTTCCTAGAAAGATGGCCTGGTGGTGGAGGTGAAATTGTCCATCATCTGCTTGTGCCCCTGAAGCCACCTTGTGGGCACTCCTTCCACCTCCAGCTGGGCACCGATGGGGACACTCCGGTGAGGAACTCCTGACTCTGGTTGCAGCTTTCATCTGCAATGTATTTGAAGCCGCCTTTTCTGTTGCCCTTGACCTCCCTTGCAAGGTTTAAAGGTGGGACAGGGGCAAGTTACAGAGGGAAAAGGGAAGAAAAGCAAAGGAAAAGCGAGAGGAACAGGAGAAAGAGGAGGTGGGGAAACAGAAGGTGGTAAGGGAGAAGAAAAGTAAATGGAGAAGAAAGGAAGGCAAGCGGCATGGCCAGGCCAGGCCAGGCCAGGCCAGGCCAAGGCATGCCAGTGACGTGCTTTGAAGCCTGTGACATCACAAAGGACCTGACAGGCAAAGGCATGCCAATGATGTGCTTTCAAGCCTGTGACATTACAAAGGATGTGTCACAACTGGTGGCCTTTATCAGGATCTGTGCTGTGTGAGTTGTGTCAGTATGGCCTAACCTAGCGGTGAATATACACGCAGTGGGGAACGGGGCCTGGGGGAGGGCCGAGACTGAACCACGGGCCCCAGAGAGGGGAGTCTGACCCTGCAGCAAGGCTCCAGCGCTCAGGGGAAGGCTGTGGGCAGGGCATGATGTGCCCAACACTGGTGCTGCCAGCAGGCATCAGGTCCTCCCAGCACCCTCACCCCCTCTGCTGCCTGGGCCTGTGTCCCTGCGGCTCCTGCCCCTGCTCCTGTGCCACCTCACCTTCTCTCCCCTCTCCTGCAGGCCATGGCTCTGGTGACAGCATTCACCTGGAGCGTGCTGATCATTAACCAGATGCTGAAAATAGTCAGAGATGAGCTTTGGTCTGCTGGGGACTTGGTGAGACATCACCTGCCTCAGCGGTTCAAAGAGGTGGAGTGGAGCGGCCAGGAGCTGATCGAGGTGCCCAGAGGAGCACCATTATTCGCTGTCTTCCACCAGTGGCAGTTCTGGGCCTTTCCTGGAAGCCTGGTTGTCCTCTCTTTGCTGTGCCGGTGGCTCTGGAAGAGGAGCCACAAGCCAGGAAGCAGCAGAAAGCAAAACAGGCCCAGAAGCCTTGAGCCTGACAAAGAAGACCCATTATATACAGACTGGGTCCTGGACGACTACAGATCGTGGCCACTGCCCAACAGGCAAACATGCACAGTTGTGGAAAAGCTGGTGAATGACCTACTCTGTGTTTGCCAAAGTCTCTCGCACAGTGACTACAAGCCACGGCTGCCAGCACCCTCACACCCTCTGCTGCTTGGGCTCGTCTCCCTACGGCTCCTGCCCCTGCTCTTGAGCCACTTCACCTTCTCTCTCCTCTCCTGCAAGTCACGGCTCTGGTGACAGCGTTCACCTGGAGCGAGCTGATCAGTAACCAGATGCTGACAAGACAGAGAAAAGCTTCCGTCTGCTGGGGACTGAGTGAAACGTCACCTGCCTCTACCCACAAAGGGGTAGAATAGAGCGGCCAGGGGCTGATCGAGGTGCCCAGAGGAGCGCCATTATTCACTGTCATCCACCAGCGGCAGTTCTGCGCCTTTGCTGGAAGCCTGGTGGTTCACTCTGCTGTGCCGGTGGCTCTGGAAGAGGAGCCACAAGCCAGGAAGCAACAGAAAGCAAAACGGGTCCAGAAGCCTTGAGCCCGACGAGGAAGACCCATCACATACAGACTGGGTCCTGGACTGTGATATATGTCCATCTGATTCGTGCTAATACGAAATAATTTCGGGGCCGCATGACGAAACGTGGCACCCTTACAGCCTCGTATTGCCGGGGCCATAGGTTCTGGCGGGAGGGGCGCGGGAGGGGGGGCCGGCGCGACCGGTCCGGCATAGCCGGCGCGTGCGCAGTCACTGTTGCAGGGCTATAGAACGGTACGCGGGAGGCGCATGCGCAGTCAGTGTTACGAGCTGAACAGCGTTACAGGGAGCCGCCGGTGAGGGGTGCATGCGCGGTCGCTGTTACCGAGCTCAGACGGCGAAAGAACACTGACCCATCACAGAGAGAAGTTTCTTCTTCCAAAAGTTATATAAGCACGAGACTCGAATTGCTCAGTGTGAGTTCTGGTGGAGTGGAGATTTCTGGAGCGGTTGGCGCACCCCAGTGCTGTTTGCTTGCCTTTATTTCTTTAAGAAATAGTTACTTTTGGTCAAAATCCTATTTGGGACCGAGTCGTTTCTCACAATTGGGGGCAGTTGGGATGGCCATAGTTCCTGAATTCTGACTTGATCTAGGAGGGGCACCCCACCATTTGGTGGCTCCTGTTCAGGTCGGATCGGGACTAACACCATCCTGCACCTGAATAGAGACGAGCAACGAATTTGATTTTTTTAAGCTCCCTTGCCGGCTGCTGCAGTATACCATTCGGTTAGATCCCGAATGGAAGTGTATTTTGCCTGTAATTCTGTGTGCAAAGACCCTTACGAAGATGACAGTTGTAAAGCGTAAGGCGTATACCATTTGGTTGCCCGAACGAAGATGACAGGAGTCGTGTGCCTAGGCATATACCATTTGGTTGGATCTAAGTGAAGATGACAGAGTCGTAGGTATCTTACGACTGAGACGGAATGTAGTTCCAAAGCGAGTGCGGAGGTCTTCTAACTGCGGTTCCAATCTCCTGTGAGGGACTTGGCTGGTGAAGGACCGAAGTGATTCCTATAGGATTCGTGAGTGGGTGATAGGTCCTAAAACCCCTGCAAGACACTCTTACTGGTGACCAAGGGCTGTAGGAATGGCCACAATAAAATTGTAATGACTGAGACACAAATGCCCTGGACGAAATGCTTACCATTGGCACTTTTAAACATAAGAACAAAACCACGTAGCAAAACTGGCTTATCGCCATATGAAATGTTATATGGTATGCCTTATTTTCAAGGAGTGCCATTGGGGAACAATGTAATTGAGGATCACGGTATCCAAAAGTATATAATTACCATTGAAAAAAAGATTAGAAGAAGTAAGAGAAATTGGGATGGTGGCCCAAACGCCACCTTTGGGGTTTGCAATCCATCCGTTGGAACCAGGACATAGAGTTCTAATAAAAACATGGAAAGAAGAAAGCTTATCTCCTCTCTGGGAAGGACCTTTTCTTGTTTTATTAACTACAGAGATGGCTGTGAGAACTGCTGAAAAAGGATGGACACATGTGTCGTGAGTGAAAGGCCCAGTAAAGGAGTGGAAAGTCATGTCAGAACCCAGAGAAACTAAGCTGACAATCAGACAAACTTAAAATAAAAATGAGTATAAGCTCAGTTGCTGTGGGGATTTTATTGTGGTTACTCCTGTAAAAATAATAAGCAAAGGGACATGCGAAAAGATACCAAATGGAAATACACAGAACTTTTGGGACATAGCGTACAAATTTGAAACGGGCAACTTACAAATTCATTTGGGTACTCGAAAAAGGGACAACCCTTAAGATCACTGAGGAGGGCAAAACTGGATAGGGAACCAGTGTTGTGGCTTGGAAGGTCTGCCAAGGGCTGCAACCCCTTCGGGCTGTGACCGCCAAACACTATGGCCCTTACCCGACCTCTTCTAATTCTACATGGGGTGAGTTCCTTAACGCAGGCTACAGCAAACAATTGCAGTCAGGATGTGGTGACTACCAGGAAAGGAAGGATAAGCTCCAAAACTTTGGTGTATCGCACGGTGTCGTGGTTTTACCCCAGCTGAGAGCCAAGATCCACGCAGCTGCCTGCTCTTTAAAGGAAAAGAACAGGGGGAGAAGGGGAGCGGGGGGGATGAGGCAAGGGAAGGGAAAAGCAAGTGGCAAATAACAACCCCAAAACCAAGAAACCAAAAGGCCCATGGGGTCGAATGAGGATAGTTTACTCAAATAGCAGAAAGATAAAATATAACAATGCTAACAGGACTTTAGGACGAAAAAATACATGAAACTGTGCATGAAATACATGAAGCAATGCAGTTTCTCACCAAACCCACAACTCAGGCCATGCCACCCAGAGCCGTCCCGGAACCCGACCGTCCCCCAAAAACCACACGTCCTGGGGCCGCCCCTGCTCCTCCTCCCATCAGCCCCCCTTTATACTGAGCATAACGTAATTGGCATGGAATACTCTCTCTGGCCCATCTGGGTCACCTGTCCTGGCTTTGCCCCTCCTTTCTCATGAATAGAGAAATAGGAAGAACTGAGAAAGTCCTTGACTGTCTGACAGCAACTGAAAACATCAGGGTGTTATCAGCACTGCTCCCATTTTAACACTGAAACACAGCATTCCATCCACTGCTACAAAAGAAGTTAACTCCATCCTAACCGAAACCAGGACATTATCCACCCCTTATTCCATACCATCTACGTCATGACCAGTTCCATCCATTTCTTTTGGGTACAGCCAGTTTCTTGTTTCAGACACACATATATGTATGTACGCATGTATACACACACACACGTGCATACAGGTATTATTCCCTTCGTCTACGGACCATTCCTCTGAGTTTGTTTAGTAAATTAATATTTAGTCCATGATTTTCAGGCTCCATTTGTCGTAACAGTCTTTTATGGTGTGAGTATGTGACACTGGATCGCTGCATGCTGCATCTCGGGCTCTCGACCGATACACCTGACATGGTCCATACTCATAGTTTGTGAATCAAAGGTGTTCATTTTCAAAGGGAAAAGGGAAAAAAAAGTTCTTGGGATGGCAGGTCTTGGTCCCAACATCGTGGCACTCCTCCTTCATTGACTTGTATGACTCCGGCTGTAACTCCATTGGTACAACATACAGCAACATACTTCTTTCCTTCCTTCAACCAGGTCACAATCCATCTCACTACCCGATCCCCAAG